>NC_134644.1:109953183-111350683 GCF_030463565.1 Pelecanus crispus
ATGTAACTACTATAATCTGTCTGGCTAATGGGAGTGTGAATTACAGTAAGAAAAACAGGATGAAAGACAACACACCACAGCCAGAAAGACTAAAATGAAATCAGAAGCTGGTCAGCTCTTCCAATTGCTACCATTTAGATTTGTTGATACCTGAAACACGAATGTACCGAGACACAAATTTTCTAGAGAAACCAGCTGTACCCTAGTAAACTAATCCCTGAGTCTCGAGAAGGTGCCCAAGGTTGTAATAAACACAGAAAGTAAGATTAGTTGTCCTGAAGTGCTTAAAATCTATAGGCTTGATTCTGCTTGTACTAAACCCAGTAAACACAATTTCCAGTGATTACAGTGCAAACAGGAGGAAAAATCACTGGAAAGAAAAACAAAGTTATGGTTTTTAAACAGACAATTTAAACGTGAAAGAAGATGTGGATGCACTGCACGCCGCATCCTCCGAGATGCTGGCGTGTTCCAATGAATTGAGCAGTAACTACTGAAGAAGCTACGTTACGGTAATACATTTGATGCAAGTAAAATTGGCCACAAAAAACCCAGACGCCCCAACAGATTGATTCAGCAGTCAATTCTTATAGATTAAATTTGGTTAAAATTGAGGGCATTCCAACAACTTACAGCTAAAAGGTATAAAACATAAATCAGGGTCTATTTTTTCCCTTTTTGTGTAACATCCCGCTTCACTTACCAAACCCTGTAGTACTAGGGAAAAGATATTCATTGATAAAGATTAGGCTCAGTTATTTATCCTCTAAATTTTAAAGTAAAGTTACTAAAAGCACCAAGGAAAATCACAGCTGAATCAGGAGCTTGATGCAATTCCCACACATAAATGCTTAAAACCAAAAATAAAGCAAACGTAAACCTCTGAATTCTGGATATAAATCCAAACCATGCAACTCAAGCCTATCAACAAAACAACCCAACCAAAATTTTAATCAAGTAAACCTCTCTCCCTGTCAATACCAACCACCTGCACTGACAACTCTCAGGCTCCTTTCTTCTCATGGTAACCAAAACTGAGCCAACTTTTTGGCCGTCTCCTTCTGCCAACAGGAGGCAATTTTTTAACAGTATCTTTCTCAAGGCTTAGGCCAGTCCTTCCGAACCACAGATTATAAGGACAAAAGTCTCTTTCTCAGTAGGCATACTGAATTTCAGGACTGCCGCTTGCCTTAGCACTGTTAACCCCCAATTTCTGCACTATCAAGCCTGTTTCCCATTAGGCACAACTCCTGCCTTCTCAGGAAGGGCTCAGATCCTCCCTGCACGGGCACAGAAGGCGCTTGCTCTGGAGGACGCGTTCAGAGCAAGGTGCCTGTGGACTAACAGAAAAGCACACATCCTGGACGCCAGAGCAACCTACAGTAAAGTAAAAAATTAAAAATGCATGTCTGTAAAAGCACTAGTTACACGTGCCACACATATCATAGTCACACTGCTGTGCATCTTCATAATTACCATTTGGAAGTGCATTCAGTTGGATTGCATGCAGCACAGATATTAGTCTGAATCACTAACTATCTCCAATTCAAATACAAACATATACTCTCACAAGTATGACCTTCTCTCTTCAGCAAGTACAACTAAATCATTATTACAATCCAATTTATCATGCAAATTGCTAGAAACACATTTTATTAAGTCAGAAAGTTGGTCTTGACTTTTCTGTATCAATTGTAATACCAGTCTCAAACAGAAGAGCCCTTCCACTGCCTCCACCCGAGTCTCCCACTCACTCACTTTAACTCCAGCCAACTCCATGGCAGACTTCCAGGCCAAGAGAGTCTCTCACAACACACCATGGGATCCATACCAGCTGTTTAAAGATGCTGGGAGCTTTTCTGAATAAAAGTAAATTGCTTCCATTTCAAGTAGTTTTCTTAAATAGTAAAAATAGAGACTATGTACTAAAGGTCAGGTTTGCAAATCTAATAAAATGATAGATAACTGAACAAAAATTGGCAAGATAATATAACACATATGTTACCTTACTCCACATATTTTTCTAGTATTTTCCTATTAATTTGTTTAAAAGTGTGTGCAACTTTGGAAAGCTGTTACATAGGTTCACCTCATTTTCTTTACTGAAGTAAACGTAGAGACAAGTGTACGATAGGACCAAACAGCAAAATGCAGATAGAGAAACTCAGAATAGCTGGATCTGGAAGAGTCATTCCACATGCGCTTACCTCTGATCTAAACAGATGAACCAAATACATATATTTTGTTTGGACACACATCTGTAGGTAGGATGTGTGTAATTAATTGTTCATTCAAAAATGCAATTTCATGATGCGTTTGATGATTTAGGTATACAATGGTTTTAGTTCTGAGAGCTGACTAAAAATAGTGATTTTAATTTATTCCTGCTGCCTACAATTACCCACAACCATGTATTTTTAAATATTTCCAGCCTATAAAAATTACTAATTTTTGCCACTTGTGTTTATCTGCATTTAGACTTTGATTTGGATAAATTAAGCTCTCAAGTGTTCCTTGCTTTATGAAACTCTGCATGTTGTACACTTCAACACAAATAAATGACTTCTACCATTAGAGGTTTAAATAATGTAATGTATTTCATGCTCAGCCTGAAGCTGGATTCCAATGAAGTTGCTAATGCACGTAATGATTAAGTGTAACTCAAATACTAACTGTGTTGTTGAAAACATGACAGGCAATAATTTGGTCTATTATATTCTGCCATTTAATTGCCTAGTACAGACATTCTCTGACACGTTATGAAGCAATGATTTACAATTATTCAAGCTGCAAAGGTCAGAAAGTGACATTATAATCATCTACACAGAGATCCCTTCTAATGCACAAAAACTAGGTAATACCACACAAAAATAGTTTTACTAGAGTAGCAACTTTCTATTTAAGATTTCCCAAACTGCACAAGTATAAATAATTAATTTATATTACAGTACATTAAGGCATCCTTGAAAATATAATGTTTTTCCTGCTCCTACCAATAAATTTATGAATAAGTCTTTTTTGCTTGCTAAAAGCAATCTTAAGAGCAGGCTTTCACTAAAAGTAGCCTGACATTAACAGTAATCAGTTAAAAAAAATCTGAAAGTCTAAAAGATTTTTTAGAACACAACACACAGGAGTACAGCCAATTTTTTTGATGCAGCTGGTCAAAGCACATTCTTATCTATAAAGTACGAAGATCTATTAGCCACTATACTCAATACAGGCAAGTATTTTTCTTTAGACATTCTCAAAGCAACCAGTGTCATTAAAATACTGAACTTTATACAGATTAAGATCTCTGAACTATTCTTAGCATTAACAACAGCAGCAAAAGTGAAGTTATTTCCATGCTTGGGACACTATAACTCTCCTCAAAGGTTGTTTATATGAGGCTTTAAAAAATAACTGAATTTAGCAGAACACTTGTTTAGCAGAACATCTTATAACATCTCCAGAATTAATTGGGAAAAGGAGTTTCAAAGCAAATCAAGAACTGAGGAGCAGAAAGTAAAAAAGATTAATACCTCCATCCACCAAAAGACCAAAACAAAGCAAAAAAAAAACCCCAAAAACCTCCCCACAAGAAAGAACTACTTCAGCAAAATACTGAAAAAAAACCCAGGCTTTTCCACCCCATTCCAAATCCCTTTGTGTATACAAATATTTACTTCTGCTCCTTAAAGCACTTGACTACTATATATGGAATACTATAGATGGAATAAACACAATAAAGATGTTACTACAAATGTCCTTTCAATTTTTAGGAAGGTAATAAAAAACATTTATGTGCATGTTTTAAATACTTAAAATTTTCCTAAAAATCCAAACCTACCTTATACCCATCTTCCTCAGTAGATTTTTAAGAAGTCATAAAGGAGAGAAAAAAAAAGAAAGAAGCAGCCACTCTTACTTGAAACATGTAACTACATCCCCAAAAATTCTGTTTCTGAAAGCAAAGGCAAGAAAGAGGCAAAGGAATAGTAGATGCATTTTTAAATCAAACATTGCCTATAAATTCTGTTCAAAATCTCAAGTGCAGAATAATGCATTTTTCATGTTCTACCTGAGGCATAAAATTTGAAAAGTGCATGATAAGCCTTTTCACTGCATTTCACCAGGCAAATGAAACAAAAATTTTAAATGCTGGGCAACCAAGATTTGCTCATCTAACCCATCGTATCATCCAATTTCAGAGCCAGACTTTCAAAAATTAAATTCAAATATGCAGCAGTTTGCTACACACAGAAAATAGATACTACCTCTGAAGTAATGGGATATATTTTACAGCCATGGGTATGGAAAAGAAAACAATTAACACACATCTGCGATAAGGAAATGAGTAGCAGACGGTTTATTCCAAATGTTAAAACATTAGTGGTGTCCAATTTCTGTGTCATGTAGTTTCTGCTGTGCAGCTGAAGAAAAACAAACCCTGAACTTCAATTAAAAAAAAATAAAACAACACAGCAAAATTACTGCCTTTTTCAACAACTAAGTGAATTATATATTGTGTACTTTGTAGCATGTAAATATGAGGATCATTTGGAAAATTGAGATAACAGCAAACCCTTCCTAAAACAACACCACAGAAACAGCTTTTTTGCCCTTTTTTTTAAGACAAAAATTTCCAGAGACTTTTTGTAAAGGAAAAAAAAAAAAAGGTGGTTTTTTGCAACCACACTACACCACGATGTTGCACTGACATTTCACCTTTAAAAAGTGCCCAAGCAGATTCAAAAGCTTTTGAAACACAATTTATCCCCGCAACTAGCAGAGGGCTTATTACTATGAATCTAAAAGTCAGAGGATAGAATATTAACTACTGCAGAAAAGAAAACATAGTGCAGGACCTTCTGTTTGTGACAAAATTACAGAGTTAATGTTCCTGAAAGATCACTTCACCTTTTAAAGCATGATTTTTAAAAAGGTAAAATTTATAGCAATTAAAGCTAATGAAGAAATGCAGCATGAGCTGCTTATGTTCAGGAACTAATAGGTCCACTGAGCATTTCTAAGATTATTTAGCCATCAATGATAATGAATTGACATTGTCAGTGGTGTTAATGTACCAATGCTCTATAGTGCCACTAATCCGATAGCCAATCCTAGCAATTTTTTTTTTTATGTTGCTACTTTATTTTTTTAACCTACACACTACCCAATCCTTTCAATTAAAATAGCAGAAATACAGCACAGGCTATTACAATTTTTTCTCTTCTTCCACATTTCAAGATGGCATATTCAATATTTAGACCACAGTTCAAATTGCTCTGGTCATTCCTCCTTCAAATCCTGCTCAAGTCTTCAGGACTGTTAGCTACAGTACAAAAATGTTTTTTCCAATTAAATCAGTGTTAACATATAATTCTTAAAATACATTTTTGGTGCATATTAAGTGAAACATGCTCATTATTTAAACAGGTATACAAATCAGATTTTTCTGAGCACAGGGTATTGGGGTGTATGTCTCTTCAGGTGATTGTTCTGTCATATCTAAATAGCACAGCTTCGTGTTGTTGATGAAAATTAGCTATACAATACTACACAGAAATGGAAAATGAGTACCTGTTTGGCTACCAGGTATGACATGTCAGCAACATACAGTAAGCAATCAGCTTAGCAAGGTGACTAACATTCAAGTCCACAGTTTAAATCATTCCTACATGTTTTGCTCTCTCTCGCGTAACCGTCGTGAATTGCATCCAAGAGTTGTGTGTTTTCTGAGACAGATTCTAAGAACATGTCAATCCTGAAGTAAGGGAATGAGTTTTTGAAAAAACAAGGTAATGTGCCAAATCCTAATCATTTCAATTCACTTTTTGTAAAAGATAAGGTATTACCTATTTTGAGATTTTTTTACTTTTTCTCTCGCAACAACATAGTTAAATAGTATGATTTTTTCAGTTTAAGTTGAAAGGGAATTGAATAAAGAACCGTTGTCAAGTTTGTTGACAACTTCTAAAGAACAGAGCTTAGCCTTAGCTAAACAGTTTTGTGGATCTGTAGTCGTTAACTATCTTCCATGCCAATTTCTCAGCAATTCAGATAGCAGAGATAGTAAATAAGATTTTTCAAACAACGTAAAATAGCCTACCATGCATAATGTTAATTTTAAACATGCTGCAAAATAAAGAGTAGCACAAGTTATTCTGCTACTGATATTCAGTGGACTTAAGAATTAAGCTCATACATTTTTATTTCTTGTTTCAAGAAGTCAGCAATTAATTTTCTTAAGTGAGTAAAAACATCCAAAGTATCATAATGCAGCATGCAAAATTATTTGAAAAACAGAGAGATGAATCAGTGAAAATCACTCAGCTGCATCTTCAGCTGAAGATTCACTTGTCCTTTAAAATGTGTAACTCACTTTGTCCTGCAGTAGATCGGTATACTAAGGCTAAAAAAACCCCTCCTGCTGAATATTATCCCCAACATCACACCACACCATTCATGTGTGCACTGCATCATCTAATTGAACCTGTGCTGTTCTACACATTAGCCAGAAGACTGCTATAGCAGGTTACATAGTTTGAGTAAAATGTTTTTATATGATGCATATATTAGTTAATTTCTCCAGCATAATAACATTAAAATATATTTTTAATCAGAACTAGGGTATTAAAATCCAACTTTGAATGTCCTATGATGTACCATATATGCCATGGCATTTTAAAACCTTTTAAACATTTCTGCTAAATTAATTAGTTTTGCATTAAGGAGTCTCAATGCCTCCTATTAAATGCAACACATTTGAAGGACAATTAAACATTATGAACGATCCTTCTGAGGAAATAACGATTAAGTAAAAAAGAAAAACAAGATTTTTTGGGTAACAAACAAGAACACAAGCATACATAAAAGACTTCAATTTATTTTTAAAGTCTTATGCCTGCAATATTTTAGATCCGTTTGTTTGAAAAATCAGTCTTCTGTTTTGTTTTCGTAAAGAATGAAAACCCTAATGGAGTCCAGAAATCTGTTAATGGTACTAAAATTATAACAGTATAGCAAAAGAAAAAACCCCACACAGTAAAGTCTATATTATATATTTTTTATGTCTTTAAATGGAATTTACAGTTCTCCCTGGCAATGTGAATGAACATCCTATAATTTAGTCAATTTACAGATTACAGGTTCAAATTGACCTTGTAGCCCATAAAATTGCTCATCTTCAGTGCAGGATTAGAAGTGGGAAAAGAATGTCATAACTGTATTTAAGGAATTTACCATAACAATGGAAAGGAGGATATGCATGCATAATTTTAGCCACTCTTGCTCACATCACAGTTTTCAATTCTGAAACAATGCATATCCTGCACTCTTCTCCTGGTTAACCATGGTGGAGACTGTTTCAATTTACTCACCCACAGACATGACACTTGTATTCCCTCATCCCAAGGTGCCTCTTGACATGGTTTCTGGCATCTCCGAGCTGAGCTGTTGCAAAGTGGCATATCTTGCACTTGAATGGCTTTGATCCTAAGTAAAATTTAGCATAAGATATGAGTTGAATTAGAATAATATATCACCCACAGTTAAAGAAATAAAAAATCCTGGGAAAAAATAACCTTTAAAAAAGCCTATCCCACATTTAACCTGTTTGAGATTTTTGCTTAACAAAAAAAGTATCTCGTACGCAAATTTCTAACTCCCAGGACACAGATGGTATATACTACACATTACTCATTAAAGTTTCTTCAGGTTCAAGATCACGGAAACTACTCTCTTAACTTTTAATAATAATTTACTCTTTTTTTATTATTATTAAAAAAATCCACTAAATATTAAAACAAGAAGACAACAAGACAGCAAAAGTTGTTCTAGACCCTTACCCATTTCCAAATGCTGAAACTCAGGTAATGGTCTTAAAGTGGCTTGATATTGGTGTAAACTGCAAAATGCACTTGGCTTTTAAGCAAATATATTTAAAGTAAAGTAATTTTACAAGTCTTCCGACTTTGAATAGATTCCACATTAGCATTGGTATTTCAGATTTGTTCTGTCACACACAGAAAATGATTCATCACCTAGCTATTGTAATGACATGCAATGTATGAATATACAGTGGATAAAATATTATGCCTTTATGACTGTTTTATGGTCAAGAATTTATGATTATTCTGCAAACCAGAAGTATTGACATTTTGGCTATTATTTATTTCAAGAACAAACTTTAATATTAAATGTCTACTGCAGACCAAAGAACTCTGAAATTATTTCTCCAAGGAAGAAGTACCAGCCTATTTCTTGTATCACATCAGTTCAGCAAAAAGTCAAATTATTTCTCTATCTTAATTAACAGTGATCCTCTCTGGAGGATGGAAAAAAATATTTTTTTTACTGAAAAAGTTAAATTGGGCACAAGTCAGTTCCCATGTTATTACATAGCAACACCATTCTAAAGCATGCTGTAGCACTTTCCAATTTTCTGACCGCTAAATCCCTAAATCAATAAATCAAAAGCATAGAATTGCAGTTAAAAGTACAATATGGTCACAGAGTCTCCATATTATGTTTAGTACATGTTTTGTGAAGTACTTCTTCCAATACAGTTAAGCATAATATGAAATATGTGATCTTTAATAAATATACATAAAGAGCTCTGATAAGAAAAATGTTGCACTATATCATACTTGATCAATGAACCTTTTTGCTTTGCCCTTGAAAACAGAATATCCTCCAAGAATCCGTTGGTGGAATTGAGGATCTTAGTAAAAATTTTTAGAGTCTTAAATTTCAATTTAATTCCCAAAAGCTGACGAAAAATGAAGCATTTAATTTTAATCTTCTAACCGAAATAAAAAAGTCAACAGTACTAAGCATGGGCAGACAAGGTTGAATATTTCACAGTTCAATGACAATGAAGCCAGATCTCTTAATACTTCCATTTCTACCGTTGGAAGTAGATGTAAAATATATTTAGCACCTGAATGGTTATATCTAGTCAGCTTTATACGTTTAAATGTCAAAAGCAGGTTGAGACTGCAGCTAACAGCAATCACATTCTATCAATCACACTGAAAAACCCCAGTTTATTTAAATGATCCTGATAAAACTAAATTAATCATTAATTTGGTGACATTTCAAATCAACACTGCATTCTATAAAGAGACCCATGCAAATAAAAAACAGCCTATCTTTGCATTAAATAAGAGAGTAGTAAAAGTTGGTGGTTTAACTTATGATCTTAAAGACTAATTGCACAATTAATAACATCAAGGCCACAGTCAGAGAGGATTTTTTCAAATCCATTGGTGTTTGTACTGCTCTTTTTTTGCCATGGAATCCAAATACCATGTGGATTCAATCCTATGTTCCCTTAGTTTCTCTCCTACTGATTAAATTGTAAATTTGTTCCTCATTCTGTTACTGCAGGTGTCCCACAGGGCTTCCATACAAGACCTTTGCTGGCTTCCATTTACATGACTCCTTTGTGAAAAACTTGAGCTCAGACCAATCATAGCTACAGTGTGCTGACAATACAGAAATGTATTATTCTGTTGACTGCTCTCATCCAAAAATCACTGAGGCCTTGAGGGTTTTTTATTTATTTCTCACATTCAGAGCTGAATATGTGTTAACGTCTCCATTTAAACTCCATGAAAATTCAAGTGCTGGCAGGCTCCAGTCAGTATTTATCACCTGAAACAAAAGCAGCACATCTCCCTTTTAGGTTGCTGGTGCCAAATTTGTTCCAGTATGTTCTTGGATGGAACAACCCAAAATTTTATACTTATGATGAAGGCATTAGACTAAGAGTTAAACTAATGGGTCAAAAAAATCTGTATTTACCATAAGGCTATCTGAAACAATGTTGAACCAATTAACCATTTCTTAGCCATACTTATCACAAACTTTAATGGTTTTCATATGCTGTGTTAAATATGATACTATTGGATTCACACTTGGCTTTTAGTTCACAGAAAAACAAGAAAAATACTTTCAATATTGCATCTTTCCAACCAAATGACTTTAAAAAAAAAAAAGTCACAGAATTACTTTACCCACAAGTTATGGCATGGAAACAAAGTGTACATTTTCCGATGGCAGTAGTAAACAATAAGGCTCTTAACAAGAGAAGGGGGGAGGAGAATGACCAACAAACAAAAAAACCACCACACTGAAAAAAGACTAAATTTAAGAGTTCAAGTCAGACAGACACAAACCATGCTACTGTTTTACAGAGAAGACTGGAGTTCATAGTCTTTATTTTACATTAAGACAACAGAGACTCAAAACTATAAGAAAAAATCACTGCCTGAACTTTAAGACAGCCAACAGCAATATCATCTGCACCTGCAGGCATAGCTGTGTCCCTAGCTCAGGCCCAATGCAAAGTGAGCAGAGCTGCATGAAATATCATCATACCATTTCCTCCTATGTTTAGGACATGGGGAGTAAGATACCACACTTACATGGAGCAAACCTTCCATTAACTGAGAAATCTGATGAGAAATGAAACAAAGATGATGTGGTTGCAGGTGATTTTTCCTCAGATGTTGATTGTTAATTAAGTTTATGGGACCTGCATCAATTGCGAACTAAAAAGTCTTCCACCTCTACTACTCCTTTTATTTTTCTTTACACTTCCTCATTTTCACTTGTCATATGTGATGGACTTACTTGTTATCTCCTCTCTAGCAAAGCTTCCCTTTCATTTGCAATGTGAAAATCTCCTACATTATTTAATGGTATTTTGAAACATTACTTTTCTATTAATGAAAATCACTAGTTGTATCTTTCTACAACTTTCCCTTCCCCCCCCAAAAAAAAACCATCACCAATTACTCAATAAAAAAAAAGGCAAGGGGTTGGATATGGTTACACGTACATACATATGTAAACATATATATGCACATCTGGATGCTGAAAAAAGATTTTTTTAAAAAGCACATAATCAGAACAATAAATGAGAAAATGTGCAGCTCTGGTCCTGTTGTGTACCTGGTGTTACCCTGGAACAGATGAGAAGCTAGAAATACTGTACTTTGCCTCACCAATGTTATAAGCCAGTGTGTATACAGTTGGTGGAGTAGGTCAATCCCCCTGCCACCACTCCCAATAACCCAAAAATATTTGTTTCTTATTCAGCTGCATCCATTGTGATACAGAGTGGAAGAAAAGGTGCCGTAAGACACAAACGAAATCACAAATATGAAAATACGGATTGGAAGAGAAAGCCTTCTTTCCATTAACTATTAATAAAAGTCTCTGCATTACTATTTATGTGAAGAAGTAAAGCATCAGAAAAGCATTTCATTTAAAGGTACCATGAGAAAGAGGGCAGATAAAACTCTATTCTGTAACCCTTGTATACCCCCTCCGCAAGCACCACCGAGAAGTGACTTGCAAAATGAAATGTATTCTTTTACTGCTTTGCATATTTAGGGCCATCCAAAAGCACAATAAAAATATACTTCATGGTAAGACCTACACACAAGATGTTAAAAAGTACACTAACTTTTACTAAATGTTACAATCAATGATGTAACTTATGTAAGTAGGGTTGCTTTGTCATATATTGATAGTTACCTCACTTTCACATCCACATTAACTTGATTTTAAATGCAATTAATACATATAGTCAAGGAAGACTAATGGACTACATTCTGCACTTAACCTGGTGGACATTTTCAAATGGCACAAGTGACCAGTGCAAACCTATTTTGCATTGTAAACGACTAAATAAATCTTAATGGATTAAGAATGATCAGCTATCAACACACAAGGGAAATTAAGTGCTGAAATGCCTACATTGATTATTTTAAATTATTAGCCTTACTCTGTTCTTGAATTTGTATGCTTTTAGTGAGCTTTAACACATTTACAAGACTTATTGACTATAATTACAAGAGAATTCAAGTAATGGACACATCAATTATAAGCAACATGTCTTGACCAGACAGTTGCATAAAGAATTCTAGAGAGAGCTCCATTAGCATCCTCCCCCTTAGTTTTATTCAGTTTTATCTGCCGTAAGAGGGCATATTAAGGGCTTATACAGCTGTTCTGACCATGTGAACAGGAACGTCCCTCTAAAGACTTAACACTGCATTCAAAGTTCGGTATTAGCTGAAGCAATACAGATAACTACATTATTGACAGGATAGAAGGAATGTTGAAAGTATTAAGTATGTGAGTTATTGGTATACATGAATACTGCAGTTATAGTAAAATACTCTGAAAGGTTTGAAATACAATGTCCGTGTTCCCCAAGGTTAATTTTAAACTTTGTTGTCCAGTCATGCCCTTGCTTTTTCATAAAAACCTTCCAAAACTATTTTAGGATTATGCCAGGAATTACCATTCTTTCATGTTTCTTTTTTCTTACTTTTTTGTTCTCTTCCTTGTAACCATGCACTAAGTTTCAAATACTGCATGAATTTAAACTATAGCTTCCATAATAAGCCATTATTTAAAAGTACAGTAAAATAAACCTTACAGTTTTAATGAAAATATGTTCATTGAAATGTGAATTTATTATTCAAATCCACTCATAAATTCAACCATGGAGACACCACTTGTCTAAGCAGAGCTCAGTGATTTAGAAAAGCTGTCTATTTAAAATAAAGAATGTATGGCAGGTTTATAGAAACATCGCAGTGAATTTTTACATAAATTTAGAACTGCAGCTTATGCATTTTTCTACAAAAATGTTTTTAAATTTTCCACTTAAAATTAAACATAAAAATGAATTGAAAGCACAGAAACTAAATCAGATGCTACATCCCTGCGCATCACATCAGCCTTACACACTACCTTCCAAAAAGGCTGACCAATTCATATAACTTATTTCTACAAAAACCTCCTTATGCTTCTTATTGGTATTTGGAATGATGTAATATCAGATGTCTATCCTGAAGCATTATGTAATGCTGAAAGCGTAACTGAATTGAAATGAAATAAACAATTTGGATATTAAACAACTGCAAGAAAGACGAAGTTAGAAAGAACAGCTAACTGTTCTTTCAAACCACCGCTGCTTCATTATATAAATTTAAGAACCAGTTAATGGTTACAATTTAGATTAAATGGAAGGAGATCTCTCTATACGAAACAAAAAGCAGAAGGATGACTGCGCTTAAAATGTTATGTTTCTTGCCCTTTGATCACTGTATTTTCATACCCCTTTAGGTAATTTTGAATTTCATCGGGGGCTCATTGGGCAATATGAATGCCAGTTCATAAGAAATGCTAAAGAGATTAGCAAGCAGAAAAAGACCAATGGTATAATTCACTCTGTTTGAAAGAGATCGCTTGCAAAGAGAACATCTCCATACCTGTATGGGTACGGATGTGAGCTAGGAAGGCCATGGAGTTGCTACTTCTACACATCTTCCCACAATACTTGCAGACATTGCCTTGATTCTCTTCCCTCTCCCTGTTTATTTGCTCAGTGTCTTCCACAATGTACTTATTCACTTCTCGCAACAGCTCTTCATGTTGCTCTTTGATGTGGAGAAACAAGCTCTGCTCCGAATCGAAGGGCTCTGTGCACTTCACACACTTAAAGGTAGCGCCTCCTTCGGGCAGCTCCTCCACGCTTGCCTGCTCATTTCGCATATGCCCAGCACTGGCCAAGTGCTGGTGAAGGTTGCTCTCTGTGTAAAATGATTTTCCACAAAGTAAACAATGAAAATGTTTTTCTTTTGAAGGATGTTTCATGGCTATGTGAACATTTAGTCCGCTCAAACCATCTGCTAGAAAACCACAGTCATCACAGCGAATACGTGTCGATTCCCCAAGGGAAATTCCTTCTGACTTCTTCTTTTTCCCACCACTTGGTGAAGGGTCTGCGTTCACTGTGAGCTCACTAGCTTTCACTCCACCTGGCATCTGTCCTTCAGCAGAATGGTCAGTGGCTTCCCCATCTTGCTGGCTTTTTAACCTCACAATAGAAGAATCAAACTTGCCAAAATTTTGCGTTGCCTTTCCTTTATCATCAGCACTGATAACTGTTCCTAAAGCCTCATTACTACTATCTTGCATGCCCTCAGCTGTTGAGCCATCTGCCTCCCAAACATTGTTATTTATAGTTACTTCTGCTTCATGTTGTGCTTCCATAAGGGCTTCTTCCTCCTCCCCAGTAGGATCCTCTTTGAAACTTCTGTCACCCTCTAAACTATGTATATCTTGTACCGTTTCTCCAATGTTTCCAGCAAAATTGGATTGCTCTACTGCACTACTTGTTTCTGGAAGAGTTAGCATAACTGGGTTCTTTTTTTTCAGTGATAGTTTTTTGAGAATGTCTGTGTCTCTACACTCTACTTCAAGGTTTTCTCTATTTGCTATCAAGCTTTCTTTGCCTTTTCCTGAATTCAAGTTTGTGCTGCTTGATCTATTTTGATTTTCTGCAGTGCAATTACTGTCTGAGCTGAGCAGCTCCTGACCATGCCTACTTTTAAGCAACTCACAAATACCTGTTTCTTTAACTGATACTTCCTTGTGATGTTTAACAATTTTATCCTTCTGAGGAGTTTGCTGGAATCCTTCACAAAAAAGGTTTCCTCCTCCATTTTTAGACTCCTCTTCAAGTTCACCGTCTACTGTATTTTGGGAACTGTCTTTAGGTATTCCTGGAGATGCATTTTCATCTAAGCCAGTACACTCAGTTAAGCTTTTACTCATATGATCACTTTCTGCTGCATCATTGGCACATTTTGTTTCACCTGAAACAGTTTCTGATTCTCCTGCACTGTGATGGTGCTCCTCTTGAGACAAAGCAGTGCCTTCTTCAGTGATACTTGCTGCATTTGTTTCCTCCCCAGAAGAAGAATAAACATAAGATTCTCTTCTAATTTTATGTTTCTCTGTTGCTGCATGCCTAATCATCTCTCTGCGAGTAACAGCATAGTAGTCACAAGCCATGCAGTAGTATTCAAATTGTTTTGTATGTTTTCGCTTCACATGCAGCTCTAAAGAAGAAGAGGAGTGAGCAATGAAGCTGCAGTGTATGCATTTGTTGTTTGCACCCATTGTTCTTCTCTGGAAGCATGGGTCACCATCTTGAGTAACCCCTGCTGGTTCCAGAAATACATGTTGGTTTATGTTTAATGGATTGCTAGTATCCTCCAGATCTGGCAGCCTACTGGCATTTACAACTTTTAGCTCAGCATCTCCTTGCTCAACTTCCTGATTGTCCAAGACAGAATGTTCCAAATCTGATGACTGGCTACCATCCTCAACATGTTCATACAAGGCAGTCATGGGGCTGTTAACCTTCTTGCTCATGGATTCAAAATTGCCTCCTTCAGGGCTGACTATGATCTCGGAGTTCTGTTTGCCATGTCCTTCTATTTCAACACGACTTTTGTGTTTTTTGGTTGCACAATGGCGTTCCATATCTCCTTTGGTTACAGTGTAATAATTGCAAACCTTACACAAATAGCTGTACTGATGACTGTGCTTTCGTCTGATGTGGACAGTCAAATTTGTAACACTGGAGGCCAAAAGACCACAATGGGTACATGTCCTAGAAATAGTGCCTTTGGGTTTCCCTCTTTTGGGTGCATTAGCTAAAACCAATTCATTTTCACCAATCCTTTGATCAAGTGGAACAAATTCCTTATTTCTCGATATGTTTTCCACAGAAGAGGATGAAACATGTATAATTTCTTTATCTAACTCTGTATTCCCACTCTCAGAAATTGAAGGATCCACCACTGTTTTAATACCACCAACACCAACACAAACCTTTTCAATACATTCTTCAAAACGTAGTCCAATATTGTTTTTCCTGGCATTTTCAAGGTGCTTGCTTCTTTTGATATGCTTCTCCATTCCTTCCTTACTCAATGAGTAGAGATTACATGCTTTGCAAAGGAAGTGATGCTCCTGTGCATGTCGGAGTTTTATGTGCCTTGTAAAAACTGTGGAAGATCTTGTCTTATAAAAACACTTTTTACATTGAAATTGGGTTTTATTCAGAACAGAATGCTTTAGTTCATTTCTATGATTTATGAAGGAAGGGTCTGGAGTTTTTGCTTTCATTGATACTTCCATTTCCTTTGCAAGACTTTGGCTATTGTTTGATACTGAGTTAGCATAAGTTACCAGATGCAAGGTCTGATCACTGTTACTCAATGGAGTAGCTTGCTGAAATAATGAACCACCGTGTTTCTCATTTTTTTGATGATTTATCAGCTCTTCTTCCATTTGAAAAAAAAGAATGCAAGCTGGACAACTATGGGACATATTATGCGCTTCACTCATATGGCTTTGAAGGCTGACCACATTCAAGCTGGTAAATGAACAGAGCTGACAATTAAAGCTACAACCACCCATCTGGTGTTTACTGTCCTGACAGTGTTGCTTCACATCTTCCCTGACTCCAGAGGAATAACTACACATCTGACAATGAAACTGGATCCTTTTTGTATGAAGCTTTGCAACATGAATTTCCAAACTTTTTCTGTTCTGAAAAACATGATCACAATCAATGCAAGTATGAAGAACACCATGATCAGCAGTAAGTTTGTCAGAATCTTTAGTATCTGTAGTGCTGGAAGAAAGGGTATTTGGCTTGTCTTCAGTAAGATCTTGAATTTCTGAAGTAGTATTACAATTACTTGTAGCATCTGTTTCTAATTCTGTATGTGACACAGGGCTTGAGTCACCAGGTTTAAGCTGTGTGCTGGAGATATGCTTCATATCTCTGAGTACTCTCTGAGTTTTAGACTTGCCTCTCTTACTATTACCCAACAAATTGTACCTTCTTTTAACCTGCCTTTTTAATCTAAAAGACCTATTTTGTCCAAATGAAGACCTTAACAAGACAACGTTTCTTTTATGTTCTGGTCTATCAAATCTCCTTGTCATATTTAAACTGCTAACTAGCTTTTTGGTAGTTGGAAGGAGTTCCATTTTCTGCAAGATATTTTCTGAGGGTCCTGGTATTTCTAGTTTTTCAGTACGGACTTCATAATTTCCTTCTACACCAGAAGAAAGCAACATTTCTTCTGTCATAGTATGTGTTCTTTCAGTGGGAACATTTGAAGATGGTATCATTTCAAGAAGTTCAGTGCCATCATTTTGTTTAGACAAGCTTACTTTTGAGCCTTTCAGTGCACTGCAAACACTTAATCCTTTTGCATCAGCAGTTCTTGCCTTTAATTTACTGGTCCCAGGTTTTGCTCTGACATTCCTCTCTTTGGTCACAGTAGATTGTTGTTTTTTAAAGGATTTTTTTGTCAATATCTGTACAAATCCTCCCCGCGCAGCAAGATTTTGGCGTCGAAGGTGCGTCTTGCCAAGGAAATGAGAATTTAGGAGATTTTCCTCAGTACTCTGAAAACCACAAAGATTACAACAAAATATCTTGGATTTCTCATGATCTTGCTTAACATGCATATGTAATGTTGAACTACATTCAGCTGGGCAACTACGGTGAGGGCATGTTTGCTCTTTGGATTGTTTAGAGGGGCTTTCTTGCTTATGTTTTTCCATATCAGAGCAGGAAGGTAAACACTGATCACTCATTTTGCCTTTAAGATCTTTGTCTATGTTTCCAACTCTATAGCCAACACTGATTTCTTCTGAAGAAGACAACTTATCAGGAACAGCAGCTGGCACCTCTTGTGAATGTTTGCTTTCCTTGTGAATTTTCAATATGGCACCATCAGCACATTTGAAATCACAATGTAGGCACAGGAAATTTGAATTAAATATGTCATCACCAAGACAACTGGTGACTCCTTCCTTCTTTACAGCTCCAGCTACTATACTACCTGCTTCCCCAGCTACAACTTTGTGCAATTTCCTTTCACTGTCTTTCATGTCTTCTGAAGAACTCCGCTTTCTTTTTCTGGAGACATTTTCAGGTTTGTCTGCTTCAACAACATCCAGGTTTGGTGATCCTGACAATGCCGTTTTGTTTGTGCCATTCTCTTTTCTTTTCTTTTCAACGTCCCTGAATACTTCATCTGATATAAGCCTTGTTTTCTGCTGAGACGAAGAGTCACATCCAGCATTTTCTCCTGATGTATTTGTCCGGGATTCTTCTGCCAACTCAGTCTGTAAACTCTCATCAACATCATCTCTCTTCTTATTTTCCTCCCCATCCATTCTTAACATTGATATTATCGATTGTAGATCATTTGGCTTAACACCTATAAAACAAGAGAGACGTTATTAGTCTTTTATGCACAACCAAAAGTTAAAAGACTCAACTCAAAAAAAAGCAATATAGTAAATTAAAATCATGGCAGGAAGACAAACACAATGAAAGATACGAGGCTACATTTTCAGCATGGTGTCTAAACCTATGACATCTAAAAATCAAACCAACTTCTAGGTACTTGGTTACAGAGCTCTCACTCTGATGAGCACCGTGTGAGTGAGCGCTAGCTTCAATAGTTTTTGTGTAATCAAGTAACTTACTACATGCTTAAGCGTGGGCAGACAAGCCTAACCCTTGTTTCTGGAAGCATTTTTAGGACACGAAACACTAACAGCTTTCAGGGAACCAGCCATGGGACGTTCAACTTTTCCTGAACTAGAAATCCAGGTTCACAAATTTAAAAGCTCCAAGGAGGAAAAGACCGTGATTGCAACAACAAGCAAAAAAAGCCAGCATAAATGTTAAACATTGTAAGTATGAAGCTTTCTTTCCTTCCTCTGCCTAGAGTACCTGCTAAAGAGAAAGAGGGAAAACACAAGTAGAGCCATGTTCTAAAAGAATATGCCTCAAATATAGTTCCCCATCATTCCCAAAATATCCTCTAAAACTTAATTTGCCAATTTGCGGGTGGGGGGTGGGGGGGAGTGTGTGTGGGGGGGGAAAGTCATGAAACAGCAGTGCAGAGAAGTGCAGCATCTTTAAACCTCAGCACAAACTGTAACCGCCCAAACCCAGTTACCAAAAGGTTTTGCTCAACTGCCCAGTGTGACCTTCCTGCTCCCAAAAAGATGTCACCACTACTAGAAAACTGATGCTACCAACACAGTTTATAAGAGGGATGGGGGTGGGAAATCAAATCTTGACATTTATTACCTTTTCATTTTGATATGAAGCGATTGAGAATTGAAAATGCATTTCATTTTAACAGATGATTAAATACTAAATGTTTATCTATGTGCTTTACACTATGATTTAAACATCAATTTGCTGCAGATCCAAGTATCCAGTTTTTTGTTCAGTTACCCACTGAATGAGGCCATGACCACAATTGTAAGTACTTCCTGACAAGATTAAGTAATTGGAATGTTGACACAGACAATGCAGCATACAAAAAAACATTCAACTACATGCTAAAAATAAAAAAATATTATGCTTATTTTTGAGGACAAAGTAAGAAAGTATTAAACTGAGGAAATATACTCAAATGTTGGACTTATTACCTATGGAAGTAAAAAAGTGCTTTTCTGCTTAATAATAATTTATGGAAGGTCTATAAGGAATTGAGTGCACAGTAGCTGCATACATTGAACAGTTTTTCAACTGTAGGTCTCTTGTTGGGCTAAAGTACTAACCAAACTTATACTGAGCTAGCTATACCTAAATAACGAGAGAATAACCACCTCTAGATGACAACAGCCCTTTGCAGGATCCAGATATTGCTTCTCTAACTGTGTTTTTCTGATTCTTATACACTACTATTTTTCTTTGCCCACTAAACCATAATAGAAACTATCACAATTAGTCAGAAGTAAACCCATCAGGTCTATATTCTCAGCTGGTGTAAGTCAGCATATTGTCAGTATGTTCAAAAACACTACAGCAATTAATAGCAGAGGAGGATGAAGCTTTTGAATTGCAAGCTTACCCTGAAAAGGTTTGTGAACGCTGTTTGATCAGATGAAAATTATGTTGTTTAACTGCAGTTCAGCTTTATTTATATAACTTGGGAAATATCAAGAAATTACTTCAGTGATGAGTGCCACAAGTCCATCCTGAACTGTTTGCATGCAGCAGCCATGGTTCCTTTGCCTCACTGCACCTCCAAAGCAGGTTTCCAGCCCACCACTGAGACTTGACCACTCTTCCCTTGCATGGCCTGGGGAAGAACAGCAGTTTTTTCTTGGCTGTACAAGACAATTTGCACTCTCAAACCAATTCTCCATCTTCTTTATAGGATACTTTCTTCTCAAACCATCTGATTTATCAGAGAACCAGTCCAGTAGTGAACCAATACCTGCACTGGAAATTTCCACTATCAAAGGTTGTATCAGGATAATTATGGGCACCGACAAAAATTCATACATTCAACACTAATAAGTCAGGGACTGGTGGCTCCACACCATACTCTCTTCTGACATGCTTCATACCCATTTAAAGCCATCCTATAATTTGATTTAAATCTTAAAGCGCTGTCACACCTAGATCAATCTCTGACAGAAATCGCAAGCCACTTTCAGCCAGAGGTACGGTAATCACCAGAGGTGGATGCTTCCCAGCTGTCACAGCTATCCGCAGTCTCAGAACATGCCTTTTCTGCCACACCAGCGCAGATTCAGCTCATCTCCACTAGCCACCCGCACACCTCAAAAAAGATGGCTGATGATTTGCATACAGTATCTGCAGGCTTCTTCTGAGACTTACTTCTCAGCGTTTGTTCACTAACTCTGCAATAGAAGTTCATCCTGCTCTGTACTCTACTAAAAATCCCGATCGCAACCCTAGTTCTGGCATCCAACCTTGTCCCCAACTCAAACGCATTGCATCAATTAAGGGCTTTTTCAAGTGATTAGGGGAAAAAAAAGTATTTCCCTTATTTTATCTTTGTAAACTGTTTGTAGTCACAACTACAAACTAATACCTAGGCAAGTGAAAAATGCAAAACACGAATCTCATAGGTGCTGCCGATAATTTCAGTATGAAATTAAAAGTCACATATGTAATACAAATATGCAAAGGAGCCTTACGCCCCAGCCATCTTGCCTAATTCCTCCAGTTCTCCAAGTCAACAGTAAATGGAGACACCTATCTCTGCCTTCATTTCATGATAAACTTCTAGCATGCAGACAGGGGATGTGTTCCACTTCATTCCACTCCACCTGCTTGACCACCTGATCTTCTATGACCAGATGACCTGCTTAGTGGATGAGGGAAAGGCTGTGGATATCATCTACCTGGACTTTAGTAAAGCCTTTGACACTGTCTCCCACAGCATTCTTCTAGAGAAGCTGGCAGCTCATGGTTTAGGCAGGTGTACTCTTCACTGGGTAAAAAACTGGCTGGGCGGCTGAGCCCAGAGAGTTGTGGTGAATGGAGTTAAATCCAGTTGGTGACCGGTCGCAAGCGGTGTTCCCCAGGGCTCAGTTTTGGGGCCAGTTCTGTTTAATATCTTTATAAATGATCTGGATGAGGGGATTGAGTGCACCCTCAGTAAGTTTGCAGATGACACCAAATTGGGGCGGGTGTGTTGACCTGCTCAAGGGTAGGATGGCCCTGCAGAGGGACCTGGACAGGCTGGACCAATGGGCTGAGGCCAGTTGTGTGAGGTTTAACAAGGCCAAGTGCCAGGTCCTGCACTTGGATCACAACAGCCCCATGCAACGCTACAGGCTTGGGGAAGAGTGGCTGGAAAGCTGCCTGGCTGAAAAGGACCTGGGGGTGTTGGTTGACAGCCGTCTGAACATGAGCCAGCAGTGTGCCCAGGTGGCCAAGAAGGCCAACAGCATCCTGGCTTGTATCAGGAATAGTGTGGCCAGCAGGAGCAGGGAGGTGATTGTCCCCCTGTACTCGGCGCTGGTGAGGCTGCACCTGGAATACTGTGTCCAGTTTTGGGCTCCTCAGTACAAGAAGGACATTGAGGTGCTGGAGCGTGTTCAGAGAAGGGCAACAAAGCTGGTGAAGGGTCTGGAGCACAAGTCTTACGAGGAGCAGCCGAGGGAACTGGGCTTGTTTAGCCTAGAGCAGAGGAGGCTGAGGGGAGACCTTATCGCTCTCTACAGCTACCTGAAAGGAGGTTGTAGTGAGGTGGGTGTTGGTCTCTTCTCCCAGGTAGTTAGCGATAGGATGAGAGGAAATGGCCTCAAGTTGCATCAGGGGAGGTTTACATTGGATATTACGAAAAATTTCTTCACAGAAGGAGTTGTCAAGTATTGGAACAGGCTGCCCAGAGAGGTGGTGGAGTCACCACCCCTAGAGGTGTTCAAAAAACATGTAGATGTGGCACTTTGGGACATGGTTTAGTGGGCATGGTGGTGTTGGGTTGACGGTTGGACTAGATGATCTTAGAGGTCTTTCCAACCTTAATGATTCTGTTCTGTTCTATTCACAGGCTACTCCTAACAAAGTCAACAGCCTCACATCTATCCCCACAACTAATAACATTATCAAGGCAATAGCTCCTTGGCTGCACAACACAACTTAGGTGTAGCAACAATTAATGATATGCCTTTACCAGTTTCATCTCTACCTCACATCCGAGTTTTCATGAAAATAATATCCCCCTGCACACCCTTCCCAGAGTCCCCCCTTCATATAAACTGTGTCAAAATATCTACATGGGAGTATGCATGTGCATGAAACCATAATCTAGAAAGAATTGTCTATGAAAGAAAACAACTATGAGGCGGTTGCTGTTGTTTCTCTAAAATTACCCCTATATTATATTAATCTAAGGAATTAAATTGCCTTCAGTTTCTTTTAGTTGCCTCTTAAAGTTGCCTTTAGGTCAAGAGCATATCTTCTGAGGTAGACACTTGATGGCTAGTCATTACTTTTTGCTGGGACCATAGTCAGCTATTTGCTGAGATGTGGTCAGTTCTCCACATCTCAGACAAGAACTAGACCACAACACTGAACCATGTCTCCGTTACTCCCCGCTATGGTCTTTGCTCAGATAACACAGCTCTAACACAATTTCAGTAGCATATGCCTCACTTCCTTGATAGGAGAGGAGTGCCTCACACCTAAAGGGGAGCCGTGGGCAGACCTCTTCTCAGCTTCCTGCCTGGATTTATTGCACGAATGACTACCACTACTTGAAGGATGCATTAAGGATACCATAAGCCTCCTCTAGGCAAAAGGAGCCTAGTCCTTCCTCTGCTGTAAGCTTCTCTCCTGAAAGCCCCTCCTCAGATTTGCCACAGGGCAGGAGGACAATGGCAAAGCAACAAACTGGTCACAAATCTGGGTGGTCCTAATCCTCAACCTGCATAAGCCAATTCACCTCCACTCTCATCAAAGCCACTACACTGATTAAGGGCTAGCCTACAGTTGGTACTAATATGGAAGCTGATGCACCAGAGAAGGCATCAGCAGCACTCTGAGTTTGTACAGTCCCAGTGACCACATGATACATATGGTTAAATGGGTTTCTTTTTGTAAAATTAATCTTGGATCAAACCTTAGTCTGGCACAGGGATCATCATCAGGAGCAAAGAATCAGCATCTGGAATTTGATTAAATCAGCTGGTAACTAAAAATACATTCTAGATGTAACAACTAACTCTCTGCAGCCATGGCAGCTTAAGCACATGCTTAAGTCTAACTCCTACTTATTAGTGTGACTAAGTAAGCCTTTTGGTATCAATGTAATGCTGGCAAACTCATATAGCAGTAGAAGTGGTGAAGAACAGTACTTGAACTACCTTATTCATGGACCAACAAGACTAAAAACAATGCAAGATGCAAGCTCTCATGCTTTTCCTTCTACCTTCACCTTTTAAAGATTCCAGGTACGTTTTTACAAGTAACAGGTATCTAAAACACAACAATACATAGCCACTTAATGTATTCAATAAATAAACCAGAAAGGATTTATATAGGCTCCAAGACTGCATCGATGGTATCACCATTACAACACAGCAAACTACCAGAGCACAGGATCAAGCCCAAGCTAAGCAGACAGCAGTCAAATCTTCAGTATTTCCATAGTTTAAAACCCGGTTCTGTCACACAGCTCTCTCAACATCATATTTGATGTTCAAAATGAAGCTGTTCTAACTCAAAAGTGGGTTGACTTTTTGTAACATAAATCTTTTGTTAATGTTCATATAAATCAAGTATAGCTGAACAGATTCTTAAAGGATATGACCAAAAATTAATTTGCCACATTAGCTTCAGGTTAACAAATTCTTCTGCTTGGTGACAGTCATACATTACCTAACACATTTTAAGGTTCTTTGCAGCACACTGCTGTTTCTAAGTTTTGGAAAGAAACCTGTTGTGGCCTCACCATTTGTGCACAGAAAAAGCTAAGCTCAGTAATTCTACTGGAAATACTAGCTAAGTCTTTAACATAGTGCTTTTCTTCAATAATTTTCCAAGTACCAAAAACATGTTTCACTTATTTTGAAGATCTTCAAAAGCAAAATGTTTGTTACATATGCTACATCTGCATAGGCCAAATACCCAAATCTTTACAAAATATATGAGGAGACACATCTATTTTTAAACTACAAGTGCATAATACACAATACTTTGGCTGTGTCACTGAAGCCAATATAGCTAAAGATTCTCCTCTTTCATGCACTGGGATTTCCAAATGGTCAGAATCGTGAAGGTTTTGTTTCAGTATTTAATCTAATTTAAAAGACATCCCACAGTCACAATTCAGTACCATCTCATTACCTGTAAAGAAGAAAATTAATACAAAAAATGACAAAAATACCAATTCTTGAGCTGCCACCACCATTTTTTACCAGATAACAACACAGATTTTTGTATTCTTCCTGCAATGCTTTTTTGTGTATTGATATAGTATCTGCTACAGTTCTATACAAAAGCATCAGTCATTTGCAGGCAGATCTTTTCTTTGACGGAAATAGGGAACATTTTGGTTGAGTGTTTTCTCTATTTTTTTCCTCTGTTCCAAAAAATAGTATGTAATTCATCTATGCGAAAACGTGGAGACAGTGTAGTTAAGATTTTCAATGTAAGACTTGCATTGCCCTAATCCTCAGATAAAATTTAGAAAGTAGTAACCTAAAATTAAGATCCGAAAGACGAGCAATTTTAGTGATGATCCATAAACCTGTAATGAACTGCAAAGTTCCTTAACTTGATGCTCAATACATTTTTATTTACTTCTCGTTTTGGTCATATGCCAGCTATTTAAGGGAAGGGCTATGGATGCGTACAGAAGAACACAAAGAAAGTATATTTACAAGTACTAGATTCCACTTTGGTTTTTATTTTTTATGCTAATCCTGGCATTAGAATTCCCAAAGCACTTCTCAGTCAGCGTATTATTGTCTCCAAGTATTCAATACCCAATCTGCAGTGTTTGTAAAGAATGTGACATATGGAAAACAGAGTTTCTTTTTTTTTCCAGTAAAAATTTCCCTTTTTCAGACAATTAATTCTTTCAATGAAATCACGGATACAATGAAGCAAAATCATTTTAATGAGCTCCTTAAATAGCCTGCACAAAACTGAATGTGAACAACTCATCTCAACATACGACCTTTGTGTCAAATAAACGTCTTCTCATTTTCGAGGGCATAACAGCCTTCCTAAATCAAATCATAGGTCTGTCTTATGGCCTTACAAAGTTACCTCACTTCCTTCAGAGAGACTAATCCAAGAGAATAGTCTCCTCAATACTCCTCCTCCGCAATCCTGGAATACAGAAGACAGTATGGTTGTTGGTTCAAACAGAACAAAGATCACCTTTATTTTGAGGAGTATTTTATACTAACCATTACAAACATGTATTTTCGCTTGCAGCTCAAGAATGCTGGAACTTCGAGCTTTGCACTGTAAGCCTGTTCTTCATGCAAAGCCACTCATTTTCCTAGGGCACCAGAACCTCCAGAGGAGACTTCCAAACAAGTTACAGGCTTTCAAAGACTAAAGACTTTGAAACTTCCACGCTGATTGTATCTACAATAGTTAAAGTAACGAAATAAAAAGCCCACTGATAGTCATCACTTGAGTATCACTGAAAAAGGCAAGTTATCTGCACCCATTAACTTCATTTTCTTGCAGGCATCAGAAAGAACTGTAATGGCATCACAGGGAAACATACCCTGCATTGCGACTCACATCCTTCTTGCTTCTGCTTCCAAACCACTGAAAGTCATTCTGGTGGGGGCGGAAATTGCCAACATAAAGGAAGTGCTTATGAATTCCTGAAATAAAGAATATATTCTTTAATTCACACACACAAAAAAAAAAAAAAAAACAAAGAGGAAAAAAAGGAAAGGCTCCCTAGTCCATCATCCACTCACTTCAGAAACAGCCAAATGCTGCTGAATGCAGCAATGACCACTGATAAGATCAGCTTTGAAGAGGGAGTCAAAAAAGAAAGACATGGATACACACTCATTTCAGGTGCTGTCAGAATCAATAGGCATGTCCAAGACAGAAAATAAGAGGCAATGCACTAGTATCTCCTAAAAAACGTTGAATAGCCCCCAGATTTTCAATTTTTGAAAATTTAGAAAGGTCTGTGTATTTTGAATTGTAAATTCAAAGAACTTTGACTATTTCCACAGTGAGGCATACATATAACAATAGCAATAAAAATATGCAACAGAAACTTCTGAAGATCCAAGAAAGATCGTATTCTCATAGCACTGTGATATTTATGGATGAAAAGCACTGTTTAAGTATTCTCAAAACACTTCAGAGGGTTTACCAGGTCCATGAAGGAAACTTGTAGGAAAGATATGTTCATTTTTCACATACAGTAATGAGTCCCACGGTTTGTGGGAACTCTCAGAATGACATGGTTTCATGTGAGATGCAATTCTCACCAACTTCACGAATTAAAACTAGAGAAAAGCAAAAGTAAATGCAATTTGAATCTCTTTTCTACCATAGGCTGTAGGACCCTCTTACATACAGTGGGCCACACTGCAGTTCATCAGAGGAAGTGCACAGGCACCATCTCATGCCGACAGCTGAAAAAAATGTTGGAAATCTTAACTTTTTCCTGCACTTTGGCAGCAAAAGATAACACTGAGTTGAAATTGCTGTTACTTGGAAACTGGATCTTGGAATTTTTAACCTAGAAACATGGTCCTAAAAGCCCTGACTCTGTTCTCCTTTAAAATATAAGGAGTATGAATTTCCTAGACTGCTATTCTGCAGTTTAATACCTGCCAAGATTTACTAAATCTTCATCAACTTTTGCTCAAAATTAAACCTAAAAGACAAAAAAAAAAAAGATGGCTTTGTTGGCCCCTTGTTTTATACTACTGTATCAAACGAAAAGCAACAAGAAGCCTCCATCATCACAGCCTGGAACACATTTGTCTACTAACACAGCCTGAGCAGGCTCGAGGAGGTAGCAGCAGTGCAGGTGAAAAGGCCAACACAAATGGCCAGCTCTCCATCAGCTGACAGCCCGGAACACTTTTTTTTTTAGTAAGTTGAACCAAGATGCAGAAGGGAAGTAGGAACTAGAAAAAAATGCAAGGAAGTAGGAAAAAAAAAATTTAAAAAAGATGCATTTTTTTGCACTGAAATGTTCTCTTCATTTTTTTATATAATAAAAATGAAAAAGAAGATCTTGAGCATTTTTCAGTTATTTGTGACACAGCTATTCACTGAGCAATAGCTGAAGATAAAAAAAGAATGTAGCCAATACTATTTTAAATTAAAGGTAGGCTGATAATAGTTTGGATGTGTTTTATCCACAATTAATGCAAGTATGCCAAACATCGAGAGCTAAATAAATAAACAATTTTTTAAAAAACCAAAAACACACTTAATGTGAAGTTAGGACACCAAAACTGTAGAAAAGGCATAAAAAAGAAGGAAGGATGGCAGAAGATAGAAAGGGAACTTGAACATGCTCTAAATACTAGTAATTTCTGAGTAATCATTTTAATTGCCTAGCTCTTTAATGACATTCTACTAAGGTACACCAGGCCCACATGGTTTAGCTTACTGTATCCATCTCCATCTTTTGAATGACTGGGGCAAAGAATGCATACAATAATTTGTGTGTATGTGCACACACTTCTCAATGTTCTTGTCCATCATGGTTTCCTCCTGTCAGCACCTTATTCAAGTAGCTCAGCTGAAAAGAGCTCCATAAGTTTTTGGCTGAACAGGTAACATAAGGAGTTAGGATTATTTGTGTGGTAGGTTAACAAAGTTTCCAGAGAAGAATACAAAGTGTACATATGCTTCTGAAGAAAAGGAGAAATTAATAAAAATAAAAGCATTCTGATGACACCTGGTGGCCACTGCACACAAGGAAGTAATTGCATTTCATCTGAAAAAGCAGATCAAACAGAAATGTGTTACATGTTTCTTTGGCATATCTACAGAAATGACAGCTGTTATTATTATCAATTAGAATATACACTCATTGGAACATATACGTTTACATAGCTGTATAATCTGTATTACCTGTATTAACGCGCATATATATACTCAACAATCTGAACTATTAGCTTATTATATAAAGACAAACCCTGTTTTTCTGTACAATAAAATAGACATGAGCACACTGGAAGTATTTCAGCTCAATCCTATAGGACATATGAAACCTAGACTTTCTTTTCAGCTTTTATTTTCCAGCTCGGTTGCTTAAATAAGGCAGAGGGCGATGGGGGAGAAGCGTGGTGGAAGCAGGGGGTTGCCTCGCACTAGGGTGCGCTTGGAAGGTCTCTGTGCTATGGATGCTGCTCCAAATCCCTGCCACAACACGTTAGTCCTCTAGCACACTTCAGCAAAGCGTAAGCAGCAGCCTCCACTTCTTTGTATCACTGGACCTCTAACAAAAAGAAATTAATATCCATCATTAGAAATTAGTATAAAAAGGTGATAGCTGCACACAGTTCTCAGCTACAGAGGGGATAAAACCTTAATGTGCAGGGGAAAAGCTGCATGTCAAATCACACCTTTTCTCCTTAATGGTTTCTTATAATACGTGCAAGCAATCACAATAGTGCTCCCATCTCCTCCACAACACACAGGGGGATTTTTTTTCCCCGATAACCTTAAAGGATCATCACTAAGACTTAAACCATGAATAGCTCTGCAAAGCTTGGCTTCCTCCATAGCAACTTATTTGGTTTCAGGTGAACAAACCTCCACCCGAAGTCGTTGAACACCTCTTAAAGCTACGTACTTCTGCACTCTAAGCAGTTCAGGGGGTTACCACTGAATTTTATTCTAATTTCCATCGCTGTCCGTGTCAAGATGGAAACCAATACAAGGCAGCAATGGGAGGCGTACAGGTGTGACAGTGGTATTGCGAGTCCAAGCACTGGCAATATGAGATGATAGAAAAATCATCTGTGACTTCTGTGGTGCCTGTGCTACTAGTCAAGAGCTACTATTATGGCACAACGTGGAGCCTCTTCCCTTCCCCACCCCCTAGCCCTTCATCAGAGCTAAGCCTTACAGCTACAAAAGGTGCCTTCACTCCAGCAGATGACAGAAGAGAGGCTGAAAGCCAAGCAGGCTCCCACTTCTCCTCAGCAAAACGCACTCCTGGTCAGCAGATGGAGAGTGGAGGTGAACGAGGGAGGAGGCAGTGCTACAGCAAAGGGCTCTGTACACCCGGCAGAGAAGGACCAGGGGATGCCTCAGCAGCATCTATCTTCGACCGCGGCCCGTACAGTGAAACCACATCTCCCCAGGATGGGTCCTAGCCAGCTAGAACTGAAGGGAAGGAACTGAGGAGGAGAAGGGACAGCCCCTTGCTGACACACCACCATCACCTATAAATCCCCCATTTACCTTTTGCCCAAAGCATTCACAGTACTGATACTTTGGGAACAACTACCATGAAGGTTTCAAATGCCACTGCTTATCGATAGTACCCATTTCCCCCCATGTCTATTTGTTTCAACACAACAAAATTGGTGCCTACCTAAATCAGTCCCTGAAATTCAGCTCTCCTCCAGAAGGAGCAATATGCCTAAGCGTGTGCACAGTGTCAGCAGGGTTCCTCCTAGGCTTGACATGAGGCACATGTGGTTCAAGCGCACCCCCGAACAAGGACTCACCTGGCAATTAAATTTTTCATTTCTCCTGCTGGAATGGTGCATGCAGTGCAACATCAAGAGCAGTTGTGCTGGGGACCCGACCCCTTCCCTAATACCTACAAAAACTACACGGCTTCATTCTGTTAGTTCTAAGAACTGCACCTTGCTTACTAGTTTTCTGTTACTTGGGTATCTAGTGTGCAAAATCTTCTCATTATTTGGAAGCACACCATGTAACAGCTGCACCAAGACTACAGTGCATTTCCTTCAGTTGTTGGTTTATCACAAACTCAAATCCCACGCTATCCAACAGCTCCCCAGGAAATATCAGTGACAGAGCCCAAGGTGAGGGGAGAATCCTCCTCCCCCCGGAGCCCGGCGGTCACACAGAGCCACTGCTAACCTGGCCGTCGGCTGGCGTGATCAGGGTGGCACCGCAGCCCTCCTGTTCCACAGACTAGGAATACACGTGCTGGTCAACTTGGTGGCCCCATCTATTGCCTCCTGATCCCCAAATCCCTCCTGAGCAGGGAGCACAGCATGCCACCAGACCCTTCCCAGACACAGCTCCCAGCATCAGAGGTCGCGGCAGGACCACGCAGCGCTTTCCCAGGCAAGGGAGACTCAGGAGTTGGGTCAGGGCTGCAACTTCTGCGTGTGGCCTCTGTACTTCCTCGATACATCACTCTCTCTTGGGAACATGTTAGGAGAGTGTTATTGCTAAAAATACTACTAATTCCCTGAAAAGCACCGAGTTAAAATCAATCCCACAAACTTTCCCGAGATCAATAGGTTTTAATGAACACAGAAAACACACTCTGTGGCAACCACCAGCAAGTACCCGGAGACTAAGCTAGACTAAGAAATTACACCTGCTCCAACGCTTTCCTGAGAGAAAAAATTGACATATTACTAAGTAGGCTATTGCTCAGCTCAAACACCCCCAGGATCTGAGGGACCACAAGCTCACCCTTATGGGCAACCTGTGTGTGATTTATCATGGCAGAGTGCAGCCCGGACGCAAAGTCGGTTTTCCCCACCGCAGACAGAGCAGTGTTTCGGGGCTGTGCTCTCAGCTGACTGAGCAGCCCAAATCACAGACCCGGACCATTCCTCTGGTGGAGCAATGCAGGTGTGGAAAGTGGACTGCAAGCCGAACGGGCTGCTTCCTATAGCAAAGGGTGCTGGCGTAGCCCATTTTTCTCTCCGGTGGTAAAAAGGAGATTTAGTCCTGTGTTTCAGTCACCAGTAGTCATTTTCCTGGCATTCATCCTGGGAAAACACTTTTAACAAGTGCTACAGGACTTCTTTCCTTAGTTGTAATCATCAATGGAAAAGAGACAACAGTCTAAAATTAAAGCTTACAGACAACAGAAGCAAAAATGTTGGTTTATGTCTTTTACAGTGAAACCTAGTATTAAGTGTGCTGTTCCTTCTTGTATTATCCAGAAGACTCGAGCATTACATCCTATTTTTTCCAAGCACTATGATTCAGATTTTCACTTTCCGGTAAGTTCCATAAATATTTGATAATCAAATGCAACTTCTGTTTTGTCAGCTCTTCAGCCTTCCTCATTCTAAAGCACCAAATTCTTTTGCTTTCTACATGAAGCAGCAAAGGAATTCACTTCTAACTGTAGCCATGTCATTCCATCTTACAATTTAAAATATCCTTTTGTCGCATACACACCATTTTTCCAGAATCTAATATCTGATATTATTTCTATAAACTAAACAACACAGAAGATTTTACTGGCTAAACCCCTATAACAGCACAAATCACAGCAATATAAACATGCAAAGGTTCTTATTACAACCATCATATTTTTCTCATCAAAATCGTTATGCATTATTGTGCTAAGGAGATCTAAGTATTCTTAAATGCATGTACAACGGAAAAAATAATTAAAAAAAAAACTTTAACGGCTATGAATTTCTCACAAAATCCTCCCCCCCAGATGTGTACACTTGGACTCTCAACTGCTTAGCAGGCATCCTAATGCCACTACCTGTGTTTTAAATTACTTGAATACCTACAAATGTCTAAATCCAACTGAATTCACTAGGGATAGGGCATTTGAAAGTCAAGATATTTCTTTAGGTGCTTAAAAAGGATTCGGAAAGTAATGTCAGATATCCAGATTTCATTATTTTATCCCCAAAACTTGTTATTTAGAATTGAACAAAATGACATAAAACCATATTTTTGTGATTAATTTTTTTTTCTATTTTGAAAACTGAACAATTAAGAATGCTTAGCTGCATTAATAACTCCTTCTCCAGAATGCTTCAAAAGAAAAATTAAGTTATATTAGACTATTTTTAATAGCTTGTAGATTTTAAAAGTGCCCAATTATAAATGAAGAAAGGACTACAGAATAAAGGTAGCAAATGCACAAATTCAGTGCTATTAAAAGGCAGACACATGAGATCTCATGTATCTTGTGCCATTTGTAAAAAGGTTGTTTTATTATCAGTGTAACTAATCACAATGAAGCCATCTCTTACAACCAAAGACATTATAATGAATTTTCTTTACAGCTACAGAGAAATGCGATTTGCTGTTCCATATCAAACTAGAACAGGCTGTATAAATTCTTCTTCATATTTATTGTTAAACGTAATTTTTATCTATAAAATCAGCCATGAAATATTAAAAACTGAAACAACAGAATTTATATCCTTTACTTAATTTAGTTTAAACGGTCTATTCACTAAAGAGAGGGAAAAAAGGTTACATATGTATTATAGAGCACCCTCCCCTCTCCCCCCTAAGCATTTCCATTATAAACCCCCTAGTTTTTGGAATTTATAACTCGGCTGTAAAAATTCACTTCATACTTAGAGTTGGTATACTTTTCCTTTTACAAATTTTAAAAAAAAAAAAAGTTCCAGGAGATAGGCAAGAAAGGATGTGAGAGAAGAGAAGAAGAAAAGCAATCAGACTAAAAACTTTAACGCTTAGCCACTTAAATCATTAAACAAGGGCCATCTAGTGTCATTCAGACCCAGCTTCCACCCCAAGGAACCGTCGGAAGATGGTCAGCTGGGTGGACAGGCACCAGGTACTGACCTCCAGCTGCTGCTGACCTGGGCCAGGTTCAGGCTGGCAGACTGGGGAGGAAAACCTCCCTATCCTACTGCTATTTCCTGGAGTCATCTGTACAACTGGGAATTGGGTACACTGAAAATGAGTGAGAACAGCGAGAAGCATTAAAATTGCCTGCATCGGAGAAAAGACAAGATAAAACAAACCAGCACATCTTAAAAATGAACAATAGACAAAACAGCATGTGAAAAAGGGCTTCTCCTAATTAAAAGACCGAAGACTTGAGAATTCAGGTACTGGAGATTGGACAATGCATAGCGCAATGAAAACTGCAACTGAAGGATAAGGCAGCCAAAAAACATCGGAAGATCATGGAAGCCAAAGGATTAAAGGATATAAAAAGGGCTTTATATAATACAGCATGGAGAACAATTCATACATAAGAAGGTAATTCCAAAATGATGCATGAAATAAGGCAACAAGAGACAAGCAACCTATGACCTTAAGGTGTAGGCTACAACCTAGGCTATTTCCTACTACCAGTATCTTATTTTCAGCTTTCCCCTAGAGCACAACAAAAAGCACAAAAGCAAAATCTACCTTCATTTTCAGAGTCTCCATTTTACGGTCTGAAAGGAATCGAAAAAAGTAGCAAGGGAGCAAAAACCCTGCTGTGCTTCTCACAATGCAGCTGGTGAGCTGGTCAAGCTGGCAGGAGCAGCAAGCAAGCTATGCCAGGGAGCTGCCTGCAGTCACTGGTGGCAACGCTCTGAAGTCAAGAGATGCTCCTGGCTACCCCAGCTGATGTTGCACTCCTTCCTTTAGGGGAAACCAAGGTCATGGGTTCAAACGTAGCCTTTATTTTGTCCATAACTAGCTTTATTCATCAGAAAAGGCATGCTCTTAGCAATTCTTTAACTACAGTCCACTAGGCCAATGTACATAAATTGCAACCCATCCCCAAACAATACAAATGAGTAATGTTTACAAATTCATTGGTTCTCTACAATGATTCAGGTTTGGAGGTGGTCATGGTTAAAAAAATAGCCTTCACGTCAAGATCCTTTGCTGAACTAAATTAATCTGGCACACACAGACAGCAGAGGCTATTTCCGAAATACGTATAAACAAGAAAAACAGCGTAGAAAGATACTACCTACACACCCTCCTGCCACACACTCAAAAAAGGTACATAAGCAAAAAGAACTACAAAATAAGAATTTTAAGGATCTAGTAGACATTGATACCATTATTATTTTGATATCATAGTTTGATTTGCAATAGAGATGAATAGTGAGGAGCAAGAGGAAGAATGAGAAAGTTGGTGCTCTATGACAAATATATTCTTAAGACAACCAGACTCAACAGCAAAGGCTGCAATTGTAAAACTGCAAACAAAAACCAGATTATGGAGTCTACGCCAGATCACCAAAAGGAAAAAGATGAAGGAAAAGGGAAGGCAGAACCAGACGACAAGGACACTCTAAGGGTTCAGGTGGCCCTGTGGAACAAAAATCTGCACTCAATTCCAAAAATCCAACAGTCCAAAATTACTTAAGCCTGTATCCACCAGGGATGTCAGGCACTACTGAACTGCTCAACGCCAAGCTTTAAAATGTCTGGAACAGAAAGCGAGATCTGGAGTCCTGAGTCAGGTACTGGTATCTCGCATACAATACACAGAGAGAAGAAAAAAAGCAGCTCCTGCCCAACCCACAGGGGACAACCTCCTCAGCTAGAGGAGAAAGCCAGCAAGCACAGGTCCTGAACCAAGAAAAGAAGAGTTGTTGGGCCTAGCAACCTGGACGGAAGGAAGAAAACATTGGCTCTGCTGAGCTACTACTGCACTGTTTACCTCCCAGGAGTCTGGAGAGCCTCGTCCTTGCACCTACAGCATGCCAGCTGTCCCAGCATCCTGAAGCAGGCACCCAAGCAAAGCCCCCTCCTCCAAACCTATTGGAGCTGCTCAATAACGTGATGTCCCCTACTTCTGAAAACAGAGCAGCACTTCAAGACTGCACATCTCATGCAGGGACTAGTAAGTTTTCATGATGATTCAGTAAAATCCACATTCATTCTAAGAGTATTTTTATTTTTTATGTTAAAAAAGTGCATAGACACTAAGATTTTCTACTGGAATTCATTATATTTGTTTATGGTAAAAATGTATTTGTTACAAAACCAGGTATTGACCAAACTTAAGCAAACACATACTAGTTGTTCTACACTTCAGCTGTTACTCAGCGGAAAGACATCAAAAGTGAATTAGGAGCACTTCGTAGAACTGTTCAAACAAGTAAGTATCTAAAAGAAAAACCTCAGAAATAACTGCATTTAATAATAAAGACTGTTTTCCAAAGTACTGGAATTTGGGGGAGTACTAGTCTTGAAAATGTTCCTTTAAATTACCCTTATTTGGAATGACTGGCATGACTACTAGCTATACATTTTTACATTGCTTTTTCCAGCCAGCTGACTAAATCTTTAAAAATATGCAGGACTGAGCTTCGGTTTGACCTGCAGTGACTCCTATATGTATTCTCAAAATTAACACAAGCACTGAATGCTACTAATCTTCAACTTGTAATAACTGATCAAAGAATACTGCCCTGTAATTCACTACAAGCTAAAATCATAGTGCTGAACTGTGCATTTTCAAACAAGTGGTTTATAGCTCTAGATTTAAAATGCAAAGTTTCCATTATATTTAATAATTAAAATGCATGCTGTGTTATGGTTACATTTGGTGACTGGATTAGTAGTACCCCAACTGAGTTAAACAATGCCTTTTTCCTATTAGAGTTCATATTACCATATTATCTATTTGTTTAAGAAAAGGAAGAAAAAAAGCACAGCAAGGAAGAAGGAATAAAAAAGAAATATGAATATCAAACATACTGAAAGACAGTGAGGACCAAGAGAGCGAGAAGACCTGGTATCAGCAAAATCTACGCTAGCTGAAAGCAGAAAAGCTGAAATATCTGTACATTTAAAGTATGAAAACTTTTTAAAGAAAAAGAATATTCTCCATTTGTCAATAAGGGTTCTCATTCAAAGTAAAAGGTTTAAAGCTCAGTCATCTTTTCCTAGAGGCAGTCTCTACAAATCTAGGGAATGCAGACATCACTGTCAAAGAGCGGACTCTCTCAGGCTGTCAACTTCTTAATCAGGGTCTGACTTCACTGGAAAGTGTGAAATTATGTAATTATTTATGCTTGGCAATTCTGGTGGTTTAGACAATTCCAGCACTATGAACATCATCTTCTACAACGCAAAATTCCTACTGCAATTTTAATTTAGGGCATATACCATTCTTTTCTTCTACATTTTCTAAGTGGTTTATTCAAAAGAAAATTTAAATATTATGTGAAGTATTTCTCCTCTCTCAAAACAGATACCCTTGAGCTTAGAAACATAATTTACAAGGATGAAAAATAATTTAAAAATAAAACCAAAAATGAAACCATGGCCGCAGTGATACCAACTGAAGTTTTCTCAGCACTGTCAGTTATATTCGGTGTCATCCAAAACTCTGTAATTAAAAGTCTAATGACCTTTGAGTATTTATAACAAATGTATAAATAAAATATTATTTGACCCCATGAAAAGACACACTCCTTACGTTTCTGCACTTCCATACGACATTTAGGTATAAACGTCAGAGATTAACTTTGTTTTCATTTAAAATGTATTTTAATTAGCTTGGTATCAGCAGCAGATTTGAAGACAGGCTTGTGTGTGTGAAAGCTTGCCTACTTCTCCAAGTGTAATAATTGGTGTAATGTATTACCTCTGCCTGTATGCTACCTCCTCAGAAATCGACCCCGACAGGGTATTTACCCTTTGCATCCAAAATACAAAGGTGCCCATTCTCTGACAAAAAAAGTTTATTCAACACTGTACCCCAAAATACCCTGTAGCAATAACAGCAACGTCTAAAATCAGGATAATGTGAACAAAGAAAAAGAGCAGGTATCCTTGCAAGTCATCCTCCACCTGCAAAGCTCAGCATGTTTTTCACCTGGAAAGGGAAACTGAGTAGCCCAAACAGAGCTGGCAAAACACATTGCCAGTTTTTCACTTGTCTTCGCTAAGAACTGTCTAAATGTACTTTATAACCTTGTACCCAAGGAAGATTCATCAGTTTTGAGAGAAGGAGCTCCTTATGTCTCATCAGATGGCTGCTTTGGAGCAGCAGAATGGACAGCTCCAATGTCAGACCTACGTCACCTTTCTCTTCAGCCTCTTCCTCTTCTTCCTTCCTCAGATCACCATCCATATTGCAAACTCCTTGGGCAATACAATGAAAATCAGACAAGGAACAAAGCCTACATACAACCCTCTGCAGATATCATCAGAGGCACACACAAAGAAGACAAAGAAAATACTTGTCAAGAATTTTCAAGCTACCTAGACTTAGAATGGCTCTCAAATTCACAAGTCTGTAGCTTTGACAATTAAAGTCTAATCAGATTAAAAAACAAAGTTTCTTCTTGTAACATATCTGCAAAGTTCCTGGTACCAACGACACTGTATTACAAAACCTCTGCTCAAAAACCTAGCTCTGGTTTTTGGGGTAAGATTTGGACAAAAAAAAAAAAAATCCGATTTTATTTCTTTGGTTCTGTATGCACAAATTATGAGATGGAGAGCTTGTGTCAGGTTCTGATTTTGATCATTTTGACACAAATTGAAAAAATTCTGTTAAACTAAATGGAGATATTCCAATTTATAGTCAGGTAAATGACATCAAATTCTAGTCCCAGGTTTTCTTTCCTTCCTGATTAAATTACATTAATGTACACTCAAAAAAAAAAAGCAACTACTGCTAGTCCTACTATTTATTTCAGCAGAATAACTTAACTATTAACAAAACACCACGTACACATATACATGACGTCATCAGGGTTCTTTCATATGTCTCCCATCTATCTGAAGCCTCACAATAATGAGGTCGATAGCAACATAGTACGTGGGCACCAACATACCGCCCTAAATGTAGAACAGAAGTGAACCTGCTTCCTGTAAGGACCTCTAGGCTACTGGTTTTCCCTAAAATACTTTCTATTAACCTGATACGTGTATGAGATATCAGAAAACACAACACACTGTGTTCTTACATGGAATGCACCAGGAAAAGGCCCAAAAACTAAATATTGCATCTTCACATTGCTAAAAGGTTTGACATAGTATTTATTGCCATATTACCCGTAATTAGCAGTTTAAGCTTGTTAACAAGAACAGTTCTTTTCATTTAAGGTAAACAGGAATTATGTTTCCATTGTATAGGTAAAACTTGTAAATAGGACAGCTCATAAATTCTAAGATGAGAGTAACTAGGAAACAATTCATTAAGGCTTGGGTTATAAATTCAAAACATGAAGCATAACGTGCTTAAAGAAGAAGGTTTTATTTTTAAAAGCATTCATTACGCTCTCATCTCCAAGCCTCAGACTTGTAAATAATTTAAAATGAAAATGCGAACAACAGGGAGAAAAAAAACAAATGCAATTCAAATCATTCCATTGTTGTACCAATAAAACTGAAAACAATAGAAAAGAAGTTGGCAGATTTTGAAGACAACATCCAGAAAACATTTTTATGTACTGTATCTTTGAACTTAGATATTTTGCTAGCGCGGGATCCAATCAAAAAAAAAAAAATTAGCTCTGACTTATAACAATCAGGCTCTGCCCAGTAAAGGATACACATGCTAAACTAGTAATTTTTAGCATTCATTGCACTTTCATTCTGCAGCTGCCAAAACAAACAAACAAGCTGCAGCTTATGGATGCTTTTAGATTTTTTATTTTTCCATTTTGACTTTTCAGAAATGTATATCCTATTAACAATTTATATGACATAAGGCAAAAACCCCCTTCCCTTTAAAGAGTAAGATAAATCTAGGTTTGCCCCACATGGGAGCATGAAAAGAAACAGCCTTTACTTCACCGGCATTGAAAACGGGAAGTGAAGATGACAAAAGTAACAAATCAAAAAGAAAACAAGACACAAGGATCACCGCTGTCCTTGCTGCACATCCAGCATCTCAAATCCAATGTCAATACACCCCTGCAGAAGGTGTGATACACAGCAAGGAACTAGGAGACAGCATCATTTTGCCTTTATTGTATTCCTGGAGTTTGCTATCCTTTTCCCAAGCACCTGGAACAATCCAACTTAAATATAACACACGATTTCGCTTAAACATTCAATGGAAGACAAGCACGCAACAGGCATTTCTTTCTCCTCGTTAACAGACCCTTGCAAAATGCAAAAGTGCCCTATTTCTGTGCCATGATTCCTGGGGAGAAGGATGGGCATGTACGCTGGGCATCCCATGAACGCCAAGACGTGCTCCTCAGAAGCCTTGAGCTTACTGCTCGCACCCCACGCACCAGGAAATCTGAGGCTTTTCGGCCACGTGGGATTTCCTGCAGGGGTGCAGAACGCGAGCAGGAAACCCAGCACTTGCAGCGAGCTCCGGGCATACCGCAGGCGTGCGACACACACCTTACAGCCAGCGCGGTGCTTCCTAGAGGCACCAGCCCCCCAGGCAGCACACGAGCAGCGAGTCGGATGCTTCCTCCCGTGAGCCGAGACTGCTAGGCCACCTCTGTTCTCACTCTGCCCTCCAGCACAGAAGTGGCTGATGCCAACATGCTACATACCACCGGTGCAGGTAAAGCAAGCAGGCCTCCCTCTGGCTAAGGCGTGTCTTAAAACCAACTCCGGATGGACTATCTCTTACGTTTATAGCAAACGTTTAGAGCAAACACCTTCTGTTAACTTACCAAAAGCAAACAAACCCAACAACTAACCCACTGAATGGAAACAGGCACAGGCCACAGGCCCTTCCAGAGCAAGCCCAAGCTTAAAAACCTGCCTTAAGAGAGAACCCACGTGTACAGAAGTATAAAGCCATACCAGGGCTCTTAAGGCCATCCAACCGGCACCAGAACAGTTTGTTTCTGTCTTTGCTTAAATTAGAATTCTTATCAGGATGTCCGCACTTTTCCAGCTTCTTGCTGGAATGTTTTCTACAGAAATATTTGTATACTACATAACTGTATGGATTCCATAATAAAAATATCAAACGAAACAATGATTTCTATATAAATTGATGACTTAGTATTACTATTTGGATGAGTTTTGTTACACCTTGTAATGGCAGTGAATTTTAACATTTACATATATTTTTTTAAATCTTTGTGCCTGTATTTTGAGAGAGACTTTTGAAACACCAAAGATGGGGCCAAGGACAGCAAGAAACTTTCTTTTTTAACAACAGTGAGACTAAGAAATACCAGACAGGAAAGCATCTATATAGATGTTTGTAGCAAAACAGTAATCTATAGAGATGTATACATCCAGATCTAGACACTGAAACACTGCATACCCTAACTACTCTGCATGCCTCCTCGGCCGTTACATATGCCACACACACACACAACAGCTTACACTTTTAGACTTACAATGGCAGAGGCAATTAAAATTTATGCCCATACCACTAAGGACTGAAGCAAATTAAGAACATTAGCAGCTTCCCAGACCAGTTAAATATAACCCATAATGTTACAGACAGTAGTTCAGTAGTAGGCCAGACTACTCAGAAAAAAGGTCAGCCTACTGTAGAACATACAAACAAAACAAAACAAAGAAAAAAATCAGCAATCAACAACTCTGCTAATGCAGGACTGGAAAGCAGTCATGAGTCACACCAACAAGCATTTTACTTTTGGAATATCATTACTGCCTGTTTCTAAATGGCACCTGGGTTATTTCTTTGTAAAGAAACGTGTGAATTGGCTAGCACTTACTGTAATTTTCCTTTTCATATTGAGGAAAGCAGGTAACTGGACTTCATTCTGCTCTAAAGCTATAGATTGCTGCCAGTTCATACGTTTGGGACACAACCTTCTTTCATCTTCACACACTGAAGAACTGAAATTAAGTAAAGTAAGAAAACTTCCACGTGTATTTAACATAAACACCTAAAATGGGCTACAGACTCTTCTGTAACTACAGAACCTTCACTGGCAGATGGCAGAAACAGGATCACCAGAATTCATAGCTGCAGAGCAGCCAGGCGGGTATGGTTCCCCTGTTTTAAACATGCAACTTCTTTCTGCGAAGCAAAAGACACCTTTGGAATTTCTGCAGGTGAGAAATTAGAGATTACAAGAACGTCTTTACATTTTTTGCTTCACTGGTTTTATACACACATGCTAATAAACACTTTGAGCTTATGTCTTAGCACAGGCCAAAATGACAAAAATAAAAGAAGTATACAGTTTAGAAGAAAAGTAGGTATAGGTATATTTCATTTAAACTTTCATACACTTACGTGTAATGCCATAAGAATGTCCACTGCAAGGCAGACAGACCAAAGATTAAACCACTCTGATGCTACCAGAGAGATGTCACTTCGACACCTGGGGCCAGGCAACATTTAAGCAGTTTGCAATGCCACCTCCCGCGCGGCCCTACTCCTAATTCACTCTCTCCAAGATGTTCGCAGTTAATCCTATACCTCTTATTAGCACTGAGCGTCACCAGCGAGGCATACTGCTCATTTCCTGCAGGCATCTGTGTCCACCAAGAACCGCTGTCATTCCTTCTGCTCATTCCACGTAAGTCCTCTCCTGGGGGGAGCGGTGCTTCCACAGCCGTGCTGCCGCTGGCCAGGCACCGTGTGCAGCTGCAGCTCAGGCACTGGGCAGCTGTGCCACCCTCAGCTAGCAAGGCCAACACAAAATAACACGCTTCTGGCTGAGAGGCATAGCCAGAGTGCTCCACTGGCCAGCTCTTGACTATTGATCTGTCAAAATGAAAGCACCGTTTCTCTTTAACTCCTCATATAGAATCACAGAATCATAGAATCATTTAGGTTGGAAAAGACCTTTAAGATCATCCAGTCCAACCATTAACCTAACACTACCAAGTCCACCACTAAACCAATTAAGGGTAGAGTAATAATTAATTTCTTATTTCCTGGCTTGGTGGCTGGATTATTTTTTTAATGAAAGTAAAACTAGAATAGAATCATTAAGGTTGTAAGGGATCTCTAAGATCATCAGTCCAACCATCAACCCAACACCACCATGCCCAATAAACCATGTCCCAAAGTGCCACGTCTACACGGTTTTTGGACACGTCCAGGGATGGTGACTCCACCACCTCTCTGGGCAGCCTGTTACAATGCTTGACCACACTTTCCATGAAGAAATTTTTCCCAATATCCAATCTAAACCTCCCGTGATGCAGCTTGAGGCCATTTCCTCTCATCCTATCGCTAACTACTTGGGAGAAGAGCCCAACACCCACCTCACTACAACCTCCTTTCAGGTAGTTGTAGACAGCAATAAGGTCTCCCCTCAGCCTCCTCTTCTCCAGGCTAAACAACCCCAGTTCCCTCAGCCGCTCCTCATAAGGCCTGTGCTCCAGACCCTTCACCAGCCTTGTTGCCCTTCTCTGAACACGCTCCAGCACCTCAATGTCCTTCTTGTACTGAGGGGCCCAAAACTGGACACAGTATTCCAGGTGCGGCCTCACCAGTGCCGAGTACAGGGGCACAATCACCTCCCTGCTCCTGCTGGCCACACTAGTCCTGATACAAGCCAGGATGCTGTTGGCCTTCTTGGCCACCTGGGCACACTGCTGGCTCATGTTCAGCTGGCTGTCGACCAACACCCCCAGGTCCTTTTCGGCCAGGCAGCTTTCCAGCCACTCTTCCCCAAGTCTGTAGCGTTGCATGAGGCTGTTGTGACCCAAGTGCAGGACCGGGCACTTGGCCTTGTTTAACCTCATATAATACAAAGCACAGAATAGAGACCACTACGGCTAGTGGCTAGCTCTGTGAACAACAGAGCAGTTATTCTTTCCCCATCACCACAACCTTTGTAAAAAAGTGTCACTGAAAGAATAGCAGCCACTACAACTGTTGAATCACATCATCTCATCTTCCTGTCCAATCCCTATTTTTGGTGATGTGCTCACTTCAAAAGAATAGCCTGTACTCCAGGATGTGCAATCTAAAAAGTGAACACAGTAATTTCAACATGCACCATAATACTGCGGCATTAATTTGAATGAATGACTAGACCAGACGTATCTTTAACCAATGTTTTTATTTGAGCGATGGATCATCCATCCAGTGCAGCCTTTTCGTTTCCCCAAGAATGAGAATATTCTAAACCATCTTAGGAAATTCAAATGTAGGAGCCACTCAACAATTCCAGTTCAATCACATTTCATACGCCAATCTGTGTGTAAATTTTAGCTCATGCACAAAACCACAAGTCTGTATATATTCAAAAGATAAAGAAACAACTAAGCAAAGAAAAGCTATGTTTTTCTTAATGTTGTGTACACTAATACAAGAATGCTGTTCTTCATTACAAAAGGTTGGTTTTAATGGAGTATCATGACTGGCATCTGCTTCACACACATTGTTTCTCCAAGTAATGTTTTTCTATAAAAGGAGACAACACAGCTTAAGTTTTAAAAAAGTTTCTAACGAAGAAAACTTTCGTGCAAATAAATTAGAAGTTTTTGATGCTGTTGCTATACAATAGTTCCTACAGAAGAATGATAGTAAAGGACTGGCTTGATGTTTTTAACTCAAGTCGTTTGAATTACATTTCCCAAAATGCTAATAAAACTGACATGTTTGAACATACTGAAAAAGTCACAGTCCATCATCACGCTGTCACATCAGTGCATTTGACTTTTTTAAAATGTATGGATTATACAATTACTGCCAGGCTCCATATTTTATATATAAAAGCTACAATCTGATTATATGTCCATGCTGAAATAATTTATGAAATAAGGGTGGAATGACTGTAATGTTACTTCTATGATGAATGTAACTTGCTGTGAATAGTCTAGGAGATTGCAGGAGAGACCAAACTGAAGCCTGTAATTGTCTTCATCTTTCATGAAGAGGTGTGACCTGGGGAAAATATAGATCCCAACACCCAAAGCTCCAGCCTCATGCAAACGTCTTGATTACTCATGTTCTGATATAGGAATGGAAAAAGAAAATTTATAGTCTTCACAGGCCACACCTTTAGATTATTAAGGTAAAAATCACAGCGAATTACACCCAATGTTTAAATTATACGTTATTCCATTATTGTTTTGCACCATCAGCACTATTACCCTTGCACTTTTGGATTCCCATTATTTACTACTCCCTAGGTGTTAGCACCATGCTTAGTATGATATAGATGAACATGAATACATGGAAAATGCAAGGTCTTGCAAGTCTGCATCAGGACAACTACACAAAGAAGAGAAGAGGGTACAGGAAAACAAGAATTAAAACTATATGGAAATTCTGAGATCACCAATAGCTACAGCTTACAGATCACAAATTAAATGCTTACACTTTTTCCTTTTCTTTCCCCTTAACTAACACTACATATGTGTTAGTTCACAGGCCACACTAATTATTTGAAGGAGCAACAGGAAACCTGTCATAACAAGTCAAATTAAACAAGACGATAACCTATCCCTCACAGGCCACCTAGAACAGTTAGTTTTGGTTTAATGATCTTTTCCACTGGAGATGCACACCTATTTAGAAGTGTATTAAGAAACTGCTATGCTATTTATGCGAATTCGCTCTCCTTAGTGCAATCAGGTCCCCTGAAAGTCCACTAACTCCCTAGAGATGACAAAACCACACTGAAAATCGTTAAGATCGTGAGAGTGCAGGAGGTGATCATCAGACTCATGGACTGCTCTGTTCGGTAATTTAAGCAGAGTAAAGGGAAAACAGCTAAAAAAATTGGGGTTTTTTACCACTTGTAAGAACTGCTTACAAAGCTCCTGCAGCCACACGCGTTGTCACTCACTGCCAACCGCCCAACTCCTCAAGCTCATCCACACTTACGCTACAATGACCTCCGGGAAAGGAGGGGAAAGTAACAAAAAGTGGGGTTTGAGCAGCACAAAGCATTCAAGGCAGAGCTGAGCCACGCCAAAAGTCACGTCTTCCTGCCTACGGGGGGGGCCGGACCACGCCTCAGCCCCGGCGCGGTACGGCACCCTAACCCAAGGGCACCGCACGCCGCAGCTCGGCGCCGGGACGGGCCCGGGCCGGGGCCGGGGCCGGGCCGGGCCGGGCCGGGCGGGGGGCAGGAGCCGGCCCCTCCCCAACTCTCCCCCACCCCGCCGCGCCTGCGCAGACGCCGCACTGACAGCGGGCCCGCACAGGCGCCACCGTCGCCGCGCAGCCCGCAATGGGCGCTGCCCGGTGCCGTCCCCGCGGGCCGACAGCTGACAGGGCCGGCGCACCCGACGGCGCCCATGTCCCGTCCCGTCCCCCCGCCCCGCTGTGCCAGCCGCTGAGGGAGGCGCGGGAAGCGGCCGCCACAGCCCCGCCCGGCCTCGCGGCCCGCGCCTGCGCAGCGGCCCCGGCGGGACCCGCTGCGGGCGGGGGGGGGGGGGGGGCCGGGACCCGCCCCGCTCGGCTCGGCTCGGCTCGGCCCGGCCATCGCCGGTCTCCCCCCGCTCCGCTCCACACCGCCCCGCCCCGCCGCTCTCCTTTCCCCCCCGCCGGCCGCCCGCGGCAGAGCGGAAGGGAAGAGCCGCGGCCCCGGGCCGGCTTGAGGCAGCCAATGGGCGCGCGGGGCGTTCTTCCCGCCCTCGGCGCCCCGGCCACTCGGCGGGCAGCGGGGGAGGAACAAGGGAGGGGATTGGCTCGGCGGCGCGCCGCTGGCCGCCCGCCCACCAGGACCAAAAAAACGACGGTAGCACAGAGGCCCAAAAAGCCCGAGGGGAGACGCCTGCCCGGCCGCGGCCCCGCGGCCCCATGAAGCCCCCCCGCGAGGGTCCGAAGCGGCAGCCCGCCCCGCGCCGCCGAGCGTGGGGGCGAAGCGGCCGCGTCCCGCCTGGCAACGCTTACCGCGCGGGGGGAGCCGTCCGCCTCCGCTTGTGATGATCTTGGTCACAAGTGGCGCGCCGTAGATTCGCCGTTTTGCGTCACGCCCGGGAGCGAGGCGCGCAGCGCGGGGAGGGAAGGAGGCGGGCGAGGCCGGCTCACGTGACGCGGCGCCGGGGCGGGAGCCGGTCAGGCGCTGCTCGAGCGCCCAGCCTCGCGTGCCGCCGCGGGCGCGAGGGGCTGCGCCCAACGGCCGCCGCCGCGCGCGCGGGCGGGCGGCCGGGCGCGCGCACGCCGCCGCCATCTTCCCCTGCCTGGGCCTGGCGGCGGCGACGACGGGAGCGCCGTCGCCCTGCGGCGCAACTCTGTCCTGCTGCTGCCCGGTCCGCCCGGCTCCCTCGCCGGCCAGGGCCCGGGGGGCGGGCTCCGTGGCGCTGAGGGAAGGAGGGAGCCCCGAGGGGTTGCCCGGGGCTGGCGCTCACCCTCCTGGCTGGGGGTGTGCGTGCCGGCCAGGCCACAGCGCCGGGCGGCGGGCGGGCGGACGAAGGCGGGCAGCGCTGGCGGGAGGCAGCAGATGGGGCGTTTGAAGCGCTCAGAAGCGCACCTTCATCTGCGCCTGGCAGAGCCGCATGTGCGGCTGGGCTCTGCCACGGAAGCTGCTGGCGCTGGGTTGCACGGCTGGAAGCTCATGGCGTGCAGGGATGTACCTAAAATAACCTGTGATTTACGGTCTCCTTTGGCAGGCATGGTGCAGGCCGCTGTCATCTATGGAATGGGTGCTTTCAAGGAGTGGGAAGGAACGGATTAGATGAGGCAGTGCTAAGCAGGCATTCACTACCACTAGAAAGCGACACAAACTCTCTAAGGAATTGGCTGCACTTCTTCCAGTGTCTTTCAGAGGATTCAGTTCAGAAGGGGAACAGCTGAGTAAGGGAGAGAGGGAGGCAATTTGTAAAATATCTTACAGTTTGTCAGCTGATGAAGAAACCATAATATTGAAACGCTTTTATATTCTTTCTGCCTTTTTTTAAGCTAAGTCACATGATTAATAACAAAGAAGCATAGTCTAAAAGTCTCTTGACATCTGTGGTAGAATGCAGTTGCTTTTTCCCAGTTGCTTATGATTTTAAAAATGCAGGTTTGCCATTTATATTATGATTGCACCGTATTTTTTAGTAGGTAGAAGTATCTTACGTAAACAGCGTTTGGCATTCTTCAAGGCCGTTGGGGGGGGGGGGGGTGTCAGGAGGAGAGAACACACCATTGTGGGTGCAGTTTCACTGACTTTTTCCAGTTACACTGTATATAAGGCACAGTCAGGCTTACTAATTAGGCCTAACAATGTTTCATTTAGCCAGTTAGTCACTGCCTAATCTGGTAGCCTTATGACACAGCATTACCTGTTCTGGAGTGGGTTGTAAAGACTGTAAGAATGGTTTGAGGATGAGCAGTCACTACAGCCTGAGCCGTTCATTCGATGAAAAGAGAGCCCAGATGAATGACCAGAGACTTGGTGAAGATTGACATGAATGAACAAAGTTTAAAACATATGAGTATCAGTAGATAAAGTATCACACAGAACACAAGTAGCAGAAGGATGTCTCTTTGTCCAGTACCTCAGGCTTATAGTACATATTTTAATTGTCCTCTGTATAATAACAAATCTACACAGAGGAAGACTCCTTAATTTGTAGTAAAGATATCTTGGGTTAGATACATATTTACCTTTATAAAGACGTTTAAGAACTTTAATAGGTTATCAAGAGACTATGGAAACCATTGGCAGTTTTAAGAACAGTCTAATTGATAGCAGTGTAATTTGCGATATTTTTCAGCATGGGAAAATAGGTTAAACAACCATTTGATGTCTGTCAAGCTCAGTTTCTGTGGTACACAAATTCCTTTTATATGCCTAGGAACTCTTGTAGGTCTGAACCTCAAGTAACACCTGTATTTTAAATATTTGTAGTATCCAGGTCAGCATGCCTGGTCCATCATTTCTTTCATCATCTGATTACTGAGGGGGAACATACTGGGATAGGAGGCATGATCATGAGAGCTGGAGTTTCATAAATTGAAATATTTCTAATAGAAAGTGAAGAGAAGCAAAATTTTTTAGGAGTAGCCTGAAGAGGGAGCCATTGGTATAGTAGAAGCAACAATTAAGGCAGAATGGCTAATAAAAGAAAAATATCTGTAACAAAAATAATTAATTTCTGTAATTTTAAGCTCTATTTGTTAAATGTTTACAAACATACCTACATTTAATGTTCTGGTTGAGGTATGTACATAATTTTAAAGTCATGCTGAAAATTTAAATGCTTGTTCTTTGTTCTGAAATATTTATACTGATTAAAATATATTACAATGCAAACTGAATAAATAAGTCAATGATTAATTAGTAGAGCATTAATTAGTTAATAGAGATCAGTTTATAAATGGATTGTAAACGTAGAATGCATTCATTTTCTAACAGAATATGACATTAGGAATGATTCTGCAGTTGCTGTATTTCTTCCACACAAAAATATTGATTTCACTAGAAATGTTGCTCATTTAAAGAGTAGTACCAGCTCTTTACTTAGCTGTGTAACTTAAAACTCTCTCTACCTTTCCCACTTAATACTCCATGTTTGTTCATGTACAGGAAACACACACAGCTTTGTGGTTATTATTATCATAAATCAATCATTTAGTAGGATAAAGGCAGTCACAATAATCATACTTACCAACTCTGAATTACAGGTTTTCTTGCACATCAAATCTGTTTAGAAAAATAACCCTGTGGCTTGACAATGCTCATGTGGGTAATGTCTCTGACAGGCCCTCCAAAGGATGCTGCATAGTGTCTATAGGAGAGTCCAGTAGTCAACAGTATTGTCTGTAAGAGTTTCTTAACCACCATTATTTTTTCCCAGAGTAGCAAGTTTTTGAAGAAAATCTGCATATATCTTTATTCTGACAATGCAATTACACCTGTAAGAAAACATGAAACAGAATAATTAGGATGTAAACACCAGGAACTTTTTTAATGTTAATTACCCATGCATATATACATGTATACCTTCTCTTCTTTTAATGCAAAACATTTTTTTTCCCATAGAAAAGGCAATTAACCTTTGAAAAGCCTTATCAAGTGGTGGCTTTTCTTTCAGTTGGAAAGTGGGACTAAGTGTTTTCCTCAGTGTTTTTTGGGTTTTTTTAATTAAGTGCGTGAATTATTGGGTGGAATCTGATTTTGTGTATATTGGTGAGTGAACAAAAGGGCCTCACTGTTCCCTTCTGGTTCCCTTAAGCAAATGCTCTAATAAGTTAAGCAGCACCCACTGCTAGGTACCTTTGGTTAAATTTTTCTGTTGTAATGTAGAGACCCTTATGCAAACAAGTAAAAATGTGATAAAAATTTTGTGGTTTTCCAACTTTTCCTGTTGTTATAACTGCAGTAGATGATTGCATGTAGAAGTTACAAGAATTTGAAAAAAAAAAAAAGGTTGAAGTTCTCCCCCTTATCCTAAGGCTAATACTTAGGAGTCACAAATTCTAACAAAAGAGCGTAACAGTGCCTGCAAATCCTTTCGTGTGGCCCATGAGAAGCATCAGCAGGGCCTGCTGTTGCGAGTAACGTTAGAGCCTTTCTGTTCAGCTCGTGAAGAAATGAAACCACTGGCCTTGTTTCACCTTGGTGGATCATGCCAGCCTCTTTTCCAAATGCGAGGAACACAGTGCGTACCTTATGAGAAGCAAAGCTGAATTTCTACAGGCTTAACATTTACCCTTTCTGCTCTTATATTTGGATAACTGAAGACATAATTGTAGCCAAAAAAAACCCCTTTCCTCTTGCAAAGCAAAGGTAATATTTATGGGGACTTTCCAAGGTTGGTGTTTTTTTTTTTTTTTCCTAGGAAAATTACAATTCGGTATGAAGCTCGGACTGACAGCTTTAGAAGTTGCCACCAGAGTGTATTTATCTTTAAAATGCTGATCCTGCAAATGGCCACGCAACAGGTCCCTGCAGCCTACAGCACAGGAGCGGTGGGTGTCTACATGTGCACTGAGAGGTGTCTTCACAGAGGCACTTGAGGAGTCAAACGTGATCTTTAGTGAGATATGGAATAGTCTTGAGTTATGTTCCTCTGAAGCCAAGTTACAGTACAGCTGAGAAGTGGCAAGAGCGGTGTGTAACAATTACGACATTATGACATGTACAGGTCTAGAACAGTAGTCAACCGGCTATCTACTCCATATCACAGTAGTCTATATCACAAAAAGAAATGGTAATAAATGGTCATATAAAGCAATTGTATGTAAGCATAAACAATTAAAATGTTTTGCATACACAATACAAAACATGCAAATGACTGATATCACGTTTCTGTGGGTATGGCTTTCTAGATACAGACATCAATATGAGTGTATCAATAAATCATATCTCTTCATTTTTTTTTTTTTCTTGCTGCTAAATACAGAGGTTGCTTGAATCAGACAACTGGATTGTTGACCCATGGACATTGTCTTTTAAGGCTTCAGGCTGTTCCATTCAGCAAATTCCATTTTAAGATGGACTACCACCTAGAGAGAATTGCAGGTGAACATTAGTTTATTTTTCCTGGGCCCATACCCTTCAGTGTGCACATTACAGTGGTGGCTTGGCAAAGGCACCACAGACTGTCATTGCTAGCTTGTTCAGTGGTAATGAAGCTAGCACAGCATCTCTTCATCATGGGTTGGTTGGTTGGTTGGTTTAAAATGTATTTTCTTTCATTCCACTGCTTTTCAATAGGAAGTGGAGTAAATAACTAACCGTCAGTATCCAGAACCCAAAAAAACAAGACTTGAGAAAGGATGTACTTGGCAGATCTTACTGGTCCTTCCACTGCGACTGAATGAAACTGCATCATTTGAAGCAGTCACTGGGATGCCAGGGTTGCTGCCAAATTGGTGATGGTAACCCTGCACATAGAACTTGCTGCCTTGTCAGGAAGGCAGTAATGCACAGCAGTACTAACTCTTGAGTTTTTCAGTGTAAAAAAAGTGATACAAACTTACAGGAAATGCATGAGGGGTCTGCCACCACTTGTTTTTTCACACCAGAAGGCTGTATGTCAGGAGTTGTCACGTTGAAAATTTTCCAGTTTCTATTTCAGAGATTACAGTTTCAATTCTAAGCTCAGAAAAACAAAAAAAAAAAAAGGGGGGGGGGAGGGGAATCCCCTTCAGCTCCACAAATAGAAAGACATGGGTAGCATGATCTTTGAATTATTCTTACAGATAAAAATAATAAAAACAATAATAAAAAAATTGTAACTGCATCTAAAGGATGGGGAACATGCAGTTGGCTGGCACTTCATGTTATTTCACAGCAAGAGATCAGTGAAATGATTTCAAGACGGGTAGCAACATCAGTATTATTCATGCATATGTACACAACGTCTGGTTTCTTTTAAGTACAGCTATATATAAGTCTGTCTGGAGGCTGACAATGCCAAACCTCCAAGGATTTGTTTTTGTTGTACTGTGTTTTTTTTAATAAAAAGGTAATTCATTGCAGTAAAATGAAAGAGATTCATTCCTTACCCTGTATTATCTGTTATGTGTGAAGATGTCCAGCTTGCCAGTATTTACAGCTCTGCCACTGTATAATTCATCTCTCGCAAACCCGCAAAGCAAGTTTGTGAAGGACAAATATCTCAAATATAAACATCAAGCCTGGTACATTATGCTTCAATACATTAACTGTAAGATTTAATGTAGTATCAGATCAGATCAGAAAAGAACTTGGAAAAAAAGTCACGCCGCATGAAATACAGATTTAATCCTTAGTTTTCATCTCCACTGTCAGCATCTTATCCACCTGGCACGTGCATCCAAGTCCTGTTAGACCTACATCCACTGAAATAAGAACATGTGTAAACTGTCAGCTTTATGGAAAACGTTCCCTAGTTACACGCTGAAGTTCTCAAATGCTCATCAGATAAGGAACACGACTGTTTCTCTGCTGCCAGGATGTCCCTTGTGCAGTGTGTACTTTGAAGCTTAAGCAAGGTTTGTTTGCTTCTTCCCCCTCCCAAGGGTAAAGTTTCTTAGCAAATAGAATCCAAATTCAATGCCTAGTTAATGTTTTTGCAAGCACTTTTACACAGCTGTTTAATTTAAATCCACAAAGAAACACAGTCATCGTTCCTGCCTTGAGGAGTAAGTGAACGCAGCAAGTTTCACACGAAGAACCTGAGAGGAATTATATAACAAAATGCAAGCATGCTTTCAGATAATATTTGTGATTTTTTAGAACTGTGTGAGAGTAAAGTAATTAAGAACCTCCTCTGTCACCCTCCATCTCAAAACAGCTCATTCCATGTGGGTTGCAGAATCAACTGAAAAGCTTTGCAGGAACTGGTGTTCCTCGGGCAGGGCTGGAAAGCCCCGTTAGAACAGTCAGTGGCTCTTTCACTTGCCTCCTTACAAACCAGTGGAAATACCCAAATGATGGCTGAGTGTCTTGAGTTCAGCTCCAACTCATACTTCAGTTGAAAAAAGTCTGCAAAGAGCTTGCAAAACTGTGTACCACTATGCTTGCATTGTTAGCAGGTCAGTTTGAATTTCCTGGTCTATTTTTTTGTATTCTAATGCAGCAGTAGCCCAGGAAGAGCATTTACTACGTATTCATCAAAAATGACTAATGTGACGTTGTCCTTCATACATGTTTCTGAAGAATGCAAGTGAGAAAATCGCTGAAATACTTGGCAGTAGAGCTAAGTAGACAAGAATGTGCTCTATTAACAAGGAACTGTTCATATTTTTCTATTCATATATTTCTGTTTAAAATATTTATATAATTATTTACATCTTAAAGAACATGATGTGTCTGTAGCTCAAAATACAGATGTATATGGACATATATGGAGTTGGCCTGGATGATCCTTATGGGTCCCTTCCAACCTGAGATACTCTCTGAATCTATGATACAAGGTATAAATCTTAAAATCAATTAATTTTCACTTTGGGACCATAAGTATTGGCAAAGTACCACACTTTTTCCCTATAAGAGAGTAACTTGCACCAAAACTATGGTAATGTGTGCAGTTCTGACCAATTCCAGAGTCAGCATCTTTCTAGAGGAGTCTTCTAAAACCAGATGTATTTGAGAAAGCAAGTGAAAAGGAGAAGGAATGCGAAACTGCAAATTTTTTGAAGCCCTGGTGATGAGCAACATGGAGATGAGCCAGCGATACTAAAGAGGTTATATGAAGTGAGAAGGTTGTGTTTCAGGACTTTTTTAATGCATCAGTATTTTAACTTTACATGTTACTTGCAGGTGGAAATTTCCAGCAGGAACCAGGGGACTGTGGCTCCTCGCTGGCACCAGCCGCTGTGGCACGGGCTCCTGTGTCACCGGTAAAGGCACAGTTGCACAATCTTCCCTGTCCAAACACGGACTATGGACATCCTTAACTAGCCAGGCATTGTATAACATTTTGTCAACAAAGCTAAATGCCATATTCTGAGAGGAGTAACTAGCAGAAGTCAAAGTCAAGCTCCTTGGGAGTAAAGTTACTGAAAAGTAAAAACATAACTACATGAGTAAGCCTGATCTTCCACTTTCACATGCTAAGCAGATGGTGACCTGATTAGTTCTTAGTCTCAGGAGGCTGCTCATCTCTCTATGCCTTCAGCTCCTGTTGTCAGCGTCTCATTATTTGACTCGTTCTCCATGATTTTAGCTGACTGCCACATTTTTTAGTCTTCTCTTTTGAGACATTACTTAAGGGTTAAAAATTGTATTTATCTAATATAAAAAAGCAACTTTCACACTTAAGCCCACTGATTTTAAATGGAAATTAAAATGTTCCGATTTCTTCTTTCACATTAATAATTAGTAGGAAAATATGATCCAACGCTTGAACATTCCCTGTAACATGGATGTACAGCCTACAGGAGGGAAGACTTGGGACAATGTACCAGGGAGACAGGCAGACTTTGACCCACTACGTAGAGGCACCTAGTGCTATTAGAGGTGCTCGGGGGTGCTGCATGCCCGCTCCACTGGCAGGGTCCACACAGGCCTTGAGCTGTGGCTGCCATCTTTGGGGCATATTTCATAGAATCATAGAATCATAGAATCATTTAGGTTGGAAAAGACCTTTAAGATCATCCAGTCCAACCATTAACCTACACTACCAAGTCTACTCTAAGCCAATCAAGGGTAGACTAGACTAAACCATGTCCCAAAGTGCCACGTCTACCCATTTTTTGAACACAAAAGATACCATAGGACATTCCCATTGGCACTAAGCATCCAAGTCTTGATACCTCAATCAAGCTCTCAAAGGCATAGATGCTGCTGTTGGACATCCCCACAAAGTTGTTTTCTTACTATCTGAGTAGGTTTAATCAGCAAAGCATCCTCTTATATGATTATACGAATATGATATGTGAAACAAAGGGTACTTAGGTTTCACTGTGAAGAGGTACCCTGACATAAACACACACTAACACTAGACCTTTATCACAGTGTAAAAATTAGCCTAGAATAAAATTTAACCGGTCCAATTTACACTGAAAAGTCACCTCTTTTTGGTGCCCCTTTCCTGTGACTTTGTGTAAACTGTGCTAATAAACATATTGTAGTATTTGTAGTTTTGCACATAAATTGGCCAAAACCAAAAGCCATTATTCAACCCTTAATAAGAAAAACCTGAATCAGTATGAATAAGAATTTTTTTTTTTAATAACAATGTCAGGACTAGATCTTGTGAGTGTATGTGTATATACATATATACACACACACAGAGCTACATACATGTGTACGCATATGTACACATGCGAAGTGTACATATGATTTCTGTAGTTAGTTGGTCAGGATTTGAGAATAACTAATATGCTCTGACATGGTATATGGCATATCTAGAATAAGGCTAACAAATAGAAGCAAACTTGCATCCATTTCTAACATTATTATTTTAGAGTTATCTTTAACTTACTGTGGCAACAAATAGCTGTTAATGCAACCAAGAAGTAATATTGGTAGCAATGGTGTATAACAGTACAGACCTTAGAAAAATGCACACCAAATTTTTTTTTCAAAAGGCTGATGAGATGCTACACACCAGAAAAAAAGAAAAAGACAGGATGACTTGTGGATGCACTGTCTTGATCTAAGAGGGAAAGATTAGTTCTGGATACCCTTGTGGGCAGGAGTGGCTTCCCCAGTGCTTTCTTTCATGGCCAGGAGAATCTGAAATTGAAGTTTTCTGCTATTTCTCTCTTCTGGGACTGAAGGAGGCCTGAAGATGGTCTGAATAATTCATTGGTTTCATGCACATGGTTTTTACTTGACAGTAACTGGCTATTTCAGAGCAGAACCTTATCTCAGTGCACTGCTCTGATAGTACCTGTGCTTATAAAATGATGCTTTGTTGACTGTATTTTATTTGGTGTTCCAAAGAGAAAAAGCTACATCTAGCATAAGTCCACCTTCAGTTGTGCTTCTTCGTGTTGTCGAGCCCACAGACAGCATGGATGGTACTGTTTTCCAAAGCAGTTATACTCCTAGAAACACAGCCTCCACACCTCTCGCATGAGGAAATACACCACCTCCAACATCTCACCAAGCTCTCTACTCTTCTCTTCTGCCAAAAGGGTCATATCTATGAGGAGCTGTTCTTTCAACGATGCTTGAAGTCACTTTCTAAAGCCACTGCAAAACAGGAGATTGCAAATAATGTTTTATGTCAATTGCATGTCCTTAAACACTTCAGCAAAATTCAGTAACTTACTTTTATGGAGCGATAGCTTTTAAGCATGGACTGATCTGCCCCCAGTCCTGTACAGGCACCAGAGTGCAACCCTGCAGCCTTCCTTACCATGCTCATTCCTAAATGGTTTAAACAGGCTGTCATGGTTCAGCCCCAGCCAGCAACCAAGCACCACGCAGCCACTCGCTCACTCCCCCTGCCCCGATGGGATGCGGGAGAGAATCGGAGGAGTAAGAGTGAGAAACACTCCTGGGTTGAGATAAGAACAGTTTAATAATGGAAATAAAGTAAAATAGGAATGATAATAATAACAATAGTATAATGATAATAATAATAACAATATACAAAGCAAGTGATGCACAATGCAATTGCTCACCCCCCGCTGACCGATACCCAGACAGTTCCTGAGCACCGATCGCTGCTCCCCGGCCAACCCCCCACCAGTTTCTATACTGAGCATGATGTCACATGGTATGGAATAGCCCTTTGGCCAGTTTGGGTCAGCTGTCCTGGCTGTGCCCCCTCCCAGTTTCTTGTGCCCCTGGCAGAGCATGGGAAGCTGAAAAGTCCTTGACTAGCATAAGCAGTACTCAGCAACAACTAAAACATCTGTTTGTTATCAACATTCTTCTCCTCCTAAATCCAAAACACAGCACTATGCCAGCTACTAGGAAGAAAATTAACTCTACCCCAGCCGAAACCAGGACACAGGTGAAGGGAGCTGAGAGCCTGTAAAGGACCTGTTCTGCTTGTCTCATCTTGGAGTTCCCTCTCCTGACATGGGCACCAAACGTTACACTGCAGTTACACAGTCTGCAGAGCCAACACAAGTAAGAGAGACTGAGCTAGGTCCTCCTTTTCCCCTTGCATGCTGCCAGCAGCCAGCATCCTTACTCAGATCTTACCAGCTGAACTGTGAGCCTTGCAGTCCCAGGGAAGTCTGAAAATGGGTGTTTATCGAGAACCTGATCTGAAGCATAAGTATCCCAGATTATTGCTGTTCCCAGACCTCTTAAAAGGCTGGCTACCTTTATTCTGGACATAAATTCCCAGGAATTTCAGGGCAGCTGCTAAAAAACAGAAGCTTGTTTGTTTACATTTTTAAATACAGCCAAGACTTTTTATCCTGATAACTTTCCACATCAGCTGTTCATACACATTATCTGTAGTGCAATATTCCCTTCTATAGACTCCACATGTACACCTTATGCCCTTAATCACCTTTATTCTTGCAGGTTTTTGCAGGAGAGGGAGCAGAAGAGAAAGGAAAGATACCAACTACTTTCCATAATTTAATTCATGTAATTTGTTTTAACAGTAAGGATAGCACTACTAAGGTTTTGTTTAAATCTGGTTCAGTCACTTTGGTTGTGTGTGAAATAACTACATGTTATAATAAAAGTCACATTTTGAAATAAAAAAAAAATATACGTGAATTACATAATTTTTGCTAGGTGTTTTGCCTAAACAGCAAACAGAACTCCCAACTATTGCTTTGGTTTCAAAATACATCATTTGCCTTTGATTTAATTATCAATGTAATATGATGCTGTAAAAGTAATTATCAAAAACCAGTTGCTAATTGGGTGGACAAATGCCCTTCCGATGACAGACCTTGGCCAGAACAGATGTTTGCAAAAACTTTCTTCCATTGTACAAAAAGAAAGTCACATTAAGGAAACATATTATGTAGTGATTCTGAAAACTCTGCTTGCAGCACAATAAGAGGACATTTGGATTAAATGGGGGAAAAAAGGCAGAATCCAGACCCAGAAATGTTTATTTACTATTGCAGTTCTATTGACCTCAGTGATTATTCCCAGAAATAAATGTTCATAGGCAAGTCTTTGCATCAAATTCAGCAAGCTAATTGTATTGCATTTCCTATTTACAGCCTTCTGTGAAGGACAGGGAAGAGATTAACGTGATAGTGGACCTTTCTTCAAATAATTGAATAGTGAAATTTTGTATGTAGTGGGGAGGAAACAACAGTGTTGCAAATTGCTCATATTCAGAAACTTAAATATGGGCTAGGCGGCACGAACAGGGGCATACTACAAAACAGAAGTAAAGTCATTTTAATAAAATATATGCCAAAATTCCCATTGCTCTGAATTTTAAAACTAAAATGTAGCATATTCCACACAGCAAGAATTAATTATCCCTAACCCTATTTTATAGCGTTAGGGATAAGATCACTTGATTGACCAGATCACAAATGTATGCCATTTAGCAGTATGCCAAGTAATAGCATGACATTTTTTTCCCCACCAATTCAGACCCACTGATATGTGATTTATGTGGTTTTCCTGATCAGGAAGTTAGAAAGCTTAAGACTAAAAAAAGTGCTTTGCTGATTTTCTTGTGATGGTCTATCAGTTGTTAGTCTCCGTGTTGGAAGTTTCGTGTAAGTGCTTGATGTAGCTTTGATATCTCCAGGAAAAAGGTTGCAAACACTTTGGTTCCTTCAATGTAGTTGTGTCTATGAAGAAGAAAAGAAAGAGAATGAAGCCCTGTCAGGCTGTTCTGCTCTTCAAATTAGTGGCATAGTCTGGTGGAGTCTTCAGAGGGATTTGCAAGATTGGTCACCTGAAAAAAGGACCAGGTTCACAGAAATCCTGGGCATCCTACAATTGGCATTTTCTGAAGGATTCACTGAGGACACTTCTTCCAGTGTTACATCCCCTAATTACTATTGTTTGTAGCCACAAGGGTTAAGGCTATACTGAGGGACAACAAAAAATAATTTGAGAATTATTGTAGGATTCTCCAGTTCCTCAAGCTCAGAACAACTTGACTCAGAAGCTGCACAAATGTTCAGGCAACATGCTGAACAGTGTCTGACCATGGCTCCTCAAAGAACAAACACAAGTGGCAAGTTTAAGCTAATTTTGATATAATTACACTAGTTTTGGTCCCTGTGACATAAATACACCTTTATATCCATTTATACTGAAAAAAATTAAAACCCTTGCTTAACCATTAGCCTGAGTATGTCTGACTGGAATACTTCGAAAGTGATGCTGTGGTGGAAAAGTGCCCGTCTGCATCATCATCTTTCAGACCAGAGACAAATTTAATTGGCAGTGAAATGAAAATTGTCAGCGCGATGTATTTAAAGACTGAGTAAACACTTCATGAAAAGTGTATAGCAATACACATTAGATTGGGAATTTTGCTTTCTGCTTGGCACAGCAACAAGTTTGCCAGAGACAGTAGTTTGGGACTGTCCGGTGGAGAGCAAAGCTTCCCATCTGGCATTGCTTATGCATGGGTACCCAGGGACTTTGGTTCTCCTCTTATAGTGCAAATGGACAAATAAAAGAAACCTGCTTATTTTCTCATTCTGGGAGTGCTCCCCATCATCGGCTCCTCCAATCGGAAACATCATCACACTTTTCTGTGTTATAGTCTGAAACATTCTGGCAACAGGAATTGTTGAACCATCCCGAATAAAGTCTGGATCTTCTCCAAAAACTGAAATACATGGAAAGAATGAATTAATTAAGTGAAATAAAGGTGCTGTCTTCAGCTACCAAATACTAGCTATCTGCTCAAACATTAAGAGCTTCTGAGTGCATAGCCAATTGATTTCATGAATCAGTTGCACTCTACAAACCTCTGGCTTTGTATCAGTACACAAAAGAACTAAATGAGGTCTTCTGGCTACTCCTATTAAATACACCCCAATTCAGGGAGAGGTGGAGGCCTCAAAGGCTGAGTTGTTCTATCAAAATCAATAAGACGCGTACATCAATGAGATGGAAGTGACTGTAGCACCGAATCAGGAAATCCCTTTTGCTCTATGGATGAGCACAGTTCCCCTGCACACTTGCAGACACATTAAGGACTGAAAAAAAGAAGGAGCATACCTGTTTTTATCGCCTTTCTTGCTGCTTTATATAGTGGATCATTAACATCAGCGAGCCAGGGCTTCGCACCCAAAGGCATAGACACTTTCAGTTTGTTTGGACTGTTCCTCTTGGAAAAGACACCCTCCAAGTGCTCCACAACCTGCGGCGAAAACACTTTGCAGTCAGAAATGTTCAGCTTCTTGCCATTCAAGCTTACACCCACATTCCCACTTCTGCTCTCAGAAACAAATAAATACTAGAAACATTCAGTATACTACTTCAGGTGTAAATTTGTGAGGTGCTAAGAGGGACTTAGTTTACACAGTAGAGGCCAAAGAGAAGGTTTGCCTCTTACCTGTTGTTTCACAACTGAAAGGTCCATGTCGGGTACCTGGCGGATTGAGAATTTGCCAATGACTTTTGCCGGTATGACAGTTTTAATTCCTGGTTCATGAAAAGCTCCTTCAATCCCATGAATAGAGAGCGAAGGGTAACGCCACAGGTGCAGAAGTATTTCTTCCTTAAAAAAAATAACATTGAAAATATAAGGGATGACGCTGGAGCCATTCACAATTTATATGAACTGATGCGAAGAAACAACCTTTTTCCATCCTAAAATTTGTATTTGGAGACCTTTGTATTTTAAACATGTTTGATTTGTAATTTAAACACACACTCATATCTTTTCCTATTTCTTTCAGTCAACATTTGTTTACCGTTAGAAATATTTGGATGAGAACAGATTTTCGTGCACAGCAAGAGAAGTGGAGCATTATTTTAAAATATCTTGGAAGTAAAATTTTCTAGTGCAAAGAAAAATCAGAACAACTTCTGATCTGTCCATCTGTTGATCTCAGAACTTCTCACAGGAGAAACCTGTGACCAGTTTAGCCAGACCCCTCCCAGATGATACCAGGGAAGAAATTCTACTAATGAGTGTTAAATAATACAAGAGGTAAGATGATAATGTTCAGTAACCAAGTTGATCTGTTTTTCTGGAGAAGATAAGAAGGATAAGAAAAAAAAGAAGTTTATTCTAGGGAAGAAAGGAGAAATATATAAATTATAAATTGGTGCTCATGCAGAACCCCAGGGTGCGGCTTCTTCTACTCCAGTTTTATGAGACTAGAGCTTCATGTACACATAAAATTTGCACCACTTCATCCTCGTATAGGTAAAGCGTCAAAACTTACTTAGTGTAGTTACATTATACTTCTGTATTACCGATTATTACAGTCTAGCTTAGGCTCATTCAGAGGCTTTTTCATGGAAATAAAAGCATCGATATTACAGCTTATACCAGTATAATTATGTTAGTGATAAAAAAAATGAATCACTTCTTTCCTTTCTCCCAGCTGCCACTCTTGTGCAGAAAGATCTTTCTGAGCCAGTCCTTACCTGCTGTTTTTTATTTAGAACATAATTTTTAAATGCTGGCAAAGAGAGGCTTATAGCTTTGGGTGCTTTTTTGGTGTGCTTGGCAGACATCAAAATCTGAATTAAACACACAAAACCCACCCCAAAACACATCTGCCTAAAGCTGCCTCCCCATTTTTCCAGAGCCAAATACAACTTCTTTCCTACTATATAACCTGTATGCAGGGGTTTTAATGCTTACTTTCTTTGGCTGGTTAGGTGAGGGGGAGAGGCTCTGCAGTGCAAGAGAGGGGGAGTGACACTGTTAGTTTTGCATTATTCCTTTTCATTGATTATTCATATTTCAGATCACTTTCCCCAGATGCAGTAGCTTGCATTTTCAGCAGCTTAATTTTATTTACCTTTTAATGCTCTGTGCTCCTTTATTTTATTTTGAGTTTGCCATTTACTGAAAGTAACTTTCAGTTTGGCTTTATACATAAATGCTACGAATGGGTGATTTAAATTCATTCTGCTGACCATTTATACACATTTTATGTTACCTTGGTGCCATAGAGGAATTTCTTCACGCCACTATTATTTTTATGTTCCTCTAGATCGAATTCAATCGATTCATACAATTTCCTCTCCTCCTCCGTCAGGGGAGCGATGCTGTCATAGATTCCAGGGATCTGAATACGACCTGTGGGATCCACAAGGCTGTCTACAAAATAAGATGGAGATACCAGTGTGTAAGTGGGACCTATTTCTTCCACTTTGCAATCACAACACCTTTTCTCTTCTATGTAACTCTTTACCAAATGAGTCAGCCTAACAACTAACTACTAGCAACTGCTTGCATCCATCAAGTTGTGATGGATGTATTTTCCATACTACGCTGATGTATTTTCATATTTATTAAGAAAACCATTGAGCTGCTGTTTGTGTATATTATGTGGTGGGTCAGCCCAGCTGCTGACCTGAAAACACCATCCTACTGAGATACAAATCAGCATTAAAAAGTCACGTTTCGCTATGTGTGTATGTGTGCAAGTTGCCAGCAATCCTTAAACATTCTTGACTGACACATGACTGACATCAGCTTAGCGGGCACATGTCTGAGGACCTGGCCTTACTGGGGACATTCCCCTCCTCAGCTTCTGCCACCATAGCTATGCTGAGATGTGGAAACCTGGGAATCTTGCTTCAATTAGACTTGCCTTACTCAGGTCAATTAAACATGGCACTGATCCTTCATTAGGCTGATTGCTAGCCATTGTTCCCCAGTTACTCCTGAGTAATGGCACACATTATTACCCAGCAGAGCTATTAGGTCCATCAGCGGCTCATGAATGATGCCTCCAAAAGTTCCAGAGTGAAGGTCCTTGCTGCCACATTCAACCTGTACCAAAAACACCGGTTACGTATAGGCACTCCCTGCCTTATTCTTCTGCGAGTGTTTGTTTTCCACGGCAACTGGTGGCTTCAGTTTTTTAAATGAGGCCACAGATTAATAGAAAATGATTATGTGTTTCTGTTTATAAAATGGAACAATCTGTTTCCAGTAAAGGGAAGATAGGGCTCACTTGTTAACCACTGGAGAGAGAAATTCAGCTGTCTATAGCACTTACAGGCGTTTGAAAGCAAGGGTCCCTCTCCATTCCCTCCTTTGCTTCAGTAAGATTAAATACACCATAAGTGAAACACTTGCATATTACTGTTTCTAACATCACAGAATAAATTCTTCAAGTTGTCTATCCTTTTTATTTAATGCAAAATCTTCATAACAAAGGCAAGAACAAACCTTACTTGTTTTGCATTAAGAAAATGTATGTCCAACCTTAATTCCAGATTGCAACAAATAAGAATTTAGAGGTCTCTTGAATCATACGGCTTTAGAATAGAGAGAGGCATTTGGTTTATTAAATGGGTTCTTTTTCCAGACACATTTTCATACGCAGGTTTATCATAAACTCTTTGCCTGCAACAAACTTGTTTATTCTTCTCAAAACCTCATTACCGCCCACTGTCTGGTAGCAGGCAGAGATCATTTTTGATGTTTTAATAGCATCATTTTTCTTAACTGAGACTTAGAAGAATTGAACCAAGGCTGCTGAGGCTCTTTTGGTTAAAAACAAATTTCATTCTAGTTCAGACATAAAGGTTAATGCAGATTTTTCTTTAGTTCTCTAGTTCTTTAATCTTCTCTCTGAATTCCTTTTATGCTTCATCAGGAAGTTTCCACATGAGAAATTTCTGCTCTTCATTTCACAGTAGCTCATGTTGGCTAAATATACTACAGTGCACTATTATTTGCTTCTGCCGATGGTTACAAAAATTTTGTGTAGCTTTTAAACCCAGGGATCCAACTAAATTGAGTCCCTTTCAGCAGATATTTTGCTCTAAGCAGTATCTGCTGCAAAAAGGGCAGAGCTGCAGAAGAAATAGTTTTGGAGTGAGTGAGTTGGGGGATGTAGGGATGATGCTGCAAGAGAGCAGAGTTGATGTGCAGAGGGGGTGATGAGAAAAGACTGGAAGAGCAGCAGGAGAGTAATGGGATAGGAAAGGGATCAAGGAGTGAGAGCGTAAATGGAGAAATGATGGTGGAAGAAAAGTTAATGAAAGTAAATAAGGCTAATTGAACTGAAATGAGGGAGGAAATCTGCACAAGCAAAAAAGGATATGGAAGAAAGGTGTGTATTTGTAAATATTAAGCTTGCTCTCAGTCTTTCTTTACATGCAGATATAGATGTGGTTACAGGTACATCACTGCTTTCTGGTCAAGGGTCCAGTTCAAAGGAACCTGTGTCCTTTACCTCCACAAAGAAGCAGGCATTACCCCGGCTCCCATAGGTAAGGGCAGGCTTCTTGTTGTTGAGCCAGAGGTTGTCCGAAATCACAATATAATCAACATCAGAGAAAAAGCACTGTTTTTCTTCTTCAAGTAATTTTTCTAGCCCCAAGGACCCTGCTTCTTCCATGCCTTCAATTACAAACTTGAAGTTTACTGGCATAGCCTAAATGAACATTAGAGAAGTCTGGGTAAGGAACAAGCATTTTCAAAAAGAAAAAATCTTGAAAATTCAAAAGCAGACTGGCTTGCAGTACAAGTTGTGTTAGGAAAAGAAGGACATAGGATATATAGCTTGTTTCAACAGAAAGGGCATTGATAAATATGCACATGTAGTTTCCCAGAAAATCTTGTTGTTCTTCATGTTTTTCTGTACTTTTCATTTTTGAAAGAGAATATAAGTGATATCTTTTTTCCTTTTCTTTCCAGAAAACTTGCTGGACTGTCTCATAAAATGGGATTTCTCTCAGTACTACTAAATATATTAATTGCTTTGGAAAACCTGTGTAATAACAGTTGCATTTTCACAGAAAATTTCCTGCCTCTCATATTTCCGCTGTTAGTGCCCATGTGGGCAGAGGTCCACTGCTGTGGTTTTCACAACATGTTATCTATCGCCAGAGTTAGTCACACAGTGGTAAAAATGCAGCTGGTGATTCTACTGTAATTGTCCTTTTAGCACTCATGAATCCATTTGCCTGCTAGTTCTTACAAATGTATTTCCAAGGGTAATTAAGAGAACTTTTATTATGGAATAGTTCGTGTTAGAAATGCTGACACGTCCCATAGGAGAAATAAATTTGAGCTTAGTTTCCCATTCCAATTCATTTTCTCATTACAGCTTTTAAGATGTTTTATCTTTTGATTCAATGCTCAGATTAAATGCAAGAACAAATGTGTAGAATTAAATGAACTTGTGTTATGGATGGGTTCACCAATGGTTCATCGAACGACCACAAAAAATGTAGAAACAAACTGTTCATTAATATCATTTGATGGTCTGTGCTGTTTTCTGGGGAAGGGCTTCAAATGACAAAGATTTCTTTTTGCTTGCTTGTTAAAATGCCAAAACAGCTATTAGTGATTTGAAAAACTGGAAAGATGCAGGAAGACAGCCCCGTAACCATATCCACTTACAACAGCTAATCTGTAGGCAAATAACGTGTGGATTTGCTAACACTTAAGAGACACTGAGGTCAATTCAGTACTATTGATGCAAGAAAATCATCAGTTTTCCAGAAGGCTGCAAAAGGACTTTAGAAGTCAAGACTTACACTCAATTTGTGCCATAATGTCATAACAGAGGCACAAAACTGTTTCCCAACAATCTAACAAAATGTGTCATGCAAATTTACCTTAAAGGATGCTCGCTAACCAAGTTATAAGCTTAGATGATATATTGGTTTAGCTTTGCATTGGGGATAAAACTAGCCCAAAATTATTAAATATGCAGACTGATTTAAAGATAACTGTATTGGTGATTGTAATGATTTAGGCAAAAGTTTGGTTCTTAGAGATATGTTACGCTATAAGTGAGTACATTTGTGCTTGGTTAATGCACCCATTCAGAGCATTAGCTTTGATAAATATAATACATTTTTAAAAGAATAGCCCATTATGTATGAGCATTTTTTGATACTTGTTCTCTTCATGCATACACATAAATTGAAGGTAACTTGTAGGTAGGCAAAACCAAAGATTGGCAGAATGTAACAGCAGAGATGAGTCTTCATGACCAATCTGTGATGTACATTATTTTACCCTTTTAAAAGCTCTCAAGAGAATAGGGTATCAAAGCTGTTTAATGTATGTAATATATACTGAATGCTTCCCCCAGTGTGTTTTCCTCTGCAGGGCAATGACAGCAATAGCATATTTACATTGCATACAGACACTTCAAAATAGAAATGCTCAAGGACAGATTCTTACTGGAGTGGGACCAGTGCCCTGGATAAAGCATTAGAAATAAGCTAATATTTCAAAATGCATGTAGTCTGTTGGGACAGAGACATATCATCTAACTCACAGGAAGGTAAATGCATCTTTCCAGAGAGATGATATTATAAAACAACAACAACAACAATAATAATTCCTCACTGATACCTACTAATTTCAATGCTTTAAATGTTTCCACTGCATTTATCCAAGCTAAGACAGGTCCTTTATTATCTGTTGCTCCACGGCCATAGAGATTTCCTTAAAAAGAAAAGAGGAAAGTTTTTAAGCAACCTTTGAAACATCTCTCATCACTTGTAATCAGCAAATTCCTGTTGCCACAGAAGCTGTGGTGGTATGCCAAGGGTCAAAAGAATCAGGATTTCATTGACTTGTTTTAAATAAGGTGACGAGTGTTTCCCAGTGGACTGGTACAACTTTTTTCCCCCCCATTTTATATATAAATATATCTATACAGGGACAGATTTCTGTTTCATATACAGATAAATCTGTAGATTGCCACTATCAGATTTTTCTGTGGCAGTCCCCACTGGAGGCAGAAGAGTTACCCCAGTAAGGGTGTTTGGAACTGGTCCCAACAGATGGGAAAGGGTGATTTAATGGCTATAGGACAGGCCTGGGAATCAGGATTTCTGGGTTCTTGGGCCCTGCTGACCCCCTGTCCTTAATTTTGGTCCTTCAAGTGAATGGAGCTTTTCATGCTCAGCTGGCTGTAGTGGAAGGATGAGTACAGTAAAGGGGGGCCTCTCATTCTTCCACCACCAATGCTCCTTAGCTCCAGCATGGCAGTTGGAGCTACTAAAAGATTATGAAGCAAGAAAGGGAAGTGGAAGGGAGGATAATGGCTGATCCAACAACCCAACAAGAATTTTAAAGCAGAAATGGATTCTCTATTGAATACTCCATAAAGCTGCATTAACCTCATGTGCCTCTTCCTCACCAAACATTAAGCAATCACTGATGGGTCTCACTACTCACAGCATGATCATCAAGACTCAAGAGCCACTGGATTTGTCCCACAGATTTCCATGGGAGAAGACCTGATGCTGTGGTTAAACATACAGGGAGCCTCCTTCTACTCAGAATCTCAGAGTCATCTATTCAAATAACAATACAAAAATTATGATCAGATACACACCGTTGATTTCTGTCAGTGTGTAAGGGTCAGTTTTCCAGCCATCTTCCTTTTTGGCAGGCTGCACGTCTACATGACCATAGAAACATACAGTGGGGTTTTGTGGATCCTTCCCCAGTTCCCCGAGAATCACAGGAGGCAGTGGGAGGTCCTGGCCATCAGGCAACTGCAGAGAAATGTTAAAAAAAACAACAAAGGAAAAACAAACCTTTGAAAAATTGCAAATGTTATATAAAAAACACCTGGAAGTCTCGGTATTGAAAATACTTCTACCAGTTGGCTCTGAGTTGATCAGGTCCACAACTCTGACTTTGAATCCAGCTCTAACCTACCCAGAGAAATTAAGATTTTTCTCCCCACCTGTTTAGGATCTGCAGGTACTTTATGCAACTCTTCTAACATTTTACTGTCATAAATGCCCTCGTTACTAAACTCTTACTTCCCAGCACTGGAGAAAACAAAGCTGACTGTGCGCTGGAATGACAAAAGCATATGTTGTGACACTGAAATAGTCAAAAGCCACACAAACTAATTTGGGGTTTGATTTTGTCATAGACAGATTGCAGGAGACCTGTAACTTCAAATACAGAAACAAAGTTTTGCTGACTGGAGGCAGCAGCAGCTATTTCAGACTGTTTTCAAAACAGGTTAAGGCTCTGAACTAATCCTGTAGCTTACCGCTGTGCAGAACAGATCTCCACATGGGCCAAGGGAGGCTGGGTGTCTCACAGGAGAGAGAAATAAGAAGTGAAGGAATGTGCGTACTCCCTTGTATTCACCAATAATATCAGTCTGTATTGGTCTGTTACAACATAAAAGCGTAGCTGCTTGCCCAGCAATTGTAGAATCATAGAATCATAGAATTGTTTAGGTTGGAAAAGACCTTTAAGATCATCCAATTGAAGGAAAACCCCATTTTGTGAAACAATATTTTGGCCTTAGGCAGAGAAAAGTATCTCTGGTCTCTGCTCCAACAACAGGTAATCCATTCCCTGCTGTTAGTGACACAGATTGTTGCCATATATTTTGGCAATCGTAACTGCATGCCAAGGTTTTAATTTTAAATGCATTCATTACAACTATTAAATTACATAACCGGAAATATTGAAGCATTGCTGTGCTGCAAGGTCCTTGTGCTAACACTCTCACAATCCTCCCCAGAAGCCTCAGAGGAAGGAAAAGGGAATCACTATTAGTGAACTTTTGAATTACTTTTAGAATAGAAATCTAACAGCCCAGGGCAGGAAGGAGCTCCCAGCTACAGTAAGGTAAGTAAACTAGAGACAAAGATTTCTCAGAGATTAACTCTTACCTGTTGCTTTCCAACAGTCATTAAGAAACTGGCTTGGAGCATTTGTGAGAAGCTCCCAAAACCAAAGATGATGCTGAAGATAGCTAGCCCTTTCTGTCTGGCAACACTTTCCTTGTAAACGCTACCTCCCTCACATAGAGACTTTGGCGATGAACTGATGCATTAACTATCATGCTTCATTACTTGGAAGAATGTAAAAACAAGCCCTGGTAAAAAAACTCTGGCCTTTTACTTTTGCACACTGCTTCCCTCCAGTTAAAAGCGTCAAACTGTCCCTGCTATGCAGAGAACATCCGTTTGCATTTGGATTGTCTGTCTGGTCTCCCAGGTCTGTTGTGAGACAGTCTAAGGACGGACTGATTTCAGCAGGTATCATGTAGCTACGTGACTACTGATGAATTGTTATCTAGCAACCAAAAATATCAGTAAGTCATAACATACATATGCATATACATAGCACTGAATGTTATAGGTAAACCACGTGTGAATATGATGTTTTAAATGCAAGAATCAGACAAGCACCTGATGTGACCCCAGATTTACTAAATTAACAGTGGCTCCCAGTGCTGAAAGTTTGTCTGCTGCCAATGCCATCATTCGTATTACTTCTTTCCTCAGACCTGGTTGAACAGAATCGCTTTCCACAGCCACCCATTCTTTAAGATCCTGCACAGGAAGGAAAGAAATGCAGTTAAATCACCCAGGGTGCTGCAATGTTTGGCCTTTGAATACACAAAGCATCACACTGGAACATGGTTTCATTTCCAACCTGTCACAGCAATGTCAGGGATGCTGTATTTTTTTTCTTAACTGGTAAAGATTTGCCAGTTCTCCCATGTGGGTGCGTTTTGGCTCAGTGGAGCCTCTCTGCACACACTCGAAGGACGCCCACAGCCAGCTGGTCTATGGATGTCCACGTAAATCCCTCTTCCATCCAGAGGGTCCCCAGCACAGGTCCCCCCTTGCAGCCTTGCTTTGTGAAGCACATGTGGCATACCTGGTGCCACACCTGGACCCCTGCTTGATACCTTTTTGGCAAACACTCATCTGGCACGTAAAGCACAGGACGCTGGGACACTGGTTCTGCACTCCAGTCATTTCACCACAGTATAGTTCCTACCTTGATGAAATCGCTTTGATGAACTTCAATGTACTGGAAGATCTCCATCTCCAACAGAAGTGGATCATGAGGACATTCCTGCCTTGAAGAGTAGTGCAAGGCTGAGATGGATGCTATCTGAAAGTTAAGGGTAAAATTCAAGATGTTAGAGACATCCTGCAATATGCACTTTTCAGTGCTAGGAAGCGTAGACAGTTGCAAAGTGCTGAGCCTGTTTAAGTCTCGTTTAAGTCCTTCAAGCCAGGAGAAAGTATACCTGAATTTTTTTGTCACATAAAACCTGCACTCAACTCATAGTCAGGTTTCTGGAAGAAAGTGAAAAAATGGCCAAAGAGTAAACAAACAGCTTTACAATTTCTGTTTTATAAGTAAATTAAGGGAAGCATTTTCTAAAGAAACATTCATTGCATCATTTTTCAATGCACAAACACCAAATTGTATGTTCTGGGAAGACAACTCCAGCGGAAGACTTGCAAACACCAACACACACCAATGGCCCAGGGGACCCATCTTTCTTTTTCTTCATTTCCAGAAAGAGGGAGGAGAATGGATTCACTGACGCATGTTGCATATTTTACATGAATGAGGGAGAACAATCCTGACACCGGCGAGTATTGCACAACAAATAGCTTTTGTGGTTGAATAAAAACAGTGTCAAAACTGAAATACTTAATTGCAGAAGTCATTTAGTACTTACAAACCTCTCTGCTATCTTGTTTTTGACAAGATCAGTGAAGATTTAAAAACCATAGGATTTTAAAAAGTGTTTTTCTTCTTTCCTGCAGTTTTCCCTTCCAGTTTCCTTGAAGTTCCTGCTGTAGTTTCCTGAATTGGTGTTAGCAGAGTAGTATTTGGATGGCTAAATACATGGCAGAGCTGAATTCAGAATAGCTGCTGTATTGGGCTGTGCAACGGGATGGACTCCAAGGTCAAAACCTGACACTTTGATTCTGAAAATATTCTATACCGGTAACAAAATGTGTAGTTGCAGGTCCATCCATAATTCCTTAGCTTTGACACATTGCTAAGGTGATAGGCTGTGGTAATATTAATAATTTCAATTATGTTTCTCTGACAGAGAAGAAAGATTGAAAACCCAAGTGAGATGAACAAGAGGAGGGAAACATTGTTCATTTCGGCTGGAGATCCTGGCTCTATGAAGGATGGGCCCCATTTTCCAACATTCCCTTGCAAGCAAGGTTGCAGCCACATTGCCTGTGACACAGGTCACGCTCTGAAATAAAGCTTTGAGAAGGCCTGTCACAGTAGATGTAATCCCCAGTGTCCAGTTCCTCATATCTGTTGACACTGGGAACACTGGTATTGAAAGAGATCAAATGCCAATTTTGCAGGACAGTGAAGCTGCAAAGCACTGCTGCAGAGATGACTTGTTAACTGAGACAAGAAAAATCAAAATTTGGGTGGGATTTTTAGGATGAAGAGATTAAATGTAGGTATATTATTTAAATGTAGGAATATTATTTAAATGCTTATGATGGCTGGGGAAAAAACCCTTAAGTGATGATCAAAGTTACATTTTCTTCTCACAGTTTTCTCCATAAAAAGGTAAACCCTACCTCCAAGACGTGGATCTAATCAACCATCCCCTTCAAATATTCCCATCACCAGTCACAGCAAGAGCAATTTAGCCTAAACTAAAAGGAATTTTTCAAGCAAGCATGAAAAAAAAAAATCAGGACATTTGAGAAGAGACAAAGTAGCTTCTGGAATTTAGCAACAAAGATGTGGTGGAGAGTGAGGTTTTGGGGTTTGGTAGCTGTCATGGTTCAGCCCCAGCCAGCAACCAAGCGCCACATATCCGCTCGCTCACTCCCCCTACTCCGATGGGATGGGGGAGAGAATCGGAAGAGTAAGAGTGAGAAACACTCCTGGGTTGAGATAAGAACAGTTTAATAATTGAAATAAAGTAAAATAGTAATGATAATAATAACAATAGTATAATGATAATAATAATAACAATAATAATATACAAAGCAAGTGATGCACAATGCAATTGCTCACCACCTGCCGACCAATACCCAGAGAGTTCCCGAGCAGCAATCGCTGCTCCCCGGCCAACCCCCCCCAATTTATATACTGAGCATGACGTCACATGGTATGGAACGGCCCTTTGGGCAGTTTGGATCAACTCTTCTGGCTGTGCCCCCTCCCAGTTTCTTGTGCACCTGGCAGAGCATGGGAAGCTGAAAAGTCCTTGACTAGCATAAGCAGTACTTAGCAACAACTAAACCATCAGTGTGGTATCAACATTCTTCTCCTACTAAATCCAGAACACAGCACTATGCCTGCTACTGGGAAGAAAATTAACTCTATCCCAGCCGAAACCAGGACAGTAGCTTAGGTTATAGTCATCTTTGGGTAGAACTTCAGCCAGTAAGGCTTAACAGCAGGAGTTTTGCAACAAGCTCCCCAAACTTAAAATCCCCAGACTGGCTACTTCTTCCTGCCTCAGACTGTGCAAGTGGCTGCAAATATTTGGCAACCGAAGTCCATTTTAGAGAGAGTGGTAGCACATAGGAATGTGATCACAGACATGGTCAGGAGGACTTCCCGGGCTGCACAGGGCAGACAAGACCGGGAGCCCCAGGCCGGGGTGGTGGTAACTGTTCCCCAGGGAAGAGAGTTTCCTGAGAAAGACGAGACGCTGGCGCTTGCCGGGGCAGTGCCCAGGCAGATACAGGAGGCATTTGAGTTGAGACGCTGCAGGTCATGTCCGAAAGGAGCCCAAAGTACAGGTAGATGATCAGTATTAGGTTAAAGGCGAGCATGGAGGCCGTTAGTGTTGTTTGCTTCTCTTTTTGTTGCTGCGTGCTTTTGGGGGACCAGGCAATGGCTCTGCTTGTGTGACGTTGCTCCATCTTGCTTTAGCCAGCAGCGGGTCCCAGGAGAGCAAAGTCTACCTTCATGCAGGTCCTTATTACAGACGTAGTGTCTTCCACCTCTGAGGTGGGTCTCGCAGAGGGGAGCCGGTTCCCGCACGGGCTGAGGAGAGGATGGGAACCCTGATGGGTACATTTGTGAGGGTCTCCAAAAAAGTGAAAGGCACTGCACCCCCAGAAGAGAGTGATAGGAACAAGCATTGTACAGTGTGGTCATTCATCCCAAAGTGGGATAAATCCTAGTCTTGCCATGGGCATTGCCAACAGACAGGTTGAGAGATCTCAGCAAGTGAGGATTTTAATCAGGTGTTCATCCAGAGAGACTTTAGGGCTGTTAACTTCATTTACCACAAAGCCTGCTGGATGCCTCAGTTTCACACATATTTCACTCATTCTTTCTACCTTGCCATTTCCCAACCTCGATTTGGAAAATATTTGCAACACAGGCCACTGAGTGTGCCCTCATTTAACCTTACCGTAGAAAACCAGACAGGCTTCTTCAGGTTCAGTTACTCACAAAAAAATACCTTTTGAGTATGCCACACTTGAACAAGGAGGATCATAACACAGGTCAGAACATGGCTGCTAGAGTAACCAAGCTCATGCAATGGATAAGTATCAGTGTCTCCATCATATAGGATTTTCCCACTTTCTGTTCAAATATTCAATTCTGCTGAATTCTATGCATTTGTGCTCTAAAAAGAATGAGTATATATATAGTTGGCACTTTACAGTGACTTGAAGAAATACATATCTTTTAATATTACAGGAAGGTCAGAACCACAAAAGGGCTGCTTATACAGGGGATGTGTGCTGTGGTCGTGTTGGTATTTTCCTCTTTTTATCTGCGTTACATGCAAATGACCTGGAAAGATGCAGACAAGAGATGTATGTCTTCAAGTCATGTTTCATTAGCTTTTAACTACTTAAGAAAATTAAAGGAGAAAACTAAAATGCTGTGGAGGAAAAAACTCAAATATTCAAATAAGCAAATCATCCTAGTAATATTTTAAATAATTCTGTGACATTTTCAAAACGGAGACAGACTTCAATAAAAGCTTATAGAATATCACAAAAATAGTTGCTTTCATAAACAAAAATAAGCATGAACAGTGGCAAAGTTGGGGAAATGAACGTGAGGAGATACTTACACAGTCCTCCAGAGTAGCAGAGTGCACCAAATACTAATAATTCAAAGAAGAAATTAGGTAATAACTATGTTGTGCTGTACTTGAGGGAAGGAGGGCAGTAGCAGATGGAACTTCATGTTAATGCACTACTAATACACAGACAATGCTGCTAGAAAGCATTTGGATCACAACTGGGAAAGCTTGTATGAAAAAATGGAGTCAGTTTAATAAAACAGTAGAAGGATTTCAGGCAAGGCTAAAATAGCTCAGTGTTATGAGGAGGGGGAAAATGATTTGAAAAGATGATAAAGCCTGGGGGGGGGGGGGGGGGGGGCGGAATGAATATCAAACAAAGAGTTCAGTTTTCAATTTCAAGTGTATTTTATTTGATCTTATTTTAAAGAGCAGTTGCTGCTTTATAGAAAAATGCAGTGTGACTATTTTTAGAAATAATGCATGACAGTCACGCAGTTTCTCTTCCTTCATTCCCTAGTAGTAAGAACATTTTGTGTCTCGCTTCCTCCTATCTTGTTAAGTACTGTTAAAAGAAAACTTAGCATTCTTAGGGAGTGATTTAACAAGAAATCCAAGCTGATTCTTCAACCAGGATGACTCGTTGATAAAATATCAACTAGACTCACAAACATTTGAGAAGCAGCTCCTGAACATATGTTCCTGAAGCACATGCCTCACGTGCTTTTCCTGTTGGGGGCGGGCAATGAAACTTGAACATTTTGCAACCAACCCAGCGAAAAAAAAAGCCAGAAGGTGCCTAATTTGCAAATAATATAAAGAACATTTGACATGAAAGGAGATAAAGATGTGTATGGCAGTAGGAGCTAATTTACCAAACCGACGGTGGGGTCCATTGAAAGGAACTTTCCCTCTAAGCAGTCACCATCAGGGAAGATAACCGAGATAACAGGGTTATTATTTAACTTCCTTTAACAACGTTCACTGATAAGTGGCCTATCTTTGGAGGCAGCAGGCAGTCAAGCCTCAGTCACCTCTCCAGCTGCCCAGCTGAGACCCTTGGAGGAAGCAGATGACTGCACCTAGCAGTTCTCCAGCCAAGCCCTGACCCCGTGCAGCCACTGCTGTTGTAATGACCAGGAGCTGCAGAGATCCAGACATGTGCAGGGGGATGAACGCCCTCTCACAAAGCCTGACTGCATTCGAAGATGGTTTAAGAAATGGCATTAAATCCAATAAACTGTGTTACAGCAATGAAAACGTTTGGTAGAAAGCGTAGGTAAAACCTGGCACTTGCTGGCAGGTGACGCTGCAACACCCAGTGCTGTTTCCAGCAGTCAGCCCTGAAGAAGTGTTGCAATATGAGCTGCCTTAAGGGCGTTTTGGAGAAGGGCAATGACTGGATTCCAATGACTTGAAAGGAGCACTATTCACATGATCAAATTCAGTAACAAGTATCAGTCTTCAAAGGGAAGCCAAGGTCCTGCCTCAGAGCCTTACAAAGAACTTTTCTTATTTTAAGTTCTTCTTCCTCTTTTGATTAATAATAAACTGTTTTGCAAATGAAATGCAAAAGTTGGGGGGGAAATTAAATGCCCTTCTTGCTCAAGCCTTAGAGAAAAAAATGAGACCCTGTCTGTCAGTTCTGCTTTGCTATATTACAGATGGTATTAGAAAAGAAAGTCCTTACCTCTTTGCGTTCTTGTTTTGCAGCTGCCTTTATGGCTGGTGATGAGAGTTTGAACTGGAAAGATCTCCTCTTCCACCTGCTAAACAGGGACGTTTTGTCTCAGTTCACTGATATGTTCTGCAGTTGTGAAGGGTTACTTTTACGTTAAAGATTAACTTCTGGTTTAGATGCTTAAGTCTACTTTTCTATCATATAATAATCCAAGCAGGATATCCAAATCACTACCACATCAAACTGTGAGAAATTTTCCCGTCTCCTTTTCCTCCTCCTTTTCTCCCTGGAAGTCCCAGACCCTAGCAGGAATTGCAGCATCAGAAAGCATTTGAGCGTTGCTGATAAGTGTTGCTGCTTTACAATGGTATTTTAGAGGACTTAGAGAAAAGAGATGGCTTTTTTCTGTTGCTTGTTGATTTGAAAACTGGAAAAGAAGAGAATACATTTCAGTTAAGGAGAAGAATTTCTCCCAGGAAGTAGTGTTTCACTCTGTGCCCACTGAGGAGAAGTAAATCACTATTTATGTAAGAAAATTTTCTGAGCTTGACTGCTCATTGGTCTGCAATGAGATAAAAGATCCTTCTTGGAAAGACAACTACGTTGTCTTTTGCTCTTTTCATAGCAAAAAGGTTAATAGGAAAGAACTGTGGGAGGTACAGCTAAGTACTGAACTACATTTCCTAGTATGTAAGGCTGAGCTACTAATCTGGTTCATAACACCCTTAAATCACAGTGAGCACCAAAAGGAAAACTACAATATACGTGAAGAATATTTACTATAATCTGACTTGCTGGGATGGCATTTGACATCCACCTCTAAGTGCGTTGCACTCACTCAGATGTGGATAGCCTCATCATCATCTTGCTGCCTTGCTTCCATACCAGAAGGCCTCTGAATTTATAGCAAATTTCTAATTTTAGGTGCTTGCATTTGCGCACGAGTTTCTATCCTTATGGTCCTCTGCCCATTTTGAAAGGACCACTATTCACATGATCAGATTCAGTAACAAGTATCAGTCTTCAAAGGGAAGCCAAGGTCCTGCCTCAGAGCCTTACAAAGAACTTTTCTTATTTTAAGTTCTTCTTCCTCTTTTGATTAATAATAAACTGTTTTGCAAATGAAATGCAAAAGTTGGGGGGGAAATTAAATGTTTATTTGCATTTATTTAAAATAATTCTGTTTTCACATGTATCCTGCCTTCCTTTATCCTAACTTTAAATGTTTCACACTGGAGTTACTCCTGAATCACAATAGTAGGAGTGAGATTAGAAATAGGTCTACTAAATTTATTCATTCAACTATTTGCTTATTTATCACTTTATACTACTGATAAACTATACTATTCTGGAAAAAAAAAAGAATGATGATTACTTTGTAGCTTATTATTTCATTGCTAATTGCTCCTTATTTTATAACCTATAACTTGGAACAAGGTTTAGAGTCCACAGTGTAAGAGATTTAATTTTTTATGGTCATTATTCCATTTATGGAGTATCATAAACATTGCCAACATTGTTTAGAAGCTGTTTAAAATGCAGTCAGCTTTATCTCCTTAATAAAAATACTCTTTGATGGTAGCTTATTAACTACAAGAAAGGCTAACTTATGAGGAAAGATTAAAGAACCAACTTGAATAGTTTGGCTGAGTGCTGGCATTGACAACTTCTCTTTGGAATACAGTTAAGTGTTTAAGCAGGAGGAAATAGATCAATTATAGGAAAATAAGAACAGAGCTAAAACAGTGAGATAAAGAAAAGATCATTGATGTCTTTGTTTCTTTTGTCCTTTGAAAATGTAAGCTATCCAGGGCAGAGATGGTGTCCTACCTTGTCTTTCTATTACTACATCAGTGCAGCAGCCTCACCTGGTTACAAAGAGATGATACAAATAAAAGTAACTTAATTTCATTGACACTTCAGCAGAACTAGCATGCCTTAATTGTTACCTTAATTAAAAAATTATCTTAAGTATTTACAATATTAAGTTAGACTGAGCAAATATGCAAGAAATACGCTGTTGGGAGAAGTGTTTTGTAGACAGAGAAGTCATAGAATCACAGAATGCTTTGGGTTGGAAGGGACCTTTCGAGGTCATCCAGCCCAACCCCTCTGCAGTGAGCAGGGACAGCTTTAACCAGATCAGGTTGCTCAGAGCCCCAGCCAACCTGACCTTGAATGTTGCCAGGGATGGGGCCTCCACCACCTCTCTGGGCAACCTGTTCCAGGGCTTCACCACCCTCATTGTAAAAAAATTTCTTCGTTATGTCTAGTCTAAATCTATTCTTCTTTAGTTTAAATCCATTATTCCTTGTCCTGTCACAACAGGCCTTGCTAAAAAGATTCTCCTTATCCTTCCTGTAGGCCCCCTTTAAGTACTGGAAGGCCACAATAAGGTCTCCTCGCAGCCTTCTCTTCTCCAGGCTGAACAACCCCAACTCTCTCAGCCTGTCCTCGTAGGAGAGGTGCTCCAGCCCTCGGATCATTTTTGTGTCCCTCCTCTGGACCCTCTCCAACAGGTCCATGTCCTTCTTGTGCTGAGGGCTCCAGAGCTGGACGCAGTGCTCCAGGTGAGGTCTCACCAGAGCAGAGTAGAGGGGCAGAATCACCTCCCTCAACCTGCTGGCCACGCTGCTTTTGATGCAGCCCAGGATAAATGATATGATGGTTTTCAATGCTGTCACTCTATAGGCAATTACCTCTAGCTCAAGTCAGCTAATTTTCATTTCTTCAAGGTGTATTTCAGGAAAAGGTGAATGATACGGTAATATCATAATCAGTGGTACCTGGTTATTATTGCAACTTACTGTCATTTCTCAATACACAGCCTTCATACAACTTTAAATTATCATCTCTAGAAGTATAAACGTGGAATAGAGAGGCCTTTTCACACAATTCCAAAATATCTCTTCGCTACAATGTTTTCTACTTCTGCTCCCTGTGCAGCAGCAGCAAGTCCTTCCACTTCCTCACTCCTTCCCACTTCAGGCTGCAGATTGAAGAGTGTTTCCCAGCCATCAACTTTTGAGATAAGCATGGCTGATCCCAAAACCTGGGACCACAAGTTAAGCAACATTGCCCACTGCAAAAACTTGTCAGACAGTGGAGTGAGACTGCGTTGTTAGAGAGGTGAAGACCCCCAAGACCCTGAATTAATAGGTGTTACCTCAACATTGATAATCACACCTGAGCATGTCAGTGGAAGGAGATTAATCTAGAAAAGACCCCCTTACCCAGGAAAGAGGTCCCACAGTGCTTCAGAGGTTTGGCAGCCGCAGACTGTCCTCTGTATGCAGCAGTGATGCGCAGCACCTTCCGGGAGCAGGGCCACAAGGATTCGAGATACTCTGTGAAAGGAAGAGCAGTAACACAAAGCCTTCTCACCGCCTAGAAGCTAATTCAGCGAGTTCTTTGCACACAGATCTCCAAGCATGCAGGCTTTAAGTGACACACCCTGGAGAGGAACTAACAAGTTCTTCTTGTCCAGTGCCTTTTCCACTACGCTGCACTGAATGCTGAGGTAGGAGACTGTCCTAGTTTTCCAAGAGCAAGATTGTAAACTCGTTTTGCCTAATGATTAAGCAACAGTATTTTCAGTTATTAATCACACTGAAGCGACGGCAAGAGGTTATTCCCATCGTGATATCCTTCAGACAGCTTTGCTCAGCCAAGTCACAGCAGCATTCCCTCAGGGGTGGTTAATGCTCTTCACGCAGGTGAGGTTTTTATCCAGCTGATAACTCACAGTCATTCCCAAACAGACATCGGAGACTGGCTTTATGAGTTCACAGGGTGAGGTTGATACTAACCATGCGGTACTTACATTTATGCAGCTCTTCACGCTGCCTCCTCCCAGCTTTCTGTGAGGTCCAGGAATTGGCAGAGGCAGGGCGTGAGTCACTGAGGTCGTGGTGTGCATGGTGTCCCTCAGGGCACGCGTCTGGAGTACTGCAAAGTTAGCTCAGTTTGACGCTTTGCTGACTTCTGCATCTTGGCTGGGTGTCCCAGGAGCAGCAGCCTCCGAAGAAAGGCTTATTAGCGTTTTTCCGTTGCAGCCCTCCTGTCCTTGAAGTGTATTTGGGAAAAGGCCAAAGCAAGCAGCGAGGTTCTTCTCTTGACCTTGCTCTTACAGTGATACACCCTGGCAAGTGTCGCTTTAAGTAAAAATAAAGGAACCCACTGTTCATTACGTATATGAATAATATACATATATAAACTATGTACACACACACACAAATACCGTTGCATCTCATGCCAACAGATGTCACCATTGCAAGGCCTTTGTGATTGTGACCTCCTTAAGGAGTGCGAGATATTTCATAGCATGTCTCTTCTATCAAAGTGCCACTGACTATCTCAAGCGTAAAACACATGCTTTGAGAGCGCAGAGCAGGGGCTCATAAAGCTGAGGCTCTGCACCATTCACACGCTATGCAAGTTATGCCATCAATGCGCTGTTTTGGGAAAGGTGTGATAGCATCGCAACAAAAACAGAGAGGCAGATAATTACAAGACTGGTGCCTTTGGTTAGAAAACAAATTCATATCTGGACATTTTATTAAACACCTGCACATAGGCTCTGAGCCTGCTAACAGCTGAAGTGGATCTGTGACTAGTGGACCCGGCTCTTTGGCTGAGGTGCTATAAACTTAATTAAACTTCTGTGGAAAATAGTTCCCTACTCATTCCAGGAGGGTTTAGACTTAAAATACTTTCCTTACAGACAAGTATTTTTGGTCTCTTCGTTACAGTCTTTTCAAGCAGAGAAGTTTCTCATAAGTCAAAGGCCTTTCAACAAAAGTGTAGCATATGCCTTGACACAGCTTAAAAGGCAATGATGGCTTTGCGTTTTAGGAACCCAAACATTTAGAGCTAATATTTTTATATCTCAACTTCTAAGCAAATGACAGTTCTAGAAATCACTGTTTTGGATAAAAGTCCTTAATCCCACACTCCAAGTGCCTAAATCCTTATATAAATTATGAAATTTTGGTTGAAATATTTGATATAATTCATGAAGATGCATAAAGTTTGTATCCCCTCACTCATTGCACTTCAGACAGAATTAAGTTTTAGGGTGAACTAAAAAAGAGAAACAGAGGAAATCCCAGGATGGTAATAATAATATTTAAAAATGCATTTAAGCCATTAGCTATGAAAGATCAAATGCACAAACAGCTCTGCAAAGAACGGTTCCACCTTGTGCTCCTCTCCTCTTGTCTGGAAGCCAGTCTTTAAGGGGAACACAGCTTGAAGAAAAGAATCTTCTCCCCATTTGCAATAAACTATACACCCTCTCCTGCAAGCTGGGAAACGGGAAGGCTGGGGAGGAAATCACATCTGGGATAGACGTTGCCTGGACGCATGCTTCAGCCACAAGATTCTTGCACTCCAGATGAGCAACACCATCACCGGCTTTGCTTTTCATCTGTTTTTAATGAAGGTTTCCTGCTCAGGCCCCTGAATACGAGGTTATAGTCATCTACCTTTGAGAGAAGGTGCTGGGCTCTCCCTGCCACGCTGAGCTGAATGTTAGGGCAGCCCTCAGTTTGCTCCCTTAGCTTGCAGAGCCACCTGACAGCATGGATCTACAGGTACTGCTCCCCACGGCAGGGCTTCAGGCTCCCATCCCACGCTCACCCCAAACTGATCATCATCCAAATCCCTCCCTAGTAGTGGAATGCTACTGGGCAGCCTCACCAAACAACTCCAGGTTTTCAAAATTTGATTCCTAACCACAAACCACACCAGTCTGACACACCGATAGCTTTTGGTTTGCATTTATTTGCATTTATTTGCATGACCACATTGTATTCTTTGGTTGTTTTCTACATGCCGAGACAGACACAGTCAATGGTACAGCTGGATAGCATTTATCTCAATCCATGACATGCAATTGCATAGAAACTTCCCATAACAAAACATTGAAAATTTAGAGGTAGCATTTTTCTTCACTGATCCTCTACCTATGTGGAAAACCCACAATACCTATGTCTTTTGCTATGCCTCTTTATCAGAATACGAAAAAAACTTTTTGTTTAGCAGTTTTTTTTGTATTTCTTGTATCACAGCTCAATGTCTCAGGTTACAGAAAAGCACATAGGAACCAAAAAACGTATTCTGATGTCCCCTTACTTTCCCATGGTGCTTTTCCTCGTTAAGGCTACAGAGATTAGGATCATTTATTTGTTTTCATGTTGATACCTATGGGGAAACTGGCTGGGCAAGTAGATCCCTGCAACAAAAACCTACCTGAGGAGCACACACAACAACTTACACAGGGAATTTAGCACAAGAAAATGGAGACTGAAGATAATGGCATAATGAAATGGACCCCGTTTTCCTGTCGCATTACAAGAGGTACAAATATATTCATGTCAGCCTTAGTTTCTCCACTTGCAGTGTCTGCTTTCATCTGACTGATCATTCATTATTGGGGTAAAGGAAAAGTTATTATTAAAAGTATTGTTAGAGGCAGCTCATACCTCCATTTCCAAAGCAGTAATTACATGAAGAAATCGTATAGAAGAATCTAACTCTGGAACATTATGGACTTAAGGAGTCCAAACTGTCCATTTAGTACCTTGTGATTTCAGCTGAATATAAAGGTGTCAGAGATGTCAGATCATTCATTGGTGTGCAGCTTTCCCAGCCACATGTAAACATGCCTTTTATCTACCTAGACTTGCTCTTCCTTAGCTGGGAAGTGAGAAGATGCTCTGTGGAGCATCTAATATCTCTCTGGAGATATTAGAAAGATAATGCAACTCACACAGCTGAGGCTTTAGGTGAATCCTGCAAGCAAAGGGAAAAAAAAGTGCTTTTTTTCTCACAAATACTGAGTTTTCAAAGAGTCACATTTCCAAGGGGAAAAAAAAAAAGTGTCAGCCTGAAGTAGTGTGACTGATTCCTTTTGAATTATCTCAGCATGGTGTCATCTTATCTGAAGATTTCATTCATCCCTGTGACTCGTAATTGGGCCTTAAACCGGCTCACAGATTTAGTGGGATCAAGCTCTCAAATTCAGAGCGCTGTGAAAACATACCGAGAGTTTTTGATCTTTAAACTGAAAGATAAATGGATGTTATCCAGGTGACATGTGCCACTTTAAGTACTGAAATAAGGGGTTTAGAGAGCAGACTTTCTGGCATTTGGCATGTTGCTTTGCTAATAGTAAGATATAAGTCACTCTCTGCTCCTGCCAATCTTGAAAACTCTCTGAATATTGATAAAACTATGAAAAATGAGTGACAGACCAAGCTTATAAATTTATGCATCATTTGCCAATATACCTGTCTTACCTGAAGTAACCAATTCTCCCGAATTGCAGATTACAAGAAAGGTTTTTATACCTTTTTGCTGTTTGTTAGTTTTGAGTTGTAAAAGAACTTAGGAGGTTTAAGGGACTCAGGATGACACCTTAATTTCTATCAATACAGATAAAATAGTATTTGGAACAGATAAGTTACAATCTGTATTTTTTTATTATAATCTTATGCAAAGTGTGTGAAATTAAGATTTACTGTGTTGGTCTTTTATAAAGCAAACAAGTTTCTGAACATTGCACAGTTTGAAATCACCGTATCCTTTACTTTTGATTTAGATCCAAACTTAAAGCAAGCTCTCAGATTCATAGACTGTTTTGTCATTTTGTCACCCCAAATTCTTACACTCAATAATTTAAAAAGACCGATAAACAGTGTGCCAGAATGTTAATTATATTTGATGGACGCAGACTCTAGTCACCCAAATTCAAAAGCAAACAGGTGTATATATCTAAGTTTATGAACAGATTATTGTGCATTTCTGGATACTTCAGCCTCGCTTCTGTGTTGATGTCCATGAATGTAAGTGGATGAAAAGACTGTTCTATTGCAGACTGGGTGCTATTGAAAAAAATAACAGTTTCCTATTCCAACCCCCTTCTTTTTAATTTTAATACTAAGTCTAATTACTTTCAGAATCTTTATTCTACATCCTTAAGGACTGCTGGTCTGTTAGTGGCAGGGATTGTGTCATTAAAAATTTCTTCCATATAAATCAAATTATTGGAAGGAGCTAGAGGAGCATTTGTTACTGAAGTGCTCTCAGCTCTCTCTAATGAGGTCAGAGAAGCTGAACTTGTTTTACATTTGGAACAGATAACACTAATCAGCTGTTACTGAGCATGGCTTCAAGGTGACTGCTGTGTCCCAGTAAATCTGTGTCATATTTGCACATAGATAGATGTGGAAATACAACACATTAAGAAAATGGAATGTATCATCTTAAATATTGATATTTTATGTTGACGACTCAATTACCTGTCATATCCTATAGGAACACTTTCACAAAGCAGGCAATGTAATACAGCATAGTTTTCTATTAACTTAATACTCGGTAAATCTGGTGCTCCTGTTTTCTATGGAAAAAACCCTCCGATGTGTTTCCTACTTTTTAGTGTACTTCTATTTTAAACCAATCAATGCATGAACTTATCTGCAGTTAAAGTCAATGTTTTATTCCCTCATTTCTCAAATCCCTTCCTCAAAAGTCCTATTAACTTTAAAAAATAAGGACTTCTGAACTGGTCTCAAGGTATTTAAATTCCATCTGAGCATCAGACAACTCTAAGTAAAGCTTCTAAAAATTATATGCAGCTCTACAAACTTACAGAGGTTCATAACCAGCCAAATTCCATTAAACATCATTTCCAGATCAGTACAAAGGAACATTAGCAGGCTAAAACCTGGAAGCTAATAAATCCTGGCTGTCCATACTCTAGGAATATGTATTTATACATTCACTTATACCTTTCTCATGAAGCCTTTGACTTTATTTCTGAAAAACCTGCTCTCTATCCGTCTTTCTCCCCAGTCTCTCCACATTCAAGTCATCTTTATTCACATCTCTTTATACTGAAATTCTGTTTCCAGACAACAGAATTTGTAACCAATGTGTGCCTGAGCTCATGATGCAGTCTTCTCCCTTCTTGATTTGTACTTCTGAATCCATCCAGTCAGAATTAAAACTGCCTTAAAATAACCACAAGCAGCCCTGTGCCACCTTGTACAAAGGTTTAGGATACAGCTGACCACACATTACAGGATATTTCTGAAATACAAACAAAATTCAAAGCTATGCAGAAATAAATCTTTTGCTTTCTTTTTATTAATTCTCTGTTTGACAAGCGATTCCTGAAAATGATGACATACAGCCTATACTGTATTTTAAATTTATATTGTATTCTTACAGCTTTGAACTTGAGTCCTCCAGTTAAGTGTTCAATACATACAATAGAAAAACCTAAAGAGCTTCACCTGGAACCATTTCTGAGTACATTCCACCTGATGCCATTAACTTTTGGCATTTCTGCAAATTAAAAAGTATGTTCCAGCAGACTTACAGAAATAGCTGCTCTTCTGCTGCAATTTTTACAGGTTGCTATTCGCTCAAATAGTAAAGAGGTTAATGGAGAGGACTTTGGAAACAAAAAGTTACTTCTTCCACTCCATTTAGTGTTGTTATACTGTTGCGCCAACTTCCAAAAACTGAGAACTATTGCAGTTGTAACTGCAGGGTAAAGTTGCAATGGAAGATCATTGCCTGCTAGCATTTTCCACGTTAGCATTAGAAGAACTACAGTCTTAATACAAAAAGTAGAAGAGACTCAGTCCAGTCAGCATATAACTATCACATTATAAAGTGAAAGCCTGGTCATATTCCTGAGAAACTCCATGGGTCCATTAGCTCCTCTCATGTGAATGACAGGAAAAAATAGCAGGAGAGGGGGAAGCAGAAAGAGCAGCAGTAGTAGAGGATATGGGAGGGAACAAAGGCCAGATATTCTCTACTCTGCATGCACTATTAAAAAGTCCATCAAAAGAAACAGAATTTCTGCATAAAAGGTTTCTAATGAAGCGCCAGTACAGAGCTGATAATGGAAGAGAGAAAGATGTCAACCCATTACTAATACAGTGAGACAGTCTAAAGCAACACCTTAAGGCATTTTCATAAATAAACAAATACTATACAGCATTCGAGCTTGCGAGAGTCTTTTGCAGCTGTTCTACTATTTTAACACGTTAGTTAGTTTAGTTATATTGTTGCTTTCCAAGTTGCTGCAAGTCTAAGGAAGAGTTTAATAGGTTTTCTTGAAATTAAGAAGCAGTATCTCAGAATTCTCCTTACTAGCATTTGAAACAGTCCAAAAGAAGACAGCATTCATTCTCAAGTCTCTAACCTTGACTCAGCTATTCACTACATGGACATTAAATCCATTAAGTAGTTCAGAAATGTGAAATTTAGTTTCATCATATATCTTAGCAGCTATCTTGAAATTCAGGAATTGTCTACAATTTTACATGTATTTACAGCTCTGGTTTGCGATTCCATTTACTTATTCTGTCCAAAAGAGCAAGAAAACAATCCTCCAAAGATTCACCTTTATATAAAAAATGCTAAATATCTTGATGTATGTTTGTATTTATGTATAGCTAGCAACAGCAGCCTTTGAAGGATCAGTCCTTAAATGCTATTCACGCATATTGCTCAGGAACTTTATTAACTTTATTGCTTAAACTTTATTAAGGTTAGTCACTCAGTACAGACCAGCTGATTGACCGCTGTAGGGCACACGTACTCACAAGCAACAGCTGACACAGAAGTGTCTCTATATGGAGACTTGCTTGAGTATCTAATAAGCGAACATATTTCACTTTCAAATAATACTTGGCACTTTGTGCTGTGGGTCAATTTTGTTGCTATAGATTATAACTATATAGTTACTCAAAGTTACCTTAGTGGAGGTAGCTCTTACTTTTTGTGAAGAGACCACGCATCCTCTGCAGATGCAACAGATCTCAATTCAAATACGCTGCATACAGGACAGCTGTTTTTCCAAAGGAGAGCAGAGCACAATAACGATGACAAAAGCAGCTGTTCAGTTGTATTTGTTATCTCATTTTTCAGTCTAAAGGGCAGAAATACAAGAGGCCCATGGGCTGTCTCCAAGATTGAGAAGAACATAAGCCTGCCCAGACAGAAGGAGGACACTGCATACCAATGTGTCAGCATCAGCTGGCACATTTCATTGGCATGCATTTTAAGCAATCTTCAAGAAATAAATCACTAAGGATATGCAAAATTAATAGAAAGATGAATATTTAAAAGTATAGTAAAACATGTCTTAGCATTCAGGGTTTGTCGTAACCTAACAGCATGATGTAGAATGGTATCATCAACCTAGCAAGGGAGTAGAATCAAAGTTATCCACTACTAAGCTTTCCTGTGTAACCTAAGCAGATTCTCTGAAGAGTGATTTAAATCCCCTGCATAACTTTATTAATTACCAGGAAGGTGATTTATTCAGATTGACTCCTCATAACATATAAGCATATTTAACACGAGTGTATTCTATTTTAATTGAATGAGCTCAGATGACACTGAAAGAAGTTTGTAATGTTTTTAAGCTAGTACTTTGACAGAATGAACAAATCTGCATACTTTATCTAGAATAGCTCTATGTTATCTCCACTCTTCACATTCCTTCAAGGTCAAGATCACAAAGCTGAAGTTCTTGAAGTTAAGACAGTCTATCATGTAACGTTATGGAAAAATAAGTTTTTATTTAGTTAGTACATCCAAACTCATTATGCTAAACCAAAGTCTGCGTTGCAAGTTAGAAACAGTTTCAAATTAGGAAACATTGTGCTCGATAAGCCTAAAATGGATTGCCACATAGTTGAAAAACAGGGCTGTGTTTTTAATGTGCATACTATTGTTTCCCAGTACAGCAAAAATAAGGAAAAGTGACATTTTAAAAGGCAGTTAGGGCTTATTCATTTAGGGATAATAGCTTGTAATAACTCCAGCTACTCTTTTAAGTGCATATTCCATATCAAGATGCACCATCATGGATTTTGCCTAACACAAGAAATTTACTGAGCAACAAGGTATTACAAGCCAGAAGTCTGCATTCTCAATTTTGCAGTAGTTTCACCCTGTGGACAAGTGATTGTAGATTTCCCTCCATTTTTGGAGGGGGAGAACTGGAAGTACAAGCCATCCAGGCTTGCAAACAGCAGCATGCCACTGACCGAGAGGTTTCCCAGTTTCCCCTCAGGAATCAAGCTATTATTCCTCATTAGGAAACAGGACAGAGGAACATGTTTTGCTTTTGTGGTATACAGATATTCCTTTTTTTTTTTTCCCCAGCTGCTTATTTATGAAGTCACCTTTCCTTCTGCAAGTAATCCTCCCAGGTTCCCAGAATTGGTTTCTACAAAACCACTACTGCTGACTTAGCTATTTCCCCCCCCTGCTTAAGTAGCTTAAGTGGGGATATACGATCCTTCTCACCATCTTTAATAAAACTCCAGCTTTCAAATAAAGCAGAGTTGGGCAGTTCCATCAAGTTTGACTGGAAGGGAATCTGGACAAGAAAAGCAAAATTATCTTGGGGTTGAGGGGCACAGAGAAGGTACAACAGTGACCCAACTACTTTTACTTAGTATTTGAAGGAGTTTAGCATACTTAGCTAAACAAAAGATTGAAAAGAAAAATATCTCTCACCAATTTACAGCCACATACCATTTGGGTCAACTGGCAACAAGCTGGGCTCCTACCTGGTTTAATCCTAAGAGACAAGCGATAGACAAGTAAAAGAAAAGAACATCTTGAAGCAATAGTCTAAGCAATAAATAAATCTAAGGTAAGCAGGCATGCATTGGTACCCCTGATAGGCCCAGCCAAGATTCAGACACTTATCAGATTAGAGAAGTTCATAACCACATTCCTTTTGATAGCCTTGCTTATGCTTGCTTGTAAATAGCGCTGGCACATCTCTACTCAGGAAAACTGGAGACTGTAGCTGTTCACATTTGTAAAGCTGTTCCAGGCATAACCCCACCCCAGACAGGGTATAGTAACTGTAGGCAAAGACCATGAGGAAAAAGCTGCAAAATCAGCCAAAACATTTTTCCAGTGCTCACCATTGCATAGGAGTTACTTAGCACAGTAAAAATACGTAGTAGCTACCTAGGCTAACCAAAGCCAGCTGGAACACCTGCAGTCTTGCCCTCCTCCTGCCTGCACTCCCCCTGACCAGAGACTGGTCTGGCAGTTAAGTCAGTTCACTTAGGAGTCTTTTAATGAGCATCAGTTGAGGGATATTAATTATACAAGCTTTCATGTTATATATTAAGTGGAGCTGGCCAAGCCTTTCAGTAAATTGTAACAGGTAAAACACAATGCTGTGAAGTTGTGTGTGGAGAACAGCGAGCAGCCTTTGTACACCCAGCAGATGGTGCTGTGAGGTTCTGTGCTCCACCAACAGGTTTTGGTTTTCGTGTTTAGCTCACACTTTATGTGATGTCATATACTTCTGTACTGTACAACGGTGCTGTTATTCAAACAACTCAGGCTAAGCAAACTCTTCATGTGATGCACAAGCATTCCTAAATGTAGCAAACAATCTCTGCAACAGGTACTAGTTTTCTGGAAGTTTTCAAGGAGTCAGGTCTGAAGCAGGCAGGCTGCAGAAATAAGCTGGCACCACTAGTCCTTTTTGCCTGTGTTGTTCATTCAAGTACTACTGCTTTTGTGGTCACCTTAGGCAGGGACAAAAGAGGTTGCAGCTGAAGCAAGCTCTTCTGTAGCTAGGTAACAGATATTGACGATTTCCGACTTTAAAATTTTACATCTAAACAAATCTGAAGTCCCATTAAGTCTCAAAAGGCCCATTACTTTAGCAATTTACTCCTGCATGCTTAAATAGGCCCCTGCATTTTGCTCAGGCCAAATTCCCATTTTTAACCTCCTTTTCAGACTGTTCTGGCACTCACCCCATGCCAAAATACTTCTGCTGTCTATCCAACAGGATCTGTTTCCCAGCCTCTTCTACAACCCCTTAACAGACTTTCTTCTGTTTTGGGCATCCTTCACAACTCTGCCATGCTGTACTTATTCCAGAAGTGCAAGATCTGATGCAGTGTTTCCAGTGCAGCCCTTGAGACAATTAAGTGATTCTCAAGAAAAGAGTTACAAATGAAATAGGACAACTACAGACATGCTCACTTTCTGAGTGTAGTTCATGACATTATCAGCTTTTGTCCTGCCCAAATAAGCTTTTTCTTTACATTGTGAGAAACTAGTATTACCTCAGTCCAGGAACTAGATTTCTTGAAGTTTTGATGCTTTTCAAATTGATAGGTAGAAAATAAGCAATATAAGCTCACCAACAGCCAGGGAATTGTCATTTCGTGTAAGTTACCCCATTTAGAGAAGTCTGAGCTGTCGATTCAGCAACTGAGGAAGCTGCTTTAAACACACTGACTGCTAGGACTAGTTATCCCGTGTAACTAATCTATCTCAGCATGCAGATGACCTTCAAATATTCAGGCATGCCAGCCTTGTCCTATGTGCAGGCTGCACATTGTATCAGAGTAGTTCCACTGTCACTGGAAGGTGAGAGCCCAGCAGCCCACAACCCAGCATCTGCACAGATGCTTGGTGCTAGCAAGTACTGGCACAGGCACACAGCATGGGTCTCAGCCTGTACCCCAGCTGCAAGTGCAAAGTTTAATGGTACCAGATCACCTCCAGCCATCAACTTCCAGGACAAACCAAACAGAACAAACCAAACAAGGCAGAGAAGCTTTAGAAGCTTCACAGCGAGAACAGAAGGCTCCTCCCTGCCCCAACAGCCATCCACTATCAAGACCCCGGATCAAGCAACAGTGAAAGCCAGACAGGCAAGACATTCCTGCCTTCTGCCCCCCCAAGGGAGGAAGCATCACATGCTGCTCGCCCATTTGTCAGGCTACAGGACTGCACCGTGCTCTCAGGCAGTTCTCCGAGCAAAGCATCATCACTTGAAATACTTACCTAGCTTAGCCTGATAGTGCTGCTCAGGGAATTTGGAAACAGCGAGCCAAATCCAGCTCAGATTAGCACACATTTAAGAGGGTTTACTTTTTGACATAGTACCAGAAGTGTTGGAGTTGAATGTTTCCAAAAGACAGCTTGAAGCTGGATGTCAGTCAGTAGTTGCAATGAGTGATGCTCTTCTCTCCCCACTTACATCTACAAATTCCACCCACTCCCTTGCAGTATCATCGGTTGTGCTACAGTGTGATGACCTGGCTTACAGAGCCAAAAATAGAACATTTTCTGGGCTCATTTTCCCCTCAGAAGAGCAGGATTTAGCAACATCTACTTCAAGACAAGCTGTTATGGAGCCATAGCCTAAGGAATAAAAACTTGGATTCCCAGGAAGTACAGTCTGTGTTGCCAAGTTGCTCATCTGCCTCTGTAGCCATAGAAGAGTTCCTCCCAAGTTACCTGAAGTTGCTTTCCCTCCCAAGTCATTATTTAATCCTTAGAGACCAAGAGCCAAATTCTAGAGCATGATTATTTATTGTCCTTTTTAGGGAATACAAAGGCAGCTTTACAAAAAGATGGCCAGTAGTCATTACCACAGTGAATTAGGTTATAACAAAATTCACTGTAAATTGAAACTTGCAGGCAGGTATAAACCGTAAGAGACAAACTGCTCTTCCAAATCACTTAGTTAGCAAGACAGATGCCTCACCACAGCTTGAACACATTCCAGTATAGCCCTGTAATCTGTCACTTTGACTACTTCCAGGACATCCAGGAATAAGAACCTTAAACTTGGCTGGCAGTTCTGCAAGTGATGTGGCTGCTTAAACAGTTGAGAGCAAACTGGTCCTCCTGCTTTACAGGAAAAGTAGATGAATACAGCAAGCCACAACTTCAAAGTTATACATACAGAGGGGACAAAGATGCAGTTCAGGACTACTGGCCAGATAAGGAATAGTCTGTCATCTGAAGTAAGCATTTAAAGAAATATTTTTGGTAGACAGTGTTCTTTGTCAAGTGGAACTGCATGCTTCCCTCTCCCCCACCAAAGCAGTGGAGTGTTGGTGGAAAAGGGGAGCCATGTAAGACTTGGTAACTGATGACATTTTGTGAGAAAATTCAGACTTCTGATCTATAAGCCAGAAGGTAAGGTGTCTAACTTAGTCCTTCAGCTGGGAGACTTCATAGAGGTATGCACCAAGCATCTTCACCCCCTGGATGTAGTTGTACCTGGAAAGATGATAGCTTCCATTAGCATTAGTTTGAGCTGTATTTCTAACAGTTGTGCTTTTTGCAGTATCAGTCCTATGCACGCACCAGGCACCACTCCCAGACTCCCTGCACCTCCCCTGGCAAGAGAGAAGAGCCACCCTTGGGATAGGGGGTAGCCAAGCTTGGAGACCAAAGTATAAAAACTGCTTCTGCTTTCAAGTGTATAAAACCAGAAGCAGTAGAGAGATCAAGATTCGGCTACAGACTAGTTATACCCAACAAGTTATTCTGACAAGGAGAAATGGCAGAGCTTGCCTTCCAGAGAATTAAAGAAAAGCAACAGCTCAATTCTTCTTGGTCATTTTCATAATACATGCCAAGACCCACAGTACAACTCAGCCTGGCACAGGGATAAATACTCTTACCTATTTAGCTTCTCATTTTGAGAGTGGGCACCATCATCTGCAGCTCCAACGGGAAGCAGCATGACATTCTTGCCTGTTGCTTCTTGAAAAGTAAGGGTAACAGGAATGCTTCCTCCCTCCCTCGTCAGGTCCGGTTCAACTCCAAAAACTAGAACAAAGTCATACTCTAGTCAGTTTGGAATTGTATTTTTTCCAACACAGATCCTTACTGCTGCTTAAGCAATCAAGTACTAACCACTTCTGTACAATGTGCTGGTCAAATCTTGATCTGTTTTAATCGGCCAGACTGCAGAGGGTTGCAGAATTGTGGCATTTGCCCCCAAGCTGTAGTGCTGGAGTACTGTCACTTTCCAATTACACAAACATCATCTGAAAGCCTGTTTGTACTCCAACACAGAAGTCAGATTTGCTCTAGTTTCCCTATGCAATCTAGTTGCCCTAGCGTAACTGATTAAGAAGGATGCTAGGACAACTTTGAAGGCTTTGGCTAAGCAAGTGATACAAACTACTGGCAGCCTCATCCTTAATGCAAAAGCAACACCATACTAATGGACTTGTTCCAGCACAGTAGGAATGAGCTTGGTATCAAGTTTCTTTCCTTCTTGTACCTCAGACTTGAGTTTAAAGATTGCACATGACATGCTTCCTTACTTAGTGAGCCAGACTTATTATGTAAGTGGAGAACACTGCAAACACGACCTCCTCGGTATTTCTTGAGGTGCTGGAACAAGAGCTTTTTAGTCCTCCCAATGCCAAGTGGAAAACCCACTGACCTGTCTTCATGGCCCTCCTCCCAGCCATGTAGTGGGGATGGTCGAAGTCTGACACCCAGGGTTTTCCACCATGGCCTAAGTATACTCTGAATTTGTTGGGACTCTGCAGCTCTGCAAACTTTTTGGTCACATAGTCTTCAACCTATAAAGAAAGATTGTTCCATCTTATCCACTGTTAGCATTTGTATGAACACTGGTAAAGACTGTATACTAAAAGCATCTTAGGAACTTTCAGGTCACTATTGCTGTGCAGCAATACTTTTCCTATTACTATTATTTCATATTATTTCTACATATCTCTGCCCTGAACTCAGAATTATCTCCTTTAGGCAAGTTAACAGTACACTGTAGAACAGTTAGCCAATATGTCAAACCCTATGCTTTTGAATATGCACTTCTGGCAATACAACTGCCCTACAATTAAATTAGCATTTACTCCTGAGCCCTGTCTTGGAGTTAGTTGAGAGAAATTGAATAGCCACAACGGTCCAGTGCAGGACCATACAGCGATCCCCTCAATTATCCAAGCTGAGGTGCAGAACAGGGAAGATAGTAGCAATGTAACCAGAACTGCTTTAGAAGCCAGAAATACTCTTCCTGCAGGCATGGAGAACAGGAGAAGTTTAGAGACACTAGTTGTTTTGAGACCATCAATCCATCTCAACATACATGCTTTGTGACTTCTTCAGGAGTCATGTTTGGCACAAGTCTGATTGAGAACTTGCCAATCACTTTCCTAGGAATCACAGTCTTGGCTCCAGAGGCTGAGAAGGCTCCCTCAATTCCATGGAGAGACAAGGAAGGATATCTCCACCTATGCATAAGGATATCTCTCTGCAGAAGCAAAGGGAAAGATGCAAGGTTACATGAAGTTTGGCAGAGTTCCCTGAAGTAATAATTTCTTCAATCTAATAACGACTTTGCAAGAAACAGTGCTTTCTCCCATAGACAAATGCAGCTCATTCAAGACCACTCAGTTATAAACAGAAGCTGTTACTCCCATTAAGCACACATTTTGATACAATGGCTGTGTTTTCAGCACCTGAAGAGATTCACAGTACCTCTAGTTTGACTTTCTCCTAGTTCTATAGAGCTTGCAGGACATGACCAGTCTGCTTCTGACAAGGACACAAATACCATTTAAGGTGCTCAAGCACAGTGTGTAAGGAGTGTATTGGAAGCTCTAGTCCCCACCGCCTCAGGTCAAGCAGGTGCCTTCTTCACCAAGTCACATGCTTATGAAGATCACAAGTTTTCTAAAAGCCTCACCACTGTGCAGACAGGCATACAGTGTGCTCCTATTTATATCATCAGTTGTATTAAACTGTCTGAACTCCAGGTTGATTAAAGTGACCACTATTGCCTTTTTCAAATACACTTCTGCATTTCTTCTTTGTTGCCTTGGACACAGCTGTTCAGTACACTGGATAATGTGAATTCAACATGTTTGTGTCCTGTATAGCTACAGTATCTCAAACTTGAACTTCACTGCAGACATTCAGGAGACTTAGAAATTGTCAGCTTTAATGTTAACAGTTTGTTTTGTTCCAGGTACAACCTGGAATTCTCTCAGAATTTAACTGAGACTGTTCAAATCTTTCAAGCACGTTGTTTCTCACCTGGAGATTACACCCTTCTCTCCCATACCTCCCCTTAGTCCTAAAGCCCTTCTTGCATGCAGCTTAGAACTCCCTTGGTAAGTTAAGCTACAATTTCAGTCTAGCTAAGACTGAACAGCTTTAGTTCAGTATCATATATGAAGAGCATCTTGCCATCTCCTTCTTATATACAAGCTGTATTTCATCCATTACTTTATAGGACAAGGCTAAACAAGTAAGCCTGTGTGCTCTCAGTTGATATAAACCTGAGCATGTAAAGACATGGTTGAGGATATAAAATTGCTACTAATACCTATCTGAGTTGAGTCTGAAGTCTCCTCATGACAGCACTAGGACAGAAGACAGACCTGCATATGTAAACTTGTCTTTTACAACACTTGCTTCTGCTTTTTATGATAGATGTATTTACATACAGGGTTTAATGCCTTAAAATTAGTATGTAATACCTATACCTTGCAAGCCTCAATGCTGTTAAAAGCATTCATTTGGAGGGCTCCCAGGATGAAGATTTGAGAAGTTCAGACATGAGTTTATTGAACTTGAGCCTGTTCAAAGATTTGGACAGCTGCCTAGTTCTTGGCTACAAAACAGTCCTTGCTTGTCAGGTCTAGGAAGATGTTCAGTAGGTCAACCTTAAGTTCATCACAGCAAGATCTCAAGCTGTTTTCTCACTTTATGTATCCTTAAGTCATCCCTGAGCAACTACTTTATTTCTGGTAACCCACTGAACTGCCCACAGATGTAGGAAATCAGATGTTTTGTGTAGACATGGTATCTGACCTCTGGAAAAGTGCTAGCAGTTCTTATCTAGCATTAAGAGAACAGCACTAGATAAAGAAAGTTCTGTACAAGTGTGAAATGCTACTTAGACATAGTCTAAGGAGCAAATTTATACTTGCCTAGACTGCTTGCCTTAAACATGGGATAACCTAGACTAAGTTTCCAAGCACCTAACACTTTGCAGAGGAACTGCTAGTGTTAAGTATGCAGTCAACTACACAGTAGGTGAAATTCTCTTCAAAGCAATCTCACCATTTTGAAGACATCAGATGAATTCTGTGCCTACTAAATTACCTGGTAACTACACAAGTATCCACAAAAGCTTGTTTCTGTCTTCTGCTAACACAGATAGCTTGAACTAACACAGCTAACCAGAGCAGAGAGGAAGGAGTACAGTATACCTTTGTATCATGCAATAGTTTTGCTGCTCCTACATCTTTTGCATATTCTTCCAGCTCAAAATCAATCTTCTCATATAGTGCCAGCTCCTCATCAGTAACAGGTGCCACTGCTTCATTAACACCTGGGATGAGAATTTTCCCTTTCTTGTCTATCAGAGAACCTGTAAACAAGCACCTAATGTCAGGATTCAACCAGAAGAAACAAACTGTCATTGCTGAGAACACTTTCTATGGGAAACAAAAGTCTTTGCCTTCTGAAAACTCTGTAAATGTAATAAAACTCTGACCTCTACCTCCCAGAGCCTGTTCCACTAAACATGGAAGGTACTTATAGAATTTGCAGCTATCCGAAATGCATGCTTCTTTGCAACTGCATTTAATTCTACTGCTACATATTTGGCTGGCTGTTTGAAGGGAGGATTCCCAGGGAGTTCAATATGGCATCTGTAGAAGAGTTTGCAGAAAAGAGCGGATTTAATTAACATACCAGTTTGCAGCAAGATTTTATGGGAAGCTAAAGTAGACAGACAACTTCTTGGCAAGACCTTACTCATATTTCTGTATCTAAGGCATCAGACTGTTATGCATACCTGGCAAGCATCATTTCATTGGTCATTGCCTTCCTAGCATAGGCAGCCCTCAGGAACCCCCTTCACTGCAAACTCATGCTTTAATGGCTCTTACTCCCACTCTAGATGCGTTCAGTGAAACCTGCTTTTTCTTACCCATTAGAGTAATGAGATCTGTCATGGCCTCATGTACTGAACCACCATAAACTCCAGAGTGAAGGTCTTTGTCACTACATTCCACCTGGTTTGAAGTGAATTAAGATTCAGGTTAATTTTAGCACAAAGACACTGACAAATGCACAGAACAGACTTTCACCCTAGCTTTTTGCTACATGTATTTTGAGAATGCAACTGGTTTTGAAAACAGACCACTCAGCTGTAGTACATTGAAGCAGATTTTTTTATTGCTCTGTAGCATACAAGCCCTTAGTACTGACTGTCCCAACCTTGGAGACTTCAGTGGTGACATCTCTTCCTGCACTCAAGGAAACACCTGAAGATATCTATGCCATGAATAATCCCCCAATGAAGATGCTGGCCTATCTTGCTTCAAACATTTGAAAGCTATCTCTCCCACCCAAGTATCATATAGGATAGTAAAAGGAAGATATTTAGACAATTAGTAGAAACAGTTCTACCTATGTAGTCAGTTTCACCTTTTCTGAAGAAAAGCTATTGGCATGAAAGAGTTTGAGCTACCACTCCTCTCCAGTGGAAAAATCAGCTTAATAATACTGGTTTTGCCATGTATTTCAGCACTTACCTCTATGAAGTAGTAGCAGATACCCCTCAAGCCATAGGTGATACAAGGCTTCTTCTTGCCTAGCCAGTAGTTGTCAGAAATGCAAACATAATCCACATCTTTGAAGAAAGTGTCTCGTTGAGCAAAAATTAGTTCATCAAGGCCTTCAGATCCCGATTCTTCCATACCCTCCAGGCAGAACTTAACATTTACTGGAAACTCCTTTGAAAATGAAAAACAAGGACAGATGAAGTATGTGAAAACCTTGGACTCCTTCAGCAATCAGTAATTTTCATCTGTCATGTACAAAGCATAAAAATGGACATTGGTAAATTAGTTCCATGACAGTGAAATTTGTTAATTATACACAAACTATTACCAAGTTTGGACTGCACTTATATTGAGGGCACTTATACCACCCTTCATTGGATGGAATTCAAACACTTCAAAAAAGTTTTAACCAAGCTCTAGAACAACTTGTTCCCAATCCTCTTAACTGTGGGAACACAGCAGAGATATGTTGCCAAAGGTAAGTCACAGGGCTAGGAAAACTAATATTAACCACAGAAATTGCATGATATTTAACAAACATATATAAAGTTACACATGTTCCTTTTCCAGGTTAAGTAAATGTGGCCCATCCACCTTGGTAAAGACCTGTAGCTAACACCTTTTGGCAGGAATTTGGACATGTCATGATTCTGAGCCTGTTCTTGTCCCTACATACTATCACACCCCAATGCGTCACCCTTTCACCTAAGCTTGTCACCTTTGGCACTCTGCAGTGTGGTACTTTTTCCAGTAGTTCTAGTTTCAATATTCCAGTCCATGGGTCAATACATAGACTCAGGTACTTTTCAGAGTACTGGGTTCAATCATATTGAGAGGGGTGCCATTAATAGTCCATGGAGCACAGTCATTGATTGTATAAGAGTCTTTTGTCAGCTGGATGTAGAAGCCATGGCACTTCTCCCCTTGCATCTTGAGGACAGTTAGTTCACAAGACCTCTAATATCCCAGTATTTCTGCATTCCCTCCCATGATCTGCTCAACAGTACCAGGTTGTCTGCAAAAGCCATAGTCGTCATATTTTTCAAACAGTGTTGGAAACCACTTCCTCCTCCAACTTACACAGCAGGGGGTCCACAGATGAGTTAAATAAAATTGGGGACATTGGATTGCCCTGGTTTATACCAATCTGAATCCCAATACGATCCAACTGTTCATTCTTCAGGTCAATATGAGTACTGATGTTATAACACAAGTTGGTGATCAGGGCAATAATATGATTGTGCATGCCCTTCTGTTTAAGAGCAAAAATGATGTGAGAATGGCTGAATGGCTCACGGTGTCAAAGGCTTTTGCTAAATCAACAAGGACTACCCCCAGGGGTCAATGTTCCTTTTTGGCAGTGCCAATTAATTGCTGTAATAATTTAATATTTTCTGTACACCCTGATGACTTTATAAACCCCCTTTGTCATGGATTAATGGGACACGCCTTAGTCAACTTTGCTCTTAAAATCCTTGAGAACCACCTTAAAATTGAGAACAACCTTAAAATTAGTTTTAATAACTGGCAGCCAATTACCATGGGACCAACAATATTAACCACAGAAACTGCACACTACAGTAGCACAGTCAGAGCTACCCTCTGTATCCAGTCTACCATAGTCTATGCCTAGACAGCACTTGAGAACTGCTAATTATTCTCACAAGTAATAGCAACTCATCTTGCAAGGTGAAGCAGACATCCTGAGCTATTTCTGATTGCAATTTTCTTGAACAGAAACAGCAAAGCTCTCAGCTTAGTGTTACTGAGTTAATATCTTCTTAGAGCTCAGTGGCAGCAAGACATTAAGCTTTGCTAAAGGCCAAGCTAATTGGACAACCTTACATGAAAGTGATCACATTTGATTATTCCTCCTGCTCCAGATGCTTGCATATGTATTTTCCTCCCCTACACATTTCATTAAAGCAAAAATGCTTAAAGTGCAATCCAAGTATCTACAAGACTAACTTGTCAGCAAGTCAACTCAACCCTACAGGGAGATCAGGGAATTTAAAGGACTATTACATCATTCCTCCAATCAGCTGAATAAGCAGGCTTGCCTCACACAGGTTTGTGGCTTGGATAACATTCATTGCTAGACTCTGTTGTACATAGCAAAGCAGGATACATTTTGGGCACATACCTGGTTAGTTTGTTGATAAGCTTCCAAGGCATTCAGCCAGGCAAGCACTGGACCTTTGTCATCTGTTGCCCCTCGCCCATACAGCTTTCCTGTAGAAATAAGATACAAATTAACCAGTGTGGAGAAAAATTAGGATGAAGCTTCAGTCACCTCTTGCCTGCAGGAGAAAACATCCTTCTGGATAAGCTTTTTAGCCCTGCTTATATTAACTTTTATTTCTGATTCTTCTGAAGTAGCAGTTTTACATGCCACTTCATATACCCATGCAAGTGGGATAGATACAAGGCTGCAATAGTTCTCCCACTTAGAGCTACCCCCACGTCTTCCCCCCACTGCTCCCTGGACAGAAGTTGAACATAAGCCTGGAAAAGATGTAACTCTGCCTTGGGCTAAGTTGTTGCCATATGCTTGACAATAATACAGTTTCCTACAGACACAGCAGTCAGGGTATAGAAACAAGCTACCTCCTTTTAAACAGAAACCTATCCAGCATTAGCTTCAATTCTTTGTCTGAAGAGTAAGACTTCAGTAGCTAGTGACCACTTCTCTGGATTCTCCAGATAAATGTGAATCTCCCCAGAAAGGGCTTTAGTCAAAGACAAGTTTTACAGGCTACAAAAAGTCCCAGGGCACATAGCATATGGGATCACAGTAGAGGCAGACACTGCTGCAACTCAGAGCTGTGGCTACAACCCCTAAGCACTAGGTGTAACCACAGTGACAGAACAGGCCAGACAGCTTGCAAGGTAAGGAGGTAAATATGCCTCCTACGCTTCCAGGCTGCACAGAGGCAAGCCACAGCCTGAGGCAAGTCTAGCTCTTGCTGTCAGATGAGATAATCCAACTTAGTAACTTGGAGTCTGCTGCCTATGACCAAGAGCCCAGGTAGAAACACTAGTTACCACAGATACTACTTTTCTTGGCAATGATTAACACTTATGCAACAAGAATGGTTAATGTCCTTCTATTCATATGACCTTTGACACTCAACAGTGAGCAAATGTTAAAAGGAAGAGGTTGTTCATAGCACCAGTTTCAAATATAAAAGAAAGTTTTAGTCTCCTCTTGGCTACTGGCCATGTGTTGTTTCAACAGGAGTTACTATGTGATTTCTTCATCCCCATTTATGGGAAAGGGACACTTGTCTGGGCACTAGCTCCATAAGACACAGCTTCTACAGTACTCATTGTAGTACAGTTTTGCAAACACAAGGCAACCCAGGGAGGTTGCTGCACCACTCCTGTCTCCAGGCATAAAGAAGCCATGTTGAGTGTTTGTCCCCTGTAGTGGTTCAAAATCCCTGCAGTCTGACACAACCTTACATGCAAGTTGTGAACAGCACAAGGAACTAGTTCTAGAAAGCTTTGTGGCAACAAATTGTTACCAAGGAAGGCAGCAGTTAAGACTTCTGTAACTACAAGGAAGATACCATGCAAGTACAGTCTAGACTATCAGAAAAGGAAAGAAGCCCTGAGAGCAGCTGAGATTTTGCAGCTCTAATTGTGTGCTGTTTCCCCTCCTGCACCTTTTATCTCAACAGTATTAAACACCTATGTCTGTTCTTGCTCTCCTTCCCCCTTTCAATCAAGAGCACAACTTCAGAACAGTTGAGAAACACCACACTTGTTACAGAAGTGCTCATCAGTTTGTGAAGTCCACCACTTTTACCTTCTTTTTCTACCAGTGTGAACGGCTCACTATCCCAGCCATCCTCTTGTGCTGCTGGCTGAACATCCAGGTGACCATATACACACACCGTCTTTTTGTGTGGATCTGAGCCAAGTGTTCCCAGAACAATTGGTGGTAGAGGTATCTCTGATCCATCAGGCAGCTGGAAATAGGAGGCAAGAAGTTTTATGCAAATGTGGAATGTCAGTGGCATATTTTTATCACATGAATTAATTGCTTTAACATTACAGAGGTTATGAGCTTAGGGGCATAGACAGCTAAACAAAACTAAGCTACTTAAACTGATTGCCAGAAGCAGTGTGCCAATGAAGGCATGACAGCACCATGCCAGTAAAAGTTTCCTGACAAGTCCCAGTAACAGTCAAAGTGTTCCAAGCCACTTAGAACTGTTAGCTTTAAACTAACAATCCTACATCAGATTTTAGCAGAGCAAGCTGTCTGCATGCCAAACTGCCATATCTAATGCTGACCTAAGCATAAGTAATAAACTCCATTCAATATTGCATTCTGCATAGCTTGTCACTGCACTTTCATCCTGTCCACAGTATAACTCTCCAGACAAAAATTTCCTGACAGTGATATCACTGATTATAACACGTGCCTACACCCAAATAACAGCTGTATTTCTTTATGCCAGCCTATGCTGTTAAGCAAAGGGCAGGGTAGTGCTGATGAACTTAGTTCAAGAGTTGAACTTGGCTTAGTCCTTTGGAATACCCCATAAGCAATTATCACATGCTATTCTCAGTCAGCATGTATTTGCCTTCCAGTGAGCTAACACTACTCCTCAACACTGTTCAGCAGATCAAGATAAGTTTGACTTTTTGCTCATATGGGCACCAAGCTCCAATTTTTTTTATCAACAGGTTACATGGTCCTTGGCCAGCTGCAATTCTAAGTGATTAAAGCACTGTTGCAATAATTTACACTTACAGTAATCAGTACACAGTACAAACTGCTGTACAGCAGTAAACTGATTTAGGTCAGACAAGTTCACCAGTTGCTTTACATTGTCCTTCATTGATATAGCAGCAAAGTACATAATACACTGACTAGTTTTGTCTATACTTAATATAAAAAGTTAACTTTAATCCAGCTGTAAGTTTTCTAAATAGAAATGTTACTTGTAATGAACACTGTAAAAATCAGTTTTCCCAAAAAAAGTTATACTGCTCAAAGGAACAAATTTGTCTGAATTAATTGAAACACTTGATGGGATTTTAGGCTGTAGGTAGTAGCAGATTCCCTCCCAAGGGGGCACATGAAGTCAGCTGCCTCCCTGCCAAGACCTTAGTGCTACAAATAAGTGTATTGCAGTTGCCAAAAGCAGTAACTGCTCAGAGGTTCCTGATACACAAGATTTCACCCAGCAGTCATTAGCACCAATTACAATGACAATCTGTAACTAGCAAACACTCCAGTACAACAGGATTTTGAATGCCACTATCCAAATGCTAGTAACAATTTTGGTATGGGTCTTGTTCTGTGACATGTAGTGACTAGGCACTTCAATGGAGGAGCATATCAAGTGGATGGTTCCCTAGGATGAGATTATCATTATCATAAGCACATCCATTTCTCAGGTGAAGAAAAGCAGTCCAGATTGCTAAAAATAAGGAGGGGACTCATCCTATTAAGGATCCTTCCGTATCTGGTAAAGGTCCAAGGTCCAACACCAGCCTGCTGTTAAAAATGTCTAACATTTTTGTTTGCAGGTGCTCTGTTCACATTCAGTTAAAAAAGTAATTAAAATACATTTAATACACAGTCCAAAGTGTAATGCAGCATGCTTAACTGATCTGGATCCCAAGTTTTACTATAAACAAAGGTTTTAACAAGAAGTTTGGACTTGTGTGGCAGGAAAGACATCATCCCACACACCAACAGGCTACTGCCTTTCTAGACCACTACCCACGAGACCCTTGTGTGGTGATCCTGACCAGAAGACCATCAGACATCAAGGAATTAGTGATCCACATAGTTAGCCTGAGAACACCCAAACCTGTGTTGTGCTATGCTGCACACACAGCTTTGCTGTCCTGCCTGTATTGTGCTGTGCATACCCTTGGGCTGCAGGATAAATTTAGCCAGTTGACTGTAGCTTGCAGGCAGTTCCCACTTGGTACTGGCGATTACACCACCTGTGTGTCCTTGTCTTTGAAAGTGCAGCAAGTTCCCATGTGAATATCCCTTTTGTTTGGCATTGGAATCTAACAGCTTGAATAAATAAAATGGGATAACATTTCTGTAAATGGGATCTGCCCAGCATGCTGCACACTGATTGGATGCCCACTAGATACTGCACAGCTTGGGGTTCTCAGCATCTGAAGCAACATAAGATTATCTCTTTCTTTATAGTGGTAGCTCTAATAAACAGCATTTTAAATGATACTTCATGGAGTCTAAATGCCTTTCTTACTGGGATCATAAGCAGCCAGCCTGGTACAAAACACCTTGTCTTCTAAAGAGAATTTTTCTACTAAGCTGACATGGAGATGCTCACATACCTTTTGTTTCCCAATATCCATAAGTTGGGTTGTGCCTCCCAGACGCTCAATATCCTTTGCAGCAACCTCCATCATGCGTCTGATTTCAGCCCTCTTCTCTGGCCATGCTGACACACTCTGGATTGCCACCCATTCAGCCAGCCGCTACAGAAAGACAGAAAAGTTAAAGGGTTTACTACATGTGAATTATGGCATGGGAGGCACTATACAAATACAACACCTTGCAATTCAACTAATACTGTTTTAGTCAAGCTTAAACTTGAGGCAAGGCAGCTCTGTCCTCTGCTCAGAGGAGTACTCTAGCCATTGATATCACACTCAAAAGCTCTCTAAAACCTCACCTTCCTACAGCTGCCCCTGCAGCATAGCACAAAGTCTACAAATACAGAAGACAGGCTTAGAGTATGACAGCTTGTGCATATTGTGCCCTTCTAGTTACCATTCTTTAAGAATCCAGAATCAGCTAGTGTCCTTCAGGCTTGCACTATACAGTAATAGAGCATTTCCTAGTAAATCTACCATGGAGATTTATGTCTTTGAACAGAACTATGCCTAAACTGAAGAAACAAAGTTTTCTGGCTTGACTCAAACCAGTCATACCTGCTGCCTGCTCCCCCCTCTCCCCAGTTACCTGGCACTACTCTATTTTAGGCATATTATATAGATGTCACAACAAACTTGAAGCTGATCACCTATCAACTTTTAATATCGCATAGCTATCTGTACCACAGGACAAAACTCTGAAAGAAAACTTACCTGAATATAGAGTTCCTGGTGTTCATCAATGTATTTAAAGAGTGTTTCAAGAGCAGACATTTTCTGACCAGGATGGTGTTGCTGAAGATTCTGTGACAGAAAAATAATTTAGCCTTCACAGGTTTCGGAAGCAAAGGTCTGTAATCAAGCAGCCACAGAAGACTTTCACCTTTCAACTGCTAATGCCACACACCAAGCTGTGTGAATAAAACTTGAGGCCACTCCCTCCCACAAAATCACAGTGAAGTAAACAAAAGCACATTTAATCCCAACACCACTGTTTCTGCTTCCCCTCCCAAAATAACTTTGGAAGTGAAACTGAGCAAGCTTGTCTATGGAGATACTTCAATCAAGTCATGTACTTCATTTTACTGCAGAATTACAGGCAAAATGTTACTCAACTGAAATCTACTTTTTGAAGTTGCATTTTATTATAAGCGTTCAACTAATAGTGTGCCATAAGCTTGAATGCTAGTAGCTAGGTCCAAGAAAGCACCACACTTTGTGCTCTACAAAGGAGGCTGCTTAAGAACTGTGTTTTCTTCAGCTTTGAATTCCTAACCTGCCACTCAGCCTTCCCAAAGAAGGCCAGAGTGTAGCCACAGGAACAGAAACCAGCCCCAGCAGGCCATGAGCAAGTGGTCAGTGACTAGTTCAGCACTACTACTTCCCTGTTTTGTTTTAGTTTCAACTGAAGCTCATGTGAGAAAATCCAAGACCTCTCCCCTCCTCAGTTTTCTGACCTCCTCAGCAGTCCAAAAGCCATACTGAAGATATTATGTCCACTCAACCAACGACCAACAAGCTTAAACTTAGTTCTCAAGTTAGAACTAAAGATACAGCACTTACTCTAAGCCAGGAAAACAATGAGCTTTACAAACATGCCTCTAAAATCCAAGCACCTGGACCATAAGAATAACTCCAATGTCCATGTACTACATGGAACAAGCACATTCAGCAGCACCAACTACTGCTATTCAGTATTTTGTTCAGTCAGCTTTATGCCAGATCCTTTAAGCCTTTCTTCCACTTCTACGTGGAAGTCACAAGACCAGTGATAGCTGTTAAAACATTTGACTGTTTGTCTTGGGATTTCTTGAACAGCTGACTAGTCTACATAGCTAAAATGAATCTTTCAAGCTGCAGGTTGTCCCACACAACATACTGTCATACAAGCACATCCTACCACCCCAAATCTACAAGACTTACAGAACACATTTTCTTTCTAGCAGGGTTGTACTTACACAGATCACTGATGTTTGACATAGAAAAATCCTTTCACTCACTGGAGATAGCTTCCATTTAATTTACTGCATCCATCAAGTTTAAATTTGGATAATGAGTTTTAAGCATCAATTAGAACAACCCCAAACCACCAGACAGGGTCAAGCATTCTCTTCAGTAGTCCTGAATGGTGAAAACTGAACACCTTCAAAAGGACTATATAGACATAACCAAGTTAAAGCAATGCTTCTCACTGAAGCCTGGTTTCTCTAACGAAGCCACTATATTCACATGCAATTAGAGCTCAAGCATGATTCACCTGGAGCTTTTTGGGGAAACCAGCACACATGCATCTGACACTCTCCTTCACTCAACCAGTTCCTATAGCAACATCAGGGCTTCAGCTTCACAGCACAAAATACAACATATTATATGGAGGCTGATATTCTGTCCAACACAAACAAGACCTGGAACACTTGCTAAGTCAGGGACTACTTTAAGTATCATCTTAAACAATTAAATATTCTTAAAAATTAGAAGGACATTGAATCACTCAAGTCTCACTTGAGCTGCCCCAGAAAGCTTCAAACTTGGAAAAGCAGATGTAGCTGCACAAGACTGGATATTACTTCTCCCTCCCCTCTTAAAAATCAGGGCTAGAATTTCCTGTAGTTCCTTCAGACTGGAGAACTGAATCCTTCCTACCTGCATTTCCACCTTTTCACAGCACTGTAACAGCTGCATTATGGAAATAAGATAACCCAAGGGACTGTCAGTGCACTATGACAACTTCACCCTCCTTATCCACAGGCAAGATGAGTACCCCAGATGACAGCACTTAATCAGGTGAGGAGAGGTGTGTAGCCACCACAGACCACCCTCCGCAAGCCACTAAAAGTAGCAGCATACAAGCCCCCATCCACATTACAGGCCCTGCTCTTTGGGCTGAGGTTGACTTAAAGGCCAAATTTGAGACTTTACAAGGTTTTGCAGCGAAATAGAAAGTTCACCGCAGCCCCCAACTCTGTGACTTCCAACCCAGAGCATTCTATGATTCTATGACTGCAGAGAGGTACGCCCCAGGGCGGGAGCGAGGCACGTCGCAGGTTTCCTAAGGACAGGGGGAGGAGGCTCAGGGGGAGAGAGCGAGCCTGGGGAAGGGGACAGCGGCAGCCTCCCTCAGGGGAGCAGCCACGGCGCCCCGGGAGAGCCGGCCGGGCCGAGACTCAAGGCCGGGCAGGCGCTTCCTACCGCGGGACACGGGGCAAGGCCCGGCCGGGCCGCCGCGCACCCGGCACCCGCCGGCACCCCCCGCAAGGCCGCGGCGCGGATGCAGCCGCGGGCAGGCCGGGCGCGGCCCACAGCGCTACAACGCGACGGGGACTCGGCTCGGCCCGGCCCCCCGCCCCGCACCGCCGGCGCCGCCACTCACGTACCGCCCGCCGTCCCCGCTCCCTGTGGCAGGGGGCGGCTGCCGCCGCGCCGCTTTAAATAGCCCCGCGCCGGCCCCGCCCCGCGCCGCGCGCCGCGCTGGCCAATCGGCGGGCAAGGAGAGGGCGGCCCGGGGGGGCTCGCGCGGCCCCGGGGCGGGGCTTGCGGCAAGGCGGGGCAGGGCCGTAACGGCCGTCCCAGCCCTCAGGGAACGGCGGCGAGCGAGGAGGTAAATGACGTGAGGCAGAGGCGAGAAATGCTACGGGAGATATAAGGGGGAATGTAATGTGCGAGAATATAGAACCATAGAATGCTTTGGGTTGGAAGGGACCTTCAGAGGTCATCCAGCCCAACCCCCCTGCAGTGAGCAGGGACAGCTTTAACCAGATCAGGTTGCTCAGAGCCCCAGCCAACCTGACCTTGAATGTTGCCAGGGATGGGGCCTCCACCACCTCTCTGGGCAACCTGTGCCAGTGCTTCACCACCCTCACTGTAAAAAACTTCTTCCTTATATCCAGTCTAAATCTATTCTTCTTTAGTTTAAATCCATTATTCCTTGTTCTGTCACAACAGGCCTTGTTAAAAAGATTCTCCCCATCTTTCCTGTAGGCCCCCTTTAAGTACTGGAAGGCCACAATAAGGTCTCCCCGCAGCCTTCTCTTCTCCAGGCTGAACAACCCCAACTCCCTCAGCCTGGCCTCGTAGGAGAGGTGCTCCAGCCTTCAGATCATGGCGCTCCTCTGGACCTGCTCCAACAGGTCCATGTCAATATAACTATTGGGGAGATTTGGGAGGTCTCGGCCAGAGCCTGTCTGGACAATGGAATTGTTCCAACCGCAGGTGGGAGTGTCCTTATGACCTTCTTGCATTTGTGGTTTAGCTACATTAGATAGATTTAGACAGCTTAGAAAAGGAAAGTGTAACACGACCAGTGAGATGCAAAAGTGAAGATCACCTAGGGAAGAGTTTCCTTAGCTCCTAACAATGTTGGAAAGGCATAAAGTCATTCCAAGTGCAGAAAGATAAAAGTTCAGGTGAGGCTTGCGATCACCCTGCGCCTGACCTAAAGGAAGCAAGGCCTTATAAGATGGGAACTGCTAAAGCTGCTTCTGTTCATGAGTAATTGAATAGCTCTGATACACATAGCTGTTAACTGTGTATTGATATAATAATTTGGTAACTAATATTGTTTTATGGACATTCTTAAAAGAACTCTAAAAATGGTAGTTGGCCTCAGGCTTTAGTAAAAGTATTTGTTACCTGAACTGCTGAGAGAGGTTCAGCACTCAGTCAAACCTGTTGGGCAGTGTGGTCCTCAGTGCCACAAATACAAGGAAATGTGCTGATAATATTTGCTGAGGTCATGAGGCTGGGAGACATAGTCAGGACAGAGAAGGAAAATGGAACAACGTGATAACCCTGAGGTTTGCAGAAATAAAACCGGGATGAAAATCAGTAACTGGGAGCTCATGGGTTGGAAATGAGTGAGAAGGAGTGGGGCATACTATCTGGTCACAGGAGGTCCGTGAGCTACCAGGAGCTGCCATGGGAGAGAACTACATAATTTGGGAACTTGGCAGGTGGTGCCTGGGAGGGTGAGGGACGTGCTAGGACCTTGCGCAAGGCTGTGGTGAGTGTTGTCCCACCTGGGCTGTGGGGCACAGCTCCAGCCACCCATGGACGATGAGCTGAAACCACGACAGCAGGCCTCTGGGGGGCTGCTTGGATGGTGAGAGAAGCAAAGAGTCTCTGAGCATACGAACTTGGCTTAAGTAACCTGCAGAAAAGACTGAGGAATGCCATGGTTGCAAGCAGTCTTTACGCTGGGGTTAATGCACAAAGGGGAGGAAAGTAGTTATCGATGGTGGCTGTAAGGGCCTGAGGGCATCCCCTCCCCTGCAGGTTTGGCTGCCTGGGCTAGGGGCCAGCCAGGGATGGAGCAGCAAGGGCTACCCCGTCCCACTGGTGATGATGGGGAGAGGCTCCCAGGCAGCCCGCAGGGAGGCTGCAGCCAGGGCTGCCCCCAGCCCATGGGAGCTGCTTTTGGCTGGGCCGCCAGCGCTTGGCCCCACCTGAGCTACAGCTCCCACCCCATCACAGCCCTGCCAGGCCTGGCCACCGGCCATGTTGAGCTGGGGATTTGCAGCACCCAGCCCAGCCTCAGCCCATCCCCAGGGAGGTGCCTGATGCCCGGGGCTGGGGCTGCCCTGGTGCTCCCGGCTGCCCTGCTCCTGTCTGGGGGCTGGGAAGGGACCTGGCTGCCAGGCCCTGCCCCGATGGACACCCACGGGGAGCCTCTGCCACTCCCAGCACCCCAGGCCCCAGGGAGCCCCTGGCACCAGGACACCCAGCACTGTTCTGCGTTGGTGGAAGAGCAGATGGCAATGTCAACTGCACACAGACAAATGTAGCTTAGAAATGGGAATAAAGTTTCTATCCACACTTACATGAGGGAAAACCTTGTGCAGGAGCAATAGGAAAGAAAAAGATAAAAAAAAACATCAGAAACTGCTTCTAAAAAGCAGTTTGTTGCATTTGTGAAAGGTATTATGTGACATGGCATGGGATGATGCCTGGTGTTCTCTTTCCATTCCCATGTTCCTGCATAGAAGTAATTTTTGGTGCTTTTTTCCCACATCCAAAACAAACCCCACAAACAAAAAATATGAGTCAAGGACACAAGCTGCAAAAATAAAAAACATGAGGGAAGCGTACAGTGAAAATATTGTGTACTATATTATCACAGTTTTCTGCAAGCCTGTATTGATCTAAAATCCACAAAGGATTATGTGAAGAACAAACACGGAAACCACACAGTGGCTTACCCAAGTGAAAACAACAAAAATTTTTTTGAAGAATAACGGGCCCAATTATCAACTCTGAGGGCCTTGTAAATTGTCTTTAAGTTTTGTTTTACAAGGCTGGTAATTTGGAGGTGAAAAGAACATGTGCATGCATAAAAGTGCTTTGGGAACAGAAGAGAAAGGAAGGGTAGGAAAAGACATTTATCAGGAATGGTTTAGGGACAGAGAGTGACAAAGCAAGATACTTCATAAAGAAAATATAAGGATGCTGGGCCTTCTCTGATCCAGGCGAAGCTATCTAAACATCTAAGCTGCTCTATTTCTTTTTTTTTTTTTTTTGTATGTTCTCTTTGAAATAGCTTTGTTCTAAAGAAATCACTCATAGGTAGTTGTGCCACTGCTTTTGTATCACGGAGGTACAGCATGTATGAGACAGCTGAAGCAACAGCAGCTGAGTAGGTGAGGGGCCTGAAACCGAAGCACTGGTCTGAGGAGAGGACAACTGTGTGGATCAGCTTTGCGGGACGGCAGCGGACTGAGAGGCATGGGCTGTGGGAGGCCGACAGAGATACCATTGCCTTAATACCTGTGGCTGTCCTCCCTGAAAAATTCCATGCGAAGCCACGGAATGGGAGAGAAAGTTTCTATGGAAGCTACAGTAAACATACAAAATCTCATTCTCATTTCTTTTGAAATTAATTTCAAGTGATAGTCATGTCCCTGGATGCAGGTGTAGGGCATCTAAAAATCTCACATTGCTCAATTCCTTTGTCATTTCTCCTGAGTAAGATAAATACACAACAGTTACTGTGCTGGGTTTGGCTGGGATAGAGTTAATTTTCTTCACAGTAGCTAGTATAGGGCTGTGTTTTGGACTTGTGCTGGAAACAGTGTGATAATGCAGGGATGATTTAGTTACTGCTGAGCAGTGCTTACACAGTGTCGAGGCCTTTTCTGCTTCTCACCCCACCCCACCAGCGAGGAGGCTGGGGGTGCACAAGAAGCTGGGAGGGGACACAGCCGGGACAGCTGACCCCAACTGACTAAAGGGATATTCCAAACCATATGACACCATGCTCAGCATATAAAGCTGGGGGAAGAAAAAGGAAGAGAAGGACTTTTGCAGAGATGGCGTTCATCTTCCCAAGTCACTGCTATGCATGATGGAGCCCTGCTTTCCTGGAGATGGCTGAACACCTGCCTGCCGATGGGAAGGAGTGAATGAATTCCTTGGTTTCTTTTGCTTGCATGTGCAGGTTTTGCTTTACTTATTAAACTGTCTTTACCTCAACCCACGAGTTTTCTCACTTTTACTCTTCTAATTCTCTCCCCCATCCCAGCGGGGGGGGAAGTGAGTGAGCAGCTGTGTGGTGCTTACTTGCCAGCTGGGGTGAAACCACGACAGTTACTTTACTGCACTTTTGAGGGGAAAAAACAAAAAAACATGAAAAGCTGTAAATTAGTTGTCTTCAGCCTCTTTAATTTATCTTGCTATTTCCCACTCTGTCTTCCTCTTTTCCTCTTTATTTTGTATGTTTCTGCTTGGGTGGGCCACAAGCCAAATTTTCTAAACATTAGGCACTCATACTGCATTAGGTGGACTGCTAGATAGAAAGGAAAGATTATATATACAGACTTGCTAACAGTGCAGCTTTGTTGGATTTATTTGCTTTCCTGCACATAATAGTTTTTGCACTGGTGACAGTGACAGTAAATGTAAATCACTAGCATAGATAGGTTGCAGCTGATATTTAAGGAATTCCTCACTGATTGCTTTAATCCCTTCTAAACTTCAGTGTGTCCTATTTATATCACACCCAGGTACATGCATCTATATTGACATTTTGACACCATTAACATTTCTTACCTTAAATACACTAATCTGGGTAATGACTTGAAAGCTTCAAGACAGCATTTTTTGCAGGTTCTTCCCTCCTTTCGTATTTTCAAATGCAGAAGGCAGAGTGTGTTAACTTCTGTGGATTGCACAGGTAGGTGTGTATGGGTCAAGCTGGTATGTCTGGGGGGATTCCCTGAGGTTTTGGTTCTCTGTTTTTCCCAGGTGCTTCACCAGAGAGGTGGGTGTTTCATACAACCAACCTGCATCATAGACCTCAAGAAATCAACTTAAGGTCCCAGAGCACATTCATGAGGTAAAGGACCTTTGAAGAATACATGTTAACCCTCTTCTCTTAGGCCCATGATCCTTGGGAATACCTCATTACTGCTGTGTTAAAAAAACATACTTGTCTTGCACTCTTCTGGAGTCTGAAAGCCATTAAGAAGTCACCAGACTCTGTTACTGAATGCATGTAACTAACTTGACATATCTGTAAGATTTATGTAAGATTTATGTATGACAACGCCTTATACCAACCCTTGTTGGGTTTTGTATCCTCTCTGCAGGTGTGCATATAACGTATAGACTCTGTGGGATGAAGTCCATAGATCTCTGAGACACATCAGGTTTTCTTCCAAATTAATTTCTGCCCTCCTTCTGTCTCTCCTCCTAGGAGAGATTAGAAATATTGACGAACTAGAGCAAATTAGATGTGGACAAACTGGATTGACTGGTGGCAGTAGGCCACCAAGATGGTTAGGTGGGCTGGAGAACATGATCTATGGTAATGGCTGAGATGGGTTTGTTCAGCCCCAAGATGGGAAGGCCAAGTGGTATTAAATGGCTGTCTACTATTAACTAAAGGAAGAGTATAGAGAAGGAGACAGATCACCCTCAAAGGTACACAGCAAAATGAGAAGAAGCAATCGTCACAGGTTGCAGCAAGAGAAATACTGAGTAGATATAAGGTGGAAGGGGCTGAGCACTGGCACAAGTCGTCCAAGAGGCTGTGGAGTTTCCACCCATGGAGGTATTTGCCAGGGAACAGTGGGGGCTGGCTGAGGTACCCCAGCAGGGGTGACCCAGCACAGGGGCACAGTCCCACAGTGTCTGAACACGGCAGGCAGAGCTGGGGGCTGGTGACAGGGTCCATCACAACAGACCCAGATATGGCAAGTGATGAGCCAGGTCCAGGGTCCAGTCAGAGAGTCCTGTAAGGAGCAAAAGGAGATGGGGCCACAGACTGGGCTGGAGGCAAAGGTGAAACATGGGTCTAAAGCCCATGCAGGGGACAGGGACAGGGACAGGGACAGGACTGCAAACAAACAAGAGTGCCCTGAAGCACTGCCAGCCCTGCCTGTCCCTGCTCACCTGCGGTGCTCCTACCCCCCTGCCTATGGCCAGGACCCCACCTCAGACCCCCAGAACTGTCAGCTGCTGCCCCAGCAGGGCTGGTGTCCAGCTCTCCATGGCCCTGCCCTGCCCAGCCATGGGTCCCCCAAGCCCAGCCCACCCCTGGGCCCATGTGCTGGCCTGGCCTCAGCCCATCCAGAGGGATGGTGGGACAGGCCCTGGCTGGGGAGGACATGCCCTGCTGAACCACCTGGGGAGTCTCCACTGCTGCTGGACCCCGGGCCCACAGGGAGTCCCTGGCCCACCCAGTGCCCTGACAGTGGGGTCACCAAGAGACAACCTATCTATAAACATAGGTCTAAGGTCTATGCTCTGGCAGGGCCAGAGCATTGTGTGGTGTGCTGGACTGGGTGCTCTCCAAAAATCCCTTCCAACCAAAACTACTCTTATTCCAAGAATCTACAGTCTGACCACGCTTGAACAAAGAGTCTTAGAAGGCTTAGAAGAGGTACCAGTCAACCTTTATTTTGTTTTTTCAGCTTGTTTGCACTGATACTTGAAGGAAAATTTGGGGTAAAGGCAGAGTCCCAAGTGAAAGCATGAGACTAAATTAAATGTTTTGAAATTTAAAGGTAATTAATTTGAAATATTTAAAGAGCTGTTGCAGCAAGCAAAAGGGATCATTTCTCCACAGTAAACAGGGCAAGAACAGGTTTACATCACACCAAAAAAGTTGAGACTGGGAATCCAGAAACATTTTTCCAGAAACATTTTCAGAAACAATAAGGATTACGAAGCATTGTGTCCTGGGTCTGGCTGGGATGGAGTTGATGTTCTTCATAGCAGTCCGTACAGTGCTGTGTTTTAGATGGGTGACCAAAACAGTGTTGTTAATACAGCAGTGTTTTAGCTATTGCTGACCAGTGCTTGCACAGTGTCAAGGCTTTCTCTGTTTAACATCTTTGTCGTCGACATGGACAGTGGGATTGAGTGCACCCTCAGCCAGTTTGCCAACAACACCAAGCTGTGTGGTGCGGTCGACACACTGGAGGGAAGGGATGCCATCCAGAGGGACCTTGACAGGCTTGAGAGGTGGGCCTGTGCAAACCTCAGGAAGTTCAACAAGGCCAAGTGCAAGGTCCTGCACATGGGTGAGGGCAATCCCAAGCACAAATACAGGCTGGGTGGAGAATGGCTTGAGAGCAGCCTTGAGGAGAAGGACTACCTGGGGGTGTTGGTTGATGAGAAACTCAACAAGACCCAGCAATGTACGCTTGCAGCCTGGAAAGCCAACCATATCCTGGGCTGCATCAAAAGAAGCATGACCAGCAGGTCAAAGGAGGTGATTCTCCCCCTCTGCTCTGCTCTCATGAGACCTGGAGTACTGCATTCAGCTCTGGGGCCCCCAACATAAGAAGGACATGGACCTGTTGGACCAAGTCCAGAGGAGGGCCACAAGGATGATCAGAAGGCTGGAGCACCTTTCCTATGAAGACAGGCTGAGACAGTTGGGGTTGTTTAGCCTGGAGAAGAGAAGGCTCTGGGGAGACCTTATAGCAGCCTTCCAGTACCTGATGGGGGCCTACAAGAAAGCTGGAGAGAGACTTTTTACAAGGGCATGTAGTGATAGGACAAGGCGAAATGGCTTTAAACTCAAAGAGAGTAGATTTAGATTAGATAGAAGGAATAAATTCTTCACTAAGAGTGTGGTGAGGCACTGGAACAGGTTGCCCAGAGAAGCTGTGGATGCCCCGTCCCTGCAAGTGTTCAAGGCCATGTTGGATGGGGCTTTGAGCAACATGGTCTAGTGGAAGGTGTCCCTGCCCATGGCAGTTGGGGTTGGAACTAGATGATCTTTAAGGTCTTTTCCAACCCAAACCACTTTATTATTCTATGATATAAAGTGTTTCTCACTCTGCCACTCCCAGTAGGCTGGGTGGGCAAGATGCTGGGAGGGGACACAGCCAGGACAGCTGACCCCAGCTGACCAAAGGGATATCCCATACCATATAACGTCACGCTTCGCAATAGAACTAGTGGGGGGAGTTTTTTCAAAGTAGCTGTTGCTCTGAGACTGGCTGGACATCAGTCTGCTGGTGGGAAGTAGTGAGTGATTGCCTTTGCAACACTTGTTTGGGTTTGGGTTTTTTTTTCCCCTTCACTTATTAAACTGTCTTTATCTTGACCCACAAGCTTTTTTTTCTCACTTTTGCACTTCTGATTCTCTCCCCCATCTTGCTGGAGCAACTGGGTGGAGGCTTAGATGCTAGTTGGGGTCAACCCACCACACATTGTAATAGATTGCCTGGGAAAATTGTGGACTTTCCAATGTTGGAAGTATTGTAAAAGTCTTTAGCACAAATTAGACAAGAAAACAATCAGCATAAAATAGATTTAATTAAGCCTACCTTGGGTGTGGGGATGGACTAAATGAGCTCTTGAGGTCCCTTTGGGTCATATTTTTCTGTCTTTCAGTCTCTGTCTAGATGTCATCTGAAATCAGTGACACTCGATCATTTCACCTTTTCTAACTGTTTTACAGCCATTAGCACTAGAAGCTGTCTGAGGCATGGAGAAGGAGATGTGAAACACAGTTCTGGCATTTAGGAGCTTCAGGAAAAACTCCTCATGTTACCAGACTTCAGATAAAACTCTTTGCAGGAGTTTACAGGATGGTAATTTTCCTTTGTCAGATTTTTCCTCTCTCAATTTAATGATGGGTTTGTTCCAGAACATCATTCTTTGCATTAAGGCTTCACTTTTCTTCCCCATTATTTTAGACATATTCTCCACTCATGATGGCCACAGTTCTGAAATAAGGCATGTGGAAGCAGTTTACTTTTCCGTGGGCATGGAGGCCTGTATAACTAAGCTTGGTTCTTGCTCTGCTAGCTGTTTGTCGGTGAAAAGATGACTATGCTTTCTGGGTGACTTGACTTCTCTCTCTGCCTTCTGATCACAACATCTATTTTTGGCCAAGTATGAAATCTTCCCTGGGAACAGAGCAGGCTACAGTTTGTGTTGGACCCAGCAGAAGGAGATAAAGTTTATGGGCCAAATCCAATGATGGAATTACACCCAATTCTGCCAGGTTTGTTTTGTTGACTAAAGGTGAACGGAGCTGCTTACATCTGGAAATTTCCTTGCTGTTGTCATTCCAGCAACCTGAGCCTCACCTATTACCTCTGGCTTTTCAAAACCAAGTGGTAGGATGAATGTGGCCTCAGAGGCCAAACTCATTTAGAGGAATAGCACTAAATTAAAACAAATCAAAGTGTCATTTACTGTTCCTCTTTTCCAGTCAGCACTATGGCTTCAGAAGTAACCTTGCTCTGACCTCCAAAAAGAGTAGGGCTGCTTATGTGAACTATGTAATTGTAGGGTGCTGAATATTTAGGCATGCTCATGGCCTTCCTAATTACATATGCATGTGTGCCATAGAGTAATTAATGCATTTGATCCTCACAAACTTCTTCCAACAAAAGAAATACTTTTTAAATTGGTAATTAATCAAAGTACAGGGCAGATTAACCCGTGTAGCAAGTGCTGATGTTTACGTGAGAGAGCGCAGTGTGGGGTGCCTGTGTGCCCGAGTCCCTGGTCAGAATCCTGTTGGAGTGTGCCATGTCCCTACATTGGACTGTGGACCCAGCTTTTGCTGTGGTGGACAAAGATGTGGACCCAGAGAAATGCTGAATTGAAACAAGAACTGAATCTAAGCCTAGAGTTGTGGTCCTATGATCCTTCTTCCCATCCTTGCACAATGGGACACCAGTACCAAATGGGGCCCATGTGGCTTGGCAACCCAAGTAATAATAAACACTAAAGGACACTTCTCCCTCTCTCTGCTCCTTCCCTTCCCCTGTGCCACCGTTTGTTGGCTGCTTTTTCTGTCATCTCCAGTGTCCTCTCACTATACTGAGCCTGGCAAGTGAGGGTTTATATTCCCAGGGCACATATTGCCCTGTGGCTTCGTGCAATCCAGCTCAGAACAGAGACATCTGCATTGATTCCCAATGAGTCCCGCAGGGTCGGGCCACTACACAGCAGGCAGAGGAGCCTGCCTGAGCACAGCACTACTGCAGGGTGGCTCTGTGCTGCTGTCCTAGGTTGACTTTCTGGCTTGGTTGGCACAAGCTTGAGGAGCTCTGCTCTGTGCCTTGCAATGGTGGGTTGGATGCTCAGAGCGCCCAGGATTCTCAGGATTCTTCTCCTTCTTCACTGATCCTAACAAATCTCTTCCTGTCCCCAACCTCCTAGCTCAGTGGTTGATGCATCGAACCTTTCTGCAACTCTGGTAGCCTCTATATCAATACGGTTGTAACTTTCCTGTTAAAAACCACACTGAAAAGCTTGTTGCAACTTCAAATCCTCCAGTGTCTTCACAAAGTACCAAAACTTGATTACTCTAAGCCTTCAGTAGTCACTAGCTGCTTAACTAAGCCAGTTCAGGACACCATAGATCTTGAATTCTCTCATCTTAGGCACTAGATTTATCTTCAAACCATGAGAACACAAAGTAGAATACAAGGGTCTTGCTGTGCACTGCTGGATAACTCTTCACTCCTTTTTTCCTGGCTTTATACAAGGTGGCTTTGCCCCTCCCTGTATGCTATTTTGCTGAGTCTGTACACTACATTGCAATCTGTGTTTTCCGTGTCCTCTTGTCAGGATGCAGCAGTGACATGTTGGAAATGTTGCTGTTAGGAACCCAAAATAAACCTGAAGACTGGCTAACCTGTCTAGAGGGCTGGAGAGAGTGTCTCTAATTAGAGAGAGTGGCAGAGAGCCAGACAAAAAGAAACTCTTCTAAATTTAATGTGCAGATTGCCCAAATATTAATGTGCTTTTGGCAGCACGATCCCCATTGCACTGCCCTAATGTTTCTATTTTGGGGATCTTAGGCTCAGAGAGGGCAGGTACTGTTCCCTCTTCTGATTTTGAGGCACAGATGAAAGAATGGTGGGAGAAGCTGTTAGTAAATTGTTCTTCCCCAGCACCTTGGAGGACTGGCTCGCAAACTGCAGATCTTGGAAAGTCACTGAGTGGGCATGCCAATTGATTCCTTGCTTGCTGAAGCGTTAGGCCAGCTGTGCTAGTGCTCTAAAAGGAGTAAAAAATGCACCTACAACCCTTTATTCAATGTTTGTTCCTCTGTGTAAGAGTCACTAAAGCACTCTGTGCTTCTGCCTGCTTGTCCTGATACTCTGCATTAATATAACAAGGCAACAGCTCAAACGGGAATGGTGGGATGTGTGTCATGTAACAAGCAAGCATAATAGACAGGCAAGCAAAGGGTCAATAGTCTGGCTAGATGCAGCCTGACTGCAAATGAGAACCACAGCCCTTGGAGACTGCTTCAATCCAGCACTTTTCTTTGGAATGACCACAGAGCGCAAATGCCAAAACCTTTACCCTTTTGCAACTTAATCTCAAGTACCCTGTATTTCATCCCAACACCATGCCCAGTTTATCCATGCTGAAAGCACACAGAACATGCCGTGTGTGTGAGTAGATGTCATTTTCAATTTCTCCTTGAATATATTTCAGAGTGTTGGGAGACTTTATTTTGGTCTTTTATAAGTTGTTGATTTGCCAAAGTGAAAGAGAAATATTAAAAAGACTTGGCCAGCACTGCATGGTCTCCTCAAGGAAAAGGAGCTTAAGTGCTTCGCCAGCTGGAATTTTCCTCCAGGGTTGCAGCTCTGCAGGACTGCTCTTCAGTGTCTGTTGTGGTTTCACCATGGTTCCTTTCCCTGTCCTTTGGTGGATCTCCCCTCTTCCCAGATTGAGGATCACATCCAGAATAATACAATCCCTGGTTTTAATTTTGGGAGGCTTGCTATGAGTTTGCTTGGCAAGAACATATGTGTGTATGTCTCTACAGCATGGGCTGAAAGCATAATTTCATTATATGCAGGAAAGAGGGAGTCACAAAAGCCAGGAATATTGAATATTGTCTAGCAATGGCATCTCTGTGTATTCCTCTTTTTGTGTATCTTAGTGTAAATCAAAAGTAATTCCACTGATACTGGGTCAGAATTAGGCCTCTTCTTCTCTGAAGAAGCCATGTGCTAAGGATGTGGAAGAAGGACTTCATTCTACAATGCACAAAGTCCTCTGAGCCGAGAGATGACTGACAGATGCTGTTTGTGGTAGATAACTAAGGGCTAAGAAGGATAGAAATGGTAAATCATTGGAGAATAAGGAGAACTGAAAAAATGTAAGCAGGGAGGATAATGGGATCATACTGAAGAAAAATGACAGAAGACAGAAGACAGGAAAAGGATGACAACACATCACTTAAACTAAGAATAGTAATGCCTGTTTAATCATAAGAAGTTCTGGAGCAAACACTTTATTACACAAAGGCATTTTTCAAGCTTCTATGAAGTTCTGCTTTTAAGAAAAAAGGCAAAATTTTGATTATCCATTGCACAAGTGCAGATAGGGACAACTGGGTGGCTAACTTAAGTGGGGATTTTTGTAATCACACATCCTTAAAGCTGAAAGATACATATACTGCCAAAGCCAGCTGAAAATCATGGGATGACTCCTGCTAACTGCAGCAGCCATCAGCTCTGGCCCATGACCAATTAATTTTATTCAAAAGGTACATTATTGCCTTATAAAGTATTTCTCAGTCAATTTAGTTTCTCATCAAAAGACAGCCCGCAAAAACCAGTGTGGCCTGGTAGGAAGAGCTGACTCAATGCCAGATTTTAAAATAGCATAGGAAGCAACAGAGAGGAATGTTACATCTCCTGCAAGACCCATCTACCAAGTAAACTGTACACACCAGCTTGGCTTTGATGAGAAGCAAATTCTCCTCTCTGTTCTTTTGTGTGAGGAATTGCATTGCAAGTCGGGTACAAAGATTGTGCCTGCAGAAGAAGCTATGGAAATCCACTTCTGAAGCTTCTCAGACACAGACAACTCTGCTCAAAGCAGGAGGCAGTGCCGTGGCACTCCTTGTTTATTATATTGGCTATTGATGCCTGTGTAGCAGTGACCCCCTCAGAAACCGGCCTGGCCAGCAGAACTACTCCAGTTCCTGGAGGATGCTTCTATGTAACAGGAGGAACGTCATACAGCAGTGGCACTGCCACTGCTCAGGCAGCTAGACAGGATCGCACATGCAGATTTCTTGCTCAGGAGTAACACAGGGGAGTCGCACTAATGGATATTTGACCTTGGTATAATTATGAGCTACATGTTGTAAGCCGTACAGCAATTAAATTGTCTGCTCTTCCCTAAACAAATGTCATACAACATTGGATGCGTGCAAACTAACAATACATTACCTAAAGAAAAGCTAATCGCTTGCAATGACTGATAGAAAACTGAATTTCACTACTGGATTGTTTTGCAGTTTGCTCCATGCCCAGCCATTCATCATTCACAACGAAACTGCAAAGAACAGCTTCAAGGAAATAACTGAAAGTAATTAAATTTAATAGAACTGATACTGAAAGTCATCCATTAATTTCCTAAATCCTCTTTTTTTTTTCTATTTCAGATTTGGATTTTTAGAATAGAAATCAAGACATGGACATACCCATTTGTAAACGAGCTATGATCTATCATATGTGATGGCTAAATTTAATTTGATTTTAAAATAGAGTACTATAGTACACAGCCCTTGATCCAAAAGAACAAAGCAAAACAATCAGAAAAATGCTATAAATTCAGGTTTGTTTACGTGAATGGAGAAAAGCAGCATAGATTCTCTCTGGAAGGTCTATTTATAGTTTACAAAACCTTTCATGTGCAATATCAAAAGTATCCACTTGGTGGTCACTTGTGCCTACAATGGAGATGTCTTTTTCCATCTCCAAGAATCAGTTCTTCGCTTTCCATTTCTCATAACAGAGAGCGTGCAGACCTCTGGAAACAGCTGGGCTGCATTTTAAACACTATGGCATAACAAGATGCAAGTGGGTGGGCCTTGGCTACCCGAGATCAGTCTGCCAGTGAAACAAATTTAAAATCAGCCTGGTGCAAATTCCTAACGTAAACTAATTCCAGAGAGTCTGCAGCCATAGAGCTGGACCGATCTTAATCTATATGACAACGTGGTAACTTTTCTGGCAGTGTCAGCCATAGAAACACCTTCTTAATCAATACACTGGAATGTATAATCCAGTCATTTGACTAGAAAAGATGACACTTAACTCTCTTACTCTTTTGAGCTACCACATGTCTAAATGATCACAGTGCTGTGAAAGCCATATGTATATTGCGTAAAATAATCTGCCTGTTTAAATGACTTCAGATCACCCATGCAAATAACAGCACAATGCAAGAGGCCACAGGGAATTAGCTTATTAGATGGTGGGGTTTTCTTTCTTTCTACATAATTTTAGTGCAACTTCAAAATATTTCTGGAATTGCTTCAAAGTCTCATAAAGGGAGGCTACAAAGAGCCAGATTCAGTATTAGTATAATGAGATCACTTGGCCTGAACTTGGTGCACAGAATAGAAACTGCATACAGAAAGACTGGAAAATAACTGCAGCATTTTTCTTTCTTTGTTGTCCCTTTCACACACTGTGGACAGACATACAACATGCCACACAGTAGCAGATTCCATTGGAGAGCATCCTCTTAGGCTAGCAAAATTGTTCTGAAGTCACTGACTCCAATCCCAGGCAAAGACAATTCCACTTATAATTCCACTTACAAACTGATTAAGCTTCATCTTACAGCTAATTAAGCTATTTTTTCCAGTTGGTGACTGGTAGAACGAATAGACAAAGAATGTCACAGAGAAGCAATAAGCAATGCTGTGTCAGGCATAATTTTTGATATGTGGACAAAAATTCCAGAGTATTTTTACATCTTGGTTGTTCCATCTAATCTGGAGAATTACAAGTAAACCACAATCTGCCGCAGTCCTTGCCAAGGTATCTCACTGGCTTCTCCAGATGCTACTGTTTCCAAATGAGAGGGAAAAGTTGGTATGAGATTAATAAAGAGATTAATTGGAAGGGGATATATGAGAAGAGCAGTACAACTAAAATTTGCATTGTGGAATCTAGAGAGTGGTAAAGGGAAGAAGAAACAAATATCTTTGGCTTTTACGGACAACTATGCCTAAGAAATATCTGCTGAAAGTAAAAAGCAAACAGGACAAAATAAATTACAAATTCTTTATTCTGTGTATACATGGGAAAGCTTTTTCTTCCTAAACACTTTCCCTTGTTTAAATCAGTGAATTACTCTAGCCTTTTCCCTTGTCCACAAAGCTATACTCTGTATTTTATATTGTGCCATTTTTCTGCTTCTGGTTTGCAGCGTGACCCAATAAACTCACTGCACATTGATGCAGTAAAACTTCTGTGAATAGTCTGCAACATATTCTTTTTGATTAATGGCATAAATGAGAAAATACATTTGGATTCCTCTGGTAGACTCAGTACTCTGCAGGGGAATTTCACTGCCTAAAGGACATGTTCAAATGTATGTCAAACCTTGTGATATTTTTCAGGAACTCAACTTCACCACAGGAAATCAGAAAGAAATATTTATATGTTAAAATATATTTTCCAGGTAGATTTGAGCAGCATTTCAAAGTTTCCTGAGCTTCTAGCAGGAAAATAGGAAATTCATTTGTGCCCTGTGAAAGATTAACAAAAACGTACCCTATTTCCATAGACAACCTAGTGCTAATGACAGAAAGTGATAAAATCAATCAAACAGAACAGTAATTCCTAATGAACCAATTTTACATTTCATTAACTTGAGTGCCAAGGTAGTTCTTAATGACTGATTTATTTTTTTTCTTTTAAACTCTCATAAAGAATTTAGCAATTAGGAAAGTAAGGACTAACAGCCTACTACAACTTGAGCCTGTGCAACGCAGTTTGTGTCTGAAGGCGATGAGAAACCTAGGGGCTCAGCAGCTCCTCAAGCTGAGGAATCCTCACGGTCCTGGCTGGAGGAGCTGCTGAGCCCACAGGTAGGTAGACAGCACAGGTAGACACCGTGCCAGGCTCCTCCACCTGGCACTGCCAAGGCATCTCCCTCCTGGCCGCTGAAGCCTGTGGTTATTCCAGCTCTGAACTGTCACCGCTGGTGCGCAATTTTGTGATGTGCCCAACACAGCAATGAACAGGAGACCAACTTGATGTTGTCATCGTGCTCTAAGCAGTAATTCAAATGTTTCAGCAATTTAATTGGGTAGGAACCAATACAGTTAGTCCAGGATTATTTTTACTGCCCTTGATGTCGCCTGCTTTAATTCAACTTCACTAATTAATTTCCATCAAGCTTAATTCTCAATTAAAATGAAAAAAGGAATATAGCTTCCTTTAGGAATACAGGAGTGCAACATGAAATAGTCCCATTGTAATATATACAGGAGACAAAGTTTCTCTGATGCAGAGGTTTTTTTCAAGGGAAAATTGCTATGGGACAGAGAGACGCTAAGATACATATTTTATAGAGGATGGACTAGAATTAACTCTTAGTCTGAAGAACCTTGAAGTTTAGGGAAATCTAAAACTAGCTTTGAATTTTGCAGCTAGTAGCAGATTGTTATTAAAGGCTAAACCCCTGATATTAAAGCACCCAGGCTTTTATCTTTTACTGAATCCCAGCTTTCTGAGTCAATTTGTGATCTGTTCTGAAAATGTCTGTGTATATGTGTGTATATATACAGGTACGTACATGGAGGTATGTATACACACACACACACATATTCACCAGAATTGTCCAACTTTTCACTCCCACTAAAGTCGGTGGCATATTTGAAAGTTCAGAGACTGAATAACTAGATAAAACCCTTTCCTTTGTCTGAATGCTGTATTGAAATCTTCTGGGAAGACAGGGCTTTATTGCCTGCAAATGCCTCCTGTGGGATTTACCGTAAAATGAAACTGGTAAACAGTCTAGTGTGAGTGTCATGCAACTTGCATTTGCTTCATCAGGTTCCTTTCACCTTGTACTTTCATTAAAACTATTAAAAACTTTATTAAAACTATATTAAAAGTATTATTTTTTTTCTTGGTCGATTTCTTCTTATTCCATAATTTCAAAGCAGCAGACACCTGTATGTTAAAGGTAGAATTGCACTCGCTATGTATAGCAGCTGTTCCCAAACCAGAGAATGATGTGGGCTCCTTACACACCCTCAAATCCCGTTAATTTTAGCTGGTATTTTGGGAGGAAATGAAAAGTGCGCTCAGAAACCCACAGGTGCTGCCTGCTGGGCTGACCACCCTGATCCAGCTGCCGAGGAAGCAGTGGAAGCACATGGCTGGGGTGAAATGGGGACAGGGCTGCTCCTTTCAGTAACTGTTTCCGTTGAGATCCCCTTATCCGTAATATCGCATTGAATCCTTAAGGTGCAGACGTGCGATCCAGCTGGGCCAGCGGGACGGTTCTGCCTCCGGCATCCCAGGGCGCCTGGCCCTGCAACACCCCTCCCCGCAACAGCTCTACCAGCGTGCCTGGTGGCATCCTCAGGACTTTCTAACCTGTCTGAAAATAATCTCAGCAAAGAACAGCTTCACAGTTTTCTGCCCTGTTAGTGAGCTGAGAAAACTCACCGGGCAGTGAGACGTATCTCCAGTCCAGGGACTGGGCTAGGCAGGCAGGAGGAAAACAGGGAGGTGATGGTGGAGGAGGAGGAGGGAACATGCTTGTCTCTTTCAGCAGCAACCAGAGCAGCTCAGCTATGACACCTAACCAGACCTGAAGTCTCCATACTTTGCTCCTAGCTCTCAGTCAGGAGTAATTCAGATTCGTTTTCAGAACTATCGTGAAAACACAAATGATTCATATACAGAATTTCATGGACATGAAATAATAATACATAATATCCCTTGGGGAATGCTGACACACAGAGAAGTCAAGATCCACACTTTAAAAAATAAAGTGTAAAATATATGTAGTTTTGGTAGTGCCTAAACTATTACCCAGACAGCTTAGGACCAAGCTGTAGGGAGATATTCTGATGCCTGAGTTTCCCCTACCACCTGCATCCCTCTTCCATGTGGGACACATCTCCCTCCATCTCAGGATTGTACCAGACATTGCTATGGCGGACCTGCAGTTTTTCCTCCTAGGTGGGATGGTTGGCTATGTTCAAGCCTAGCTGGTACTCCTTATGGAGGAATGGCTAAGCAACGCTCCCTCTTGCCCTTCTGCACTTACTGTCCTAGGGATTTCCAGATGAACACCCAAAACTGCTCAGAGACAGCTCCTGAAAGTATCTTGTGTCAGACTGAGAAACAGGATTAAAAGTTTCCTGTTCCTAGTTGCCTAGTCAGTCTTTCCTGCTTGCTACATTCCCAAGAAACAGACTGTCTCCCCCATGCCTCAAAAGGAAGCTTCCTCTAGGGAAAAGGATTGGGAGGGGAAAAAAGCAAATATAAACAGGATGGCCATAGACAGCCTCTGCAGGTGAAGTGAGGTGGTAGAGAGAGCGAGCAAAACACACTGAGGACAGAAGATGTGGCTAGTGATAACAATTCTGCCTCTTTGGAGAGGAAAGTGCTTTTGCTCTTTTTTTTGCATCCTCCTCCCTACTGCCAGTCTCTAGAAAGCTGCCATATTTTCAGCAATATTTTTATCTTTCCATTTTCTTTTCTGCCACAGTCTGCCTTCTACTTGGAAGCTGTATTTCAAGCCCTGCTCTGCCATGTAGGGGGGAGTGTACTGAGCATGGAAAAGGTGTGGATAGCAGCAAGTTTGCTGCACCTGTGCTCTTCCCCTTGCTGTTCTGAGAGGTAAAATTCGATCACGTCAATAGACACATCTTTCTTTTTAATGACTTGTACAGGGAGATATTTTTCATTAAGTTGGACATGATGGTACAGAACATCTATGCCTGAACCCAGCTCTCCAGCAGTGAACTTTCCCCTTTTCACATTAAGTTAATTTACTAACAAAATGTGCACCAGAGCAACTTACACAAGATGCACATTAAAATACGTCTACGGAATTATTCTGCAGTTCTCCATCCATGGGCCAGATTCTGCTATTCTTACTCATTTGGGTAAATAATCTACCCTCCGAGTGGTTTCATTAACTGTAATTCATCTTCCTGCTATGGGATTGAGAGTAGCCTGAGGTAACCATCCATACCAGGGAAAGAAAATGAATCTGGTCCTTTTTCAGCGTATCTGATGGCAAACCTGAATCAGATACCCTTACGACATTGGGCCGTACTTTAGAGTATGAATTTTCCCATTGGCAACTGTGATGGTGAGATGCTATCAAGTGGGAGTCCAGGGAGAAAAAAAGTGAATGTGGTGGTCTAGACAGAGACGGGGAACATCTGCATCCGGACTGAGGAAAGGATGCCAGGACCTTGCTTGCTGCACAGGAACGAGCAGCCGGGTCCTGGACCCCTTAGGAACGTTAACAAAGTCAAATATATGAGAGACTGTCGCACGGAGCTGACCCCTCCTCAGAGAGGGGCACAGCCGCAGATACTCTCTCTGCCAGGGGGGCAGGGAGACAATTTATCGTCCCCAGCACCCTCGCACCCAGCACCCCCTGCCCTGTTTTGGCAACGTGTTCGGTGGGGCTGCTCCGCTGGCTTTCTCCGCTGGCTGCCGAGGGAGCCGGGACACGGGGGTGGCGGGCAGGAGCCAGCCCGCACCCCCGCGGCCGGGACGGGGGCGGGCAGGGGAGGCTCTGGAAGCCGCTGGCGAGTCAAGGGGGGGGCCTGGGGGGTGCCTTAGTGAATGGGCGCCTGAGTCGCGCCTCTGTCTTCCTCCTTTAGCCCCGGGCGGATAAAACAGGAGAAGTTACTCCAGAATAAACAACTTTCCCCCCCACCCCACCCCGCGGAATTGGATGGGAGGCGAAGCTTTCAGCAGACGGAGCCGTCCGTCTCCAGGCTGCCTCTTTCCAAATCCGCCTGGATGGGGAAGGGCTCCCGCAGCAGCCTCCATCACCCTTCAAAACCCCCTTTTATTCTCGGGTGAGAAACTCGGAGGGGGAAGGGGCGGGGGGCGGCGGGCAGCAGCCGCCAAGAGGCGGCGGGGGCCGCTTGGCACGGGGGAGAGCGGACAAAAGCCGGCGGAACTACGTGGCTTAAATTCAAAAGGGGCGCTCCGGGCTCCCTACGGGCAGCAGCGGCCCGGGGAGGGGGGCGGCGGCGGGGGCGGGGGGCAGCCCGGCGGCGGGGCGGGGGGAGGCGGCGGGCGCTCGGCGATGGGCGCCGGCGGGGAGCGGGGCAAGCGTGCGCGGCGGGGAACGGGGGGAACGCGGCCACCCCGGCCGCCGCCGCCGCTCGCTCGGGGCCGCAGCGGCTGAAGCGGCCGCCCGCCGGCCAGCCCCGGCGCGACGATGAGGGGCATCGCGGGCTTCACGAGGCTGCGGCTCAAAACCTGGCGGCGATGCACGCCGGTGCTCCTCCTCCTCTGGGCTGCCTGCTGGGTGGTGGTGAGCGCCTTGCTCTTCCTCCTCCACCGGAGCGTCTTCTCCGAGCGCTGCACGGACGAGAAAAGCCACCGGATGCTGGCGAGGCTGGTACGTGCCCCGGCGGGACGCGGGGCATGCCCCGGGCGCTGCCCGGCAGGGTAAGGCGCGGGGGCTCCCTCAGGGCTGCGAGGAGCCGGGCACCCGATTTCGGCCGCGCCGCCGGGGCGCTCCCGCCCGGCTCCGTCCCGCCGCAGGCGCCGCATCAGCGGGCGCAGCCCGGGCGGGAGGGCGGGCAGCGCCCTGCCCCCTGCCTGCCCCCTGTGTGCCCCCCGCCTGCCCCCTGCCTGCCCCCTGCCTGCCCCCTGTGTGCCCCCCGCCTGCCCCCTGCCTGCCCCCCGCCTGCCCCCCGCCTCCCCTCCCGGGGCCGGGGCAGGTGCAGGCAGCGGGCCGGCCCCGGCGCGGGGTGCGGGTGCGCTTCCCGAGCCTTTTGGAAAGGTCAGCTCGGCACCCCACACACTCCGAAGCGGGAGGAAAACTCCCTCCGGTTTCGGGTTTTTTGGTGGTTTTGTTTGGGTTTTTTTTGTTTGGTTGGTTTGTTGTTTTTTTTTTTTTATTATTATTATTTAGCCGAAAGGGTGTTTGTGCAAAAGTCGTCTTTCAGAAATGCCACACAGCTTGTGACGCCTCCTTTACATCTGGCAGGGGCTGGCATTTAAGATGCAGCTATTCAAAATTCAAGAAAGGATTTGGGAATATTCAATAAAATCTCCCTAAAAAAAAAAAAAAAAAAGAAGAGGAAAAGAAACAGATTTAGAATTGTGTAGGAAACACTTCGAGAAGAGGAGCAGCGTGGGTTAACGCTTTGAGTTTAATTTTGTTTCTTAATTAAGGTATTTGTAGTGCCGATGGTTAGGTGGGAAGGGAGGAATCCTAATGGAAATTAAATAATCTATTACTGCAGCAAGCAAAAACTGATCGTAGATTTTCCCTAAATTCTGTATAATAACGGAACAGGAACTATAGGCAGCGGTCCTGACAGCGTGTTTTTAATGGCAGTGAGATTCAATTTCTTTACCCCAGCAGTCAGCTTGACGTACAGCTGAGCTCAGGATTGCGGCTGAAGGAATGAATCCTGCCCACTCCTTGCGTGGCTGGGAAGAGCACGGAGGCGTAGAGCTGCAAGGAGCCGCGGGGCTCGGGAAGGTCCAGGCCCTTGCCATCACACTCGCCAGTAAGCAGATGGACAGAGACTTGTTGCCGTTCCTCAGTTTGGAGAGCGTCAGGCATGACTTCAAAAGCCCAGGCAGGGATCAGATTTCAGGCGCAAGCTTGGAAAGTTGTCTCTATCGCTGGGCGATAGCTCAGTGTCAGACCCTCCTTCCAGAGGAAGAGTAGCTGAGATTGCTGTGCTCATCTGTTTCCGTAGGTGAGTCTTCAGTCAGTATCATTAAGGTTTGTCCGCGAGAGTTTTCCTAGATGATGTTAGAAAGGGATTGTCCTTCTAGTGGAACAATTAGGAAATGAGCTTATCTTCATCAGCCCCGAAATAAGTCTTTATACATCTGAGCATGGCGTGAATTTCGCAGGTATAGAAAGTGCAATTGATCTACGAAACAAATAATCTGATAACTTGAGTCTCATGCCTTTTATTAAGCAAAATTCGACTTCCAAGAAAAACTATTTTAGTAGTCATCTGTCATATTTTCAGTAGGAGACAAGAAGTTGAGCTTCTTAAGCAAGTAGGTGAAAATTGCATGGTTGTATACCCTTGCAAGTGGTATTTCTGAAGGTTTTTTTCCTTCTTCTGAGTAAAATGTACATCTGTGCAGATGTGTACTGTACCGGGAAGGCTGAAGTAGCACTGGGCATTTTGCAGAGACCAACTTTAATTCTCCAAAAGACCCCTTGCTCTTTCCTAACACCGGTCTCATCTTCATTCACACTGAACACACTAAATCATAGCGATCAAGTTCTCTTTTCTCTGGAGAAATTAATTAATTTTGATGCCTTCCAAACCTTGCTCAGTATTTTACATGGCAGAAGTACTTGATAACAAGGCAGCACTCAGTCTCAGGCCTGATCTACACAAAAGTGATGGTGGTACAGTAAGTTACTTAAATTTATATAACACCTTAGTGGGGTTTACATTAATTTAAACTTTTACATAAATTTAAACCCAGCTTTTTTAACTTATCTTTAAAAGTGCACTAAGGATATTAAAAATGATGTAGCCGATTTTAAACAGAAACAGACGAGCGAGTCCAAACCGTGCTTGTGTTTGCATTTTTGTGTAGTATAGCTGCTTTTCGATAAGGCTTTTGGCTTAGTATCACTTTCCTATTTTAGTTTAAAAAATCTGGCACTTAGTGGCATTCAAAGGGCACTCATTAGATAGATTTAAAACTGTCTCATTGACAGATCTCAAAAATGCAGTCATTAAGACAGGGATGGCAGTGTGGAGGACCATTTCTGGAAGATTTCTTTGGGGATTTGATTCTTCTTTTTATCAGCAGTCATCGTGATGATATAAACTCTTGTATGGTAAAGTTTGCGGTTAGTGCAAAGGTTCCTGGGTTGGTAAATAATAAACAGACCATTTTTTCATTGCAGGGTAATCTGAATCACCTGGTTAAATGTTTTCAGTCCACCAAAATGTGTTTTAATACAGTAAAATGCAAACTACTACACTGGGGAGCACAAGAGTACAAGCTACGCCAATAGGACGGAAGACTGTCTTGTAAAACTGCATGACTTGGGAAAGGATGTAGGGGTCAAATAATTGCTTCAGCATGAACTACCAGGGCAGTCCGTGCCTAAAAGGCTGATATGATCTCTGAATGTCTCCAAAAAGGAGATTAGGGAAGGGCTGTTGGCTGTCTTTGGAGCACTGGACAACAGCATTCAGTTCTCACCTCTGTGCTTCTAAGGCTGGCGGAGGGAAAAATGGAGAGAAGAAACAGGGAGGAAATAAAACCACAAAAATCATCCGGAGGCTGAAAAAAAAAGGATTATAGTGGGAGGGCTGGTGAGCTAAGCTGGGGAGAGTAGTGAGGACATGAAGGTGCAGTCAGTCTTTGCTGACCTCCTAGGTTATAATTAACAGGAAACTGAGGAGATTTTTAAAGCCATTGAGTGACTCACAACTGACTACATTCTGTGAGTAGAGAGAGACAACTTGAAAATTGTTCAAACTTCTTGACTGCTTATTTGAAGAAGCATTTTTGCTTGGTCAAGTCCTGTTTCACAGATCCTCATTTGCAAAACTCTGCGCAAGTTCAGTGTAAGAAAAATCAGATTCAGAGTCTGTTTGTGAGGTACTAGGTTAATAATCACAGATTTTTCGTTCAACTGGAGCAGCGGACAAGTCCTAAACAGCAGCCAGGTTCAAAAATTACTCATCTCCTGTGTCTGGGAAATGTGAGACTATTTTTTCCACAACTACTTTTTTCTCATTAATGCCAGTAAGAATGACGTGATGGCAGCACAAGAAAATAAGCTGCATGTTCACATGTTTGACTGCAGGTCTTCTGGGCATGTGTTCTTCTAGATGCAAGAGGTCCATGCATACGGACCCTCTAAGAGTGAACTTGATGGACCACAGCAAAATTGTCCACAGGGGCAAGTGTTCACCCATGTGGACGCAATTACAGGACTAAGCCCTGTATTCTCTTACTGTAGCAGAAGAAGAGTTAGGTTGTGGTCTTCTCAATAGGAGAGCAATGATTTTTAATGCGATTATACTTACGCGCCAAAGAAAACCCCGAAATCCCTTCTGTTTGTAATCTTCTTTCTAAAATTGCTTAGACTTCCAGATGGTAAGAACTGCTAAACTACTTCCATTGAGAAAATTACATTTCCTACTTAAAAAGGGAAGATAAATTTGTATTATGTTCATAGGAGTGGATTTTCAAAAGCAAGAACATTGATCTGCCTGCTCTGAAGTCTGTGGACAGCCCAGTAAGTCTGCTCGACCATCCTGATGTGGATGTGGATGCAGATGTGCGTGTTTCACACAGGTACATCACCCTGAACTCAGGGTCAGGACATTCATGCTAGAGTTTTCCTACCTGGCTCTCCTTGCTGGCATTGAATGTTCTCATTTGGGCTGTCAGAACATCAGAGTATAAATCAATTTTATGCCTGTCTGAACTGCCCTCAGTGAGCTGTTTTAGTCAATTTATCACCATTCCTGGATTTTGGACTTCATCCTCCACCCATTGCCCAGTGTGTTGTTTAAGGTTGGACGCTGAATGTTGCCTGGCATCAGAATCTATTCCTCTGGTGCACATCTCAGAGTCTGTCCTAAGAAAATACATCACTTGAATTTTATGATTATGTTTCTTGTGTATGTAACAGCAAGTCACAAATGAGGTGGGGGTCAGGCAGCCGTTGCAAGTACTCCACATGCAGTGGGAGCTGCCAACTTGTTTAAATGAAGGTTCAAATGCCAGAAAGCAATGAAGGAGGCCGACACTGTCAAGCTGCCTCCCAGATGTTTGGCTTCCTACACCACCAGAGTCTATTCCCCTTTTGCCAGAGACCTCTGATCATCCCATCTACTGATTCACCCAAAGCAGTCCCTGCAGCTGCACTTCTGAATGCCCACAGGAATATATCGACTGCCTACACTTTTGGAAATGATGGTATGGAAACAATTATGGGTTGAAGGAAGGACTAGTGAAGGAATCCTTGCAGTTCTTGTACGAATTTGCAGTGACCACTTAACTATCATGCAGAAGTTCCCATGTTTCCATGGGCCAATTTTTTTCCATTTAAAAAAAAAAAAGTATCTAATTCATATTAGAATGTCACTTCTGATAAGTACGTATAAAAACTGGAAAAGTAATTTTGTTGTACAGCATCTACATGTTTAAAAATTCTGAAAGTTCTTGGTCCAAGAGGCATTGAGCGCAACCTCTGGGTTTCCTGGTAGTGCAGAAGGAGGTTCTTACAGCTTCACTCAGGGCACGTTGAGTGCAAGGTTGAAAGACACAGGGCTGCAGAAGGTCCCAGCAATCCAGCTAGCTATGGATTTTCCTGTAGTTTAAGTGGGGATGTCTAAGTTATGCTGGCCTGAATCTTCCAGAGAAGTCCTGAATTACACTGGAAGTTACCTCCTTAAAGTGTTACAGACCAGAATCTCACACAGCGCAGCCAAGCGTGTTCAAAGCTTGTCTCACTGAATTCATATGTGGCAAGAACTGAAGCGTAACAGGTCATCTAGTCCATTTCCTTGCCCCAAAAAAGCCTGTCCTTTACCATCCCAAGAATCCCTGTTTTGAAGCAAGATTCCCCCTAGTAAAAGGTCTCTAGAGACTTCTGAAAAACCACTGAATAACCTGACAGTTGTAGAAGGTGTGCGCTTGCAGTACCACGACTGCTGCAAGACTCTTGAGCTTAGGAATATTGCTGATTCTTTGCCTTTCTTCTAAGTGGTCCATGGCTGTATGGTCCTGGTGTGACTATTCTGCTCTTTCACTCCAGTGTCTTGACTACAGCAGCGGAGCCCTGACTGGTGACCTCTGTGAAGACCTGTGTGTGGCACAGAAGCTGGTGTACAAACACTGCCTTTACTATGACAGAGGTAAGAAGGTCATCCAGGCTGACTGGAGAGGCCAGCCCATCATCCTGAAATCCAAAAAGGAAATCTTCTCCAGCTACCAGCATCTCAGTATGCTAGAGGAGGTGGAAACACAGAATATTCCTGAAACAGAGCTTCTGCTGATGGTAGCCTTGGAGGTCAAAAATGTCCTGGGGCTAGAACTCTCTAACAATACCATGGGGCCCCTGTGGACAAAGAAGAAGGGACCACGTTGGAAAGCACAGGTGGCCAGCATGTGGTCCTTGCTCCAGCAGGAAGAATATATCTACTTCAGTTTGCTGCAGGACCTCAGCAAACACGTGCTACGAATTATTGGCTCTTGTGGACACTTTTATGCTGTGGAGTATCTCACAGCTGGACACGCCTGGCACAAAACTCTTTTTCCCTTGGAAAACGTGGTCGGTCCCTCCCTTGCTGGCCACAGAAGCAGGGTGAGAGCTGTCGTTGACATTGCACTCAGCTTTCTGGACATGGTGCAGCATTTCGATAATGATTTCTCTCACAGACTTCACCTGTGTGACATCAAACCAGAAAACTTCGCTATCAGGCATGATCTCACGGTAAGCTGAGTCTTTGGGGTTGTGTTGCAGCAGTTTGAGGTCAAATTCTACTCTGAAAGTGGCTGTGTAAAAATGACACTTCCCTCCTCATACAGCTTTTGGCCAAGTTTTTGCAAAAAACAATGCATTTACAAGTGACAGGGGAGCTTCTCTACTGCTTTTCCTCTTTGTAGTATGTGTAGCAATCCTGCTGCTTGTTTCAAGAACTGTTTGCTCAGTTCTGATTTGTTTCACCTCCTCAAAGGCACCGGCACTGACAGGGTCCCTTGGATGTGGCGGCAGATACCTTGTGAAGGCAAGGAGATCTCAAAAGCCGTAAATGACCCTGTAAATTGAGTCACGGCAACTATTTCTGGTAGTGATGCTGAAAGGAAAAACGGTTTGAATTTGAAAGCTACGGCTGAATTCTCTGACCTGGCACAAGGGGAATTCCCCACATACGAACACACACATCTTCGTGCTTTAGTGTTCAGCTTATCTGGTCTGGAAATGATCCAAGGACAGCGACATGAAACTCCCTGGTACTGTTACTCTTGGAGTTTTCATTGTGCAGCTGTAACTCAGACCTGAATAGCTATGCATGTTTTCTAAGTAGTGATGTGGCTCAGCACCACATTGCTGAATGTATCTTGCATTCATTCTGCAGACAGAAATTCCACTGGTTTCGGTGGGAATTGTGTGTACGGACTGGAGGCACTGTGCAATAAGTAAGTGTTAGAACCAGACTCACAGTTTGCAGTGACATCAGTGAAGCTGCTGCACTCTGAGTGAACATAAAGCATTTTCAGGGACTTGAAGGCTATTTTCAGTACTCACTGAGTGTTAATATAACACTTGCATCTTCAGAGTACTAGACAAACATTGCCTAAACATATAGCCATTAAGAGCAATTAGAGTGCTTCCCCTTCACCCTTCCCTTCCCTCCCATTGTTTATTCAGGTGCCGTACAGCAGCTGAACAGGGAATGGGTGAGGACTTACTGTAAGAAACTAAAAAAGCATACCAGTGTTTAGGCAAAGTGAGGTACAGCAGGGATTCCTCAAGGCAGACTTTGCCCATCTTTCTTAGTTACGCAGGGCTGTGACTGCCTGTGGCTGAGCACAAACCAGAGCATCTGTTTTACCAGCTGCTTAGAGGAAAAGAGATTTCATTTAGGGAAAGAGAAAGAATATTGGATGTGTCTTTGTGTTCAAAAAACCTGTAGATGTGGCACTCTGGGACATGGTTTAGTGGGCATGGTGGTGTTGGGTTGATGGTTGGACTGATGATCTTAGAGATCCCTTACAACCTTAATGATTCCTAGTTTTTACTTTCATTAAAAAATAATCCAGCCACCAAGCCAGGAAACATGAAATTATTACTCTACCCTTAATTTGTTTAGTGGTGGAATTGGTAGTGTTAGGTTAATGGTTGGACTGGATGATCTTGAAGGTCTTTTCCAACCTAAACAATTCTATGATTCTATGATGCCCTTACGAGTCCTTTTGGTGACGCTTGCTTCTCCAGGATCCTCCCGTGACTCCTGGGGCCCAAAGAGACAGCAGTCACCTTCTGGTATAGGAAAGTGCTCTAGTTTAGTATTTTCTAGGAGAATTAGTTAAAAAACAAAAAATGAGCTGCTGCTCACTCACAGCTCTCCCAGCTGTACGTTACTTGCAGCCTGTTGGTATCAGCTGTTTTCACCCCAGTGGGCGCAGAGAGAGATGCACACAGACAGAAAGCTGCGGGGGGGGCGAACAGAGTGATCAGATCTCCTTCTGATCAGCAAAGAAGGAAGGAGAGTGAGAAGCAGAAACTCTAGGTGGTTTTATCAACCAGTTCCAGAACAGGGACACAGCAAGGCAGCCTCTTTTTTTGTCCTTCATGTTTGTTTTAAGCAAATTTTTCACTTGCTTCTTTCTTGTGCTCTGTATAGGATAATAATAAACACCCATAATAGTACTGCTACCCTCATCCCAGCAATGAGACTGCTAATGCTCGACGAAATGTGCCTAGAGTGCAATAGTTTTACTTTGAGTATTATTTTCAAATGGTGGGGATAAGCCTCCGGTCCTTGCTCCAGCCTTCACGTGCTGTTCCTGCAGCACGGAGGGGAGAGATCACTGCCTAGTAGATCATCCAGGGGAATTTTAAGCTGCCATAGAGCTACATAAGGGGCAGAGTTGGAAGGAGGTCTGGGTGAATATACAGTGCTCCAGGAGAGCTTGCTATTTTACCAGCACTTCAGAGAGAACTAGAAAGATTACAGCACCTTAAACATGGCTTTAAATCAGGTCAGGAGCCAAGGACACTTCCCGCATTTCCTTAGGTACCTTCATCATCAATTACAATCATAACACACGCCACCAAAATGTAGCTGTTTATAGGTAGAGTGTCACCCAGATCTCTCTTTGCAGGGTCTGGCTGGATGCACACACATTTTTGTAACAGATGAACTTCAGTGAAACCACTGAACCCTTTGGCAGCCCCACATTTGGGAGCCAGGGCTTTTTTTCCTAGCGGAGCAATTGCTCAGCTTGTTGAAGGTGCTTAGTGCTGGCAGAGACCCCACCAGGCTGCTGATGCAGTGACTCTAGGACTGGGGAAACCCTGCACTGCTTTTCCTGTCTCTCCTCCAGAGAAGTGAACGGCAAAACTGCAGAAAGCTTAAGAAGTAAAGAAGAAAAGAAAACAAATTTGCCTGTCCAAACGTGTTAAATTCCTTAGGTTACGTCATCATTATCAAGCGCTCCAAGAAGCTTAAAAATACTTGAGACTTTAAGCTATGCCTCATCTCTTTAAGATTTTCCCTGGGGAAAAAGAGGTAGAATAAATGGAGATTAGACCTTGTTCTTTCTTTTGCCTGTGGAAGGTTTACTTGGCCTTCTACCAGACCAGACATCTTTAGTTCCTGGGGTTGATCCAGCTGCCGCTCCAGCCACACAGTTCAGCTTCCCCTGTTATTTGGGAGGCTGAATCTTAAAAATGAGACTATCATTTCAGCCCAAGTAACTCCGCTTTGCCCAGGTCCCAGACGTTTCCCTCCATGAAAATGTGTGTCAGCTGCTGCAAGGGAGAGTCCCCGACCCTGACTGTCAAGTGTTAAGCACAGCTCTGAACGCACGCTGGTTGCTGCATCCATGGCCCTGAAGGCAGGCTGCGTTCACTGTGGTCACCCACAGTTTGTCTCATGTCAAGCAGCTGCCATCCCATTACTGGCTTCCTTTCTTTCCCTGTTTATTGCTGTGATTTTTTTTTAAGCGAAATATTCATGGGTGGAGTGACAGTGGCAGAAACTGAGACTACAGCCCTTCACTCCCAGAATGGTTTCAAACCTAGCACAGGCAGCAGCTCTGCAGACCTCTTTGTGCTGCATATTCACTATTTTGCAAGCCTTGTGTCAGGGCAAGAAAACTGATTGCTCCCTTCAGTCCTCGCTTTTTCTGCTGAGACCAGCTGCTGGCTGGACTCTGTTAAGTACCGTATTTCTGGACAAGCAGGACAAGAACCATGCACAATAAATGAGTCAAACCATAGAAAACAGGACTGGGCAGAGACAGTCTTGACTTTCGACAGCATCAAGGATCTCTCTACAGCTGAGCAGATTCAAACCCACCAAATGCAATGGCAGGTTCGGAGGAGCTGTAGCAGGTGCCGGTACTTCTGCACATCCCACTGCTCCTCTCCACAATGATAAAGTCAGGGGTTTAGTCAGAATGGTGGATTGTGAAATGACCGTCTGGCCTGTGGGGAATTTTGCATCATCATATAATGAAAAGGTTGCGTTGCCAGCTGCATAAGGTGCAACAAGAAGTAAATCGATCTTCAAGTTGGATAGTCCCAGTTTAAGGCAAATCAATCCAGTTGACCCCAGGGACACATACTGTGCACAAATAATTTTCCTTTTCCTGGTGTCGTAAGCATTGGCTGTTTTTTGTTTAAAAAGTGGCATTTATAAGACTAGTGCAGCTCAGTTACGTGAAATAAAGCCCTTTCATTGTGATCCCAGTTCTCCACTGGCAGATGCTCTCAGCACAGTATTTCCAAAAGCAAGCAGCAAAGAACACTTGCTCAGCCCTATCTGAGCCCTATCTGAGCTGTGCCATGCCAGATCTGATGCTTGTTTTGATCCACAGGTGGTGGCCATTGATGTGGATATGGCCTTTTTTGAACCCAAAATGAGGGACATCCTCGAACAGAACTGCACAGGAGACGAAGATTGTAATTTTTTTGATTGCTTTTCAAAATGCAATCTGAAAATCAGAAAATGTGGAGCACAGAGAGCCAATAACAACTTGCAAGTGAGTAGACACAGCTGCTTTATGCATCCATTTCTTTTAAAATCGCATTGACTATAAAATGCATGGTATGTAGTAGGAGACTGTGAGATGAAGACAGTCAGGTTTTTAAAGGTGGCCAGTCCTGTTCGGAAACCCCATCTTGGGCCACCCAAACAGATCTTTATATTCCCTAGTGTTTATTTGCCATGGTTTTGTGTAGCTGTTAGCCTGATGCCTCACATAGGAGAGTGGAGGAAGTAGGGGCAGGGGATTAGCGTTACTGTCTCCGCTAATGGTAAAGTCAGGCTGTCCACACGTAAGCATTGGAGGGGCTATGGCTGCGATTCTCCACTCCACAGACAGACGTAGGAGGCGCATGTTGTGGAAAGAGGTGTCCAGGGGCTTCCTGGCCCTGGGACGAGGTGTCTTAGTGCTCACCCACTTCGTGCTGGTGGGAGGCACCAGCGCAGCAGAGGGGCTGGGGGAGTGTTGCTTGGTGGCCTTTTGCCCGCGTCTCGCACCCCCTCACCCTCACCTCTTGTTACGCAGAAGTGCAAGAGCAGTCTGAGAAGAAGGGGGATTCCTCAGCTAGAGCGTAGCCTTTGCGGATGCTCCTTTTCTACACCTTTGTCTTTGAATGGCTGGAGGCATTTTGGATTCAGATGACATTTTGCTACAGTCCTAGAGAAGCAGCAGGGCATTAGCTTTAGCTCCTGAAAGACAACAGTCTGCTCTTTTCCCTTTCCTCAGGTAATTTGTGACAAAATATTCCGTCATTGGTTTTCTCCAAACCTCAGAGGACCGTTGGTTTCCCTCCCCCTGCAGCTGCAGCTGCAGAAGGCTGTGCAGGAGTGTGCCGAGCCGGGGCACGTGGACGCTGCCGGGCACCAGAGGACTCTGAAATCTCTCTCCGAGTTATACCACCTGCTTCGGGTCACTCAGCGAGAACTGCAAAGGGCAGAGTAGACACAAAAGGCAGAACTGCAAAGGCCACATCCCAGCCACTGCTAAGGGATGCTGTATTCGAGGCAGCCCGTGTTTTCTTTCTCCCTCTCACTCTTTCGTCCCTCCCACCCATTGTATTACATTTACAGCACAGAGATTGTTTTTCTCCTATGCAAATGAAATTCATGGCTGCAGGTGCCGCACGTCCCGTTATTGTCCTTTCAAGTGTGAAATTGTTTTACATTACCTGGATTCCGTTCTTGCTCATTTTCCTGAGCTAGCGCTAGCCCTCTCCATCAGCATTCAGCACATTGTTTGCTTACCAAGAACTGTAGTCACTGCTCAGAGAGCATCTGTCTGAGTGCGGTGCTCAGACAGAGGATGCATTTATGGAAGAAAAGTGTGAGTAAGTGCAGCAAAACTAATACCAATAATTAAAATAGTGGGTAGGTGGGTGTGGATAAGAAAGTGTATGGTGCTTGTTCTATCTTCTCTGTAGAATGATTTTTTTTAAATTAGGGACAGAGTGCTCTGTGTGAAAAAAACAATCTCATATAGAGAAATGTATTGGCACAGGAGTGAAGAGTTGCTTTTGTACAAAGCTGTCCTTTCTGATGTCCCCAAGTGCATTTTCTCTGGTGTGTTGCATTGCCTGTGCCATAGCTAAGTTTCTGGGAAGAAATTATATGCAGGTACGTAGGACTTTTCTAGAGCAAAATAATTATACCCCTGCTGAGTTCCCATGTGGGTACTTATATTCTGCAGTGGAGAGGTATGAAAAATGCCACTGAATTTTCCCATGCGAACAAGGCCTCAGGCACTTGTACATCAGAGCACTTGATAAGAAGCACTCCTTTGCCAGAGAGCAGAATTACCCAGGAATGCCAACAATCTGTCCTTTGCGCTGAACAGAACGATATCCAGACCCAGGGTTTTCTTACACAGTATTTTTTTAATGAACAAAAGGAAATTTTTCATAAGAATTCATTATCTTGCCATCAGTTACATAAATAAAGATCCCTAGATTAACTTAAAATCATTAACTTTGCCTTTCAACTGTGTGTAGCCGTGGCTGGAGAATCTAACACACGGGTTCAGAAGACATTGCATGTGTTTAGGCCCAATACTGGGCAATAGGCCCATGAGCTGGTTTTTGCATGAAGACATTAAAAAGGCCGCAAACAAAAAACAACAGCCTAAGACAGCCCTCAGCTTGGAAGGACTCTTCAATATTAAGACTGACAGTACTGGCTTGTGGATGTGAGACACATAACACCACCTAATCTTTTTTGTCTGTATATCCCTCAGCCTTATGACAGCCCTGCAGCCTGTGAGCACTAATTATACATAAACTTTCCATTTCTGGAGTGGTTCTTTAAGGTGATGTTAAAGACTGCCTGTGACCAGAAAAATGTGAGCTGCTTAGGAGACCTGGACACTTATCCAAAACTAGCTCAAATTTTCAGACTAGTGCTGGGGTTTTTTTCTGTTTCTTGCAATACACTACTGTAATTTTAAAAATCATGCAGGCCCTCAAGAAGCTCATAGCGAGGGCAAGGTTGGCTGCCTTGCCTGGGGCTGTACTGAAGACAGTACAGCCAGAGCTACAGCTTAGGAGCTCCTGACTGGTAAAGCTGCGCTCAGTCCACGCTTCTCCTCTACCCAGGGAGACAGCCAATGTTTCAATACTTTAAGATGATCCTTTGCAAAAGCAGGAAGGCAGAGCAGAATAAGAAGAAACCCAAATTCCAAAACAAGCCCTGTTACAAAGTCATTAAATTGATAGAGGAGAAAATAATTAGGGATAGAATCAGATTGTGGTAAAGGGTTGGAGACAGATAATGTATCATGTAGAGAGAAGATAAGGAAAAAGAGACGAAGGAGAAATAGGAAAAATGAAGTAAAAAATATGGCCCACTTTGTAAAAACATGATTTATGATGTAAGATTGAATAAACCGGCATTTAGTCTGAGGGAGAAGAGACTGAAGAGAAGCACGGCAACACTCTTCAGAAACAGAAAGAAGCTGATAAAAAGAGAATAGGAGAGAACTGCCCTGTCCAGATTTCCTTGGTGGATATGACGAGCAATGAGCTTAAATTGTAGCAAGGACAATTGAGGCTGGACATTTGTTACAGCCTCTGTGATAGTAAGGAACAGTGGAGATATGGCACAGATCATTTGGGAAAACTTCAGTCTTCATAAGTTGTGATTTTTAACTACAGGCAAGAGTGAATGCCTGTCAGGAATGAGTCCATGCAGTTACGCCAATGATTCTGCCTTGGGGCAGCCTTTTATCTCCAGCTCCTGTGGTTCTGTTATCACCAGCTTATGTTTTTGCTCTCGTGTCTCCCTCACAACAAAATCCACCCTTCTGAGACACGGGGATAAGTAACTCTCCTTTATATGTGCAAATCTGTGGGGTCCCCTGGGAAGGGAAGGCACAGAGATGTCCAACTGTGCAAATGATGCTACAGAGCCTGGCGGTGTGATCAGGGTTCGTGTGTTCCCCACGACCTCCCTACTGAAGGCACTGATGCTTGCTAGGTCAGGAGTGACGCAGCGTATACCCCAAACGCTGCTGGGGAACCTGAAGATCTTACACATTATCCCTCTCCTGTTTCCGTGGTCCCATCTATTCTTTCCTCCTTCCTGAGCCCGGAGGGTACCATCAGGGAAAAGCAAGCATCATGCCAACACACAGTGCTTTGCAGCAGGGCTACACTCCACCATGGCAGGGGTCCCCTTCCCATTTTCAGGTTTGCATTTCAAACAGGCTAAAGTTATGTCGGATATGATGTTGCAGTTTTAAAACAGGTGGAAAAAACATAGCAAAATGAAACGCGGTGGCAGCCAAACACTGGTGGAATGTCACTCTGCTCAGAAGTCCTTCTCCTTGGCAGGATTTAGCAAGGGAAGCTGCCTCTCACAGATTTCTCCAAACCCCCCAGGGCCTGGCTGCAGCCACCTCCACCTGGCAGGGACCTGCTTCCCCCACACCACACGCTTTCCCAGCTCATTAGGTTTCACTTCTTTTCAGGATACAGAGAATAATCCTCAGAAACCTCTCAAGAGCGACACAAATGGGTTATTTGTACTTGGCTGGGCTGTGAGATTGCATATCGCTGATGCAGCCAGCTCTGGCTGGCTTTGGTACACCTTCATCAGTGAGTGGAAAGACAAGGAGAATCTGACAGGCTGTGTGACACAGGGCTTGATTCTTCACTGCCCCCCGTGCACCTTGTAAAGGCAATCAAACCTAGGAAACAGGAGAGAAAAATACTACCAGTGAAGCAAATGAAATATTCCAACTTATTTGGCACGGGTACCAATGACCAAAACAGGAATAAAACAGTAGTCATGCCTTTATCTCCCTGGGACAGAAAAAAAAGAAATTGAAGACACTGATTTAGTTGCCATTTACCTTAAGGAGGCAAGTGCAAACTGCATTATTTTACACCCATGTTTTATGGTGGAAATATCTATACAGGTGTTTGACAATGAAGAACCAGGCTCACGTGTCCCTTCCAACAAAGCCCTTTTCATGCTGCCTTGGCAGCACTGCCCACCAAAAATAGCCCTGGCATAAAGAGATACCCAGCTGGCACGTATTTCAGAGGGCACGGCCAGGTCAGGTGGGTATTGAGTGAGCGCCCTGCGTGCTGTTGAACCCGGGCTGTTGGCACAGCGTGTTGCAATGCAACAGCCAGCAGCGATAGCTGGGAAATTCTGCAGTTAAACAGTCCTGGGGTATGGTCAGAAAATGAAAAGTTGTCAAAAATGATATCATGCATTACAAGAGTCTAATTAAAAAAACCCCAAGGCACCAAACCCCTCAATTTAAAATGCTTTTAAGTCAATTTTGAAAATGTCTAACATACTCAGTTTTGACAGTTTCTATACGGAAAAATCTGCAAGTTATTTTCCCAATTTTGGTTAATTCATACTGAAAAGGTTGGCAAAATAAAAAGATGAAGGTTGAAATGAATCACAATTTAAAAAACAGTGTTTTGTCTGGTCTACGCAGTGAAGCTTGTTAGTACCCTCATCACTTTCTGATGTTTACTTTTCATCCTGATTCAGATGAGAAATTTCATGAAAGCTCAAAATCTTTTGCAGAGACTTTTTTACCCGGCCCCAGTGGTCAGATCCAGAAAAGAAGAGGTCCACATATAGTTTTTGAAGTCACCTTTGCTTCCCACTTCATTTCTGCATACTGTTTGCAATCTTAACATGGGCTGGAATGGTTTTAGCTTGATTTCTCTCACTTTCACGTGTCTCCAAAGCACCTGCCTACTGGCATCCCTGTTTGGTATCTAGTTGCAGCTTTGTTAAATCAAAGACTACATAAGATTCTTCACACTGTTCATCCCCTCCATATAAAAAATGACTCCTCTTATATAGGTTCACTAGTAGCATTTGGCTGCACTGGGAATGGCCACTTAATCCCAAGAAGGCTGTTCCCATTCAATTGATCTCAGCCCCATCTCTTTGCTCGGTCAGGCTGTTCCTGAATCCTTTTCGCCCTATGAAAGTGGCACTACCTCTTGATTAATTTCTACCATTTGCTGCATTAGTGCCTTACTCAGCAACTTCCTCCCCATATTTATGGCTCTCTGTGGAACACGAATGGCATTAAGTCATTGTTTATTCCTTCTTTGCATCTCAATTAGCAGCACGTGCTTCAACTCTGCAATAATCTAAATACACTATCTGTTCCCACATTTTACAAGAGGTGAGTCCAGTTGGAGGTCTACTTCATAATCTTTAGGAAAGATAAATTCAACCCTTTGCTCAAGATTTTCACAGAACTACTCCTTAAATGCAGATTTTTGTCCAATTGGCATTGTATACTCTGCAAAAACATCTACAAGCAATAGTCCTGCACTAGGGTGATGTGAAACAGAGCAAAACTCCTTGCCCCAAAGGATTTATGCGGTGTCCCTTGTGTTTTCAGGTTGACTTAATGGTGACTAACCCAGAACAGCAGGTCATTACTATAGCCACAGTTTTTCATATAGAGCCTACTACTCCCTAGTGTGAACTCACTGACCCCCATGTCCACTGGGAGCATTCAGATACATTGCTCAAGTCAGCAACAGATATAATAACAGATATTTGGGATGGAGGAGAAGAAAGGGAAGGGTTTCTTTTCTTTTGATTACTAGCATTGACTGAACAAAACACTTCCTACAGGTGAAAAATGGGATCAGAAACTTGAAGGAGTTAGGGACTCCTCACTGATTTTTTTTTTTTTTCCCTTGGTTAAAAAGTGTAGACCCAAGCTGCCCTATTTATTTTTTATGTAGTTTAAAAAAAAAAAAAAAAAAGAATTAAGCCGCATGCCATGTTGCCTGTCTTTCAGCAGATCATATTGTTGTATGTAATGGGCAGGAAGGTGATAAATTGTAGCTTTTAACGAGTATCAGTCTGTAACATCAGAGCCTTGTGGCTGTAATATCAGTTTACACATCTGGACAACCAACTGTAACAAAACCCATAACCGGTATTGGTGGAAGCGTACAATCAGATTAGGCATTTTGGCAGATGCTCTCAGAAGCCTAGTACAGCTGAGCAATGAAATCCCTCTGTTGGAGCTGACCTGCAGTGAGTCCAAGCAATAAGCAGAGTCACTCTGCAGGAGCCTCAGTCGCTGCCACTTTCCAGGATCCCCAATGAAATCAGGAGAAAGGCTACTAGGCTTTCAGTAGCAGGAAAAGGAAGCAACACGTAGAGAGGGAAAGAGTGTGTTGCTTGGAATTATGAAAATCCAGGACAACTGAACTCAGAACCGAAGCTAAGAAGAGACCCCGCACTGAAAAATCAGAGAACGTCAGTAAATTGATTGGAAAAAAAATCCCAAACACTTCTATTGTAGTCCTTTAAAATAAAAAAGAACAGCAGCACAGGGGATATAGCGCAGGCATCTGCAAAGACATTTGTTGTATGTGTCTAAGGATCTGTCAAGTAGACTGCGGAGCTGTATAATGACATCTGCAGCCTAAAGGCTAGACTGAATAAAATAACTTAGCAAAAGCTTTTAGAACTACTGTTTACATAAATGCAGAAAACTGCCCTAATTAGTAACAGCCTATGTTGGCCAAAAAAGGGGAAAAGAGTGCTTTTCTCAATAAAAGTGTTATTATGTGTATAAATTAAAGTAAGGCAAAATGTGGAAATCCCTGAAAGGCTATGATCCATAATCCTGTAGGTTGTTGAACGTTTTGATCCTGCAGGCTTGGGCCCCTAAGCAGCAGGGTGATTGCTGAGCTCCTTTAAACGCTGTGATTATTGGTGCCCTCTGCAATATTCTTTGGGCTCCTCTTTCTGCAAACTGGAGGGGCTTTTTCCTACACTACAAATGTACCTAAGTGGTGACGGCAGCCAGAAGGGTGTGCATATGACCCAGTGCATAATCACTTCCACAAGTATCTGCTGCTAGTGCTTTCAAGATACATGTAATCCAAGCTGGAGGGAGACTATTGTGAATACCTCTCATTTTCCCTTGCTGGTTCCTTAGTGGTTTTCTTGTAGCTAGTTAGAAACCGAATCCCCCATCCTGCTTAAATTGGTTATAATCTCTCCAAGATTCGTGCTACAGCAGGAAAAGACCAAGCTGCATCGAGTTCAGGATGGGTTCATTCTCTTAAAGGTATGACATGCAAAGCTGCAGGAAAGCACAGAGCTTAATTTTTATTTTTAAAGAAGAGGTTCTCTGGCTAAATGTAAGTAATTGAAAAAAATACGTTTCAACTAATATCCCATGTAAAGTTATGAATTAACATTTGTCTGTATTTGCATAATTTAAAGCCCTCGGCTCCTTTCCCATTCAAAAGAAAATTAAAAAAAGCAGAACATGTTTACTGCTTTTCACAGGTATGCCAATTACTTCTTTCCCGTTTGTATGTCAGACATTTCAGGTTCTATGTTTGTCATTAGGAGACAGATTTTTTCCATTATCCCAAGAAAGCGAATATCTGGAAAAATGCACTTTCCAAAGATTATTTTTTTCTCTTATTCAAGGGTTATTAAGCACCATTCTAATCTTGCAGAGAGTTATCAGTGGCTAAATATTTATTACATGAAGCCAGGGCCTGATTAATGGACTCAATATCTAACGGTAACTAAATAAATATCCATGTAATTACTCCAGTGTTCAGAACTTTGCTTTTAATGGAATGATCCCAGTATTATCCTATCTGATTCTAGATTACATATGTACAAGTAAGTGCTTTGCCAAACTTATTTTCATATATGCTTTCACATGGATTAAGACTACAACTGACTCTTGGCAAAACTGCATCTGGACGGGAGCATAGAGGAACAAAATATAACCCTTACAAACTTATATCCATGGTCTTCCTTTTAGTCATCATATTCAATTGTTTGTGGAGTAAAGGCAGTGTGTGTGCACACCAGTACTCATGCATCTGTTTGTTGAACTGCAACTTCATGTAACAAATGCTCAGTGAATAGTCCACAAATGCCCAGTATTTTTGTTTTTCCTATTATATTCTATATAAATTGGGAAAATGCAAGAGTAATTAGCAACATGAATGAGCATCACACAGTGTAGAGAAATAATGAAAAATTAATGGAATGCTTAATCAAATTTTGCGGTTTTATCCATTGATTTCACTGAGCTTTCTTAAATGATTAAAGAGATACATTTGTTGGATCATATGCTAGTCTCCAACTTTAGAAAATATCAGATGAACAGTATTACAGCAGTCAAAGCAGTATTGCTGAAGAGGCATTAGATAATGCAAGCACACACCATGAATTTCCATTGCCGTTTCAGTAGATATCTCTGAAAAGCGAAGAAATGAAGCCAAGAGCTGGAAAGGACAGCGATAAGCCCTACTGAGATGCCTGCAAATGGACTCTACATTAAATAGCAGGGACAGATCTTCATTCCCACCTCATTCTTTTTGTGTACGTTTTCCCTTGCATATGTACTGACATGAATTCATATGTGATATTAGCATGTTTTAAGGCTCAAGCTGGATTTACACCAGCATGACTCACTGGGAATTTTGGTGTGTGCTCTTGATTCATGTCGGCAGGAGAGCAGGAGCTCCTTGCATTTTAAATGGGCAGAGGTAGGAGTAATAGGGGGGTTGGGCTAGATGATCTCTCAAGGTCCCTTCCAACCCAAAGCATTCTATGATTCTATGATTCTATGAATATGAGCCATAAGGTCATTTAATAAATGTGAGAATACAGAAGTTTCAGTATAGCCCAGAGCTTTTTTTCTTTCCCTGGCTGAAATCTCTGTGGAAAGGGTGATACACAGCTGCGCCATCTCAGAAATAATCCGGGGATGCTCCTCAAGGACGGCGGCACTCTCCATCACCATGACTTCACAGACACTGGCTCAGCAATGGCGTCTGGCACGCTGGCAATGGGGCTGCAGCTCCGCTTGCACCTCAGCCAGCTCTAGGGCAGGGCAGGGAGCTCGTGGGACACGGGGTTTTTGTCTCTCCTGCACCTGGACAATGAGCAGATAGGTCAAGCCAACCTGCTGGTTGAAGGCTCTAGCTCAGCCCCTCTCCTCCGATAGCGCTGATCGTTAGGCAATGAGTTACAAGCGTTGACTCTCCCAGTCCTTGAGTGCAAGCTCACTGGGAAAGAAAAGCCAGTTCTCTAATGGATCTTCACAGGGTGCTGGAGGGCGAGTGTCTAGCACCGTTCCCAGTACTGAGGTGTCTCTTCCAGGAAAGTCTCTCTCATCTCTGGGGTCCTTCACCGTCCTGGCACAACGGTGGGGTGCTGCGGGGGGACTTCACACCACCGCTCACTGTTCTGCTCCTCTGGGACGGGCCGCAAGAGCCTTTCCCATGCCAAGACTGGTGCCTCAGGGCAATGCTGCATACATGTCAAGAAGGGCAGTGAAAGAACACAAAACAAATGCGGCACCACGGAAGTTCCTCGTCTGTTGATTTCACCCCATTCCCACAGCTCCAGGATTCTGACAGCCTCACACAAACTTTGCTGAGAAAGAGCTTCTCTCATGTAGCCTGCTGCAAAAGGATTGTAGGAGTGAATTTAATACTATCTGCTTATCCATGTGGGAAACAGATAAGAATTGTCTGAATAATCACTACAAAATAAGGCAGTTTTTCTGGAAAGTGTAAAGGAAGAGAAAGAATTTCCTGGGCTCCATCCTTTCATATTATAGACAGCAGAGCACAGCAAGGCTGTGTCTAATTTGTAGTCCAGGAGTTCACAAAGCTGTCGGCCAGGGCACATGCCATCTCTGGAAGCAACAGGGATTTCAATGCAGGCACACACACCTGCTAGGGCATTCGGATAAAAGTCTGGTAGCTGGAGCGTGCAACTACACAGCTATAAATATTTAAACTAGCTGTTCTGAGTGCACATTCTCAAGCTGCAATGATGCTGGAGTGCAGAGCAGAGCTGGAGCAAGCCCAAATATGGGCTTTTAAAGGGTGCTTGTGTGTATCTCTGTGGACACTTCTGGTACTATGAAGCGCTATTAAAAGTGGAAGATAACGGTGTCTTTTCCTTAGAAGAAGAAAGCCATACCAAAAAAATACAGCCTCTCTCTTGCATAGGAATAGGGAAGATTGTTATGAGAAGAGGCTGAGAGAACTGGGCTGGTTTAGCCTTAAGAAGCGATTGCTGTGTACAGCTAACGGGGGCGTGTAAAGAAGATGGAGCCAAACTCTGCTCGGAAGTGTGCGGTGGCAGGATGAGGCAACAGGCACAAGCTGGAACAAGGGAAATTCCAACTCAGTATTAAGAAAAAGGTTTATACTGTGAAGAGGGTCAAGCACTGGAACAAGGTCCCAGAGAGGCTGTGGAGTCTCCATCCTTGGGGATATTCAAGCTTGACAGGACAAGCCCCTGAGAAATCTGGTCTAATTGGTCCTCCTTTGAGCAGGAGGTTGGACTAGCTGACCTCCACATCTCAGTGCCAGCATGCAGCCTTTCAAAAATGTCAACCACAGTTTAAAAATCAGAGAAGCATAATGGTCCTTCTTAACTACTATTACCCAAAATACCTAAATGTTTCTTTTAACTGTGGCTATTCCTTATGTGAAGGAGCCAAGAGCACATATTTGGTCTCCGTCTAACAAGTGCCCCATCCAGTTATTTGCAGGCATCTTCTACTCTAAGCCAAAGCACAGATTTCATACTCTGGCTTAGCCAAAGCCAACTCAAGCTCTGAGGAAGCTGAGGAATGGGAATAACAAGAGTTTCATTAATGCTAAGGAACTGCAGAGTTGCATTGCCAACAGGAGGAATTGTCTGCAAAATTCCTGAATCCCAAAACTTAATCTCCATCTGAACTTCTAGGACAATATGATCATGGTTTAGACATTTTGTTGTCTCTCTTAGGCTAAGTGGATAAGGGTCTCATTGTGCCAGGTGCTAGACAGGACCAGAGTAATAAATAATGCCCGACTGCATCCACATTTGGATCCTTCTGGCCTGCTCTGTAAAAGACCTTCAGGGGCAAGAGCGGATATCAGTATAATCTATGTCCACTGGAAAACCTCAACATGAGAAAAGATCAGAATCAAGCCCAATAGTTTGGTGCTCTTTGGTGTGACTTAAGATACTTCCTCCCAAACAGAACCTTAGTGCTGAGAAAACCCCACTGCTCCTCCTTTATCTTAGGCACAATTGCAAGATTAAGGACGAAAAGAGAACAGCCAAGCACTGGAGGTACGAAGATTTTAAAAAGTAGCTGTCATGTAACTAGCAGAAAATTATAAAATAAATTCTGCAGAAATATAAAAATAAATGCCTTTTAGTTGTTCAGATGAGTAAGACATAGCAAGTTTCTAAATAATGTATCACTATCGTTAGAAGCTTGAATATTACTGCTTTTTCTCCCCAAAGAAGTAGTATATGCGGCAGATACAAAAGGGTTGTTGTTTTGTGTTCAGGTTTTTTTTTTAAAGCATTATGCCAAGTTGCTGTTTTCAAACACATGTTGATGCTGGGAAGAAATGGGCATGTATCCATGTTGCCTTCGGGCCAAACCATTTAACCAGACCTGGGAATACTGACAAACTTTCTCAACCTCTCTCTCTCTCCAGTGCAATTGTATAAAGCAACCCCTTGCAGATCTCTCTATGAAAATGTCCAGTAAAAATATCACGCTGCATGCTTCCACTGATCAAGTGGAAAATTATTTTTAATGTACTCCTGAAGAACGGTAGCAGGTAAGTAGCAAACGTTCTCACGGTCATTATAAAGGGGTATGTGTCAGTATATAAATCAGTAGCTGGCTCGATGCCATTCACTTCTGAATGGAAACTGTCTGGTTTTGCAGAGTTCTGCTCACAGCAACTGAGCATCAATGCTTAGTGTGTAGCTGTTAGGGAAAAAACGAGCACGACAACACAAATCATGGAGCCCCTGATGAACATCTCTGCACATGGCTGCTTCTTCTAATCACCAGCAGAATTTAATGAGACACCTGCAGTTTATAGACACTCTTGTTGCAGCATAAATTGCCCTGAGCGCACAAAGTCTCCTTTTAAAAAATATTCTTCAGTAAACCATAAACCACAAAGAGTTCATTGTCACTAATAACATACTCCTCATTAATTTATAATTGTATGAAACCATATTCCCCCATACATGACCTACAACAGATCTGAAGATTAAGTCAAAGGCTGTTAAGATCTCCTAATTAGCACAGTTTTCAAACATTTTAGTTTTCATTAAGAAAACAGTGCTGGAGACCTTGAAATTGACCCCTTGCAATGCTGTAAAAATAGCAATTCTTCACAAATCTGACCCGTATCAGATGAAGGAGAGGACTGAATACATCCCATGGGTCTCTAGGTAGGAACAAGCTCAGGCAGGCTGGGCTTCCTCCTCTGCTTGAAGCTGCAATGGCATCCAGCTGACTGCAGCCACGGATGCTCCTGCCTCACCTTCCACTGCCATTGCACTGAGGGGGCAGCTGGGACTGCCAAAAACATAGAGGCAGTTCCTTAGAATGCCAGAAAGAGTAAAGGTAATGTATATCTTGTCATACCTTATCACACTTGCAGAGAGGAGGCAATAAAAACCTTTATTTTCTAATCAGCAATGTGTTCTTTGCTGCATGACAGTAGAAACAGAGAATGGTATCTGCTAAAAAGAAAACAAAACCGGCTCCTCTGAATCGGTGAGCTTAGAGAGAGAGACAAGGCTTGTTACTGAGAATTAGGGATATTGCCATGCACCAAGTAAGCATCTGGAAATCACCAGCATGAATTGCTGCATCTGTGGCGTGCCTCGGGGCTTTATTGGCTTGGACCAGAACATGGTGTGGCTACAGCAAAGCAGCCTCTCAGACTTTCTTCAGTAGGTGTACAGGCTTCCCAGGAATTTGGCTACGAGCTGTTTTGTTACCATTGACAACAACATTTTGACTTTTTACATCTGGGATGAATACTTGAGGATCTTTGGTCTAATTTTGTTGCAACCTGCAAATATCTGAGGGTTACCTTAAGGCTTTCCTTAGAAGGGTGCTCAGAAATTGTTAGCACATTATAAATTGTGACCTGTGCTAACACAAGCCTGCTGCTTGTAGGAGGAAAAAGCTTTGTGGCATTAGTTAGCGGAAGAGCATTTAATAGCAGCATTGAAAAAAGTAATGGAGATTTCATTCTGCTCCTTTTTTGTTGTCAAATATAATCTATTTGTCAGTGGCTGCCTCTCCGACATTTCATATCCTCTTCCCTCCACGGACAATAGCTACATTTCACACTATGCCAGCTGGTGTAAACAAACACATCTCCAGTGAAGTTAATGGAGCCGGGGCTTTTTACACAGTCTGAGGATCTGGAGCTGAACATTTTAAGCTGGCTGTGCAGTCTCATCAGTTATCAAATGGGACATGTCAGAGAGCCACTCTGAGTTCAGACAAAATAGTTGTCTAACAGCCCTGCTATCAGGAAAGCCACAAATATTCTTACAAAAACAGTTCTGGTGGAGCTGGCAAGTATCTTTTACAATATATTCCTTATGGAAAAAAAAGGCAGCACATTTTTATTCCTCTCACATTATTCAGAGATTTTCTCATCATCAGAACAAGAAAATGTCAGAATAATTTTATTTGAAAAATGATTTTTTAATAAAGTGAGTGGAACCTTCTCAGCTAGCGGTAGTGAAAGAGAATAACGTTAATGGAATTTTCATTAAAGAAAACTTCTTTTCAAAATAGTACAGACCATTGGGAGAGGAAAATTAGCAGTCAGATCCTCACTGACTGCAATCTGGCATCGTTCTAGTGACAGACTAACATCTCGTCTAGCGTCGCAAGTGAAATTACACAGCCAAGTTGTGCTCTGACATATGCATTTGTTATGCACTACCTCATATTTGTTACTTGTTACCTCAAGGCAGAGAAGCAAATTTGTTTTTAATAATGAGAAATAAGCAGGTGACATCTAACAGCAAAATTCTTGAGGGTTTGGACTTCCTTAAAGAAACCAAAATAGCTTACAAAAAATACACATTTCAGGCTTTAATCAAGCCTCAGTGGTTCAAAACCTCATTCCTATGGCCCAGGGGATTTTTTACACGCTCATTTCTTACCAAGCACAGGGTCATTTCTGTATCATCTACACCCCAGGGGCCAACCCTGTGGATCCCCTTTGCCACCACAATTGAGTCTATAGTTGTACAAAGGGTTAGTTGTGTTATTGAGTCTATAGTTGTACAAAGGGTTAGTTGTGTTATAGGCTGGGCTATGTTGATAAACAAGTTCACAGTCAACTTCTAAAAGATGCAACAAACATCCTACCTCCAAATTACCCGAAGGTTACCTATGGATTTGGATTTTTTTCATGTTTTAGTATTTTCCCATGCTTGAATTGCCTCTGTCACTGTTACAGCCCCCAGGACACAGAGGCTGAGAACCCCAAAACATTAATGCATTTATACTTAAGCAATACCTCTACAAAGCAGAGCTTTGCTACTCTTAATTTTTCCATGCATTTCAAACAGCTCTCGTTTATAATGACTTTTAGAGATAAAAAGTAGTAGTTAGTTACACTGTTATTTGGATTATTAGCAGTCATGGGGAGCTAGGTACATTGCAGGTGGATACTCGAGCTAAGTACTCCCGGCACAGGTATCTTTTAAGCCTAGCCTGAACTGACATGCTGAAGGACACAGGATGCCTGGAGGAAAGGTAAGAGTGAAACCCTGACCTTTGGGATAGCATTTTCAGCCCAAAGCCTCCAGCCCCTGTGCATGCCTTGCATTACCACCCTGGGCTGGCATCCTGCCTGCCCCACAAGGCACCCTGAAGCCCAAGCTAGTGCTGGGGTTGGCAGCTCTAAAGGACCAACCATCTCCATTGTCTGCAGCACTGGAAAAAATCAGGCGGTGGGATTTCCGCGGAGATCTCTGTGCCTCCCTCCTTCAGTCCTTTCAGAAGGGAGGAGAGGAGTTGCAGCAATGCCTCCGCTACAGCTGCAGGGACTGAAGGTAAGGTAGACTGGTTAGCTCAGACACCAAAGTCAGCCTCCCTGGCGTCAAGAGCAAGCTTGGTGCAAGTTAATTTACTTTCCGTTGCAGGCTGTAAAGGTGAGGTGGCATTTGGCAGTGTTTCAGAGGAAAGCAGGTGATGAAATGTGCTGAAACATATATGCAGCAGGCATGAACGGAGAATCAGGTGAATAAACATCAAATACGGAGTCCAGAGAACAGAAACCCTTTTTCCTATCAGTCGAATCACAGCTGGAGAACCCAGACTAATTAGGTTAAGAAACCCAGAATACCTGAGAGGCACAGGAAAAACCTGAAACTTAGCAGGAAATCTGTCCATGGTGAAGCCGCTGAGTGAGCTGGTGAGAGAAATTACTCGAAGGCATGGAGCAGAGCCAAGGAAAACAGGCAACAATCGACCAGACATTACAGAATATTCTGGGCATAAATTGCTCTACAGAAGTGCAGTGCTTCTTAGGATTGGGTACTTAAGGGTACTTAAGTATTTCTTGTGTAAAGACTCCACAGCCAGCTGCTTGGGAATTTTTTTAGCAATTTTTTAAAGACTGAGAAATACCAATTAATCAGAGCAAATCTTTTGCAAAAAATGTATCATCTGCTTTGAGAAATATCCACAGGAACACAAAAATGGCACTGAACTAGTGTGGGGTTTTTGTCAAGTTACCTACTAGGCTTAATGTCTAGGATCTGTTGTCCTGTAGCTGCTCGGCAAAAGGAGTGGTCCCGCAGATGCCAAAATTTTGATACCTAGGAGTAGCCCTAATTTGTGAGCTGCCTTAAAGCATATGACCCCACAGTTTCCAGAACCCTTTTGCCAAACTGGCATTGTAGAAGCCCCAATTCAAATGATGATTTTCAGAGAACAGACTCACCATTTGGGAACTGGAGACTTTGAGCAAAAGGGGACTTTGAGATACAGAACTCCCCATAACATTCGGGATGACTCTGTTGCTGTGAATGATGCTCACTATGCTGCATAAAACAGACTCCCAGTTTTAGAGTCACTCTTTATAGCGTTTACAAATATGGGCATGCCCTCCATTAACAGAGAGTTTAATAGCTTTGAAGTATTTTTTAATAAACTAAATCTTCACATTTTTCAGTACTGAGCTCAAAGCATAAGTAATTCTTATAAACATTTTATTTGAACCAACATTAGAAGTCATTTTGGCATTTGTTGTATCATTTGCCCCATTCTTATGTAAAAGCCTCCTATTCTGTTTTGCATATAATTTTATTTAGATTACTGTAATTTTGGTTGCAACTAATCACACACATTAAAAAGCAGCTAGCCTTGAATAAGTCTTGATAAAAAGCTTGACACTCTGTGCTGCTCATTGTTGATAATTGATGCATTAATGCACACCTGATTTAAAATGCATAGTACAAATACAAAATGCAAATTACAGCCAACCAAACTGCAATCAAGGTTTTCATGTCTCTGCGGTGTGTGGCGTGGTATTCACCAGCTGTAGCCCAGGGCCCAGTAGGCTACATTTAAGCCCTTGTTTTTTAATTTATTCCCAACGACCGGCTTCCCTGGGAGCGGGGCAGAAGGCTTGGTATGTTCACTGGGAGCAAATGGCACTACAAGACCGTATGAACTCAAAAAGACCCAGATCTTGAGGTCTAGTTTCTCACCAAACTGATTTCCAAACAACCCCTCAAGACAAGTACATCCTCCCCTCCAAAAACTTATCAGGCCATTTTATTGTTAAATGATGTTAAATTTTTCTAAAATTGAGGCAGTAACATTTTTTTTCTTACAGTTACAATTAGATAAGGGCAAAATTTGCAGATTCAGAGCCTTTTTATTTCTCTGAGATGCTTGATCCCCCGCGTACTACGGAAGCGCTCTGCAGGCTTTGAATCAAGCCTGTGATTCCCCACCGCAGTCGGCATGGCTCTGTAAGACTACATTCAGACGCAATTGCTAGATCAGATCCTTAATTTGTACTTGACAATGTTCAGCTCATACGCACAGTAGGTGGGCGGGCGAATTTGATGGCTTTCAAGATTGTGTGGGGGAAAGGAAAAAATACACTTTGTTCTGTATCTGGTGTGAAAATGATTAATCTCTTTTATATTCTTTTAATTTACAACATGGATGTGGAGCGAGAGAGACTTAGATTTTAATCTTTTCACTGAAATAAAATAATTAAAATGGTTTCACAAACTCATTTATTTCCACATGAAATAGTCTATTTTAGGCATGTTCGAAAAAGTGTTTCAGAAGTTAGTGATTTAAAGCAAGCAGCTGCATACTGATAACAGGGGAAATATCTCACTGTGGCTTTAGATCACAGGAATCCTCTCAGCAAAGGAACTAATTTTTCTTTCGAACTTTGAAAGAAAACCCGCACTGGTTAGAGTGCTAGCCTGAAATTAAAATACATATCTGCTTATTTTGCAAGAAAAACATTATAAAAATGGGTTGAAAGAGCTGCAGCTCTTTTAATACCTCACAAACAGTAATTTACTGCAAAGAGAAAAGCTACTGAATTCTTCCTCCTCTAACAAACTATTCATTTGTTACGTACGGACAGAAGATGTGCCACTGTTCATACAGGTATTTTAAATACTGAACTCTGCTTGCTATCGAAGTTGTTGTCACGGAGGGGTGATTGCAGTGGGTTATGTGTGGTCCCAGCCCTCACTGCAGCGTGCCCCGAGCAGTCCCAGGCGATGCCTGTCTGCTGATCTCAGAGTGGAGACTCTATAACCACAAACATCTAATGCAATAAGTGCTTGTAATGATTCCTTTCCCATCCAATAGCCTGTTCTTGTACCTTAACCCCTGACAGCTCATCTTTATCAAATGATAAAATGTTTTATCACATGAGTCGATGCTTAGATGGCAAATGTGTTTTGGGAGAACTGGCGATGACTTACAAGTCAGTTTGCTCAATCTGTTTTTCTGTCCTTGGACTTGTCAAGCATGAAGACAATCAAATCCTGGCAGCATTTACATTTGATGTCCATCTAGAATAACTTACTGGGTCAAAGAGTTATCTCAGTCTGTCACTTGGGGTCACCAAGGAGTTTTCTGGGCCAAAGAGTGCCGGTGGCGGGCAGACTGTCTCTCAGTCGGGCTCCTTGATGGCCCATCAGGATAAAAACAGCTTCTCTCTGCTGTGAGAAGTTTTCACCTACAGATGTCTACTGTAACATGCGGACCCATGATTTTCTTGGCAACTTTTCAAAACTGGGCTTTTTCAAAATTATTTCCTTACTCACTCAATAGTTGGATGTTCAGAGTTTGGCAGACTTGGAGAAAAAGATCTGCAAGGGAATTCAGGGTTCAGAAAGTCACACTCGTGTTATCAGTATTTTAATTTGCCCTGAACTCAGACTTAAGCCCAGAAGGAATCATTAAATATTGTAATCTTCTGTAGATCACAGACTTTCATAGAGTTACCCTTTTTTGTGGCCCCCCCAAATGTTTGTTTGATTACTCATTTCTTCCATGTGAGATTTGACTGTTGATTTGAAGACATCCAGACATGGAAAGCCCTCCACATCTCTTTGTGGTTTGTTCCAATGGCTAATCACTCTCACTTCTTTCTCAATTAAACCTGTCTGATGCTGGCTTCCAGCCATCTGTTTGTACAATGTCTTTCTCATGAAGTAAGACAGCTTTGGGTAAGTCAGAGTCAGGCACTGGCAAGCTAAATCCACTCAAGCAAAATGCTCTGCAAGAATGGTTGTTAGCATTTTTAATTATAAACTCTTTATTTAAATAAACTGAAATAAAAAACTCACAGTGAATTAGTGTTTTATATAGCATTTTAAAAAGCATTGAGCACTCTATGAGCATATGGTTTTATTTTAATATTTCTCTAGGCAGGTATTATTGAGAATAAAGAAAACTACATATTTGTTCTTCTGCTTTGTATAACAAACATCTGCATTCTTGTCTACCTCAAGTGTCTGTTTATGAAGTTAGAGAAATCCACTGTCTAAGGAGTAGGCCAGAACAGCACTGGAAACTCAAAAGAAATACCAGCCAATGGTCTGGCTGACTAAAGAGAAAGAAATAAAACTCAAAGCTTCACCTGTCTCCAACGAAACTCATAGGGAAAAACCTTAAAGACCCAACTATGGCATTCAATAGCTGTATTTTTTTATTAGAAAGCTGTTTCTTCTCTGCCAACTCTACCCTGAAATCAGGATGGACAGAGAAACTGAGGCCTCAGATGCCCAGAAGAAACAGGAATTACTCAGAAATGAAGAAAACAGAGAAGAAAAGGATCTGGGTCTGCATCCATTGAAACCGATGGAAGATTTCCTCTCAGTGCTAACGTATGCTTTACTGCTTTGACTGAAAGACTTCTACACAGTCCCCTCAGATTCAAGAACTGTTAATGGCACCTATGTCAATGTCACTGCGCTGGGGTGGGTCCATCTGCTGTCCATTTACAGGCTGGGTTCGGAAGGATGGCACCATAAGGACATACTGAAAACCTGAGACAGGAATGCTTTGTAAATTTACCACCCTCGAAGCCCACAGAGATGTAAAATCAGGCAGAGGCCCCAGGGGCAAGGTCAGGAAAAGTAAAAATTTTAAAAAAGCCCCCTCCAAACAGCCTGCAAAGTACTACTCTAGAAAGCTACTGTCATGTTTCTAATATGAGTTTCAAAGACCCCTACAAAACAAACTAGCTAAAATTTATTTTAATAATTGAGACAATGGTCTAACCTCTTGTTGTTGTTCTCCACCACAGAAGAACAACATTGCCCTTAACTAATCATTGTGAATAAATCGATCACACAATTACCATTAGTGCAGTTATCCGATTATGCCCTTCCATATAGCTAAAGGAAATCAAAGACAATCCATGTACATTAATGTGCTGCACCTTTCCTGCAGGATAGTCTGGCATCGCATTAAGTGCTATTTCTAGAGACTGCCTGCAGCGGATTTAAATTCTGCTTGAATAAAGGAAAGATAATGTTACTTCCATCTCTTTGAGTCATCTGGGTTTTGTTTTGATCATATTTCAGGAATATTCGCATGCTTCCCATACATACTGTAAGAGTATTTTTGTAACACAAGGTTCTCCTTTCTAAGGTCATTTATTTTAGTTTCAATACAGCCATGCTGATAAATGGGAGATGAAGGGGCATGAGAACTTACTTCCCCATTTAATCACAAACTCTAAGCAATAAAATGTACTCCCTAAGTACTAAGAATAGTTTTGCACCAAATCTTACACATGGAAACTCCCATGACTTCTAATTAGCGGAGTCAAGAACTACAGGCTCGTCTCTGAGGCCACCTCTATACCCCTTTATTAGGTTAATCCTGAGGGCAGCCCAGGCTGAAACAATCCTGTATCCACACTCCTGTCTGCCACCCTGGCAGACCCTGAGCATGGGATCTACCCCCAGGCCCTTGCAGCTCTTTCCCAGCTTGTTTACATTACACACATCTAGGGCCGTAACTGTCTGGCCCCACATAAATGGCTCTGCTTGGCTTACATTACTGTTTACCACTGCCATTTAACACAAAAAGGGAAGGGGTGGCGAAACCCAGTCCTGAGCTCCCCGCACTAGCCACCAGCAGCCAGAAGCTGGGGTTGAATGGAGCAAACAGCATTTACACCCTCAGGTTTCCCTGAGCACCTGCACGGACATAGACTTTATTTCATTGCAGAGGTCAAAGTCCATTGGTATTGCCTCAGTTAAAAATGTCTTTGCTTTCCTCATTCTCATGCTTTGCTCATATCTGTACAACAGGGCTACAAATAAGCGCACTCTCATGCCCTGTGAAAACTCAGTCCAGCGTGGGATGTCCTGGAAGCCACTGTGGAGCCAGGCCTGCCATGGAGACTGTGGTAAGACTTGCCATGGCAGGAGAAGCGCAAACAAGGGTATCTCTGCTTTTCTAAAAAGGCAAAATAAACCATGCTGAACCCAAGAAAACCCACTGCAGGGCATTTTGTGATGGGGGGTGTCACTGAGTCTGAAGGATGGTGCCTTTAAGAAGGCAAGGAGGGAAGGAGTAAAAGCTTGCAAACAGATAAATTAGCTGCTTGTAGAGCTGTGCAGGGCTCCTGATTCATGTCAGTCACAGATCCACCTTCTCTGTGTTTTCTTATCCTTCATGTCTACCATACACCTACTTATTGGGTAGTTCTGGTAGTGCCTAATGGGAACCAAACCGTGCAGTAGGCACAGCCATCACAAACTTTCTTGTTAGACGGCTTCTGTGTCAACAATAGCTCTGGCAGGGGTGGAGTCGTTTTGCTGGTATATCCATCACCCCATCTTGGGATGCTGCAGGACCACCTTCCAGGTATCCCTATTCACAACTGGAGGAATATACTTCTTGGCAGTGATGACTGATCATTGGGCATAAAAGGATGTAGGAGCTAGAAGAAAGACGGTGGCGCAGTCAGCTGAAGAGCATCATTCTGAGGCCACACCTGGAATACTGTGTCCAGTTTTGGGCCCCTCAATACAAGAAAGACATTGAGGTGCTGGAGCGTGTCCAGAGAAGGGCAACAAGGTTGGTAAAGGGTCTGGAGCACAGGCCTTATGAGGAGCGGCTGAGGGAACTGGGGTTGTTTAGTCTGGAGAAGAGGAGGCTGAGGGGAGACCTTATCGCTCTCTACAACTACCTGAAAGGAGGTTGTAGTGAGGTGGGTGTTGGTCTCTTCTCCCAAGTAACAAGAGATAGGACAAGAGGAAATGGGCTCAAGCTGCGCCAGGGGAGGTTTAGGTTGGAAATTAGGAAAAATTTCTTTACGGAAAGGGTGGTCAAGCATTGGAACAGGCTGCCCAGAGAGGTGGTGGAGTCCCCATCCCTGGAAGCGTTCAAAAAACGTGTAGACATGGCACTTTGGGACATGGTTTAGTCTAGTCTACCCATGATTGGCTTAGAGTAGACTTGGTAGTGTAGGTTAATGGTTGGACTGGATGATCTTAAAGGTCTTTTCCAACCTAAACGATTCTATGATTGTATGATTCTATTCATCTGAAATCAGCAGCACGTTCCCTCACCCTCACACCTTGGAAAAGCCACTGCTCGAGGACAAGTCTCAAGGTCCCTCTCTCAAAGGTCCCTTCAAAGCAAGTCTTGCAAGAGTAGACAACTGGCAAACTTCTTGGTCCTCCCTGGATCTTTGCTTGGGCTGATACAAGTGTGGAAGCCAAGGCAGGGGTAAGAAAACACTGACTAGTGATAGAGATTTCTGGCTGGGAAACATCAGACTGGAGTAAGACTGTGGGAGAGAGTGAGCCTTGTGGGAGAGGCTGGCGCTGTCTTACTTTCTGGGGCACGCCAGGCTGCTCAGAAATAGGTTTCTGGCATGTATTCATGGATAGAATGAGTGCCTGATGCCTGGCCCAGGAGGCAATCAGCTCCACACGGCTCAGGTAGCACCAACAACCAACGTGGATAAACATTGCAGCCTGGGACCGGGAAATGGAGGAATAGGTGTCGGGGCATCAGGGGAGGCAGCCAGCCAGGCAGGCGCTGGGTACCAAGCAGGGTCAGCACCTTCCTCACAGCAAATATTTTGCATCCAAACAAAGACCATTCTTGTTAAGGTCCTTTCTGATTTTGTATTAAGTGGCTGTGGGAAGTTCTGTCTTGCTCAAAAATCACATAGGGGCTGAGTCTGAGGATGGGAGCATGGCAGGCACCTTCTGCAGCTGCAAGCGCAGGAGCACTGGGCACACACAAGCCGCATCGCCCTGACACCCGCTTCTCCTGCTGCTGCTGACGGGGGAGATCCGGGTTCAGTGGCCATCTGACCACTAGTGCAGGAATGGGGAATGATGTTCGAGTGGGATGGGGGAGGCTGGGGGACAGGAGAAAGGGTCCTGCTGTCCAAGCAAGGCACCCTGACCAGGGCTGCAGCCGTATCGTCCTGCCTGCGGGTCCTGCCACCGCGGGGACACCTGCCCGCAGGCGAAGCTGGTCCTGGCATGGCTCGGCTGGGCTGGCACTCCTGCCCGGGGAGGTGTTGGCAGGGACAGAGGCACCCGCGGGCAGGAACACCCTGAGGGACTGTGGCTGTGGGCGACCCACTTGGGAACAGAGCAGAAGGAAAAGCAGCAAGTGGCAGAGAGCAGCAAAATGATGCCATGAACGGGAGTATGTAGTTTTGTGAGACAACACACTGTAAGCACAAGCAAGAAGCAGTGGAAGTTGATGCAGAACGGACAAGGGTAAAAGACACGAGCAAGTATATGAGCAGAATACCTAAGCTTACAGTCTTATTTTAAGTCAAAATATTTTTTTCCCTCAAGAATAAAAGTTAGAAGGAAAAGGTAAAAGAAATCTAATGTGTATGGCAATGAATGAAATACCTCAATCTCAAAAGACCGAAACAGGAAGAATAAAGCTTATTTCAATTCTTGTTAGATTCCCTTTTCAAAAGATGCCTGGCTCTGACACTCTGAATGCATTTAATCACATCTGTCCTACTAAGCAACAGAGTGAACGACCTAAACCGTATGAAAATTGTTGCTGGCCCAAACACGACTCACTAGGAATAAAAGCCAGCCCCATTAATTACTTTCGGTAGAGCATTTCCAAAAGTGCATTATTCACACTGAAGTTCTAAGCACGTTGTAGTTCATGAGGCACAGGTGGGACAACCCTCATTCAGATGCAGGCAGAGAGCTATGCCTTTGGATTGAGCATGCATAAATTTGTGGGAGAGGGGAGTGACGAAAATGACACAGAATTCAATATGATTAATTAACAAGCTTTAATAGAAGTGCTGCCATAATCATAAAGGGAGACACAATTAAATGTGCAGAGAACTCGATGGGAATCAGGTGACTTATAATCAGTTATAAATTTTGCTACTTACCAGCTCTCTGTTCCTATCCGTAGCCTGTGACTCCAAATATGTGTCTCTCCTGCCTGGTCAAGTATAAGCTCATCAAAACAGCAAGTGTCATATCCAGTGATGCTATGCAACTTCCAAATTTTGACAGACCTTCTGAGCTTACATGACTGTAACATCTGAAAGTGATAATAAAACATATTTATTATATCTTAATGAAATAGTGAGTTACGGCATAAATATTTTATCCTGTGTTCACAAAAACATAAAAAAAACACTTGGTGCATTCTATGCTAAACTTTTTCTTGTGATGAATATGTTAAAAGGCTGCTCTATTCCAAATTGTTCTGAAAATACTTGCCCTGATTATGCAGTAGTAGGCATGTGAAGTTGATTTGAAGGAGCTAAACTTTGCATCAAATTTCCCCTGGGTAATGTGTGAAACTGCACAATAAATGAGTGTTGCTGTAACTTAAACAGATACTGACTCTTTGGAGACATGAAAATAAAAATATTGTGGTGTGAAAATGTAGCCCTGGCAGGTCTATTACACTCTTCACAAAGTCTGATAGTCTTCTTCTAAGAGTAGCTGTCTTAAAAATTAGTAATGCGTACTTTCAATGTTATCTCATTACTGATGCACAACTCAGTAGGTTCAGATGAGATTCCAGCCAGATGGGTATGCCCTCGGTGTATAGGGGAATGGGTTCAGATCACCAAAAGCTTTCCTTCTGTGTATTTTTGTTTTTCTACTTAATCTACAGAGACTTTCTGTGAGATCTTCCACTCTGTGTTCTCCCTTTGAGTTGTCAATAAGACTGCTTCAGATCTCCATCTTGGGTTACAGATTCCATACAATGGCATAAAAATAGGGGTTTTTTTGACTGAAGTTTGGGAAAAAACCCAAATATTTTAAGCTGCAAAGCAGAAAAAAACCCTTCTTCTATAGCACCTTTTAAAATTCCAGTAATATTTGAAAAGATCCAAGCAGATGAGAACTTCCCTCCATAAAGATGTATACAGCATTCAGAGTATTGAAACTCTCAGCGTAATTATTAAGATAAATTCCCACTGCCTTATTATCACTAAATAACAATGCAGGAAGTAAATAGCTTTTAGCTTTTTAATTTGGACTCATTTAAAAGTAATTAATCCCTGCAGTCATATGTCAAACATATAAACCAGCTTTCTAAAAGAGTGTCTCTCTGATTTAACACAGCTTCTTGCCCACTCCCACCCAGTCAGCTCCCTCCAGCCTGGAAAAAGCCTGGGAAAGGAGGTAAAATCAGCATTCTGATGCAAAGGCCAGCAGATTTGGCCCTGCCGGGGGAGCGCAGGACGTGAGGGAGTACAGTTCAGCATCCCTCACCCAGCTGGGGCCTCGGATTCCAGCAGACGCATACATGCTGATAGCCGATGGATATATGCGCATCCAGTATTCCCAGTACGGGCGAAATCCCAAAACTGATGTTGTTTTTTCCTTTTCATCTGAATGGTGGTTTACACTACTTGAGCTTACGCTGCTAACATCAATCGATTCATCTCTAAATGAGAATTAATGAAGATGTATGCTTAATACAAAGCTGGGCTGGCCGGGTGCCCAGGTATTGGGAGCAACGCGTTTTCCATTAGTGGAATGCATTTACTCTCACTGATGTGCAGAAGTCGGATTTTATTGTTATTCTTTCCAAATTAAAAAAACTGCAGAGGCAGAATATCAATTAGTACTATAAGACTGATAAACAATAACCCAAACTTGGTCCACAGGACAAAGTGCTCACTTTGGCTGGGTGGCATTTTAGTGAGGGCATTCCTAAAGGAGCTGTGAGATTTGATATGAAATTAAATGCTTTCATTAGCCTTCAAAGCATCTGATCTCCCAGGAAATAAAACCTTATGGAACTGAGTCTTACTTAACTCTTTCTTTCAATAGAAGGAGCACTATGGAAATTTCCTGGTTAAAAAATGTTGGAATTTACACAAATTTCAGATCCTTACAGTGCTGGTCACATATGTTATAAGATGCACTGTAAGCTGCAGAATGATATCTGCTTTACAGAGGGTCCATTTTTCTTTTTTTCCATATTATTTTCCATTATATGAACAGTAGAAAAAGAAATTAAGTTAATTTTCTGATAATATTTTCTTTTGAAGACTGAAAACTACGCTCAGCAGAGGCTGAATTTTGTTTCATCTACCCCAGCTGCTTTGAAATATCCCAGAGCCACGCAGCTCCAGTTGCAATAAAAATACTTCTGCTGCGTAATATAATAAAAAATGTAATATAAAAAGTTAAATAGGTATCTGCATCTCTTTTGGCTGTGTAGGCATAGGTGTCTCTTGCTAGCACCTCCCAGTGGAGTAATCCTTTTTGTTTTTATTCTGGAAAGCAGTTCGGCACTGAGCAGTCTGAGCTGCTTTCCCTGGTACAGTTCACTGACTGAACTGAGACAGGTGGCCAGCTGCTTTGTAAGATGAATGTTTATTCTTGCTAAAATCTGTGCTGCGATATCACGCGTGAGAAAGGGAAATGCATTCTACTGGACTGTGGAAGCTGAAAAGCGTGTAATCACATGCTTTATGTTTATTTCTATTAAGGTTCAACTGCGGATGACCTACCCAGGTGACCACTTTGACTCCCAGGCACGCCTGCAGCGTGCAGACCAATGCATTGTAACAGGTAGGTCCTGGCACGTAGAGTGGAAGTTTTACCTTCACTACTATGTTGGCATCACCCAAGATTTCATACCACAGCTACACTGCAAGCTGCAACTATCAGCACACTTGGCTAACTGCTGACTTATTTAAATAGTAGTTGATGGTTTACTAGTATTTAATTAAACTCATATACTGATAGAGACAGCACAGTTGAAACCAGCTAAGCTTTGGTTGCCTGTTCCCTTTGATGTAAACAGAGTTTTGTGCCGCAGATTCTGACACAGGAACCAGGATGACAAAATGAAAATTATCCCTTGCACATCACCCCACGTACCTGGCAACAGGGAACTACCGACCGCTGCTGCCCGATCTGAACTGTCTGTACTAGAACAACATTTTTGACATTGCACATACTCCACATAGTTTTTAAACAGCTGTAATGAAACATAGCTATACGTATGTATGCGTGTATACACGCTCACATGCTCTAACACATACACATATGTGTGTACATATATATATTGATATATATTTATTTACACACATACTGGCCTGCTCTCACAATGGAACAAAACTGTACCTGTTCCCAAGAGTGATTATTTGATCCCAGACAAGGAGCTCCATCCTGCAAGAAGATCAGACATATTAGCTTCCAATACGTTCGAACTTCTCTTGCTGGAGCACACTTAAATTCCTTTTACATATAGGGTTTAATAAGAAATTTGTTGTCACCGTTTTGAACAATAAAAAAACCGTTGCAAGAAGCTATGTGTGTTCCTGATGGAACTGTAGGCTCTTCAGGAACAATTTTCACATACTTTTCAGCAAAGTTAGACTGCTTTGTCCAGGATTCTAATGCTACCCTGGGGGGATTAAGCTGTTCAGAGGTTGCATCAAGTTCTGCACAGATCCCAGGGAAAACATACTTGCTCATCCTGGCTGCAAATTTTTAGGTGAGAGGTTGCGCCGCTGCTCTGTGCTGTCCGCAGGCCAGCAGAACTACATGGTTTTGTGAAGAGACAGAACACTCTGCTGTTGCAGGGCTGCAACGAATCGTTTTCCTGAACCAGTCCAAGAGGTGCCACAATTCTTCAATTCATGGTTCTCCATGAAGCTAGGACGAGCATGTTGATGCAAATAAGCATGCAGCCCAAAGTCCTTAAATTGCTCTATTTACTAAATTACTTTGTGATATAGTGACCTGGTACTTTCAGAGGTCTTAATCTGACTATTTTTAAATTAACTATTAACCACAAGCTGGTATGAAACTGGCACCAAAGGAACTAAACAGCAAGCTTCCCTGCTGTTACAAGCACCTATAAAATAATTTATAAACTTCTAAGTTCAGATTTCACAGAGCGCTTGAGCATATGCCAATTTAAAGTATGTAAGAAGTCCCTTCGGCTTACATCTGTGAAGAGCAGGGAGGAAAAGAACACTGTCAACTTATGAAAATATTTGAGAAAAGATCACTCTCTGGGAAGTGCATATTTACTAAATAATGTAAACTCATTACGAATACTTCAGCTGAGGTTTTCTGAATCCTCTGATACAGCGGCCAAAGAAAGCTTTCTCAAATGTAAATCTGAATCGACTTAGACATAGAATCAGATTATTTGAAAACTGATGAAAAAGCTATAAAACACTATAAAACCCAGCAGGCGTCAAAGGGCAGGTGGTATCTTTCTGCCAGTTGACCCCTTACCAGTTTCTCACACCTGGGGATTGTTTTAACCTTTTACATTTCCACTTGTTCCTGAGGTACATTTATATGTTTTGGGGCGAGTGGTTTGTCTGTTCCTTTAATCTTGAGAAATCAAGCCTGCAGACATGACACGTGGAGGCTCCAGGTGATCCTAGAAGTCGAGGGCTCTTGTGCTTTGACAGCTCGTGTACCTGCCAGAAGCAAGGGTATTCTGCCCGGTTAGTAAGAACTGATTAAAAGCAGAAACTGAGACGGGCTCTTCCAACCCCTCCACATGAAGAGTGAAGGGTAAGGCAGGAGTGAAGGTCCCTTCAGCACCGCCAGATCCTCCGAAGGCAGCCACAGCACTAATCCTTCCTCCCTGTTAGTGGCATTTCCACCACCACTCCTGCACCCAGCACGTTGCCACTCACTATCAACACCTTACTATACATTTACAAGGAGTGGGTGCGTGGGGTAGAGTAACAGGGTCCTGTCCCACAGCACAGATGAGAAAGGATTCGGCAATTTAGCACGAATGAATAATTCAATAGTTTATTCTAAATGGAGGAAATTGGATCTGCAATAATTACATTTTCTGTATATTGAGTACTATAATGGATAACACAAAATGATGTAAACATTTTAAAATGCAAGAATAATGCAAAATGACTGCTGTTATAACACAAGGCAAATGTTGGCAACCGGCAGCATTTAAAAAGCAACAACAGGAAATAGATCAGATGAAGCCCTAATTTATATAGCATAGTAGAAATGCGACTGCTCTGCAGGCTTTTTCATATTGTAAGACAAGAAAAAGATCAATTACATATAGACAAACCCATGAAAGAATAACTAAACCACAGCATTTGAAAAGTAGCTTTGTATACCAATTTCCAGACAAAATGTAAATATGATCTGATTTCTCGCTGAGCATATTGCTCTAATTTTTGTACTATTTGTGTTGTTTTGTATTTTTTGCATTATGTATGAGAAAATTACATATTGTTGAAGTGCCCATTTCCTTTTAAACACTGGCACCATTAAATTAGAGCTGTATTAACAGTCACCACTCAAGGAAAAAAAACACAAACAAAACAAAAGTTGTCACTGTAGCAGGGCAAAATCCTGCTTTGAAAAATGAGGTAAATAAAAATACAACTATGGCAATATAAGCCTAAAAAGGTTTTCATAAAGCGCATAAAGTTCCATTGTACCAATTCTTTTAGGAAAAAAGTTTTGCAAATATATATCCAAAGCAAGTGTTAAACTGCAGTTCTATATCATTTGAGTTTAGGAGCTGGTAGTGTGATGTTTGATCCAGGTAATACAATAATATTCACTTAAAACCAGCGATTATGAGGCAACAATCATGTATACATATATATTTGTAACTACACCTTCAAGTAGGTCATTGAAGATACATTTATGCTGGTAAAATTCCTCAAAGAACAGCTATACACATTCTGCATGAATTGCTGAAGAATGGCATTATCAATTAGACTTAAAAAAATCTTTTACAGAGCAGCTTCATTTCTGAAAATGGAAATTCATTAAAAATTATAACAAGAATTAAAGAAGCTGAAATCAAATCCAGCCTTCAGATTATTCCCCTAAGAAAAATTGTACTGTTTATTTTCTAACCATTTGACTTGACAAGGAAAAGTTATTGAGGAACGTTTTACTGATAAAACAAAGAGGCCCAGACATTGTAGCAAAGAATTAAATAAAATTATATCATAAAAAGACAGACTTGAAACTTCAAAATAACTTGGAAGAATGATTAAGTGTGTAAGCAAGTACTAGGACAGACATAATGTGATTCAAAAAATAAGCAGTTAGCTAAACTTTCAAATTCATTAGAGGCTTATTAACCTAAACTGTCTGGAGAAGGTCTTGATACATGGGTTCACTTGACTGTATGTATTTAACCCTCAGTTTTTCATCCAGAAACAGGTGCCAATGATGTGAAATAAACAGAGCAAAATTCACAAAGCTCAGAGATCCTCAAGTATGTTAATGCCCTCCTGGGAACCTGCATGGAGGAAAACATAGAAAAAGCTTAGATCACAGAAGAAAACGAAAGACAACTCAGAACAATGGTTAATATCCAGACAAAAGTTGCTGTATTTCCACATTTGTATTTTCATTCTGTTTACAAAGTTTGGATTTAGGGATTTGAAGTTAAATGTTTGCATGTTTATACAGAACAAGGAAGAATTCTCTCCTTGATAAATCTATGGTACTATTCTCAGCTTTATCCTTCCTCTTAAGTCTGGGTTTTTAAATTTAAAGCCCTCAAAATATTACAATCAGTTGTGGTGTTGGAGGAAGGAACTTTGGTTGCAGAAGTATATTCACACCTTCTTAACCAGCTGAGATCTGGTAGTCAAACCACATTCTTAGCTTTACAAGAAAGTAAGAGACAGAATCTTACGAAACTACTCTTTAGCATTTTTAAATGGTCATGCATGCAGTAAATTAGATTAACCCTAACCTGGAACAATCCTGCAGCAATGAAAAATGGACAGGATAATAGCAATAATGTAATGACAGTATCTATTTTTTTGGAATATGTCTCAAGTATTTAGGCACCAACAACATACTAATGAACACAGTCCAAAGGTTATTTCTGACACTAGATTTGATTAGGAAATGAATTTTCCCCCATCATAAAAGAAGTTGCTTTTTCATTGAAAGACTAAACATTTTCAGAATCTTTTTTCAATGAAAGCCCAAATATTTTCACCACATACAATTTCCATGAAAATATTTTCAAATTTAAGTTAAATCTGTTTCTTCATAAAACCAGCTCAAGCTATTATATTTATATATCATCTTAGAAGGTCTTATTTTAGCCTAACATTTCACATCAAGAAAGCATTTGAAAGATGGCTTTGTTGAAATTTGTGTACTATAGCTTTCTAATTAGAAGAGAAATTCCTAAATGTTGGCTTGGGGCAATCCACCTTTGTCATGATCCAAACTGGGCTTCCCAGGGAGGATGATGGCGGTTCTGTGATTCCCTTGGGCTAAATTAAGGTGAAACGACACCAAACGATCAATTAAGCGCATTATTGATGATAGAAACAACCTTAACTTGGCAAGTATAAGAGTAGGCAACCTGAACTAGGAAAGCACAGCAGTAGGCAATGTGGGTTCTAACTGAACTACTTATAAGAAGGAAGGAAAAAGAGGGAAAGGGGAGAGGGAGAGATATCACCACCCTTGGATCCCGTGATGACGATGATAGATGAGGTGATCCTCCGGTGATGGGCGCGCACCTGGCTTTCTCACAGTCATGTCTTTTATAGGCCAGTCTCCACCTCTCAATTGAGTCAAGTCCATCGCCTCGACAACTTACATGGTTCTTGTTTCAGAAAGTTCTCAATCTTCTGCACAGGTGTCATTGTGTGTGTGGGGGGGGTGGTCATGAGGGGTCTTTTCGGTGGTCGTGAGCCCCTTCCTCAAATGAACTCTGTATGACCTCTGGCCATATATGTTGAGTTGTGAGGCACATTAGAAATACGGAACTGCGCACCCTCCGACACGCCTGCCTGTGCTCTGTGCCAACCGACTTCCCACTTGCGGTTCGGTGTTGCCATGCAGATCTTAACTTGTTTCACCACAAGGTTTGAGGCATCAACCAACTGCTACAATGTTTGAGACATCAACATACATTAACTCCTTCAGTCTCTCACAACCTTTTAGAAGAAACAGTCCAATAGATCTCTAGCCCTTATATACAAAACTGCTGAGAATTTTTACTGAATTCCAGTTGTGTGGATTCCCTGCCTCCAACTTGTGTTCATACAATAACCTTACAGCAATGGTAGCAATTACTTTCACGTAAAATAATACCATTATTACTATATGTGATGAATTTGTAGCTTCTCATTTGCTGAATGAAATTTGGCAACTAAAACCAAACATCAGTATCATATGACAACACAGGAGCAAAGCAACAGGACGGGTTCTGCAGAACAATGGAAATGGCTTGGGAATTTCATTGCTTCTATTTTGAATATGTCTGTTCTATCACTGATGTTTGTAATGATGCAAATCCTTCTTTTAAATCATTTTTCTCTACTAGCTTATACTCTCCTTTGGAAGCCCTGCTCCTCTGATTGGTCTTAGAAGCCAAACTTCCCTTTCACAGTAGTTTTTGGCCTTGAAAAATGATAGGATGACTTTCATTAATAAAAGACTAAGCATGGAGACTTTTTTTTTTTAATTTGACAGCAAGTATAAAATAGCTTAATAGTCTTTATTTAAACTGAATAACTAATCAAGTCTAACTCTTCGGAAGGTTTTGAGCTCCAGATTTAGACCACCTACATTTAGCTGTCCACATATGTGTTAGGTGTCAAAACATTAATTTAATTCAATGGAAATGTAGTAGACACCCAACAGACTCTACAGAGCTCACTCAGCAGCAGATATCCTGCCCCCACCCCATGGGCTGGGCACCTCAGCCATCTTGGAGGCTCCATTGGCCCAATCTGCACAGACTTGAAAAAGAACAATGTACCCAGCGTAGTCCAGACCCCTAAATACAGGGACGGGATGGGGGTATCTCAAACTCATGCTTAATATCTAGCTACTCCTTTTATGCCAGAGGAAAGCCTGAGTCCTTCCCCAAAGAGTGGGGGATTGTCTACATATGGGTAAAATCAGAATGAATGAGAATGATTTAGTATTAGGATCAAATGTTCAACTTCTTAAAATGTTAAATACTTCTCTCACGTTGCTTTATTACTATACCTACTATTTTCACCAGCAAAACAAAGAAGAAAATTAGGATTATCCTGTGATTTCCTGGACAAGGTAAGAGGCTGTGCAACTTGGCACGTTAGTCATAAATACTGACCTTTTTTGCAAGGTAATTGTAAAAAAATGTTTTTATTGTCATGAATGATAGACCCAAGTCCTTCCTGTTGACTACATCATTGAATTCCATTGTAAGACCTTCTCACGCATAAATCTTGCTACACGGTAAATTTGAATACTTACAAGTAACTCTCAAGTGATCAAATGAAAACATGCACTCTGAATGCATGTGTAGTAGAAATTCAGAGCAAGGCTTTTCAGAATCAAAACCGTAGGCACCGGTCCAATAGCAGAAGTTATTTTAACTCTAGTTTTCTTTTTCAATCATCAACACCAATGAAGAATCCATACCAATGGGATTCTTAGAAATCATATTTTAAACACTTTATGGAAGACAATATTTCCTCTCCAGGGTTTAAGCATCACCTACCATGATCAACTTGATCCTGTGGCATTTAACCCATAAATAAGAAAAAAATTAATTTTTTTTTTTAATTTAAGTAAAAAAATAAAGTTCTGACCATTCTCAGAGACACTGTTTCTGCTCATCAGTCCTCAGTGAAAGTCACAGACTTTGGACCTACAGATATCTATGCTGAATTGCTAAAACAGATCACCTCTGAAGAAGGACCATGCCTGAACTGCCTGGCTTGAAGGAGGAGAGATGAAATGCTAGATCCATGAAAAGGATATGCTGAATACTGAAGTATGAAGGCCCTATATGGAAAGCTTCCATCCATACAATGGAGTTCCTTTAGGGAAGGCAGACAACTGGTATGTACATTCACTAGAGGAAATTTATCCACGCAAAGAAAGGAAGGACATAAAGTGCATCTCTGAGACAAAATGCACATTTGGCTACTTGTTATCACTTACATTGAAGCCAAAAGTCAGATTAAAAGATGCACAGTTTATATTTTGCTTCTTTATTGCTATTGTTTTTCTATTTGTTTTGTATAATACACAGTTTTGTGGTGTTGTGTCTGTGTGACCCTCTTGCTTATATCAATACTGTCTTTTGAATAAATATACCTCTATTTATCTCTGAAACAGTTAACTGTATAGGCTGCTCCTTCCTACATGTTTTACTACTGCTAACTTGTGATAGGCATGAGGTCAATAAAACTGGTGTGTTTCATATGCTACCTGTATCCTTAATATTCAAAGGAACATTCACATGAAAAGCATGTTCTCTCCTGCAAGACTGCTCTCAACAACCACCCATGATGTGGGTTGAAATATCTGGTCACAAAACTAAATTTATTCATTTTGTAAGACAGACCTTTTTGTCCCTGGATTAGGTCTTAGCACCACAAAAGCATTTAGCCACCCCATTTCATGTAATGATATTAAATAATACACATAGCTTTCCTTTAATGATTTCTGGTTTTAACTTCAGCTCAGATTCAAACAAAACTCAGCAGCACAAAAACCAGGTTTTTTTAGTCTGAAAGAAAACAAGCCAATCAAAATACAAATTTAAGCCAAATTCTAAGTTCTTCTAAGTACAAGATGTCTTTGTACTTAATGTTGCTGGTTTCACAAAACAAAGCAGAGCTTTATTTGCTAGTGTCCAATAAAACCGAGAATCTTAGCTTCTGTTACCTTGTTATTTTGCTCTAGAAACCATTTGTTTAGTAAAGTGATTCCTTTGGAGACAGCTGGTATCATTATCATGATGCAGAAGAGTAGGAACTATTATAGTGATACTATTTTAATAAAGAAAAATATTTAAAATTTGTAATGAGCATACCCAGAGTTTTCTTTCAGTACTCCAGAACATCCTAAATAGAAGGCTTACTTCTTTTGGCTTTCTTTAACTTTGAATAACCTTCTTCTTTCTGTTAACAACAAACAAACAAAAAGGTAAAAAACAGTAACACAAAAAAAGCAGTAATAATACTAAGCTAACAGCTCAACTAAAAAGTTGTTTCTGAGTGAAATGCTTAGTTGAATAATATGAGAATTAAAGTTTTTATTTTCCAACTTAAATATGATTTAAAGTTTATATGAACAGTAGGTAAGTAAGTAAAACCAGAGCTATTTTGAAAATACCCTTTTACATGCTGACAGCTAAGACTTTCAAAACCAACTGATCATTTTTTGTGTCCAAACTTGAGATAATGACAAAGGCTTACTCTTCAGAGAAGTGTTCAGCAGTGTCTGCAGTCAGCACCACTGTATTTTAGTCTGGACAGAGAAGGAATCAGACTAATGAGCATTGGAGAGTCCATCCCTACTCCAGTTAATAAACAAGTCCTTCTCCTATTCCTGAGACTCTAGCTAAAGCTTCCCTAGGGCTGTGCATCCACCTCACTTGGCTCCAGCAGCGGCAGCGCTGAACTGGCAGTGTGGCAGGCAGACAGCAAGAACTTGCTGTCTCCTGCTGCTTCCCAAAAATAGCTTGCAGAGCTCAGGCTGGTACCCGTGCTACTAACAGCCTGCCTGGAGAGAGAGGAATGGCATGGGGCACTCGTGACTCGTGACTAGGACAGGACAGTGCCCCTTCTCCATCCCAGCAGTGCTGCCAGACCAGCTCTGCTTGTCCAGGCTGCCCAACCCGTAGAGCTACTCCATGCTCACAAGCCCTAGTGTGGCTGAGTCATTCCCAGTGGCAGGCAAAGGACTTCAGCAGTTAATTTGTGTTACGGTGGAAGTCTCCCTTCAGTACTAAGACCCCTGGGGCTGTTATTCTTACAATCACAGTTATTTTTAGTTGCTGTTTTTCTTTTCTTCTTTGTGAGACTGACCTCTGACTCTCCTGCTGTAGCATCGCAGTGCTGGGCCGGTCACTAGTGACTCAGCTGTGGCCCAGTGGAAGGGCCTTTCCCAGCTGCAGGTGGATGGGGCCAGCTCAGAGCAGCTGGGCTGGCGCTTCCCACACCAACTCCTCCCTTCCCTGCTGCAGCCTGAGCTCTAGGGTGTGAGTGTGTTCCTGCAGCAGGCCCCTGAGGCTGCTCTACCCGCCCTTTCTGAACTGCACGGATAGTACAGTCTGTGCTCTTTTGATTGCCATTAAAAGTTACAGAATTGTCTTGTATTTGTCTTGAAAAGCATAACAAAACAAAAAGATAACAGATAAAATTTTATGCTAACCAATGCAAATTAAGTGGAAGAATCTGAATTATGGATACATACTCTTAAGTTCTCAATCAACAGTTAATGAGTATGTTGACAAGGTAGTTTATATATTGCAACATGTGACTAGGTGAAGGCACTTCAGATCAAGCTTGGGTAATGAGACCTCAAATAGTTATGCTTGCAATGAAATTCAAAAGGCAAGGGAACCTGGGTGAAAAGGGAGTTAAGTGTGTGCAACTTTTCCTCCTGGCTTATTTTGTAGAGTTACTGCACAGTATTTTCAGTTGGCTGTTAGCAGAAATAATACACTTACCTATGTAAGAAAATACAATTGTACTGAGCATTGGAGACTTGGGACCTGTTCTTTCTAGTGGGCCTAATTTGTAGGTAGTATAAACACAGAGAATGTGGTTGTAAGGAGAAGGAGGTGGAAGATACAACTGAGTTTTAAAGAACTGATATTTAGAAACAGAAGTGTAGCCCAGTGGTAGGTAAAAGCAATATTTAAGAATAATGAAAAAATATTTTGAAGATGAATTTAAAAGTACACACTGTTATCATTAGAGCAGCATCCAGAGGAAAAAGTATAAAAAAAAAATTCATGTTAGGAATCTAACTGCTGCTGATGACCCCATCTAGTAATACCATAACAACTTAAATATATTAAATAATTAAGAGAATATAACTTCTAAAACCCCAGAAATAATTACAAATAGCCTTTTGGAATTAATTTCTACACAATGTGCTGAATTTGAGCACTTAAGATCAGACACTTACAGAGCCAATGAGAATGCCCATAGTTATATTGGGCAGAATAAAACTGTTTTCTGTAGAATCAGAAAATCTACTTCAGAAACATATATACATTAAGTAACATTATTAAACATTTTCATTTTAGTAGTATCTTCTGCAGGAGACAAAATGCATGCTTGAAGTTAACCAATGGTTAAGGTTAATTTTATCCTGGTTAAGGTTAATTTTATCTAGAGCAGGCTCAATAAGATTTCTTGGTTTCCCTGTTTTAACTGGAACATGCTAAAATGAAAAAAATTAAATTTTCCTTTTTATCTCTTAATTCGGGTCTTGTAAACTGGATTAAGGGGTGTATGTGTGGGATTTTTTTACCTGTCTTTTTCTGGCACAACCTTTCTTTACAGATGCTTCCGTGTTGTTCTGCTTGATTGATGAAGTCGGTTTTGAGGGCAGTGTTTCACATGTCAGATACTCGTTTCCTGTAATCATCTTAAAGTATAGATGTTTATACCTTCATTAGCAAAAAAAACCCAGTATTTTTCCACTTGTTAAAATGACCTGCTTTTTCAAAAGGTGCCCTGATAACACAAAGCTGAAATAACCTAACAAATTACATTCTATAGGTGAAAAAAGTGATTAAACACAACGCATTTCATCCATATGCCCAGTCTGGGGGATACCAGCCTCATAAAAATTGCACTGAAATCAGCTCAGCTATTTATTTCATTGAAATGCAGACAGAATCATGGAAAATTTAGGTTGTAAAGTACCTCTAGCAGTCATCTAATCATAACTTTTACTCCAACCAGAGCTAACTTCAAAGTTAGATCGCATTGCTTTGGGCCCCATCCAATCAAGTTTTGAGAATCTGAAAGGACAACAGCACTACAACCTGTCTGTGCAACTTGTTCCAGTACTTAACCACTCTCACTCTGAAGATTTTTTTTTCCTTACGCCCAGTAGGATTTTTTCCTGTTGCAACTTGTGCTTTTACTGAAATTGTAATTAAACTTGTATTTGCAAAACTTCCATGTTTGTCTAACAGCACAATGACTTACACACAATGCAGTCAGCACTACACAAGTGATGATGTTTGAGATAGCTTCCAGGAGCTGTTCATTAATATGGTTTCATATGAAGACAGACTGAACACCAAAAATTTCATCACATTAACCTCACACAAATCTTGATAAACTGATAAACTGTCTTAAAGAAAGGAAAGCTAATTATCCCACCTTAAAAGTCCCAAATAAAAAAAGTGTGTATCTCAGACAACACAGTAAATCATCTTCCCTTTCAGAAAAAACGCATCAGTGGCTGAAAACATTAACTTACATGGTAGAAATTTTAGAAAACTCTATTGAGAATGATGGTAGAACATGATGAAAACCATGCTCTTTACTGCTTAACATTGTTTTAGAATATACTGAATTTGTGAGAACCAGTGAAAATGAGCTCTGTTATTTACCGTACCTGTTCAAAGTTAGATTTGCAGTGACGACTGGTTGTCTCAGTGATATAGTCCTTAGAACGGCATGCTGCTTTACTTTCTTCATTTCTGGCAATGCACACTGTATCATTTAAGACAGATTCATGAATATTTAACGCTGCTCCTTCATTTGATCTCTTTCTTTGTTGCTGTGATAAACCAGAATTTGTCATTTCACTGTCTAATTTACAAATCTGCAAATGTACTTTCTTTGACTGGTGGTGCTTCTCAAGAACTTGTGCGGTATTTTGACTTGCAAACTTTTTTCCCCTTCTTGCACTGGAAGTAGGAGATGCACAGGTATTTGGACTCAGATTGATGTTCGATTCCTGAAGCACTGACCCAACATTCTTAAGAAAGGAGGGAGAATTTGCCTTTTTGTGACTGCCTTCACTTGAATTCCCACCTGAAGCTGACTTATCAGAAAAATCAGAATTAGTCATTTGTCCACCAGACTCTGTTTTCCATCGAAATACAGGTGTACCATGTTTTGCATGTGTTTTCACATTCATTACCTGAAGTATGCTGCTATGAGTAGGATTTTTGACTGACATATTTTGAACGGGTTTGTAAACCGGAGTTATGCTGGACTTGCACACAGTCCGCATAGAAGATGAAACACCCATAATTTTTATTGGTGAATGTCTTTCAGCATTTTCTCTTTTCTTCCCATCCATTTGATTTTTGGTCTTTCCATTCATTTGCATTAACTTTCCTTTGAAAATTGGTATAATTTTGCTGATTTTTTTCGGGGGGAGTTCAAAGGCTGAATTTACAGGCATTCCTAAAGATTTCATAACTGGTAACTCTGGTATTCCTGGTATTTGCCTATTTTTCATTGATTTCTCTTTTGCTTCAATGCTAAACTTTTCCGTACCCTTACTGCTACTTGGAAAAGTCTGTGTTTCTGGCTCTTTGATCAAACGCTCCATCCAGTGGCTGTTTTCTATACTGCATGGTGGAGAAAGTCGAGGCAAAGTCTGTTTTCTTGGAGGAGCCTGCGTTAGAGATACTACACAAACCATTTCACCAGCCAATTTCATATGCTTAGATTTTATTTCCTGCAATACAACAAGAGTTGCTAAATTGAATGAACTGGATTTAAAAATCTGATAATGCCACCTGATGCATCACTATATGATACCTACCTAATATACATCACAATATATAATCATACATTTTCCTGTTTTGAATTAGAATGAACGATATTTTAAAACAATATTTTGTTGTCACTATAAATGACGATTTTTTTTTTCTCCTCCCCCCGGTTTAAAAACTATGCTGGAATATCGTATTTCTCAGAAGGAAAGACTTAAATTACAGTAATTATCTTGGTTTAGCACTTTCCAGTTGGGTAATGCCTAGCCCTTTTGAGAGGGTCTGCAGAGAGTTTGACTGACAGGGCTCCTTGTCTCTTAAGACTTCTAAGGGCATCTGTATTCTGAGCAAAAGACAGTTTGGATGTCTATAAAAACTGCAGATGACAAAGAGGAGTCATTCTAGCTTTGATCACTGAAGAGACATAAACAGGAACTGCTTTCTGAAAGAGGATTATAGTATTTTAGAATCTCTGCAATTTCTGTCACTATTCTTTGTTCAGAATTAATTACTTCATTTCTTCTTTCACACACTACTACCAAAGAAATTTGAGTCTCAGCATTTGTCAAAACCTCAAATTAAAGAAGTTTTGATTGCTTGCCTCCTTTCCATCACCAGCCATGGAGTAAATCTTAACAGTCTGAGTGTTTTTAAATGCATAAGCCCACAGAACTTTTTTTTTTTTCCATAAATTGTAATAATAGTAGTAATAATAACAATAATAAATATTATTATAATTGTTGTTGTTGTTGTTATTATTATTATTATGGAAGAGGTGTGAGAAAGTTCTGGATATCCAGCTGTAAAATAAGGTCTACAGAACTGCAAATACTGATAGCAACTAATTAACACTAAGTCCAATTTTTTAATTAATTTGTGATGTGAACAACAACATAACAATGGCAAATAGCAATATAATATTTAATTACACATTTAATTAAAGCTACATGATTGATAGTTGTTGGTTGTGAAAAGCATAGTTTTACACTTTTACTGTGTTCTGAACATGATAAAGACCACTTCATACCACGAACAAAGTACACACTATTAACATGTTTATAAAAACCGTTACACGCACCAGAGCCCTGGAGAGTTCCTGTGTAGCATAAAGTGCTTTAGTTGTCATCTTTACTGGAAATCCACATAGATGTGAAAGATTACACTTCATGTCAGAAAGAAAATTGTTCAACACACTTTCTGAATCTGTTCTAGGGAAATACTGCACTGGCTGACTTCGAATGCAACTTAAAGGGTACCTGAGTAAGTGTTCAGGGATACATAACGAGTTTCTTTACACTTCTATAATTATGAATCATCCTTCGCTGAGGATGAACACGTCTAAAGCTTTTTGAAAAAAGGTGAACAAAAGCACTTACTTTCTTAAGGGACTAAAGCTTATAAAGTTACAGGACTTTAACATGATTATACCATACTAATCTACCATAGTAAAGATTACGCAATACAAGTAATCCTTAGTCTAGTCTTTCCTAGCAGGAAAATTCTCTTTAAAACAAATCTTGGTTGGCCATATTTTTACAGAAATTTAACTCTTCCTTTTATATCACCATTTAGAGTGGCATTATCATGTTTACAGAAGCTGTGAAGCAAACTGATCCATTTGACTTACTATTATTCAATACTAGGACAAAGAGAGTTGACTAGATATTTTGTTCCAGTTTGTCTACTGAAAAAATTCTCCACTGACTTCTATGAAATTATGGAACAAGAAAATGTAGCACAATCAAAAATGAAAATCTAGATATTCACTAGAAGTGTGGTAGAGGAAATGTAACAAAAATATTCTGAAAGGATACGTAAAGAACCTTTCACCTATTGGCTTGAAGTAAACACTGAAATATATTTTTGTCTCTTCAAGATCATCTGGAAGAATATATCCATACTTAAAAAAAAAAACCACAAACGTGTATTACAAATACAAATTCAATAGGTACAAAAAAGGGAGGGAAAACCAAAAGCAGTGCATATTGTTTCTTACCAGATTCTTCCAGTGCATCTGCAATTCTTTATATGAATGGAAAGGAGATTCTGGAGGAATTATGTGGCTGATGTTTATGATCTGACCCATTTTCATGCTGTGCATAGGTAAAGAAGGGATGCTTACAAAGGGTGTCATAAAACTCAGCTGAAAATATACTGGACTTTTGGGGGAAAAAAAAGTAAATCTACTTTTTGGCATTGAAAGTATTTATGGATTATTTTTACGTTTTGAGGACTAATACCTTTAGCTCGTAAGTTTATGACAGAACAATAGCAATACTTTCTGAAGTATGGAAAAGAACTTGGCACATGTAAGTCTAATTTCTCTTGTATGTAATACTTACTACCAGTGAATGTAGAACAAAAGCAAATATATGATTACTTCTCATATTTTTATGATGAAAATCATAGGTGAAAATAGAAATACATTGTGGCAAAGGGGGAAATAAGTTTTTTCTTTAAATTGACACTTTCTGCTAAAATTGTATTTGAGAAAAATTAATGCTTTTGCATATCACAGAAGTAGCACAGAGATTACTAAAATTGAAGTATTTAAATGTGTAATTTATGATTCACTGATTAATTTTTCTCATTTTCCACAACATTGAGACCATAAAAGTAAAAAAAGAAAGATTCCTGAATGTAAAACAGACTGTAAAACAGAACTGTTCTTATCACTAGTATCAAATTCACAATTTGCATGGCAAACATTCCAGGAAATGTTTGTTTCTGCTGAAATGTAAACAGACTCCTACCTTGGCAAAACATAGCACCAGTTACTTAATATGGAATGTTGGTGAATAACTGTATTTTCACTGCTGTCAAACAGCTTTAAGGTGTTTGCTGAAATATCAAAATCTCCCAGCTTCAAACAGGAAAAAAAAAGTTATTTGCAAATATTTCTACAGCAGTACAAAATTAAAATTTTCAAAAATAATTGTGTATTACAACTTTAAGTCTTTTAATAAGTAAGAGTACAGAAGGAGTTTCTCAAACTAAGAACCGTCTCACTTCCATGCACATTTTCTAAAATTCAAATCACAGACCCATGTTTGACAGTCTAGTAACTGTGTATGCCACCTTGCCTAATCAAGTGCAAAGAACCAAGCAACAGAATTAATGGGACATAGAGTTTCACCCTGTAAGAAGTCAAAAAACACTACACATTTTCACAATGTGAAAATATTTGACTGTAGGGACCAATCAGACACTAAGATTTGAGAAACATTTTCTCTCTTCATGGCCTACCAGGGTTTGCATTTATTCACTGACAAGAAAATCTGGCTGTTTCTGTTTTAGAAAAGTATTAAAATGATCAAACTGATAATGAAGCCAGATCATGATTGCCTCCATCATTGCTTTGTGTCATTTTGGAATTGGATTCCTAAAGATAGCTTTAATGTTTATGCTGTCCAACTAGGTCATAGAAGAAATCCTATTCTTCTATTCTAAGAAAGAAGAGTTTGAATCAGAAATCCTTATTTTGGAAGAAACCAGCAAGCCTGACAATATGCCCCTGTATGTATGGACATATTCAACAAAGGTGACATAGTTGTCAGAAAGGATGGTAACTTTTCAACCTCAAGCAGGACTTCTTAAACAATTTATTAATTATGCTTACGTGCAGCAAAATCCAGGCTGCTCACGTATTTTGGAAGCTGCGTAGAAAATGAAGCAGATTCCAGAATAATTATATACAGGGACTTTAAACATAGTGCTGACAACTTATCTGTAGCTTCACTTTTAAGATGTTACTCAAAACTGTCTATGTATTACAGTGAGACAGTGAATGCCTTCTAGAAAACACTGCTAGAAGGAAATCTAGAATCATAAAGACACTTCATGACTATATTCTGTCAGCATTTTTGAAAGGTCTATTAATTAGTCTAGAATCTCAATTTTACAGTGCTTGCTAGAATGCATCATTATAGATATAATATGGATGTTATGCACTTAGAGCAGATGCAGATAGTCAACAAATATGATTACTCTCAATACAATCAGAAATAAGCACTTCTATCCCCATCATGCTAATTGCAAGTCACTTAACAGGAAAGAAGATAAAAATTAATACGACAAATACAGTCACAGAAAATATAACCGCTTTATACCTCAGGGGGTGGCAACCGAATTGAGCAAGCCTCCACACTGATGCAAAGCTGTCTCTCTGATACATTGAGGTCTATAACTAAAACAAAAACAAAGCACAAAGCCCTGTTTTGAACTACAGTTCATCTGCCAGACAGAAAGCTAACCCAAATGTTTATTTAAAGTAATTGTTAGTCAAAATGCTGCATTGGAAAACCAAAAAGCTAGACTTCCTCAGCATGGAAATGAAACCTAATTTCTTTTTAACTGTGAAAAATTAAAATAATAATGAATTACCATCCATACAGTACAACTCCCTAGGAACTCATGGCTGTCCATGCAACTGGATGCTTGACACTCATATCCTTGATATACAAACACCCATTTTCAAAGCAAATGTAGTTATTATAACCATTAGCTGTGCTGAGTCATCTAGCCCAGTACTATGCATCCAGAAGTGGTCAATAGGAAAGTAAGCAAGGCAAGCATTTATTGACATATCTCCAGAACATCTACGCAGCTCTGAGCAAGCTCTAGCACAGGAACTGAATGTATTATGTTCCTCAATGTATGTCCCTATTACAAATTTAGGCTTCAATATCCCCAAATGTAATCTTTAACTTTTCTACTGGAATAAAAATATTACTTTGTAATTTTTCCAATAGCTAAGTAGCATCCTTTGTGACTTAACTTTTGTGAACAGCAAATGTAGTATGTACAGAACAGCCACTTTAGCTCATTTTCCTACCTATTATTACGGAACTTTCACATCACTTGCAAGACTCGTAATTTGAGGCAAGTGCATTTAACTGTAATAATCATAACTTTTAAATGGTAAATTTCAATCTATGGCTGTAGATTAAGAGTAGAAAAATTACCTTTTTTGTGGGCAATTTTTCAAAGGTGCAGTTGAGCTGACAACTATTACATGCAGAGCATCATCTGCCATCAAGTGTATTTTGACTGAGGTTATTTCAGAATGAAAAGTGAAAAGATGTTGTGTTGGTAATACCAGGATCATGGCAGTATGAAAGCACATAACTATACCTTGCTCTCACAAGTTTACCATGAACAGAATAGTGTACTTACCAACAGCATTTTGCCTTCCTGAATGAGACAAAAAATCTTTTCCTTAACAAATAAAACAGACAGACATTATTTTCTAAACTATATGCCTAATGTCTTTATGCAAAAAAAAGGAGAAATCACAGTTTCATTTGTGTGTGTCATGAATGATGAAAGGTTTGTTCCTTTTAAGGAGAGAAAAACCCCTCTATCAATTAACTTTTCACTGATTCATTAACATCTTATATAAAAAAGAAAGATATATGAAAGTATATTAGTGGACAGCAATTTATACATCATTTTTTTCCTCCCAGTAAGGAATTTATACAAAGAAGTATTTTTAATTGACTAACAGTTAACAAATTTCTCAGGTTCAAAAGTGAATCTGTATAGTATTACTACATATTTTACCATCTATCATCAGTTTTGCCCAGCTTTAGTAACATAAATGATTAGACAAGCTGCATGCACCAGGGTGACATTGCTATTAGTCAATGTCTTTCACTGAAACCAGTTTTATATCAGCTACCATTTAGCCCTCTACTTCTAGCTGCTACTCCTGAATAGTTGATTTCGTTCAGAGAGCTATATATTCTGAAGATACTGGAAACAAGATACTGTTAATATTGTGGCTGGAAATAAGACAATAACATATACACTTTTCTCAGTGTATATTTGCAATGATCTCTACAATTGCTCAGCCTAATAAGAGCACACCATAGTATCTGAAACACATCTATTTTTCCATATTTTGGTAATACACATTTATCCTACACAGGAGTTAGTAGAGAGATGTCAGGCAAAGGAACTACCATCTAAAAAGACAGAGCTTGGTAGAAGGAGGTGGTCTGACAGAAAAACACTTCTGTACTAGAAAAGCATGCAAACCCTGTGCAGAAGTGCCACTGATGAAAGCTTGAATCTGAAAAACAGGCCCAATTTTTAGAAGACATTTATTGTCCAACAATATTTGGTTTGCAAATTATTCATCTGGTATGTTGCATTCAGTTGAAATAATTATTTGATCTATTACAAAGATGAGGAGGAAGATGAAAAAGTGAGTGATACGTCCATTCAGATTGTTAACTTGAATCATTGAACTTGGATAAAGGAACAATAAAAATGCAATCAAAGAAAAAAAATCCTAGGATAAATGTATTAAATAATTGAATATAATAAATGAAATAATGATGGGAATGAAATAACTATTGAAGTTAAATTATGGAAAATAAATGCAACAATAAAGAACTAAAATGAAATGCTTGATCCCTGACCCAGGTGAGTCAAATACCTTGCACCAAGAGATGACCAGCCTTGTTCCATCTGGGTGCAAGTCTGGCTGTAAGTGTGTAGGAGAGACAGGTTTGGAGAATGGCTGGACTAACTGTTTGTGGTGCTTCCAGCTAATAACATCAATGAGAAAAGAAAAATACATTATTAATAATTTAACAGGTTTTTTTAAAGGCTGCAGGCAAAATTTAATCAAAGATACTGCCACTGCATCTTGGAGCCAAATCCTAGTATATGTTACACAACTTTACTTTTCCTCTACAAGAAGTTAGCACATTATTTGATGTAGGCATTTAGATTTCATGCATCGTCAAAGTAAGGTGCACTACAATTCATTTAATGTTTTCACGAGGCTGATAATAGACTTGGGGAAAAGATTAATTGAAATATATGAAGTACTTTACTAGATACGCATCTCTTTCCAGACAATAGGCACAACATCCAAAATTTACATATATTAACTTTGCTGTCAAGCTGAAGACCAGACATTTTCTTGCAATCGCAAGAAAAACAGATAAATGTAGCTGCATTCACCCAGCAGTACTACTTGCCTGACCACTTGCCTGTCCTGCATAGCTTTCTATTGACAGTTAGCATTAGTCAAGAAAAATAAACTATTTTACAATGGATTAAAAAAAGTTAACTAATACACCTCCAAGAGGATGTTTCTAATGAGATCCTGCAAGGATCTGCTTGGAGCTCATTGTTACTAAATACACTTCATACTACTAATCTGCTGGTGTTGGAAAATCTAACAATGACAGGTCAGTTACACATATCAACATAAAGCACTTTTGTAAGTTAAGCATATTTGAGCAGTATATGTCTTGCTAATCCAGATATGCATTTACACTTCCTGGAACAAAGAAAAATACACCCAAGCAGCTGTGCAAATGAATCATGAGAGCTACTGGCTTTGCTTACTATCAGCCTTTTGACTCAGCAATTTTAGTGCATCCACACATACATTCATAAAACCCACAAACACTGCATAGAAGATAGTAAAGCATATGCATAATGGTCTAAAAATATATCAGCTGTTAAGCTCATGGGTTCTATTTCTTCTCCATGTTTTTTTTTTTCTCCGACACTGTTCTACACAGGTTGGATAGACTCAAAACATGAATGTGGAGGTAGTTCCAATGTCTGGGAACAGCCCCACCTGTGGAACCTATAGGGCACACGCAGAAGGGTTGACACCAGCAGGGGAGCTGCAGGTCTGTGGCCCGAAGGGCAGGTCTGTCGTTGCCTCCAGGTCAAACCCCAATGCCCCTGAACAGCATCAGGATCCCACTGCAGCCAAGAAATCGAGTGAAACTGCTTGGGAACTTCTTAAAACTTTTGACTCTGACAAAGTACACTTCCTATACACAGATTAGTGAGAGACATTTTGTCCATGGGACAGGCTTTTTTACCCTGAAACTTGGCTTCTGCAGTGCAAGTTGCATGACCTACGAAAAATACTCATCTCTGGCAACAGCAATTGCAGACAAGTGTAACAATCTTAAGAACTGTGCCATCTTTCAGCACTTACGGTAGCTCCTTGTTTCTCTATGTAGGCTTGACATATTCCTGATTTGTAAAATGGTATCTAAAAAAAAAAAAAAATTGAAGTGTCTGAAATTGAGGGGTGCTTTAGCAAATTATATATTAAATTCTGGTCCATCAGAGACTTTGCCTAAGAAAAACATGCTAAGGAATAGTTAAAGCAAACAGCATATCCTGTATTTTCTCATTACTAAAATTAGTTCAGGCATTTGTCATAGTGTAATCTCATTTCCAGCTAAAGATACACTAACAAGCAAGCAAAAGACTGCCCAAAAGAAAATCGCAGAACTCTGCCCCTGCTGCTCTCATTGTGAATTGGGTGGCATCTTACTAATTGAGTCCATTCTGTTCCACAAAAGGTTCACCATCTGAAAAGGCTATTTCATCAAAAGAGCAGAAGACATAAGCTGTCATCTGTATTACTAACGCACAAAAATAAAAGTTTGCTTTAAATGACGTAATTTTACTTATCTTTGATCCTCAAACAAAACACTTCTTAGAGAAACATGCATATATGTGTGACGGATACACTTGACTCCTAGCTATACTTTGGTTCAGGCTGACGAAGAAGCAACAGGCCTCATGTCCTTGCGGTGAACCTGCGAGCTGGAAAATCCCTGGCTTATGTACAAGGGAGTGAGTGTGTCTTGAAAAACATCTGGAAAGGTGGTTTTGAAACCCAAAAGTACAAGACAACCAAAGTACAGAACAAGATATCAGAGCTAAACCCAAGACATCTGTCTTGCCTATACTGCTGACTAGCAGCCAGCTACTTCACCCTATAAATACTGAAATCAGGATGGGCCCAATTTGAGCTCTCCTTGAATGGCAGCCGGCCTGCACGCCAGGTGACTCTCCCCTTGAGTAGGGATGCCTCTCAAGGTTCGGAATTCCTTACCCGAGACTAAGACAACCTTCCTTACCCAAGGCAGAGAGATCCCTTACCCGTGACAGATCCTCGGTAAGTGACAACATGTTGAATTAATAGTATGAATCCATGTAGCTACTCAGATATTATAAACATTGCATGGATAATTCCATTAAATATGAATTGTTGACCAAGTCTGAGACTAAGATTGGATCCAGCTGCACGTAGGCTCCGAAAAGGAGTTTAGAAAGCAAGGGTGTCCACTCTGAACCTCATGACTCAACGGGAGGGTCCTCTTTACTCTTCATGCCTCTGGTGTTTTTATGAGTCATTGTAACTCAATTTTCTTTTGTATGTTTCTTTCATGCAGTAATTAATAAGATGAACCTTGCCATTGACCTTATTGAATCCTGTCAAAATATTTTTTTACCTCAATAATACATATTGCTGCTTCTCTCTTTTGAGTGAGGTGCATTCTGCTCATCTGTGACAGTATGTAACTACATATACTTATTTACACAGTGATACTAACCGCCATTACAACTGAAATTTGATTTAGTGTTCCAATAACAGGAGCAGAAAGGATGTCTTGATGCAGGAATAATAACTGTCTAAAAAAACAAGTGAGAAAAAAATTCAAAATAATTTTCCGTACTTGATTTTCTCAGCTTGAATTTATTTTCCTCACCTTCTACAAACATAATACATTCAATTTTTAATCAGTTTCCAGCAGTTCAGTATAATATATTGGACTAATCCAAGTCACTTGCTCTTAACCCACCCACAGTGGTCTAAGACAAAGACTTCAGGCCTTCGGCACATGAACAGAACTCTCCAAAAGTGTTCCTTTTGGCGTTTCTTCCCTTTCCTATTAAATGGAATGACATAATTCTTGGTGAACACTAAGGAGCGTGCATATGCTTTCTGAATATTCTTCTCATTCAGTCTCAACCTACATAAAGCAATACAATAGCTCTAACGATGTACCTAAAGCATTCCAACTTTGCGAGTGAACACAGATTAATTTTAACTATTTATTAATTTGAAGTAGGTGGCCTTGTTATTTTTAGCTGATGACATTTAAAACATAATAGAAATGTGGTTTTTTTCCCCAATAGCCAGCAAATTCCCCACTAAAAAAAACACCATATTTTGAACAACTTTATACTGTTTGCTGCTGCTAAGAATTTTATTGATTCTATTACAGTTAATTCTAGTACTGCTAATAAAATCTTTGAATAACAACTACCAACAGCTTTGGAAAATAATAATCCTCAAAATTCTTTACCTGCAAATCTTTATCTGTGTACTCCTTGTCTCAGTTTCTGGTATCTGAGAACTCAGTGTTACTGTAGTGGCACAGAGTTTTTGTAGCTCTGGCAGACTGACAAAGAACAGAGACTGGTGCCTGGTGTCATTCATGTTCTATTGTTGATTGCCCCAAAGTGGCACCTGGGTCTTAAAAGAAAAATTTTCATTCATTTTTATAAGGCAGGTATTTGTTTACAGAACTTTAAAAGTATATGGTATCAGGTAAATGAATAATCAGTTATCTTCTGACTAAGTTTAGGTAGACAATATAACATAATTTGGTCAGCTAAAACAGACAGCTCAATATACTTTTGCAATAAATACTGCATTATACTTGAAAAAATAATTATTTACAAGAGTCAAAATATTCAGAGTAGACAATGACAAAAGCATCCTTTCCACCTTCTTACAAGGGGCTGGAATCTGTCTGGGATCCAGGAGCTGAGGAATCCCTCTGTGATGCTGGTCCCCTCCTGTCTGTCACAAAAGTTCAATTCCCAGGAGCTCAACAGCGATCTCCTCACTAAGTCATACAAAGACCATGGCTGGCCTGTCGGAGAGAATGAAAACTACAGAAACACAGAGGTACACTGGAAATCTTTTCCTTTTTCTCCAGACCGGGCTCCCTTCCCAGTGGTACAGGGAAATTGTGTGCTCCCTGCTTAAATCCATCTCTCTTCTCAAGCCACAGGTGAACACTGTATTCTAACCTATGCAGAACTGAGTACAGTCTTACAAAAGACTAAAGCTGTACTAATCCAGAATCACATTCAGCTATATATTAACAATGAACACAGACAATTTGCTCTCCCATTCTTGCTCTCAAAGGAGAAACGTATGAAGAACAGCATTTTGTCTTGGTGAGAATTTTTAACGGGTACACTCCTACATACTTATCAAAAGATGAAGAAAACGTAGCTGGTATTTGCAGTCGAATGTGATTAGACATGCAGTGGTTCTACCAAAGCTGTCTCTCATATCCTAAGCTTTGCCTTTATAATAGAAATTATTGACTATATTTTGTCTTCAAGAGTATGAGGCAGTTTTGGGCTCAGGCCACAATCATTATCTTGAAGTGCACATGACCTGATATTTCATGCAAAGTTAGAATACAGAGTACATGTATGTTCACTGTCATACTGCTGAGCAGATGTGCTGCAACTCCGTCATTTTTGGAACTTCCTAAAAAGCATTAAAAAGAAGAACCAAAAGAACGAGAATTTCAGACTGACAATGTGATCCTTTGATGCAATACTAACAAATTTCATGTGAGTAGGAGTAATATGAAGTTATGGCTGTCATCTGGCCTGTGGGATGCCTGCTGTACACTCCCATGTATTGCAGCACAGGTCAGGCTCAGTGTAAAGGAACTAGAATATTTATGACAAAAAAGAATATCTAACATTTCATTTTTTAAAGAAAATACACCTTTTAACTACAGCACCTTTCTCAATCAAAGTGTTTCAAAGAAAAACAGGCAGATAGAAAGTCTGCTTGTTATGAAAAGCCAGGAACAAACACTGCATACCAGAAAAAAACTTTTAATAGTTCTCCCCCCTCCAAACCCTAAAACCATTTTTGGAAATGGTCTTACCAGCACAGTGAAGACAGCAATAAATATTTTGTTTCCAAATTTTATGAAGTCACCAGGTATTCACCTGAAAAGCAATTTTGCAAATCGTGATCCAAAAATGATGAACCGGAAACATTTTTTGAGGAACAATGTCAAAGATAACTTTGCTGTTCTGATTTTGTTTTGCCTTGCTTCCAGCGTAACACATTAAAAAGATTAACCTCAGTCATATCCTAGAAAAATCACAAGATCAGTGTTTTATAACTGTAATTTTTAAAGAAAATAATGTTTCCTTGCTTCTTACCCTTAAAACACATTTCAAGTTTTTTCTAGCAATCATGAAAAGTAGATTTTTTTAAAATGCCAGCCAAGACTATCACTTCATCAGAGAATTTCAAAAGCTACAGCTTAAGGGAAAAGACCGTTTTAAACAAATGAGAAAAAAACCTTGTCCGTTCGCAAACACAGAAATGAAAGCTGTGTCCTCAGCTTTCATCATGTTTAAAAGAATCCTAAATGGCCAACTGGGGATTTTTGTAGCAACGATGCTGTAAAACACATGCTGCAACGCTCCAGTGATCCACTTGCTGTTTGATGCCAACTCCCCTGGGGAAAGCACTGGCCGTATTCAGCGTAAGTTAAATCTTGCCAGTCATCTTAAAAGCTAATGGGACAGAGTGCTTGCAAATGGCTTCTCCCTTCAGGGGAGAGGGTAAGGAGGGAAGTACCAGTTAACATAGAACTACCAGTTATAAATCATAGGAAATAAACCCAGCTGCCTTCTGTAAAAGAAGGAGAGCTTAACGTGTGTGGGAGAAATTACATCTTTAGATGCTGATAATCACAACACATGAACTTGAAAGCACCACAGGACATCAGAGAATGGCTATTGCTGGTTTACTGTCAGAAGAGACAGGTAAATCACAGAGCTTGGCGGAGATATTTGTTATTTTCAGTAACGACCTTATTAAAGCGGAGAACGACACCAAGCTGCGAGGGACAGTAGCTACTCTTCCCATTAGGGCTGACTGTAATGAACTGGAGTCGGGGTCTGAAGATCATGGTGGCATTCAGCGAGGAAGCGTGAAGCTGTCCCGCATGCTGACAACCAACAGCAAACGCACAGGCTGCGGGACAACTACCTAAGCGCCAGCTTCGAGGAAAGGGGTCTCGACAGGACGCATTGGGTAAATTCTCTCTCAGTAAAGTTATGCTGTAAAAAAAAAACCCACAGAAAAGCCCCGGCCTGTAATCACACCGGAGGGGGTACACGGGGCTACTGCTGAGGCACCCAAGCAGCACACGGACATGACCCAGCGCTGGTAGCGCAGCGCGGGGCACTGCCGTGAAGGGGACGGGGACCCATTCCGGCCCAACAAGCAAAGAAAGCCGTCAAACACATCTGAGGCCAGAGCAAAGGCGCCAGGCTTTAGCTTAAACGACACTGAAGGCAGGCAGGCTGGCGGGCGGGTGAAAGGCCGTCACCCAGAGAAGGGCAAGGCGCTGCCCCCTGCGCCCTCAGCCCGCCGGGCAGCGCGGCAGGCCGGCTGTCACAGGGAAGCCTCGGCGCAAGGCAGGGCTCCCCCAAGGCAGGGCGAGGGGCTCCTGCGACAGCCGGGGGGGCTCCGCGGAGCCGTGAGGCAGCACCTCTGCCGGGGACGCCCCTCAGGCCGCCTCCGCCGGGCTCCCTCACGGGCCACGCGGGGCGCCGCCGCAGCCGCGCGCCTCCCGCCCGCGGCGCGAGGAACCCCCCCGCGCGGGTGGGGGGTGCTGGGGGGGGGGGGGTGCGTGCCTTTTCCCTGTGGAAAAGCGGGGCGCAGAGGGCAGGGCGCTCCCGCGGAGACAAGCGGCGGCAGCCGTGGGGGTGAAAGGCTGCGGGGGGGGGGGCGGGGAGAAGGTAAACGATCAGCCCGTCGCCCCGCGGCCCGGCGTTCACCGCAGCCAACCGCTTGCCACAGGGGACGAGCTCGTAGCCGGGGTCGCCTCCCCTGGGGGCGCGTCTCGCCCGCTGCTGGGGAGGGGGTGGGGGGAATGGGGGAGAAGCCGCGGGGTCGCCGAGAAGCCGGCCGCGGCCGCCGCTCGCCCCCGTTGTCGCCAGCCCCGCGCGAGCGCGGCGCGGCACGTGACCGGCGCCTGAGTCACGTGGAGGGCCCCCGCTCCCATCCGCGGCGGGGTGGGGGGGGGGAGGGCGGGGCACGAGGCCGCCGACCCGCCCCGCAAGTCCCGCCCCCGCGGCCACCGCCGTCGCCAGCCTGACGCCTTCTTTGAAAGGCATTTCGCTCCGCCAATGAGAAGCCGGCGTGGAGGGGGCGGGCGAAGGGGCGGGGCGGCGGCGGGCGGTGATAGGCTTGCGGCTGGGCGCCAGTGGGCGTGCGCGCCCGCGAGCGGGGCTGTAGGCTGCTGCGGGGCGGCAGAGGCGCCAGTGCCGAGGGGGACATGGTGGGCTCCGGGGAGGCGGCGGGCGAGTCGTGGCGGGGCCGGTACTACCGGCTGGAGGAGGTGCAGAAGCACAACAACAGCCAGAGCACCTGGATCATCCTGCACCACCGCATCTACGATGTCACCAAGTTTCTGGACGAGGTGGGTGCCCGGCGGGGGAGCCCGGCGCCGCGCTGCCGGGACGCTGCGGGTGCCAGCGGCCCCCTGAGCGCGGTGGGGCGGTGCAGGCTCGCCGGCTGGCCCGCCCGGCTCCCCGCGTTGTGGCCGGGGGCGCGGCGGCAGGGGCGGAGCGGGGGCTGTCGCTTGCGGGCCCTCGTCGGCCTCCTCCGGGCGGCGGGCGGCCGCCGCGGGTGCGGCTAGCGAGGTGCCGCCCTCGGCCGGCCGCGATAGCGCTCCAGAGGCACAGCCGTGCGGCGGCCTCGGGCCCCGGGGGGCCGGCGGGGGGGGGCTCCGGGCAGCGGCCGCCTCTAGGGCAGGAGGAACCCGAGTGTGCCGAGCAGGCCGCCCCCCACTCGCGGGTAAGGCGCTGCTGGGAGCTGCTGCCTCCCTTCACCTGCCCCTCAACTTTGTGCCGTGGTGGAAACCGAAGTTCCCTGAAGGCTTTGTGCTCTTCCCGCGCTCCTGCTAGGCTCAGCGTGGGCGTGCAGCGCCGTGCTGCCAACCTGCAGAAGCTCAGACTCTGTAGCGGTCAGGTTGAATGCCTTTGGTTGTGGTTTTACTTCCTTTTATTCCCCCCCAGTTAACGATTGACATTTTCGGTCACTTGCTGATGATGAACAATTGATGTAATCATTGATAGTCATGGTTAATAAAGAAGCGTTTTAGTTACTGGACTGAAACATTCTTCTGTGGAGATGCAGAAATGCAACTAGTGAGCAATTTTTTTTTAGTATTAAATGTAGCTAGGATTTGTTAGTGATATTTTGAGTTTGCTCCCTCACTCCCATTACTCTCAATCTGCAAAGATCTAGCACCCAATTAAAAAGTGTTATGGTAGACTTACATTAATTTCTCTGAGAATATAGTTCAGATTGGTAGAGACATGACAGAATTCAAGCCTCAGTTGTTCTGGGGCCCCGTCTTGATTTTTATGGTTGTAAACCACATTTTGAAAATCAAAGTATAAATTAAGCATTTTTGCGAATAAGAGGTCAACAAGCAATTTTTCAAAGGTAGTGTTGATACAGGTAGTATTTTGTTCTGAAGCTATGTGCCAGCACAAATTGTTTGGCTTTTCAGCAAGGCAGATCGTGAAACTGATATACTGACTCCCTCCTGATTATTTTTCATTCTTGATTATTTTTCATCTGGCTCTGTCCCTGGTCTGTCATCCTTTAGTTATGGAAATGTTTGTTTGGTTTTGCAGGCAAGGCCAATGTAATTGTAGAAACCCTGGAGGAGAATGCAGTTTTTCATGCAGCCTGAGAAATTGAAGTAGCTGGTCTTGGAAACTTGATCAGTTTTGGTTAATACATAATTGTATAAGCACTTCCAGATTGGGGGGGGGAACCCACACCCACCCCCAAATCCAACCCAAGGAAGAAAAACAGACTTGACAAAAAAATCCAGGATCTAATGAGCTTTTGAATTTTAGTTGTACAAACAAGCTGACAGCCTCTTCCTTAAGTACGTGTGATGAAATTTGTAAATACTAAGAAGTGCTGCTTTGTGCAAATTCTCCAAGAAAGCCTTCATTTTGGCCTTCAGGACAACGTTGCTAATTCAGCAGCATATCAAAATAATTCAGCTTGTCTGTAAGCAGTTAAATAGTTGTTTCTGGGACAACTGCGGGATGTCTGATACACTCTGGTACACATCTTATTCTCACATTAAACAGTTTTCAATAGAATATAGCTGGTTGTGGAGCTGAAATTTCTGGGTCATATTCTGAAATAAATGAATGAGATTGGATAGCTATTTTCAATAAAGTATCTAAATGAAGCTATACTCCTAAGGAAAGTGCTTGGATATTGTCATGTTCATTGTGTTGGTGATTTTTGGGATGCAACCCCTGGATTAAAATATTTCATAGGATACTTCTTTTATTCTTTTTTTTTTTTTAGCACTTTTGATACCTGGTTAAGTTATCAAGTGATGTGCTAATTCTTTCCATACTGTCAGGCACCCTGAGGTGTTTACGTGTGACAGAGGAGGAGAAATTGGAGTTAGCCTCTTGCTGGTGTGTTCTGGAGCCCAGTAAACACTTCTCAGTGAAATGGGGATTACGTTAGCTGTTTCAGTAGCATTATTGGTCAAACTGGGGTTTACTCCCTGCAGTTCCTTGCAGGAGTAGAAAAGCTTAAAATATTTCAAGAATTAAATCTAGGCTGCTAAAATAAGTCCAGTAGTACTAAAGAGGATGCACTGCTAAAGCATCACCTCACTCCTGTGCTTCCCAAGTAGTGAATAAATAAAAGTATCAGTTTACTAGGCAGTGAAGAACTGGGAACGGAAGCTGACTTTACCAGTGCCATTTCTTAATTCAACAAGCAATCTTTCCAGCCACTGTGTTAACCCATGGAAGTATTTTCAACTTTACAATCAATAAGAAAACTTTATAGTGCTGCAGTGCTAAAGACACCCTGGATGCTCTCATGCCTAGTAAGTGAAAGTATGCTGCTGCCTTTCACTCCATTACAATGCCTAAAGGGTGTATTTCCTCTGACCAGCAGTTGTCTCTTCATAAAGCTTATAGATGTTTAGTGAAACATGTTTGGTTTCTGGGAACTATCAGCCTCTGTGAACACTTGACTGAAGTTAAGTGGACCTGGGGGTGGTGATGTATGTGTGTTGGGAGTGGTGAGGCTAAAAAGGAGTAGAGGCATTGCATGGTGTGACCGTATTAGCTTGGTTTCCTAAGGACAAGGCTTAGAAAAGATAATTTGAAATACAGATGAAATGCTGGAGGAGGAAAGGATTGTGTACTTTGACACTTTATCCTAGGGGTTACTGAAGACGAAAATTCCAGCAACTGCTTTTTTATATATTTTTAAATGGCAGATCTTAGGAAAACTTTATAACTTGAATATATATATATGAATTTTCTTCAATTATCAAAGTATATCCTCTAGGAGAGGAAATCCTGAGATGTCAGCTTTTGGAATGCAGTATCTGAAAGCTCTTGGCATGAAAGACTTCTTGAGACCAGAAACTTGTATATCATCTTTTTCATTCAAACGCTGTCGGACCTGTATTACAGAAAATTTGGGAAACCTTTTCATAGTTTCAGATCCTACATCATTTAAGGGAAAATAGCTACTAGAAATGCATGTGTACTCACAGCAGTATCTTATGGCTGTATCTGTATTACAGGTAATTACATAAGTGAATAATATTAAATGTCAATTAATGGATTAAGTATGTTGGTAATGCTTGATAGTATTTATCTATAGTTTAATAAAGCAATCCCACTAGTTAGGCTTTGACATCAATCTAATGAGCTAAACAAGAGTAGCTGGGCCTATAAAAATAAGAATGAAATGGTGAATGTCCTGATCCTCTTCCCATTGTGGTGAGAGTCCTCCCTATGGCTTTTGTGGGAACTTCGTTGGATTCCTTAAGCTAGGCAGAGAAGCTGACAAGAACAGAAACATCTCTGCCTGAGAGAAATTCCTTATTCTGGAAACTAACTACAGTATGTAGTTCATACTCATCTAATAATGGCTTTGTTTAAGTTACTTCAGTTGGTGGTGGTGTCATAATTTAGCAAAAATATTAATGGCCAGTGGAAATGGGTTTTTAATAAGGTGTGAACTTGTGCTTTCATAGCACTGTTTCTAAATGGAATGGACAGCTCCCACAAAATGTGTTTTGTTAATGCTGATCAAATAAAGTGCAGAAAAAACAAACATTGTTTTATTCTGTCAGAATGAAAAATGTTCTCTCCACTGTGTAGTGATAAGTTACATTCATCCAGTGTAATGATATTGTGGAGGAGTAGCATAATACCTTCTGTGTTTAAGGTAATGAATAGCTTAAACGAAAGGTGCTGGTACTAGCATGTTTTGAAGTCTGTCAATGTACCATATGAATTTTTATTTCAGAACTTTGCAGTCTAAGTATCAAAACCAGTGTTATTGCTTCTTTAAGCTCTGATGAAGGTTGCAGGAAGATTTGAAAATGCTTTGAAAAATAGGACTTCTTAGCGCTCTTGTATGGAAGACACTGCAAGCTGTGATTGTTTGTAAGTGGGGAAATGGGCACCCAGCCCATTTCTTTTGCTGTTCATCTAAAACCCTGAGGATGGTTTTCAAACATACACTCTCATACAGAGATCTATTCTCCTAGGCATCTAAAATTTTACATGAGTTTTCTGTCCTGTAACTTAAATATGTGATGGAAATTATTTGAAGACTGTTCAGACTACATGAAAGTGCCCTTAAAGCAAACAAGTGTCTGTCTATCTTGCACAGTAAAGCTGACGTTTTCCAGGTCTTTCTGGCTCTGTTGCTGCCCCTTTCTGCTTCTTATTCCCTGTAGTGCAGAAATAAAAACTTGAATTTATAAGACTGCCACTGGTGGAAATGTCTGCTAATCTCCCCAAAAGCTAAATTGGACCTAGATTTGATTCTCCCGGTATGGGAAGGGAGGAGGGATAGTTATACTTTGATAGTCTTGAACTGTGACACTGAGAAAGCTGCATGACTGTACCAAGGGGGAGAAGGGGTGATAGGTGTTCAGGATGAAGTAATCACAGACTTCTGAGCCAGATGAGAGCAGTGCTCATTTGCTTTATCTAAAACTTTCTAATGTGCTGCTGTCAAGAATTAGTCTGTGCTATGTACTAGTGCTGGCTTTGTACAGACTTCTGTTATGCATGTAACTTAAATTTCTGTGTTGTTATATTCAGGATGTCCTAGGAATCAGCTAGACTAGCTTAACTTATCAGCAAAAGATTTTTCATTTCCCTTGAACCGCAGTTTTACCTGCAAAACCACTTCAGTTATTTGTACCAGCAGGATTTCAGTTTAGGAGTTATCTGTATAGTCTTGTGGGCTTCTAGTTCCAGGGTCTATCCAGATGCTCTTCATTAAAGTAGAAATTCTGGTAGCAAGCTTTGTTTACCATGCAGAAGTGTAAACAAAGGCCCTGTATAAACAAACTTTGAGAAACTCATTGAACTATAGAAAATGCTCGCTTTTGATAGAAAGGTCACTTCTTGCCCTTTATGACATGTTACAGATGTTACCTTTCATTAGGGGAGGTGAAGTCTTTCTGTTAATTGCTTGTATTGTGTGCTAGTTGTGTGCAGAGGGATTGCAAGGCTGCATCTTCAAGCAGAGGTGCCATCTAAAAAAAAGTGTTTAGCTTCAAAGTGCTTTTGTGTGTGTATGGTAGGTTACTAGTAAGATCTGCTAGGTGGCTAAGTGCTGGTTAGGTGCTAAGTTAGGAACTCTGTATCTGATTCTCTCTACCTTAGTCTTGCTGATGTGAGGGAAAAATACTATCAGTTGTCCAGCTATGGTAGCAGAGGTCAGGGTGAGTTTGTCCCCTTCAGCTGATGTGTGATAGCCACTGAGAGGGTTGGTCACGGTCACTGTGGTAATGCTAGTACTGCGGTTTTGTAGGCAGAGGGATCAGTTACTAGTTAGATCAAAAACTAATCCTACAGAGAAAAGCTGGAGTGCCTCAGTGAAGCTGCCCATATAGAATCATAGAATCGTTTAGGTTGGAAAAGACCTTTAAGATCATCCAGTCCAACCATTAACCTATACTACCAAGTCCACCACTAAACCAATTAAGGGTAGAGTAGCAATTTCATGTTTCCTGGCTTGGTGGCTGGATTATTTATAATGAAAGTAAACACTAGGAATCATTAAGACTGGAAAGGACCTCTAAGATTATCAGTCCAATCATCAACCCAACACCACCATGCCCACTAAACCATGTCACAAAGTGCCATGTCTGCCTGTTTTTTGAACTCTTCCAGGGATGGTGACTCTACCAACTCTCTGGGCAGCCTGTTACAATGCTTGACTACCCTTTCCGTGAAGAAATTTTTCCTGATATCCAATCTAAACCTCCCCTGGCGCAGCTTGAGCCCATTTCCTCTTGTCCTATCACTAGCTACTTGGGAGAAGAGCCCAACACCCACCTCACTACAACCTCCTTTCAGGTAGTTGTAGAGAGCGATAAGGTCTCCCCTCAGCCTCCTCTTCTCCAGGCTAAACAATCCCGGTTCCCTCAGCTGCTCCTCATAAGGCCTGTGCTCCAGACCTTTCACCAGCTTTGTTGCCCTTCTCTGAACACGCTCCAGCACCTCAATGTCTTTCTTGTAGTGAGGGGCCCAAAACTGGACACAGTATTCCAGGTGCGGCCTCACCAGTGCTGAGTACAGGGGCACAATCACCTCCCTGCTTCTGCTGGCCACATCATTCCTGATACAAGCCAGGATGCTGTTGGCCTTCTTGGCCACCTGGGCACACTGCTGGCTCATGTTCAGCCGGCTGTCAGCCAGCACCCCCAGGTCCTTTTTGGCCAGGCAGCTTTCCAGCCACTCTTCCCCAAGCCTGTAGTGTTGCATGGGGTTGTTGTGACCCAAGTGCAGGACCTGGCACTTGGCCTTGTTGAACCTCATCCAGTTGGCCTCGGCCCATTGGTCCAGCCTGTCCAGGTCCCTCTGCAGGGCCATCCTACCTTCCAGCAGATCGACACTCCCACCCAACTTGGTGTCATCTGCAAACTTACTGAGGGTGCACTCAATCCCCTCATCCAGATCATTGATAAAGATATTAAACAAGACTTGCCCCAAAACAGAGCCCTAGGGAACACCGCTTGTGACCGGCTGCCAACTGGACTTAACTCCATTCACTACTACTCTCTGGGCTTGGCTACCCTACCAGTTTTTTTACCCAGTGAAGACTACATCCGTCCAAGCCATGAGCTGCCAGCTTCCCAAGGAGAATGCTATGGGAGACAGTGTCAAAGGCTTTGTTGAAGTCCAGGTAGATGATGTCCACAGCCTTTCCTTCATCCACCAGGTGGTTCACCAGGTCATAGAAGGAGATCAGGTTGGTCAAGCAGGACCTGCCTTTCATGAACCCATGCTGGCTGGGCCTCATCCTCTGGTTGGCCTGCACATGCCTGTCAAGCGCACTCAGTATGAACCGCTCCATAATCTTTCCTGGCACCGAGGTCAGGCTGACAGGCCTGTAGTTCTCCGGGCCCTCCTTCCAGCCCTTCTTGTAGATGGGAGTCACATTGGCAAGCCTCCAGTCATCAGGGACCTCCCCTGTTAACCAGGACTGCTGATAGATGATGGAGAGTGGCTTGGAAAGCTCCTCTGCTAGCTCCCTCAGTACTCTCCAGTGGATCCCATCTGGCCCCATAGACTTGTGAGCATCCAGGTGGCATAGCAGGTCATTAACTGCTTCCTCCTGGACTATGAGGGCTCCATTCTGCTCTCCATCCCTGTCTTCCTGCTCAGGGGGCTGAGTACCCTGGGGATGACTGGTCTGGCTATTAAAGACTGAGGCAAATAAGGCATTAAGTACCTCAGCCTTTTCCTTGTCCTTGGTGACAATGTTTCCCCCCACATCCAGCAGAGGATGGAGGTTCTCCTTGGCTGTCCTTCTATTGTTGATGTACTTATAAAATCATTTTTTTATTTTCTCTTATGACAGTGGCCAGATTGAGTTCTTGCTGGGCTTTTGCTTTTCTAATTTCCTCCCTGAATGACCTAACAAGATCCCTGTACTCTTCGTGAGTTGCCCGCCCCTTCTTCCAAAGGCGGTAGACTCTACTTTTTTCCCTGAGTCCCCGCAAAAGCTCACTATTCAGCCAGGCTGGTTGTCTTTCCTGCCAGCTGGTCTTACGGCACATGGGGACAGCCTGCTCCTGTGCCCTTAAGACTTCCTTCTTGAAGAGGGCCCAGCCTTCCTGGACCCCTTTGCCCTTCAGGACTGCCTCCCAAGGAACTTTCCCAACCAACATCCTGAACAGGCCAAAGTCTGTCCTCTGGAAGTCCATGGTAACAGTTTTGCTGCCCCTCCTCTTTACGTCAGCAAGAATCGAGAACTCTATCATATTGTGGTCACTAAGCCCAAGATGGCCTCTGATCATGACATCTCCCATGAGTCCTCCTCTGTTTGCAAACAGCAGGTCAAGTGAGGCATCTCCCCTGGTAGGCTCACTTAACCAGCTGTGTCAGGAAGTTATCCTCCACACACTCTAGGAACTTCCTAGACTGTTGCCTCTTTGCTGTGTTGTATTTCCAGCAGATGTCTGGCAAGTTGAAGTCCCCCATGAGAACAAGGGCTGGCGATTGCGAGACTTCTGCCAGCCATTTGTAGAACAGTTCATCTATCTCTACATCCTGGTTGGGTGGTCTATAGCGGACTCCCAACAGGACATCTGCCTTGTTGGCCTTCCCCCTCATCCTTACCCATAAGCACTTGACCTTATCACCACTGTTGAGCTCTATAGAGTCAAAACACTCCCTAACATACAGAGCCACCCCACTGCCTCTCTTTCCATGCCTATCCCTTCTGAAGAGCTTATAGCCATCCAGTGCAGCACTCCAGTCATGAGAGTTGTCCCACCATGTTTCTGTGATGGCAACGATGCAACTCATAGCTATCCTGCTGCACAAGGGCTTCCAGCTCCTGCTGTTTGTTGTCCATGCTACATGCATTGGTGTAGATGCACTTGTTTTATCTAATGTATGAGTAGGGTTTGGGTTCATTGCAATGCATGAGTACGAGTGCATGTGCTACTCAAGCTAGTAGTGCTGTATGGGTAGTTTAACTTCAGTTCTTTTTGCTACTTGTTGATATCTTGTTTATTAAGCATGTTTTCCAAGGAGTTTTGCCACCTTTTGTGCTGAAGATGCTACATATATTTTCCTGTTTTGTGGAGCGCAATTTTTTTAGCATGGTATTTTAAAAAAAAAAAACCAACCCCACCCCTAAACTCCATGTTGCTGGAGGAATTCTTTGAAGGCTTAGTTGTGGCAATATCTGGGAGAGCCTGGTAGACCTAAGTTCAGCTTCTTAAATGTACTACATATCTCAAGGCATTGAACTTGAGTGATCCCTCAACTTTTGTCCAGTCCTTTCCCTGAATACTTATCAGAATAGATTCAAGGGCAGGATTTTGGTGAGCATACTGTATTTGCACGTCTGCTTGCATAATCTTTACTCTGCATGCACTCTTTTAACCTTTTTTGGCTCGGCTGCTGTGCCTAATCTCTCTATCGATTGCTTAATCTTGCTTTTGCTTAGTCATGGTAGGGATCCCTTACCCTTCTATCTGGTATCTTGGCTCTTTAAAAAAAAAAAAAGTGTTGGGTGATTTTGTTTTTTCTAAAAAAAAAAGGCAACTTTCTTAATCTATTAAAACAAACATCTGCTTTTAATGCAAAGATTCAAGTTTTGGAGTTTTGGTGCTGCTGGAAACTGGTACTAATAGTGTCTTCCTGATCTGTATGAACAAGTTTAACTTCTGTTGGAAGAGAATGATTGATAGGAGGCTATTATGGTGGATTTGAAGTAAATCCTAACCTGAATTGCCTAGACTAGTAGAAATGTTTATGCCATTTCTTTAATCTGCTGTCTAAGCATAGCCTTTCTGTTCAGCTATACTGCAGGCAAGATGATGCTAAATAGTAGAAATTTTGCCTTTTTTCATCATTTTAGATCCTGTAGTCAGAAGCATTAAAAATAGAATTGGGGCTTCAAAACCTTATTTCCTGTGTCACTGGTAAAGTGTTACAACTTATTTCATGGTTGCCTTAATCCAAGACAGTAGTACTAAAGTGTTTTCATCTTCCTTACCTAATCATTCCTGGTGTTTATGTAGTAGCTTCCTACTTAGAAGTTGAGTGGTGAATTTTTATGGCATGTTACTTATCTGTTATATGAATGAGTAACTTGAAACTGAGAAAAATCACTGAACTAGACGATGTGATAAATTTTGCAGTACATACAGAGTTATTTGACAGATAGAAATGTAGAACTGCATGCAGTCCCAAAAGCGTGTCCCAGGGAAGAATAAAAGTAAATGGAGAGCAGGGATTTAGGTTAAAGGAATGGTGGTGGGTTGAGGTATTAGGAGATATGGGACATGACTTCTGTACATCTCAGTGGTTTTATTAGCAATGTCATTTTGGGATTACCATAGTCTGCTAAAACCAAATTGCTGTTCTAGTGTCTTTTATGAGCTTTCAGTTGTGCTTCAGCAGTTCCAAAGTAGCTGGCTTACTAGATGATCATAAAATAACCTGCCAAAAGAAGTTATCTGGTCCAACCCTCAGCTCAAACTAGGATTAACTTGAAGGTCAGGTTCCTTGGTGCCTTGTCTAGGCAACCTCAACAGATGGAGATTCTGTGTGCTCCCTTGCCAACTTGTTTCAGTGCTTGATTGCTCTTCTTGTGAATAGCTCTTTTGTTGCATGTACCTGGAATGTTCTTGCTACAACTTACACCTTTTGGCTTTTATTCTTTTGCCGTATAAAGTGTTGTTTGGATAAAAATACACATTTCCTGCAGAAGTGAGGACATGGAATGCAACTTTAGCTAATAGTTGGGCTATTAAAAGACTGATTACCATAATGTTCTAAATGCTTTTGTTGCTAGGGGTAATGCCTCTTATTGCTCTGTCGCTAATGGCATAGAAACTTAGCTTCCTTGGTTTTGGCTTCAGAGAGTATATAAAGCTCTCTAGTTATTCAGAGAGGCTTATGTTTGCTACAAAAAGTCTAAAAGCTGATTTTGTATGGACAATTTATTTATTTTTAGAAATTAAGAATTTAGGTTTTTAGAATGTGGAATGGTTTTCAGTAACAAACCCAAACTCATTAAAAATTGCAGCACCCGGGTGGTGAAGAGGTCCTCAGGGAGCAAGCTGGAGGAGATGCTACTGAGAACTTTGAAGATGTTGGCCATTCCACAGATGCAAGGACACTGTCAGAAACCTTTATTGTTGGGGAACTTCATCCGGTGAGTATGTGAGAGTAACCGTACTACTATCGTGTTTTTGTGTCTAGTTATTTCTCTTAATTTACTTTAGAAAAAAGGAGAGCTGCTACTTTGGTTGGATGCTGGCCCTGCAGCTGTTTGTGGATAGACCTGGACAGGGGATAGGTTCCCCCAATGTGAAGGGATTTGATTAGTGTAGCATAAGGGTGGTCACATCTAAGAGTTTGCTGCTTTGAAATATTTTACAGCCTAGTTCTCAAATAAACTGAATATGGAATCATGCCATCTCTGGTGAACACTGTGAGCTTTATAATGAGACTATAACCCCTGAAGGTGGGCATATCAGAATGTCTAGACCTTTTCTTATGTCAGTATGCAGAGTGGTTACTAACAGCTGCTTTCATTCTTTCATCATTGTCAATATATATGCTAGACTTTTCTGTCTGGATCTAAAAATACAATCCTGGCTCTTCATATGTACATTTAGAAAACTGTTACTCTAAGCATCTTCTAGTTTGATGCTCTGTCTTCCCCCTCTCTGGCTCCCCCTGTTTTGTGCTGTGTCAGTGTTCCCTACTGGTAGTTCTCAGGGTTGTTTATGATCACTTCCTACTGGATCATCTGTCACTTCCTCTTTTCTATACTGTCCTTACCCTTTCCTGTACTTTTAACAAGCACCTTTGTGCTGCCTCAAGCTTTGAATGCTTTATTGCTAGCTGCAGAGCTGCTGCCTTGGCTTCCTTCAGATAGGCCTTTTTTATTTTTAAGCTCTCCTGTGTCTTAATACTTGAAAACCACTTGTTAGAGACTTAGGCTGATAGTGTGCCCGTCTGCTCTACTCTAGTGCCTGTCCCTGCCTTTCTCTTTTCCTCTTCTGTTTTGTCTTATATTTGGGGTAAATATCACTGTCTTAAGCAGCATATTTCACAGTAAGATTCCTGATCTTGTACTGGGTTTAGGTCCTCTCTTGATAAATGTTAATAGTGTAGCTTCTCCTCATGCAAAATAATTCTGCTCTGATGCATATTTGTAACCTTGCAGGCTTGTTATCTCTTCCGGGTGGCAGTTTTGCCAGTAAAGTTTTCTTAACCTGGTCACCAGTCCAGTTCGTTGTCTGACAAGTGCCTGTCTTCATTTGATATGAAACTAACAGCTTGATAGTTTAGTGTACAAATGCAGTGCTGTCAGGATTATATACTGTTGGGCTTTTTTGTAGCAAAATGTGACTATTTCAAGTAGAACTTAATGAGTTTGTGAAAGATCCATAGAATTTGGGATCTCTGTACTGTACATTGGACCAAAATGAGTTAGATGACTTTGCCTGATAATGAGTAGACTAGGTAGAAGTAAACTAATATGATTGTAATTGGTGTATAAGCTAAGGTTATGTGTACTGTTTAGAGACAAAAGAAATGCAAAAACATGGGCACAAGAAATACTGAAATATGTTGGGGACTTGGGTTTCACTTCTGCATTGTATCCTGGGAAGTGTTATTTAAGGAAGTGATCTTGTTTATGGTAGCTCAAAATCATACCTTGATATCTGCTCTTTTGCAAGTCTGTTTCGTAGGTAAAAATAGGTACACATTAACAGAATAGAATTGCAAACTGAATTTAGTGATAAATGTTATTTGAATGCTTTGTGTTTTTGTCTAAATGGGGTTTTTGCTTGTTTTCTTGCAGGATGATAGAGGGAAGCTTCAGAAACCAACAGTGAGTATTTTCTTGAAATGCCACGTTGTTTCTTTTAGTCATTAGGAACGGTGTCTCTTGGAATGGTATACACCCAGAGGCAAAAATAATTCAGTTTTAAGTGTAGTGTTTCAGGTCATAAATCTCTTAAACCTGTTGATCTGGCTTCAACTTATTCTTCATGTTAGCTGTTCTTTTCTTTAATTTGTGTGGTTTTGAACCAAGAGGTTATTAAGTGTGATGGCATTACACTATAGCAAAAAGGTGAGTCTAGAATCAGTCAATGGTTTTCTGGTATTCAGTTTAAGAAAAAAAAAGTTTATAGACAGAATGGATTAAACCAATACATGTTTGTGGGGAAAATGTGGTGCTTAACAATGTGTTGATAACACTAGTAGATATAGGATATAGATTGCTGTATTATAGATAAGTTAGTTTGCAACCCTTTTCAAGGTGAAAATACTCTTTGCTTCCTGACTTTTTCAGTAGACTTTGAGTGTCCTGTCAATGCAGTATTGCACTTATTTTCTAATTTTTTTTTTCTAACTTTAATAGAATAAAGTGTGTTGGCACTCAACTACCAAACTTGTAAAATTCAGGTGTCCCTTAAAGGAGCAAGTGCATCAGGGATTAATTTGTACAGTTGCTGCTGCGTCTATAGAGGATGTTTGCTCAGGGCTGGCTTAACAGTACAGCAGTGCACTTAAGTAGTTGAAGATTACTTTGAAATGAAGTGTAGTAGGAATAGTACCTTACTCTTGCTGTTGAGAGATTACTTTTAAGAAACAAGCACTCTTGTAAGATCTGCCAATAATATGAATAAGTTAAGGGAAAGAAAGTTAAAAAAAAAATGTATATACACAGAAATGTTTGTTATAGTAATTATTAACTGTATTATTAATTAAGGACTGGAACTAGTATACTAATAAAATAAAAAATGGAGTGGTGTCTGGAATTCAGAGCTTCTTCCCACCAAGAATAACATTTGCTATTTAGATTTCTTTTGAAAATTTAGGCAACTTACTCTTAAGCTGTAAGAGCAGCAACCACAGATGCAACTGAAAAGCAGACTGCCTAGTGCAAGTTGTAGTAATACAGTCCTTTGACTAAGCTCACAGGAACTTCAACTGAACTGAAGTACTTTGAATATTAGTTTGGCCAGAGTGAGGTCAGTTGGGAGTTAAGATGTATCCAAATGACTTTTTACTATGCTGCTATTTGGCTTATTCCCTTGTTCTAGTGCTGGCCATAGTTACCTAGGCTACACGTGTGTGTTCCATCATTCCAGAAGAAAGCTGAAGCACTTTCCTCCAGCAGGACATGTGTACATAGCTGATAAGACAGTTTTACTCTGCATTGTGTTCTGGGTGTGTAATGTGACAGGTTAGGCCCTGTGTGCCGTGGCTCTCTAGGAGCTGTCAGAAGGCCTTGTGCGGTCAAATGTCCTTCTTGTGTATTTAAAGTACACCCAGTGTACGTGTCCAGTGTCATACTGTTTAAAACCAAGTTTTTGTTGAACTGGGCCGTGTTCTTCTTGCTGTCTTGGTGTGTGTGGGGGAAACATCCCCTCACCCTAGAAGTGGCAAGTCTGTTGTGGAAGATGTTAGCCTTGATAGTGTGGGCACAAGCTCTTCCATACTGTTTGGCTTCGGGATTAGTTTTTCATGGAAGCGTTCACAAACCCAATATAGATGTAATCACTGAGTCTTATCCTTTTAAACATGGTATTTGTCACATGTAAACTTGTGATGATTTGGGTGCTTGAAAAAGTAGCCTATTTGAACCTGTGAGAGGATGTTAGGAATCTTTCACTCTTTAAATGAATTGCAAATATTCTGATTCTAAAGCAATTACTTTTTCAGCTTGTACCACTAAATTTTAGTACAGTTTTAATGCTTGAATCTTTTAAATGCACTTAGGACCATGTGCAATTAGTAGTATTCAAATTAATAAGTCTTCATATAAATTGTGCACATGTACCCAACTGGGATTTGATCTTGTAGTGCTGCTCTTTCTGTGGAAGCTGAACAAGAAATCCAAACCAATATCAGAAACAACTATAATAATTTGACTGATTCTTATGCAGTCTGAAACACCACACTAAAAATTAGTTTAATAAGCCTTATTGATGTAAATTAGTAGCTTTCTTCATGTAGGTTCCATATAAGAAGTATTTGTGTATTAATTCAGAGTCTTTTCAATTAGATTTTAGGCAAGTAAGGGATCTTTGTCTTTTAGGTGACATTTGAAAAGCTTTAGTCACCTGAGGTTGAAGTTAACTTCATGGAAAACTTGCAGCAAAATTCCTTGTGGTGGTATTTTTTAAATAACTTTTGATGCAATATTGACTACAGAAACTGCTGCTAGCTAGCTTCTAATATAACAGTCTGTTATAGGAATTCTGAGAAAATGCTTTCCAAATGCAATGCACTGAGTTGTTTTTAAATTAGTCCCATTTAATGAGTTTTGAGCAGTTGAGGGGCTAGTTAAGATGGAGAGGGATGTCTGCCTGATGTAAATATCTCTTTATTCTTTGCTTTCCAGGAAACTCTTATTACCACTACTCAGTCTAATGCCAGGTATAGTATGACACCTGATGTCAAACTTGGTTCACTATGTTTCTGAAGCTTAGGAAGCTGAATAGCTTCTGCCTGCTGGAAGCTTATATGTCAGAGGATGGTGCATGAAAATTTCTGTTCTATGTAAAGTCCAAGTTGGCATCTGTGTACCACTTTACAAGCATGTTAGCTTAATGCCTGGATTTTTTTTCTCACATTGATATGCATCAGTCTCTAACAAATGGTTTGTGTTGCACAAGCCTTCATTTCTGGAGGCTGTCAGGTGAATAGAAGATACTTGGTGCCATAGCTGACTTTTTTTACTGACGTGGACACCTTACTTTTAAGACTTGCTACACCAGTTGCATCTAAGGGAAATAAGAGTATCGTGTCTCTAAGAAGGAAAATCTTTTGGAATTGGGAGGGGGTGGAAAGAACACTTTGGAACACCACTGAATCAAACTTTAAAAAAAGTTATATCCTGCTGACAACTGCCTACTGCTGAAACCTCAGAGGACTGTTCCATGCACCTCTGAGTGGGGAGCTTGGGTGCTTGAAAGTGTCATATGATGCTGCTACTTAAATGGCCTTTGAAAGAATAATATTCTGGGCAGCACATGATGACTTTGAACATGTCTAGAGTCTTACTATTCTCTCGTAAGCAAACTTCTTGTAAGCTCTAGTACAAAGCCTTAACAGTACAAGCTTTTTTACTTGGCTTGAGTATTACTGGCTAGCTCAGGTGTTCTGTTGTCATAACATGAACGTATTTGTTGGGGTGGGGAGGAAGGACTTCTTTAAGCAGTGACTTTTTTGGTTGTGTGTTTTAAACTTGCTGGTTGTCACTCCCTAAACTGCTATTTCAAAAACTTCCTTCTAGTTCATGGTCCAACTGGGTGATCCCAGCAGTAGCAGCAATTATCGTGGCCCTGATGTATCGTTCCTACATGTCAGAGTAAGCACCTTACTGCGAACTAATGTAAGAAGAGACTGATCTGGGAGAATATAAGCAATCCTAACCCAATATGTTTCCAGACAAAAGCCTGATGTCTGAAGAAAAATTCCAACTTTTTCAGAAAATTGAACAATTCTTTTCTGCTGTGCACTTTTTCTTAATGTTGCCTTCTTATTTGCTGTTCTGAAGCAATAAAAAGGCAGCACTTCTCTTTTTGTATAACAAGTTTATTCTCTAATGAATTATTTCATAACTGTATTTGTTTCTGTGTTAGAATACTGTTTTGTATGTAATACTCTGATTCTGGTTATTTCTCTTTTTAATCTGTAGTGGGGTCCATAGGACTCTTATATATAAATTTTACAGCTTTAAATGACTACCAAAGCTGTGTACATGTATTTGTGCATGTACACAACTTAACTTAAAATCATGTTGTCTTCTTAATGTACTATGTTTGAAATGCTAATTAAATGTAATGGAAAAAGCTGAGTGGAGTAGTAGGTATAGGTGCCTGTAAGCAGTTGGGCTGTACCAATTGGGCTATAATGAGCTGATTTTTTTTCCCTTTCCTCCTGACATCTGCTCTTGTTGTAGATAATCCTGCTAGCAAGCTGTTCTGTTTGATGCCCATTGAAAAATTCAGGTGAACTGTGAAACACAATGTTTGACCCTATTAGGTCTGTCTCAATTCTGTGAAAAGTAGCTCTTTGCAAAAAAGGCAGAAAAAGTGCTATGTAAATTCCACTACAGGTAATGTAACTGCTACTAAATAATACTGTTCCTGCCAAGCACTCAGGTGATTCTAGAATTTGTTCTGGAACTTTTAGACTTTTTATAAAATCTTTGTCATGTGTGTTGTGAGGGGAAAAATTGATACATGGAATCTGTTTCTGACTGCTCTGTGATGTGCTCCTTGGTGCTTTACTATGAAGAGATGACTATTTTCACTGCTAAATACAAGATAACTGAAAGTTTGCATTTTGTGGTGAACATTTTTAGTCATATGTAAATGACCATGAATAAAAGTTTAATTGCTTACTCATGCTGGCTCAAATATGTTCATTCTAAACTTCTTTGAAGGCATTGGAAGGGATGCTCTTGCATATTGGGACACTTCTTAGAAGTACCTGTTTGATGGTGTGTCCTGAAAGTCAAGATACTTCCCCTACGCAGGGAAGTTGCATACAAGAAGTGGGAAAAGTGTACTATGGAGCAGTTAGCTTAGGTAAATGTTTTCATCAGCATAACCTCAACACCAATTAATGACTTAACAGTGGTTTGGCCCTGTAAGTTCAGCCTCCCAAACATACCTCAGGACTTGAAACACTAGTCCAAGGGCCGCCTCTTGGCGGCACCAGGGAAGTTGCATGCAGTTTAGGCCCTGTGTCAAGTCAAATCAAACTGAAAGATAGTACACTGTAAACGCAGCTTCAAAAAAAAAAGGGGGGGGGGGAAGTGCTGTGACTTCAGGAGATTGTCTTGTTCATATGTAGGAATATGTCAATACAGGTATCCTTCAAGAATTCCTTATTGTGGGAATTCCTTTACTGTTAAATAGCAAATAAGGAGATCTTGTACAGCTTCAGCTGTGAAAGTGTTTAGGATCTCTTACATTTGTATTCATGTGTTCTGTTGGACTTGGTTTACAGATATAGACACATGTACACTCACAGTACATCAACTTCTTTACCTTGAAAATTATAACCTGCAGTATAAATGGCAGTGTTTGGGCCTGTGTCTAGCACTAACTTATTTTGTCCTAGCTTTTCCTCTGAATGTGGTGAAGCTGAGTTTAAAAACTCAGGCTTCATTGACTTCTTAATAAATCCTTTTTAAAGGTTATCTGTAACTTATAAATCAAGTTTGAAGTTCTGAATTTTCTGTTTGTTTTTAAAAATAACATTGAAATTTGCAAGTCTAGGTTAGGCAAAAAAAAAAAAACAATACAACAATTTTAGAAAGCTTAACCTTTCATATATTTTTCTTTTTTTGCAAGAATTTCAGACTGGAATAATTATGTCCACATCAGCAGACAGGGTAGTGCAATCAAAGTGGATTCATAAGGCAAAACACTTCTTGCAAAAAGCCTTTTCTCCATGCTGTATATGTTTTGGGAGTTTTAGTATAGTATAGCTCTGTTTGGGTCCCATATACTGGATGTTTATTGGGGGCCAAAGCACATGCAATCCCCTGGAGTACCTATGCAAGCTCAGTTCCATCTAAAAGCAGTCCAGCTGACATGTGCAGGGAATTTCCCCAACGTGAACCAAAAACACAGTGAGCGGAGCTGAGTAGGCAATGCTTTGAAAACTGATACAGGTTAAAGTGCTAATGTAGATGGATACAGCTTGTTTCCTGTAGTTGGTCTGGTCATATTCCCTTCCACCTGTGCTGGTGTAAGTTTTTCCTCAGAGGTGGACATGACTGTTTCAGGCTTTTAAATGTAAACTGATAAATTTATAAACTCAAAAAATAATCAGGCTTATAATTTGCCTTTTTAATACCCTAAGATGAGAGCTGCTTTCCATAGGGATCATGCAGGAGTTTTTATGTGACTTTAGATTTAATTATGAATACAAGAGGAAGAGAAAAGGTATATGGGTGTGGTGAGGAATGAATGACTATGCCACTGAAAAACTAGTTAAATTAAGGATAGTCAATGTTTTTATGGTCTGACAGCAAAAGGACAGAGTCTGCTTTCTTCTCAGAATAAAATCCTTTGTCCCCAGATCTGATCTGAAGGTACTTGCTCTAATTGTCCGACAATTAGCTTTAATACTCATTTTTGTTTGGAGAGGCTGGTTTTGGTGGTCAATGCTTTAAATCAGTTGTCCCATGTTGTTTCCTTGTACAACTTCACAATGTTTACACTGCCTTTGTATCCTGAAATAAATTGTTCAGGATGTGTAAGTCTACAAACCAGACCTTCCTGCCTCAAGGTCCCATGAGAGTCTTGATCCAGGATGGTGTCTTGGATCACATACAACATACATCTACAGGATCAGACTAGTGTTCATGACAAATTGTGCTTTTTCATATACAGTAAGTTGGTATTCAGGAGTAAGTGTCAGCATGTGAGAAAGAGTGGGAACAGTTGCTGGAGAAAACAGAAATAGCCTGTGAAGCAAAGACTGTCATCCATGATTTTCTTTCTGAGCTCTGTGCCCTAACTGCTAAGCTGCAGAGAGTCTTACTCTCAACTCCCTGCTATGAATCTGGCATTGTTTTTTCTCTTGCTGGAACAGATGAACTGCTTGAATATTTACCCTGGTTCTTGGACAAAGTTTTACAGCCTGGGTGAACTCTGGCCTAGTTTAGAGCAAGCTTGGATGCGTCTGCATCATTCCCGTAGGTGTGACCTTACTGGTTTCTGCTGGGCCTCACTTCTGGTTTGCATGAAGCACACAAATACAGCTCCAGACTTGTCGCACACTTCCATGTGGGAACCTTTTGGTTTGTTCCTGAAGTCGGCACGAGCTTGTTAGGAATTCCTTAAAAATAGATAGCCTTCTTACCTCCAGCTGCTAATAAGAATTTTTTTAAAAAAAGCATAGGGCTAACATTAACAACAAATCACCCAACTACATTCTTGTTGTACTTTAGAAATCCACATATTTTAAACCCATTGGTGCAGGGACTTCACTCTTGTGTGTAAAATATGTAGTGCAAACAGATCCTGATCTTGTTTGCAGTGCTCAGTGGTTCTAATAACACTGCTGAAAAGGGTATCAGTAACGGGGCTTGCAGGCAAGCGGATGAGTCTAAATTCCCATATAAACACAAATTTTTGCATGTCAGTGTTAGATGTTTTGCTTACTATGTAAACTACCAGAACAATTAAAAATCTGAATTATGGAATGAATTAAGACTACAAACTTTGTTTTGAAACTGAGCACCAAATGAGATGCTACGTGTGAATGTTGCGATGACCTGTGGCTGTGTGCTGTGCTATGGAGTGTTATTTAAAAGTGGAGTACATATGTTGCTCAGCACACTATTTCTTCTGGCATACTGCACTCTAGTCATTCTGTCTTTTGGGTAAACATTCCCCTAATGATCTCATTTTGACTCCACTCATACAATGCTATTAGAAGGCAGCTAAATTTACTTTAATACTTGTTTTATTAACACAATAAAAAAGGACTTCTAGGTTTTTAAAGTGTCATATAAGTGTTGTGACTTCTAGTATTCATTGATCGTATCCCAGATGTTACCTTTGGAGATCAGTGACCAGGAAATGTCATGAAGAAAACAGGATTTCCACAGAAATTAGATTGCTATATCATAAAAATGCCTTCTTTTTTAATTTAAAACTTTAAATAAACTTTAAGCTGAGGCAACAATGTTCACATTAGAGGGATCAACCCAGCCTATGCAACAAAGTGCTGTCAAAGTGCTCTGGAGTAAGGATAACCTTCCAGAAACATGTTCGCTTAGGCATTCCTGGTTTTTAGCATCTTGTTGCATAAATCAGCTATGTGTAGACCACAAATCCATTCAAGCAGCTGCTCAGCATATGACAAATTTTGTCTCCTACGAGTATAACAAAATGGGTGTCATCTTTATCAATGTGTTGCACTATAAACAATATAAATAGTAGTATCAAAACAAGTTTTAGTGTCTTTTGTTTAAGTGGCTAAGACATTAGCAAAAGATATACCATATAACCTGGTTATCATCCTCCTCTTGATTTCTCCATTTCATGAAATAGTTTGAGGCTTATTACAATTTCATGTGCCCAAGCCAGAATGCAGGAATTTCATATCTCTGCCCTAGTAATAAAAAATTTCATAGGGTACATTCAATGACTGCACAAGGTCAGAATTGGATTTGATTTCCACTCTAAAAGACAAATGAAAGGTTCACCAACATACTACATTATCTTTTTTTTCAAACTGTAGTATTTCAAATACTGAAGTTCACATCCAAAAGTTCCTGCAGTTTCTAATGATACTGTGAGTTACCATGTCACCAAGCAGTTCAGAGATGAGAAGTATCATAGTAAAATAGAAATAGTGTGCAGGACTCATCAGGGCTCTTTAAATTGCTGACAATAGAAAAGAGTAAGGAAGGTAAGTGCAAGTTTAACTAGTTTTAATTGGTAAAATAAAAGTAAGATTTGCTCCAGGCAGTGGGCATCAAAGAGCACATGGATTTGAAAACTGTGAGAAACTCTTCTCAATAAGTAAAAGTTGCTTTTCTTATGCCACCTTCTGAGTGTCGTGCAACACTTAGCTGGTGCTGGTTTTCAAAAGCAGAGGATTTCTAGAGTTATCTTTGGGTCGACCAGCGGGGTTAGCTCAGTTGGTTAGAACACGGCGCTAATAACGCCAAGTTCACAGGTTCAATCCCTGCTCACTGCAGGGGAGTTGGGCTCGATGATCTCTCAAGGTCCCTTCCAACCCAAAGCATTCTATGATTCTATGATATGATTCCTGCCCCGCTCCTCGCACGTTGCGGCTCCCGTACTAAGCCACCACGCTCCGGCTGCTGAAGCTTCCCCAGGTGTCAGAGGGTGTCCTTACTCCAGAGCGTTTTGGCGGTGCTTTGTTGCATTGACCAGCCTGATCCCTCTAAAACGGGCAGCTTTGCCGCAGTTTAAAAATGCTTTGTGCCAGTGAAGCTGCATTCAGGAGAGGGCTTGTGCTGCTAAAACAAGGCCACCCTCACCCACTTGTGCCACCTATACTCCAAGCCTCTTGCAACCTTCTGCCCAGGTAGCTGCACTTCTCAGAGCCACAACCACGGAGACACAGTATTTATTAGAAATACTTGAGGAAAGCAACAGATTTACTAAGCTAAGGTATCTTAAGGGTCTTACGGTTGCTTAATGCCAAAACCTAGTTGCTGCTGAAAGGACACTCCGTGCTGCTGAAAGGACCTAGGTATCTTCCTAATTGTTCATCTAGCTGCATATATAGAGATATATGTTAATAACAGAAACAGGGAAAGCTCTCACAGAAAAATCAATTCCGAAGCTTATCTGCTCATCCATGAGAACTGAGCACTGGAAAACCCTTTTCTTTTTGAAAAGATCTGTTCAAATTTTCACCTAAGAACGAATAGTTCTCTTCTGCCTCCTCTCTCACATCCTTCATGCCGCCTTCTGTGGGGCAAAAGCTGTATCTGGATTTTGTAGCTGTGCCAAAACACAGCTGAGACACAGATCTCAGCCCAAACACAAAGCTGCTCTGTTGCCAGACAACGTGACCAGCGAGGAACAAAAGGTTTTCTAAGAGGTTGAGGTGATCTATTATTTTTTTTCCTTGTCAACATAAAATTACAGAAATATGCGCTATATGGGGTTACCGGGCTTTTGTAAGCACTGCTGCTGTGTTTTCTTCCTTCAAAGCTTTTACCTCCCTAGCATGGGCGATGCAGAGCATGGCACAGGCGGGGCTGGGGGATCAGTATAAATACCCTGTCCCACTCCTTCAGTTTTACTATGCCTTTAATTGAAAGTTAGGCAGAGGCAGAAGAAAACTCAGATTTAAAAAAAAAACCGTTGGGCCAAACGCTGCTTGACCGTAAGTTCAGGGTAACTCCCACTGACCTTGCTTGAAATAACAGGGCTCTGAGTCATGGAGGGATTTGGTCTTTGCCCAGGGGAGTTTTTGGATGATTCCCTCATCGTTAATGGACTTTTTTTTTTTTTTTTTTTAAGTGTTCAAGGTTCAGAGGAGGAAGAAGTGCTGCACACCCACCACAGAAGAGGAGGTTTTGTCTTCATGTGTGTTTCCTCAATGCTTGCCAGCGCTGCCTTGTTGGCTGAAGGCACTTTGCTGATCCCTCTGCGGCCAAGGGTTTCATTAGCTACAGCTGAGGGGTTTTTAAACAGATGTCTGGCTGCGTAGCAGTTGGGTCATAAAGGTGATGTTTTAGGGCTGCCTATTGCGTTTCCATAATTCTTTCTTTTCTCTTAGCATGTCTTTATTTGCAAGACTCCTTTCACAGGCACCTCTGAAGACTGCTAACCTCTCGGAGCAAATGTTTCTGCAGGGGGGTTACCAGAGGCTGCTTGGGAGTTTCTTTGAAGGCGTGCCAGGATCAGCTGTGTCACGCAAGTGCATGTTAATGAAAAGAAATTCAGTGACCTTAGAAGCGAGGCATCGTAAGGTTGCACTAATGGGAACAGCAAATGCTGGGATCCTTGCAGGAATCTTGTTAAGTTGATTAACTGTCTAAAAGCTTTTCTGCGGTGATGAGGAATATAGTTATGTCAGGCTGTGGGCTTAACTGGACAGACGTAATGAAGCTGACAGCTTGAATGAGAGTAGTGTTGTCTTTTGTTCTGTGAAAATTGCTGTTTGCTGAAACATCCAAAGTGAAAGAAGATGGGAAAAAACCCTTAAAATCTATTTTTTTTTCAGTGTAACAGTAGGCCAAAATATTTTTTTATCTTGGTAAATTATTTGTAAATATAAGAACATAATGTGTTTGGTTTTTTTTAAAGTAAATGAGGTCTTTAAACTTGGTTTTGATTCCTTTTAAAAAAGGGGGGACACAATAAAAAGCTTTTCCCTCCTTAAATTTTTTAACTCAGTGTCTATGTGTAGAATAATTTTCATATAAATATAAGTAGATAAGGCTTTGTTCTTGATGTTTTTTCTATCTTTCGCCACTGCAAAACTTGAATAAACCTCTTATCCTCTACCGTTGTCCTATACTGGTGTCCTGGTTTTGTCTGTGATAGAGTTAATTTTTTTTTTTTCCTTCTAGTAGCTGGTATATTGCTGTGTTTTGGATTTAGTGTGAGAATAATGTTGATAACACACTGATGTTTTAGTTGTTGCTAAGTAGTGCTTACACTAGTCAAGGACTTTTCAGCTTCCCATGCTCTGCCAGCAAGAAGCTGGGAGGGGGCCCAGCCAGGACAGCTGACCCAAACTGCCCAAAGGGCTATTCCATACCATATGATGTCATGCTCAGTATAGAAACTGGGGGGAGTTGGCCAGAGGGTAGAGAACCATTGCTCAGGAACTGCCTGGGCATCTGCCGGTGGGTGGTGAGCAATTGCATTGTGCATCACCTATTTTGTATATTCTTTTATTATTATTATTTTCCCTTCCTTTTCTGTCCTATTAAACTGTCTTTATCTCAACCCATGAATTTTACTTTTTTTTTTTTTCTTTTTTTTTTCCCCCCGATTCTCTCCCTCATCCCACCGGGGAGGGGGGCAGTGAGTGAACAGCTGTGTGGTGTTTAGCTGCCTGACGGGTTAAACCACAACTGGTAACAACAATCAATCTTTTTATGGTTATCCAGCCATTTTAATTTATCTTTCCTCTTCTTCCCAGTTGCCCAAGCAGACCAATAATCTTTTGTTTACTTGAGCTTTTACTGTGTCCTTCTGGACTGTGTGGAGGCAACAGTCCTGGGCCAGAGTCCAAGGCAAAAGAGTTAAATTGACCCTGTTGCATGACAACTCCATTCAGAGGTTCACTGCATAATCAACTATTTCTGTTGCCTAAGAGCCATTGATATGGTCCAGTATCCAAACTGGAAGGAAAAACATCCAGAGTAATGCATTCCCTGAGACCTAACCCAAGTCCAGAGACACCAGAGAGCAGAAAGCCCAAGGGAAAGGTGAGACTGTCTTGGAGACAGTGAACTGATTTGGGTTCTCCCTGGGCAGCCTCTCTCTTTTTCCCCTCCTGTTGGCACAGCATGACCCTTTGCTGAGCTTCAGGCCCCCAAATTCGGGCAGCAGAGGAGGCAAGAAGCTGCAGGGCTGCTGGTGGTACCAGCTAGGCTCACCTCCAGCCTACTCCTACTCACAGGTGTATGCAAGCCCGAGCCATCATCCTCACCCACCACCTGGCCGCAGCTGGGATTTGGGATACACCAAGGCAACCGATAGGTTAAGAAAGATGGTGGCAGGTTAAGCTGTCAGCTGATGCCTGCATGGGTCACTGAACAAGGACCAATGCTTTTGTTAAAGTTAGGGATGGCTGCAAAAACATAGATGCAGATGTGAAGGGATCACAGTGAATGACATTGGTTTAGCTCAGCCACACCTGACAGACCTTTTGGAGCCCAAGCTCCATGCTTTCTGGAAGAGCCCTTCAAACCCGAGCTATTAACCCAACCTCAAACCAGACGCTGACTCCAGCCTCAGCCAGAGTCTAGCAACCCTTGCCACCCTTCATCTAAATACATCCGTGCTTGTACAAGCCTTGTGACATCCAAAATCTTCTTATGGGGGGACGGCAGGGGACACCAAGAATTTAGTGTTAGTATAACTGAAATCTTAGCAGGCTAATAAGAAAATTGTTATTATGCAGATCAATTTTGTTTGTTTGTTTTTCAAAACAGGAAGAAGGAGGAAAAAATTTAGGAATGTTACTATTTATGGAAAGCCTCAGTAATAATAATAATAATAATAATAATAATAATAATAATAGTCAAAACTGTTATGCATGCACTGTCTAGGATCTACCCCTTTCCCCTGGTGTCCCGCTCACCCTTCCACTGCTCCTCTGGGTTGATGGCTTCAGCCTAGGGGGAGTGGGTATGGCGAGGTGACAGCATCCTGAGTCCTTCACTGGGAGGAATATGGTGTCGGTGGTTTCTTCCTCCTCCTCTAGGATCCACTTAGGGTCATTTTCATGTTTCCCAATGCTTTTGTGCTTTGTTCTTTCTTCATTGGTCTGCAATTCTAAGTTACATCTGAATTTACTATCTATGGTACATTTTAACTATGTTAGAAACTTGTTCTTTATTCTTTTTGTGACTTTTGTTGCTCCTAAGATCAGTTTTGTTCAGCTCCCAGCTCTGTACTTCTGGCTGGCCACTGGTGTGCTGGTTATAGCCCTGCAGCCCTCAGCATTATCTCATGCCCTGTCTGTCATCCTGTGCCTGTACTCCTCTACACCACCTCTTGCAAGCCTACCTTCAGGGCTCTCATACCAGCCCTGCATTTCTCTGCATTACATCATTCTGCTAAGGTCATAAATATCTCACGCTACACATAACAGCTGCATGTTGCTAGTATCTGTGTAATATGGTTATACTATAAGAAGATAAGTAAAGCAAGTTAGGCATAGCTACCTGGTCATTAGAAGAACAGCTGTTACAGCAACAAATCAAACCAAGTAAAAGGAAAGCTTCGAGCAGGTATAGATGAATTCAGGCAAAGCAAGCCTGATAAACCTCCATCCTGAGGCTCTGCAAAGTCAAAGCAAAGCCTGTGCCCTGGTGCCTGCAACAGCTGTGCCGTCTTTATGAGGCTGCAGCCCACAGTGTGTCCTAGACACCCCGGTTTCTAAACCTGAGGACTCATGCCATCCTGATTTACATGTTATGCTCTTGGCTATTGTTTTGGTAACTTGTATTCCTAACTTCATCCCCAATCTCATTCCTTGATAAGCCTGATTTCTAAGTGGGGGATACTTTGGAAGGTGTGTATGTTTTGGAGCTGTTTAGAATAAATAAGACTTATTTAGGGGTTTGGTTTGGGATTTGACAGTTTTTAGTGGTGGTGGGAGGATGATGCAGGCAGAAAAAGTTTTTATATTGGGGCTCTGGGTTTAGGTCTGAGGAAGATTTGAATTTATTGCTGTATGTTTCAGACTCCAGTTTTCTGAAATGAGGTTTGATAGAGTGCTTCTGACATACGTTGGTTGCTTTCACAAAAACAGCTATCTTGAGCTACCATGAGTTCAGGCTAACTCATGAGGCTGCTCCTCTGAGCCTCTTCTGGAAGGATCACCCTTTTCTCCAGTGGAGCAAGTTGGTGTAAAGGGCAGCCACACCAAGCTATGGGTGTGCACTGGCATGGTTTGAGGGCATTTTTTTCAGTCTCCACCTTCAAAAGACCCTTTGTCCAGGGCTCAGGTTAACATTTGTGCATTTTGGGCTCACAAAACACCTTTGTTCCTACTAATAGGTACAACGTTTGATTGGGCTTTGCAAAGGTAGGTTTTTTTCAGTGGTCTAAATATAGAGGTAAGTCTTGCATTCAGAAAAAATGCCCAGTTTTGTTGAATGTGTCCTGGCTTGATCTTCCTCTTGAGCTGATAGGAGCACCTTTAGATAATTTGTGGTTAATTACAGGTTTCAGCTAAAGAAGCGAGGAGTTAGAGAAATAAAATAAATATTTAAGACATAATTTTCTAATTTCTATATTGAGCTATTGGTTATTTATTTTTAAGTTGTAAGTCTGGAGTCTCAGAATATCTTGAGTGTGTTGAGGAAGACACCTAGATCAGGTTTTGCCTTTTTAAGCATGTGTAAAAGATTAGGGCTATGGTTTAGATGCATTTGGTTTATTGGAAGTTGATGTGAACAGGTAATGTTTTGTTTTGGAGGGAACTGCAGCTTTTTGCTTTTGGGCTGGAATGATGGGACATTTGATGGGAATAAGGGCTAGGACAGACAGGGAGCTGATTTGGAAATCAGAATAGATCAATTTGGCAGGGGGGGTGGTTGGTGTATAAGATGTGTGCTTGAGTTCACTGAACAAGAATGAGGCCTCAGCTAGAAGAAGCCCCGAGGGATCAAGTTTGGGGCTTCTTGCCATGTTCTGTCCTACAGCCCATGTGGTAAGATTATGGCTGATAGTGCAGTTGTGGTTTTAGCTTTTGGAGGCTGGAGACTGAGCACAAGACAAGTGTCCTGGTGGGCTGTGGCAGCCTTCTGATGTCCCAACAGGGAAATGGCATGCAAACAACTTGGGGATGGTATGGCACAGGCTGCACTAGGGCTTGGGTTAGGCTCACAGTAAGGGCTACCTTTGTTCAGGCAGTGAGAAATGAAGCCTTGTCAAAGGATGGATTTAGGATCATGCTTCTCAACCTACTGACAGGTTGATGTGCTGGATACTCTGTCTGGAAGTGAGGACAAAGAGGAACTGATGGCAATCCCAATCTACCAGAGGCCCAGGCTAGCAGAGAGATTCAGCTGGGGTTACAGCAAGTGACTTTCCTGGTTTGTGGTCATCTCTGCATGATGCTGTCTCACTTGCTTACTGCTCCGTGGAGCAATGCTGCTACATCAGCAAACTGCAACCAACCTCCTCGGATGTACTCATCCTCTGCACGTAGTTTGCCTGCCTTTGTGCATGCTGCGGCATCCACAACCCTCCTAGCTGTGTAAGGCTGCCTGGGCTAGGTCTATACAGTGGGGACCTGTGCCCTGGTCCTGTTTCATTTCCTACTGTTGATGTACTGTTGCCGGTGGTGCTGGAAGCCAGATGAAAGTATTGCCCAATTTCAAAACTAGAGGTCCTGAAAACCATGCCTGGGTGTTGCTTAACCCGGGAGTTTCTTAGTCTCCAGAGAAAAACCTTTCTGTCTGACTTAAGTTTCCCCCATGACTACGGTAGCATTTGTATATGCTTCCAGAGATGTCCCAGCATTAACCAGGCTGAGAAAATTGATACCTTGATCACGTGAACCATAAAATAGATGTTCTTCTGCTTAAAGTCCCCGAGGGCTTGATCTGAGAGGAATGGCTTTGGTATCCTCTGAGAACATGGACAGCCTGAGGCTCAGCATGCTACACAGGCAGGGCTAAACTTTTGTTTTAAGAGATGAGGGGCAGGTAAAGGGAGAAGGAACCTGGAGTCTGTTCTTCATCTGGGGGCAAACACTTTCATGTTGTGTGCTGCTGAGCCTAATAGCTCTGACAGACATGTAGTGGTGGATTTAGTCCCATTCTGCTGGAGGTTGCAGCTCTGTGCCAGTGGCAGCTGGTTTATCCCAGTTTACAACTCAGCATATTAGTATAAACCCATCTCCATAAGAAAGAGGTTTGCAGTGGCCATGACTGTGATGGATGAAGAACGGAGACAGGGATGGGCTCAGCAACCTTCAGCAGTGAAGAGAGACCTTCACCGGGGTCAAGAATGTCTGCAATTGGCTTAAACTACAGCAGCCCTTGTTTTCTAGTCTGGTCCTGTATTTCACCTAGGTCCTACCTAGCTGAAAAATTTCATGTTGCTATTCAATATTTTGTGTATTTAAAACATTGTCTGTGCTAACTTTTTCCAAAACAATTCATATTTTTAGGCAATTATATTTTATAATGCAAAACATCAACATTTTGCATAGTCTTTCAAAACAAATGTGGAACACATCAAATGCCACAACATTTTGAAACTTATCTTGAAATGAACCTATTTTTTTACCAATTGATTTTATTATTTTGCTTGCTGAGAACTCTGAGCTGGTGAAAAGGAAAATTTTTTCCCCAGGTAATTTATTAAAAAGCCTAACTAATTACTTGTACAGCTCTTTGAAAAGGCTTATCATCGATAAAGAGCAATAGAGTTCAGTCCTGCCAGTGAAACTTTGGACTGTTTGATTGCCAGAAGTCTATTAATCAGTAAAGGAATTTTTTTAGACTCTATGCTTGAGAGGGAATATAAAAGGAAACATCTTGATACAATTTTAATTTTAGCCCTTAAATTGCATACCTGTATCTAATGTAATTAATTTCTCCCCTAACAGGAAAAGAATACCCACGATTTTTGTGTTATTAGGGTGAAAGTAAAACATTGGGAATGGAAAAGCAAAATTAATCACAGAACAGTAGATTATAATCCAAGCTCAGATCTGAGTCTAGTGAATGAGATGAAGTGTCTTTGCTTCTACATGATCCCTTCCATTAGAGTTCTTAATTTATTTTGCAGATAAACTCCAAAAGATTAAGTCCTTGAGCTGCCTGTGCTCTGGATCTAAGCCACTTGTTTATTATGGAAAGAACATGTATCTCCATCCTTCAAGATAATCAGAACTTGACTAGACATGACCCTGAGGAATCTGATCTAATTTTAATGTTGAATCTAACTTCAAGGTTGGCCCTGCTTTGAGCAGAGATTGGACTAGATGAGATCAGGAGGATCCTTCGACCAAGGTTTTTCTATGAGTTTCTCTGTATGTGTGTATAGATGTGTATGCAAACAAGTACCGAAAGAAGGTTACACCTTGGCTTCAGCCTAAGGATATAATTTTCACTGAAAACCTCAGTATGAAATTTACCATAAAAAATTCTGGCTAAATCAGTGAGTAAGGAAAATGATTGTCAATTATCTTGCTGTTCTAAAGCATGTAAGTATGGAAAATCAGCGATAGGACAACCAATCCATGTGATTAATGGGCTATTATTTATGGATTTCTGCAAGTTAAATTTCTTTTCCCCAAGATACTTGTTTCTTGGAGGAAAAGAATCTAGAAACAGGCTTGAATCCTGGGTGTTTTGGCATTTCTAGCTCCAAAACAGGCAAATCTAGAAGTCCTGCCTGTCTGCACAGCAAAAAGTGACCTGCAGCAACAAGATGGAGGTGGTGGCCGCAGACAGGCTGTTGGTGTCTCCACCAGCCTTCGCTGATAACCTGTTTGCGATTTCCCTAGTTTTTTCTTTTCCTCCTACTATTCCTGCTCTCCTTCATCATCTTTTCTCTGCCAGTTGCTATTCTCTGGGAATAGCACTTAAATCCCATATAAGTCCTTTTTAAATGTCCATAATATGTGTGCTAAAATATATGTTCATAGGAGAAGAAAATACTGTTAGGAGAAAAAGCCTTCTAGGACGCATGACATATTACTATGTCTTGGTTTTTCAGCCGTTCAATATGCAAACACAGAGCTACTCCAGGTTTTGGAACAGAATAAGAAACTTTGAAAGTTAAATGGATTTTGACAGCTGTTCAAAACTAGAATTATAGCAAGTATTTCCTCAGTCTGATCTCCGAGGCTTTGATGATTCTTAGGTTCAGGCATTGGTCTGTGAAGCCTGAAAATCTTGTAATCTAATGCTCAGCTGCATTCAGAGTTGTATAAGAAGATGAAAATCGCTTTGTAGTGTGTTAAAGGAACAATATAATTGGGAAATTATATAGAAGGCAGATCAGAGCTTAGGATGTTGCCAGTATAAGTCAATGTAACCCTGTGTCAATCCAAAGATGTACTCCATCTTTCAGCATCTGTGCATAGGACACCAGAGCAGCAAAGTAGTTACTAGTGTATACTACTGCAGTAGAGAGAAAAACAAAAAAACAGAAAGCATGGATGGCAAAGTGAGGACCTGTCTATCAAGAAATCACTCAGAAATATCTTTATTATTTCTTTTATTCACAGCATGAAGTTCAGGGTTTAGAATGTCCTGATATTTAGATGCAATGTTTGAATGGTAAGGAGCATAACATTATTTAAAAAGGAAAATAAAAGTAGTAAGAATTGAATTGTGGCAACTGTGTTTCATTAAAAATGAGGTTTTGATTAAAAGGAGGATAATTAATGCCAGCTACACATGCAATACTGATTTCTGTAGTACTTTGCCACAGAAGGTCACTGTAAAACCATCATGAAGTGGTCTTTTGGGAGACAAGTTCAATTTATTATCTTGAAATGAAATGTTTAAACTAGAAATGGACAAACTGTCTCATGCAAAATGGCGGTGGCTCATGCAATCCTCTTCTGTTCTCTCTTTGTCTTGCTTTGACTCCTACCAAACGAGGTCAAAGATAAAATGTACTATAAAATCCCTGAGAGACAGCACTGAAAATCAGGTTTGCTCCCTCTTCAGCAGTTCTCTTGCATTTCTTTCTTTCTCATAGCGATGCGGGTCATCCTCAGTGATGTGAGGGCTGGAGCAGTGCCCAGGGCAGGTGCCGGTTGGGACTCTCCCCATGGGGAGTTGGGCGAGGGCAAGTGCTGCGCTTGCACCGGGATGTGCGGCAGGAGCTGGAGCGAGCAGCTGCCCCAGGCAGCAGTGCTGGCAGCCAGCGGGCTCCGGGGTGGCGAGGCAAGGGTGTACGCATCCAGCGTGTTCATGTCCTGAAAGTCTGCAGCGCGCATAGCAGACAGGGAGCAAGTACAGCAGTACGTAAGGTGACATCAAGGCTATGAGGCAGAGTGCAATAAATTTGCCTTTGCAGCACCCCAGCTCTCTGCTTGCTATGCTTTTCATTTATGACCATTAATTTCCAGATTGGCTTTTTGGTCCCAGGTCTTTAAAACTGGACAGAACAAGGTGTCTTCAATATCTTGTTTGATGATCAACAGCAACATTAGCTCTTGGGTAAGATGGAGACTAGCTAGGGAAAGAGCAGCTAGAAGCGGTTTCTACAAGTGTCTCAAAATGCTGCTGTTTCTTTCAAATGTCTGTAGTTTGAGGGCTGGCGGTACAAATAGGCTTCACTCTCTCCCTTCCTGTGCTCCCTTTGGGGAGATAGCTTTCTGTCCTGGTTTTGGCTTGGAGACACTGCCGCAGGACAATTGGACTGCTAAGGTTGGCCCAGTTTGGGGTTTTCTCTTTCCCAGGAACACTTGTGCTCCAGCCTCTTCCTTCTTATTTTCTGGTGTGATATGATGAGACTAGGGCACCCCTCTGAGAAAGGGAAAAACAGTCTTCCCTATGTCATAGTCTGTTGCTACAACTTTTGTGTCCAAATGTGCCTGTTGCACGTTTTGCAGCTCTGGAGAATAGTGTGCCTACCAGCATTACTGAGAGGAGCACCATAATGGATTTCCCTCTAGTGATGAAATATGTCAACTACCGATTATTCTACATATCTAAAGTACTGGTGCAGCAAGAGTAGTTGTTTCTCCCTTCCTTTCAAACAGCCACTTTGAGAGGGGAGGAAAAGAGAATCAGAAGTTTATTGGATCTGGAATACTATGAAGTCAAAGCATAAACAACAGGACTCTTTACCATTAACAAAAACCCAAACCCAACAACAAAAAACCCTTTTTCAAATTAAAGACAAAGTTGTGTACTAAATATGCATTCACACCAGGTTTGTTATTCTGGATAAAAAAAAACCCAAAACCAAAAAAAACCCCAACAAACTATGTCTGAAAACAAGATGAGTATCATAATGTATTTTCTGGTGGAACAGGTAACACATCAGTTTTTTTCTCAGTGTTTAGAAAATATCTCATCTTGTCCAGACCTGAGAATGTCACTATTTTAAGAGTTGTTGTCCTATGCTGGGAGTTTAAAATCATAACAGAAATAGATGCTCGAGGGCTCAAAATGTTAGATTCAGGTGTGGATTCACTTAATTTTGCTCAGCCGTTGAAGAAATTATTTACTTAATGTGAGTGCAAAATGTTTTAATCCATCTTTTGCTCTTATTATTTTCTAAAGACCTGTTACTTTTGGAATCAAAAGTGTGTATTATTTCCCCTGAAAAATTTCGAAATTATTAGCTATTGTGAAATAAACTTGGCAGTAGGAAAAAGGTTTTGGAGATATTAAATTTTGACACTACTTGTAAAAATAGCTAGCCAGCTACAAAGCAAAAGCCACTAATGCACGCTCTGAGGGACAGCAGTGTACGACCAGAGTCTGTGTGGACACACAGTACCTGTGGGAGGCTGACATGAAGAGTGCCCAGCCACACCTTCACTAGTGGCTCATGCCTGATTAGAGAACAGGTAATTTACACCTCGCTCAACGTGTCTCTTGTGCACATTTCCTTGGATACAAGAAGGTGTGAACATAGGGCAACAAGGTTAGAATTCAAAAGTTTTGAGAAACTGGACACGTGGATGACTTTTATCATGGAGATAAAAGAAAGGTGGTACAGTTGGACAGGAGTCACGGAGTACTGCCACTGCGCAGGGAACAGCCATTTCTCTTCTGCAGGAAAGGATCAGAGGACATTTGGGGATTGCAGGTCCAACAGTGCTGCAATAACATACCAAGGATAGGAAGCAGTGGAAGAAGGTGCATGGGTGGTTGTGGAGCTGCCACAGCCAAAGGTCTTCAGGTTAGACAGTTTATTTTTAGGTGTAGTTTTCCCTGGCCTTGAAGCAGGGCCAAGACTAGCTGACCTCTTGTGGTCTTTTACTGCCTTACTGCTACATGAATGACGTTTCCTGGGGTTAAATCGTAATGTCTGATGCCTGAGGAAGAGGTGTTGGCATTGCGGTCCCGGAGTGATTCTTGTAAAGAGTCAACCAAAGTGAAATGTAAGGAAATGGGGCATTTCTAGTCCTGGTTAATTTAATGAATGCAGAGAACCGAGTGATTAAATGATGGATTAGGCACCAAAATTTTTAACGAGTTAGGAATTAGTCACAAGTTACTAAATTTTAAAACACTGGATAGGCAGCCTGATTTGCATAAATGGCTTGTATCCTGATTAAAACCACTTTCTTGTAGATTAGCCTTAGTTCTGTAGGAAAGGCTTGATGCAAAGTGCTAAAGGTGGATTAGCTGCGAACAAATTTTTGGTTGAACCTGACTTGCACAGTCACTCGCCACTGGTTAAACCCTGCCCTGTGCCTGTGTCCATTGAGATGACCTGACAGAAGGGGCGAGGCAGGGCTGATGGGACAGTGAGCTTTCAGACATCCACCTGGGACATACCAAACACAGTTTTGGAGGGTTGCATTGCCATAACATGCAGCTCTCACAAGGGAGTCCATGCTTGATGTGTACCCTGGGACCACCTGCAGCTTGCAGGGGAAAGCAATCCCCTGCCTCCAGCATCTGGGGCTCGGCGTAAGGGCTGAGACTTAGTGTGAGCAAGACAACTGATGTGGTTTAAGCATCTTGGTTCTGGCAGTCCTTGGAGGTTTTCAAGACCCACCTGGACAAAGCTCTCAGCAACCAGGTCTAACCTCAGCGCTGTGAGCAAGTTGGGCTGTGACCTTCTGAGCTCCCTTCCAGCCCGAATGGTCCTACAAGCCTGTGACCACGTGCTGGGCTGCTCTGCAAATACCTCCAGACCGCCAGATCTCATTGTTTGTATACCTTCTCTTCCTTTTTCCTATTTCTTGATCACTTTTTTAGCTGCCCTTTTATATCCCTTTGTCCACCTCCCCCTATCTCCACCCAGATAAACAGCCTGCCCCAATCACTTTTTTCTCATCACTTCCAGTTTTGCTGCATCCCACCTCGATTTTGCTGTTTGTGGTAACATTACTGAGATTAATGTCAGCCTTGGAGGGCATTGCTGAGGTGGATCCCCAGGCCTTGTTGGCCTTGCGAGGTACAGAAGTCCCCCGCACAACCTTCAGCTGTCACATTTGGCCCTTTCTCACACACCTTCCCCTTAGACCCCTGTGAAATCCAGCTATCCCTCCCGGCTCTCCCCCTAACTTTTGCCAGCTTCTCCCATTGTCATTTGTCACCTTCAGCAATTTCTCGTGTCACCTCCAGCAATTTCTCCACATTCTGCTGAGACTGCGTCAGCGCAGGCCAGGGATCTGTTGTCTACCTGCAGCCCTGGTACATCATCTCATGTCTTCCTTCCAGCTTGCTCCTTCAGTGATCTGCCTCTCCCCCAGCCCCCACACATTATACTCTTATTATTTAATGTGTTTTCACCCACAGAATACTCAGCATGTGCAGAAAGACAGGGTCAACAAATATTTAAAGAGCTTCAAGAAGAGGAGGCTGAGGGGTGACCCTATTGCTCTCTACAACTCCCTGAAAGGAGGTTGTAGTGAGGTGGGTGTTGGGCTCTTCTCCCATGTAGTTAGCGATAGGACGAGAGGAAATGGGCTCAAGCTGCGCCAGGGGAGGTTTAGATTGGATATTAGGAAAAATTTCTTCACGTAAAGGGTAGTCAAGCATTGGAAGCGGCTGCCCAGAGAGGTGGTGGAGTCACCATCCCTGGAAGCGTTCAAAAAACGGGTAGATGTGGCACATTGGGACATGGTTTAGTCTAGTCTACTCTTAATTGGTTTAGTGTGGACTTGGTAATGTTAGGTTAATGTTTGGACTGGATGATCTTAAAGGTCTTTTCCAACCTAAATGATTCTATGATTCCACTGATTTATGTATTTTGAAAAGCAGTATTTTCTGCAAACCCAGTAAGGAGAGGTGGAAGAAGGAGGGACATTATAGTTGCCAGATACTATGCACATCCTGTGCACTGTGGTCATTACAATTAGTAAAAAACCCACCACCCTGATAATTTTAAATTTCAGTCTCAGGGGTTATGAGATATTTATGCGAATGCATAACACTCACAGCAAAAACATCTCCCAAAGCTGGAAGTGTGCAGAACCTGAAAAATAATTAGCATCACTTTAGCAAGACCTGAAAATCATTAAATATTTAAGCTAGTCTCTCTGAGGATTTTAATTATACTTAAAGAGCAATTCTTCTCTTGCACATGACAACAAGAATGGTGTCTTCTGTGTCAGTAAATTTGCATCCAGGCTGTATGTGAATTGAGTTATGTATATTTTAGAAATTAAAATAAAGTATTTCTGGCTTTTAGAGTTGCTAGCATCACAATACTGAGGTAAAAAGACCTGTCTGTAATTAGATCTTTTTCATTCCCTCTGATGATATCACATCTTCAAATGTTAATTTTGGATATTTTACCATACAAAACTTCCAGGGACCTCGGGTTTTTTGGGTTTTTTTTTGTTTTGTTTTGTTTTTTTTTATTTTTCAGCAGCACATTAAATGTGTATCTTCTCAGCTTTACTTGCAATAACTGAGGATTTTTGTGTAAAAAATCCCTAATGTGGGCAAGACCCATAAGCTAAGAGCTCAGAACAAATTATTTTTCTCCTGCAAGTGCACTTGGGACCAGAACTGATGTTGTATTGCAATCAGGAAGCCAGTCAAAAACTCTCAAGCCACTTCACAGTTTTCAGCATAGTTTAAATAGCTTAATGAAGAGTAGGATACAGCTGGCACTACTGGAACATGGAAACCCTCTCTTCTGTAAGGCCTTAATTAATGAAGATGAATTAAAAAGAAAAACCAACCCTAATTTGACAGCTCTCTGGCAGGCTTTGCAGGGCAGACTATGTAAGAACTGTTTGACCTTGTAAACTCAGCGGATTTAAAATGCATTTGAGAGACAGTGTAGGTACCCAACCTCATTCCCATACTTGCTTAAAACTTGTCTGTTCAAAACAGACTTGCATCTTCAGGTATATATAAACCTTCATTTAAAAAAAGTATCAGAGTTTTTATTTGAGTAGATTTTGATGAAATTAATTTTTTTGCTGAATTGTATCCAAAATACCACTGTACATTTCTTTAACTATGCCCACGCAATGCTGTATGATTTCAGTCTCTTTAAAGCAAGAATTGTTCTCTTACAACCATTTTGACTTAAGGCATGCAGTAGCATTCCTTAAATCAGGAAACTCAGACGAACTTCTAAATGCTTTACAGCTTTACATTTTAGCAGCGAGATGCCAAAGCAGCTTTGCTTGGCGCATCAAAAGCTCTCATGTCAGGGAATAATAAGAAGAACAGACCATGAAAGCTTTAGATAAACACAAGGAGAGGAAAGCTGTTAAATGCGTTTCAGTGGATATTCACATGTGTCAGAATACTATAAGGCAAGGCGTACAAAATGACTGTAAAGATAAGCAGCTCCCAGGAATGAGTGGTGTGTCACTGCATATGTTCTGGAGAAGGGTGTAAAACACAACCGGGCTGAAATGTTCCAAAAGAATTAATCATGATTTATTCAACTAAAGAATAGGATCCAAAGTGCTCCTTATCTGATCTCATTCCTGATAAATAAGCTGAGAAACGGGACAGACTCCACTAGGCAAGCAGCTACTGCTGCTGCCCTTGTAGCAAAATAAAGGAGCTATTAACTTTCTGCTAGTAACATACAAAGTAGTAACATGTTTCTGTGCCCCAAACTACCAAATCAATCACATATGAAAACAGCCCAGCAATTCTTTTTCTTTGTGATTTATTCTCTTCTGTTATTTGCAGGTAGCAAACAGCCATCCTGGGCCTTGGCAGGAGCTAGGAGTGAACCGGGGCAACCCATCACCTCCAAGGGACACAGCCAAGATAAATGCTATCAAACTTTCTTTCCAGTATGGCAGTAGGTATTGCAGCAGATCAGTCTCACAAGAGGCACATCTATAGGCTGGTGAACAACATGAGTTAATGGTGAATTTGAGAGAGTGTTTTCCCTCAAACCCAGGTCGAAAAAGGTCTTTACCTGCAGCTGAAAAATATTTAAGGTAACAGCAATACAAATATATGGAATTTGCAGGCAAGAATGAGTTACCCTAACAACTGGGACTTAATTTTTGTAAATAAAAAGCATATTTGTAAGCATTTTTTACTGGATCAGAAGTTTATTTCCTCCATGAAAGTAAAGGAAGCAAAGTGAGCTTGTTCACATTTGCACAAGACGGATTCTGAGAAGCCTGCGCTACTCTGTGTATGTCCTAAAGAAGGTGCTTCACTTCCCTTCGGGTTTCTGGGCGGACCTCTCTTGTGGCCTTCAAAAGTACTTATTTTACAACATTGCTAGGGGCCTTTGCTAAAGAAGTGATGAATTTTAAATTAGTAGCATTTTTAAGCTAAAATGCCCCCTTTTCCTGTTCAACATAGCAGTTTAGATTTTTCTGGAAGACCAAAATTAGTATAGAATCATGTAAAGTTTCTGTCGTATGAATGTTTATTCATTCCTAGAATTTTATCTTTTGGGGAAAAAAAAATTATTTTATATGTTCCTTTTGTGCAAACTTCTCACCTAGAAGGTCATACAAGAACGTGTATTTTGCTAGGCCTGTGTTATTCTCTGTTAGGCAATGATTTATCTCCTTTTAATCCGGTCATGTTTGAATATGTCCTTTCTGCCATATTTGAAAGCTCAGACACCAGGTACTGTTGGTCTATGGGCTCATTAGTGTGCATTTTTTAATTAAACAAAAGAAGAAATGGAACAATCCAGGAAAGGAGAGGAGGACATTCTGTTGTTGTAGCTCCTCAGCAGTAGAAAATCGTACGACTGAGTTAGGGAGGGACTGACACCCTCTCCCCAGTACAGCACTGGGGGCATCAGGTGAAGCTGCTGGGGGCCACACGTGAAGGACAAAAATGAAGGCAGCTCTTGACGCCCCAGCTGGTGAAGCACCACTGGAGATGAGATCCTGGCCTAAGTGGTTCCTCGGTTTGAATCAGAACAGCTTCTTCTCATGTTTTTCTCTTTCCCTTAATTTGAGGGGGAAAAGAAATCCATTGTGGTAAGAAGTGGATGAAGTGGACAAAGCCCTGTGCAACCCAGTCTGAGCTCAGAGCTGGCCCCACTGCGAGCAAGAGGTTGGACTGAAGTGCCCTGAGCTCCCATCCAGACGGAATTATCCAAAGGCCAATTTTTTTCAGGTGAAATGACTCTTCAGCCATTTATTCAAAGTTATGTTGTGTGATGCAAAATTTTTTAAGGGTAACTTTGGGTGAAAAATAATTCAGTTGGATTCAGTGGTTGTCTAAGAACTTTCCCACTCTTTATGAAAATCAATTTTTATTTAAATTCTAATTAAATAACTCCTGGTGACCTTCTAGTGTATCTCAGGTATAAGAATCCCCTAATGTTTATCTGCCCTTGTTTAGTAGTTTCTTCAGGGAAAAGGTGATCCAGTTTTACATTTCTGGAAAGTCCCTAGCTGTTCTTGACAAACATGCTGCAGATATTTTTGTTACAACATGTTTTCGACTTAGTTTCCATTTATTTTATTGCCATTTACCATTTGTGTGGATATTGGCAGTGCTCGCTGGGGGCGTGGGATGTGTTAGCTTCAGATTACTTTCATAAGAGTGGTCTGTCTCTTCCGTGACTTCCCAGGTCTAAAAGCACAGTTGGCAATTTCAGGATACAGCTGAAGCTGAATCAGTGGGTGCGTGCGTGCTGGCTTTCTGCACCAAGCACTCTGTTGTGCAAGTACAGCGAAGGGTCTTTGGATTTTAAATTCTTGGCAACTTGTAAAGCTAAATACACACTGAAAACAGCTGCTCAGAAGAGACGGAGTAATTGCCTTAATCAGACGTGAGAGGAGCCCTGGCTGGTGCCTGCAAAGCAGAGGGGGAGGGTTAGCAAGGGGGAAGGGGTGAGGGCATTGCTGTTACCCTCCCTGGGGCACCCAGCAGTGTATGATAACCTAATGGGTGCGTGGGTAGGACCCATGTGTTTCCAGATTTTGTTGTGGGGCTACGTGTCCTCGTCAGCGCGAAAATGTGTTGGGTGGTTTTGCATGCGTTGCTCTGACACAGTTTGGTTGCACTGAACTTGTGGTGTCCTATGGGTAATTTACCTATAATGATCAGTTTAGCAAACAGGAGTCTAAGCGTTAAGGTCAAAGGCAGTGTTAACAGCAGATTCCAGCAAAAGCCTTCAATGAAACAGAGGCAGGCTGTAGCCACGGGGGATTTGAATTGCAGACATGCCTGTCGTGCGGTCTGTGGATTCAGAAAACATTGTTGGATGTCGTCCCTGCCCCGTGCAAAAGTGACGGGTCCCACACGGGGTCTGCATGGGCTTTTGGCCAAAGTTGGAGGAAAATTGTTGAGTGTAGTTTCATGGGCATTGATGACTTCTTCAACTGAAGTCCATTTTGATTTTATCTGAGCTTTTGTCTATACAGTACAAAGTGTTTGTACTGGGTTGAGAGAGCATGATATCTGGCCTGAGCCCCAGTAAGGTTCAACATTGGCATGGTAGTAACATATCCATGCTGCTTCAGCTGTCTCAGCTTTTGCATATACCTCCCCCGTACTGTGTTGTACGGTGAAGACATATCCTTAGTTTTACATGCTGCCACAATACTGGAGGTATACGCCTTCAGCATATATGTGTCTTGTCTTCCTTTTAACCCTTTTTGAGTGTACAGAAGAGGAGCTGGCTGGTTTCAGTACCGGCTTGTCGTAACCTTCTGCATAACCATTTTTCAGTGAAAGACCAACTTAGATTTGCCAAACACTCACTCCCATGTTCTAGTAGCAAAACAAAGCAATTCTTGCAAGTGTTTAATCATAAAGGGGTAGGGTATTCCCAGCTACTGCTTTGGAGTATAGGCATAACACATCTGCCACAATTGTAAATAAAACATTGAACCCTATGGTATAAAAGGCATCAGATGCTTATTCAATAATTGGTAGTGTAAAGCTCTCATTTATTATGACTGCCAGGCAAGAGTCGAGGTGAAAGTCTTAATCTGAGTGAGCCCCTTAGTAATAAACCCTCATTAAAAAAATCTTTTTTATAAGGCTGCCATCTAATAACCTTCAATCTCTGTGTATTTATAGAATGCCCATCTAAAGGCTCAAAGGACAAGAGGGGTTTGAATTTAATCTTTTTCCTTTTCTCTTCTTTGTGAAAGAAGGAAGAGTGTGGAGCTGGATGCCCAGGTCAGTGGCACACAGCCAACCCCGTGCCCAGGGCAGTATGAACAGCAGCAGGAGACCACGTGCTTGTGTGCAAATTCCCTGTTTCCTCAGCTGTGCAGAGATACACAGCATCACAGATAAGGGCAAGGACTGCTGCTAGCGTGGCTTCATTGTGGGAAACAAGAATAAAAGTTGTGTGTGAAAATAGAATTGTGCTGGTGAAAATACTCTAGCTTTAATAAGGTATTTACTAGTTGAAAAAATGGGTGACTGCATTTCGGAAATTTGCAGAGGATTGTACAAGCGCTAAAACCTACCGTGATTTCATTTAATAGTCTTAACATTTTCTCCTAACTGACTAAGAATTGCATTAAGAAATATTGTATAGGTTGTACATTCAGTACATGGTCATGTAAACTAGTGTGCACTTTCTCTTGAATTTTGCCATGATATGCTAGCACATTTAGCATCTACACTAGAAAAAAGTATGTGTCGAACTAATAGGCTACTTCTGCTTCGATGGTGGCATGACAGAGAAGGATTAAAAGTTATTATCTCTCAATAGTTACTACATTTTTATGTGTACATTCTTGATGGTTATTGTGTGATGCAACACATTTTAATTAGCATGTTTGCAGTTACTCCAATGTTGCTATTTCAAATTTTTTCTTCCTGTGTAATTCAGGATTGGTGCCTGCAGGCTGACCTGCCAGGATGAATTCCAGGCAAGTCTGCAGTTAAATATCTGGGAAGAGCCATCCAGGCAGAGGGAGTTCAGCTAAGGCACTAGGAGTTTTGCTGTTGACTTACTAACTCTAAGGTACTACCCATGGACTTTGAAAGACATTTCTTCAGTTCTCAGAAACTGTTAGGCATATCCAACTCAACAGCTCATTCCTTTGCCTGCTATGGCCCCTTCGTCGCTATGTTAATCTCAGTTATAACGGAAGATTTGTGCTGAATCTGTTTCCTGTTCACACACAAAAACTTTGAGTTATTTGGCTTTAGCCAGAGTTAATATTATCCTCTTAGGGGCTGTGTGAATTTGGTATGAGTCATAGTTTGTTGACATACAGCATGGAAAGAAAAATAGTCTAGCGAAGTCTGCTGGTCATCAGGAAAAGTTTGTAAACTTGTTTTCCCATTTTATAGTAACTGTAGCTATGTAAAAAGTGATGCATGATGTAGACAAAAGCACTATGAAATCCTATACCTGCTTTTTGTAAAGATCAGCTGAACAAGTTAGTTTATGAATAGAGAAAAAATATTGGTCTTGTTCAGAAAAAAACAAAGAAACTGCATTTCCAGCTACTTTTCATCTATTTTTCATTGGGGATAAAATGCCTGTCATTGCAACACTGTGATGTAGTGTGAAGCATTAGATAACCACAAAACATTTTCAAAGCAAAGACGTAATTCACAGGTCTGATTTTTATGTGGTGATGAATCCCAAAGAAAATGGAGCATCAGCAGATCTGAGGCAGCAGGCAACACTGTGTAGAGTCAATTGATGCGAACCCTCCTGCTGTCAGTAAACTTCAAGCCTTCTTCTGCATATATTCTAGAGAAGCCACCAAAGGGAAGAGATTTTTCTCTTTCTAGAGGAGAAATGAACTTAGATGTTTTCTGTACTTCTATAAGAAAGCAGAAGCCTAGCTCTACTTCTTTAGGAATTGCCATATGATTTTCATTGCTCTGTGCAGTCTCAAAGACACCCATTCCATGGCCAACGCATGTGATTAAGCACTCTCAGTGGAACCAAAACAATGAAGATTAAGCAATTAAATTATACTTTCAATTATAAATAATCCTCATCTTGTCTACCAAGAGTTCTTATACCAAAAAGAAAGACTTAAAGTATCTAATCTACTTTTCCTACTGTATTTTCTTGTCTACTCCTTGAATTTGATTAAACTTGGGTAATGAAAATGAACTTTTCTTTCCCTTTTATTTATAGACTCTTACTTGCTGTGCTACTAGACTTGCAGTGCTACTCTTTTTTTGAAGAGATGTGCATAAATCCTCTGTTCCTGTAGTCAAGTGATTTATCCAAGATTCCCAGTTGACAGGTTTGTAGACGCTGTAACTGTGATGAAAGTCAGAGCATATTCAAATTTAATTCAAAGCGTAAGAATCTAAACAAGGAAAATAAAAGGATAAGAAATTTGTGAATAGGTGGCATTAGCATCACCGTTTGTTTGTGGCAAATTAAACCAAACACTTCATAAAAAAAAAAAATGTGTTAGGGTTGATAAAACTCCATTTTCTTAAAAGAGTATTGTTCTTTTCAAAGTCTTAAATTCTGGGCTTGGAAATCTAGAAATGTCCTTTGAAACATAACATTTATTCCTTATGGAGATTCTTCTTTTCCAAAGTTTTCAGTCAAGCAACTGAAGACAAGAAGGGTTCTTACGTGGATCATGAGGAACCAGAAGAGACATCAAGACCACCAAGTAAGAAAGTCCTACAGAGACACATGGATATTTGGAATAGATGAGGTTGAACATAAGAATTCTACTGACACTTTCAAAGTCTGAAGATAACAGATAATGAGAGATCCTGAAACCATTTACCTTTTCAAATAGGCTACTTAATTAATGGTCTTCCAGAGTAGATAGGTAAGAGAAAAGTTTAGAAGTGTTATGTTTTACAGCTCTTCACTAAGCTCTGGAGTGCTAGAGATAACTGTAAAAATAATAATGTAATGATTAATAACTTTATTAATTACTAAAATATTATTTACAGAATTCTGAAAAGCAGTTGCTGTAAGCCACAGAAGTTCAGGCAGTAGCAGAAAGACAGACAGTTTTATCACTGAAATCATTAATGAATACACATGTGAGTACATCAGGTGCTGAATATTGCCATTGACTACCAAGGCAGGGAAACCTGGCTCTTCCAGTTCTGCATGGAAGTGGTAACCAGGCAAGTCAGAGCAGAAGACAAAGAGTGGGAAAAACAGTTCCTTAGGCTGTGTGATAGCATATTTCAAACTTGCAGTGAAAAATGTTCACTGTTTTCAGCATTGGTAGGTGACGAAATCAGTAATACATACAGCATACAAATGCTGCTGCTCATGAGGGATAAATGCTGAATATGGCTGGAGCTGCTTCCAGTAAAGCAATTATTTGTATTTTTTGTTCATCGCTCAATTGCAGACTGGCATCAGGAGGATCAAAAAGACATAGAGGCTGACAGAATATAACATAGCGGATAAAAAGTTTTGTTCTTTTCTCTTAAGTAGCTTCTCTCTAATATCTGTACTTGTACATCTCACTGCTACTGGCTCTTCTCTGGTGCATGTCATTTTCTGACACTTGCTTTATAGCTGTTCAGCACTTTTATTGCCCTACCATCTGCTCTAAACAGTTAAAGACACTTTTATTCTCAATTTTTCCTCGGGGATGTAGAACAGGCACCTGTCTCTGAACATTTAAAATTTCCTAATATACATTTACAAATTATTTATGCAAAATAACTCAGGTACATTTTCAGTAGGATTTACAGGTGTCTGACAAAAATGTAATTTGCTTACACCTTCAAATAAAACATTGTTGAATTCTGGCATGCATGCCAACATGGAAAACTGCTCATTTTGTGTAAGAAATTAATAAAGTTAGGCTTGAGTGCTTAACCCAAAATCCTTGATTTTAAACAAGCTCTTAAGTATTTTGCTGAATGAGGACCCTTACATAAGTTTGTATTGCATTTTTTTGAATCTGTAGTCTGAACAGTGCTAAATCTACAGAACACATTTTACCGAGACTTTCCATCACAAAGCTCTGTGTAAACACCGATTAATCCAGTTACCACACTGGGAACTCTGAAGTGGAAAAAGACACTTGTTAAAGGCATCAGAGTGGATTTTATGAGTCTGAGCTGGGCTTAAAACTAAGGAGTTTCAGCCATTAGGCCATGGAAATAAATCCTCTCCTGACCCAAGTCAAGGAAAGAGGTGATGGATCCCAGTGGGTCCTCACCGCTGCGCGCCAGCAGCCTCCTCCCCAGCATACCTGCAGAGTGCAATTTGTATGAGTTAAACTGTTTATACAGGTGACCTAAGACAATTTGGTAATTTTTTCAAATTTTTCAATTGCTAGCAGTGCATGGGAGTTGGCAAACATTTGATAATTAGCTGTTGCTAAACGCCTTGGGAAAAACATCTTCCTTTGCTATAGACCTCTCCTCCAGCCTCTGCTTATCACGTTTTGCATGGCGACAGGAAAAACCTAATGGCTTATGGTCATGACTGGGTGTAACTGAGACATCGTGACTGAAGGAGCCACCCATCCCCAGGGTGAGGTGGGATGTTCTAATTAAACCAGACCTGAAGAGTCCCTGCCCCTGCCAGGGATGTCTGCTGAGGCTGCTGCAATTACTGAAGATAAGTGGCCAGTGCTCTCAGCATACAGGAGGATAAAAAAGAACAAATCAATATCAAATAAATTTCTAAATAAGGTGGGGTTTTTTTAGTTATTGATGTTCTTCTCTATAGCAGAATCTCACAGCTCTGCTTTAATCAGAAGTCATCTCTTGGGTGCCCAAGTAGAGGTGCCGGTCTCCCCGCGGCAGCTGTGTTGGGTCTACCAAATGGATTTTGCAACCACACAACTCCGATTCAGCGGTGAACTGCTCAGCTGGCTTCACCTTCCGGAGCATGATGGATGCAAAGATCTGTCAACACACAGAAAAGTTTCGGTCAAGAATTAGAAGTAAGATGTTACCATTTAAAAACATGACAAAAAAGTTTTCCAAGCAAGCTATTCCCTGTTGTTTGCCATAAATCCTGGAGGAAAGGGTGGAATGCTGGGAAAAGGCTGTTTGCAAGGCTCCAGGGGATTTCCTGCTGTCCAGTGGGAAATCTGCATGGATACGATCCGGCAGCCAAGGCTGAGTGGGGTATGGTCACCCTGGCATGCCTGGGCTTGGGCACCCCAAGGCATTTGATGGTGCCATGACCCAGGAAGGGCTGCCAGTCCCGGTTACTGGGGTATAACCACAGGCAGAGGGCATTGGCGTTGGCCTGTAGGAAGCAAACAAGGTTAATTATCACTTTTTGGTGTAGTGGCAAAATTTGCCTTGCTTTTCATGGGGGTAAAAGGCCACATTTCTGCAGCAGAAGCTGTCTGCAGGCAAATCTGAAATCCATGCTTCAAATTGGAAGTTGCTAGAGCTGCTGGAAGAGGGTCTCAGTGTTTTACATCAGGCAGAGGAGAAATGGAGACATGTTTTTTGTTCAGCCTTCACTCCAGAAATGGGAAAACTATCTTGGCTGAAGCTTTTGGTGAAGGAGTGTGGGGGGAAATCGGCTGATAACAGATGCTCATTGTGTAAAATTTAATTCCAAGTTGTTAAACAACTGTAAGCAGGACTTTTCTAGGTTTTATAGTTGGCGCTATCGCTTTGTATTCATCAGACAATAATTGCTAATACTGTGTGCCTTCTGTTCTCTCTGTATGCCCTTTATTCTCCTCAAATTTCTAACAACACAGCAACACTGTCAAATTTGAAGTGCAGCAGCTGGAAGACAAAGAGAGCATCCTTAATGGCACGATTTTCATGCAAATGCCATGCTCAGGGGGCTAATTGCAAAGTTCACTTACCTGAAAGACAGAAAAACGCTTGGCAAACAAATGTCTTCACCAGGTGAGTACATTTGAGGTAGAAATCTCTTACTGCTCGCAATACTTTGACTTACTTATCAGTCACTCATGAGGGAAGATGGATTGCACTGAAGAAAAACATTAAATTGAAGTGACTGAGTCCATAGCTCCCACTCTACTGCTTTTCTGCTTCAAACTGGGCTTGATTTCTTGTGGGCAGCCCACAGACCCTTCTCCAGGCCACTCTTTCACAAGGCCCAAAAGTCCTTGGGTGCTGCTTTCCCCTTTGTCCTGGGGGGTGTCCTGGTTTAACCTAGGAAGAAAATTAGCTCTCTACCAGCTGAAACCAGGACAGTGGACCTCTGCCACTGCCAGCAATGCTGTGGGTGGTGGAGAGGAAGATGGAGAACTACTGTCAGACCAGGGCAGCTGCCTGCTCTGTGGGCTGTGCTTACCAGGACCGTGACTTTTGACGGACTGGAGCTGTAAAGGGCAGTGTTAACACTTCTGAGATACCCACTGGCTCATCTACAGTGCTAATGTTTTAAACAGAGAAGTCAGGGCCTACCCAAATCAATTTAATGAACCAGGGATATAAACATTATGACTGGAAAATGCCATGATGCTCAAGTCTTCCCCATGACTTTTCTGACTGAGCTACCTGTCCCACACTGTGGCTGGTCTGGATCTGATACTGAGGAATCTGAGAGGCATTTTAGAGTTAACAATTGGTGTCTGAGAAGGTCTGGAGCTCCAGGGGAAGTACAGACATCTAAAAATAGTTTTCCTGCTAAGTAGGAGTTAAGCTGTTTACACTGGGCATGTCTGTATGAAAACCAGTAATTTCTGCAAGTGTAAATGTCATACACAGTTGAAAGAACTCTGATATAATACATTTGCTATGCAAACTCCAGGTGCAATTAAAGTCAGATTCAAATTTTAACAGAAGCATCAAAAACACGTGCAATGTGAACACGCAGATATGTTTATGCAGTTGCCTCTATTGAGCAGCAATGTCTATGGAAAAATTTCTATGCTCCAGTAATTGGGACAAGAAAATAATATATACCTGTTTAACATTGCACACTATGGTGACATTCTTCAAACAGTAATGCATTTGGTGTTTGTCTTCTCAGGGCCATGCTGGAAATGCAGTCCAAGCAAAGTAAAGGTGTGAATTGAAATGGCATGAATCAAACTGCATTACACAGGATTATGTGGACACTGTTAGCCAGAATTACAGTGTTCTTAATTCAATCTGCTTTAGTTCTCCTTGGAAATTAAGTAAATGAAATTAAGGCCACTTTATTTTTTTAATTCTGAATGAGAATATCCATACAAAAGTGTAAGGAAATTAAACTAATCCACCTCAAAAGACTCATTCACATGGATTTTCTTGAGGGTGCCTCCAGAAAGGATACAATGATTCATGTGTGGAGTTCAGGGAAGATTTTAAAGGTTAACACCTACAGCTCCTACATTTATCATCTTCTATCTGTGTTGTTGCCCAGAATCAGCAGACGTAAATGTGTTCATTCCTTAGCTCAATGCCATAACTAAAACCACTGTTGGTTGCCACTGGGGTTCTGATTTTGGGAAATGAAGGTACGTGACAGAAGGGTGGACACCTGGCAAGGAAAGTGCAATGGTTGCTTTATATGCAATATTGGTATTTTTTTCTTTCCCAAAGGAGATAAAAATAAGGGGTTGCTTTATATTCACAGCCACATTATGCTTGAGTAATTGCATAGGCAAAGAAACTAAGATACAAAATACCTAAGAAGTTTTCCCCTTTTTTTCATTTTCTAGGTGGAGAATAATTTTACAACCAGAGAGGGAAGCAAAGATTTAAGAGGGGATGCACCTTCAGCATCCTACATGGCAGTGAGTGGCTCAGCCATGGGGCTGGCCTGAGAAACACAGGCAAGACTGCCACAACCATGTCACCCAGAATTTTGTGACCGCATCTTGGGGACCACCTCCTGTGAGTCTCTGGTAGAGCGCTGAAGTGAAGCACCAAGCCAAGCAAAAGTATGCAGACCTCTTGGGTTTTTTTAAGTATCAACATGTGCGACTTTGTAAAACAGGTCATGTCATGGGTGGTATATGCAGCTTCTGGGTCACAAGATAAGGAGCTCAGCCTAAAAGGAGGTTTTGCAGAGGGTGACTGTAAGGTAATTTTGTGATTAAGCTTATTCTTGGTTAGCTGATCCTGGACATGCCCCATGCAAGTGAGGGCACGCTGGGAAACATGCAGAAGGGGAAAACTGAAGAATGCATTAAAAAAAAAAAAATCTAGATGCTTCACTTGAATTTTCTTTGAGGTATGGGCTTGTCTTTGACGGCAATGCAGGTCAGTTACCTTTACGTCTGTTGCCTTTACTGTTTTTCTTATCATCTCCTTGGATTATGGAAGAAAATATTTATATTGTGGGCCATGAGGCTGCCAATGAAATACATTTGTTAATTCTGTTTGTTTTTCAAGGAATCATTGAAACTCTTTCCATAACAGTTGTTTATGATGAAGTGTAGAAAACAGGCTAAAACTTATTGCCTAGAATGTTGAGCAAATGTACCGTGTTCAGATCAAGCACTCACAATCTCCTTTTTAATGTGAAAATACGCTATATTCAGCATAAACTACAGTTTGCATTAGAAACTTCAGTTTTCTTGACTTGGAACCGTGAGCCATGGACCCTGAAACCATGACAGCACAGATCCACAGCTATTGATAGAGCTGCCATAACTGAAGTGCTACAGGGATCACTAATCTGTGCGATAGTTTCTAAAAACTGCTGAGGTCTAAAAATTGCTGAGGATGGGGAACTCCATCTCATTACTAAAAATGCCTAGTAGTTAAAACAGATCAGGAAATAACCACCCTTCTTTGTACTTCCCTTTTTCTTTCCTTTTGTATGAAGGCTTCAAGGCAAAAAATCTGGCAGTGCAAAGCTGTCATTCTTTAGTGTCTAGGAAGGTGGTGCTAAACTACAAATTATGGCAAAAGCTGATGAAACATGCATTCTTTGCAGATAAAGAAGGATGGTAGTTACTGTTTCTTGAAATCCGGAAAGATTGTAGAGGGAATGTTGTAGGGAGTTGAAAAGAAAGGTGAATGGGCTTAGGGTAATATTATTTATTGTCTCCTAATAAAGTTCCCAGCTCAGTGTTAGGAAAGCTCAGTCCTTTCTGCAGCATCTGTTGTTACTTTTGTCATGTGAGAAGAATCAAGATCTGCTCTCAACTTCGTGGCTTTTCTCCATGATCAGTGAGAATCTATTATGAAAACTCCTAGAAAGCTTAATTAATGTGCATGGACATGAAATATAATGTAAAACTTTCAAGTGTTGACTAAAAACACACTTGAACTCATAAGTGTTCCCACTTACTCCCACCAACTCTTAAGCAAATGTTAATGAGAGCCAGGTATGATGTGGGTGGACCTGCTATTTGCAGTGAAGAGATATTTGTCAATTATTGCTGTCCTTTTTGCTTGTGAACTACAGATGGGCAGATTATTGCTTTATTGTTCCCATGTATTTGTTCACTCTTACAAATAATTTGCTCATTGCCAACACACTTGAGTTTGTGGATTGTTTCCCGGCCATTTGCTGCGATGTGCTGGTTAGTTTGGAGGCACAGGCTGTCAGGAGAGGCAGCAGTTCCTGAACGGGGATCATCTGTATAATCCTGGAGCTGAAGCAGCTGTAGATTAAAGTCTATGAGATGCATGTCTGAGACACAAACCTGAAAATTTCTCTTTGCAAGTGTTTCACAATATCCACTAAAAGTCAGCTGAGGGAGCAAAATCTTGACCAGTCTACCTGTTAGACCACTTGCACTGTAAGGTAATATACCCATGTTCAGCTGGATCTTGTTTCCAGACCTGCTTTTGCTCCCTCCCTCTCACCTCGGGCAGTTGTGCTCATCAGGGACTCATGCTCACCTGCTCTGCACCCTGTCCCTGCGCTTGGAGATGAGGATGTGCTCCAGCAGCGCCTGCTCTTCCTCGCCAGCCAGACCCACTTGGGTTAGTGAAAGAAACCTGAGGACTTAAGCTATAAAGGGGCAAAGAGAAAACCCCGCAGTACCACGTGATGGTTAGGCTTAAAATGTTCCTTCCAGATCACATTTTGTAAATTACAGCATTGTCATTTACAGTAGGTGGCAGTTCAATGACTTTTAATTGCTATTAGTCACGCAGCCCATTATATCGTGGAGCAACGTGTGTGCTCCCACTCACGGCGTGCAGTGCTATGGCTCCTGTTCGCCTCAGAGGAAAGCTGCATCCAGCTCAGAGAAATGTATTTTATTCTTTATATGCATAAATCAGTCCTTACTGTCCTTCAGTGATGGGTTTAGTTCTGGTATGCATAAAACTCTTTGGTTTTCTGTTTTTTAATATGAGCTTAGAAGTGAGATTCTGCTTCTTGTCACATTCTTTTTCAAGTCCAAAGAGCTTTTCACTAGAACTGGAGATGAATTGCACCGCAGGGACGTGGGGTGTCCAGGAATAACAGGCTTGGGTTACTGGACACTTTGGCCCTTCATTATCAGCACTAATATGATCAGTTTCCTATGAAACTTCCTGTATAATCATGGATTCCTGAGTTATGGACTGAGAGAAAGGTTGGTATCATGAGTTTTTTTTCTGTCATGACATATTATGTAATCATTTCTTTGCTCATCACTTTAATAGAAGTTATGAGATCTTCTTCCTGAAAAAATGCTTTTCAGTACCTGACTTGTAATGTGTTTACAAAATGTGCTCAAGAGTTTCTGAAAACCCATCCCTCTGGGTTTCTCAAACTCATTGTTTTGTTTTGAGGGCTCCTGCCTACCTGCCTAGGCATTCTGCAGCTTCAGTTCATTACCTGATTCTCACAACACTCATTTGGGACAGGTGATTATTATAGCAGAGAGAAAGACAAAAAATATTCACTCCACACCCACAGAAGGGGTGGGTGACAGAATTTAGTTTAGAATCAATATCTCCTGAGTTTCAGCCCTGTGCTCATTACTGGTTTATGTGATGCAGAAAATATCTGTATCATTACTGACAAGTCTGTATCTCTACTAAGTAAATTATTTCACTGTGAAATTGTGCTTTTCCTGCAACCCTGTATATCGCAGCAGTGATGTATAGGCCATTCCAAAAATATCCACGTTATTTCTTTATCCACTTTAAAATCCCAGTGAGATCTGCATGCAGTCACTGCAGAAAGCATGGCCTGAGGAACGTGTGTGGTACACAGAAGTCTGAAAGACCAGCCTGCAGCTGCCCTCCAGCAAACCACCCAGGATAGAGATGAATGACCCTTGAATTAGAGACAGGAACCTTCCCTGGGGCTCCAAGACTGAATAGAACACAGTTTTTAGAAAGACATCAAATGTCTGCCATTTGAAAGGTGGAGACTCCCACGAGTATGACACCAGTGGGCACAGCAGCAAAACCCTTCATAAGTCATCACAATGACCTCAACATGGATATGTATGGGCTGGTTGCTCCTGAACTCTGTCACAAGGTACAGCAAGGTAACCACATTAGATTGGACATATAGCAAAAGTAGTTAATGCTCTCACACAGCAAGATTGCTCACTGATTGTAGCGTTGCCTGACAATGTTCATAGAAGTGTGCTAAATCTAAAAATACAGACTTCACTCCATGGAATATATATTCATTTTATTGACATTATAATGGTTTAATATTTTAGACTATTAGTTTTTCTTTGATCTTGTGCATGTATGTGTTGATATTTATGTTGTGGTGGATAATTATTTTGGAGATGTCATGTAGGAACACTCCACATAGGAAGCACAGGGCCAGTCCTCCATGAAAAGGAAGTCACTATGTGTCACTGTCCTTCGTGTGGGTGGTACAGCACGATGGCTAGCCTGTGGGGAAACAGGGCTCACTGTGGGACTGGCAGTTGGTTTAGAATTAATACGTTCAACATGAAAAATGCATGTTTTTACAAAACCACAAATCCGTATACTTTCATTTTGGTATTCCGTCCTAAAGGCTGACAACCACCAGTGAACGCAGCACTATTTTTCTGGCCTTTACTGTTAACAATGCAGGATGGAGCGAGGGATTATCAAGGAGAAACTGCCGTCATGATTCACTCAGTGCAGGAGAGAAGATTGGAGTTGACTGGCTTTAATCTTGGCACAAGTCACATACTTGTGCTTATCTGATTTCTTCTTTTTAATTCCCCTTGAAGTATTTGCCACCGAGAGATGTCTGGAGCTTTCATAGATGTCAGTCATTGAAGGTTTGGATGGGGTGCTGGACATCAGTTGAAAAACGAAGGAGTCAATCTGACCCACCATCCAGCATTCACCACTTGCGAGTTCCACGTGGCTTATGTGGATCACAGCGATCTCAGGAACATCACTGGAGACCTGCTCTCCAATATGACTTGGTCAGTAATGGTAGGCGTCTGTTTTCGAATGGCCTCAGAAGCTGGTTTACGTTGATGTTACATGAAAAGCTTACCAAGGTGAGGTCAAGAACACAGACACATATATATCTATATATAGGCAGGTAGGTATTTCTATTATGTATACATTATATACATTATATAACGTATATGCTCAACATTATATATTTATATATGTTTATATGTATATGTATGTATATGTGTTTATGCAGAGACATATGCCACATTAAAATGCAAATAGTTGCAGAATGTGGCAGAGGGCTGGTTTGGATGATGTTGTTCTTTGGGATTAATTGTTCAGTGTTTGATGGCGCAGGGATGAATTCTGTGACTTTTATTTTGGATATAAACCATCATGTATCATGTGGTATATTGATATAATATCTCCAGATTTTCATAGGCAATACCTTGAGTATTATAGTGCCACTGTTTCATGTAGAAATCAGACACTCCATAAAATTAAAATTATTTCCCTGAAATAATTTAACTTTATTTACCTTAACATATGGTAAAATATTTGGTAGCTATAAGATTACTTATCACCCAGATGATGCTGAATTCCAGGCTGTAGACATTGACTTCATACCACCTTTTAAGTGAGTCAGCATGATGGAAAAGTTGGAGAAAACCACAGGAGAAAAGCTGCCAGCTCTATAAACCTTGGAAACTGAAGGTGTAATATTTCTTCCTCAGCTTTCATTCTGCTAAATTAAATATAGGTAAAGAAAAGAAATGCAGACATGGAAGATAGGCATAATATTTTGAAGGAAAAGAGAAATATATGCAGACGCTGGCAGGACTCCCAAAAAAAGTGTTAAAAGAGAAATTCAGGGAAAAGAAATGGGAAGAATACAAGAAGTTAGTAAAGTAGTGTATCTTTCACAGATGTTTTCAGGGGAAAATAGTTGTGGCTTATTACGAGGCTTTTATGTTCAAGACAGTTGATAGAAAGCTGCTTTCTGTTTTAAATCTTGAGATGTCTCAGCTATTTTTCTCCACCACTTTTATCCTTAGCAGTGTCACACACCTGAATATGGTGGCTTTGCAGCCACACGGAGGAGGAGGGGGTGCCTGGACCTTGCCAGGTATCATGCTGAAAAGCAACTGGTGGCATTCTGCAAATCTGTGCTCTGCCATTGGGATTTGGCTTCATGTTATTAAACATAAGGTAATGCATGGACCCAGACAGCATACAAAATAGCAATTCGCTTCCAGCTCCTCTATGGATGCTGTAGCACTAATGATGCAAATCAGATCTCAGGGAATACAGCCACGTATTTAGTATGTGTATAAAACAGCTGTAATAAGACATTGTTATGGCTGAAATTGTTATGTTTTTAGTGGAGAAAAAGAATTAGGATTGAAATTGCAAAACGACCCTGTTCCTGTAAAAAGTGAAAATGCGCTTGGATAAATGAAGGTTAATAGAGTTAATTGTGTTGAGTAATACAAGAAGGCAATTCAAGCTAGAGAACAGAGCTGTGATTCAGATAAAGGGGAATTGTAATTAAATGGAGGCTGGATAAACACGATTATCCTGGAAAGTTTTCCCAGCACAGTAACAGGAGGTTTTAAGATGCAGAGGCAGATGCACGTACGTGATCTGGAAGTAGAGATGCCGATGCCGCCAGCCTCCCTGGGTGCTCCACCGCTGCAGCAGGTTGCCCACGCTGCTGTGCTGCGTGGCAACACAGACAACAACAGCAATAATTGCCAATAAATTGAGTTAATTTTGAAGTCTGTTTTGGCTGTGACTGTAATTGGTGAGTGATCTCCCTGTCTTCATGCCAAACCCCAAGATTTCTCATTCCTGCTCTCCCCCATTTCCACCCCCATTCCACTGTGGGGGGAGCAGTTGGGTGGGAGTCTGGGTGCTGGCCAAGGCTAACCTGCCACAGTATGCTTCTGGCTGGAGAAGGTCGAGACAAGAGGAAATGGCCTCAAGCTGCATCAGAGGAAGTTTAGATTGGATATTAGGAAAAATTTCTTCACAGAAAGAGGAGTCAAGCATTGGAACAGGCTGCCCAGAGAGGTGGTGGAGTCCCCATCCCTGGAGGTGTTCAAAAAACGCGTAGACGTGGCACTTTGGGACATGGTTTAGTGGGCATGGTGGTGTTGGGTTGATGGTTGGACTGATGATCTTAGAGGTCCCTTCCAACCTTAATGATTCCTAGTTTTTACTTTCATTAAAAAATAATCCAGCCACCAAGCCAGGAAACATGAAATTACTGCTCTACCCTTAATTGGTTTAGTGGTGGACTTCGTAGTGTTAGGTTAGTGGTTGGACTGGATGATCTTAAAGATGTTTTCCAACCTAAACAATTCTATGATTCTATGACTCTAAGGTGAGGGCATCCCACCCCCAGCCAGAGGGGCAGGGGTGCACGTCCTCTCCCCACACCACCACCTCAGGCAAAAGCCTGTATCAAAGTACACACAGCAAACTTTTATATTTGTAAATATTTGTACTTGCCATATATGACAACTGAAAGTGATATTTTCTATTAGTTTAGAATCCCTGGTACTTTCCTTTAGATGTACCGTGTCATCTCCTTTATGTAGATAATTACAAGCTTACTTACTACGTTTTTTCCATAACTGGTATTAATTTTTATGTGGATATTTAAAATGAAATACGGCAGTGTCATACTGAACACTGAGAGGATATAAACCTCTCTCTGATCCACAGCAAACAGAGGCCTTCCAAGCTGAACTGCTTTGCTGAAACAGGTACTTGTGCTTATTTCTTTTATTTGTCAAGTTACAACAGTTCCTTGATGACCTGTATGAGATGAACGGAATCAAATGTATTCCTCCTAGGACAACAACAAGACTTCCAAACAAGCTTTTTTATTTTTTTTTCATTTTTTTTCCTTCTACTTGCAAAATATTTTTGCTACATTTTCAACTTTTAACTATATATCTTTGTTAAGAAAATCTAAATATATGGAATTTGAATACAGGATGGTATTAATTCACATTCTTCTGTAATTCCCATAGATTATTTTACATAACACATACAGAATAAAAAACCCCTGAGAACTTCCTAAGAAAAAATATCAAATATTTCTGCTGTTCAATTATTTACAGTACTGTTTTGAATCATTTGACTCACTCCTTGGTATACTGTATCATAATGATATACATTCCCATATGCATAAAGAGAATGTGCACTGGAGTTTTATTATCCTCTGTTCTGAGCAAGTGAACATCTCTCTAGGGATTAGGCCTTTTTTAAAAAAGAAAAGGGCGGGGAAGATCTTTTGCTTTCAAATTTCTTTGTTTTTCCAGTGCCAACAGTATTCTACATCTTCAAGCAGACTTCCCAAACCCATATACAGAGGCCAGTTATGAGCCCTCACTCTTACCTTTAAGCTTGCTTCTTGAACCTTTTTATCCTTTAATCTTTCTCTTTTTTTAAAAAAAAAAATCTTTGTGCTTTCCTTATATATTTCCATCAGCTTACAGGCTGTAATGGATCCTGAAAGTGGGCTTTGACTCAAAATGCACCCCAAATGTTTTTTGGACCTAATCTTTAACGGGTTAGGTTGTTGATAATTTACACATTGGAATAATCCCATAAGTATTAGGATGGATGGCATCCCTTGTGATAGTGAGATGAGGCTGAGAACAAAGTGAATTAAAAATAATTGTGAAAACCCCCAGCACATCTTGTCTTTTTATTTCTGCAGTTGGCGTATGATACAATAATTGTCCTATGCACATTCCTGTCTTCTCTGATTGTTGAGTTTGTTGAAGTTTCTTGTATCAGACATGCCTTTATTTGCAACCATTCCCAAAATCATGACTCCATTGCCTAAATCGGTTGTTGAAACTTGATTTCCATGCTGGAATTATTTATGTATCAAGGTCATTTCTAAACTAAATCAGTCTTGCACATCATTTTTCTTTCCCAGTCTAAAATTCCATTTTCTTTGCATGACCTTCTGTTTACTGAAGCTTAGTAAAAGAGTAGTCATTTTTTGATATTTTAAAGCTTTTACAAAATTAATTTCCTGAAGGTATGTTTCTTTTTGTCACGATACAGCAAGCATACACAGGATCTAGACTCAAACAGAGGTCATGTAGATGACAGAGTAACATTATTATTCCCACAAACCAGCTCTAAGGATGTTGGCTGCCTGTATCACATACACAAGTTTTGGCATCCACAAAAATGAAGGCAGAGACGAGAAAGTTAAGACCAGGTTGCACACCCACCTCAAATACATTTTGAGTAGTCTGCCATACAATGTTTCGGGAAAAACAGCATTTCACTGGTGAGTGACATATTTTCATTTCCTAAAGGAGAACAAGGCTTTGAGCATATATATATTTATTAATTCTGCAACGATCAAAACTTAACTCTGGAAAATGTGTTTAATTTCCATGAAAATGTCATTGTGTTGGCTCTGACTTCCTGCCAATTATTTTTTTTGCACAGCTTTAGTAACAATAACATGACAGTTTTACATCAGAAAGTAACTGGCATATGCTATAATTTTGTGCTCTCCCACAGAAAAAGAAGAAAGAGCTTTAAAAAGGAAACACTGAAATGTTTATTGCTTGTGTTTACCAAAAAGTGAAACTGAACCTTCCTGTTACTTTTGTTTTCTCCCCAGCCAAGCATCATCCAGTGAGAGGATGGAGCAGTCTGAGCTGCTTGCCATGCAGAAGGAGCTCTGCACGGCTTACTGGTAAAACAATGACCCAGTGAAGCAGGGATAACTTTTTAAGGAACAATCTAGGCTAACAGTCTTCAAAATTACAACAGGGACATTCTAAAACATTATGATTAAACTCAGTGCATGCAGTTGTTCTCCTCCAGTGCAAAACTACCACCAGGTAAATTGGTACTGCAGAAGAGAGCAGTGTTCTCTAAACTGCATGTCTTGCTGGACTAATCTTCTTCACCTAATGTTGATGAAGGTGTCCCTATATATTTGCTTGCTTTAAACAGGATTTGAGAGAATAGTTTTTTTAAACATGGATCCCAGTTTGGTCCATAAGGACTGACAGAACTTCAGCCTCACAAGTAATATGGAAAGAAGTAACTAGTTCCCACAAGACTTCTGTGTTAGCAAGAGCTGTTTAACTTATTTTTCTGCAGCCAAACTACATACATGTAGAACTTTAATACCCTTGAAATCTCATGGGGCTTAAATAACCTTGCTGGTGAGAGGTATCTAGCTAGGAGGAGGATGATAAATGAAGCAATGAAGTTCCTTTTTTTCTTCACTGAAGAGATTTTACTAGAAAAAGAATTCCCAAGTGCTTTCCTCCACTGAGATTTGAAAGCATTTGAGCCTTGTATTTGTCATTTGTCCAAATTAAGAACACTAATATATCTAAGCCCAGGTAAAGGTGGATTTCTTCTGCTACTTCTTTTATTTTGCCTTCATTTTATTAAGTATATTACCAGCTTTTTCCCAAAGCAGGAAAAGTTATTTCCTGTTTTACCACAAGCCTGACATAGAATTTCACATACCTGCACTGTTGGAAAATCAACATTATGTGAGGTCATCATCTTTTCCTTCCCAGAAATTTTTTAGTCCTGACAGTTTCTTTCTTCAGTGCAAACAAGGCTCTAAAACAAGACAAAAGTAAACCTAACAGCTGGCCTCTTTGCTGTACCTATACCATTTACTACAAAAAAAATGTTCTTCACATCTTGCTTTAGGAAGTACTCCTTTCTCCAGCAGAGAAGTCCACTGAAAACAAGCCACAGCTGGATTAATAAAAAAGCAAAGCTGGGACACGAGTTACAGGAAAAAAATCTAGCCTGTGAATTCTGTTGTTGACTATGTGTAAAATTGTGGGCTTGTTAGTCTTGACAAGCATCCATTCAGGGATGAAAGAGAGCAGACAAATTTATAACTCTGCTGAAACTAATGGAATCACTTCAGCCAATCTCAACTGATGTTCGACGTTTTGTAAAAATGCCTTTGGCCTGCACAGTAGAAGTCAGTTATATCGTATACAGTACAGAAACTCCAAAATGCCTTGCAGTTTAACACAGATTGACATTGGTGGCTGCTCTGCTATAATGTATGGATACTTGCTCTGCTCACAAACTGGGATGAATGCAGTCAAGGTTGTAGTGCTTAATATAAAGCAAAGTTATCCAGGTCTAACAAAGTATCATGTTGAGTTGTTACGGTCACGCAAATGAGATTACTGGGCGACAGATGAACAGGATGGCTAAAGTCCAATAAAGTATTACTAAATATGTGTATGATGTTTGCGGCATTGTATGAGGGAATATTGTATGAACTTTAGAACAGTCCAAACATGCCATTAATTGAACTCATAGTAAGGGCTTATAACTGAACATCAGTGTGTGCTTAATGTAGGGATAATTAACTAGTGAACTAAAAAGCTCAGAACATATGATAGGTAACTACAGAAAAATGCATCAGTAGGTGTTTAAGAAAGCGGTTACAGGTAAGAAGCTAAAGCTTGAAATTTTTTGGTTGGTGCGGCTTCACAGCTGATTATTAATACACAGGGTTATGCCTACTATCTGCCATGTTGCACTAAGGAAGAAACTCAGGTGAGAAATTTGGTCATGAGTTGAGCTTTTGAGTTTGGGTAAACCGATATCAATCTGATTCCCAGAAGATTTAGATTAGCTAAGCTAATAGAAAAACTGTGGGCAGTACTGAGCAGCTACAACGCTGTTGTTAGTTAGCAGAGCAGCATGGCAAACGTTGGAAGGGGCAGACAGTTACTGCTGTTCTGTGTGCTGTTAATCTATTTAGAAGATACCAATATTGAAGCTTTTATCTTCAGTCATTTGCCATGGATGTGTGTCTCCAAAATCCATATTCATACATGCCTTTGGGCTAGATCCCCTTTGCATCACTAAAATACATTCCTATTTTACCTTCTTATCTACACAAAGGCATCCAGAATGAAAACAGTGAGTTTGTCTACACTTAAAATACCACTTTCTTTATTGCAGTGCTAGTGGGAAATCCAAGCAAAGGAAGACAAAAAGCTCCCCATCCAAACCTAAAATCTTGGAAGACTCAGTTTTTGGGTGTGTAGAAGTATTATCCAACATCAAACTGTTTATTATAAGCCATTATTTTCCTATGTCAAAAGTATTTGCTGTAAGTCATGGATCTACTATTCTTTGTTGGCTTCACTTCAAATCCCATACCTGTTATTACGAAAGACCTTAATGGAGGCTCTGAGAGGTTACACAACCCCAAAGCTACAAGATACAATCGAGAACATCAAACAATTCATGTGTCGGCTGGCTACACCAGTATCATCCTATACTCAATGAGATGAGGTGGCAACTTTCATCACTGGCTATCTGTTGTCTTCTATGACAACGGTTCTTCTAGGATACGTGTCAACATCCACAAATATGTAGCGGACCTCAAATCTTCCACTCTCGGGATTCTGTAAGGAAAACAATTGCAGGCTCTTTTTTTCCTGTTTGGTAGTTTAAGTTCAAGATTAAGCTTGTCAGCTATACCAAGCAATTGTACATACCTCTTTGACTTCCACATGGACTGTTCCCCGCTTCCCTGGTTCAGAGCCCTCAATATAGAACTTCAAACGCATATGTTTCAGTCCATCCTTTACATATTCAATGTGACTAAAAACAGCAAAACAAAACAAAAAAACCAACCCACCCAGGAAGGATACATATTATATGCCTGTTAAACTTCAAATTTAAACTTCTTATTTAGAGGAGCTGCGTAATTATTTTGTGAGAAAGTGTATTCCAAGGCAGTCCCTATGCTACCATGGGTTCCTTCTCTACTGATCTTCTCAAGCTTTACTGTGAGTGTGTCAGAGGTAGCAGAGTTAGAAGAAAGAACTAATTAGCAGTTGAGGATTAACAGATGAAGTGCTTAAATATCCTCACCCCAGTCCTCCTCTCAAAACTCAACAGCAATCCAATGGCTGAAGATTCTGGAATTTCCTTGTATTTATTCTAAAGAACCCCCAGATTCCGAGTCTGACATCTAGGAAGGAACACCCACATCACCAAGACTGCCAGGGGTTTTTTAGCACTTAAACTGAGTTACCAAGCTAAAACACACAAAGAATGTTTTGTCAACTTAATTATCAGGTTGGTTAAATCGCATCAAACCAGTTTACTATATGCTTTACTTACTTTGGCAATAATTTTGTTCTATTGAAGTTGTGTAACTTTGGCACTGATATCAGATCTCCAGCCTAAATGCTGATATTTAGACTGGAGTTAGGTTATGCTCAAATATTAAATAAATAGAAAGGTCGCGTCACTTTCAAGGCGACCTCTTCCAGAAACTCATGGTCAAACTAGAGTTCTGGTGCCAGTTTATGTTTCCTACTGAAATTACTAACTGCTGCATGCTACCAAGCTCTTATTTCCATCAGTCATGCCCAGATACACACTGTGAATTAAACTTCCAATACAGTTTAAGGTGACATGATGGGTTACAGAGAACAAAGATGAATGAAGAGCCTTACTGCGGTAAATTCACATTCAAGGTATTCATACACAAAAGAACCCTGTACATTTTTGAGACATTTAAGGTCATCCTTACACTGCAGACACAAGTGCTACAATCTTACAAAGGCCTCAGCTCAAAAATGTATTTAAAATACTAGACTTTCAAAATGGTGGAAATTAAATATTAGGAAAGCTGACAGTACATTTACTTACTTACATAGTTTGTTTTACAGACACATGCTTACAATGTTTGTGCATAACCTTTTTGTTTAGCAGCTCCACTTTAAACACTTTTTCACTGGTGAAAAGATAAACTTCCACCAGTAAAAATCACCTTCCTCTGGAAAAAAATTTCTCAATTTCATGGTTCAAGTTGTGTATCTGGGCTTATGTGTCCCATCCTATATGAAACCTTGAATAAATTCAAGTCAAAGAACCCAATAAAGACAAAGACCCTATTGGGTTATAGTGCAGGGCGGATTTACATTTTGTAAGAATTAGTTCTGTTGTTTCCCTCAAAAGGAGATTAATAAATAGACACACTCATGAAAGGTTTAGGTGAGAGATGTTCTGTTAAATACACAGTAGAGATGTGGTCTCTAGTACCAAAAAGCAATATAAGAAATGGGCAGTCAATACAGCATATCAGCTCGGGGCAATAGGCACTGCAGTGACTACAACCTGTGCAGGCAGACCCAGCCTAGCTTTAAACAGAGCAAGCTGGATTCTTGAAGTCTGAAAGTTAGTACCACCTGCTCTTTCTGGCCTGATAAGAACTACTGCTTCAAAAGGAGAAAAACTCTCAAAGAATAATTTTTCAATGAACAATTTTCCTCTATTTGAGGATTTCAGACTGTAAACTTCAGCCAGATCCCTGCTCCCCAGATGCACGCCTCAGCCTCTGTACTACTCTCTGCAGACTTGTCCTATCTTTCGGACAGACCAGCTCTATGTTTACTGTGCTGACCATTTTTTGTTTTGAGGCACTCAAAATTGCCATTTGATATTGTATGTGCACTGTATTTAGCGGTATGTGCCACACAAGGTACTGCAAAAAACTGCTTTCATTTTCACTCACAAGTGACAGGCTACATCACATACAGTTCATCAATCTAGTCTAACTTGCTATGATGTGACCCAAAATGTCTTTGCTTTGCCAAACATAGTGTCTGTATGGGGCAAACACCAAAGGGCACCTGACAAGCTGTCGTCTTCCTCTTCTTGTTGCCTCCCCATAACCTTTAATAGGTTCACCAAAAACACCAATTATCTACAAGAAAAAAGAGGTTTGAGTTGTCAGAAGGTATCACATTCAAACAGTATCAGCTCACACCCCTGTTGTGAATGCATTTTCTTTCAGCAAAATGCCCCTTGCAAGTCTGATGTGCCAAGAATAGAAGAGTATATGAAAGAAAAAAGTGTAAGGAAAACTCCTCTGTATTTCAGTGCTTTTCTTTAAAGTCACATATTAAATGTCTAAAATAAATCCTACTAATATATTCCATTTGTACCGTCCTCTGAGATTATGACATTTTAATCTCTTCTCTTACTGTGTATTTTCTACTTTACTGACATTTTGTGTAAAAAGGGAGGAAAAAAAAAAATTTGCTCATGTCTCCTCCAGGAGAGTATGTTTCAAAGTTTAAAATGCAATTGCACTCCCCTTCATGTTATCTAAAAAACACTACTGTTTAAGAAATTCAATGATTTTTCATTTTTTCCCCCTAGATCTATAAAGCTAGACTAAATTAACCTAGTTCTAAACTTAAAGTTGGTTAAAAAGGGAGGGTGATTTTTACTGTATAAGTAAGTACTGGAGAGAAGTTTTAGTTCTACAAACTTTTTCCAAAGCAGTCTACATTTTTATTCTAGTGACAACTGTCACTTCATTTCTAGGTTATCCTCAGTGGCATCTGTGGCAACCTTGTTTGAAAGCTATTCCATGCATTTCTTGTTTTGCCTGAAGTACTGCTTTTTAAAATCTAGTTTTAGATTGATTTTTGTTTACATCTAGCTATCTTATCTGACTGTGTGATCACATGACTGTTCTCTTTCTCTTTTCCTGTTAGCCACAGGAATGCTAACCGTGTTTCAAATGAAGAGTTTAAATTCCTGGATACTTCGGCAGTGCTTTGCAGAATGACAGAATCCTAGTGGAGTGTCACAACAGAAAAACTGTGCTGAGGAAAGGCAGCAGATTAGATCTACAAAACCTGAGTGGGACCAGTTGCCTTCCTGACCGGCAGAATTCCTTAAGTACTACATTTAGCAGGCACTCAGGTATGTCTGTAAGACTTTCTGTACGGAGGCACAAGCACATCCCCTGAAAGGGCAGACACTGTTGTCACATCAGTTGTTGTGCTGTGGTACACTCACTTAACTTGGCTTTTAGCAGGCTAATTGGCTCAGACTCAGTGCTTGCATTAACTCATCCTAATACAGGCTCCCATTTGGACCCGACCCACGCCTGGCCAGCTAAAAGCACAGGCAGATCTTGTGGTGTTTGCCTGCGAAGCACCATCTGGGTCTTCCTGTAGCTTTGCTTGTGAGACTCCCTGTGCAAACTTTTGACTCAAAGAGAGACAGCAACTACCGAGAAACATAAACTTACGACTAAGGTTCAAAAACCAACCTCAGGGTGAGATCTGCATTTCTCCAAGGCATCTCCATAGATCTTACTTGGACTAGAAGAAGAGAATAGCTCTTTAAAAATCACATAGAACAAACCACCTGTAACAGAAACAACAGCAAACGGAATGAAAACTAACCAAACCGGATGGAATGAATGAAAAGCATCTTCTGATAAAGAATATTTAAAAATAACCTGTAACACCAATTCCAACAAGCACCACAATAAAATAGGTAAAGTCTCTTCCAGCTTCTTTCACTGAAATAGACAGAAAACAATGCAGGAGTTACAATCTTGGATAGTAAGACTGGCATAGCTTTCTTATATAAATGCTCTTCTGTTAGTCTGCACCTCAAATAACACTTTGGCAGAAGAAAAAATTCCAACAACAGCTTCCCTAATGCCTCATCACTAAAAGAAAGAGACCATGGAACACCTCTTCTGTTGTGCAGGGCATAGTTATATCTCTGTATCAAGCCTTCTTATTTTCTGTTTTCCTACTAGATGTTTTCAGGACTCAGAAGAGCACTTATTGCTACTTTCTGTGTACTCGAGAGCTAGGTTTTTTTAAGAAATAATGAGGTATTTAGCACTGCAGTATTCAAGCTAACATATAAACCCACAATCATTGCTATCCTTACACAGAGAAAGGGAGAAGGAAAAATAAACAAGCATAAGCTTATAAATTGCACACACTGACTGAAAATAACTGATTTTACGAATTCTCAAGTGAACAATAGAAAGGAAGGATATAAGAGCAAAACATGTATTTTATTTATTGAGACAGTTAACTGCGCTTTATCTGGTTAGTTTTTATCTATTAGCTTTGATCTAATGTACCAGTAAAACTATCAGTATACACTCCAAAAAAAGTCATGTGAGATTCTCTGTTACAAAGTATTTTTGAGAACTTGGAGACTACCAATTTGTTTAAGCGATAAGGTGTGCCTTTCAGTGAAGTACAAGTCACCCAGGAAACTTAATAACCATTTTTCCTGCAGCCTTCTAATGAGTTGAGGATGTTTTCCATAAACTTTTCAAAGCACTTGGAATTTCTGAGGCTAATGACGCGGTAACCACTTTCCACTGAAGCGAATGAGACCAACCAAAGCGACAGCCATCCTATGAAGAGACTAGTACCCCATGTAGAGCTTTGACAATTTTGCTGGAAGTAAACTTGTTTTAACAGCATCGAGACAGGTTGCGTGTGACAGGTTTTCCTTGTGCATAGGGAAATGAGAGGCTACTACATCTTACCCCTGATGCGACCTAAACACGAAATCAACAACTTGTTTGGAAGAAGCCACGTTTCTGCTCTGCTTGTGCAACACACACACTGAAATGTATCAACTGCTGCAAACAACAGGATGCGAAAAGGAAAGGGCTTGTTGGTTTTTTGAGAATTGCAGGTTGGGGTTTTGGTTGTTTTTTTTTTTTTTTTTAATTCCTGAGTTTTGGGGCTCTACCAGCTCAGCCGCAGCAGTCATTTTCTCCGTGGCAGCCCCTCCGAGCAGCGCTCAGCGCCCGCACTCACGAGTGCCTACCGCCCGCCTTACCTTTCCGAGCCGCCGACAGCAGCGTTTCCTCTCTCCCACCCCTCTGCACGGTCACATCTTTGCTGTCATCGCCAGCTTTTCCAGCCCTCAGCCCCCCGGCCTGCGTCCCGATACTCCGTCGGGAGGCCCGGAGCAGCGCGGCCGGCGCCCTGCGGGGGGGCTGGGGCCGCCACCTCAGGCAGAGGCAGGGCCCGGGCCCCGACCCCGGCCGAGCGCAGGCCCAGGGGGCGAGCAGCCACCCCCCGAGGGAGGCCCAGGCCCGCAGCCGCTCGCCGCGCTGGCCCGCCCGCGCAAGGCCGGCGGGCAGCATGCCGGGCCGCGGCTCCAAGCGCCCTCGGGCAAGCGCGGCGCAGGCGGCCGAGCGAAGGGGGAGAGTGTCTGCCGCTCGCCGCCGCCCTCCCGGGGGAACCCGCGGGGAAGCCTCAGGGCAGCCTCCCGCCCCGAGCGCGGCTCTGCGGCCGGGGCCTCGGCTCAGGAACCCCCATTACCCTCTATCGCCGGCCGCCGCCCCCCGCCATTGCCCCGGCGGAAATCTGGGGGGCGAAGGGGAAGCCGGCAGCAGCGGGCCCCGGCAGCGGTAGCTTGAACGGGCTCCCCCTTGCGCCCGCCGCTAGGAACGGCTCCCGGCAAGGTCACCACAGCGACCGCCATGCCGAGCGCCGCCGCAGCCCACCCTCACGGGCGGGGGCCCGCCACGGTGCGGCTTGCCTGCGGCCCCGGTCACCCTTGTTAACTGCTTTTGTGGGTTTTTTTTTTTTTTCCTTTCTTCTCCCCCCCCCCCCAAGTCGCTTTTCGACCTTGTCCACATAGGCGCATAAAAGCCATGCAGTTGACGTTTCCGCCAACGGAGACCACAACACCCGAGACGCCGGCGCGGAGCTCGCCGTGGGGCGCGGGGGGAGGCGGGGGGCGCCCGCGGGAGGTGCCCGGGCAGGGGCCCAGGGCCGGAGCCGCTGCGGTTCCCCGGGGTATCCGCGCTTTCCGTGTGCTCCCGCACCGGGCTGCTTGGGAACCCGCCGCCGCGGCAAGGTGCGGCGCTCATCCCCCACAGCCAGCTCGTCCAGCCCCGCCGCCGCCCTAACGCGGGCCCACCCCGCTGGGGGGTTCGGCGCCGGCTGCGGCGCACGCCGGAGGCTCTCGGGGGAGGCGGTGTCCCTTCTCCCCAGTTAAAAATAAACTCATTAGGTGCGAGCACGAACTCCGCTGCCTTTCCCTCGGGCAGCGCGGAGGCGCGGGCGGCCGCCGCTCCGGGTCCTGCCTCCCCGGGGCAGCGCTCCCGGCCGCCGCCTCACCTAGGAGGCGGCAGCACCCCCAGCCCCCCCGGCGCGAAGCCGCTGTCTGGCGGCGGGGCTGGCCACGGCGGCGCTGGCCATGGCGACGGGCCGCGGCAGGGCCCTGCGACAGTACGGCCGCGACATGGCGGCTCCCCCCGGCGCCGCCGAGGTGGGGCCGCCGCCGCCTTTTAGCCCGGCTGGTGCCGCTGCCGCCCATCCGCCGGGCCGGGCCGCCGGCGCCAGGTAACAGTCTCCCTGCCCGGCCTGAGGAGAGGCCGCCGGGGAGCGTCGAGCGGGGCTCTGCCGCCCCGGAGCTGCCTGCTCGTCCCTTGTGGCCTTGTCCGTGGGGGTTGGTCGGCTGTTTTAACTCCCACTGCTGCCTTGCGGAGCCCCTTCCAGCCGCTTCACGGCTCTGGGGTCCAGCTCCAACCTTGCCCGCAGCTCGGGCCTGCGCCCTCACGGCCATGGTGCTCTCCTCTCCCTGGCCCAGTGGAGGGGCCTGCCTCTGTACAGGTGGTGTGCCTTGTGGTAGGGAACACGGGCATTTCCAGGTGCGGAAAGCCTAGGTTTAACGTGCTGTTTTCTGTCTGGGTAGTGGAGCTTAAACTTGGGTATGAGCTTGAGCTTAGAGGAGGTAGTGCAATAAGCAGTAGCCTGTCTACAAAGTACTAGCTAGCTAATGTAGGTATCTTCCGGGTGGTTAGGCCTTTAGAATAAATGGGAGGATTTCACTGTGGAAGGTGTGATTAGCTTAATTCTTAGAGTACGGGTTCAGCTTCCAAAAATCCAAAGCACCAATCTTGGAAGCAAAGTTGAGAAAGCAGGTTTTTCTGCTAACCTATTTGTACAACCTTGGGTTTCATAGCTGTTTCATTCTCCCCCCCCCCCTTTTTTTTTAAACCTGTAAATGGGATGGATAATACCCACCTTTTTAAAAGACTTTGGAATTGTTAGCTGAGAAAAAAAAAAAAAACAGATGCCAAAACATTACCGTTGTTTCTGTTTATCCCCAGGTATGCTTTAACATTTGGAGAAGGAGACAGGTTTTGTCACAACTTACAACTTTATACATTCTTTGAAATAGATTTGTTTCCTGACCAGCAAAAAAACAATAGTCACGTTGCAAGTGCTACAGGATATGAAAGTGAAAACACTAGTACAAAACAGTCCCACAAATTGAAAGCTAATGAAACAGCACTTGAGGTTGTTGTGCCTCTAAGCAAGAGCATCTCAGTTGTTACCAGAAGTCTCTAAAGAGGGGGAGTAACAGCTGTCATCGATTTTTAACTTGGGCAGGCAAACTTTGTCAATGCGGGGTAAAAGCATTTTGTTAACACTAATTTAAATTCTTAGCACACACAGTACTTGAAAAATAGCTTATGCAATGGATTTGCTGTTGTTTCTTCATACGTTGAGAATATTTTTGTTTTGGAAGATGCAAAAATTCGGTACTTCTTTTGAAATGAAGCTTACCAAAGTGGTAGATAGTATGTCAAAGTTTTCAAGGCGTGTGTAGGCAACATTTCTCTTACTTCAGAAATTCCTTCCTGGGGTGAAAGGAGAGGGGAATGTAAGGAGTGGTTAAAAAGAGAGCAAGAAGGACTGAATCCAGGCAATGCAGGTTATGCTTGTACCAGGTAAAGTATGTTGCAAAATCCAGTTCGTGATCTGAATTACTGCTGTACCTGGAGTCTGTTGTAGGTATGTCACTGTAGGGTATGCCCAAACTAGGTATCTTTGTGCCTTCAGCACAGGCACAGGGCAAAATAGCTTGGGCCGTGCTGCCCACAAGGATACAGAAGCGGTAGCTCTGCTGCTGTTGAACAGGACTTGTGTCTCTAAATCCCTTTAATGACTTTTGAAAAATGCAGTGTGTTACAGCCTCATCTCATCACCTGAGTGTACTTCTTGATAATAATAACACGAGTAAAACATTTGCTTGACCTTCAGGGCATATTTGACATACAGTTACTTTTTTGCAGTTGCTAATTTTATTATTTTGTTAGAGATAGGCACCCAAGCTGAAAAGTTCATGTCTTTTTTTTTGTTATGCTTGTAACAATTCCCAGTAAAACTTCAGGGATTTTTTTTTCACATAGCACAGTTGACTATGTAGGGCAGAGTTGTTCTTTTCTTATGATTTTTATTTTTCTTTGAGTGTAAACCAATCTTAAATCAAGAACAGTGTGCATTAAATGTACCTGGTACACATGTACTTCAAAATTGGATTTTTTTTTTTTTCCTCCCAACATCAATTGGTTGCTTAGAAACCCAGAGCTGGATTGACCAGGTGTTGGAAAGTCAGCTGTCAATACAAACCACCACTAATAGAGTATATGGGGAGTTCTGCCTGCTCTGTGGCATCATTGGGTATGAAGTGTAAGGATTTGATTAAGACTGAAACTCCATCTGAATATTTGTGTGGTTGAATGATAGTATTTGCTTACAAAGTTCTTACTATCAGAAACCTTGGAAAAAATGTGTGATCAGTTAGACTGTAAGAATATATTTGTGTTAGAAATATGCAAAGTTGGTCTCTTTAGTAAGAGAAAGTAATTTCTGTCCAAATTGTTATGTGTTAATGAGCAATAAAAACATTGACACACAAGCCTGCCTGTTGAACTAACACTTATCTCACAGAGTTGTATTTTAGTAGGAGAAGATCTGAAATGAGACTATACCTTTGTTTCGAATATAATTCTGTTGCGTAGTCAAGGGAATTCTTTTTGAGCCTTGTCACTTTTTTGAGAAAGTTTCAAGGTGTTGTTTTATTTGGTATCTTTTAATAGCTTAGCAAACTTGGATAGCTCAAAAACATCTCTGGAGTAATGCTGCAAAACAGAAGATTAATTGGTGAGTTTGACTTACTGCAGGGGCCTATCTGGAGCTTGATTGTGGTGCCCACAGCGGTGCAGCTGTCTAACGTTAATAGATCTCTACCAGATTCAAACTGATTTGGTGGTGCGGCACTATTCCCTTCTGACTACTGTGAGAGATTTATCACAGGAGAGACACCTATGAGTTTAAATAATAAATTTTAATACCTGATCTCCAGTATTTTAAGTTGGTGATAATTGTTCAAATTTGTGAACTGGTAATAATGAATTACCATGTGAGGTATTCCCTGAATCCTGTCTCAGTTGAGATGTGGTGTCTAGGTGTGCATGATATGCATATTTCTTCATTTTTTGATGATGTGACTCCTAACAGCTTTTCTTTTTCAGAAATAGGTCAAGGAGCTTTGCTGCCAGGCCTGGGGAATGTTCTGAAACTGTAAATGCTGGAATTAAAAGTCAGTATTTGATGCCTTCCTCAAAACTGAAAGCTAATCTGTGCATTGAGAGGTGAGTATGTCTTTAGTTTAAGAGTAAGAGTGGAAGACTCCTTGCAGACTACAAGCCATATTTTGACTGCTTATAGTTATTATGTTCATACCTTGGAGGTTTCTAGGTCAGATGTTCTGAGTCAAAAAGAAAAGATTTGGTTTCCTAGCCTACTTTGTGTTTGTTAACCTTCTAATGTTTTCTGGCATGGTTCTCCCTCACTTCCTTTTGTAAGTTCATATGAAGTATGTAGGTTTTCCAAGTCATATGAAGCCTTCAGCAACTCCTTTGCAAATCATGGGCTGTGTTGTTCCTTGGGAATAAAAATTGTTATTGTATTACTTCAATAAAAGCTAGTTTGGAATTAAACTTCTGATGTTCTCTTGATGCTTGTTGCTTTGTATAGAGAGGATTAGGATGGTGGAGTGGAATGAGGGGGGAGGAATAAAGTGGCTGCTGCATATTTGCTGCAAGGTAAATGTCTCCTTCCCTGTTTGACAGTGGCAGGGCACTTTCAATATAATTGTAAGTTGTTTTCTTTTTGCAAATTATTTATATTTCTACAAAAAACATCTAAGAATGTGTTACACAAAAGATTAATTATTTTCTTTGTTTTATACATTTTGTAGCTTCCTGTGTATTCATTTCTCTGTTTTCCATTGTATGGCCAGTTCAGTCCCTTACACTGTTAGTTTGGTGTGAAAGACAAGAGAAAAAAGAAAAAGATGTCCTTTCTACCAGCTTCCTTCAAAGAAAAAATAATATGGTTGTAAAAACTACTGTTGAGAATTCTAGATCAAGCATATTATTTTAGCTAATTTGCAGCTTTTTAAGGGATTATTTCTAAAGTCTCTGTGGAATAAGTACACTAACTGCTTTGGGCTTACTGTGTTTGAGTTATTTCACATAATAACCATGTAAGTTTTGGCATGGTCGCCTCTACATTAGTGCAACTAAGATTCTGAGTTTTAATACAAACCTTGGAGTATTGGTGTTACTATCATTCTGTGCTTGAAAGCTATATGCTTCTGGAATAAAGCATTATAAATCAGCAACTTTTGTAAATGACACAGTGGTGAATGGACAAGAGACACAGCTGAGGTATTGACTTCCACAGCAGCTTGTATTTTTAGTGGTGATTTTGATGTTACCATACTCTCATGCTCCAGAAAGTTAGAGTATAAAATACATCTTTTTTTTTAGACTCTGTGCAGTTACCAGGTACTACTGGAAGGGTATGAGGTTTCTGTCTGTTAATAGAAAAATCATGGTGACTCATCTCCAGGTTACGTTGTGCTTCTCGTACTTAGGCTTGCACCTGCATTTCAGGCAGCCTTACAGATGCACAGAAACATTAGTGTTCTCAAGATGGCACTCTGTTCTTATTTTGAAGTTCACATCTTTCAGTTGACATAGATAAAAACTGTGTCAGACCCCTGAGCATGTGTGGTTTGAAGATTTTGATGAGGTAGAGCATGATCTCAATGTTTGACTAGGACATTTCTGTTCTGGTGCGTCCTGAGACCCGACACCACAGCCAGGAGGAGAGTGAGTGTACGCAGTTCTGGCAATGCTGGTGGTTACAGACTAAGCGTTAAAATCATGGTACAAGTAGTGAGAAACTGAAGTTGAATGAGATAGTTTCATGTCAAACCGGGTTAAAGTTATACAAAGTTTAATGAAAATGCAAACCCATAACTTTTCATGTAATTGTGCTGTGCCACTTGAATAGGTTGTGGTGAATTGTTTTAAGCAAATGTTTGAGATCAGAGAGACAAATCAGAACCCAAACTCTTCAAATTAACTCTTCAGGTGAGTTTTGATTTGTGTATTTACAAGCTGATAGTTTCTAACTATCTCCTTTGTTTTGCTCTGGTTTGGGATTAAAATTCTTTGCCATTGTCATTTCTGGAGTGTGCAGGCAAGTCTAATGGTATTTCTCTTTCTCTTGTTTTCCAGCATGCCATCAGAAATGCTGATGAAAATATTTTCCTATTTGGATGCTGTGTCCCTGCTGTGTGTTGGTTGTGTGAATAAGCACTTCTATCATCTGGCCAATGACAAGTAAGGAAGAGGGAAACATAAGTGCTAGACTTAATCATGCAGCAGTTGAGTTTACCTGAGTTATGAGTCTTTCTAACTTAGTTTCACTGATGCCAGAGCACTGATGCATGTACCTACCGGCAGTTACTTTGCTGAAAATGTACTGCATAGCTCACAGTACAATGTGTTGTATGGAATTCTAGCTGTGCAAGCCCTGTTAAGTTTAATGGGAGTTATGAGGCGAAAACTAAACACAGTGTTTTGAAATGTTGCTATTAGCATTTATTTTGTTGTAAAATTTGCATATATTTATTTGTGTTCACATGCCACCTGCACAGGCTTTTTGGTTCAGGCAATCCTTAGTGGTATGTAGCCAGCAGCTCTGTAGACTTGTTATAGCTTTCATAATTTTGAAGTCCTACTTATTTGGCTCTTTCACCAGGTTTTTGCAGAGGGTTTGATTTAGTCAAGTGATTCACTAGTTGGTTTTATCTGTTGCTCTTTCTGTCAAATTTTGGTGACTTCTAAATGAAAACAAAAGGGGCAAAGATAAATACTGACACAATTTTTTCTAAGTGATTGCTTATACAGAGTTCACAAATTGCTCCTACCAGTATCATCATAATTTTGTGAAAGGATCAAGAGGAGAGACCCTGATTGGTATGCGATAACTAGGACACCTGGGTATCCTTTTTTCCTAGGATTCTGCTGCATTAGCGTTGTTTAAATGAGAGGCTGTCTTCCTATATAGGAAGTTGCTGCATCTGGTATTCATCCATTTCTCACTGATTTGCCAGAACTTGTACAGTAATTGGTTAACATTGGCATTGACATCTTTAGAACTGATGAATTTAAAGGGAAAGCCATAATCCAGATTTATTTTTTGAGGCTGTCAGCAGGTGCATGTAGATAAAAATTGCGTAGTTGACACAAATTTTGTATATCTTAATATGTGTTTTCCACTTCAGGTTAGTAAGGTAGGATAAAATCATTGTGGCTATTCAAGGGAAGCTGATTCATCTGTTTCCATCTCAACAATGTCTGTTTTCATTTTCTAATCTCAAGAGAGACTACTGTATGTGCACAAATGGGATTCGAGGAAGAGATACTTTCCCTTATCTAGGAGACTGACTGGTTCGGTGGGACCAGGTCACTTCTTCCTGCTGGATTTTCATGGACCTTCGTGAATCCCTGAGTCTTGTGGTGAATTAACAGAAGTTTTAATCAAAGGCCCTGCATATCTCTGTGACAAATCTGATCTTGGTTTTTAGGCAGAGTATCTTTTTGAGGATGTTTCTGCTGTCCTGGATGTACAGGATGCTGTCCTTGATGCAACAGGACCATCAGTCTTTCATCGTGATATGTCTGTGCTGCCTAATGCAGTGCTTTGTCTTTGGGCTCGTCAAATAACATCTGTGCTTTAACAGTTCCTTGGCACTGATGTCTTCAATGTAACAGTTTATCCTGGTTTCGGCTGGAATACAGTTAATTTTCTTCCCAGTAGCAGGCATAGTGCTGTGTTTTGGATTTAGGAGGAGAAGAATGCTGATACCACACTGATGTTTTTAGTTGTTGCTGAGTACTGCTTATGCTAGTCAAGGATTTTTCAGCTCCCCATGCTCTGCCAGGTACACAAGAAACTGGGAGGGGGCATAGCCAGAATAGTTGATCCAAACTGCCCAAAGGGCTATTCCATACCATATGACGTCATGCTCAGTATAGAAACTGGGGGGGGTTGGCCGGGGAGCAGCGATCGCTGCTCGGGAACTGTCTGGGTATCGGTCGGCGGGTGGTGAGCAATTGCGTTGTGCATCACTTGCTTTGTATATTATTATTGTTATTATCATTATACTATTGTTATTATTATCATTACTATTTTACTTTATTTCAATTAGTAAACTGTTCTTATCTCAACCCAGGAGTGTTTCTCACTCTTACTTCTCTGATTCTCTCCCCCATTCCATCAGGGTAGGGGGAGTGAGCGAGCGGCTGCGTGGTGCTGAGTTTCTGGCTGGGGCTAAACCATGACACAGTTGAAGGCAAGGAAATGTTTCTCACCCCCCCTTTCTCCATCCTCCTTGCCCCAGCATGTGGTGTTATTCCAGCCTTCCTGTCATGCAGTGTGGGAAGCTCACACAGGTGGTCTGAAAGCCTGAGGGCTTTGATCACCAGCAGTGCTTGTATAAGAGGAAGTGAGAAGCCGGAGCACAGAGGAAGATCTTTTTGTCTTGCCCAGATCTTTTTGCCATTGTGGTCAAGTGAGGACTGACAGTGGTGTATGTCTGATTCTGGCATTTGAGTTAACAGTAAGAGGTTGGGTTGGCTGCTTGTAACGATGTCCAGTAAGAGGCCTTGAGATGAATATTATATTTAACACTTTGAGGCAAAAGTGGCATGTGTTCTGTGAAAGAGGCAAATTCATGCTTCCCTGTTTGATGCCTTTTTGTCTGCCCTGAATTCTTCAGAAGTTGAGGATGAAGGGGCAGTGATAGCTCCCTAAACACTTGCGATTCCAAGTCCCCCTTTTTTTCTCCTCTGCCTCCGTGCCCTGACTGAATTTTTGAGCTTCTTGAACTGATTTCTCATCTGCTTGCACAATGCTGTTTTGGGAAGGAAGAAGCAGTATGTAACTGAGAGTGAGGAGAAGGGTGGTTGGTATTGGTAGCAAGTCTCTCTTCGTTCAGCTTACGTTGCCTGAGACTATACCTTCAAAGTGCAGGAAATGCCTACTACTAACCCTTGTCTTTCCAGCATCATGCAGCCAGATGCTGAGTATCTCTCCCCATGAAAGAAAGGACGTCTGTCTTGGGAAGGGGTTTCTAGTTAACTGGAGAAGGTTATAGGAGGACATTTTACTGGACTTTTTAGGCTGAATAAGACCAGTTGGATGATACGCAGCACAATTTTCACTGATGATGTGTCAAGGACATCTCTATTTTCATCATCCCACAACTCCTAGCTACTTTGGAGTTAATAAGAATTTCCTCCCTCCATCAGAAATGTTTTACACTATCTGATTACTGGGTTGTCTTTTCAGGTCTCAAAATTGAAGTATTTTAAATCTTTACTTTACTTATGGGATTGTTCTTCATGTTCCCTCCCCCTGCCAGATTTTGGTGAAGGGAAAGTTGGAAGCTCACGTTGACTGTGAACCCTCCTTTACCAGTCATAGAAGCTTACGGGCTGTGTGTTTTAAACAGTTTTGACTCAAAAAGTGACAGTGGGAGACTGTACATATATCTGCAGAGCAGCAGGCTAGAAGGTTTTTGCAAAATTCCTGAGTACGTTTGCATCAATAACAAAGCGCCTGGCTCTCTGCATGTGGGGACTTATTCTCAGCAGCTGATGAAGTGAGAGTGGTTTTCATGGGTAGGAGGCAGTGTGGGATGGATTCAGTCCTTGAATGCTTTAATGCTTTAAGGAGGGGAAAAACGCATTACAAAACACATTAGTGCAAGTTTGCCTGGGGATAAGTGAGGACTGGTAAAGGTAATCTTGCTGATAAATGGTAGAGAATTTCTCCTGAGAATTTGTTTCTGTTGCTGCTAATTTTCTTTAGTGCAGTTATGTAGACTGTGTGGCTAGCACTTTAAAATGAGAAAACTTGTTGGAAACCTTATTCACAGATTGTTGTTTGAATTCTTGTAACTTCTTGTAGTCAATATTCCCTGAAATGTCCTAGAGATACTGGGGTCTGGGGGGCGGAAATGTGACCTCATATTTTTCCTAACAGGAAAGAGGTGAACCCATCATTCCTGTTGCATGTTTATTTGATCTCTTCAAAAAGACATCTCTTCTCTGAGCTTTTGAAAAGAGGGTGCAGAAGGGATTGACATGACAGTGGTACCATCGCCAAACATAGGTGATTCTTATTGTCCTCTTCCACACCACTTTCAGCTGGATCTGTGTGAGAAACTTGAGGGGTCCCGATTGTCTTTGTTGAGTAAGAGGCATTAAAACACTTTTTCCACTAGCTGATTTTATGTGAAGAGGATGCATTGCTGTTTTGGGGTGGAATTTTCAAAAGTAACTGCCTTACCAGTTTTCACTTACGTTGCTGAGTATGGCTATCCTGTCTGAGCTTCATCCTGTATCCTATATTTTCAGGAAGACAGAAAAGCCTTACCTTTTCTTTGTTTCCTCATGTTAGCTTTCTCTCAGATAGGTACTGTTTTGTTTTGTTTTTTAAATCTGCTGCAGTGAGTGTCTGTGAAGGAAGCAGCCGCATAAGGGGAAGGAAGGCTTTTTAAAAACCACATACTCTAGTCTGCTATTGAGAGGCATAAAACAGTGGGAAGTTCCCAGTAGCTGATGATCCTACTTTCTAGAGCACTAGAAAGTGCTAGAGAACAAGTCAGACGTTTTCTGTATATGTAGTTGAGATATTTATCAACCTTTCTGGCATATTGTAAGAATTAACCAAATAACTTTTTTTTTTTTTTTTCCTGTGGTAGAGCAGAGAGTTGTAAGTGGATCTCATTTGGTATGTATAAACCAGAACAAGAAATGTGTTCAGAGATTCCATATTCTTTGAGATAACCTAGTAAGCCCACAAGAAATGCTGACATCTAGCATCTTTTGGTTCCTGAGCCTTCATGTTTGCACCAGAGAAACCGACCTCATATGAGCTGTTGGAAGGTCAAAATGGGGAAAAGTGTACAGTTGTGCCTTTGCATTTTCTTGTCTAGTACAAAGGAGGCTACAGTTTCTGGTCTTCTATAAACTTCGATTTAGATCAAACCCAGTTTGCTGATAATCTAGGACTTTATATTTTTCTGCTAACATTATGCTCAGTGGTAGCTGAGACATGCATATAAGAATAACTAAGTAACCATTCTTGAAATTTATGTGGTTTTCCTCTTTATTCTATTTTTATTTTCAGTGGAATCTGGCTGAAAATCTATTCCAGTTGTTTTCAACCAAAAAGGACAATTTGGAAAATGAAGTCTGAACAAACAGAAACTGTTTCCTTGGGTTGTGCTGCTCTATGTGATAGAAAGCCTGGGTACTGGAAGAAAGAATACATCTTCAAACAAATAGCTGCTGTCAAAACTAGAGTAATGCAACTTGTTAAACCCATAGATCCTTATACGGGTCTTCCACGTAAAAACAAAGAAGCTATGAAGTAAGCAATGCCTTGTCACAGATGATGTTTACTTGAAAATACTGTACAGCATATTAATGGCTTTGGAAATGCTGGGGGGATATGGAAATAGAGTTATAAAATGTATATCATAATGGGAAGATACAATGATAGCCTATGAGTGACATAGCCTAAGAAACGTAAGTAGCAGTTAGTAGAAATTTAAAAATTCTGTTGGAAGCATAGTTTAAGTTTTGTCACTTTGAGAATCTTTTTTTTTAAAACACCCCTCTCTCCTCTCAATTTCTAAATGACAGAGCCTCTGGCTTGAGTTGGATAATTGTTCTAAAGGACAAAAATGGAAAGGAACATATAATGGAGAAGGCAAACCTATCATTTAAGGACACATCTGTTACTGTACTTTGGTATAGTACAAATTGGCCATGCTTAGACATCCTGTCAACCCTACAACTATTCGGAGTTATGCCATTGCTTCCTGAACAACGCAGAGCTCCCAGCAAGAATGGGTGAGTTTTAACATAGGATTTTTGAGGGGGATTTGGTGTAACTGGTTGATAAAGTGTCTGTAGGAGCTATCTGACCTTGGTTTGACTTAACAAGTTAATTCTTTCTTAGAAAGCCTCTCTGTAGTATTTCTTCCAAAGCCTATGTCCTTCTCTTCGTTCGTAGAGCTTTTTAGCAAGAAATAGATATAATCCAGCAAGCTATGACATTAATTCATAGGTTAATGTAGCTACTGGCATACAAGACACAGACTGATAGGTCCTGCTTTGGGAAGCTGAATCTAAGGCATAGGTACAAATGAGCATGAAACAAACATGTAGATCTAGGAGAATTTAATGTGAGACATTTGGATTGGAACTGTTCATCAATGTTCTACAATCAGGTAATCTATGTTACTAACATTTTTTTTTTTCTGATACGTGTGTATATGAATTTAGGGAACTTGGTGTTTGGCTGCATGTATAATGTAAGTACACGCATAAAAAAGAAAGTAGTCCACAGCACAATGTGGGATAGCTGTTGTTTTGTAACTTAAGTATGTACAATATTTTTCTGGCATAATGTTCTGAGAAAAGATGTTTAAATTAAAAATGTGTATTTGAGATATGTATGTATTTGGTTGCTGTCAAGTTTTCCACGTCTGTGTGTTATGTGTCATTTTAGTATATGCAGTATCAGCTACATTCTTCTTACACAAAACCCCTAGCAGTAGAGCTCTGAAAAGAGAATTGTTGTTCACCTACAAAAAACATGGTTCCTCAAGCAGAAGCAAATGGCTTGCCTAAAAATAAAATCGAGAGACCTTTTGTGTAAAGTCAGCTAAACAAGTCTTGCAGTCAAATTATGTGGGAAGTGTAGTTGTTTTACCAAGATGATGATTCATATGTAGAAAATAGTAAAAGAAAACTTGCAGGCGGTTAGTGTATTTATTTCACAGAATCATAAGTTGTTAGAGCTTATGAATATACATGAAGGTAATGATTTCACAAATATCAGAATGTTAAGACTATAAGGAGCTAGTGCAGGGACTTTGGAAAAGTCCCTGTATTTATACGAGCCTGATTGACTTAAAGATGGAAAGGGTTGGTGTTCCATTCATGCCCCAAATCTTACAGCTCAAGATAATGTGATGAAGTTGGTGTCGGTTGCTGTCTTCCTAGCAGTGTGTAGTGGTAGGTGATGCGACTGTGATGCTATTGGGAAATCTAGGAACAGTTTTGAATATAAGAGCCTAAGTCTGCGAAGGGTTTTAGAAAGAGTTATTTCTCCATTCTGAATAGGTAACACAGACTCCATTTTCTGCTCTTTTTTATGCATCATTAGCCAACAAGAAGTCCTGTGAAGTATGAAATTTAGTTAAAGGGTGTTATGGAGCTAAATTGCTTTAATTACAGGCAAAATCTAGAAATAATGTTCTAAAAAAGGAAAGCTTCCTCTAACATAAGCTTTTAATTTACTGTATGTACAGTTTGATCCTTTCCTTGGAATTCTGCTTCTGTGGAGGAAGAATTTACCTTCTTAGTAGCTTGCTTCACACTGACAAATGTTCAGTGATTCCATTTAGTACCAACATAGTATTAGAAACAAATTATAAAGTAGTTCTGTGGGTATTTTGAAATATTGGGCAAGCATGTAAGTTTTTCTTCTTTTTTAATTAGTATCTTAGGCCATCCTATGGTGGCTTTTGTTTCTTTTCTTGTTAGGTGTTGAGATCCTGCTAGTATGTCGTAGTTGTTCAGAAGTAAAGTTTATGGCTGTGCATACTGAATGCTTTCAAAGCCATTTTCATCATGTGCTGTTGGTCAGATTCAGAGGTAAAAATGAAATTAGGCTGAACTTTCACATAAATAAGCAGACATAGTCTTGTTGCTACATTCTCTATATTCTTTTCAAAGACCCCGTCGACGTTCCTTAATTGCTGAATACCATCTTGCTAACCTGACTGAAAGCAGTGCGGCAGTTGGCGCTGATAAGCTTGTCCAGCTCTTCAGTCTGAATCCAGGACTCTTAGTAGGACTTTGGAAGGTAAGATAACATTTTGTTTCAATACTTTATTATGACTTGAAGAAACAGATTCTTTTGCCTTGTAGTTTGGGATTTTGGGAGTTTTTGGAGTTTGGGTTTTTGGGGTTTTTTTCATATCTTCCTTTTTTTTCTTTGGATTTTGAAAGATCTTGTCTAAACTAACAACAAGAAAATACAGGTAGAACAGCTAGTTGATGATTTGTTGTATTCTAAAGAGCTGTCGCAGGAGTATCTGCACTTTTCAAAAAAATCCACCTCTAATTAAAAGAACAGTTACGTATCATGGTATATTAGATACTGTACTGATCTTATTTCTATGTTCAATTTTATCCTGGACTGAATTCAGAGGTGGCAGCCCTTTCTTCCTCCCTCAGCCATGTTAATCACATAGACTTGTATTATTTGGCACTGACAAGGGACTTCCCTCAGGGAGCCTGTGAACAGTTGCTCTAAGCTGTGTCTCATTTCCAGCTGGAAACTCTTGCTACCTCAAATGTGCACAATCACCAGTGGAATTGTTTAAAACCACAGAAGGAATATTTGTTTCATTCTTACTTAAAGGTGTCCATTTCCTAGAAAACTTGAGACAGGCTGACCTGCATTGAGCCTGTTATGGGTTCTCTCAATCTCCCATAAGTGAACAGCCATTTCTTTTGTATCTTCAAAGAAGTTTAGTAGGTTGGTGTCCCTGTGTTGTTGTCTCTATGGTCTTGCTAGCACATTACCCCTTCCTGTGCTTGGAAAGAGAACTCTTTCAGCACCTAGAAATGGTTCAGTCATAACTAAGTTCCACAAAGTTGTTAAGCATTGAGTGCCTCGCCCAAGTATATTTTTCCTGCTTGCGTTTCTGAACAGCTGTTCTTATTTTCTGTGTGGGCAGAGTAATGTTAGGCAGTTAACTGTAGATGGGTGTAGTAATCGCAAATGCCACACATCTTGTTTTTTTACACATAGCTTAGCTGCGTAACAGAAATTGTTGATGCTAGTAGTTTTGACAACCAAGAACACGTTATGTGGGCTTTCTGGTATTTGGATAGAGAAAGACTAAGAGAGTCTACGTGATTGATGAATCTCTGTCATTATATCTTTTATAGCTGTAATTTTGCACTACAAAAGTACAGGAGTGGTTAAAAAAAAAGTTAGAGTAAGGATGTCATCTTCTGTTTGCTAACCCAGAGAGATGAAAACAATAGTTGCCCTCTTTTCAGGACATTAATAGGCTGCTGGCAGTGAATAATTTTGCTATTGACTTACATGTTTGCAAATACAGGACTTTAAAATGCATTTTTCTTTGGAAAAGAAAAAAGAGCTGAAATCCTAGCATTCTGTGTTCTTGAAGTAAATAGGTATCTTTGGCCTTGTTTAATTCTCACATTGAGCTCTGAAGTTTGTTTGAGCTATATAGGCCCATAGGAGGTATGTCTTATTATTTTCCTAAGAGTGTGTGATCTGGTGAAGACATCTGGGGTTTTACTTTGAAATTCAGTATTTCTATTGAATAGCTCTGTATTTCTCACTGTTGTTGGCTCTTTTTGCAAATAGTTCCTTACATATGAAAATAAGCTTGATGCTTAGGTATTTAGTAGCTGGCAGTAAGGCCTGTTTGACTCATTTTAGGTATCCAGTTTAAAGCAGTAAGTAGAAGCTAGAAAAGTACAATTCATGGATTGCTGCTGATAACTTTTACCCTGCCATAGCTAGTTTCCCTCCCTTTCCTCATAATATAGAAATGCTGTGATCTTTTACATATATTCTGTACTCTTTTGAAAAGACAGTCGCAGTTGCAAGAGTCCAAGTGTTAAAGCAAGCCATTATTAACATTATTATAGTAACTGGCAGAGAAATAAGCAACAGCATTTATCTATGAATTTTAATGCTTAGGAAGACCTTGTGAAAAAAAGTATTTCCAGATGAAAATACATCTACTTTAATTAACTTTTCAGGAGAAAAATGAAATTGCTTTTGTTATGGTGAGTCTTCATTATCATCAACTTCTTGAGAGAAGCACTTTGGGTTCTGCTACTGTGTAAGTTTTGGTTTCTCCTTTGTGGGTAATAAAGATAACCTTTTGAATAAAGCTTTGAGTCTTACAGTTAAAATTGGCTGCTGGTAAGAGGTTTATATTTAGCCAGTAATTAACTATTCTTGTTTAATATAAACAACAGTTAACGGTAACGATATACAAAGCTGTAGAAGTATTTTCATACTAAAATGTTGCCGTTGTTGTGCTATTAAAGAGATAATTTAGTCATACAAGTGTACTAGTACTTGCTGTATTGAGAAAGTTAGAAATACACTCCCCATCTTTCTCCCTTTTCACAAGCATTATTCCCTCTTCCTATCTGAAAGACCTAGAAAAGAAGGAGACATTTTAGGAAGTAGGAAAATAATCTTTAGCTGTGTAACAGGGGAGAAAAAAATTCTAGTAAGCTGGTAAGGTGCCTGCATTTATCTTTCAGTCCTATTGAAAAACTAGCTGGATTTCTTATGAAGTATTTTTGTATATGTGTATATTGCAGTGTATAATATAATACCTGTTTATATGCTGTGAACTGTTTAAAAAGATGGAGTTTTTTAGCTTTAGAGGATGATTTTGGGATTTCATTTTCCCCTCAGCCCACCCCCTAAGCTTTCTGCTCAGATACTCTTGTATCTACTGGTAGTCTCATGTGCCTGCTGTAACTTAATATGGCTCTTTTCATACAGAAGGTAAGACTTAACACCATCTCCCTTACTACCAGATAGGATCCTGTGTAGGAGCTGCCCAGTTGCCTCTGGGATTTGGGCTCCTCTGGTCATTTGTGTGCAGTCGTTTCTCTTTTAGGTTAGGCACAGACAAAATTGTTCAGTAATTGCAATTCCAGAGAAATCTGTAGCTAGTTGGCTTTTAGATTTGTAGTTAGGCTGATGCTTTTTTTTTTTTTTTTTTTTTTTTTTTTGCATAAACAAGGCCATATTTTGGAGCTTAACAGATGGACCTTTTAAAGTTGACTGCCATATTTTCTGCCTTTGGCTAGGCTGGACAGCTGATTAGAAGTATTAGACACTGTATTAGCTTAAAAGAAGTATGATGAACTGGAGATGTTTGGTTTTCAAAAACGTTAATAATGAAGAAAAGTTGTATCTTCTAATAATTTTTTTCCGCTCTTACAACCTCTCCTAAGATGATAGTCTCAGGGTAGGGCTATTTACTATATATCTTTCTATTAAGTCATTCCTCCTTGCTTAATTCTATTATTATTATTTTAAAGTCAATATGCCCTTCCACCTAATAAACCTGTATTGGATGATGTTGACCCAGAATATGGACTGCATGACTACAGTCTACATCTTGATATGCATGGTGGAAGCTGCACCTACCTGTGTGGAACATTCAAGAACCTCTTCTGCAGAAAAGGTAGAGTTGACAGAACACTAATGTCTGTTTTTAGAACGATCCGTGCTGTTATGTTTTCCCTCTTCTATCCAATATCTCTGTTTTAAGGGGAGAAACTGAAATGGATTTTTAAAAGTAAGCTATCTTTTTGTTTGTTGGGTGATTTCTTTATATCTGCATGGTGCATTGTGTGGTATCATAAGCTTGCTCTATATGAAGTCTACCTGCTATTACACTGACATAGTGTCAGGCCTGAGATATAAGTTCTGCAGAATGTCAGGATATTTTCGTTTGGTTCAGTGCTGAGTTAATAATACAGCAGCACAGCTTTTGATGCAGGTTGATGTTCCTTCCACTTGTATACTGTAAGGGAGAGTGAGTTTGTCCTCATACATTTTGGAGACCTATTTCTGTAGAATTCTTCTCAAGTGTACTTTAGGTGCATTGACAGATTAAGTATTTAAATATATTTGTAGAAGATACTGTGAACTTTAAGATTTATAGCTTTTATTTAGGTCAACTTAAGGTTGCCTATTCTGACACCCTTTCATTGTGTAATAAACAATTTCAGTGATTGTTTTTTAACTGTGCTGCTTTTTTTCAGTTCTTAGCATTTCATTTAGTAAGACATGATTGGCTATCCTTGTTGTTCATGTATAGTCCAACTTAATAATTCTACGAGGGTTTTGCAAAATACATGGGTGATCTCTCTTGACCTAACTTCAACACAACCCTGTCTACAGCTACATAGGTGTCTTTCTGTCAGCAGAGAGAGATTAAAATATTAAACTTAAAATTAAACAATTAAAATTAAGCACGGTAAATTAATTATTGCTCCCCAGTATTTTTCTCATAACAGTTCTGAGTCTTCTGTTGATTTCAGAAAAGACTGTTTTTGATGAAGACGGTAGAGGGCACTGTTATAAGGCTTGAGTGCTTTTACAGTGTTAGAACAAATTTTCCCATTACTTTTTTTTTAATTTGTATTTCATGACTTCAAGAACTGTCATTTAGACTGTAGCCTTGTGCACAGTGTGGAGTGTTGTAGTTCTTTGAATTTGAAACATACATGTTTTCAGATTCCCAAAAAGCTCCAAGCTTGAAATAAAGGAATACTTGTAAGGGTAAAATTTCAGTGAAACTCTATCCATGTAGCAATAGAAATCTCTCCTAAGGTGTTGTTCAATACAGGAGTCCTTTTTATACCCTCAAAAAACCCCGTTTTTTTTCTGTAAATTGACCAGAGGGTTGGGTTTTTGGTTTTGGGTTTGTTTTTTTTTTTTTTAGGTGAATGTTATGTTTTGTTTTCTAAAATGAAAATTTTATGCTCCTAGCAAAACAGCTGTACAAAAGAAAGCAGTATGTGGCGGCCCTTTTCTTCATTAGTATCCCTTTTTTGCTGCTTAGAAGCTACTTCTGTTAAAGATTAAGCTGATGTTTATGCAAATTGTAGCAAATGTCCAGCAGCTACAGTTGTGATGCCATCTCACTTTGCTAGTTAGAGAATCTGTTTTATGATCATGAGTGATTTCTGAACTGTTTTGGTTTTGTGTCCTTTAGCTGTGTGACAGCCGCTAGAGTCTGCTATCACAGGACAGCAGCCAGCTGAAGCCATGGTTGTGCAGGCAATAAGCTCATTTGTCATCTAGCCCCTTCCATGTACTTGCACAATAATTTCTGTTGGAAAATGCTTGATTTCCTCTATAATTTGTGTTCAGAAATGATGTAGTGAGGCAGCTTATGGCTGTCTGCTGTCCCATATCTTCACAGTAATTTGTTGTTCACTTTGCTCTGTCTGGTAAACATGGTGTTTCTGAATGTGGTCAACAGTGTAGGTTTGTCCAAGCTGGTTGTATCTGATGCTTTGCACTTTGTTTTTAGTCTCCATTCTAATGACACTCTTTGTCCCATTCTCTGGGAGGGCTCTGAAGCATGGAGGTCTCCAACATAGTGAGAAGTCTTGCTATTTCTTAAAATTCCCTACTCAACCCACATTTATTTTAAATTATGGATGTGACATGCTAATGGCAGTTTCCACAACCTGAGACACAGATCAGTTGTCAGCTATTATACTGCGATTTCACTGATTTGTTTCCATTAGGAAGCTGTAGACACTCCTAGGTTACCAGGGAATGCCTATTTGTTATTCTGCGGGATAACTGATTTATTTATTCACGTTTAGTTTTATTTTTGTCTGCTTTTTGGTAGTGTTCATTAATGTTGTGCTTCATTTTGCTGCTCTATTTTCAATTCTTTCTGCAAAATTCTTATCATTAAATTAAAAAAAGTTATATCACACTTCATTGAACCAAGTAGATGGAGTATATATGGCTTCAGATCTTTTTTTTTCTGTTATTAATACTTGCACTGCAGTAACTAGCTGTTTTGCCACTCTGTTTTGGCTGTTTTTTAGCATTTTATTTTATGTTTCCTTCCATTTTAACAGAATCGGTAATATGGTCTTGTTGACAGATACTGTAGGGTGAATATGCTAAATACTTTCAAATTGAATCGAATGTACTAGAAGACTTTTCTTCTTTTCAGGAAGCTGTGACTGGCTTTTCATATGACTCATAGAAGCCATGAATATGACATCTAGCTTCTTAGTAAACATTCTTGAAATGTATTTATGTAGTTTTTCAACTTTTTAAGCATAGCTTTGTAGCCATACGGTAGTCTTAAGCTTTGGCTTTTCAGTGTTATTCCTTGTTTATGTAAGTTTATGTGTTGTGTGTGCAAAATGTAATGGGGTGATTTTTGTGTGTGTTTAGAGAGCTTTTAAGATTTTTTTGTAAATATCACATCATGTATTTGAAATGTTTTTGCTTGACCTTGAAGATTGATTTGCAAGTTTAAATCATCATTTCAGCATGGTAAGGCTGGTTGTTGCCACCGGAATTAGTGTTAAGCACAGCCTTCCCCTGTGACAATAACAATCAAATTACACATTGCAACAAAGGCTTGGTTAGCAAAACAAACTTGCTTGGGTTTTAGCTAAAATAAGTGCCTTGGAACTCCTGGACTATTTGTTTCTTTCCCCTGAGGTTCGTCTACATGATATATGTTCTCTATGTTGGTATTCCCTTTATTTGGGAACATTTGTTCCCTATAACCTGCACTGATTAAAGTGCTGCTTTGCTGCTCTATGTGTCTTGCATAAACTCTGGAATGTAGGTACTATAAGGGGACAATGAAACAAATTCTAGATTAGGCTGAAGAAAGCCCTGTCCAATTTGCTTTGTCTGTTTCCCTTTGTATGTTTAACATAGCTTGCTCTGCCCTTTAATTTCCTTTTCTTATCTGACTGGGATGAGGAAGGGGAGATTTCAGTACTTAGCACTTCAGCTTCTTGCTAATTTTTCTTCTAGATACGAGCACTGCAGTGGAGCTTTTATATTTTTTAAAAAAAAGTTACAAAGCATGGATTAACTAACTCATGAATAATTAGCCTTCAGATTCCTGATCTGTGTCACCTCTTTGCATTCTGGCTTAAAGTTAAGAAGTAACTGCAACAGGGGATTTATAACTTACACCTTAGCCATGTGACCCATCTAGCAACGCAACAGTTCATGTTGTTAATGCCATGCAATAGTAGTGATGTCCGGGTCTTCATTAAATTATTAGCGGTATGCTTTTTTTCAATCTGTCTTTATTCCATTAAAATTTTCATTTGTTTTGAATGAGTGAGAGGAATAGCTGCTTCCATTCAAATCTGAATTGCAGGTAACTGAATAGTCCTGTCGAAAAACTGCTTATTGACTAATGTTGTTTAAAGTCTTTTGTATAAAAGCTCAACTTTAGATGCGGACTTTCAATGTTCACTCAGTAAAGCTTGACTATTTTTATCTTGAATGAAATCTTGTCATTGCATTTGATTTACTGAGGTTTGGAACTGGACCATTTGGCCAGACCTCAACTTAATAGCCTTTTTTGCACTTTGAGGTGGATCCTGAAAGTGAATTCTGCTTACATTTTCCTCATTGAGTTCTCTGGGACTTTACTGCAAGGACACTGGGTATCCTTGTCTGGAGTGATGCATTTTCCTTCAACCATACAAAATATTTCCTGGGCATAGTCAAGTTGGTTCCACTGTATTCACACTCCTATTCCAGACAGTGTCTGTATTGACAAACCTGCTGCTTCTTTCCCCTGTCATGTGTTGGGCTGCTTCCTCCACACGGCAAGTATTCTTTGGACTCCCTGCTTGTGAGTGATGCCTTTCCAGCATTGGTTTGTGGCCAGGCGTCTCTGGGGAGTTGCTTGGCCCCACAGTACCAATTCAGAGAAGCTTCCGGCTTCTGTGGTAAACTATGGGCTCTCTTTCTCTGTCACTTTGCTTCAGCAGCCACCAGACAAAGACTTTTGCTGCTCCTTCATGCAGGCTTTAGCTTTTTAACTCAAAGCCAGACTTTATGATGTTGCTGCTTCTGTCTTCAGCCTCGTGCTGCTACTTGGGCCTGATTGAAGGAGAACCACAGGCAAAACACTTCTTTTTTTCACTTTTGCCACTTGAGTCTTAAACCTCTACAAGCCCCTTCAGTTATCATCCAGGGCCTGCTACTAGATCCTAATGAGCTGTATTTTTCTGGGAATTCCTTCTCTTCCTTCCTATCTGTCTTCTGCAAGTGTTAGATACTTAGTTCTGTTCCCTTTTTTTTTTTTTTCTTTTTTTCTTTGAGGACTCTAGTGCTTTCGTTTGCTCTTTTAAGAGAGTATCTCTTGTTCAAGGAAATTTGTTTACAGGATGTCCTGCTAAGAAATCTGCTTGCACAGGATGTCCTGCTAAGAAATCTGCTCGCATCATGATGTGATGCATATTTTTTTTTTGTAGTCAGAGGTCTTGTTTGTTATGATGTATCCCAAATTATAATTAGGCTCTTGGACTCCCTGGTTACCTTTCCTCCTCCAATAGCAAGGGAAAAAAGAATAATTAAAAAAAGTCAGTCTCTTCTGGGAGGAGAGGAAGATATACCAAAGAAATACGGTTACATTTAGGAAAAAAAAAATCACAAAGGAATTTCAATAATTCTGTCAAAAAATGAAAGTGAGTCTTTGGGAAGCTATTTAAAAAATGAACAAATCTATACTTTAAAAATTTGATTCAAATCAAGGCATACTGCTTGGCAGTTTAAATGATGCAATATCCTTTCCAGGGAGGACTGATAGTTATCCTTATACCCTCTTGTATAGGGTTGAGTTACCATACAGAGTAGAGAGACTTTTAAAAAAAAAGAAAAAAAAAAAAAGAAAAAAGTGGGGTGGGTATCTCATTTATTTCATGTGTTAGGTGTTGATCTTGACTTTTGGGGAGTGGGAAGTGATGGGAGGCACTGGTGGCATGCGATTTGAAATATTGAACACAGAATTTAGTTCTTGCATCCTTGTGTAAGTCCTTTACATAGCATTCAGATTTTTATGCTCAAATATACCAAATTTTTTGTTTAGCTGCTGCTTCTGCTGTGGATCACAGAATCAAAGCCCTGAACTGTGACTTAAATTCTCCATAATGTGCTGGATATCTAGCTGTTGGTGTCAGGGTTCCTTATGGGTGAGTGGGAGGAAATTGAAGACATGGAGAGAGGCAAAGAGAACATTTACAGTGTGCTCGGGCTTAGTTTGATTTGCAGTAGTATAATGTTATATATTGTTAATATTTTCAGGTGACATTGAAAATGGATATTTGAGGCTTGCAGTTGTAAGCTTAAAGGATAATACAAAGCACTTGCCTCTTATTGGGACAGTTGGCTTATCCTGGGAAACAGACGTGTTTAAAGGCAATGTAAAGGTCAGTCAGAAATATTATTTGTTTCTGGAAATGCTTATCTCAAAATAGAATTATGTTTATGCATCCTAAATATGCTAGTTTAAAAAAAAGGTTTTTATTTGTGGAAGGTGTGTGTAACTAGAAGAAGAACTCAATTCAAATATTGCAAAAATTATGTGAATTTTGAGGAAAAATAGTTTTATCATTTCTGCCTTAGAGTCTAGATTGCATGATAGACCCATTATGCATGTGTGATGACTCCAGTGCTTTCTACTTAGCAAAGATGTTGTGACTGACCAGCACTGCTTGGAAATGTTAGACAAAAAATGCACTGCAGATGTGCTTTTTGTGGGGTTTTTGGTTGTTTTTTTTTTCCAACAAGAAATCTTGAACCCCAGGGAAATACTCTGCAGATCTGTTCTAGCATATTATGTGCAATGAAAGTTAGGAACTATTGGAGAATATTAAAATGCTGAGGGACACAGGCAGAAACTACACGCCACATTCATGCAGTCAGCACCTAGCTCTTGAGTCATGCACATGGGTCAGCTGGTTTAACTGTTTATATTCTAGAGGACTTCTCACTCATTCTCTTGTATAAAATTCCTAAAAGAATTATTTTAAAGTAAGATTGAGAGTAGTTCTATAGATTTTGCAGTTGCGGTGAAGGCACATATTTTTAAATGTACTTCAGCTGCATGGGTATTTCAGAAGTGCCAAAACTTCTGATAAACGTAACTTAAGCACTATTGAAAAATTATTTTGTTCAACAGTTGATTTCAATTTTGGCACTTACTTTGGAAAAAAAAGTAAAAATTAAAAAACCTGTCCTTTCTGCTAATCCTGCCTAAGTGGAGAATGGAATACTGTTTGATAACATATTTTGCTCATAGACATTAGCTTACTTGCTTTATGGCTTACAGTGTCAGCCAGCTTTCCTATGCAATGAGGAATACTAAATTTATCTTAACACTTAGTAACCTTCTAGTATTTGTTGGGAACATCAACTACAGTTGAGCTTGAATTGCAGTTTCCATTCAGTCATCCCTCTCTAATTGCTCATAGCAATTTTTTTGAATTTTCTTGAAATTCTGTGTTTGCATAGTGACAGGTTTGTTCATGTGCATTTGTTCTCAGTTTGTACTAGACTTTTTTGAGTTGTGTGTTTGTTTTCAGAAGAAAAACAAATCCTTCCCCTTTGTGTGTTAATAAAAATATCGCATGGTGGTAATTAGAAGGAATTCAAGCTACCAAGATGACGCTTTTAAGGCAATTTTTTGCCATCTTTCTTTAATTGCCATGAATGTTCATTGAGAACCATAATGCAGAATAGGTGTTTTTTTGAGGCTTCTGAAAAATTTCAGACTTGAATTAGTTTAGTTTATTTTTATTGTGTATCCCATTAGTTTCGTTAGAACTGTTTGCATGCTTAAAGTTAGTGGGATCTTGGCACATAATTACAGAATATGCTTCATTTGCTTGAAAAGCATATGATAAGAGTTAAGAAATCTTGCTGCTGTGTTGGGCAGATATGAGAAAATTAAGGCTCTGGGGATACCTTATTGTGGCCTTTCAATATATAAGGGGGGGCTTGTGAGAAGGTCTGAGGGAGGGTTTTTACCAAGGCCTGTAGTGACAGGACAAGGGACAATAGTTTAAAACTGAAAGAGGGTAGATTTAAATTGGACATTAGGAAGAATTTTTTTTACGACGAGGTTGGTGAGGCACTAGAACAGGTTGTCCAGAGAAGTTGTGGATGCCCCATCACTGGAAATGTTCAAGGTCTGGTTGGATGGGGCTTTGAGCAACCTGATCTAGTGGAAGATGTCCTTGCCCATGGCAGGGGGGTTGGACTAGGTGATCTTTAAAGGTCCCTTCCAACCCAAACCATTCTATGATTCTATACAATTTACAGCTGCTTGGCAGAATTTTTTCTTCCATGAAAATAATCATGAGTACCACATAAAAATCTGGGAAATTAACTGTCAGAGGAAACAGAGAGCTATGGCTGTAGCCTTTAGTTTAGCTCTGTCCTGTGTGCTTACAGCATAGGTTATACTGAACATTTGGTTCTAGGAAAAAATAAATAATATCTTTTTTTTTTTTTTAAACCCCTCATTTTGTGGTGAGAGATTGCACATGTCAACACATAGCTGTGGGTAGAATTCAATTTGACTTCTAACATAAATCTCTAAAACTCTTAAAACATGTGAAGGCCAAATAAAATCAGCCACAGCAGCAGAACATGCTACTACTTTGAATATGTTTGAATTTTGTCCAATACTCTAAGGAAAAAGAAAAAGCTTTTTTTGGCACTTCTGGGTTGTTTTTTTTAAAAAAAATCATTGCTGAAGTACAGATAGTTGGAAATACACGGGAAGAAAAAACCCTCAACACTCAAGGCCACCCTGCTTTACTTTTTGTAATTGGCGTTTGATATGCAAGATGTCAGACCAGAAAATAGTAATTCTTTCTTGTTTCAAGTAACTTTATAGCTCGTATAAGTTATTAAATGATCATCAGATTTGGTTTGAATTTTGTATTTTCAGCATAGTCTACAGTAACGAACTTAGGAAAACTGTATGTATGGCATTACCTCTTATGTTTGTGCCATCTGCTCCGTATTGTTTGATTGAAGTACAGTAATAGTGAAAGAAGTGTTAAAGCAACGGAAGCACAACTATGTATTACAGTAAAGTAAAGCGTTCCAAATTAACTTTTTGGCATGGAATATGTGATGTTGGTTTGTTCATGCTTTTGGGACATATGATACTCCTGGAAGTAATGCGTATATGCAGCATAATTAAGATAATCTGATTCATTTAGTGATTCAGAACTCATGAGAATAGGTAACAGCTGATGATATTAACAACAATACACAACCCATATGCTTTTAAGGCACGTGTAAAACCATTAGTTTGCAAGTGCCCAAGAACTGGCATCCTGACTTCAGCATTATAAAATTATGTAATTGTGTAGTTTTAAAGAAATATTTTCAAGAATTTTTAAAAGGAATAATTATTTGGAGGGTAGAAAGATCTATTACCTTTTTGGGAACTGAAGCATGCAGCCATTCAAAAATTGCTGTATACCTTTCATTTCTAGCTGGCCTATAGGGGTAATTGTTGTGTGTGTACACCGCCTTGGGGGTGGGTGGTCTCTGAGTATCTTTGCAAACATTGCTGAATTCACACAAGTTTAGCACCTGAGTTTAAACTTATGTTTCTTTCTCATATCAAAAGGACTGCCATTATTTGAATGGTAAGGTAACTAACAATTGAGAAACACAGATGTTAAAGGCTTTAAAAAATGTTCAAGAAATAATGTCTGATTTAGGTTGGTAGTGCTACCTTCTGTAGCACAGTTTTTGATGTCTGTAGGTTGCAATTTTGATTTCTGTAGGAAACCTCTAAAGAACTATTTGCTGCTTTGCAGTAGTGAGTGGTGCACTTTCATTTGTATTTTGAGTTTTTAGCCTTCATACCAAAAATTGATCTTTGAACCCTTGATATTTTTCCTAAAATCAGGGACAGATCTACTTACTGTGCCATGGTATAGGGAATTAATCTCTTCTGCTTGTGTTTGTAGGATTGCTACGTGATGGATGTTACCCTCTTGGATGAAACTGGAAAGCCCTTCTGGTGTTTCAGTGCCCCTGTCTACATGGAACTGTCTTCCAAGGCATCCAGCCTTTATGACTACATGGGTCATGTCTATACCACAGACTATGCAGATTCAGAGGGTAAAGTCTGTGTTGAGTTGGTATGGTTGGAAGAAACCAAGGAGTATTTTATAGTTAATTTGGTGCTTTATATAAGCACCGAAAAGGTAAATAACTGGTATGGAACAAATTACTGACTTAATTGGGTCACTAATTTCCTTGCTTTAAAAAAAAAAAAAAAAAACCAAAACCAAAAGACATACTAAACTTTTGATACTTAAAATTGATACCAGTGAGCAAGGCTGTTCCTACAAGTTTTATGCCTTTTAGTTTTTCAGTAACAAGTGCAATTGCATAAATTTTTTAATTGGCATTGGAGGGATTGAAGAGACATGTTGATGTAAATGAATGTTTTTCTTCTCTGTTGAACATCACATGGTTAGTCTGTTTCTGGTACTGGGTATGTTGAAATTATTTTTAGGAATATTTTTCTTTATAGATAATTGTTACTATGGTTAATGAATTGCTTCTTGTGAGAGCCATACTGTGAAAATGCCTTACCTTATGTAAGCTATGCTGTTTTTGAGAACATTGACTTTTATGCCTGATAGTAAAACAGCATGTGTGCTGTTCCCTTCAGATTCATTAGAGTGTTATTGGTAAATAACAGGTTTTAACAGGTTTTGTTAAATGCAGAAATACTTTTTTCCAGAGAATACTTCACTTAAGTGTACTGTAGTAGAGGATTAAAAGGTAGACAGGAAGTCACAGATCTGAACAATATGGCAGTTAAAGCATTTGTTAAGAAAATCACGTATATCTGTTATGAAATTTCTTTAAATTTCTGTTTGTTCTGTTTTCCCATGTTCTAACCTTCTGTCTGATTTAAGCCTAGATATTGCCTTTTATTGACCTATGAATAAGTGTTCCAGTTATCAACACAGCTGAACTGATGTCAGCTCTTACTGAATATACGTAACATTCACTTGTTTTGGAAACAATGTATATCTGATACCACTTATCTAACAATAAGTATTCATACAAAAATTGAATGTATGTGCCTGATCTTTCAGGTTCCTTGAAGTAACTGTGGGACCAAATCTTCTACTCCCTGTATAAAAAAATATAAAATTACATGATATTGGAGCTCCAGTGTCACTACATAGTGCGTTAGAAACCTCAGCAAATTTGTGTAGTTTCACAGTACTCTGTTAAGAAAAAACCACAGCTATATTGTTGACTTCTGTGACTTTATTATGGTAGTGATTTCCTTAAACATAATTTCTCTCTTTATTTGTTTAAGTACATTAATTGGTTCATGTAAGCAATGTTTATGTGTAAGCACTTGTGCTCTATACTACAGAGACAGTAGGAGATCTATACTACAGCAGTAGGGTTGTTTCTTAATTTAACTTTCAAAGATAATAAAGTTAAGGCTGATTCAGTTCAAGTTTGACTTCTATAACCTTGCCTAATGAAGAAATGGAAACGTTTCTGTGTTTGGTGGTTGGCCAGTGTAACAAGCATGATCAGATGCATTCTCTCTCCTTTCTTATTGACTGCTGATGGTGACTGGGATCCCTTGAAGTAATATAAATGTTTTAAACAAGTGGACTGGGTGTGATGAATGCCAGAACAACAGACACTGAAATTCATGCTGCACAGACAAGTGGCCAGTCAAGATAACTTCTTTTGCCTGAAGTTAGACTTTGAGGCACCACTTTTCGCAGAGAAATGGTAGCTCAGTCCCAAAGCCCTCTCAGTTGTTGGCCTCACTGCTAAGCCTGTAAACAAAGATGTAGAGTTATTCTGGCTGCTTTGATCCTTTGAGGTGTGCAAGTATGTTCTCTGACCTGCTGTGAAGCTGCCAAAGTCAATGGGTGCTCAGCAGCCATAAAATGGTAAGAGTTCTGTCACTGCTCATTCTAGCTGAATTTTTGTTGCATTTCCAGTGTGTTGTGGTTGGTTTTTTTTTTTTTTAAAGTAATGTACTTCCTTTTCTTGAAAAAGCAATTTCAATTTCTAAAGCATTTGGCTGTTTTATACAACTGAATGTTTTATAGCAAATTCTGGTGTCACTATTCAAATGAAACAAGAGTGTGCTGTCGCTACCCCCAATACTTCAATTTAGTGGCCTGAAAGTTTACTAACAGAATTAATGAAGAAGAGGGTAAGTCTTTAGCAGCACTGTCAACCTAAAATGTGGTACAAGGCATAGCAGAGTTTCCCCAGGCTGTTGCTAACTTATTTCTGCTGTTCACAAACAAGAATGTGTATATGCAGCAGACCCAAGCAAATGGTGGTTCTGAGATTTTAAAAAATGAACATAACTGTTGCAGGGCTGTTCTTGTGCATCTTCACTGAAGTAACAGGACCATAATCTTGTCCTTTCTGAAGGTATGAAGCTAAGAATCCATTTTTACCTCTTCACATAGGCCTGAGATTGACCTAAACCTGCTGTAGTATTATGCCATTTGTACATTGGTTTAATTTTAGCTGACAGTTCCTTTTAACTTGCACAGCAGAAGCAAATTCAGTAGTTACTGCCTGTATAATTAAACCTGGAAAGTTACATGTGGCTTCACTTAAACTTCCATTTCTTCAATTCCCATCTTCCTTTCTTTGTGTAAGTGAGGACATACACTGGATCTCCGCAAAGAAAAAGGATGATGTTAGGTAACTGCATTAGCCCTTTTCATGAAAGAAAGTATCATCTGTTCCAAAAAACTACATGTTTTGATAAAATCTTCAGCTAATCTTCTGCTAAGTCCCTTTTTATATATCTGGTGTAAAAGATGGTAGGATGAGTTGCATGTCCCACTCTGCGATAAAAGATTCTTGCTGTATAAAAGGCTATTGTTAGAACAAACAGGAAAAATGGAAGCAGCAGTTGAAATCTGATCATCAAAATACACAACTGGTTGTGACACTAAGCCTTACATCACATTTTTCTCTTAATGCCTCAGGATTTCTTGCAACAGCTTTTAATAATTTTGTTAGTGTTCCATGCTGAAGACAGCACAATGTCTTTTTTGTAATTGTGTCATTTATCCAAGTAGTAGGAGAATTTCTGTGAGAGAAAGTATAAGCACTTGTAAGTGGAAAAAAAATTAAAAAGTTAAAGATTTTACTTGTGTTTGTGTGCACTTCAGGGACCAACTCATCCAAGTAAAAAGAGAGTAACCACCACCAACTTTTAAATGTGTATGTTTAAGCACTCTGCAACAGATAGAACTGTAGTATTTTTAAAAGGGTGATTTACCTGGTAGGCAAGCATAAAAACAGTACTTATGTTTATTTTATTGCAAATATAATAGTGCTCATTTAACATAATGAGTTTAAATTGCATTTAAAAGGAATCAGTTAGTATGAAAGAGTGATTTAATGAAAGGGCTTCTATGAGATTATTCCAACAGTGGAGGAGTTGTCTTTTTAATAGAACTACATCTAAATGTTAATTCTGCCATTTGTCATTGTTTTGCCAGATGTCTGCTGTGCACCTAAATGCTTCCATGTTCTGTGGTTTGGTTTTTTTTCTTTTTTTTTGAAAGAGGTACTTATAAATGGAAAATGTCTTCAGTGAACAAAATGAACAATTCATTAATATTCTTGGGCACTTAATGTGATCTTCCATTGATACAAGCTGGAACCGTGTTGGTTTATATCATCTGAAGAATTGTCCTTAATTTTAACACTGCCACTCCGGAGTCATTGCTCTTCACTGCAGTTGACTTCCTTTAGTGGGGAACTAATAGCAGCTATGTATTTCTAAGTCTTTGTAGTGTAGGCTAGTAATCAAACTGGCCTTTCAGTTATTTGGGGTTTTTTTCCCATCTTTTTGCAATTGCTATTATGGCACAAGCTCTGCTTTCATAATGCATTTCTGTTCCAATGCACTTTTGATACATGTGATTGAATGCAGAAAGCAGTTGTATGGTGGATAGCCTCATCACAGATATTTTTTTCCCTGAGTGGTCTCTCTTCCCCTGTTTAGCAGGCATGTTTTGATTTGCATTCATCCACTAGATATTTAAGTGTGGTCTTGATTTTGTTGAAACTGTTCTCATTGTCATATGCTTGCTTTTTGAGACAAGCACTGTCTGGTTTGGTTTGGGTTTTTTTTTTATATTCAGCTACATGAGCTGAAATGGATTAATACTGTTTCAGATTAAGAACCTAGACAAGTGACCAAGTTGTGTATCTTAGGTACATCTTCATGAGTTACCGTCCAGCAACAGCCATATAGTACCCTACCTTGTATTTACTGGGTGTTCCAACATCTTCAACAAATTCAACCAATTCAAAGGAGATCTAGGTAAAAGGATTTGCTCTTCTGCCTGTCTAGCATATTACTACAGCTCAGCTGATATGCAGTGACTCACTAAGTTGTGATAACCAAATCTGAGCTCAAATATAACTGCATTAGAAACTGCACGGATAAAATAGTGTTTTAAGAAATTAAAATGAGAACAAGTGATGGGTTTTAATGTCTGCGTCTGTGTAGTGGGTTGGAAGGACATTAATATGGAAAGATAAATTCCATCATTGTTTTCTGTCTCTTGCTTCCACCATAAATCAGAATGGGAAATGGTGGCGACAAGGGTAACTAGTGAGTTATATGTGGTGAGGAACGATTTATTGTACTGAATGTCAAAGCATTGCTTACTCTGTTCTTACTTCAAATTTTAAACCATTTGGGAGTCTTTCTCATGCTGTGCCTCTTTTGAAATGTCTGTGACAAAGGAGCAACGTTACTTTGTATTAATGCTACTTCGGTAGCAGAAGTATTTATAATAAAGTTGAAAACGGTAAGGCTTTTAAACACACAAAAGAAAACTGAAATGGGAGTTCTTCTTTCTAGGTTTAAGTTGTTTATCTCCTTTTGAAGGGAGATGAATGTTTTGAAGGGAAATGCACTTACGAGTCAGATACTAATTGTGTATTAGTAGGTAGGATTACTTTTGTTGTGCATACAGACCGCTTGGAATGCATGTTAATAATTTTTTCTCTCCTGAATCAGTCATGCAGAAAGTTGTCTTGATGAAATCTTATCCACAAAAATGCAATGTAGGGAATAATATGTAATAGCTAGATAATGTCCTGTTTGTTCACTGAAATACCATAAATCAGTTCAGTCTGCAGGGACTGGAAAGTATTTAACTACTAAACAAAAAAACACCACCACCAAACCTAGAAGCTAAGGCAAATGCTTAGCTTATCATTCAGTATCATCAATATTTCTTCCATACCGGAGATAAAAAATAATTTTTTACAAATATGCTGAAAAGAAGTCTTGATTTTCAGATAAATCTGGAAATAATGAGTAAAGATAAAAAATACATATTTAGAAATATACTGAAAACTCTCAGTGTTCAGAAAAATCTGGAAATAATGAATAAAGTTAGTATTCTTACTCATGATTATCGGTGTTTCTTTGTTCATTGTTATCTCATTTGTTTTATAGCACCTTGATTTACAACTTTGCCGTATTTTTTTTCTGTTAGAAATGTGCAAAGAGAGGCGTCTGTACCTAGTGAAAACGTTTAACAAAAACATTAAAAGAGAGGTAAGGTACTCTAAAACTAAATAATTCTATTCCAAGTTTGCTACCTGTATGATGTGGTAAGTAAAAGAATGGTTTTGAGTAAAAAAAAAAAAAAAATCATAGGAATTATACCACGTCCAGCATGTTTCTTCTAATTTTTACACATTTATATAAGGATCTTAAAATTTCAGTTTTAATTCTACTGAAGAGTAGATTTGTGAGAGTGGAATATTTGTGCATGAGGAAGGACAGAACTTTGTAATGCTAATGTTATGCTGTCCTGAAAAGACATTTAATGAATAAGTAATGAAAAATACAATTAGTAATTTTTATTTCAAGTTTTGCATCTGCTTTCACATATTGTAGGACATACGGTGAAGACTGAATTGGAAATACACTGTCTTTAGCAAGTAGTAGAAGTAATTGACATCCTGGTCCTTTTTTTAATCTCAGCATTTCAGTTTTACAGCTTATATACCTTCTTAAAAAAACCTGATGGCACAAATGTGCTTGCATGGACAAGCCATTAAGTTACTGAACATGACCTATGTTTTGCTCTGGGACCAGCAGATTGATGTCTGAACCCTACCTCCTGTTGTGTCTTAAGCAGGTGATATTCTAGTGTTAACAGTCCATTTTCTGCTTCACTTCTCCCTCCATGGTATCCTGAAGAAATCAATTATATACGTATTTTCAAAGTCCCAAGCCCAATTAAAGATTTGCAACACTTTGCAGAATAAAGATTCATTGGATGTGAAATGATTGGTTCAGCTAATTGGAAATTAGGCATGTGACCAGTCTAAGACTGCTGGAAGTGAAGCTTGAGGTTAGGATAGTGTAACAACTGTAGCAAGGTGTGGGACTCAGGGGGAGTGACATAGTAGTAGTTAGTTTCCCACAGCTAAATTTACATAAACAGACTTTGATATGTACAAAGCATGAACAGAAGGCAGTTATTTTGGCCTTCAGTTTTCACTAAGTTTTGTATCTGTGTGGTACTTTGTGGAGGAGCATAAGGATTCTTTCCCAATTTACTCAGTATTCCTGAAGGATCAAAGCTCAGGTATTGAACTCCAGTTTTATGCAGCTGGAGGCCTCTACATGTGGGTTGGTTTAGGATACTCTTCAGAATTGAAGTGCTAGTTAACCTGTCTGTTGTTGAACTGTATATAAAAAAGTTTGCATTGTTTTATGCAGCTCTATTCCATTAAAAGCCAGCCTGCAACAGTGGGTTCTTTCTCAAAAACATGATTGAAAAATTTATCCGTTACTGATGGGTACATTTATACATTGCCTCATTCTCATTAGCCAGCAAACAAAACTGGAAAAAACCCAGTGCCGCAAAGTTAATTGCTTTCGAGAGACAGAGGCTTTTTTCCTGGCATCTCCCCGCAATGACTGTTTGTAAGTACAGTATAATCTCTAATGTACTGGGGGCTTTCCATTTAAGTTACTAAATACACTTATATGTGGAATTTTAATTTACTGTCACAGCACTCTCTGAGACTCTTCTGCTGTGCCTTGGTCCCTCATTTTGCACCTGCAATTTTGTGCAAATTATGTACAGTAATATTTCAGTGCAAAGAGGAAGATGTCTGCAAATTTTCAAGTCCAAAGAGAGGCCCATCTGCAAGTCAGACTGCACATCCATATTTGTGTTACATGGGACATTTATTCCAGGATTTATTAAAATCGGCGTTTTGGTCAGTGCTTTAGCTCAGCTCTTTATGTTTATTCCTACTAATTTAGCAGTAAGGATTTCCAGTGTAGATGTCCTTTATAATCTCATGTCTCTATGAGAGCTGAAATAAATTATCTAGCAGTGAAACTGACCAGAATTATGTTCAGTAAGAGGAGGAAGATTGAAGTTTTCTGATTTGTGCTGATAGTTTTGTCTTGACTAGCAAAAATCTGATTTAAGCAAATGATCTGTTTCCAACTAATACTTGGGTATTAACATAAAAACAGTCTTGATCCTTGCTTTTTTTGCCAGAATTTATATAGAAACTAATTCTCAGACGTTAGCAGACTGCCCCAAATCTATGACTGCTTGATCCAACTGAAAATAATGCATAGTTTTGACTGTTGTAGTACCTACTTGTTCCTCTGAGATTCTTCTCTGAAAAAGTAATTTCTTCTTGTTTAGAGATAAGAATAATGGAAGTTGATTTACCCCTTTTGTCCTTCATTAATAGTTTTTGCCGAGCTTTCATTACATTTATGTTCTCATAGTGTAGACATACTTACCTAGGTAGAGAGTATGTGTGTATCTGTGTGTGAAAACTTACTTATAACTCCAGGTGATCATAATACATTTTCTAGCTGTGAATAATTTGCTGCTTCCTTTAAATCAGCAGTTTGAATCTTTTTCTAAGCACTGAGTTTTTGGAAAGTTGTTTTTCAAGACCCAGAAACTATTTTAAAGACACTGGATGTCTCCCCCTGCCCCTTTTTCCCTTCTCTCTTCCTCCCTTCCTGCCCTCCCCCCCTGCAGCCATCATTGCAGCTAATTTCAGACAGGGTACTTTCTCAGTTCACTCCTTTTGCTGACTTTTTTCCTAGCCCTATGGAAGCACCCACCACCTTTTACTAACCTTGTTGTGCATTTGGCATTCCAGGCAGCTCCTGTGTAGAGCAATCTCATTCCTTTCATTTCCTTTTCTCATTTCAGTGTGATATATAAAATAACACACACTAACTTGCACACAAAGTCTTGTTCATAGAGAATGGCCTATGACAGTTCACTCTTCTTCACATGGGCAGCAGCTGGCATCTGTGCAAGGTCACCTGCAGTTAAGCATTCATTTTTTCTACCATTAGGGGGGTGCTTCGCAAGGCATAAAAATAGGTGGTAGTCTGGCTGTCCTTGTAATCTATTTTCATTGAATGATTCTGTCTTGCATATGCTTACCTGCTCTCTCCTTCCCTCTCCTGCTGTATGTATTTCTTGTAAAAATGTTTGTATGAGGAAGCAAAGAACTTCTTTACTATTAAGGGGATATAGGATAGGCAACAACTGGTAACTTTTAGGCGCTGGTCACTACCAATGTTTCCCATGTAGCAGGCTAAGACTTGAACTGGAGACCAGCAATGAGTTCTGCTGTCTTAGAGGAAAATTAATGCTTCCACTCCTCGGCTTCCCCCATGTACCTCTTTCTTTCCTGTGGAGGTAGTGAAAGACTGTAGTAACAGGATTCCTACGCCAGGTAACTCACTAAGGTGCTGTCGTGGTTTAGCCCCAGCCAGCAACTAAGCACCACGCAGCCGCTCGTTCACTCCCCCTACCCCGATGGGATGGGGGAGAGAATCGGAGGAGTAAGAGAGAGAAACACTCCTGGGTTGAGGTAAGAACAGTTTCATATTTGAAATAAAGTAAAATAATAATAACAACAATATAATAATAATAGTAATAATAATATACAAAGCAAGTGATGCACAATGCAATTGCTCACCCCCCGCTGACCGATACCCAGACAGTTCCCGAGCAGCGATTGCTGCTCCCCGGCCAACCCCCCCCAGTTTCTGTACTGAGCATGACGTCATGTGGTATGGAATAGCCCTTTGGTCAGTTTGGATCAACTATCCTGGCTGTGCCCCCTCCCAGTTTCTTGTGTACCTGGCAGAGCATGGGAAGCTGAAAAGTCCTTGACTAGCATAAGCAGTACTCAGCAACAACTAAAAACATCAGCGTGTTATCAACATTCTTCTCCTATTAAATCCAAAACACAGCACTATGCCTGCTACTAGGAAGAAAATTAACTCTATCCCAGCCGAAACCAGGACAGGTGCATAGAGGCAGGTGAGATAAATCTAAGGCCTTTGAGTCCATGAACTTTCTTGCACCAAGGTAGAACAAAGAGCTTGTCAAAGAGCTTGTCGTGAGACGAGTCCCAAAAGAGAGATGGAGTTTGGGTGGGAGCAGAAAGTCAACGTGGATGGCCCATGGAAGCCATTGGTTTGTTGTAATCCTCATGGAGAGGTGAACTTCTTTTATTTCCCGGATGTATCTCAGAATACAAAGTTTACCCATGAGCTGGCCAATTTACTGAGCAGTAATTTACTGGAGTTTTGACTAGCCCTTTTGTGATTTGTGTTACTGGGGATACCAGTCTCCTGTGTTACGGACCATGTTGAGGGTTCAGTAAATGCAATGTAAGGCTAGTACAACAAATGTAGCCAGCAGATGGTAATTTTTGCAGCTCTGCCTTGTAAAGTGCAGCAGGAGACTGCAAGAAAAAAGTCACTGTATGTAATGGCATGTACAAAGGTTGTAGCTGGAGGTGGAAAAAAATTCTGTACTTCAGGCTTCAACCTCTACTTCTTTTTCTTTTCTTTTTCCTATTGCTTTTGCTTCTCTGCCTTTTTCTTTCCACCCACACTTTTTTTATATCAGATACTGCCTCTATCTTATCTTAATTCAAGTGGTATCCATAGAGGAGATCAGGGGGATATCCCTTGTTCATTTATCTGCTGAATATTTGGCAGGTTTGCTACTGGGAGCTGCCAGGACCTTTTTTAGCTTCATCAGTGTCAAGCAAATGGTCTGGCCACATAGTGACTACAATGAATCTTGTTTGATCTCTTCCCACAAGTATGGAACTGAGTATCTTATAAAGGTGTGGGGCGATTCCTGATGTCCTTGATGAAAATAACAGTAGCTGCCCAGTAGATTAAAGCAACTGAGAGACAGAAGATTATAGTATAATACAAACTTGTAAACCCACGAAGTTTATACAGAATATATCATACTGGTAGCATCTGTTTACTACTGGCAGAATTGGACAGTTTATAGAACAGGTTTCAGCCATTTGTAAGGAAAATGTGAATTGAAGCATTAATTTAATATATATGGTAGCTGCAATCTGGCAACAGGGACTTAGTGAACTTTCTAGCCATCTAGTCGGTAAAGGACATAAATCATAAACCAGCGCTTTTCCCTGCCACTTTCACTAATGCTTATTTTCAAATTACACTCCCATAACTTTGTGACAGACAGTGAGACAGGCCACACAGGCATGTGAGATTTAGCTCAGCTAGTAGAATTTTCGGGCTGTAAAATAGGGAGTGGGGGAAAGGGAGAGTCCTTTTGTGAAAATGTTTAGTTTGACTTCTGTTGCAGCATACAGATTCAGTAGAAGAAATGGCATACTAATCATTTAGCCTTAAGAATGTTAACATGTAAGGGAGTTTAATGAGTTAGTTTAAACTGAAAGGAATTTTGTAATTTGCACTGAAATTGGTTAATCTTATTCATTGGGTTTAAAAAAAACCCCTGTTATAGGCGATGCTTTTCCTAGTTTGCATTTTAAGTGAATTTAAGGCTGTGGAGAGTGCTTCCTTCAGGCAGAGATGTTCTAAGTAGATCAAGAATGGTGCAGCATGGATGGCACTAAGGTTCGTCAGCAACTTCACCCTGGGAATGTCACCTCCGGACATGTGCAAGTAGCTCAGCAGTAATGTCCTTTCAGCTTTGCTACCTCTAGAGATACTAAAGGTGATGTAGCAAGTTAGTATCATCATCATATAGAAATACCATCTTGCAGTAGCATAAACCTGCAGTTTGATTACAATCTTCAGTTAACTGGGGGGAGAAACAGGTTTTGATATGCAAGCAGTTTATATCTGTGTTACCTGCTTTTCAGTTATGTGGTTGATCTCGTGCTGCTGCCTTGAAATATCTGTAAGGTAGCATATCTTATTTGAAAATGAAAGAAGGCTATGTTGAATTTCTTCAACTGGATTTTAACCGGGGTACCATCTACTACAAAATCTCACTTTGAGTACCTACGCATATATCTGGTTTGGCTTTTTGGGAATAAAATCACCACCTGTTTCTCCCATAGTCCCAGATTTTTTTCAGTGAGAATATTGATAGAAGTATATCTGTGTGGGAAAGGGTTTATTCCCAGCAGGATTTACGTGATAAGTATAGTTAAACATGTGAGCATACATTTGAAAAGTCTACAGTTCTGTCAATACATGATTTGCTTTTTGTATTCACATTTCCCTTATTACCCGTATAAAGAGGTTTATTCCTGAGCTCATTGGAAAATTTCTTTGTCTGTCTTTCCAGCACTACATAGGAAGCACTGTTCTTGTGTTGAAGCACTGGCAGTCGTGTAATGTAATGGTAAAATGCATTTCCTTGTAATGGTTCCTGATCAGGTTACTGTGAGAAAGATAGTTTTGTAAGGTCTCTGTCAAAACCCCCTATTTTTTTCTGAGAAATTAAGGTTGACAATTGGAAATGAATGGTTGAAAAGAATTCTAAAAGTAGCTGGGCCAATTTTGCTGGGCTGAGAAAAATGAAGTTCATGTCCTTTCCCTTTCCCTCCTTCCAGCCAATGTATCTTAAAACTGCGGCAGTAAATCTAAGGGTAGTCACGCAAATACCCTTTCCTAGTGACTGCTCTCCCCATGTGGTTACACTGATTAGCAATCTTTAGTTTGTAGGTCAGGATTCATTTGATTATATGTGCTTGTTTATCACTGCCCTGGAGTCACTCATTGAAGAGCTAGTTACTGAGTGTACAGTTCTAGTTTGTAGTCATTGTGACCTTTGGGCTTCTGCTCATTTTGTCTGGAATAGTGTATTTTCAGTAGCATTCTAGCTACCATCTACAGTTCCTGTCTCCTTGGTGAATTCTGTTCCAGAGTCCTCCTTTTCATTATGCCTGTGTCAATACCAGGGTTTCTATATCCTGCTGCATTAATTTCTGTAGCATATGTGAAGTCACTTTCCTTGGGTGGAAGATGATTCCACTGCAAAATGTGCAAGTGGGGTCAGAGTTGGACTTTGCTGCTAAGGTTTGCATAAAAAATGGGTAGTATTTCACTTCCTCTTCGTTAATTTGTATGGTTAAAACAATTGTTCACCTCAGCTGAAGCAAGCGATTACTTTGAAATGTTTCTTATGCCAGCAGATCTTTGATCGATGAACCAAGAATCAACAGCTTGTATAGATTTTAAAACTCTTCACTGCCCATGCTCTGCAAACTACTTAGATATTTGTCTTTGATATCATAACAATGTTTTTGTCTAGTGCTCCCTTAGAACTGCTCAGTTTTCCGCACAGTGTGAAGTTGGATAGATTGAGAAAAAGTTCTGTTTTACCTAAAAACTTCAAAAAGCAAAGTTTTTAGGGAGTAATCCCAAGTATTATTTATTTTGTAGCATTTGGAAGATCTGATAATTTGTATTATGCCTTTGGCAGTGCAACCTTTAGCAATGTGATTCCTTACTGTTCCCCCACCCCTCCCTGCCCAGGTGTCTGACTGCATGGTGGTGAAAGCAGGCAGGAGAGTATGAATCTTGAAGACTTACAAATCACAGGAAAATTAAAAAGTGTCTGAAATACATTATTTAAGACCTGTTATACTGAGCTGGTGGTTTATGCTGAATTGCTCATTCCTGGGTGGTAAAAATTTATTTGGAGCTAAATCAGGAAATGGGTCACCAGCTAGCATGCACCAGACAAGCAGCATTCCCCCACAAATCCTAAGCTCTCACATGGACAGGAGAAGTGACAGTGTGTATTTGAGGAGTCTTTGGACTGTTTATCTTTTGTTAAGTGTGAAGAACATAACTAAGTCATAAATCACACTACTGCCGATGCTGTTAAAACAGATGTATGATCCCGTGTGAAAGTGGCTGTTAAATTTTTGTTCTGTTTTGCATTTTTCCCAGTTAATTTCTAAAACCCTGTTGCACCTTACTGAGATGCTATACCACCCCTGTTGAAGAGTCATTTTGTGTGGAGGTGATGGCACTGTTTCTTTTATACCTAAATGTTGACCTGGAATTTCTGTTACCTATTGAGAGTCAGAAGGCTGCTAGTACAAATGGCAGCATCTTAGAAAAATCTACCACCATTTCTTATTACATATGATGAAGTAATGGCTAGAAGCTTCTGAAGTGCCAAGCTTTGACTTGACTGCATTTATTTAACTGGCAGTAAAGAAACCAAAATACCTCAGAAAGGTCTTTGCAAGATGGAACAGTATTCTAAGGAATGCCAGAGTCCAAGGTAAGTGCTTTTACTGATGCAGTTGTTCAGTTTCCTGCTTGTGCAAAAATGTAAAAATATTGGGAAAGTAGTATTTAGATGTTTAATATGAATAACTCTGTTCTACATCTTTCTCATAGGTGTATTCTTTATTCGCCATTTCTGTGTTGTAACAGTGCAGCAGAGAAAGACACCTGATTTAAGATGTGTTAGCACTGTGTGATGCACTACTGCTTTCAGGATGCACAAGATGACTCTGAGATAGATAATGAAACTCCACTGTTCAAAGACATTTGTAGATCCATGTGCAGGTTCAAAGAATAGCATAGCTATGGCAACACAGGGTTAATGTGTTCATACAGGACTGTGTTGATACAGAACTGGAAGCATAGTGTTAGCTTGGGTATTTTTCTGAATTCTTCTGGACAACACATAACAAAATGTTAAATTATTTGATTTTTTTTTTTTTTTTTTTAAAAAGCAGCCCCAAGGCTGAAAAGCTGTTAAGTGTTCTTGGTCATTAGACAGTCCTCCTTCCTAGATCAAATCTACAGGCTACACTGCTTCTAGAACTGATGTGCAGCACCTGAAGGTAGCCAAGACCCAGTCTATTACATATGAGATGAGGTTAAATGAGAGACAACTGTACCATATTTCTTATACCTGATGGACAAGAATAGTTCAGTTTGTGTTGAAGCCCAATAATTTGGCAAGTAGATGTTGTTTGCAGTAAGTAGATTGACCTTAAGTAGTATGTAATGCGACAGTGACAGCTGATGATTCTAGCAGGTAGCAAGAAATACGTACTTTTCTGAGACAAGAAACAAGATGTACATTGTAACAGCAAACTTCTAATAACATGGAAACTGGGGATAATTCATTATGGTGCTGTGGAAAATGCTGTGGTTGCTGAAGAGCTTATAAACATTATTATTGTTATTATTATTGAATTATGGCAATTCTTTGATTGCAATGCTTCCCCAAAAATGGGACATTTGATGTTTTAATGTTAGGGACTTGTTGCGTGCTGTATACTACACTCAATGGAGATGGTTTTAATCTGGCATTTGTATGACATGGTTTGTTTCAAATGTTCTCTGTCATGCATGGGAGAGTAATTTATTTTAGCAGCTGGAAAATGCACTTGAGTCTGTGGTGTACATCGACATGTAATTTTCCATTTTCTTACATGCTGATGGCATTTAAAGGCTTGGAATTGTTCACAGCAGTAGATGTTTCTTTTAGGGAAGGTAGAACAACATTCTCGTTGTAGACTCAGTTGGATTTCTTTAGTGCACCGTACTGGTTTTGGTATGTATTTGAATAAATGGATAGAAACGGACAATGCAGACTCACGCAAACTTGTAATTATCTGCACTACATGAAATGTTAATATTAGTGTCTCAGAACCCCATTGTCAGGCTTTGTAGCACATGGGAATAAAGATAAAACTGCAGCACAAAGCAGCCTGTCTTTGAACAACAGGGAAAAGGTGTATTTGCAGTTTTGGGAGAACAAAAGATAGCATTGGAGATAGGGGGATGACTCAATTGAAATATAATCATCTGTCAATCAAAATGACTGCTATAAAGGGGGTAATAATGTAATGTGAGTCGCTTATGCAGTCTTTGTGTCTCTTCAGTATGTGAATGCATAGTGTATCTTCCTCAGTGTCCTTTGTAGGCTTTTCCCCACCTGGCAAAAACCCAAGAGGGGAAGAGGAACTGCCTTCTTATTTTAGACTAATAATACAGCATTTCCACTTTTTTGAAGCCTTTATTTCTGTAAGTAGCTTTGTTTAGTAATGTTTACCATTAGGAGAATAGTGGATGTCCTGTTATCTCACACACTGAATACAGGCAGTGTCTCATTTTGCCCCTTGCCTGGGATCCTTCTCTGTTCTGGGGCCCATGGGAGGAAAGGATCCCTTTGAGAGGAATGGTGAAACTGGAGATGACTGGAAATGATTTTATAAAAGCTGATCTGAAGTAAACTCCTAAGAAGGTAGTAATGCATGTTTATGGAAAGCGACTGGGTCAGTGCTCCGATAACTGCAGTGCTTAGAGCCAATCACTGTATCAAGTGCCCAGGCTCTGGTGTAGGCTCACTCTTCCTGTGTTGGAGTGCTTCTGATGCTGACGCCTTCAAGATGTTCTGGTGACTTCACATAGAACGCTGAGTTACTGTAAATCTTTCAAATGGGTAGTTTTGTAAAGAGTAGTTGTTGTTGTTGGTTGCCACTTTTTAAAATTTACCATTTTCTGAAATGGCAAGACAGAAGTTTATATTGCAGAGTTTCATTTAACATTTTTCAACCCTGCCTTTTTGTTTTTGCAAGGTGCTTTACAATAAAATAACTAAAATAATTGCTCCCTCACACATCCAAAAAAAGAAAGCCATTGTCAAGCTGTGTTGCGGATTGAGTGAGAGTACACTTCACTCGTTAAGGGAGAAGCAAAAAAAAATATATTAGTATAAAACAGTGAGTTAACAAATGGTAAATGAGACTGGTTTACCAAGATTCGATGACAAAGTACACTTGATTATTTACTGCATAGAGGACAGGGTCAGACAAAACTGTCAGGGAGATCCTCCTGTTGAGTCATGAGGTTCAGAAAGGACCCCCTTGCTTTCTAAACTGCTTCTCAGAGAGGAATCTAGGTGCAGCTGGATCCAATCCTAGTCCCAGGCTTGGTCAACGGTTTATGTCTAAAGGATTGTATTTGTGCAATAAATCCTTTATATCACTTAGCTAAGATTTCAAAGTTTAGCATGCTATTAGTCACTTATCAAGGATCTGTTGCAGCAAGGAATCTCTGAACTTCGAGGAATAACCTTGAGAGGCATCCCTACTCAAGGGAAGATCCTGGCGTGTAGCCCGCTGCCGTGCTGGAGAAATCAAAGGGCTCTTGGGCTGCTCACTCTTGAAGGAGTAAGGTGACTTATAGCCGTTGACTTACAGCCATATTTGCGTGCCAGCAAGACCTTTGGGTCACTGCTCCAGACAGCCCTTGGCTACTGTGTTGCCATCCGTCCCCCAAGTCCAGCATAAGCTGGATGCAGCCATCACAACCCCCACTGGTGGTTATGGCTTAACGCGGCAGGGAGAGGGGCAGGAACACACACCGACAAGCAGGTACTTCCTGACATTTTGAAAATCTGTAGCATATAAAGCCATATGTGGGTGGCCAGAATAGAAAAATACTTCAATATAAGTATGTTGTCTCACAAAGGGCGTTCATTACCCGGTGTGCAATAATCCAGTTCACACACTGAGTCAATATTCTGATTTTATTTCGTTTCTGTGCAGAGATGGGTGCTAGGTGGTAATTCCACAAAGCTAGTGCACCCTTATAGTAATATTTTAACATATTTATACTTATGTTGCTATATATCACTCCTTTATATTAGCTTATTATACCATCATTGGTTCTTAGTCCCTTTGCCTTGATTTAAAGATACAGTGTTCCATAATTTCACTGCACAGGCCCAGTGGGTAAGGGTCTTCACGTGGAGGCAGGAATATTTTGGCAAAGAGGTGTGTTTTTTCTATGCAGATGAGCGTAGTTCATTTAAAGTTCATATAGTCTTTTCGTTTGCATCAAATTCCATGCTCTGCTGCCCAAGTATTTCTTTGTGAGTGATAAATTTCTGCTTTATCTAACATCTTGTCCTTGGGTAAATTTCATCCTCTACTAGCTGACCTTCCCTAGTTAAACTGTTTATGGGATATGTATGGTTTCCCATACAGAATCTCAGAAGGACTAACTCCTTCTCTAAGTCTAGGAGTGACTTGAATTCTCATCAATGCTATTGGTAACACATTTATCCATTTCATTTGAGTTTCCGGACAAAGTTTTGAAATCTGTCTTTTCAGAGTCTGATTCATTCGTTTGACATTGCAACTTGATTGTGGTCTCCAAGGAGCATGTAGTTCCCATGTCATTTGTAACAACTTTGCAACTTCCTGAACTATTTGAGCTATAAAATGTGGCCCATTGTCGGAGGGCATTCCTTCAGGTACCCCAAATCTAGGAATTATCTCCTTTAACAATATCCTTACTACTTCTTTAGCCTTATTGGTACGACACGGGAAAGCTTCAGGCCATCCTGAAAAGGTGTCTAATAACACCAACAGATATCTATACTGATTGCATTTTGGCAGTTCAGAAAAATCAATTTGCCAGTATTCCCCAGGGGTTTGACCCTTCCTGACTTCTCCCGGAGGAGGTAATTTCTGTATTTTTTGATTATTCTTACAACATATTGGGCACTGTTTCACGATAAAGTTTGCAAAAGTTTGCGTCTTTGGTCCTACATCATGTCTTTTGATACTTGCGACCAGAGCATCTGCTCCCATATGGGATTCACTATAGGTCTTCTTCAATATTTCTCTTACCATTGGGGTAGTAATCAATACTTGCGCATCTTTGGTTATCCACCATCCTTCCTTTGACTTGGTACACTCTAAATATTTGGCAAACTGATCCCTCTTCTTTCCTCAGCTTTTTTGGCTATTTCATCTGCTTTTCGATTTCCTTTATTTATTTCTGTTTGTCCTTTCTGATGAGCTTTGCAATATACAATTGCAACTTCTCTTGGTCCCAGAACAATTTGCAACAATTTTTAAATTTCCAGGCCATATTTAATAGGGGTTCCTTGAGAAGGTAGCAACCCACATGCTTTCCAAATAGCCCCATGTGCATGGACCACTCCAAACGCATATTTGGAGTCTGTGTAAATATTTACTCTTTTATCTTTAGATAGCTCTAAAGCTTGAGTTAGAGCTATAATGTCTGCTTTCTGAGCAGCGGTATTGGGTGGCAGGGCTTGTGCTTCAATCTCTTCCTGCAGGGTTACTACAGCATATCCAGCTTTCTGTTCTTTGTTCACCACAAAACTACTTCCCTCTGTAATAAGTTCAATTTCTGGCTTGATTATAGGCAGATCCCTTAAATTGGGTCGACTGGAGTATACCTGTTCCATAACCTGCAGGCAGTCATGCTCCAGTTCCCCTTTTTCTTCTATTGGCATTAAGGTGGCAGGATTCAAGGTCGAAGACATCTTTAAAGTGACACCACCTTATCTGATCAATACCACTTGATATTGAGCTAACCTACTGGGGGAAATCCAATGATGTCCTTTTCGTTCAAGTACAGCTATCGCAGCATGTGGTACCAAAACTGTGATAAGTTGCCCCAAGGTTAATTTCCAAGCTTGCTTAATCAGCAACACCACTGCTGCCACAGCCCTCAGGCATGCAAGCCATCCTTTGCTTACTTCATCTAGCTGTTTGGAGAAGTAAGCCACTGGTCTCTCCGTCCCCTAAAGTCTGGGTCAGGACTCCTAGTGCCACATGTTGCCTTTCATGCACATAATAAGGTAAAAGGTTTGGTTAAATCTGGCAAACGCAAAGCAGGAACCCTCATCAATTGAGTTTTGATGGAGTCAAATCCTTTTTGGCACTCTGGTGTCCATTCTAAAATTTCTCTGGGTCCCTTGATAGCTTCATATAACAGCTTGGCAATCAGACTTAAAATTTGGTATCCAGAGTCAGCGCCATCCAGCCATCCCCCAAAATCCTTGCAGTTCTTTCTTAGATCGGGGGGAGCTGTTTGACAAATAGCCTCTTTCCGTTCCGCTCCCAACTTCCTCTCCCCTCAGGATATTTCAAAACCTAGGTAGGTTACAGTGGTTCGCACTACTCAGGCTTTTTTTGAGATAGCCGGTATCCAGCCAGTCCCAAGAAGTTAAGCAGGCTCAGAGTAGCCCTCATTCTTCTCTAGTCTCAGCTCCTAATAAGATGTCATCCACATGTTGCAGTAAAGTAGTAGAAGAATTCTTACCTTGCCAATCTTCTAATTCCTTTGCAAGTACATTACCAAAAAGGGTTGGGCTGTTCTTAAAGCCTTGAGGAAGCACAGTCCAACAAAGTTGCACTTTCCTGCCAGTAGCTGGGCTTTCCCACTCAAAGGCAAACACCTTCTGGCTTTCTTCCTCAAGCGGTATACAGAAAAAGGTGTCCTTTAAATCCTGCACATCTTCCAGTTCCTCTGACCCTTTGAGACACCTTTTCCCAGTATTACAGGCAGAACAGCACCTCCTTTTCTGCTTGTCCTTTTCCTCAGCTAACACATATATACCATTAGGGTTATTATCTACCAGTTTACATTTCCTTCTGGTTTCAAAATCACTTTGAAAAGCAAAAAATAGATCAACACATAGTACTTCATCCCCTTTATCCATTCTTCTACAGAACAACATTAATTGTAAGATAGTATTATAACTCAAAGTTCCATTTTCAGGCCATTTTTCACCGTCCTCTAATTTATACATTGGCTACCACTGTTTACAATACTTTTGCATTCTTCCTTTAGTTAGGGGATCCCCTCCAAATTTTTCCAAATTTTCAGGATGCATCCTAAAGTAGAGCAAAGGTGTGTATCAGTAGAGGATACTGAACCCGTATTTAAATTACAGAAAACTGTGACAGAAAATCCTTTAACCAGAACCTCACACTCGCAGCTTTAGGACAAGAATATTTTACCCTTTTTCTTTCCTCTGCTTCCACATGTGGAGGCTTAAGCTCCTGCTGCAGTCCTCGCACGGGACCAACTTATGCAGAGCAATTCCAGAAGCAGAAACAAATTTCCTACTCACTGATCACCCCTGCTCTTGTTACATCGTATCTCTGCAGTGTTGCACCATTATGTCGCTCACCTCCCAGCTGTAGATCCACAACCATCGGCGCCCCCGAACAAATGGTCAGTGCACGCTGGAATCCTCACAGCTCCCCTGCTCCTTGGCCAGAGAGGCAAGTCAAACCAGGCAAGGCAATTAGGGTCCCATCTGGGTCGCCAAAACTGTTGTCTCACAGAGGGAGTTCGTTACTTGGTGTGCAATAATCCAATTCACACACTGAGACAAGGTATTGATTTTATTTCATTTCTGCACAGAGATGGGTGCTAGGTGGTAATTCCACAAAGCTAGTGCACCCTTATAGTAATATTTTAACATATTTATACTTATGTTGCTATATATCACTCCTTTATATTAGCTTATTATACCATCGTTGGTTCTTAGTCCCTTTGCCTTGATTTAAAGATAAAGTGTTCCATAATTTCACTGCACAGGCCCAGTGGGTAAGGGTCTTCACGTGGAGGCGGGAATATTTTGGCAAAGAGGTGTGTTTTTACCATGCAAATGAGTGTAGTTCATTTAAAGTTCATATAGTCTTTTCGTTTGCATCAAATTCCATGCTCTGCTGCCCAAGTATTTCTTTGTGAGTGATAAATTTCTGCTTTATCTAACATCTTGTCCTTGGGTAAATTTCATTCTCTACTAGCTGACCTTGATATTATGTTACTTGAGATATCAAGTACAGCAACTTAATTAAGGCTTTCAAATAGTTCAGCTGTTAAAAACTGCCCCAGTAAGATGAATTGATTCTAAGATGTCTGACCTGGAGAGGAAAAAAAAAAAAATCTATGACCTCGTCTATGTCTAGTACAATGTAGATGACATCAATGCAACTATTCTTTTCTTACTGCTTGTATTTGTTACCCTCTATTTGCATTGCCAATATTTCTCTCCAATTAAAATGAGTATTTTAGCAGAGGCAGGGGGTGAAGTCTTTGCATAGAGATAGATTCTCTTAGTGATGAATACCTTGTGGGGTTAGACTAACCACAGGAGTGGTACACTGAGAGAGGCAGGCAGCAGATGTATCTCCTGTTTGTCATTCTCATGTCATAATAGTTGAGGAGAGAGAGTGAACTTGTGGGAATGCTTATTGATACAGTTACATGTTTCAGTCCAGTTTTTTGTGTGAAGCCTTTTAGAATGCAAGTATATTAGTAGTAACTGCAGTGATTAAAGATTGTTGTGCAAATCCTCTTCCTCTTTATGGCAATTACCTTTTCAGAATGACTTCCATTACTTTCACCGCAGCATTAATACTTTAGCTGAGGGATGTTTTATACTACAGTTCCCAGAACACTTATGTAGCTGACATCTGAATATTCTCAAAATAAATCACAATCTGTCATTTTGATGCCAGATTGATGGCTTATGACTTTCTCATGTAGGAGGATTGATTATGACACTACAAAACTGCATAATAAGGTATAAAACTGTGTATTATTTATTATTTCCATCGTGAGGGCTTATTAACTCTCTTATTATTATTAACTCTCTTCTTATTATTAACTGTCTGACCTTTTCTGTCAGATGTTATTGTTTCAGCAGAATCTTCCTGCAGAATTAGAAGTTTGTTCTCAATATTGAAATGTGTCCCTGCATTATGTTATTATATGCAAATGACGTTTCCTTCAGTATTTTTAGTAGGGACTGGGTTTTTTTTTTTTACAGTTGTTTCAATTTCTGATAATATTACCCTGCTCACTTATACCACCGAGACCTACAGAAGCTTTGCTATTTAACAAACGAAACTTCTTGCTATGTATCAGCAAGAAGTGAAAGTCTGCTTGAAGTTACCTCTTTAACAAGGTGAACAAATTAAAATAAAATTGTGATAGTTTAGGACTCAAATTCTTCCAGTGCAAAGCAGAATTTTAGTCTCAAAATCTGCAGTTCTAATTCTAGAAGTTACAATTTCTGAGCAGGTTCATTATTTATGCAACATGACTTTTTCCATCAGTAATTCTGGGTTTATGCTAATTAACAGAATAGAATAATTTGCATATAAAAGATTGTCCTGGTTTTGGCTGGGATAGAGTTAATTTTCTTCCTAGTAGCAGGCATAGTGCTGTGTTTTGGATTTAGTATGAGAATAATGTTGATAACACACTGATGGTTTAGTTGTTGCTGAGTACTGCTTATGCTAGTCAAGGACTTTTCAGCTTCCCATGCTCTGCCAGGTGCACAAGAATCTGGGAGGGGGCACAGCCAGAATAGTTGATCCAAACTGCCCAAAGGGCTATTCCATACCATATGACGTCATGCTCGGTATATAAACTGGGGGGGGGTTGGCCGGGGAGCAGCGATTGCTGCTCGGGAACTGTCTGGGTATCGGTCGGCGGGTGGTGAGCAATTGCATTGTGCATCACTTGCCTTGTATATTATTATTATCATTATTATATTGTTACTATTATCATTTCTATTTTACTTTATTTCAATTATTAAACTGTTCTTATCTCAACCCAGGAGTGTTTCTCTCTCTTACTCCTCCGATTCTCTCCCCCATGCCATTGGGGTAGGGGGAGTGAGCGAGCGGCTGCGTGGTGCTTGGTTGCTGGCTGGGGCTAAACCACAACAAAGATGTAAGGTGGCACTGATATAGACTCATAGAATCGTTTAGGTTGGAAAAGACCTTTAAGATCATCCAGTCCATCCATTAACCTACACTACCAAGTCTACTCTAAGCCAATCAAGGGTAGACTAGACTAAACCATGTCTCAAAGTGCCACATCTACCCGTTTTTTGAACACTTCCAGGGATGGTGACTCCACCACCTCTCTGGGCAGCCTGTTCCAATGCTTGACCACCCTTTCCGTAAAGAAATTTTTCCTAATTTCCAACCTAAACCTCCCCTGGCACAGCTTAAGCCCATTTCCTCTCGTCCTATCTCTTGTTACTTGGGAGAAGAGCCCAACACCCACCTCACTACAACCTCCTTTCAGGTAGCTGTGGAGAGCGATAAGGTCTCCCCTCAGCCTCCTCTTCTCCAGGCTAAACAATCCCGGTTCCCTCAGCTGCTCCTCATAAGGCCTGTGCTCCAGACCCTTCACCAGCTTCGTTGCCCTTCTCTGAACACTCTCCAGCACCTCAATGTCTTGTACTGAGGGGCCCAAAACTGGACACAGTATTCCGGGTGCAGCCTCACCAGTGCTGAGTACAGGGGGACAGTCACCTCCCTGCTCCTGCTGGCCACACCATTCCTGATACAAGCCAGGATGCAGGTGGCCTTCTTGGCCGCCTGGGCACACTGCTGGCTCATGTTCAGCTGGCTGTCTACCAACACCCCCAGATCCTTTTCGGCCAGGCAGCTTTCCAGCCACTCTTCCCCAAGCCTGTAGTGCTGCATGGGGTTCTTGTGCCTGAAGTGCAGGACCCAACACTTGGCCTTGTTAAACCTCAACATTACTTAGTGCAATGTAGATTATACTGATGAAGCGTGCAAAAAAGTTTTGTGTCTCAGTGCGTCAGGAAAATGAAGTGCTAGATCACTGAATTCTTGAGTTTATATACTGCACAAAGGTACTGATGTTGTGCGTACTAACTTGTCCTTCACATTCAAGTTACAGCTATGACCTGCACCGTTCATAGAATGAGTGCTTCAAACAGCTGCTTGTCTATGTTGTATTCTTCTCTTTGCAGCCACTTCTGGAAGTATTTGAAGGCTTTTAGCTGGACTCAAAGTTCACTGGAGCCCTAGTCTGTGAAAAATTACAATGTGTTTATCATGAACCTACAGAATGAAGAAAAGTGCTGTGATGATTCTTGTACTATGCTGCTCTTCTCCATGCTTGATTTCCTTCTTTCCTCAGCTTTCTGTACATCTCTCTCCTGGTAGTAGTGTTTCCCACAGTCTCATCTCTCAGGTATAACAGCTTGTCCTATCCTTCTTGGTTGCTTTCTTGGATGCAAATAGGGATTTGCATCAGTACTGTTGCAATTTCAGTTAAGAAATGGGAGAGCTAAAGGAAAGCTTTATCATATTTTTGTTCCTTTTAGTTTGATGTCAAGTTTTCTGTCCTTGTTTGGTGGTTGTCCCATCCTTCTTTCCTGGTTTCCTTCTCTGTTGCTATTCCAGCACTGAAAAGGTCTCTCTTTCCCATTACTTCATCAAAGAACTGCTTTTTTCTGGCTTCAGACCTTTCTTTCACTGAACATTTTGAGTAATTTTTTTCCTCTTATGTGTCCTCCCTCCACAATGTTCTCTCTTCCTCAAATTTTTCCATGCTCTTTCTTATGCAGAATTCAGATGTTTGTAAATAACTGCACAGAATTTGGAAAACTGGAACATATCCCAGTTGTGTGTGATTGTCCTAGGCTCGCTCTAGGTTAAGAAATCATGTATTTTGCTCTTCCACAGCCCTTTGTGGTTTAGAGCTACTTCCCTTTTTTTGTGTGTTTAAAGGCCTATCTGTGCTTGTGAACTGTCAGGTTAAGACCTGTATTTAATATCTTACATAAGATACCTCTAATACATCTACTTGTAAGTGGAACAGTGTTGTAGATGAGACCAGAATTTCATCTGTCCTTTTCTCTGCCTAAGACTCTTTATAGCAGATGCTTACATAAGATTTTTATGTCTAAGGCAAATACACGAGGATACTTTTTGCCAAGCAGTCTTCCAAGTTCCAGTGATTTGTCTTATGGATATCTTGAGACAAATGTGTATGTGTTGGTATTTAGTAGTCCAACCTGGATATGCTTTGTCCCCTCCTTCATGAGTTTGTCTACTCTGTTTTTGACTGCAAATTTTTAGTTTTCGTAATGGCTTGGGGCAAGAAGCTCCACAGCTGAATCACACAATGTGTGATTAACCCCCTCTATTTAGCACTTGTGAGACTGCATCTGCAGTACTGTGTTCCAGGTATGAGTTCCCTGATATGAAGCAGACATTGACATATTAAAGCAAGCCCAGCAAAGACCATGAATATGGTCGGAGGCTGGAGCACATGATGTTACAAGGAAGGGTGCTAAGAGAACTGGACTAGTTCATCTGGAAAAAGAGAAGGCTCAGAGGGGATACCTTTTTTGCTGTCTTCACCTATCTAATAGGAAGATGGAGAGAAGATGGAACCAGAACCATTTCTTGAGGTGCAGTGCTTGTGAGTGGAAACAACAGCCACAAACTGAAACACAGGAATTCTCAATTCAATGTAAGACTTTTTTTTTTTTTTTTTTTTCCTCCCCACAATGAGGATTGTCAAACAGTGGAACAGGTTGCCCAGAGTAGTTGTGAAATTGCAGTTCTTCAGGATACTCCAAACTGAACTGGGCAAGTCCCTGACCATCCTGATATAGTTGACCTTGCTGTGAGCATGGAGTTGGCTTGGATGATCTCCAGAGATTTCTTCCAACATAAATAATTGTGTCATTGTATTAGTTCATATCAGCTGTTTTACTTCTTGTTCACATAATAACATGAGTTTCTTTTGGAACTACTTCCTATTGGCACTTCCCTTTACTCTCCTGATTTAAGATAATATTGCTAGCAAACTTTACTGTACCACTTCTTGTGCCTTTTCTTTTTTTCTTAGATTGCTTGTGAATATATGGAACTGCAGGTATTTTCCCTGAACTGAGGTATTAGAGCGGGCAGACAACTGGCTACTTTTCTGTCTTTTAATGATTATTTATTATTAACTTTTTAAACCATGTGAAGTTCTTCCCATGACTGTTTATTTTCTTTACAAATTCTTCTGAAGGGCCTTCAGCAATCTGAGTAGACTGTATCAACTGGATCTTCTTTGTCCACCTGCTTCCTGATTCTTTCCTCAAATGTAGAAATCTGGGAAGTGTGACTTCCCTTGACAAAAGCTATGCTGGTTCTTCTTTGGTGGGTCATGCTGATTCATGCGTCCACTAATGCTGTTCTGAAGAACTGCGGATGTGAGTTTTTTTTGTCTCAGTCTTGCTTGGAAGACTCTTTAGAATTTGGAACATGATTTCAATCAAACTATTCAAACATATTTTTTTTTCTTCTGGTACAGAAGCAGTTTGACAAGGATTGAGAGTTTGAAGACTATACACTACAATTATTAATTCTCATGTGTCGTTTATGTTGTTGGGTAGCAAAGGGGTGGGTGGTACACTATGAGTGAAACAAGGGACTTAGTGCTTGTATTTCCCTGCTTGCCTAGCAAAAGATAAGAAAATTTCCCATTCTTATGAACAAATAGAAAATTTGGTTTTTTTGATCTGATTAATTCATGGTCTTGACTCAGTGACTCACAGAGGCAACACAAAAATACCTCCTGAAATTTCAGGTAAACTTTTTAGGTATAAGCCCGCTTCTGGACTATGCCTACTTCTGGTATTTCTCAACTACAGACTCAATTAAAACTTTGAATGTTAAAACCATTCCTCTTTCCCAATATCCCCTCCTTCCCTCACCTCCTTGCCTCATTAAAACACTGGAATAAGAAAGAAGATTGCCGCCCTTCCTAATTTGCTGTTCATTACTACTTCTAATCTGTGGTTATAGCACATTTCAAACTTTATCCTGTGTGGAGAGCTGCTTGTTCATGTGTTTGCTTTCATTCTTGGTTGCTAATACAACAAATTTGATCTCATGTGGAAGATATTTTGTAGTTTACAGAAGAGCTGATATGTAATCTCACAAATAACGCTTACGTGGGGTTTAAAAAAACAACTGTACTGAAACCAGGCTGTACAATGCCATGGTACTTGCAACTTTCCTACTGAATTAGGTTCTGTAAACAACATGGTCCAGTCACAGCTGATATTATAGAAGCTACAGTTGCTTTCTTTGGCCTTACTAGGTAAGGTTAATTAACAAAGTGGGGCTGGGAAACAAACACCATACTCCCTCAAGAAAATACTAAGCTTTACTAATAGAAAAATGGAAAGAACTTTGATTTTTAAACGGGAAAAATCAGACCTAGGTTTTCTTACAGACTTTCTGGTTTATATAAGGTTTTGTTCAAAACAATATACTGCAGTTGCCTTTTAAATATTTATTACTTCGCTTGTATCTCTCATACTTTTTAATGAGAGCATGGCAAAATTTTATTATTTTTTTTTTTTCCCCTGGTGACTGGGAAGATCCACATTTTTAAGCATTAGGAAATGGCAAAACTTTCCAGATCTGTTTGAAAAATTTGATTGGTACAGTAATTCTGTGAAATGTCTTTATTCTGTTATTTTCTGCATCAGGTGAAAGCCTGTGTTACAAGAGTTTATTTGAAACTTCTAAAACTTAGAAATATTCTACATGCCCAGCAATATGCTGGTTGCTTAAACGTGTGTATGTTTTTCTTCTGTGAACTTGACCAGTCAAGTTTCTGTTGGCCTGGCTTGCTTTTTTCAGAGTAAAGTGAATTAAAAGGAAATGCATTCTGAGTGACGATTAACTTGGGCTTGCCAGGATGCTGGAGATGTAGAGGTGATGGAAATGTACTGATCATATCCTTTGTTAATTCCAAAGTATCAAAATGCAAATTTGTCACAAGCTCTCATGAGAGGTCAGTCATGGAATTTCTTGGGGAGATATTTTCAAAATTATCAAAGCTGGATTTAAAAAATGAAAGCCAAAATAATAGCCTACAGGATGTGGGTTTTTTGATGAAAACTTTGTTCTGTATTGATCCACTAAGGCTTTTCTTGTAGGAATGTAGTATAACACTTTTTGTAAGTTAAAAGAACTTAGACAAATCCTGGTCTGCTGCAGCATGCCCTTACTGAACTGTGAAGAGAAGGCTGGACTTAGTCTTAGAAGCAAGATGAAGTTTTTTCATAGCACAAAATATTTGTCTTGTGAATCTGCTTAATATTAGAAAATAGGAGAGCAGGCAGTAAATTGGAAGTCACATACAGAGGAGCTGGTAATAGCGATTTTAAAACATGAGTGGAAGGAATGTATATGGGATGGTTTGTGTGCTGTAGCTGTACCAGCGAAGTTACAATTCCTGTCAAATCCTCACAGATGGAAGTAGTTTTTGAAAGAAGAAGGAATTTTCTGCAGGATATGTTTTTTTTCTTTTAAAAGATTATTACAAAAAGGCAAGGCTGTTTTGAAAGTACAGGAGCATTCGCTTGAGAAAGTGTTTGCTGAGAAAGTAACTGCCTTACATGGCTCAGTGTATAACTAAGGTTGCCTATGAGAGCTAAATGTAAAATGATCAATTAATGGACTTGCGTGTCCTGAATCATTACCTCCTGCAGCCCTTGCAAAGTACACACTGTGATGGCAGCATTTCTGCTGGGTTTAGAGTCCTTGAGCACTGCTCAAGTGTAAGAGAACCATGTGAGTGAAAGGCATATGGAAGCAGACAGACAGATAGCTCTGAAGTTTGTTTGGCAGTATGGTAGGACTTCCTTCAGAGGTGGAGGAGGATTGCAGAAATGCCATTTGTAAAGCTGTAGGTGAGGCTCAGTCAGCTGCTTTCACCAATAAAACCTGACTTTGGAAGTGCAGAACTTGGCTGCAACACCTTGCTTTGGGCTGAATTTTAGTCTGAGTCTGACCTGATCTTAGAGCCTGTAAATACTTATTGTAGAGCCCATAAATACTTATTTTAGAGCCTGTAATACTTAGAGCCTGTAAATACTTATTTTCTGCTGGTTTCTGTCAGACCTGCATAAATTGCATTGCTGCTTCTTGATTTTTCTCCTTTCCTGGTCAGTTTGGTTTTTTCCATCAGCTTGCGTAAACTTGAACTAAAGAGTCTAGTGTAAGTTCTGTATTTTTTAAATAGTTTAAGGCAACAATCCCTTATCCAGTATCTAGAATTTCTGATCTTATAATTAATGTCTTGTTCATGCATCACAGTGTTGTATTATGCAGTACCTATGTACCCTGTGCTAGTGTAACTTGTTTGTTCAGAATTTACTATAATACCTGTTAAATTGTAGTAGCAAACTCTGAGCTAATTTACCCCTCTCTCTTTTAATACACTTGTGCCATGATATTTAAGGCACAAGTCTAATGTCTTAGAAGGTATCAGCAAAAGGCAGAATTTGCATTTCTGTACAGCATTTATTCCAGAAAAAAATCATAATTTCTGGTAATAAGAAAATGAAAACAATTAGATGTGAATTTAAAGACATTAGGGTGGTGATCATGGGGGAAATTGTTTGCTACAGGCTAAGTCTTTTTCAGCAGGCTGTCTTTGAGAAGTCTTTTTTTCTTTTTTTCTTCCTCAACAGTGGCTAAAAGAAAGCTTTGGGGAGAGCAGAAAGCTAGAGCAAGCCTGTAATAATTACTTGACAGAATATTATCCCACCTGCTAACCATTTTCACTCTAGGACTTCTAATGCTGAATTTGGTTTCTGTTCATTGAATAGAGCATCTCATTGTCAGAGAAGTGTCCGTGGAGGATCTACTGGCATTGTGCTTTCTGTTGCAGATTTCTTTGAGTCTCTTGCTGCCGTGCAACCTGGGAGTAATTGATCAAGCTGCACTTCGCATCACCTCTGCTTTCAAGGCTTCTCAGAGGAAGAAGACACTGAACTGATTTCCTCTGATATTTAAAGCCTCTCTTGTAAGTCCTCTGATACCAGTGCATACATGAATGGATGAAAAGAAAGAGATAACAATAAACATGCTCAAAACCATTTTTCCACTGAATGAACAGTGAAACAATAAATTATGCTGTGTGTGCAGCACAGTAAGAGTATCCTGCTCATGTTCTGTCATTCTTTATTGTAGTAGATAATTGTGTGCATTTGCAATTAGAGCAAGGTTGAAATACTGGGTGTACCGTATGTGGGCATTTTCAAGGAGAATGAACCCTGTGTTAAGTTACTGAACTTAATTCTGTTTCTGGAGGAAAAAGAGTGACAAGAATGCTTTACTTTAGGAACGTGAACAGGTACATTGATGTCTTTGGTACTGAAGTCTACCATTTTTTCTAAGTAATAAGTGCCATTAATATGTTCATTATTGCAGTGGAGGGTTTTTGTTGTTTTTTGGTTTTTTCTCTTTGCCCTGTGAGGTTGCCTATAAACTTTTAAATTACAGTGGTAAACTAGTGATCTGATTTTACAACATATACATGCCCATGTCTAAGCACACAGGCTGTCCGTTAAAGTTAATGGCGCTACTCATTTTCTGAAGCTACATGTGTTCTCTTTGCTGGATGGTTGGATAGTAGCCTAAATCTTCCCTGTGGAACCAGGGAAGTGTTGTGGGGTAAGAGGGACAGCCGCAATCTGGCATCTGTGCAGCGCCAGACGTGGGCCCTATGTATCATTAGGGTTAAACAATGAAATGGAAATCTTCCTTGCAAAAAGTTTAAAGTAATGAGAGAACTTTTAAATTACTTAGCATCTTTCGAAAGCAGTTGTGGATAACCTCACTTACAAGTTAGCAATAATTTACAAGTTTCCTGTCTTCTTTGATCATAGGATTTTCTGAGCCTTAAAAAACAAGCTGTGAGAGATGGAGGAAGGAAGCATGAGAAATATAGGTACATTGTTTTGAAGACAGCATTGTATTTTTAAGCTTAATTAAACTCAGAATTTTATGTCGCTGTTCTGCTACAAGCAATATAAGAACAACTAACATATGTTCCAGTTTAATGGGGTTTCCTTTGAAAACTGTTTTGGGTGAGTTCAAGGCAACCGTGCATTTGCTAGTCAAGAAATAAATGAGACCTCTTTCACTTGGATTCATTGTCCTGCAGATCACTGCCAATTGGCAGGGAAGATAAAAGGCAGCAATGCACTTTCTAACTGACCAAAGAAAACTCTGAATCAATTAATTTTTTAGACTAGGCTTTGTTGATTTTCTCATTATCAGTGGCATGCTAGTGTGCTGTGTTTATTTGTTTAAATTAACACGCAAATTTTACTTAAAGTAGTTTGAATTCAAATAGTTCAAAGAACAACATTCGTCATAGTTAATTCTGGCCAGTCTTTGTTTAGGCCCATCTACAAAGAAAATAGCACACACCCCTGGGTCCTGAAACCTCTTATTTGAGAGGAATTATTGGTTACTAGATCTTTGTTGTTTAAAACAAATAAAAACCCTACCCCAAAGGCTACACAGCTGCCACCTTGCTTACTGATTTGGGGGAAGAAATGGCAATGGAAAGGGTATTAAAATATTTCTTGGAACTGTTGCTATTGTTTACAGTAATATTTTTTGGAACTATTTTTTTCTCTTTAGAACACAGTTGGTTTAAATGTTTCAAACGAGTGTTTTAGTTTGGACAGATCTGATATTTACCTCAATTACTTCTTTCTCAGATCACCACTAACAGGATCACACAACCATGCTTTTTCCTTCCAAATTAATTGCAATTAAATGTGAATTAAAAAGACTTCTATTTTTTTTCTACCTGGATATGCTCTTTATCAGAACTTGACTTGCTAATTTGCACCTACTATTTTTCTTGCCTTCTAAAGAAAAAGTACTTGGCAGTCCTAGAAACTGAATTAACTAATTAGTCTTAGAAACTAATTAACGAAGCACAGACATTGGTGGTGGTGGCATTTCTCCACAGTGACCCACTTCTGTCTTTGGCCTTGCCACTGTTTGGAGGAGAAGGAAGTTCTCTCTTTGACCTTCCCATTCATGGCTTCTTTAGCAAGTTTGCCAACTGATTTGCCAATTATTTCCAAGTTTGATGATGATTTTTGTGATGTTAGCACTTGTACATGGGGATTTAATTGAAGTGAGTTCAACAATCTTGTTTCAAACATGTTTTTGAGCTCTCCTGCTACCTCATACAGATGTTTGGGAATCTGTGACATGGGCTCAATTTAAATTCTCCATTTATATATCCCCCAAGGGTTGAAAGAAAACAACAAAGATACCTCTCAAAGGAATGAAACACAGAACCAGCATACCATGTGTGATTGCATTACTGTTTCTAGAATAGCCAGACACTGCAAAAAGCCTTTTCCACTGAGCACAATGTTGGCTGAAACACAGGTTAGGGAACTGAACAGGCAATTTGCAATCAATGGAGAAAAGTAGGATACTAAGCTTCAGTGACCACTCAGATGATTATGGATCAATTGTGCAGAGAATTTGAGGAAACTTAAAACAGCTTTTAGTACGTTAGCTGTTTACACAGAGTTTAATGCAGTGGATAAGATGTTGATGACTTTAGCAGATTGCATTAGGCCTTGTATCCATCCAAGTTGTCTTTGTCTTACTGCAGGGATCAACAAAAAGGTGTTTGTGTCTTCTGTAACACTAAGCTTGAAACGGGCAGAGTGTGTGTGTGATGAATGGAGTGGGTCTGCTGCTGCCCTCACATAGGATGGGGCAGGCTGTAACTGGTAATGCAAGTCTTGCAACTGGATGTAGCTAGACCAGCACTGTGAATAGTTGTCCTTTGAGCTACCTAGTAGCTTCTGGTTCACTGAGAGATGAGGAAGGAAGGTAAGTGCTACTACTGTTGTAACTGGTTTTGTTTTGTATTGGGTTTGTGTGGCAAGGTTTTGGTAACAGGGGGGCTACAGGGGTGGCTTCTGTGAGAAGCTGCTAGAAGCTTCCCCCATGTCCAGTAGAGCCAATGCCAGCTGGCTCCAAGATGGACCCACCGCTTGCCAAGGCCGAGCCCATCAGCGATGGTGGCAGCGCCTCTGGGATAACATATTTAAGAAGGAGGAAAGGTTGCCGCGCAACAGCAATTGCAGCCAGAGAGAGGGGTGAGAATATGTGAGAGGAACGACTCTGCAGACACCAAGGTCAGTGAAGAAGGAGGGCAGGAGGTGCTCCAGGCCCCAGAGCAGAGATTCCCCTGCAGCCCCTGGTGAAGACCATGGTGAGGCAGGCTGTGCCTCTGCAGCCCATGGAGGTCCACGGAGGAGCAGATATCCACCTGCAGCCCAGGGAGGATCCATGCCGGAGCAGGTGGATGTGCCCAAAGGAGGCTGTGACCCCATGGGAAGCCCATGCTGGAGCAGGCTCCTGGCAGGACCTGTGGACCCATGGAGAGAGGAGCCCACGCTGGAGCAGGTTTGCTGGCAGGACTTGTGACCCCATGGGGGACCCACGCTGGAGCAGTCTGCTCCTGAAGGGCTGCACCCCATGGAAGGGACCCACGCTGGAGCAGTTCGTGCAGAACTGCAGCCCATGAGAGGGACCCATGCTGGAGAAGTTCATGGAGGACTGTCTGCCATGGGAGGGACCCCACGCTGGAGGAGGGAAAGAGTGTGAGGAGTCCTCCCCTGAGGAGGAAGGAGCAGCAGAGATGACGTGTGATGAACTGACCGCAACCCCCATTCCCATCCCCCTGCACCGTTCGGGGGGAGGAGGTTGAGAAAATGGGGAGTGAAGTTGAGCCCAGGAAGAAGGGAGGGATGGGGGGAAGGTGTTTTTAAGATATGGTTTTATTTCTCATTACCCTACTCAGTTTTGATTGGTAATAACTTAAACTGATTTTCCCCAAGTCGAGTCTATTTTGCCCGTGACAATAATTGCTGAGTGATCTCCCTGTCCTTATCTTGACCCATGAGCTTTTTGTTATATTTTCTCTCCCCTGTCCAGTCGAGAAGGGGAGTGACAGAGCGGCTTTGGTGGGCACTTGGCATCCAGCCAGGGTCAACCCATCACAGGTTTTTTGGTCAGCCTTGGATTTAAGACAGCAGTGACCTGAGCCTTGTATTGGAAATATTTGCAGCAAAGCTTAATTTACACCTTATAATTTAATTAGCATGTGATTATAAACTCACTTAAATCAGGAGGCCCACCTCTCCAGCTTGTCCAGGTCCCTTTGGATGACATCTCGTCCTCCTGGTGTGTCAACCGCACCACTCAGCTTGATGTCATCTGCAAACTTGCTGAGGGTGCACTCGATCCCACTGTCTATGTCATTGATGAAGATGTTAAACAGCACTGGTCCCAGTACGGACACCTGAGGGACTCCATTTGTCACCGGTCTCCATGTGGACATCAAGCCATTGACCACGACCCTCTGGATGCGACCATCCAACCAATTCCTTATCCACCGAACAGTCCACCCATCAAACCCATATCTCTCCAATTTAGAGAGAAGGATGTTGTGGGGGACTGTGTCGAACGCTTTACAGAAATCCAAATAGATGACATCCATTGCTTTTCCCTTGTCCACTGATGCAGTCACTCCTTCATAGAAAGCCACTAGGTTGGTCAGGCAGGACTTGCCCTTGGTGAATCCATGCTGGCTGTCTCGAATCACCTCACTGTCCTGCATGTGCTTGAGCATATCTTGATCAGTTCCATGATCTTCCCAGGCACAGAGGTGAGGCTGACAGGTCAGTAGTTCCCAGGGTCCTCCTTTCTTCCCTTTTTAAAAATGGGCACAACATTCCCCTTTTTCCAGTCCCCAGGGACTTCACCTGACTGCCATGACTTTTCAAATATCATGGAGAGTGGCTTGGCAATTACATCAGCCAATTCCCTCAGGACTCTGGGGTGCATCTCATCAGGTCCCATAGACTTGTGTACGCTGAGGTTCTTCAGGTGGTCTTGGACCTGATCTTCCCTTACAGTGGGAGGGGCTTTACCCCCCTGGTCCCCATCTTTTGGTCCATCGATTCGGGAGAGGTGAGAGGTTGCCGGTGAAGAATGAGGCAAAGAAGTTGTTGAGTACCTCAGCCTTCTCCTCGTCCGTTGATACAAATTTGCCTTTCTTGTTCATCAAGGGGGGTACGCTTTCTTTAACCTTCCTTTTCTGGTTGACATACCTTTAGAAGACCTTCTTGTTATTCTTTATGTCCCTTGCCAAATTCAGCTCCATCCTCGTCTTGGCCTTCCTGAACTCCTCCCTACACAACCGGGCCGTTTCCCTGTATTCCCCCCAGGACACCTGTCCCTGCTTCCACTGCCTGTGCAGTTCCCTCTTACTCTTTAGTTTGACCAGCAGGTCTCGACTCAGCCATGCTGGTCTCTTCCCTTCCTTGCCTGATTTTTTACACTTGGGGACTGATAGCTCTTGTGCTCTATGGAAGGTGTCCTTAAAGATCTGCCAACTCTGTTCCGTTCCCCTGTCCCTGAGGACCGTCTCCCAGGGGATCCTTCTGACTAATTCCTTGAAGAGCTGGAAGTTTGCTTTCCTAAAATTTAGGGTCCTGACTGCATTCCTTGCTTTTCCCATGTCCCTCAGGAGCGTGAACTCCACCAATGCGTGATCACTGCAGCCCAAGCTGCCTCCAGTCTTGACATCACCGATGAGCTCAGTTGCATTGGTGACCATCAGGTCCAGTATCGCGTCCCCTCGGGTACCGGTGTCTATTACCTGGCTTAGGAAGTTGTCTGTGCATTCCAGGAATCTCCTGGATTGCCTACAGCTCGCCGTGTTGCTTTTCCAGCAAATGTCGGGGTGGTTGAAGTCCCCCAGCAGGACAAAACAACATGGGTGAGCCTAGAGAGCAGTGAAATATGATAATTGTAGGAAACCCTTATTCAGTACCCCAGGATTTAAACTGGTTTCAACTGTCAATTTTTTTTCACCTGTCAAATTCTGATTGTCGTCTTATAGTCACTGAAGAGTGATTGGCGCTGTTCATTTGAGGCTGTTAAATTTCCAAATGTTTTTCAGGCTTGTTTGTAACATCTAAGAGTGAGCATCTAAAGAACCACTTCTGCCTAGATTACAATAGCTAGTGATTTGGACAAAATACATTTGTGCATATATGCAGACACACACCGCACACATATATAGAAGTAGTTCATGCTTTTTGGTGAAGATTTAATAATCATCTGTGCCTGGATTATACTGTGAAATTTTTTTAGTTCATGGAAGTTCATGAACAGGACTGTTCTTCATGTGAGCAAGTATCCCATAGGATTCAGTCTGTATTAAGATACAGTACTTGCTTCTCCACTGCCTTGCACCATACATTGATGTTTTATGCTTGCATAGGATGTGTATCAAAAGGTATCAGTGCAAAATGGTATAGGCAATGGCAGAAGAATGGACGAAAGCAATATGCAGGAGAAGCATGGCCCTAATTCTTTCTTGCAATAGTATCATGCCCATAAATAAATGTAATAAATCTATGCCTTCTGCTAAACAAAACAGAGGGATTAATTTATTTCTTGGGATGTAGACATGATGGATCACATCTTGAGGCTTCTGATGCTGCAACAAGCTAGTGATTTATAGTTTGTCATCTATAATTAAGAGTTCCAAGTAGAGATGTTTATTACTCTTACACAGCACCATGGCAGTAAAGCAACACCTGTACACAGTGGTTGCACAAGTATGTGACTGAGATTCTCAGTTGGCACAAATGAGCTGAAAATCTAGCTCTGACTTTTTTTATTGCCTTCAGATTGAGGTTGTTTTCTTTGACTGTATCATGCCAAGATCAAATTAGTGTTCTTATCTTACGTGGTTTTAAAACTTGTTGACACAAACCTATATTTTTGCTTTAGTCCCCCCCCCGTCGTCCCCCCCCCCCATTTTGAATGTGTGGGAAAGACTTTCTTTTCTAGTAAATTGGGAAAATGCTTTAGGAATTCAGGTTTCTGTAAGATCAAATTTTCCTTACTCTGTTATATGTAATCTGTATCTCCAGATATGTGTGTGATTTTCTTACTTGTTTTGACTGCCTTTCCACAAGTACTTAGGTGAAATAGGTAAAGTTGATTTGTATTGGTACATGACTCTCTGCAGCTACAAATCCAAACTTGAGTGTATGAATTTAAAAATCAGAATATTTTATTGTTTTTCTCTGTTCAGCATCTTTTTTAAAATACATTAACTCTTGCAGTCTCTTTTTTTCGCCAAGTATCAGCCTTCTTAAATCCTGTGTGACTAATCTTAATAACAGTTTTAAAAACCTGTTAGCAGCTAGAAAATGACGCTCATCTCTGTCGATCCTTCAATTCAAAGCCTTCAGGTACCTCACTAAACAGTTTGTATGTTTTCATGTTGTTCTTGATTTTCTCTGTTTGTTCTTGGTCTTTTATTATTTTGGTTTTTTAAGGTCACACAAAACCCAATTTGACTTAAAATAGGAAAGCAATGGGATCACAAAGGAAAAAGGTACAAGGAAAATGCTATGTAATGAAAGTGTTTTAAAAGAGTGATGATGTTTGATGGGAGTGAAATTTATTTCCAGATAAGTAGGACAACATACTGTTACTTTGATTTAATTATGTATTCACAGCTTGCTACTATTCTTTATTCAGGGTAAATATTTAAAAACCCAGTGTTTCAAAATGTGTGCCTTTGCCCTTGTGTCCATCATAAAATCAAATGATTTTCATGCCTAATAAGATGGATTGATATTTTCCTTTGATTGTATAAGTGTTTGTCAGTGGAATCAGGTGTAAATATGAATTTATGACTCGGGAAAAATCCAGTGTGATTTCTGGAAATACCAAATTTTCACTTTCTAGGAAGAATCAATTTTTATTCTGTCATTTGTTGAGTGGTAAATGCATTTGTTTGGACTGTATGTGACATTCACCCATGATTATTCAGATTGGTTCCCACCCTCACAAACTGCTAGCTTGTTTTCTGCTCTTGGAGAGCAGCCAGAACTGAGGATTTAAGAACAGAATTAAATAATACTTTTAATTTATGGGATACTTCCTACGTTCTGACTACCTTTTTATACTTTTCAAAATGTCATTGTCATAACAAATACCTGAGACTTCATGCTGAGACTTTGTAAAGATTTTCTGTGGCTGTCAGTAACTAATATTACTGCACAGCACAGGAGAGATCATCTTGTTGGAGGGGTAAAAGTCAGTACTTTTTTTTCTCTCTTTAAAGGGAGGAGGTAGGGTAGGAATATAGAGCTCATGCAGACCATGAGATAGAAAAGCTAAGTATTAATTCCGTTGTCTTAAGTAAGGCAATGGTGCAAACAAAACGGCAAAACCAGCTTGCAAACACTGAGCCTGCTCTTCCTCTGTATATAGCACAAAGTGTGTGTAGGGTTTTTTGGTTTGGGTTTTTTTTTTTTTTGTGTGTGTCTCCTTCCCTGCCCTTTCATGTGCCTTCTGGGTTAGGATTTAAATGATAACAACATGTAAGTACAGAATCACAGAATGGCAGATGTTAGAAGGCACCTCTGGAGGTCATCTGGTCCAACTCCCCCTGCTCAAGCAGGGCCACCTAGAGCCAATTGCCCAGGATCGTGTCCAGACAGCTTTTGAATATCTTCAAGGATGGAGACTCCACAACCTCTCCGGGCAACCTGTGCCAGTGCTTGGTCACCCTCACAGCAAAGCAGTGTTTCCTCATCTTCGGATGGAGCCACCTGTGTTTCAGTTTGTGCCCATTGCCTCTTGTCCTGTCACTGGGCACCACTGAGAAGAGCCTGGCTCCATCCTCTTCGCACCCTCCCTTCAGGTATTTGTGCACATTGATGACATCCCCCTGAGCATTCTCTTCTCCAGGTTGAACTGTCCCAGCTCTCTCAGCCATTCCTCATAGGAGACATGCTCCTGTCCCTTCATCATCTCTGTGGCGCTTTGCTGGACTCTCTCCATATGTCCATGTCTCTCTTGTACTGGGGAGCCCACAGCTGGACCCAGCACTCCAGGTGTGGCCTCGCCAGTGCTGAGCAGAGGGGAAGGATCACCTCTCTTGACCTGCTGGCAGGAATCATCAAAGGCCTTTTAATATTCTGCTCCCATACTGCAGAAGGCCCCCGTCTCTCATAGTCTCTCATCTCAAGCCATAAAACATAAAGTTCTCTGATTCACAAATAATTTTGATGAATTCAGTTCTGTCCTTGAGGAATTCAAGGTTCTGATTTCATATCAAAGTCATACAAATTTGATCTTGAGCAGGAAAACTCAAGGAAAAATTCAAGCACACAAGTCCCTGTGATCACACTTACTGACCCCCAGCCCGGCTTTCCAACTTCCTGCAGAATACCGAGGGCACCTCAGAGAGAGCTTCTACTTTGCATCATGGAGAGACTCTCCAACAAGATTTTATCAACCAAAGGATTTACCTAGAAAATAAACTCCTTTGGAGTAAGGCTGCAGCTTGTTTTTGTTTGTATTGACAACTCCAAAATGCTAATAGTTTTTATGTTATGAGTCAGCCCACTGCTGATATTTTGAATGGTCTTTGGCAGGGCTTGTGAAAGGTGCAGGAGAAAAAAAAAAACAAAATGTCTACAGGTGAGCTGCGCAAAGTCAGGGAGCAGAGAACATCTGGTTTGTTATAATAGAAATTGAATTCAGAGTTGCTTTTAAAGATTCAGTAGAGCAATTTTCTACAGAGAAGTGCTTATTCAAGTTCAATTTGAAATAATTTGCAGGAAGCTTTTTCTAAAAAAATGTTTGATAGCTAACAGTCATTATATTAGCATTGATATATAATAACAGTGTGTGTCTAAAATATGTATATGAGAGAGTGACTGTTAGATTTGGTATATGAAACAGGCCTTTCAATATGATTTGGGACAGAAACAAGTGTCAGCATTTTGCAGTGATTAAAAGTACATTTATATATTTGCCATCTCTTGGGGGCTGTTTCAACTCTCACAACAGCACTGACCGTCACTGCTGGGAGTGAAGAATTTCACTTTATAAGAAGTCTGTTTTTTGCTTGATACTCTTGAATAATTTTATGTACTAATTACTCTCAGTGGCTATGGCGAGTGCGACTGTTGTATGCCTGTGCCCTGTTTGTGTCTCTGCTCATCGTGCCATTCTGAGCCTACTGCAAGTTGTTTGGGCTTCCCTTTTTTATCAGTTATTATTAGACTGAAAAGCTAGAGAAGGGTAGAGGCCTGTGTTATGGCTAGGTGCAGAATACAAACTGGATAGTGACTGTTTCTTGAAGAGGCAACTGTATAAAGGGACGTGACCTTCCTAATTTATTTATTAGCCTTCCTATGAGCAAAATGACACTTAGGGATTGTGGTGTTGGATCAAGATGGGCCCCATCTTTTCCAGGGGCTGTTTCTATCGGGACAAATATTGGTCATTTTTGGAGGAAGAATCTGCATTAAGGAAATTGTGTCAAGCTTCAAGCAATTAGAGATTGGCCAAACTCTGCTGAAGATGGTGCGGGCCTGCTCAGTGGCTGCCGGGAGCAGTGCTGCTCTGCAGGGCAGGGTCTCGGCTCCCCTGGCATGAGGTGGGCCTTCAGCAGAGCCCCGGCGGCTGGGCTGGGGCTGGGGCTGGGGCTGGGGCAGGGGAGGGGGATGTGGTGGCCTACCTGCGGGAGGGGTACACTGGCTGAGGGGTTGCAGGAGGAGAGAAGCAATCTGTGCTGCACCAGGGATGATGGAAAATAGATTGACATGTGTGTGTAGGGACCCAGCTAGAGCTGGTGTCATAGACTAGAAAGCTGACTTTTGCAGCTACGGGACCCTCTTTGAAGATCAAGGATTGCTGGGGAAAGGAGAATCTACCTGGCAAAATGGGGTGAAAACATCTTTGCCAACAGGCTGGCCAGCCTGGTGAGGAGAGCTTAAGTAAGGAACACCATGGGAAGCAAGGATACTGTAGGTGAGGGTGCGGAGTGACAGGTACAAAAGAAACTTCAGGAATGATAAAACAGGGCAAAAGACACCTAGACGAAACATATGTATACAAATGCATGCAGCACTCAGCAACAGAAGGAACAAGAACTCTGTGTTCACATAACTTACAAGTCAGGCTGCATTAACCACAGATCAAGGGGGAGTGATTATCCCCCTTTACTCATCGGTTGTTAGGCCACATCTGGACTACTGCATGCAGCCTTGGACAACCCTTCTCCCCAGTGCAAGAAAGACATTGGTAAACTGGAGCAAGTTCAGCAGAGGCCCCATGGTCAGGGTGGGAACCCTTGCCCTGTGGGGAGAGGCTGAGGGACCAGGCTTGGTTCAGCCTGGGACAGGAACAGCTTTGGGGGCACCTAGCAGCAGCCCTGCGTGCTTGTGAGGAGGTTATCGAGGAGAATGACCCCATGCATGGGTAGGAGGTGAAAGGCAACTTGCAAAAGTTGAAGAAAGAGGTTCAGACTGCATATGAGGAACAAATTTTTCCCCATGAGGACTGCCCAGCAGTGGGGCAGGATACCCTCGCGTTGGTACATTTTACTCCGCAAAAAATTGGAGTAGAAGCAATTTATCACATTTCTACCTTGGCAGTCTAAGGAGAGCCAGGAATGATTGAAATGTAAATATCTGATCCTGTCTTCATGTGTGTGTCAAATGTGCAGTGTCATATCATGGGCTTTGAGGGATAACGTTGCAAATGCTTTATGCTTGCTCTTACTTTTTATTCATAGACGGAATTGCCAGGGAATGTAAAGCTGGTCTTTCTGAGACCACATCATTTCCATTCACGAATCCATTGGACATGCTGGTCTCTGTTAATACCTTAGAAGTATTCCACTTTTCTGTTTTAGAAGGAGGACCATAGATGTCCTGATGCTAGCAGAAGTCCATGGAAGCTGGTTCAGCTTAGGGCTCCCTGCAATTATAATTTGGCTACTAAAGCTGGTCTTTCTTGTTTGTTAACTGTAACTGTAGACTACAGGAATTAATTTGGCTCAAATAATAGCTGAATTTGCATATGCAGAGATTTTACCTTTCAAAATAAAATATTTTGATTTTTTGGTAAGTGACACGTAGATTCCTGTTCTGGAAACAGAGCCTTGATCATGCACTTCACACACTTAGCATGTCGTAAATTATTTAAACAATTCCATTTTAACATTAGAGATATGACAATTCTAACTAAAACAAAGTTTCAGTACAGACAGGCTCTGTCTGGCTTTAGGCTTCTGCCTAAAGCTCTAATTTAAAAGCTTGTGATGTTTCAGCTCAATTTGTAGAATCTCCATAGGGCATTCAAAATAAGAGATTATGGGATGGGCATCACAGACTGCTCCAACTGTATCCAGTCCTCCCACAGCACTTTTTGGTCGTCTCAAGTACAAATTTGAATTAATTTCCTCCTTTCAGAGGAATAGACACTTCAGAAACAGCTTCTACCTAGTTTATAGATAACGAACAAAATTCGCTGCTGGTCTACACGTACTGGTAAGTCCACCTGGGATGTTTCGGGTTACACCAGCCAGTGAGCCAGGAAATGCAATAAAGTTTCATCTGTTTCCTTGTAGGAAAGTTAGCGTACCAGAATGCTGATTCAATTAATCTCCAAAAGATGGTACATTGGTTTGCTGGTGGATAATTTTCTATATATTTTAATGTATTTCTCTACAGTACAACATCAATTGTTGCAGACCTATACCTTGGAGTCCACACTAGTTTGAATCAGCCTTGGGATGTTTTCTTGGGCTGTATTACTTTTTGTTGATCACTTCTTGCAAAGATTTAGTTGCTAATTGCCTGCTTGACAATAGAGTTAGGTATTTGGTACTGTGAAAAAATCTGAAGCAGACTTATGGAATATTTCAGCCCTCTTTTTATATAGCTTGCAGTTGACTGTATGTTTTTCCTGATTTGTCAGAAGAATTTGTTCTGTATTTTTCCACTCCTTGTGGCTGTCTTTAAGTCATGTCTTATATGTGGTAACTTGCTGTACTCTGTCAAGAGTTACATATAGGTGAGTATCGTTTTTAAAGGGATTCACACAGTGCTTCACACATCTTTTCTTTTATAAATCTATTTGTGGTTTTGACTGGGTTTATACTTTTATTTTTGGTATGAAAGCTGCCTATCCATGTATAGGTAGTTTACATATATACAGTACTTCGTTTAGGGAAAAGGGCCCTAGGGACTAGATTACAATACTCAGCTTTTTACTGTGCTGAAACATAGGAAATCTCACATGCAGTAAGGTCACTGATTTACCTGTGAGATGATCTCTTCATTAAGCTACAACACATGGCTAAGGAATTAAAAACTGGAGCATAGAGGAGGCTGAGGAGCTGAAGCTCCAGTGAACATGGTGGGCAAAAGGCTGAAGAGCTGTTTTGGGTCTCTCTCTTCCACCCTGCACAGACATCCTCCCCCCCACACAGACACCCTCCCCCCCCAAGATGAAAGAGTTTTGTCAGATCTTCAATAATTCTGGCTTCAACATTTCAGGCTTGTATCTGGTAAATGTGATGTAAAAGCTTTGGAGGACAAAAAGAACTGATGATGTAAGGGGAATGTTAGAAGACTCAATGAAAAGTAAATCAAACCTTTGTGTTATCAACATGCTTTAAAAACTTTATTCCCCAAAAGAACTCTATGAACATATTTTGGCTTCATGTGTTTAAACATGTATACTACTCTTATTTGAATGTGGAATCACCTAAGAGTGTTATGCATAATAGATTTTCTTTTATTTTCCCCCTAGCTAAAGCTCAATGCAAATGTAATTTAAATGTTTGAATCAATATCTAAAATCAGTATTTTGCAGGAGTTTGCCATCTCATTTTGATTGTTCAGCTGTCTTGATGTTTTAATTAGTGGACTGAAGATGTTTTCAGTCTGAACATAAACATGGATATGTACCTTGCTGAATTGGGTGGGCATGTGAGTGACTTTACTTTGTCAGGTTAAGCATGTTCTTGAATAACTTCTGCAATTGTGGCAAAATGTGGAGCAACTTTTGGTCCTTGATAATTTTTTTTTTTTTTTTTTACCTGCACAGTTGGACAGAGCAAAGATGATCTTCAGTTTCTAAGATGATAGCAGTTTGCCTGATAAAGAAAGTGAGGAAAATAGAATCTGTCATACTGGGACATATAAAGATCCCTAGAAAACCAGATGTGCATGGTAAAATGCGATATTTCTTATGTGGGAATAGCCTGATGGCTTTGGTGTAGGTCACTGAACACTTTGTTTTCCAGATTTGCAGGTGGAGCTCTGAGAGCTTGAGCACTGTGCAGACCTCATCTGCTCCCAAACTCTGCCCTGACAAGGTAAATCTAGTGCTGTATTTTAAATCATCTGGAAAGTTTATGTATGAGTAAGAACAACTGAGTTAGTTGTATTGATTTGTGACTGAGTCATTTAGCTATTCATTTAATACGTTATTGGCAAGTAACACACCTCGCGTTGCAGAATTATATGCCTGTTAGTCAGCTCTGTCACTACTGACGGATTCACTTTTTCCTTCCTAATGGAAAATAAATCCCTAGCTGGCAAAGGCTGAAAAATTATTTCCGTTGCTAGCTCTAAGTTTCTGTTAAGTCTGATGCGACATTTGCCATTGGCCTGGTTCTTGCCATGCAGCCGCATGCCAGGAAGCAGTGCAGTTGGTGTCCACGCTTCTGACCAGCTGTGTACTGCATGGCTGCTCTGTCCACCTGGCCCTCATCTGGCAAAGCGTGATGCTTTTGGGTATGCCAGGAGGCTGAGTGCGTGCATTAGGGCTGCCTGCAGGTTGTCTGTCCCTGGGTAGATGCTTCAAGAACACTCCCTCTGGGGCTGGGCTGGAGCGTGCAGCAGCTTTTTTTTCTCACCTATGCAGCTGGATAATAAAATTCATGCAAAAGACAGAGTGGATGTACTGTCTTAAACTAGCATTGTGCTATATTTGTCTGGCTACACCCACAGGACTCCTCTTCTACTTTGTTTTTAAGCAGGAAGCTAAAGGGGCAGCACCCACTCAGTCTGTGTAAGCAGCATGGAGGGAGAGGGTTCAGAGAACACTGACCCCAGCCACAAGCCAGGGATTAAACTTTTCTGTAGTGCTTTTCCACGTCACTTAAGACGGACCAAAAATTTAAGATAAATGAAAGTTTGGGTGGTTTGTTTTTTTTTTTTTTTTTTTAAATTGGTACTTTTTTCAAGTTTTGCAACAATTTAGCTTCTATAAAAATAGTTCCATGTTGTGTACTGTCATGTCAAAGGCTGACTTAGAGAAGCTGTGAGAGACCACGCTTCTGGCTCCTGTACCAGTGCTTTTCTGAAAGTTCTCTGAATGCTGAAAAAGGTTTTCTTGGAGGGAGGGACTTGCCCTCAACCAGTGTCTTTGGCTTTCCCAAAGGCTATTTAGCTGCTAATACTGCATTGAGAGACCAGCGGACAAATCACAGTACATTACTGCAGGCATGTTGCTCTTCTTTTGAATGTGGGAAGGCTGCTGCATCACAGGAGTGCTAAAGTCTTTTAAATAAAATGGTGTATTAGGGGTGCGATACTAAGCCTGTCCTTGTTTGAATCTCAATAATTCTGTACTGAATTACAATTTTAACAATTGCCCTTGCATGTTTCAAATTACCACAAAATGGGCATATAATAAGGAATTTAAAAAGATTATTAGCCCAGTTACCTATTTTTAAGGAAGCAAGATGTCTTTTAGGAAACTATATGTTGTGGTTTAACACCAGTTGGCAACTAAGCACCACATAGCCACTTGCTCACCCTCCCCCACCCCGCAGTGCAATGGGGGAGAGAATTGGAAAAAAAAAAGTAACACCCCTGGGTTGAGGTAAAGGCAGTTTAACAGGACAGCAGAGAAAGAGGAAGTAATAATAATAATAATAATAATAAAGATAAAAGAATATACAAAACAAGTGATGCCCATCCAGTTCCTGAGCAGCGATCCCTGCCCCCTGGCCAACTCCCCCCAGTTTCTATAGTGAGCATGACATCATATGGTATGGAATAGCCCTTTGGTCAGTTTGGGTCAGCTGTCCTGGCTGTGCCCCCTCCCAGCTTCTTGTGTACCTGGCAGAGCATGGGAAGCTGAAAATGTCCTTGACTGCTATAAACACTACTTAGCAACAACTAAAACATCAGTGTGTTATCAGCATTATCCTCATGCTAAATCCAAAACACAGCACTATACCAGCTGCTAGGAAGAAAATTAACTCTATCCCAGCTGAAACCAGGGCAAGTATAGTGTTTGGGACTAGAGGCATTTTTGTTCAATGAAGGCTTTGTAAAACAGGTGTGTTTTTTGAAGGACAAGGTTGGCTTTTTCTACCCTTTTTTAGAAACTTAAGATAGACATTTGATTCAAATAGCTGGACTTCTAGAAATGAAGCAAAGAGGATTTTTATTATGATAATTTAAAAAGTGCAAGGTTGCAATATTTTGAGAATATATGTAGGTATGGAGTGGTTGAAAGCTTTAAGTCTAGTTCAAGGTATATGTTCTAACAAGTGCAGTTGAATTAGTAACTGGTGGGTATGCAATAGCACTCTAAAGCAGGTTTTGATTGTTTCATGTAAACATTTGATTCTGAATTTGTTCTCCTCCAGCTGTGATGAAGATGTGATGAGCTGAGCAGCAACTACTGCAGTTGATGTAAAATTAATCGTTAATGTAGGACAGGTGAAGTGCAAATTGCACTTTTAGCACTTTCTCTCTGGACTTACAGATATCTTTCAATTTCTACTGCTGTCAATTAAATATGTTCCCCTTTGCAGTGCTGGGTTTCCTACTGGCTTGAAACAACAGGCACAAGCTATAGAGTCACTGCTCACTGGTGAGGGGATGCAGAGCTCGCAAAGAATTCAGCTTGGCTTTTAGAGCAGGACTGTGAAGTTAACCTTTTTTTTGCCTCTGGCAGAGAGGCAAAAAGAATGAGTGCAGTTTTCTGCTTCTGAAAATAAAACTTATATAGCTATTCTTTGTAATAATAACTATCCAGGGCAGTTGGTTTTGACCTTATTGATTTATGGAATGAGGAAGAATTAAATTCTCCAGTGAGAACATTTAAAAAATTTCATTTATGTTGGTGGTTGAGCACACACAGATAACTTGCCTCTGGGGGAACCTTTACTGCCTGTGTATATGTTAGGAAGTGGTGGAGCTCATTTTCAACAAATCTCAAAGGCAAAACATTTGGTGCAGATGACCCAGTACTCGTACATAGAGGGATCTTACCTGAGACTAATCTGATTCTGTGGACTGAATGCCGAAAGCAGTTGTTGCACCTCTGGTTTGGCTTCACCTGAAAGGAATCTGTCTCGTGCCCTGTGACCGCTTCTGGAATTGAACCAAAGCATAGGAAGTGGGGATGACTGGGCCATCCTGTTCAAAAGTGAATTTCTAATATGAAGTCAGTGGTGACATTGACTCGGTGTAGCGCAGTGTTGTCTAGGGATATGCAGACTGCTGTATGAAAACTTGGTCTGGAGAGAATGATAGCAGATATTTCTATGAACTCTTCATCTTCGCAGAGTCTTTCCTGGGACACTGCATGAGTTTAACCTTCTCACCCTCCTTATTTTCATACTTTTATTTGAACACCTCTTAAAAACTTGGTGCTTATGGAATGGTAAAGGGTTTCCAGAGTTCATTCAGGCTTCCATGTGATAGGTAGGGTAGTACTGAAGCCCCTGGGGTTGAGTGGTCTGGAAAGATCTGATCCTACAAGAAATTAATTTTTTTTTAAGTTTGAACAATCTGAGCACAACTTGAAACAATTTGTTTTTTAAATCCATGTTTTTGCATTGCTGCATTTTTAGGTTGAGTCATTATTTTTAATTGAAGCCAAGTGCTGACTTCAGAATGAAAAAAGTTACATTAGAGGTAACGTGGTGGGAGGAATGACTGAAAACCTGAAATCTTTGCATGAAAATCAAAATTCTGTCAAAAGGCTGATTGGTTGCTTGGTTACAATTTTTTGGAAAAAAGTGGCTGGGAAGGGGAACTGACCAGGGAGAAGTTTCTGCTAATCCTGCTTTTTTAAAGTCCCTAACCCCTTCTGCAAAAGGAAGAAAGCTGGTATGTTACTGTACTGGATGTTCCAGGGTCTGCTTGACAGGCGGCGAGAAGTCATTTCATGATCAGTGAGTTGCTTTTGAAGTGCAAGAATCTGTCTGATTAATAGCTAGGATTGTTTTCAGTGATGTGTAGCTTCAGTGAGGTGTAACAGGGATAAATATTTCATAACTGGGTGATGTCTCAGGTTTGTGCTTCTTGGTTTTATGACTGCTATCCCATCCACCAAGCAATCATTTTAATTCATGTTCTTCAAGAATTGCTTGCTGAGAAATATTTGTGCAAGTGTTTCCTTTTAATCTGTTCTACCTGAAGCAGCCTGGAGGAAGTTGGCAGATGCTAATGGAGTGACTGTGCTCCTTTCCTTTTTGCTTGGTGCTGGGGCTGGTAAGAGAGCTGGCTTAGATGTGTTTTCTAAATGAAGCGGTTTACAGAATTCACGAGATCTGGGAGAAGAGATACGCGATGAAAAACAAAAGGGAAAATAAGGGGCAATGGTAACTGTGCAACTAGAAATTAATCTACTACTATTATTTATTTTACCTAATCTTAGATGGATAAACTGTTGTCTGTACCATACTTCATACTTTTATAATGATGTTACGGAAGGTTAGTGATGGTCTCTCACACTACAAAAAGAGTTGACAAATTAACTGCAAGTCTTGCCTCTTTCTGAACTGGCTGTCTCCACATCTGATGGGTGAAAGCATGTGTCCAATTAGCTAATATTCTGGTTTTTGTTTGGTTGGTTTTCTATTTTTTTTTTCCTGTTCTGTTATATCTTAAATAGATTGTAATTACTAATTGGAAAGATGTAGCTTTTATAATTTCTTTTTCTCAAAACTGTTCTGAATAATCTGTAGACATTGTCAACTGTCAAATGCTCCTGAAGGCATCACTGAGGACAGGAACAATGATCCTGATTAACTTCATGGTTACATCTGTATCTCCCAGAAATCCAAAGCAGGCAAATCTGTCATGCAATATGATAAACAGCATCTTACAGAAGAAAAGAAATAGGGCAGGGCATGGATTATATGAATCTATTTGGAATGATGTTTAGATGGGGAGAGAGGGAACAGCCATAGCAAATAGGAGGAAAACTGTTTTTCTGTCTGCTTTGTCACCTGGTCTACATTGGTTAACTAGACAGTTCCTTACTTCATGTTGGTGTTTGGGCAGAGATTTCTGAGAGGTGGGAGAGAGAAGGATAAAATAGAATAGAACAAATAGAATCTGAAACCATTGTATGTATGTATGTATAAGTAGAAACAACCTTGCCTTTTTCTAAAGTTGGTGGGTATATACTGGGGAAGCCTCCCATATCATTGCTTTTCTTGGCCAGGTAGTGATGTTTAAGTCCCTGAAACAAACTACTTCCTGTACAAGTGTGTCATACAAGCAACACTGTATGTATCTTGGAAGCAGTAATTTTATTTAGCATTATCTTATAAGAACCAAATACATAGTAATATTTTGTCAGTTTTCTTGCTGTATAAGTTACAGCCTTTTGCAAGGCTTCAAAACCAAAAATGGATGCTTTTAATCCGGTTGGCAGACTAGTTGTTTTCATTGCTCTTCAGGATATGGATATATTTACCCCCTCCACCTCCTCAATGTGTCATTTGGAAACAAAATAAGAAAATCTTCAGGTCATTGTTTTATCTTGGCTGCTCAGCCTGCAGAAGCTGCTCTACATCAATGAACTTGGGGGGATGTATGTGTGTAGGTAAAATAATTCCAAAATCCCAGCAATCTAATTTAACAGTGATTAAAAACAATTTACAGACTTGCAGGTGCTCCCGTGGCAACACTCACTGACAGTGCACCTAGGTGTGCAGGTTGTGCCTGCTTCACGTGGGAGAACTTGTGTCTCATAAGAACTTTCAATTTTGCTTATGTGAAGTCTAGGAGCAGACTAACTTCATTGTTCCATTAAAATCTGGCCCTTTGTTAACCATTTTTAATAGCAATTTATTCCTTATTCAAACCGTATTTTCTTTTTGTTGTCCACCAAGTTTCTCAGTTTTCGTTCAATTTCTGAACTGGCTGAGTATGTGGCAATATGAGCTTTGATAGAATATGTAACATGAGTAAATCCTTGCATTGCAAATGCTTTTGCAAGATCTGCAGATGCACTTCTAGATTTCTTCTCTCCCTCCCTAACTTGTGGGAAGTGTGGGAATCAACTCCTCTCCTGCCTGCTTCACCTGGAAGATGGGGTTGTATGATTTTGTTAACTGTAAGCTGAACGAGAGGTTTGGGCTGTCTCTTGACCAGTCTTTAGGATTGTTGGCTTGTCATCATTTATGAGATCAAGCTCTGTGTTATTCTTCTCAATTTGTAATATGAACGGGTTGGAGGGAAGAAGAAGCCTTCTAAGTGATTCATGATTTTAAAGATTCCACAAGAATTTATAGATTGCTTGAAGTCAATGGCTTAAGCTTTTTGGTGTTCAGTCCATCAGTCCTGCATCTTTCTACATGCAGAGGATAAACATGAAGCAATTATACATGCCTTGAAATTGTAACACTCTTAGGAAAAAAAAAAAGTGTGTTTTTGGGTTTTGGGGCTTTTTTAAAAACTGAATTGAACATTTTTGAATCACAACATTATTTTTCCTGTTTGGAGGAATAATTCACTCATGAGCCTCTACCCTGTTTTCATTCTAAGATGTGAGATAGCAAACAATTAGATATGCAAAGACCTGTTTCTTTTATTCACCTCAGCAGCACACTGGTCTGCAAGCAGCTCTGCTGATTTGAATGGAGTAGTTTCTGAATAATGTTAGAAGAGTTAGAGCATATTTAGAAGGTCATATCTGATTCCAGTGAGGCTACAGCTGTGCGAAAGTGTTCAAAATTAGTATGAGTTGCCAAACATGGCCTTATTACAAATGGGCAATTATGCAAATGTGAATGTGGCCTTCCATGTCTGGAGTTGTCTTCCTTCAATAGTGAAACTATACATTCTAGTGTTATACCACCTTAGATCAAGGTGGTGTGCAGAGTATTTCACCTATTGTCTGCTTGAGCAATGGACTGTTCTTGCATTTATTTCAAAATTCTATTCTATGGGTTTGTACATAAAATTTCAGTAGAAATAAGATTGTTTTTCTTGGTTATCTTTTATGGGTCTTTTACAAATAGCTCATGAGCATCACCCTAGAGCACAAAACCAGTGGCCTAGGATATAAAAAACTCATTGCTTGTCACTGAAGTAGAAGTGTCTCTAGAGAGGAGGATGATGGGTTTACGCTGAACTGGACACAAGCACCATTTTTTTTAGGAGTAAAGCTGTCTTAGCCAATTGAATGTGCTAGCAGAATGTTAAATATGGAGTCAAATGATCACATTCATTGACTGAATAATATCCCTGGTGTTAGTGTATCTTTTGTGAAATAAAAAATGTGTGATGGGGTCTTTGATGACAGTAACTCGTGAACCCTGCATCTTTCCCAAAGGCCTTGATGGTTTTTGTGTGTGTGTGTTAAACCATATAACAGGGTCACTGGCCTAACCATGCTTTTGGCCTAATCCAGACAGCCTGTGCATGTTATTAATTTTAAGCACGAAAATGTTTTTGTTACCATGTATAGAAGCATTGAAGCGCTGCAGAAAATGAAGTGACAGCTATTGAATATGTACTACTGTTTCTCCAACTGGAAAAATCACCTGAACGTTTTCTGAGATCTCATTGTTCATTAATATGGAGACACTAGCAAGCCGTCTTGGGAAATTATATAATATCAAACATAGGGCATTCTGTAGATGGTGACACTGAAAACAGACTCTGCACTATGACTGCTTGAAATTTGCTGGATAACCGTGGTGTGATATGATGCTTGGGAGGTGGTAGTAAATATCTATTTTCATTACATTGTATCTGTGTCCATTCCTGGGGTAAGCTGAAGGCAAACATTTTTGGACTAGATTTGATCAATGCCTGCAATACTGAGTTTGGCCCACTGACTAAATTGGTCAGACAATGTGGTTCATGGACTTCAATAAAGCTGTACCAGAAGATGTCAGTACTATGCTGGTTTACTACCATCACTTGGTTCAGTCAACAGTTGTGAAAAAAAGCTGTAAGAACTAACACTGGTGTAGTTCTGTCTACTATACATGATGTAGAGAAGATGTAAATGAACACCAAATCACTGTTTGATCCAAAATATCAAATTATCTAGAGGGATAACTCATCAAGACTTTTTTCTGTTAGTTGAATTGCAAGGTCAGAATAATCACTGCAATTACTTGGTGATTCTGAATGTGAAGATATATGGGTATATATGGTGGTACTCTATAGTCACCTTTTTCATTTAAATCATAAGTTAATCTCCATTAAAGGGAAATCTTTGAAATAGAAAAGTAGATGCTGTGAAATAGGCAAAATCACATTTGAAGCATTGCATCCAAAGAAAGTGACACACAGAATATTACGCACCTGAAAAGTAGAGTTCTTCCAATATAAAACTACATATGGCTAGGAAAACTTGTACTAGCCACAAATATTGAATTGAACCCATGAATCTGATGAAGCTGTGCTTGGCCCTTTCTCATCAGCACTTCTGTGAAGTTCCTATTCCAAATTTCAGCATGTGGTCGAGGTGCCATTTGAAAATGGCTCCTGTATGAGGAAAGATGTCCAAATCTTCATGATATGCATGGTTTTAACAATTATGTTTATGTACACTTAACATATTTGTTACCAAATTATGATAGGTAAAGGCTTAGATATCTGTTTTTTTGCAGCTGATTCCTATGAAAATACGATGAGTTTTGCTTATGACTGTAACAGCTGGTATTACATGGTACCTGGTGGCCAAGGATATGAATTCAACTCCTCTCTCTTTTTAAAATGATGTGACAGGGAAAAGCCTGTTGAAAAAGTGAGAACAATAAGCAAGGTTCTGTAATATACCAAAGAGTATCCCTGAGTGCAGCCATAATGCAGCTATGTAAGAAATAACACTTGCCTTGCTGTTAAGGGAGAAGTATTGGGAATAGCAGCTAATTACTTCCTAGATCTTTAAAAAAAAAAAAAAAAAGAGACACTCGTGACTTCTGCTCAGAGATAAAAGTTAAGGCTTCTAAGGAAAGCTGGGCAAGCTCTCTATTTAAGAATTTGTTGCCTGATTGCAGAATGCCTTACTTGATTAAGAGAATGAACATTAATGAATTGTAGAGAAACCTGGAAGTGCAGCATTTGGTGTATGTGTGTTTGTTTGGAAATGGGGATTGGAAGTCATTAGGAAGAACACCTCTGTCTGTTCTCTGCCCTATTACTGGGTAATGAACTGTTTGCTGAACAGCAGCAATGAGAACCTGATGGTCAGCAGCAGCTGATTCTCCATGAAAATGATGACACTTTCACAGAAATAAGTATTGATTTCATTCTCCTTCTGCCTTCTGGCTAACGGAAGTTGGTAGTGGAAGTACTGACACATAAATTCCTGAGTCTGTCAGGAGCCTGGTGAGATATTCTATTGGATAAGCCTTCCCAAGAAGGAAGGCTGGGTGTGGGAAGCAGTGCTGTGTTCAGTGCTCTGGCAGTTCATTTTTGGGGATTTTGCAGACTTGAATGATGAACTCTTTTAATCCTGACTGGATGAGGAATATCAGTCTTACTACAATAAACTTTCTCTTGAGGAGTCTTTGACTATTATGAAATGGTCAGATTGGTCTGTAATACTACTGGTTCTGCAGCTATATATGAAAAAGGGATCAGGCATCCAAATTACATGGCTTTTTGATGCTTAAGTAAGAACAAGACAATCCTTTCCTTTGTCACCCCTCAAGTACTGAACTCAAAACATACTGGGTCTCTTGCTTTTCTCTGCATCATGACTTTCTCTGACTGAAATCTGGTTATTTCTAGGAAGTTTACCTTCATTTTATAACTCTTCATGCCGGGATCTGCCTCCCTTTCATTCCTCTGGGAGCTCAACCGTAGGTCCTGTGCATAGCAGCTTATTTCCACAAAAGCTTAGTCTCATATTATACCTGTTGTACCTGGACAGATTTGGGTTGGTATGTCAAAAATATTGGAAAAATACGGTTTGTAATACCATTCTTTTTTTGCCTCACACAGGAGAAGGCATGCTTCCTCTCAGCTGCAGAGGGAGTTGAACATCAGTCTTCATCTCTTTAGATAAGTAAACAATGAATTATTGCGTAGAGATGAGGGACTATTGTTTCTTCTTCACTTGGACCTTTTGTATGTTGCTGTAAATATGGGCAGGGAGCAAGAGAAATGTCACCTGATTTTTGGTTGGCCATATGCAGCAAGGGCCAGAGAGTAGGGGGTTGTATGGAATAATCAAAACAATAATGTCTTGAGAACATGGACTGGAGCTCTGACTTCCCTTTTAAAGGTCACTTGATCTTGAGGCTGAAGAACCGGTCTCCTGCTTGTTCATTACTTTTCAGATTATGACATTTCTTTCTACAGAGGGCTGGTGAGTGTTTTTTCTCCCAGCAGAGTGCTGTCAGAACATTTCCTTAATCAGCTGAAGGACAGGAAGAAATCTGTGAAGCAACCCCAAGGGTTCTTGGGGAAAAAGAGGGGTTGCTGTGACTGCTAGGTGTGCATTACCTTCTAATGAGACAAGAAATACATTGGAAGATTTAAGTTTTCACAAGAAGTAAACTGACCTAGTTGGCAGGAAGAGAGAGGGTTACATTTTCATAAATAAATTTCTAAGAGTAAATGTGTTTTTCTTTATAGGAGTGAAGAGGAAGTGTGAACCAATACTGTGTTAAATAGGATAAATGTTAGTTGGATGCAAATGCAAACTCAAGGGTTTTTTTTTAATACTCCACTGAAACACTGGATTAATGTTTAATCCTGATGACTATATCCATTAATACATATATTTCTTACTATCTTAGATAAATGAGCTTTTCCAGCAATTTTGTTATTCCCTCAGGGCATGGTTTCCTCTTGCCTGAGTATTGCTGTAATTAGATGATGACACAGTATCGCAGTAGCTATTTTTAAGATATGGTATCTCTGTCACTAGACAATACGTTTAGTTTGGCTTCTTTGTTTTTAATTAATGAAGAGCAGGTCTTTTTGAAGGAATCAGATGATACTCTTTGGGGATATGAAGTATTTAGTATCATAACAGGCAGGGCAGAACAGATAGACTGAATTTAGAAGGTACAGAAGATCTTTGCTGCAAAAGGCAGTTCCCACAAGTCCTTCTATGTCTTCCATTTTCTTGGGTCTCAAAATAATTAAATTCTTATTTTACTAAAGCAGAAACTACCATACTCTGTAATTGGCTTTCAAACAAAAGTTATTGTTTGAAGTTATATCACACAAATCAAGGGGCACTGGAGAAGTTGAACTTCTCTGTTAAAACAGTTTGGTAGGTGCAGTTAACTGAAACCTACAGAATAGCTGAGTTGATGGTGGAGGTTCTTCATATTCTGTGTGATAGCTCATGATGGGAATGTGTACTACTGATGCATGGCTGACATTGGAGGATGCAGTCTGGCTATAGATAACAAATCTGGAGTAAAAAAAAATCCTTTTTAATTCAGCTACAAAGCTGAGGCTTCAATGACTGGATGCATTTTCCAACAACTGTTTACATAAAGGTTTTTTGCCTGGCTTAAGCCATCGCTCCGTTTCTTCCATCTGCTTGTGTGACAGCTATTACTACTATCATTTACATTGCTCTAGTTCACGAGCACAGTAGAATGTGAGTCCTTGGGTGGCAAGTACATTGATTTTCTTCATACCTGCTAGATGCTTGACCTGTGTAGAATCATTCTTAGCACTTGACAACATGAAAGAATAGCTTGTCTAACTTTATCTAAAGTATAATATTAGGCAACCATATTTAAAAATAAAGACCAGAAATCCTTGAATTATAGAATGATAAGGTTGGAAGGGGACCAATGAAGATCATCTAGCCCTGCTTGAAACAGAGGCTAAACTAGCTTCAAAGCTAAGTCAGGGTGCTTATAGCCTTGTTCTGCCAAATTTTAAATAGCTCCAAGAATGTACATCCCCAGACCTCTCAGGGCAATCTGTTCCAGTGCTTATCCATGCTCACTGTGAAGCTTTTTTCCCTTTTATATCTAGCAGTAATTTGCAATGTTGCAACTAGTGACTATTGCTCACAGAATCATAGAATGGTTTGCGTTGGAAGAGACCTTAAAGATGATCTAGTTCCAACCCCCCTGCTATGGCCAGGGACACCTTCCACCACACCAGGTTGCTCAAAGCCTCATCCAACTTGGCCTTGAACACTTCCGGGGATGGGGCATCCTCAGCTTCTCTGGGCAACCTGTTCCAGTGCCTCACCACCCTCCTAGTGAAGAATTTCTTCCTTATATCTAATCTAAATCTACCCCCTTTAAGTTTAAAGCCATTTCGCCTTGTCCTATCACTACATGCCCTTGTAAAAAGTCCCTCTCCGGCTTTCTTGTAGGCCCCCATCAGGTACTGGAAGGCTGCTATAAGGAATCCCTGGAGCCTTCTCTCCTCCAGGCTGAACAACCCCAACTGTCTCAGCCTGTTCTCATAGGAGAGGTGCTCCAGCCCTATGATCATCCTCATGGCCCTCCTCTGGACTTGGTCCAACAGGTCCATGTCCTTCTTATGTTGGGGGCCCTAGAGCTGAACTCAGTACTCCAGGTAGGGTCTCCCAAAAGCAGAGTAGAGGAGGAGAATTGCCTCCCTTGACCTGCTGGCCATGCTTCTTTTGATGCAGCCCAGGATACGGTTGGCTTTCTGGGCTGTGAGCGCACATTTCTGGGTCATGTTGAGCTTCTCATCAACGAACACCCCCAAGTCCTTCTCCTCAGGGCTGCTCTCAACCCATTCTCTCCCCAGCCTGTATGGGTGCTTGGGGTTGCCCCGACCCATGTGCGGGACCTTGCACTTGGCCTTGTTGAACTTCATGATGGTCACACAGGCCACCTCTCAAGCCTGTCAAGGTCCCTCTGGATGGCATCCCTTCCCTCCAGCGTATTGACCGCACCACACAGCTTGGTGTCGTCAGCAAACTTGCTGAGGATGCACTCAATCCCACTATCCATGTCACTGACAAAGATGTTAAACAACAACAGTCCCAATATTGACCCCTGAGGAATGCCACTCATCACTGGTCTCCACTTGGGTGTTCAGCCATTGACCACAACTCTCTGAGTGTGACTATCCAGTCAATCCCTTACCCACTGAGTGGTCCATCTGTCAAATCCATGTCTCTCCAATTTAAAGAAAAGGATGTCATGCGGGACAGTGTCAAATGCTTTGCACAAGTCCAGGTAGATGATATCAGTTGCTCTTCCCTTATCCACCAATGCTGGAACCCCATCATAGAAGGCCATCAGATTTGTCAGGCACAATTTGCCCTTAGTGAAGCCATGTTGGCTGTCACCAATCACCTCCTTATTTTCCATGTGCCTTAGCATAGTTTCCAGGAGGATCTGCTCCATGATCTTGCCAGGCACAGAGGTGAGACTGACTGGCCTGTAGTTCTCTGGGTCTTCCTTTTGTCCCTTTTTAAAAATGGGGGCTATGTTTCCCCTTTTCCAGTCAGTGGGAACTTCACCGGACTGCTATGACTTCTCAAATATGATGGATAGTGGCTTAGCAACTTCATCTGCCAGTTCCATCAGGACCCGCAGATGCATCTCATCAGGTCCCATGGACTTGTGCACCTTCAGGTTCCTTAGATGGTCTCGAAGCTGATCTTCTCCTACAGTGGGTGGTTCTTCATTCTCCCAGTCCCTGCCTTTGCCTTCTGCAACTTGGGCAGTGTGGCTTGAGCACTTGTCGGTGAAGACTGAGGCAAAAAAGTCGCTGAGTACCTCAGCCTTCTCCATATCCCAGGTAACCAGGGCTCCCATTTCCTTCTGGAGAGGGCCCACATTTTTCGTAGTCTTCCTTTTATCACTGATGTACCTATAGAAGCTTTTCTTGTTGCCCTTGGCGTCCCTGGTCAGATTTAATTCTATCAAGGCTTTAGCTTTCCTAACCTGATCCCTGGCTGCTCAGACAATTTCTCTGTATTCCTCCCAGGCTACCTGTCCTTGCTTCCACGCTCTGTAGGCTTCCTTTTTGTGTTTGAGTTTGTCCAGGAGCTCCTTGTTCATCAATGCAGGCATCCTGGTGTTTTTGCCTGACTTCCTCTTTGTTGGATGAGCTTAGAGGAGGTGATCCTTGAGTATTAAGCAGCTTTCTTGGGTCCCTCTTCCCTCCAGAGCTTTATCCTATGGCACCCTACCAAGCAGATCCCTGAAGAGGCCAAAGTCTGCTCTCCTGAAGTCCTGGGTAGTGAGCTTGCTGTGTGTCCTCCCTTGTGTCTTAAGGATCTTGAACTCCACCATTCCATGGTCACTGCAGCCAAGGCTGCCCTTGAGCTTCACACTCCTTGTTGGTGAGAACAAGGCCCAGCATAGCACCTCTCCTCGTTGACTCCTCTATCACTTGGAGAAGGAAGTTATCATCAACACGTTGCAGGAACCTCCTGGGTTGCTTATGCCCTGCTGTGTTGTCCCTCCAACAGATATGGGGGTGGTTGAAGTCCCCCCTGAGGACCAGGGCTTGTGAATGTGAGGCTGCTGCTATCTGTCTGTAGAGGGCCTCATCTGCTTGGTCTTCCTGGTCGGGTGGCCTGTAGCAGACCCCCACTATAATGTCACCTGTCTTTGCCCTCCCTTTAATCCTGACCCATAAGCTGCTTGAAATTTGCTGATAACCATGCTGTTATATGCAGACTGATTAGAGGAAATAAAGATATTCTGTTCCTTAAGTAGTCAATACATTTTATTGCAACTCCATACTAAGATGCTTCTTGGCACAGATCAGTGTTGCAGTAGAAGAAATCCTTGTAGTTTTCCTACAGTGGGAAACCATAGTTTCCTAAACCACAGGAGACCAGGTTTAGGAAACTGTAGGAGTTGGTGGAGGAAGCACTGAAGGGTTGGATTGACTTCAGGGGTGATTGAAATCTTACCTAAAATTTTTCTTCTTTCTGTATCAGTTTGTCCCTTTCAAAACTTCATGTCCAAAGTAGATTTCTTCTATCTGAAAACAGAACAAAACAAAACACATAATTTAAAATACAATTTGTGTTTCCAACAAAGAATTTTCACTACATCTTGACTTTTACATAGTGCTCCTATTCCCCAAAGACCACTGTGTTAACAAATTGGGAAAATACCATGCATTTGGAACTACAGTGATGTATCAGAGCTATATGATCACTACCTTTTGTGCTTTGTGGGCTGACTGTAGTTAGGCCCTGATGAAAGGGCAGCGTGTTTCACAGTTACTGGTGGCTGCTGATTAGACAGAAATTAAGCGTTATGCTGTCAGAAAGTCTCTTCAGCAGCATTTCTTTTTTTTTTTGCATCAAGATTTGATGTTCTAGTTCTCAGTTTAGGTCCCTGCTCATGAAATTTAGTGTTATCTTTTGGGATTTTCCTTCTGTACCTAGCATACATCTGTGTGCTTATATACTGTTACTTTTATACACAGTCCTGTTAAAGGAGTGTTATGTAAAACAGTTGCTAAGAAATTACATTTACCTCTGAGATCCTGAAGTTAGGCTTGATCTGAGTCAAATGAACAGGTAATATTGGGAAGGCATGAAGAGTAAAGATTTCAATAAATAGAGATGGAAACAGAATCCTGGTGGTTGGATATTGGGATTAAGGATACACAGACTCAAGCTCTTGCTCAGCTTCAGTCAAAGGCTTTTAGCATAGATTTTCCTGCCTCTGGCCAAGAGACACTGTTTGAACTTTAGTTTCTCACAGGCCAAGCCAGGATTTCAGCACTCATGCAACTTTACAAAATCTCTCCAGTGCCAGTATAGGACAAAACCTGACTTTAAGGGCTGTGATGAGACCAAATGACTTTTAATCAGTTTTCATGAACAATGGTAGTAAGCATGATATTAAATAACTACTTGCTTCCATAAAATGTATGACTTGACAGGAATGTTGATATGAGTTTTGACTTAGTCTTATGTGAAACTCGTAAGCCAAGAAGTTTAAAAGCAGAGAAATAGTCTTGACACTTTGAGAATAAGCTCTTTTTCCATCTTTTTCTTTTCTTGAGTCAGCTGCACTCATTTTTGTTTTAATTCCATTTTCCCTAAATGAAACAACCCTTTTTCAGTCTCATTTTGAAAGAATACAAATAGTGAGTCCAGCAAATGAGGTGTATAAATGTGTGAATTAGACACAAAATGTCAACACACAGTTGGCCTTTTTTGCATTTGCAGTTGTCATTGCCAAGGGAGTAAGTGACATTCAGCATTGGCTTCGGTGTTATATTGTAGCATGTCCCTGTGGCAGTATCCCAATGAGGCAGACAGAGTTTCAGAGTGAGAAGTGCAGAAGCAAATATCTTTTTTTTTTTCCTGTGAGTGGTTTCATGATGTTTTCCTTTGTGTGAAGGTAACACTGAAATAGCATAATCTAAGGCAAGTAAATTAGTTGTTAGTGAAAGAATTTCTTCTAGGGTGAGAGTTTTCAGCAGAGGGGAATATGAAGAGGAAGGATGCCTCAGTGCTGGAGTGCTGACATGAGTCTTGGAGACCGAGGTTCATTCAGCTTCTTTCTCTGAGAGCTACTTCTTATTAAATTGTTCTTTCCTCACTACCTCTGCTGTTTGAAGGGCATTGAAAACAGAAAGCTGAAAGGCCTGTGAAGAGCTCAGGTTGTTAGCTATTGAAAGCCATGTCAACATTTTTACGATCAAAATTATGATTTCTAGTCCCAGCATTCTGGTGGAGTTCAGAATCGCCCAAGGTTCAATGGTGGGCATTTTGGGCAAAAGTCATCCACGAGCCTTTATACAAGGGAATGGTGCCACCTATCACTCTCTACGTACAGGGGTAACTTGAAAGGACAGGAAACCTTCTTGACAGGACAGTTACTTCCTGCAGACAGAGTACTTCAACCTCAAAGGAAAACCACTGTGCTAAATAAGCTTCTCAGCCTGTAATGTGAATTTTTGAGAGACTGTTAAAATTACTGCTAACTGCTGCCCAGTCTGGTTTTACAGACTGGATATGGATCACTTGTGTTACAACATTTGTGGATCATAACTGAAGTGAGTTACTGCTTTATTCCTCTGGATTTAAAATAGGCTAAGATGGCAAAGAGCAAGTAGGCTTAGGGATGGGAGGATGAGGACATAAGACTACATGTTAGAAGTGGTGATGCTTGCACTTCATCTAAGTAATTCTGTTTCTGCTGTAAAAACACTTAACAGGGCACAGGAGATTTTTTCTTTGGAGATTTTTGAGCTCAAGGCTTTTCACTGGTTATCACTGAAAACACATATCAGCTACGACTGTTTGAAATTTCTGTACAAACTGAAAACTGAAGCAGCTGTTACTATAACAGTCCCACTGGAAAGTGCTTTTCTGCTAGTGTGTTTACCTAACTGAAGAGGATCGTAGAAATATACAGACAGCTCTGAATATGACAGGAACAATGTTAAATTAGATTGTTAACTTTGAAAACTTTTTGTAAAGAAGTATTTTTTTTATAATTATACTATCCATTTGTTTAGGAAATCTAGCTGGGTACCAGGAGCTCTGTGCAAATGACTGTCTAGTAGAATCCTGCGCCCACAACTAGGTGAGCCTTGTTTGAGTTCATTGCTTTTGATTTACTTAAGTAGGGAGAGGAAAGACAGCCAAGAAGGAAGTTTTCAAAACTTAAGTACTCAGTCAGATAACTATAAAGTTAAGGATTTTCTTTTGCGAACAGGCTCCTGTTTTGCGCAGTACACTCTACAGTTCAGGAATCATATGCAGTAAAGCTGTCTCTGTGGCCTTTAGTGCTTTCATATGCTCTGTAATATATTTGTGCAACTCTTTCCAGTTGGAACCTTGCCTCATTTAGATGGACTGGCGAGTGATGGAGGCAGCTGTTCATGTTTATTTTCATCCTTGTCCTTAAACAAATGGACTTTCTCATTCTCAATATGCTTGTTTCACACCCTGTGGTCAGTCCGTTTGTCTACTGAAGGCCCAAACTACTCTCAAACTGGTAAAAATCTGAATTGTGTTCATTAACTTTACTGGATTTATTCCAGATTTACATGGCTGTTACAGTTAGAGTTTTGCTCAAAATAAGGCACAGATGCTGAAGAAGACAAAACAGCATGTGACTCATACAGTTGGCAGGGCTGGGTTAATCTCCCTGAACATCAGCTTATTTAGACATACACCAAGTAATTATTCCACACCATGGAATAAGAGTTCTTAAAATGCTTTTTAGTATTGTGAAATAACAATTCTGAGCAGTCTTGTTTCCATATATTTGTTAGAAAGTGCTTGGTCTAAATTATGGCTGTGGGTTTGAATTCAGCAAGCTAAATCATGTGTAGGTGAAGAAGTTGCTCTTTATGACCTTGAATTTGCAGCTAACTTATGCTTTTAGATCCTTACACCACTTGGTCCCCGACTTGGTCAATGAGATTAATATTGGGTAGGTGTTGTTTAAATAGGCTTTTATTCAAATTTCTTGGACATCAGGAACTCAAATATCAGTTCAAAACCCAAAGAACTCCCTTATTCCCCCTCCTGATACGTTTAAAATGCTTTGCTGTATTTGCCAGACTGTGCTGGCATTGTATGCAAAGGATATGCCTATGCATTCATGAGTTTGTGTGATTGCACAGTACTTGCCTACTGGGTTCTTTCATTTAGAAACTCCTCCGTTGAGCTGGGAAGTATCTGAGGCAGCTGCAAACACCTCTGCTTACCTTCATCACCTACACGTTCCACTTTAACAAATGGAAAAGAGTTTGCCTAATAGAATAGAAGTACATCACTTTGCTTTCACAAAGTACTTTTTGATACTGCCATTATGAGAGATAGGTGAGATATTTTCAAAGAAACAATAAAATTGGCTAATGTAAAGGTATTTTTAACTAGCCCTCGAAGATGTGTTTCCCTTCTGAATGTCTCTTATTTATCCTTCATGTTTCTGGATTCAATATATATGGCATTATTTAAATACAATTTGGTGTGAGGTATTCTGGAGCATACATTATTTCTTGCTCTATATATGTATAAATGTGAATTTTAAGAAAAAAACATACCTTCCTTGTGCTCTTCCTGTACTGTAGAATGGAGATTGCATCATTCCACTTGATGTTGGTTAGGGTTAAGGCATTTTTGGGGCTGTATTTCTGGAATATGGGAGGGCAGCTATCCCAGCTAAAAGAGCTGTCTGGCTGCTGTCCCATAGCTTTGCAGCTTAGTCAGAGCAGAAGGTATCAGTGAGATCACAGGGTAGAGAAGAAACTGGTGAATAATCACAAAGGGCCATCACTAATTGTTATCGCTTGAATATTTTGATCAGAGATAAGGCAATGACTATAGCTAAGGAAGAAAAGGGAGTCCTGTGATTGAGGTTGAAGTAAGGTGTCCTTATTTTCTACATTTTCCTGTGAAGAGCACAAGCTATTCATTCCAGGAGAGGCAACGGGATAGTCCTGTGAGGTGTGTTCTTTTCTTGCAGGAAAATGGAAAGCGGTTTGGAGTAAATAATAGCTAGCATGTATATCTCAGACTAAAGAGACAAGGCTAAGGCACTTGTACTGAGAAAGGCAAAGTAGAACCTCAAAAACCAAACCAACAAAAGCCATAAGCTCTGGTTGCTGTCACGGCATCATGCTGTTGCATTGAGTACCTATTATCATGGCCCAGAGAGCACTGGGAGCCTCAGTTGCTTGAAAGGCTGAATTGCCCTGACCAGATTCAGCAGGGACCTCCATCCATGGCAAGGAGCACCAGACAGAGCTCGATAGGCAGCCCTGTCTCTAGCAGTCCTGACTTGCTGCCTGAACATCCCAGACTGACCCTGGACCTGACCCTAGCTCACCCTGTGTGATGGTCCCCAGCCTCTGGCACTGTCCCCAGCCTGGCTCTGCTCAGGTTCTGTGGGGCTGTCCCGTTTGGTGGGGCAATGCCCTGCCTGGGCCATGGTCACAGCCTGGCTTCCCTTGCAGGGAGCAGCCCCCTGCTCCCTGACACCTGTGTTCAGTGTTTGTGTTGCTGAGCTAACAAGAGCTTTCTAAGCTCTTTTAGGCAGAGAGGGAATAGGAATGCATCCAGGATGAATGTTGCATCCTCATGGCACCATAATGGCAGAGAAACTGGCAAAAGGCTCATTATGCTGTAATAGTCAACACGTTGTCGGGAATAACAAGTGGCTGCTAAAGTTTTAGTGTGACTTAAATCTAGATAGGCCTGCTATTTTTTCTTTTCTATAATCTTCCATATTTCTTGATTTTTATGTGGAGGAAGATTGAGTATCTGCTTCCTGAGACCAGTGGAGATTAGGTGAGAGCATGCAGATGTTAATGTCTCTTGTACTTGGACATGAACTTTACAAAATGTTTTCTTTTTTCAAGACTTTAGGGAAAAATACATTATTCCAGTTCCTAATTTCCAAATGTGTACAGAGTTGCATGTGGAACTAATTAAAAAAGGTAGAAGGCGTTATCTTCATGTAGCAATATTGTGTCAGGGACCATTGAGACAAAAGTTCTTTCTGCCTGCTCAAGCCTACCAAGCCAAACCTGTGGATTTCTGGTGAGATCGTTCGTACTCCATGGCATAATTGCATTGTGAAAATGCTATTTTATTTTAACAATATAATGAAATACTCACTCCTGCATCACAGGAATTGTCATAAATATTTTTTTCCTTCTCTTCTCCTGTTCTCTCTTTCATTCCATTTATCTTTTATTCTCAAATAATCTTTGATTATTTACTTGCTGCACAGTGTTTGCTGGGTGGTATATTTTCTTTAACAATCTTACTGCAATATCCGTAATACAATTAACTTTCTTACAGTATTCAAGGTGTAATATCAATAGAAAGAGAGATAAAAGGCTTTTTAATTTGTATTTGCTTATTTACAAAATCTTGTGCAATTCCTTGGAAAACAAGGAGTTTAACTACTTATTAATGCCGTTTTGCAGGTACTATATTCACGTGCCTTTGAAATGAAATTGTTCGAATATTGGAATATGTCAGAAAGAGAAAATTTCCACTTTCTGTAATCCTTGACTTCTGGTTGACCATCTGATTTTTTCACATTCCAGTTAGCTTTGATATGCTCTAGGCAGGCGCTCTTTGTAGCGGGGAAGAGCTCTGGCTATATAAAAGGCTGGAAAGGCAGTGAGGCAGTTGAAGAACCCAGGCAAAAGAAAGACCAGTTGTTGGTGGTGCAGGTGTAGAGCTGACAACAGAAAAAGACTTCGTACTTCAGCCTTTAAGATAATGGTTCCCAAATTGGTAGTGTTGAAGAGCTGAGTGTCGCTTTACTCTGAAGGTTTGCTGCTCCTTACAACAAGGAGAGCCTTTTCAGGGTAGTAGAGGCTACAGAGCTGTGACCAGGGTAGAATGGCCCCTTTGATCCTAGTATGGATAACTTTGGAACATGTGGGAAAGGTGGCAGTGAGCAGAAGCTACAAAGCCAAATTCTGAGCTGCACTGTTGGGGCACCTGAAGTCATCTAGTGGATGTGTAGTTGGTCCCGTACAATTTCGAGAATCCTTAAGACAGCATTATATTTTGCAGGGCGACAAATTACTGAGCTGTATAGATAGGAGGGGCAAGGGCACGTAGCACAAACAATTGATTTATTCAGTCACTGAGTCTTTCAAACCACAGAAGCATCAGAAATAATCTCTAACAGAAAGAAGTAAAAATGCAGATGTATGTAGTGCCTCCTTTCCTTCTCCCCTGGAGCATTTTAAATTCATAAGGCATCATCTTTCTGACACTGATTCCTGTCTCTTTGCAGGTCAGCAGGGTGTTCTTCTGGAGTGATGGTAGGCTACAGGCTATACCCATGATTATCTATCTGCAATTATCTGCCTTTTAAAACTGTGCAGAACAAAAGATCACCAATTTACCTTCACCTAACAAATGGACAGTGAATGTTTGCAAGCCGCTAAATTTGAATAAAAGCCATTTGGAGTAAATAGTTAACATGGCTGACACGAGGAGTCTGCTGCAGGTTTTGAGCTCTTTGTATTCACTGGTGTATTGCTGCAAACTACCAGAAAGACAGAGGTAAAAGAGAGGAGATGGTTCCCCTAGAACAATAATAGAGCAGCAAAGTGTTCTAATATAGCTGGCAGGTTTGCTTATCTAATGCTATTTTAAGCTAATGAAAGCAGTATTTCATCTTTGGATCAAGGTTTATACGTATTCTTACAGTGGTGAGGGTTGTCAAAGTAATTGATGTACTGCCAAAACTGCAGTGAGGATACAAATAGATTCTTGTGTGGGTTGGAGTAGATCTCATGGTAATTTAGTGGCAATTGGTGTGTGTAGGAAGACTTGTTCTGAGGTGAAAACAGTCCATTGGTAATGTAGATCTTGAGGAAGATAGATGTTGCCTCTCTGAATTGGGCCAGTAATTTATCTAACCTTGTATTTTGCTTAGATCAATGGCCAAAACTTCAGAAGAAGATGCAACCATTTTTTAATGGCCTGGACTAGCTTCTCTTTACATCTGCGTATGATGGTTATGTTTTGGCCCTTTAACATGAGCAAAGGTATGGTCCCTGTGATCAGCTGCTGGTACGGATGCTTTGCGGGAGAGTGAGGAAAGTATTCATTGAGCTTGCTCTAGGTACCTAGCAAGGATGTGATGCACCACGCTAACCTTCAGAAGCCAGCATTTCTTGTATGTCAGCAAATAGCTGTGTGATCTTTCTGGGTGGCCTGACCGTGTTCTTCGTTCTCCTCCCTGTGCATTCTCGTGCTACAGTGCAACGGCACAACCCCCTTGTTCTGCGGTGTGCTCTGTGATCCCTGACACAGACTCCTCCAGATCAAGCGCTTGGCCACAGCATATGGCAGCTCTTATTCCTGCTTCTCATCATAAGAAAAACAAGGCTCAAAGGTGAGGCAGCAGTGAACCCCCAGGTCTTGTTCTGTTACAGACTTACGCAGTTACGGTGTGGATCTCTACTGGAAGCTCAGAAGTGTTTCTAGGTCCTTCACTTTAGATACAGGAAAGTGGCTTTGTGTACTTGATAGAGCCATTTTGTGTTAATTTATACTGCCCAAAGGTGCAACTGGGGAGTTAATGAAGACTAGCAAAGGTGTTGAATATGACTATGCATTTCACTGAATCAACAAATCCTTATGTTTCTTTTAATACAAAAAAATTTGATACTTCTCATGACACTACCCAGTTAAACCATGTCTTCTGCTCTCTTGAAATTAGAAAACAAGCTCTTAGATATGTGCAAGAGATGGATGATTGATTTCTAATAATGTATCTTAACTGAGGTTTTTTATTTTAAGAAGCTTCACCTTATGTTTCCAAAGGTGTCCCTTTTGGACAAATCTGCTTTCCAAGTAGAAGTGATGACATCTTGTGATGTGTCAGAGAGAAGTAGGCAGAGAGCTGGTCCAGCGTTTTGGTTTCTTTCTTTCCAGTGAAGAATGGCAGGGGCACTGCAGGCAAGAGTCGGGGAAGACTGAGCCCAGTAAAATATAGCCAAGGACAAAGGTGGGTGTAAATGACCTGATTACAATGAAAGGAAAAGCATACTGTGTTCAGTCACTGTTTCTGAAGAGGAACTGTATATTTTTTGCTGTTCCTACTGCTATACGGTTTAAGGTAGATCCTGTTTGCATTACAAACCTTTTTTAAAAACTGCAAAAATACAGGGCAATAAATAGCATTTTGTTTGGAGAAAGCCTACCAGTGATCTGTTACTGCTATGAAGCTCTAGTAATCAGTCACTGGTGTTACTGATGTAATGTATGTACCAGTTGATATGTATCAGCTAGATGGTACACAGATGACTTATTTGCTTGTTTTCACTTTGCCTGCTTTGGCATGAGTATGACTTGTAAGCTTTAAATATGTGAAAAAGTAAAAATAACAATGATAATATTTTCCTTGGCTATCCCAATTACCATGCACACCATCTAGATTTGTTTTCTTATGCAGTTTAGTTACTATGGTCCTGCTTTTTTTTTTTTTTTTTTTGGTCTGTGTCATGTGTCCACCCAGGATATTACACTAACCAGATCTGTGAAAATATTTAGGTGTCTTACGGACCTTTTTTGTTTGTTTGTTTTCTTTTGCAGGGCGTGGCTAGGGGTAGGAAGCAGTACTATTTTAATAGTTGAAGTAAGACAGTGATTTCCATTTTCTTTGATGTAGGTACCCTTTTCCAGTTGAGGTGAAGGCACACTAATAGCTAATTTAAGTCTGAAAATGGATTTGCTTTTCTTTTGCCTTTTATGAACTTCACAGAAATTGCCTGTGATCTTTCAAGGGTTGTTAGATGATTGAGAATCACTGAAGTATCAAAATTTGTATACAATGGGAATCGATTGAAAACAGTTGTAGGATTCTGCCAGTAGATGGTGCAGTTAGTAAAAATATACTGTAGAGACTTCAGCATGAATGAACAAATTTGGGGTTTTGTGACTTCTGACAAGATCTTTGGCTCATGAGGCAAATTAACTGGTTGGTTTGATTTAATATTTTCTTCTGTTACAGTAAATGTTGTGACCTGGTAATCTCAACTACAGAATTTAGAGAAAACTATAACTGCTACAGTACTCAAAATGATGAGTTTGGAAGTAAATTTGCAGTTATTCTGCTCAATGGTTGAATATGCTGTTAGGTTAAATTCTCTCTACCCTATATAGTGCAGACTAGTACTATGACAAATCTAGTCTTTCATACTTGGACAAAACATTTTGGAGCTTTCTAAGGTCACCTGCAGCTGGACCTTTTTGAGACAGCAGCATGCTGCAACTTGGTTTTCTTTTAAATTGGAGGTTCCCATACTTTAAGAACTAACAGACTACAGTTAATTTGAATGTTTTCTGAGAAATGCTATGTTCCTTGGAGGTACTGTGAAAAATTGCTGTAAAAACATTCTTCAGCATGGCTAAACTGATAAGCTACAGATTTTTTAATGCAGCTTCTAGAGGCTATGCTTGGAAACCTTTGGCATAAAGGATCAGTTTCTGCAATATATTTCAAAAATATTAGGGAGCACTATGAAGAGCTAAAACTGTCAGTATTCCAGAATCTGAGCTTGTTACTGATAGTAATGATGAACATCATTAAACTGAAGTTGTTGGAAGGATTTTCTTTAAAGTTTTAAGTTGACAGAAGTAAAGGTATAACGTATACCTCTGAGTCTGTATAAAACTGAAAGTATAGTTCTCAGGTATGAATTGACCATTTATTCAAATGGCTAGGTACTCAAATTAATGACTTTGTGATAACACAATGAAAAATTTCACAGTATTTAGGAAATTCAAGGAAACATTTTATGATGAGCTGCATCAGTCCTTTAGCTTGTGAAGCATGCTATTGGCCATGGAACAGTCAAAGTAAAAACCATTTTTCAGTTCTTGAGCACAATCTAAAAATGATAAAGATGGGATCAATAGCTGTCCCACTACTGTGGTTTTTGTTTGTTTGAATAACTCTGTAGGTAGTGTTGACTATATGTTTTGGAAGGGCTGAAGACAAGGCAAGAGAGGAAATTGGGAATAAAGGGAATAGTAGGGGGTAAAATTAGGGGAATTTTTGTAAGTTTGGCTAAAAGAACATGTGCAACTCTCCTGATGGGTTGCTTATTTTGCTCAACACTACGGCCAATATTTTCAAAAGCAATTAGAACAGTTGCATGCATCAATTTCATGCACCAAGTGAGACACCTCTTGCACTCTCTGCTCTCTAGAAATGCTGAATTACTGCTTTGCCTTTCAAAGGGAGATCTGTTCTTTTAAGATGCTGCTTATTGAACATCTGAAAATTAAGCGACTCGCTATCACTAGTAGAGTATGGTGAATTAGGCCAAGGTTGAGGAATGAGCTGATATTGATCATTTTGGCACAAAGTGGATAGGAATAAAGTACTTGTAAAACTACTGATCCACTTTTTATTTTTTAGGAAGCTGAGCTACTTTAGAAGAGTCATCCTGCTTTTTGACCCACTCACACTGCTAGAGAGAAGAGGTTCAAACCAGAAAGCTTTTGATGCTTCCTCTGCATGGCATTGTCTTACATAGCTTTCCAGTTAATAAATGCTGTGTTTTAAGCCCAAGCAGTGCACCAAGTTCTGCTGAAAATTTATTTTTGTGAACTAATTTCACTTCCAGGATTCTTGGTCCCTGCTGCCCATTGAGAGTGCTGCCTACACCCCAAGCCTATCAGCAAATCAAACCACCCCAAGACTTTCCTGACAGTTGTTTGCAAGCTGCTAAGTAAAGCCTTGCATCTGACACTGTGAATCATGGTATGCAATACCTAAAATGGCAGATGAATTGCCTGTTTCCCCTGAAGTGTTAGCTCCTCTCATCTTACACCGGGATTGTAAACTTTGTGTTTCACTGTATGTGGTGTTTGCCTGGTGTTCTGAGGCTGGGGGTAACTCGCAGGTGCTCTGTTTGTCAGCAGGTTATGAACTTGATGTTCTTGGAGAGTTTAGGGACTTTTTAACAAAAAACATGTTATTTCTTTTGGTCACGTTGCTTCTGTCATTGTTCCACAGGTGGCAAGAGACTATGCATTCCTAATCTTCAGTCTTCTCAGCTCTCCACAAGAAGTACATGTGCTGTAAATATCACACAGCTCCTTTAATTAGGTAATTAGCAGTGGAATGACAATGCTAAGAAATCAGGACTGGAAAAAATAATAGACTTTCTGGGCCTTAACAGTCCATCAGTTACTACAGTAATCTTTTAGTCTCATTCCTTTATGATCTAATATCCTCGGTGGTACTGTCATGTCTATAATTCTGTTCCTATCAGTGAAGCTGCACAGCCTAATAGATCTGTCCCAGGTAAGCAGTTTTCACTCTGCAAAACATAGATGCTTTGCCTACTCAATGGTCCATGTCAGCTATTAAGTACTGACAATGATATTCTCTGAATAGCCTTTCAGCAAACAGCTTATTTCTGTTAGCTGGCACAGTGCAACTGTAATATCATAGGGTGAAGTGTTTTTTGGTTGCTGGTTGGAGTTCTTGGTTATTTTTATTTTTCAGAAATGCTTTTCCGTATTCAGTATCAATTCAAGCAATAGTGATATCTTTATGCAAGTATATTGGGTCAAAAGTATGTCCTTACTCAACGTGGCTTTTAAGAAATTGGTGCACAAACTGTGACCTGCCATTAGCAGTTCATCCTTCAACTTACAGAACACATTTATTAATCATCCAGTATGCTTTGCCAGTTGGGAAAAGCTTTGAAGATTCATTGTTTCAGGGTTCATCAGTTGGGTGTTTTTACCTTTTTTCTTTATTTTCTAAAGAGAGAAACAGTAAGAATAGGATCTGCTTTTATGAAGTGCATTCTTTGACTTTTTCCACAGTATGCTGTTACTAAGATGATTAATTGCTCAGGCTAGAATATAGGACTCTTTTCAGAGAGACTTCTTTATCTGATAGAGGCTAAATTCATTGGGGGTGGGGAGAGGAAAATACATTGGTTTTGGCTTACAAAATGGTTTGTATATTTTAGAAGTAAAGTAAAAAACCCCCAGCATTTCTGAGAGGACAGACATGAGAGAAAAAGAAAGGAAGCTCTGGTACTGGTACTATGCATAGTTTTGCAAAGATCCAGACTAATTTTAAATAAACTTTAAAGTGCTCGGTTACAGGGAGAGATGGAGCAATGCCTTGTTTCCACAAATACTTGCAACGTAGCTCAGCTAGTTTGTAGCTTCAAAGACAAGCTAAACAAAAAGATGAAGTAAGTCCTGTTTGTTGTTTAGGAGCTAGTAGACCAAGCTGGCTGGCAACAGGAAGAGTTAATTCAATGTGTGTACACAGGAGACCTAACTGTGCTTTTATAGTAGTGCATTTGTCTGCAAACTAAGCCTCTGGACCCTCTGCATGACACCTTGTGCAAAGTCATTCACAGTTGCGTTGTGTGAGGTACTGTCTTCAGGAACATCATCTCGAGGGAAAGCCATCTGGGTTTGTGTTACTGGGGAAGTGTACTTGATATCACCTTTCTAGGAGAAAGGTTGGACTGTTGTCCTGTGGATCCAGCTGGCTCCTTGGAGTGTCCTGAGAACGGGGTCACCTCTGCTGGGATGTTCTCTGCACACCTCAGGTGAGATGCTGGATGGTGTCTAGAGCCCAAAGGAGGAGCTGGAGGAGAGGCCACTCAGGACCCAGAGCTCTGCATGGATTTTCACAAATAGTACTTTCTGCAAATGAAGAACCCTGCTGATCCTGGTGAGAGGTACAGATAGTCTTGGGAAAGAGAATGCAAACAAGCTTGTGTGCATTTGTTGTGCTCTCTTTCCAAGCTTAGATGCTGTCTGGACCTCGGATAACAAGTGCCATTTGTTGAGGATTTGCTTTAGTCTGGGGATGGATGAACAGCAAAATCTCTCAAAGAACATAACAACCTGTATGACAATAGTGATAAGTAAAGGATCAGAAGTAAATTCTGACTTGCTTTGTGGCCTAGAGACATACAAATATCTTTATCTTATCCTCTGTTCTTCAAAGGGTGGTCTGTGTGGATCCCCTGTTTTCCCTCTCTGTATTTCACTGTGTATGCCCTTCTGCAGTGAGTGTTGAGCAGATGGACTGGACTGGCATAGGTTGAGTTCCAGCAGCTGGTTCTTCTGTAACACAAAATAGGGAGGGATCCATCTTCTTTAGCAGCTATGAGAATGCCTGTTTTGCGGTGCTGACAAAATTGGGTTCAACTGCAGGACCCTATCTATGTAGGAATGTTTCTGGTGGTTTGATTCTTCTCCAAAGCCAGTCCTGCTTTCTGTTTGTGTCACAATGAATGGTCTGATACACTGTACACTACTGAGGAAAGCTATGGTGGCTTAATGTGTATCTCTAAGCTAGTGTGAACCGAGCCTGTGGCAGTGTTAGAGGTGATCTAAATCCAGGTGGCTTCGCTGGCTGTAGAGATTTTGACTGGGATGGGGAAAAATGAGGGAAAATCTTGTGAGGAGGGAAAATCCTTTTCCTTCTGCCTCTTTCTCTCTGTCTCTTTCCCTACCAGCTTCATGAGAGAAAACTTGTAGCTTTCAGGTCTGTATATTTTCCAAAAATTATTGCATTCTGTATATAATAGGTTGTTTCTTGTAAATGAAAAATAAAAGAAGGAATTTGGGCTCAGTCTAGAGTAGATTTTCTGGTTTTCCTTGAGGATTTTCATTTCTACAAAAATAAAGCAAGTTTTGTGCATAGACTTCTGTATTTTAACAGAACTTCTAATCTTTTTATACCCAAATAGCTACCCCTGCTTGTCTTCCTTATCACCATCCCAAGCTGCTCCTCCCACTCCAGATGAAACCTAAGAGCAGGTTGGAGTACTGGAGGTGTCCTTAGTGGTCAGACTGCATCTCTTAATCACCTCAGAAGGACAAGTTCTGTTTTTCAAGGAGTAGGTTAGAGAAAAAAGGAGCAGCACTGGAGCGGAAAAAAAATTGGGGCCTATTTTGGAATGCAAAATACCTCTCACCGCTATCAGCTCTTTTGTTCAGCCTTCAGAAATGCAAGCATTAATCCTGTCCCAGAGTTAGAATATCAAGCCACTACTTCTGTTGAGGCTTTCCTGCCTTCCTCTCGGTATCACTTATGCTGTATAACTAAATTTTGAGTTGTGTGAAATGATTAGTTATTATATGTGGGTTGAATTAGCCATACAATACATACTGCTTTAGATGTAAATAATGCAGCCAGAGGACAGACTAGATGATCTCTGGAAATTTTTCCTGCACTTTGATTCTGTTATGGATATGATGAGACGGTGATGGGTTTTTGTTTACCCAATGTGGTTGATAGGTTTTCCCTTTGAAAAAAATGAAAGATTGTTTTTGACAAGTTACTTCTGCCCCAAAGTTCCTTGCTCCTGCTACTTCATCTTGTCCATGAAAGATGAAAGACTTTTGCTACCTGCTCTAACTGACTGAGGGACAATGTGCAGAAAAAAGGGAAAATCCAGTGGGAGATGGAGGTGAAAGTAATGTCAGGGCAATGTATATCTTTATCTAAAATGGTCTTAAATATATAGGAATTTCTTATATGCAGTACTGGTGTGTGTGCAGCAATATCTATATAAAAATACCATATTTTGCCCCCATCTGACTACGATAAGGTAGGAGCTTTTGTAACTGGGACATTTGTTAGTAATTACAGTACAGATTTATCAGACTAACAGTTATATCTAGGGGGCGAAACAAGAAACAGTAATAGCACAAAAGATGCTTCAGTAACAAACTGGATAACAGAAAAGCTGATATCCTCCATCAGCTTTTTTACTCAGGTTGAGCAATTGGATCAGAGAAGTCAATGGCACCTTGTACACGCGATGTACAGGAGCATCACTGTCTGTGGATCCCAGCTGGAAAGTAACATGATAGCACATTTCTTCCTGCCAGCGGTGTCCCCTTGTCAGCAAAATTGTCATCATTAATCCTCTTCTTTCAGGTTGCAAAGCGGCTGTGAGAACGCCTGATTGGCCCCATTGTCATGGTGGTACAATATTGCTTGACTGAAGTTTTCTGATGGCAAAGACTCTGCATACTGTGAAGGTTCTGAAAATAAGGTTGTACAAATGTGTTCTGTGACATGTTAGCACTTTTTAACTATACATCAGGTATTGTTCTGCTTGTTTATAAAATGTATTCACCACAGCTTTAGGTGGTGGCTGGAAGAGTTGCTTGTTGTTTGTGCTGTGAACAGTAATGTAGTGACATAAACAGCAATGGCTGCTTCTAGGATGTTAGGAAAACTGAAATTAGCCCATAAACATTTTTATCAAATTTATTTTTGTTATTTATATAAATACCTAGTTCTTTAGGATGTACAAAACTGAGGTGGATGTTTCATGCAAACAAACTACCACAAATTCCTTCTTGTGTTTTTTGCTGCCATATTGGCCAGAAATATGAGCAGTCTTCTGCCTCTATAACATCAAAATATTAGAAGGTCTGTAAAACAGTGCATTTCTATTTTCTCTTCCTTTTTTTTTTTTTCTTTTTGTTTTGTGCTGGGATTTTTTTGTTTGTTTTTTGTTGAATCTTCAGTGCCAGGAAAAGTACTGGAACACTGTTTGAATCTGTCTGGGACTTTTTCCATTACAGAAGATACACACATTTGCTGTTTTTTTTTTTTTTTTTGGGGGGGGGGGGGTTTAGTCCTAGAGGACTTTTGTCATTTGCACCCTCAGCAAGTTTGCAGATGACACCAAGCTGAGTGAGTAGTGCAGTTGACACGCTAGAAGGGCAAGATGTCATGCAAAGGGACCTGGACAAGCTGGGGAGGTGGGCCTGTGTGAACCTCATGAGGTTCAACAAGGCCAAGTGCAAGGTCCTGCACCTGGGACGGGGGAACCACCAATATCAATACAGGTTGGGGGATGAAGAGATTGAGAGCAGCCCTGCGGGGAAAGACTTGGGGATACTGGTGGATGAAAAGCTGGACATGAGCCGGCAATGTGCGCTTGCAGCCCAGAAAGCCAACCGTATCCTGTGCTGCATCAAAAGAAGGATGGCCAGCAGGTCGAGGGAGGTGATTCTGCCCCTCTACTCTGCTCTGGTGAGACCCCACCTGGAGCACTGCATCCAGCTCTGGGGCCCTCAGCACAAGAAGGACATGGACCTGCTGGAGTGGGTCCAGAGGAGGGCCACCAAAATGATCCGAGGGCTGGAGCACCTCTCCTACAAGGACAGGCTGAGGGAGTTGGCTGAATTCAGCCTGGAGAAGAGAAGGCTGTGGGGAGACCTTATTGTGGCCTTTCAGTACTTAAAGGGGGCCTACAGGAAGGATGGAGACAATCTTTTTAGCAAGGCCTGTTGTGACAGGACAAGGAGTAATGGATTTAAACTAAAGAAGAATAGAGTTAGACTAGACATAAGGAAGACATTTTTTACAATGAGGGTGGTGAAGCACTGGAACAGGTTGCCCAGAGAGGTGGTAGAGGCCCCATCCCTGGCAACATTCAAGGTCAGGTTGGACGGGGCTCTGAGCAACCTGATCTGGTTAAAGCTGTCCCTGCTTACTGCAGGGGGTTGGGCTGGATGACCTCTAAAGGTCCCTTCCAACCCAAAGCATTCTGTGATTCTATGGTGTCTAAAGTGTATTCAAGAGTTTACCTGCTTAATACTTTAATCTACAGTGAAGGTAGGAAAAGAAGGAAAGTTGGAATATTAGGGTTATAATGGGGGGTAGAACATGTTAAGTTGTAATGAGTTATCTGGAGCACAAAGGGAGCAAGCACAGAACCAAAGAAGTAAGATTTGATCATTGTAGCAGAAAATAGGGGCAATAACTTATTTTTGATCCTAAGGAAGGATGGCAGTATATTGTTTTAATAGTATTGGAATTTGAAGTAACGGAGTCCTTGATGGAAGATGTAGTAATGTGTAAGGAGTTAAATGCTGATCTCAAAGATACTTATGCTGGGAAAGGTGAGCATGCATGAGCAAATGTGGTAAAGGATATACGTGATATTATACTTGCAAGATAGAATCATGAAGAAAGTACTGGCCTTGGCTACTGTGCTTACACCATGTCATTAAGCATATCTTTAAGACTTTTGTATATTTTGTCTGCTTCTGTGGTTGTGCGAGATTTGTAACAATTTATAATTAACTAGTATACATTATTATTTGAAAAAGGTGGGGGGCAGGGAAGAGAACCTATGGACTTGGAATTGATAAAACACTTGTCTAATCAGCATGCAGTTACACTAACTTTTCTGAGAAGACCTGATTTTGGGGCAAAGCTTACTTACTTCCCAGATTATTCTTCTCTATCTCATTTTAACAGGTCAAGAGAAAGGAGATAGTCAAGATAAAACCTCAGGAATAAGACAGTAGAGACATCTTGTCTCACTATTTTTCCGTGATATCCCTCATGTGGCACTTGCTCCTCACATACGTTAAAGCAGGCCAAACTGCAAATGTGAAAAGTGTGCAGCAAAGTCTCTCTTGGCAGGAAACTTAAGGGAGGTGATATAGTGACAGGGAAGGATATGTTAGTTTTGGCTGCAAAGTGCTTGGTAATTATTTGAACAAGAACATCTTGACATTTTTTTTCCTAATCTTGATCCCATACCTGCTAATCTGTATGTGATGTCTGTCAGAGTTCTGCCGATCAGTTGACATGGTTAGAGATTGTTCTGTCTCTGCTTAAGAAATGTCTTTTTCCCCATGCCCCATGAAAGCTTGAAAAGGAAACATGTGATGACAAAAAGACTGAACTTGATGACTCATAAAGAGGCCATGCAGATAGAAATGGGTGCCTTTATACAGCCTTAAAACTTGTGCTTTGATTCAGAATGCAAGTTACATTAAACTACTTTCTTTGTTTTGGGTTTTTTGGGGTTTTATTTTTCGTGGGGCTTTTTTTCGGTTTTGTTTGTTTGTTTGTTCTTTGAAATAAATACAGTACAAAAAGCCCTCAGGAGTAATGATGAGTACTTAGTGTTCTTGCAATTCTGGCCGTTTTTAAGGGACTTCACTATAGATTTTAGATCTTACCTGTACCATGTTGGTGGCTTTTGTCCTCAGACGGACATATGTGATGAGGGGCCTGACAGCAGCATCATAATGAGTTCTTGATTCATCAGATCTCTTCGACCTGTTCTTAAGTCTTGCTGGCTCAATTAAGGGACCTGAGGCTGCACTTAAACATATTCCTGAAGGAGTTTGCTCTGAAGCCAGGCCTGAAACCTTAAAAAGACATGATTTTTTTAAATTATTTTTTCTTTTTTTTTTTTTTTTTTCCCCTGCTAACAGGCTGGTGAACCTTGATCTTTCCAGGCTTTATTCTCTAGTGTTTTAGTGTTTTGGCAAGCTTCCTTACTGCAAGCATTGCACATCAAGTGAACAAAAAAGCACTAATTGATCAATCACGAATAAACAATATAGTCCACTTGGCCACGAATAAGTATTTCACAGAAAGATCTGTGAGAACAAAGATATAAAAAGGCCATTGTTTAAGTAGCTTCCAATGAGATGTGAAAAGAATTCATGAGCAGCGTTATCACAGAAGAGGGATGGGAGTGGCTCTGTTCAATTATTGGTTAAAGTCTGGTTTTTTGTCCATGTCTTGATATTTGTTTTAGTAACGTTCTGTCCCTGTGAATATATTTGTTTGGCATTCTGTAGAAAGCAGCTTAAATTGTGTGCAGAAAGGTGCCATCCAAGACTCCTGATGGAGCATTTAAGGATTGGAGAGGTTTGTATTCTGAATAAGATCATCATTTGTGCGTATAGACTAATATCACAGTACACTTAGCTACTGCAAAGATTATCAGTGTTGGGTTTTTTTTGTTTTGTTTTGATGGATCCAGTGGTAGAATAATATATTTTGGTAGCTGGCTGGTTGACCATATTTAAACTAGTGGATATATACTATTAGTAATGAAATGTTTTAAAAAGAGAAACAGTAGCATTGCAACACTTTCCCTCACCTATAATGGACAAACCCCCACAGTTCTCAAGTAAAATTTTTCTACTTCTAAAAAAATTTGTATTTAAACAAGCACTGCACTATTTGATGCAGGAATAGAAATGTGGTTGTTCATTGGTAGCCCTGGTGTGCAGCCATGGTAAGTGGTAGGTAGGGTGTTGTTGTCTGACATTCCCATTGAAAATATGCTGTAACGAAGTTTGTGTTGGTAGCTGCAAACTGCATGTCTCTTACGCCAGGTTCAAGAGCAGCTATAGGCTGTCTTCCTTTTTTCTGTATTAGGATGTTGTCTTTGATGCAGAGACTGCAGAATGAAAAGCTGCTTTGGACCCTTTCCAGAAAGTTATTGAAATCAGTCTTCAGTAACTGTATAGGCTTTTACTGTGTACCAAGGTCACTGAGCTGCATGAGTAGACAGGCTTGTTAAAAACAGGATTTGAGTATTTTAAAAGGTGTCTTTTTACAGTCTGAATAAATAAGCAGGAGCCTTATAAAAGTATGTTGTAGGTATAACATTTACTATATATCTCCTGATCTTCTGCCTTTTTTTCTCTCCAGCTGAGGTCCTGGTGGTCAGTTTTAACATCTCTAGCAGCTTTCCAACACTGGTTAGAAAGCTCTGAAGCTCTGAAGAGAAGAAAAATACTGGTTACCCCACAGTTTCTGGCACTGATAATTAGAAATACAAGTGCGTATCTTTTGGGTGGGGTGGTGTTTTGTCTTTATATACAAAGGAGGTGATAGTTTTGGATAAAGGTGCTTGGTATTTTCCTGGTGAAGTATTGTTCTCATCAGAAACAAAGTCAGCATGTCAAAAATTCACTCCTCTGTCTAAAGCTTCGTGATAGTTACGTGTTGCACAGAGCTTTTTCAGCTCTTGAGTAAACTGGATTTTCTGGGTTAAAAAGGAGGTGCAGGTGCCAAAGTGGCTTTTACTACATCTACTACACTACTCTCTACCATAGTGCGAGGCCTGGATTCAAGTTTATCCTCTACCTGCATCAGACCAGTCACCTGAACAAGGTGAGTGTTAAGACACCAAGATATAGAATCATAGAATCATAGAATCATTTAGGTTGGAAAAGACCTTTAAGATCATCCAGTCCAACCATTAACCTACACTAATATATGAATTGTTTTGGGGTGGATCTTTTATTTCTTCTCTGGAAGCATTTTACTTCATGCTCACACTGATGCACACATTTGGTAACTGAGCCTGGGTGGAGGCATGGAGGAATAGGTAGAATTAATTGCCTCGTGGCTGTGCTTTTTTCATGTTTTAGGAGTAGGTCTTGGCTGTCTAGAGCAATAGGGTCTGAAGGGTCTGGAGCACAGGCCTTATGAGGAGCGGCTGAGGGAACTGGGACTGTTTCGCCTAGAGGAGAGGAGGCTGAGGGGACATCTTTTTGCTCTCTACAACTACCTGAAAGGAGGTTGTAGTGAGGTGAGTGTTGGTCTCTTCTCCCAGGTAGTTAGCGATAGGACGAGAGGAAATGGGCTTAAGCTGTGCCAGGGGAGGTTTAGGTTGGATATTAGGAAAAATTTCTTCACGGAAAAAGGAGTCAAGCATTGGAACAGGCTGCCCAGAGAGGTGGTGGAGTCCCCATCCCTGGAAGTGTTCAAAAAGCGGGTAGATGTGGCACTTCGGGACATGGTTTAGTCTAGTCTACCCTTGATTGGTTTAGTGTGGACTTGGTAGTGTAGGTTAATGGTTGGACTGGATGATCTTAAAGGTCTTTTCCAACCTAAACAATTCTATGAATAGTGTCAGGATAGCTTGCTGAATCTCACGTGCCTGTAGGAAAGGCAATACTTGCAGATATCCTCAGGCTGTTCACTGGGGTCAGGATAAGTCTTTAATTTACTTACACTACGTATGCATAATGGAGAAGGACAACACTTTATAGAAAATGGCTTGTAACTAGGGTTGACTACGATTTAAAAAAAAAAAGTAGTATCATTGTGTAAATGCCCGGAGGAGGACTTGGAAACCTGCAACCTATGGAAAACATATGGCCTACAACTTAATTTCTTATGACTAAAGGCCAAATGTTTACTTTTTCAGTTGGCTTTTTGTTTTTTTTCATGCTGTTATTAAATATTGCTAAGGTCAGAATAGCTGGCCAAAGAAGCTTCAAAGCTGTCGTTATCCCTCAGCAAGGGTAAAGACATCCAACCTTTATTGTAGCATTTCTGTGAACTATGAGTGTGTGCAGTCTGTTTAATGCCTAGAAATTCACAGACTTGACCCCTGCCTTCCTTACAGTATCTTTTTGTAAGGGAAAATTTTCTAGATGTACTTAACTGACCGGGTGCCTTCAGCACAACAGAGTTATTAACCACTAAGGCAACATAAAACTTGTAAGTGCAGCTGCTGCAGAAATGGACAGTGAGGAAACACAAAAACTGTGCCTGAAGACAGAAGAATAAATAACAGTATGGTGATAATTACCTTCTGTAGGTATTGCATTGTGGTAGTCATCAGAAACTTGTTTACTGTGTCTGCCTTTCCCTCTGTCAGTGATGAGTTTCCCTCATCCCGCCATGCTAGCCTGCCTGCAACCTTTTAGAGAAGTTCTCAAGATTATGGATGAAATGTTAGGAGTAATTAGATAAAACATTACTGTAAATTCCTGTGGAAAGAAATACATTTATTAATTACCTTATTTGAGTTCTGGCCAAGCTTAGCTTCTTCTGTATATAAATAATTGGATGAACAGATAAACAGTTGGGTGAAGTAATTTTGCTTTATCTACCTCCAGACAAAAGGCAACAAACTGAAATGACTAAGGAATCTGAAATCTGTTGCTCCAACATTGACTTGTTTAATCATACTCAAATACCTTACCCTCTGCGCAAACTGCTGAACACTCCTTGTGTCTGACTTCTGTCAGACTCAGGAGCCCTCCTAGAGAAAGGTCAGTCTTTTAAGCCGATGGTAGGTTGTTGCTGACATGAGTCAGGGCGGGCTGAAGTCCTAATGCATGTATCTTCAGATGTCAGCAGGTATTCTCTGTAGGTGTCCAAGGAGTGGGAGATGAGCAGTTCCAATTAAACCAATGTGCACTGTGGCATATTGACCTCTTGGATTTGATAAGTGACACACCTTGTGTCTGAACCTTGGGATCTGACTTAGGATTAGTGGTGGCTTGCAAATATTCAGCTTTAAGAGTTGTGTACGAGTTATACAACTGAATATATATTGTGAGCAAAAATAAGAAATCAGAAATCAAAGTTTTGGAATTGAGTGAATCATAGGCATTACGGCAAACTCAGATGACTAAGCAAAGCTATTGAATTTGATGCTCCATCAAGTTGTAAGCATGTATTTGGTGTGATTGTGACTCAGCACTTGTGGGTGAGTCATTCCTCATCACTGGGACCCCAGCGCTGTTGGTTTTCTGGCTGAAAAAGAAAAGATGAGGTGGGAAGAGATTTAAACCTACAGAGAAACTTCACAAATACAAAAGAGAGGGGGAAGTTTTACCCCCACTTAGACTATTTTTCTTGAAAGACTATTTTTAACTTTTGAATACGGTATTTTCAGTGGAATAAGATGACTTTTCACAGGAACTTTATAGCGGAGGCTTTTCATATTTTATTTTGCAGAAAATTAATTTGTGACTATATTGAACTATTAAAAGAAACCTTTAAAGCAATGCAGTTTGTTTCATCCGTGGCTTTCACACAGATGGGTTTAAAATAGTTCACACCAATAGCTCAGTTGTGAGAAGACAATAATAGTGGAGGGGGATTGAAATCAATAACTGCAAACAGGAGAATAAAGGCCTGAGAATATACAAACATTTAATGGAATTTGTATGTGTAGTAGAAACTGCAAAACAAGAGGGTCTTGTCAGCAGTGACAATATTCTGAGAAGGTGAGGGACTGAGGGGAAATGAGAGGTGAAAAGCAGTGAAATCCTCACCTCAACTCTGATGTGTCTATGTGTTTGTCATATAACAGGGCAGTAATAGAATAAAGGTGTCATGGTATGGGTCCTAACACCTGTATCCAGCCAGAGTGAGGGTCCCCCACCTTCAGGCATATGATGGTAAGGATGATAGTGTTAATCTTTTTGTAAAGCTTCGAACTTGTCTATTAGTAGAGATGGGTTTGCTTGGGGGGACTGACTGGTGTGCATTGGTATGTTAACCTGTTGTACCAGATCTGAGGATCAGGAGGGAAAATTCTTTTTCCTTCCCTGTTCTATTTGCTAAGTCTGGCAGAGACCAGGGGGAAGTTGTAGTTTGTGTTGTAATGTACAGCATGGTTAGCTGCTTGGGAGCACCCGGGGATCCCAGGTAACACATTCTTTGCACTCCTGTGGGGCCAAGGCATTGGCAATGATAAGCATTTTTTTTTTTTTTCGTCCTGTGTCAAATTGTGGTTGTGTCTCTGGCCCTTTTATTGCAAGTCCCAAGTATGTTGCAAGGTTTGAGCAAGTTCTTTGTGGCTGTTCTGTGCAGGGATGTGTAGAGTAGTCATCGAAGCAATCTGCTGGACTGAGTGGCTGTTGCACTGTATTGCTTGAATAGAGGAGCTAGATGTCATGACCCATTCCCATCCATGTATATGGTACTAGCTATATGTATAGATTATAAAGAAATTCCAGAAGAAGCATCAATTCAAAAAAGGTGCAAAATTTGTGGGGTTTTTCTAAATGCAGCTCAGTAAAACATTTGCTGGGTGTGATGTGCTGTAAAATACCTGCAGTGTCAGATTACACCCTTTTTTTTATCGCAGAACATGATAAAATCACTGAATGTGGCAAAGAGACTGTCATATGTGCTCATTGCTTATTTTGATCTTTAGACTTTGAGTTTGGTTTTCAAATGTAAGCGCCTCCATAGGATTTGCAAATCTCTGATGGGAATGTGGTTTGTCATGTTAGGTACAAAAGCACTCCAGTATCCCCACCATACGCTGTGAAGGAGGCTTTGACTATTTGGCAATGTTACATTAAGGAACATAGAAAGAGGTTATTCAGGACAGACAAGGTCTGTGAAATACATCTGGAGGACTTCATAAGTTAGGACAGTAATTTTTTAAGGAATATATCATTCTTCTCTTACACATACACTTCCAGAACTATGGGGAATTATTGCTGGCATTTGATTTTTACTTAGAATGACATAATATTTCTTACGGTTGTGCTTTCACTGCATATAGTTGGTGATGACTGAGCTAACATGGAGTTAGGCTTAGAGTCTGAAGAAATAGATATATGGCAAAGCCCGTAAGACCTGATTCAAAATGTTTTAGTTCAAAAAGCCCATAATGAGATTTATGCAAATTATAAAGGAAGATATCTTGGTAAAGTGGGAAGAAACAAAGGAAGATCCCAAGTTAATACTTCCTTTCATCCTTATTTTGTTACAGCACATGAATCCGGTGATGCCTCTGGCATAAAAGCATCTGTGTGCTAGTGTTAGCCCATCTCTACTTCTACATCCTCAGAACATGCTGGTGTCATGCTTTCAAATGAGATCATGTAATGCAGGCCTGGAGGTTCTACTTAAAAATTCTGTCTAAGCTCTGAGAAGTTAAGAGCTATTGAAAGTAACTTTAAATTTGCATACTTGCAGTGAAAAATAGTGGCAAAGTAACAATTTAAAGTCCCTCCGTATTTTCCTCAAAAATATAACAAAGTAGTTCAATGTCATACACTGCAGGGTGTTGAGTATTTTGAGTATTTTGCTCAAATAGTCCAGAGAGAATAGTTCTGTTTCTCATCAATTTTTTGAGATTTCAGGTGTTGGCTCCCCCCCCCCCCCCCCCCCGATTAGAACAAAACTGGAATGTTTTGATGATACTGCATAACAAAATTGCACAAAAATTCCCCATTTTCAATTTTGAAAGGCCAAGATTTTAGTTTTGATCTCTTTAGCTGGAACCTGATCCCACCACATCTTGGATATCTTCCAGGTGAAAATTTGACCTGTTTCACTGGAAATGTTCTAATTAGTTCTTGTTCCAACTGCAGAGTCTTTTAAAGCCAGAACAAAGCAGAAGACTGTTAGCAAATCTGAGCCAATGAAGGCACAGTGTGCAAAGAATTAAACCTAAGGACCCTAAGAAGCAAAAGTGTAGTCAGGGTTTTAGACCAGAACCAGCTTAGCTTAGAAGTGCCTTGGTTTGTCCAAAGAATTTGTCAGTTCTGCTCAGTTGCTTGTGTAGGAACATCCCCAACCCCACAAACTCAAAACACTGTAGTATTATTTCTTAACAGAAACTTCTCTATCTACAGCTGTTCTGCATGGCTTCTTCACTTTCTAAGTTTTTCTGCTGACCTGAAGCCAGTGTGAAAATATTTCCACGGCTTAATATTGTTTTATTCAGATTTTAATTGGGAGGGAAGCTATTTCAATATTAGGGAATGTGAATGAGATGCTGAGTTTTCTTGTCAGATAATGGTTTTGTTCTTCCGAAAGGGACCAGCCTCTGAAGTAACATTTTCAGTGTCTTTGCTTGTCTCTGCTTGCAAAACAATGACTGCTCCTTAGTAAGGAGTCCCTATTACTGTTTTGAAGGCAGATGTTAGGAAGAAAGCAAAGCCATATTTGTTCCCCCAGCCCCTTACTTTCAATCAAATACTTATTCTTTTATTAGTGTGAGCTTTCAAGTATTCTCCATGTGGAAGAGAAGAGAAGAGGAGGGGTGGTATTTGGTAAAAGCACAATTTGGGGTTTTTTGTCGACATTCTCCTGGTCTATTTTCTTCATCTCTCTCATGCAGTTGTCCTTGTAAGACTGAGATAGGAGACAAGACATGCTATTTATACTGCAGACATTTCAGTTTGCAACTCTTTTTCTAAGCAGGAGTAGATATGCTGAAAGAGAGTGGACTATTTTTAGGATGAAGAATCTTTTTCACTGGGAAAAGGCCATATAGGTGTTAACATTCCCTTTCCACCATTCACCAGCTGAATCAGAGTCCAGCTATGCACTTCTGCAATACCTGAATGGGTGGTGTTTGGAGGCTCTAAGAATAACTGCTGTGAATGATATACTGTGAATGAGCTTTCCTATGACATTATTAATTTTTTACTGGAGGAGATCTTGCAGCATTATTTTTCCATGGCATCCTCTCTTACATTACCACAGCAATAAATGGATGTAAAAGACAAGTGTGTGTTATTTGTCTCTGTCCCATACATAGTATGCTAGGCCACCACTATCCTCTTTACTTCTGAGAAATGTTGAAAATATAGTAAAGGTGGAAGCTGTTGCCACCAAATGTCATACAGTCCAGTTATGTGGAGATCTTTATCATTTTAATTTTTTGTGTTCTTTGCTAGTAAAGAGATACTGAAAACATTTTCTTTGCTCTCAAAATGTTAATGTTTGTAGGTTGTTACTTTATACTGTGTATGTAGCCAGGCAGTTAGTGTTCCTTTCATTGTTATTAGCCGCTAAAAGGATTCAAAGGATTCATGGAACCCTTTTGTATACCTGACTTTGAAAAGTACACTTGTTTGTGTCAACAGTTAAACCTGTGCATATAATCAAACAACCATGCTTTTCATTGATTCTTTCTCCCCCCTCCCCTGGCCATGCAGTTTGCAGTCATCATAATGAATTGCTTTTTTTGCATGGAAATTGAATTCACTTTATTGTTCATACATATTGGATTTAGCATGGCATGCTACATACCAATAGGCAAAAATAAAGTGCAATGCTACTCACAAGTATTTCTGTAGCTGTTCTACAGTCTTTCTCTGATGGGGATACATTAAATAGGTTTCCTTAATCTTTGTTTAGGCCTTGAGACTTGAAGTATAAAGCAGGAAAACTGAGACACGATGGCAAAAAATGACCAAATCAGAATGATCTTCCCTTCATTCGTTTTGCACAATTCCTTTTCTGATATCTTACTTTTCTAATGTTCTCAGTTTTCCTCAATAATAGTTGCATGTTTGGTGTTTAAATAGTTTCAAACCCATTTATTTCCTTTCCATGAGAACTTTGTAATAATGCCCGCCTCTTTCTGTGAGGATTTATAACTTTGGCTATCAAAACATAGGTATTGGGTTTTCACCTGTATTAGGGTTGGTGTGGACCTGGGAGATAACAGGTTACTTGCAGGTGTTAAGGTGGAAGGCTTGGGATTTCAAAACATTTTAAGACTTGCCTTCAGTTAGTGTTAACTCAGTATTTGGTGCATTTTGCTTAGATATGGGCAGACTGTTCTCTTGCCCCTATGTTTGCTTGTATACACAAGGAAATTGGTTGCTCCCTCCTTACAGTCTGCCTATCAAATTTGGAAGGTCAGAAGAGTAAGCTGGGCACAGGGACTTAAGGTCTTGCCTGTTTACCTTGGTGTCTTATCAGTAAAGAAAGGTGGTGTCCCTGTGCCACAGGGATGTAGGGCAGAAGCAGACTATTATCATCTGAGAAGCTTTGTTTCCCAACATAGTGAGCTCTGATGGAGCTGGGGCCTTACTTATGTAAATTTTTAAGCAGAATTATCACTGCATGGGTATTTCTGGAATATTAAACAGTTGTACTGTGAAAGTCTTGTCTATGTAAAAGAACAGTTTCCTGAAATTGTTCAGTAGTTCTTCATACTTTTCTAGTAAATATTGATCAATTTGCGATCAGCAGAAGTTGATCAGCTTGCAGCAAAATTGGAGGGTGCTATTGGTGCCCTCAATAGAAATACATGATTTTTCTCATGTATTATTTGTTTAAAAAGAACAACCTTCAAAGCTCAATATTTGAAAAACATTTTATCTATATGTATATATCAAATTAAATTAACTCCTTTTTTCACATTATTTGCTTAGATTTTGTTCTGAGATTTTGATGAGTGCTTTGTTACCAAGATCAGCCTGAAATCAGAGGTGGCCTATTTTCAACTGGACAAGCTATGCAGGGAATTGCTCTTGCAAGATCACTTAAGTGGTGATTTGGATGCAGTGAATGAAATGCACAGGAAGCAACAAGATAGTCAACTACAGAAAATATTCAGAAAGAGCAATGTGGTGGGTCGACCCCAGCCAGCAGCAAAACACCCACCCTTCCTCTCTCTCACTCCCCTCTCAAATATGGGTAACAATCTCTTGGGAAGACAAATGCCATAATGAATGTTCCCGCATCCTGCCCATTTCCCTGAGTTTTTGCAGCTGAGATAATGTCGTATGGTATGGGATATCCCTTTGGTCAGATGGGGTCAGCTGTCCCAGCTGTGTCCCCTCCCAGTCTCTTGCCCACCCCCAGCCTACTGAACTTTGTGTGTGTGTGAGGCTGGAGAGAAAGCCTTGGTGCTGTGCGAGCACTGTTCAGCAACAGCCAAAACATTGGTGTGTTACCAAAACTGCTTTAGCCACAAATGCAAAGCACAGCACTATACAGGCTGCTATGAAGAAAGTTAACTCCATCCCAGGCAGACTCAGTAAAAACAAACAGATTTTAGGAAACTTTTTTTTTTTAATTGCATGTATCTGTATTTGCGTCTTAACAGTATAAAAGATAACCATCAGAGATTAAGTGGAAAAAAAAGAAAGAAATCTATTAGGTCATCTCCAAATTCCATGCTGACTTTAATTAGTATACTGCTAGTCATAAGTAAATGAAATGCCACATTAATGACTGAAATATTTCCTAGAATGCATAGACTCTTTTGCGTGATGGAAAGCATCTGAACTGTAATTCCAAGATTAAAAAATAGGTTGATAGGTTTCTCAGGATAATATGTGCTTTGAGCTATTAATTTCTAATTTTTCCTGACTGTAGCTCAGACAAAAGTATTACCCAAAGTACCGTAGGATACCATCTGGCATCTCAGTTCCATGTAAGAAGTGCTCAGTGAGGTTTCTCACTCAGTGGCATTAAAATGTATTATTCAGTGAAGAAAAACTGGAAGAAAGGCCTGGAATCCAAAAATCTGTTCATGATTCTGGGAAAGCTTTTCATTTCTGTTTCAGGAGCAGCTGATTCTGTTTTGATACAGTTGTAGAATTAAACTTGGATGAACAATAGTGTATTTAGTTAGATGTTTACTCATTTGGTTCATTGTGGCTCGTCACAGTTGGACGTGCTACTTGTAATAATCTATGTTCTGCCAGAGCTCCAGCGCTGACTTCCCTGGTCTCCTGTAGAAGCAGAGAAAGGTGGAAAGTACAAAAGAGATTCAGCATGTTCCCCATGTCCTGTTTGAGGGTATCCATTGCTAAAAACACAAGACTTTGCCTAGAGATGGACAGTGTTAGCCTCCTTGATCAGCACATGGGTGACGAGCTTGCCAGTTTGCACTTGCTGAAATGAGTGCAACCTCACAGCCAGTAACACACTCTGAAAAGTGATCCTTTGCAGACTCTGAAGTGCTCTCGGTGCATGTCAGTGGCTGCATGGGAATACGTCTCAGAGGTGGTGTGCCCTGGCAGTTGCTGGAATACCACCTTGCTTGATTCTGATCTGTTGCCCTTGTGAAAACAATCCACAGCTGCTGGTTTCATTTAAATCCATGTTGGACTTGTGATCATACTTTAATGTCATGCCTTCACTACATCACTCTGACTGAGGTCAGATTTTTATTTAGACATTTGTAAACAGTTACAAGAGAAGCAAATGTAAGATGCAGTCCGCCTCTTACACTTGAACATAAAGATGCTTCCTATTTGTTTTAATTGTATTTCTTGTCTAGAATTTTTTCTCTTCTTCAAAATGCTGTGTTTGAAGTACCTGTGGTCCCTATGGAGTGATTTCCCTTAAGCTCTGGATGCCTCTGATAAAGACCTCTCCTTATCTGTCTTTTTGACGTTAGGACTTTTCTACAAATGGAAGTGCCATAGATGGCTCTGTTTACAGCCAGATACCTTTGTACCACAGTGAGGATTTATCATTCTGAAGTGATGCCTAGTTACATAAAGGGCACAGGAATGGTGTAAATAGCTCTGAGTGTTTGGGAAATTAAGGCTATTTCCTTTTGTTCCTGGTTAGCAGCTGATAAACAACCCTTTCTCCACTTTCTGCTGTTGAAGTGGAGGCTGATAGTATATTCATGTTGAATATTGGACCAAGTATTTATATGCGCATTTTGATAAGCTCTTGACATCTTTTGCATTGTCAGTTCTCTATAGCAGAGAAGACACATAATGCAATATTAATGAAGATGGTGCAATTAGTAATAAGCCACTTTGCTTGGATACATCGTCCCTGTTTATGAAAGGAGAAGTGACAGAGGCGTGAAGTGGTTGAATGGATTGTGGCTCAACCATCTCTACATGAGGGCCAGACTAGCTCTTTTTAGTCTCTGGAGTTTCATGAATATGGCTTAATAAACAGAAAACAGCAATAAAATATATTTCTGTATCTGAGTAGTTTGTGCATTGAGCTGACTCCTTTATTTACTGCATACATATGTTCTGTGTGTATATAAACACATGCATATGCACAAAACATGCATTGCACGTATATGATATCTAGATGTGTAGAGACACTAAATATCAGCTCCTTCAGATTCAAGTAGGATATTGGGTACTTAAAGTTTCCAATGATTTCTTTCTTGTTTCCTAGGCAGAAGACTAAAATAGATGTCAACTGTTTAATTTTGAACCTGTAGAGTAGGATCTACTAACTGGAGACTAGGAAGACTAAGTTAATGTAAGTGCCCCTGTATAGATGCTTTGGGTAGAAGTTGAAGATTTTGGAAAATAAGCTTTTGCAAAATATGTGAATGCTATAAAATTGAGAAGCAGATACCCACCCAGTCACTCAGAAATTACTGGGGGTAGAAATGCAGTCATAAATTTGGTAAACATGCAAGTTAGCAAAAGCAATGTCAGTGCTAGACACACCTTGATATTTGCATCACATCTCATGAATTCTATTAATTCATGCTGTATTTCAGGTAGAAAATCTTTCTGGAAGTGGCAGTACATTCATCAAGTACATCAGTGCTCCACAGGTATAATGTATAGGTAAGGGACTAATGGATTTATCAGTGTTACCATAATTGTTGTTTTATATCTTTATTTTTATAAAATTTTCCATGGTAACTGTCCTGCTGTCAGCAGACATGCAGCCACTCTGTGATCAGCTCATTGTAGACAACTGTAAGAGACGTGATCTATGACCCAGCATGATTCCTGTTGGAGTCCTTATTGTGATACTGTTTTACTTTCCCTAATCTAAAAGGGTGTCTGTGGCTGTGCATGCATTTCTGCCTTTCATATGGGGAAATCTGATGCCTGACACGGAATAAACAACGTGCTGTTCAGTGCTGAAAATGCAGATGAATGCAACAATACCTTGCAGTCCTTCCCTGTGCCAGAAATAGCAGAAGGCATTTAGATTTCCCTCAACTGGCTTTTTCTTGGCAGAGAATTAGATGGCACTAGAAGCATAGAGAGATGCAGCGTGGGGTTCCCAGGGCCAGCTGTCGCTCAGCTTCGAGACCCAGCTGTGCCTGTGTGGACCAGCAGAGGCAGAGCCAGTACATTTCTTTTGCAGACCTCGGTAATTGTTGAGCTGACCTGCAGTAGGCTGTGGATCAAAATGTTGAGGATCTAAAATGGATTGGCTGAAGTGCTGTGAGGAACACAAGATGAAATGTGATAATAGCCGACTGATTTTTTTCACGGCTCCTAACTCCCTTTAGTGAAGGCCATCCTTGAAACTAGGTATGAGTGTCTAGTACCTGTAAAAATTGAGCAAAGTCCTCCACTCTCCAAGTGAAGGATTCATACTCATTACTGCTGGGTAACATTCCTTTGTGTGCAGAGGGCTTGAATGAGACTTAAGTTGTACAAAATACCCCACTGTATACAACCTCAGGAAAGGGATATACTCTACACTGACGAAAAAAGAAAACAAACATTTAAATACTAAGTCTTTATTGTGGAACAACACTTCTTTTTTTCTGCATAGAAAAAGATCCTGTATTTCAGCACTGTAGAAATGTTATGTTCTTTTTCACTCAGACTAAAACTTATAACATGAATGATTTCAATAAAAGTGAATGCTGGTTTTAAGTATGGTTCTGTACAACATATCTTGAAGTAAAGGCATACACTTCTGCTTGCTATATCTGAATTATAAAACAGCAGGATCTAAGTTGAACTATGAAGCAGCAGGATCTAAGTGGGAACCTTTTAAGGAAAAGCTAACATGGGTGATCAACAGTCAGGCAATCAAGACTAATTCCTGCTGAGCCAGCACCAGATCATGCCCCTAGAATGGTGCAAGTGATAACTAATTGTGAGGATGCACGGGGAGAGAGAGGGAGAATATAAAAATGCTTGTAACAGCACATTAATAAAGTGTATCTACTCTTGGAAACGTTGCCAATAGGATTTCCAATCCAGTAAGCATTCAAAACTTCAGTTCATGAAATCATCTTCTGCAACCCAATCTCCTTACAGTGTAGCATGGTCCTTGCTACAGTGCTGGTGCTCAGGAGGTGATATTGCCTGCCTATCCTTTATTGCGGTAGCATCATTATATTTGAGCACTCTTTTGTCTAAGTACTTCAGCCTGAAACTGCCTCAGTGCAAAGAAGCTCAAAGAATGAGTTGGGTGATAGGTCTACAAGATAAACACTGGATTGCTTCAAGGTAGAGTGGTGTTTTCTTGTTTAAAAGGAGAGTGTTAATCAGTGCTTTGAAAAGAAATGCTTTGTTTAGGAGATAAAGAGGAATGTTCTGTGAAAATCCTTGAAACAAACCAATTACTCAAATAGTGGAAAAAAGCTGGGATGTATATAAGTTTCCAAAAGCTGGAACCATTGCACAGAGTTTAAAGTGTTGGGCAGATTGGTGATACTCTATGTTCTGAACACCTTCATAGGTTTCAAATTTGCTTTTGTTCCACAGTGGAGTTAGAAAGAGCTTTCAGAAGTTCTGTGAATTGTATCAGAAAGTTTAGGTTTTAATATGGTTTTCTTTCATGTGAGTGCAGAGCCAGTGCACAGTGATTTTCTTCCCATAAACTTGACTGGAATTGGTGCACTCGTGAAAAAGTCCCAGCTTTGACAAGGGTCCATTTCCTAGCATGAACAATGGACTTCATCAGGTCATTGGTACTTTTTCAGCATTCCTAACAAGCCAACTTGTGCTCAATTACAATGAAGAGAAATTTGAATCCTTTTGCCTTGTCAAAAATGACACTGAATCCTACGCAACATGTTATCCTCTCAGTTAATAGGATAGCGTCAAGAGTGAAAGTGGACTGTCCTCTTTGCCCTCACAAAATATGAAGGGAAATATGACTTAACCAACTCAGCTCATCTCTGCTTTCTCTTTTCCAGACACTGTTGATAGACTGCATCAAAAATTAGGTTGAGACTGCGTCAACAACTGTGCAGTTTCATGACAGCATCCATATTGTAGTCCTGCCTGTGCACTGACGGCACGCAGCTTCTTGGTCTCCCTATGGATGCTGAGGAGACCAGGCTCGCTTTCATCCATTTCCCATCTTTCATGTCTGACCAAAACATTTCGAGTTCAATGATCATAGGAGAAGACTCGCTGTGGTGTGCTGGCCCTCATCTCCCTTCATGCTCAAAGGAGGGCAGTGATTAATATGATGAATGGTTCTCTGGGGTGTTGCACAAGGGTGAGAGGTTACAGTGCAAGCTCAGCCACAACCTGTTTGTAATCCTTCCTGTGGGACAGAGGTGAAAAGCTGTCTCATGTAACTGTATTTCTTAAAATTAATCAAAATCTATTCTTTCATTTGTGAGGCTGAATAGAGAGAGATGTGTAAAGAAGTATTTAAAGAACAACACTATATCTGATTTAGTAACACCTTATTTTTAAAACTCTGTTATTTTTAGTTAAATCAGTTAGTGGAAGAATCACAAGGAAATAGGAGCCCAGTTTGCTGTAAGACCTATATTTTCAGCTACATTTCTTTAGCTGTAGAGAGTGTTGCTATATAATTCTCCCTTTGGCAAGGTCTATGCATCACCATGATGCGTCTATAAACAGAATGTGAAGCGCTGTGCTTTGTTAGATGAAGCCAGTAATTCACTAGGCACTCAGACCTGCACTGAACTCTCCTTCAGGACGTGGACCGTGTGCTGCTGCTGTTCAAGGCAGGGGAAGCAGAGGGCATTTAGTACCCCAACGAATGTATGCTCCTATGCAGACTGGCATCCTACAAAAAAAGAAAATCTAGCAGTAATATGTGCTAATTTGCATAAGTGGCTTCTCTCCGAGTGTATTGCACTCTGGTGTATTTTCAGCACGCTTGCTGTAAACCACTTGTACAGCTCAGCAGATGCTCTGTCCTCCTGAAAAGTGTAAACAAATTGCTGTGGTTAATGATTATAGCTGTTAAATGTTTGTTTCTGGTAATTTCTGCAGTGTGTTGGGCTTTTGCAAGATATATATATACACTTAAAAAAAAAGATTAACTTCCCATTCAAAAGCCATTTTAATTTGTCAAGATTTTTATCTTAGGTCTAACTTTGCTTCAGGCTGGACATGGCTAATAGGGGAAGAAACTTTGGCAGGCAGGCATCCAAACAGTCAGTTTCTATTGAAGTAATCTTCCCAACCTTAGGCACCTTTGAAAAATGATATTCTGATGATTTCAGCCAGGAGAGATCTTTTTAGATGACATCTTCAAATGTGGTGAGTGTAAAAAAACCACACAATGTTCTCTATACTCATAACTTTAAAATCTTGTTTAATACACAGGACAAGTATACGCTAATACTTTGTAAAGGTAGAATGGGGCCTAATCAAAGCTTTATGTTTTGATATAGAAGGATTCCTATTACTTCAAAACCAGAATGCTGTAGTACCCAGATTCGTCTGGGAAGAATCTGAAATAATCTGAAATAATGACATCATGGAAAACACTGTGGTTTTATTCTTAGTTCTTTCCTTTTTTCACTATAAAAAAAGCAATGTGCGCTCTACCTATTGTCTAATTTCTCATACCCTTTCATAATCCAAAACTTAATCTCATTCTACATCCACCTCTATTTTTTAGTTTTTATTTTTGTTGCAAAATATTTAAAGTATCTTCTTTTTTTTTTTTTTTAGGGTGAAACACACTGTGTATTTTTAATGTTACTCCTATGCTGTGTTCCTCAGTTAACTGAGCTCCTAGGTTGAGCTTACATACCTGATAATGTCACATGATCTTCTCTATTTTAAGGCAAGATGGCAAAACCCAATGTTTATGATCCATTTCTTTATTCATCTAATATGGCATTTCATATTTTGTATGAAAAAATTAGTCCACAGTTTAATAACTTTTTGGTTGGATCAGTGTGAAAAACTTGAAAACAACTTTAACTGGAGGGGTAAGTTACCATCTTGCCTAGACTGTATCATGTTATTAACCTATCCTTTATTTAACAGACATCAGTAGAGATTGTTTGGTGAGACTAAAAGTGAAGTTCACTGTGTAGGTCACTAGCCATCATTTTGTTAAGTGTGTCCCGCTCTCTGCTGGTAAACTGCAGTTCACTGCATGGTATCTTCTGTTTCATGTGAATTAATGAATTTTTCCAAAAGGGATTGTGTAAATTTGCACACGACTGAAAACCTACCTTGTGTAAATTGTCAGCCCTAGATTAAATCTACATCTATTGAGGATCTTCTCCTTATTTCCATCAGATGTAGAGGATTAATAGTAGCCATTTAAAAAAATTATTGATCAGAAACCTGCTGTTTTGCATTAGAACATTCTGATACCTTTTGTCTTCAAATTTAAAGAATATTTCTAACTTTGTTTAAAAACCAGGTTTTTAACCTCTACCTGATTAAAAGACCTTTCTCTTGAAGAGTTTCCATAGCACTTTCTGAACAGGACACAAATGTGACTAGACTCCCTTGAAGTCAAAAGCAATACTTTTAATTGACATAAATGGAGCCAGATTGACAAATGTATTTACAAGGATTGTTTCTCCCACCAGTGAACTGAAGCCCCTTCAGGGAGTGAGGGCCAGTCTCTGTTTCACCAATTTTCTGGCTGTGTAACTTCATTGATTTCCACTGCACAATCATGACATGTGAAATGGAGTGGGGAGTCAGGCCCTAGGCATGGTGGCTGCACAGCCAGCTCTGTGTCGTGCTTCAGGGTGAGAAGTGTAAAAAGAACCGCGTGCTCTCCTCACAAGCACCTCTGCAAGCTGGGCACTGTCACAACTGGATGCATATCCTCTCCTCCTGTATGCTACATACGGGGATGTGGTATTCACTTTGTAAAGGGTACAGCACAGGAGAGAATTTGGCACCTGGTACGCAAATGCAACCAAAGAGGGGCAGGGCGTGGATCTATACAGTAGTATGTAGCTTTCCTGTGCTCAGGAAAGCCAGCTCAGGCTGGCTCCTATAGTCTGAAAAAAGCAATATCTTTCAATAAGATTTCACTCAGCTGGGAGCATATCATGTCCCAGAGGCTTTTGCATCATACTTTATGTCCATAGTTGCATCCCATAGGTAATGAATTAAAAATGTCTTCATTACCATATCATAGGATATACTAATCAAATCAAATTGCAAATTTTTGTCTTGGAGATTTGTAACTAAATTAAATCAAGATAGAATAATCTTGCCTATTGAAAAGATCTTATCCTAGAAAAGAGCTATTTATTGTTTCATTGCCCATTTAATTTTCTAAATCATGCATTTAAATCAATATGTACTATAATATAGACAGCAACTCTTTGCCTAGAAAGATTTGGTTTTACTGATGACATTAGACAACAAATGATGGGAACATCCTTGATATACCTTGAAATACATGGCAGCATGTAGGAGGAAATCCTACTTGAAAAATTCAAATTGGCTTGAATAGGAGAGCAACATTACATGGGATGCAGGCTATGTAATGTCTTCCATAAAAAGACAGGCAAGTTTGCTAAGTTGAAAGGACAAGTCCTTTCTGTAGATGTGTGCCAGAATTAACATTAACTTCAGTCTTCCTTGTTCTTTCGTTTGGCAAGAGCTGAAAATGAGCTTATTATTTATTAGGCTTGTAGGCCTAATCCAGACCTAACTTGCCCAGGGCTGACAAGAAAACAACAGATCTATGCTGTGCTTGCCCATGGCTGGCTGCAGCCATGGTAGGCTACCACTATAAATAATTGTGTATCATGAGCTGGGGTGACTTCCAGGTGGCAAAACCTCCACAGAACTGGTAGAGCAAGTAGAGGTCAGCTGAAACGCAGAAGTGTGACAATGTGCTCCCCTCCTTCCCCTAGGGAGGAGGGCTGTCCCTGCTCAAGTTGGGCTGGTCCAACACAAGGCTTCCTTATGTGCTACAAAGCACCAGCCAGACCAGATGTCAGTCTGGCTGCAGTGCCAAATTGCCACTAAAGGAACTGAACTGGGTGAGCATTTGGTCTGCAGCCTGCACTGACAGCTTTGTATCGCTGCTGTTAAGCTGCAACTGTTGTCGATCATTTTGTAATCATGTAGTGATCGCGTAATGTTTCGCAGCTGTAGAGCTCCAGTTACTAAGATCTTGGTGCTTGTTACAAATAAATCAGATGTTGGAAGGTGTAGTATTTGCCTCCAACTGTAAATTCTCTGAAAGTTTAGGGGTAAGGACTGATTTTTGGTGTAGGTATTGATCTGATTCAGAAAGGGTAAGATCTTTCTTTGTTGTTCCTACCATAATGTGTAGTCTCCCTATAATATATTCATCTACTGTTTAGACATAGTGCATGTTTTTAAAAATGAACTCTTTGTAGGCATACAGAAAGTGAAGAATTAAGTTCATTTGCCCTCCACGGGCTGCAACAGGTGTGCTAATATGCCCTCAGCAATCCCACATGTTAATATTCTTCATCTCATAGCATCCCTGTGCTCCCATGGGTACTGGCTGCATGACAACAGTCTTACTAAGAGAAAATCCTGATTGATAGCAGCTAGACGCAGTATCTCAAGCCAGCACCTGAACATCCACATCTTCACAAGTGGGAGAGAAAAGTTTCAAGAGCTGAAGGTCCTAAGGTAGTTCTGCTTGTTTATGCATCTAGTTCTGTGAAAGAAGACAAATGTAGGGGCATGGAGATCAAGAAGAGCATGAAAGTGGTCTGAGCTGATTCCGCATGTACTGGGTTTGGCCAGGGTTCAAAAATTTGGCTAGTTTTCTTCATAGCAGCCCATACAATTCTGTGTTTTAGACTGGTGACAAAAACAGTGTTGGTAACACACCAATGTTTTAGCTATTGCTGAACAGTCCTTGCAGAACATCAAGGCTTTCTCTGTTTCTCACTTTGCCCCCTCAGCAAGTAGGTTGGGGGTACGCAAGAGGCTGGGAGGGGACACAGCCGGGACAGCTGATCCAAACTGACCAAAGGGATATCCCATAGCATATAATGTCACACTTAGCAATAAAAACTGGGGGAAGTTTTTTCCAAGGTAGCTGTTGCTTGGCGACTGGCTGGGCATCAGTCTGCCGGTGGTGAGTGATTGCTTTTTTTCTTTCTTTTTCATCACTTATTAAACTATCTTTATCTTGACCCACAAGTTTACTCACTTTTTGCCCTTCCAGTCCTCTCCCCTGTCCTGCTGGGGGGGTGAGTGAGTTACTGGGTGGGGGCTTACCAGCCAGCTGGGGTCAATCTACCACAAGCACAGTGGGTTTTGAATAAGAATGAGACTAGTAAGGATTCTTTTACATTTAATGCTCAGTGGGTAGTATCACCTTATGAATCACTTCCTGCAATTTTCTTTCTTGTGACTGTATTATTAGCTGTAGTATCACAGACTCAGCTTATATTTTGACTGGTAAGGTCAAGCTTAGCTAGCTCTTGGACTCATACAGGCCTAAGTAAGGTCAAGTATTTGGCCTAAGTAAGGTCAAGTATTTGTAGACAGCAGACCATCATATGTTCATTCAATTGAATGAGATTCTGCAGACAGTCTGTGTGAAGGGGTTGAGGTATTCTCCCAAGAGAATGTCTTTATCCCCAGAGAGGGTCATACTCATGCAATGAGTCAGTCCTCTTTCTGATCCATGAAAGTAAATCATGAATCACAGTTTACTAAGTGGCACAGCTTCAACGGGAAGGTAAATTATCTCAGACCAGACAGCCTGTGTATGCCAAGGATGTTCTTTCTGTGGGTAAATATATAGATTTCAACCTCCTCTGGCTGAAGAGGCTACATTGCATAGTGCTTTCCTGAACAATTGATTTAGCCACTGAGCTGTTGGATAAAAGAAGTACTCCAGCCACTAAGAAGCAGAAATATTTGTAGCTGTAATGTTTTAAAATGCCTAATTCTAGAAGTGTGTGGGAAGCATGCGCTGTGCATGCCTCTTGGATTAAATCCTTCTGGGGACCTGTGAAGAACATTTAGTCCCGTATGAACACTGGAACTGTGTTGCCCCAAACTCCAGGGTCCATGTTTGTGTTTCTCAGTGTTAGCTGAGAAGCATTAAAACTAGGATGATATGCATTAATTTACAGAAGAACATAATTCATAAGGTTCTTCTAACACATTTCTATAAGGTGTGGGAGTAACTTACTTAATGAGTTACTACTCCTCAATTCTTGCTTCACCTATTGGTTAGGAAATGTATACAGAAGTAAGGATCCAGCTCCCCAGTTCCAGATAACTGGCTAAGGACTGGACAGGACTTAACCTGTAAGACTGAGGAAATCGGCTTAAATATGGGGGTAAAAAAATAAAAGAATAAGCTGGGAGACAGAGCTTTGTACACAGAGTTTGTCTTAAATTGAACTAGAAAATGTGAAACATATTAACCTTTCACAGATATGTGCTTGTATTTTGCTTGTAATTTTTCAGCTGGGGAAACATGAAACAGACCTTGTTTTGTCTTGTATTTTTGCAACAAAATGAATGTTTACGGCAACACATTAAAAAGAAAAGGTCTTTTAAGATGTCATATCAAAGATTATTATTGAAAAATGTACATCTCAAATTTGTGATTTTAAATTTTCTGTTTTTATGAGATTTGTCTGTATTGAAACTCTTTTCTATTTGGAATAAATGATTTTAGGAATAAGGTTGCTTCCTAGGCTTTGTGCAGTACTAAGGGTTTGAAATTCTGGCATTGCCTAGGAAAAAGGCATGACCACTCTTAGTGATTTTATTCTTTAAGTCAACACCTTTTTTCCCCAGCAGTGTTAGCAAATAAACATATTCACTTATTAGTTTACATAGCTTTATCTGTAACAAATACTGAATTGTTGTAGAATAAAAATAGACTTGCTATGTCTTTTTCAGCTTATTAAATTGGTATCTTGTATTAGTCATAACTTCATGTACAAGATACAACTCTACAGTAGTCCTTGTTATCAAGTATGCCATGGTTGAATGTAGTGCGACATGTTTAATTAGCTTCAGAAAAAGAAAACTGCAAAAACTTCCAAATGCAAAGATAAATATGTACATACAAAACCAGCTAGAACTCCTCCGCATACTTAAATGTGGAGACTTAAACATATCTTATATAGGTAGTTGCTTTTTTACATGTCTTTTATATGTGATTCAGACAAGACAATTTTGCACAGTAGATGACTTCTAACTTTGTTTACTGAACAATTTGTTCTTCTTACCTAAGTATGCTCAAATTTTTTTGTATTGCTGTCACCAGGGATATATGTGTGTGTATGGGAGAGAGGGAACATCTGTTCTCAAGATTGCATTCACTAGGAATGAATGAGATGGATTCGGTTTTATCTTTTTGTGTTGAAGGTGGCTAAAAGCATGAGATATCTTTCTTCACTGACAAGTTTAGGAAAAGCAAAAGGAGATTCAAATACCCATGGAGATTTTCCCTTTGAGAGTCTGCTGATAAATATCAAATACTGTTTACCAAACAGGCTGTTCCATATCATCACAGGGTCAACAACTACAAAAGCAGGCTTGCTTTCTTATAGCAGTGTAGGTAAAAATGATCTTACCCTTTTTTTTCCCCTCAAATGCTTCTTTTTGGCTTAACTTTCCAATTTTGGCTTCTGTTCCTTTATTCTTTACTCTATCCCATTGCCCTGTTTCAGCAACTTAAAATAAGTCAAAATATTTTTTGCCTTGCAAGCATGTTGCTAGTTAATACACAATTTTCTCAATTAGAAACCTTGCTAGCCTATTCACATGATACTTGGGATGTGCTGCTGTATGACAGATTTAAAGGTTCACAGAAATAGTTGCTTTTTCCTAATGCTGAGCAGGAATTTTATTATGCAAAACAACACCTTATACCAATCCTAAATATTTTTACTGTTTGTGGCAGTACTGCTGCTTTATCTTTCCCAAATTTTCTTGATTGCCTTTTGCATTAGGACTTTAAAGAAATATATTTCTGTTTCCTCCACCTCCATAAAGTGGGAATGAGCATAACAGTGATAGAAACAGATGTTAGTGTTTTAACCAGTCATTGTACCAAGCTAGTCACCTGAAGCCTTGAAGACACTTTTGTATAACTTTTTTTATTTTGACAAATCTGAAAAACACAGACTTAATGGGTGAAAGAGTATAATTCCAAAGGCAGTATGAGCCAGGTAGGGATTAGTCTGTCCATAGCTAATGAAAATAGTCTTTTTTTTTTAGGAAAATTATTCAGGAATCTGGGTGTGAGTGCGAATGCATATGGATTGTTGAACCAGATGCTTGCTCTGCAGTGCATTGGTCTCCTTCATGTGAAAACTCCAGGTAACAAAAGGAAGGATAAATGTTTTAAGAGCGATGGCTGAAGGACCTGGAGCCAAGCTGATGAAGCAAAAAGCAAAATCCCTGTCTTGGATCCTCCCCAGGAACTGGAAGGGGAGTGGTGCTGAAAAATACATTTTGTTGACATGTACCTGGTGGAGAGAAGGAGACAAAGAAAGGATTAACAGACCTGAAACATGATTGCGTTGCTCAAGATGTGAGGACATGTTTACGATGCATTTCTAATAAAAAGGAAAGTAAAAATTGTAGGCTACTCATCTAAACATGGAAAGGAAACAGTCTAGAAAAGAGAGAAGAAAGGCACAGGGGACTGTCCATCTTTTCTGGACCACGTGAGACATAAGATGTTGCTGAGATTTCTGGTGAGCTGAGAGACTGTTTCTTTCTCAACACAGTAAGTGTGTTTCTAAAATCTCAAACAGCAAAATAATTGTTGGTAAAGAAAAGAATTAGAGAAGCTTCGGATGTAAGGCATGGCTGGTGGAAGCTGCTGATGGGAATGGCAGCATGAAACATGGCTTGCAGACTGATGGGCACCCCGCTGAGACAATTAGCACAAGCAGATCAGTGCAGCCTAAATCAGGCCTTGCTATCTAGAAGACTTAAGCCTCAAACTGTGAATGGTGGCTACTGGAGTGAAGGGAAAGCAACCAGCTGGCTGAACAGTTGCTTCCCCAGAGGGAAAGACTCTGAAATTTTATGGCTTTAGTTATACTTCAGGAATTAATTCTTGTTATTCTGTTTAGTTACCTTGTTTTCTCCTTTTTAATGAAAATATTAAACTGTTTTACTTAAATTTGTAGATGGGCAGAAGTAGTTGCTTTGAGTATAAATACTATAATTTCCCCAGGTCTCTGCATAGGTCTTCGAGCAAGTGTTTATCTAGGAAGTCCCTTAAATTTGAATGCAGCTGTGTACTTGTCAGCTAAATTGTGTCAGGAAGGTTACACTGAGAAGTGGCTTGGATATTTGGCTAGCCAAAGCAGAGAGATATTGATTCCCAGGAATAGGGAATATAAATGATGCGTACAAATACATCAAATCCAGTGCTGAATTAAGGCTTGGTTTCTGTTTATGATGTTGCAGGAAGGAGAGGTAATCTGGATTTCAAAGGCATACATATTTCCATGTGCATTTCTAAACACAAGATGAGCGGGGACTCTTGTGTGTTTATATTCTGTTTTAGGGTAAATTAACAGTATTTATACCTGGAGTGAAAGACTTTTTTCTTTCTTCTTTTTTTTTTTTTTTTCCCCCTGGCAAATATATTAGTGATCCTTTCCATCCCGAGATGACAAATGATTGCAAGATTCAAGAACAGATACCTGAAGAACCATGTGCTTTCAACACATACAGTCCTTACCCTTACGTGTAAGCAAGTACTGCCTGTGATAATAAAGTTGTCTTGTTAACCAGAAATTTAAGAGATGTCATGCATTGCTGCACTCAGAGAAGCTTCTTTCAGTAGAGTGGATTAGAAAACTAGTTGCTGAGGGACCTTGTCTGTGACACATTTTTAAGTGATGGCATTTTGACTGTTGTTTTAACATACATAACTGCGTTTCTCATCAGCACAGAGTAACAACTCTGGTTCTGCTGTCATTTCAGTTTTATTATGCATATACCCAAAGAGCCAAAAGGATGGATTTTTTTTAATTTGTTTTTCTGTTTGTGTTTACAATTGCCCTCTGTTTAACTGCTGAGAAATTTATTTAAATCTATCATGTTTAAAGTTTTACCTCTTAATTTCTTTTTACCTCTCTGATCCTGAAGTGCCACTCATGTTGCTCTTACTATTGCTTGGTCTTGAGGAACTGTGCTCACTTTCTTTTGGAAGGCTTTAGAAATTCTTATGATTTGGCTGACAAAAGTAGTATTTCTCTGAAAGATTCCTGAAGTTGTCAGCTTCGTTCTCTTAGGGCTGTAAATCATTTAGCAGCAGCTACTACAGATCTGTCAAATCTCATGCGTTATACATAGGGCTCATTCATTTGGTCCCTGTCTCTGGCTCATGTATTTTCAATATCTTCACAGCTCCTCTTCTACTTTTTGAGCCCTGACATTAAGGCAATTGCTGACTGTACAGCAAGTCAGAGGAAAGTTGGGATTCTGCAGAGGTAATGACAAAAATATGGCTTTCCTTAAAGCTGATTATGCCATCTGTAGTAGGGAAAAGTGATTGTCTTTCCCTTATTGTTTGACTGATCTTCCTTAGGCTTGCAGAGTTATTATTTCTTTCACAACAGAGAGGATCATACACAATGTAGAGACAGACAAATGCATACATATGGACACAGACTACTCTTGAACATTACTAAGTTGGCTTTGCTGCATCCCTTCTTTCCATCCCATCCCTTCCACTTACCCTGTTGTGCCTGTGCTCCTCTGTGAAAACCATCTAGGTAGAGGGTTACACAATAGTCGTCACCATCTCAAACTTCACTCAGCTGGAGAACTGTTTGATAAGAATAGCTCAAATGTCTGCTGGTGTTATTTTGAGATCAAATGTAATATGCTGCTCTGCAAATATGTGCTTTCTAGCAAGAAAAATCTTGGGCCATTCCTAATTCCCTACAATGACGTCTTGTTCTTCAAGATTTCTTGGTTGGAAATGCGTACACATACATATTTTTATGATGCACAGTGGTGCTGTCATGTCTCAGATACACCAGACGTGTTGTATTGGGGTTGTGTGACAAGGTCTTGGTAGTGGGGAGGCTACAGGGGTGGTTTCTGTGAGAAACTGCTAGAAACTTCCTCCATGTCCGATAGAGCCAATGCCAGCCGGCTCCAAGACAGACCTGCCACTGGCCAAGGCCAAGCCCATCAGTGATGGTGGTAGCACCTCTGGGATCACATATTTAAGAAGGGGAAAAAAAAATCCTATTGCAACTGCAGCCAGAGAGGGGAGTGAGAATATGTGAGAGGAACGACTCTGCAGACACCAAGGTCAGTGGAGAAGGAGGGGGAGGAGGTGCTCCAGGCACCGGAGCAGAGATTCCCCTGCAGCCCCTGGTGCAGCCCATGGTGAGGCAGCTGTGCACCTGCAGCCCATGGAGGTCCATGGTGGAGCAGATATCCACCTGCAGCCTGGGGAGGACCCCACGCTGGAGCATGGGGATGTGCCCGAAGGAGGCTGTGACCCCGTGGGAAGCCCATGCTGGAGCAGGTTCCTGGCAGGACCTGTGGCCCCATGGAGAGAGGAGCCCACACTGGAGCAGGTTTGCTGGCAGGACTTGTGACCCTGTGGGGGAGCCACGCTGGAGCAGTCTGCTCCTGAAGGGCTGCACCCCGTGGAAGGGACCCACGCTGGAGCAGTTTGTGAAGAACTGTAGCCCGTGGGAAGTACCCACGTTGGAGAAGTTCATGAAGGACTGTCTCCCATGGGAGGGACCTGACGCTGGTGCAGGGGAAGAGTGTGAGGAGTGCTCCCCTGAGGAGGAAGGAGCGGCAGACATGATGTATGATGAACGGACCGCAACCCCCATTCCCATCCCCCTGCGCTGCTGGGGGGAGGAGGTAGAGAAATTGGGAGTAAAGTTAAGCCCAGGAAGAAGGGAGGGGTGGGGGGAAGGTATTTTTAGGATTTTTATTTCTCATTATCCTACTCTGATTTGATTGGTAATAAAGTAAAGTAATTTCCTCAAGTTGAGTCTGTTTTGCCCATGATGGTAATTACTGAGTGATCTCTCCCTGTCCTTATCTCAAACACAAATCTTTTGTTATATTTTCTCTCCCCTGTCCAGTTGGGAAGGGGAGTGATATAGCAGCTTTGGTGGGCACCTGGCATCCAGCCAGGGTCAACACACCACTATATAGTATATGAAGTAGAAATGTCCAGGTAGGAAAAGAAGATATGCCCAGGAAAGTCTGAATATGTGACAGCCCCTCCCGAAGTATGACAGGAGGATTTAAGGCTGCTGAATAAATTAGTAAAAAATAGAGGGCGAAGGCAACTCAATCCATAGTTGGCATTTTGTATTGGGTAGGTAGAGGAGGAGAGAATTACTGTATCAGTAGCTGAGGAACAGAACGTGAACTGTTTTAACCCTGTCTGTTGATGTTACAGAAAAAGTAAAGTGGGTGTTGGAGTGTTATTTTGTGGGGGTTGTTTTGGCTTGCGTTTTTTTTGGCTTTGGGTTTTTGTTGTTGTTCTTAATGATTTTCATTTTATAAGGACATTTCCCAGATTGTTAGCTGAAAAACTTGAGGACTTGAGGATTACACATTTGATAGTCTGAATAAATGTTAAAAAAATGTTACTCTGACATCTTAGGGCACTAATATAATTTTCATTGCTTTTTTCATTGCTAGTGACGTCTGTATTCTTACTGCAACCCACTCCTTGCACTACCTCCTTGCCATCCTGAATAGCTGATTATTAGGTTGCATACAAAAGTAAGAAGCTGCTAAAAAGGAGTCAAAGTGACATTTTAAGTAATTTGGGGCGTTGCTGGATGGAAAGTTAGTTTGTTGTTTTACATCTGATTCATGGGTATAACAGGGTTTGTCAGGTGTTTATCTTTTAGTCTTGTAGTAGTGGTTTTTAAGTGTTTTTTGGATCAAAAATGCATGCAACAAAATTTGATACAGCATCAGAATTCCATAAATGAACCTCAATCTTCAGTGTTTTTTTCTTGGCACTTCTAATTTTGTCACAGTTATGACACGATTTCCCCAAACATTAAAACTGGATTCAACTGCACTATTAGAGCTGTGGTTATAAACCCAGCCAGTACCCATACTATCCGGTGATTAACTAGTTCCTGCAACTGCATAGATATCTACTGATAGATATAACCTGCAAGGTGAAGTGATTGCTCATAACTACTGAGCAGATATCCCCCTACATCACTGCATGAAGACATCAATCCTCTTCAAGGTTAAAAGGATATTTCTCAAAAGAGGCATTGCTGCAGCTCACAAAGGCAGTAATAGAAGAAGGTTTTCATTCTTGAACATTTTTGTTGCTCTTAGTACTTCTGAAGTTCAGCAGGATAAGCAAATGTGCTAGCCAGCAGAAAAAAGTATATGTGGCATAGTTGCAAGATACATTGTCTTCTGGGCTCATCTTCTCTTAATGTCCTGAGTTTTCAACAGCAGAAGCTGTATTTGATGGGACATGCAAAGACGGCTGCCCCTTCCATCTACTTTCCTTCTCTTGGGCTAATCCTCTATTTCAAATGGAAGTAAAATATCTTTCTTACTGTATATATCCCTTAGTTTTTTTCTGGTCAAATTATACTGCAAAATGCATAAAGGTAGTAATTTTGTAAATGATTTTCCGATATTATAGATGCAATTTTAAGGAGTTTGTTTCCAGTTCTACTGGTGATGTAAGTGCCTGGCTGGGTGTGGATTAGATCCCTTTTGGGGCTATTCCTCTGCTAATACTGAGACTTTATGCATGTAGAGTATTCATTATTACATGAGCTACTGTCACATCCATCCTTACCAGGAAGGAAAACTGACTTCATAAATGAGATGTGTGCATCTGAATCTGGGTTCAGTTTCCAGTGTTGCCCAAAGCATTTTTGTATGATTTTGGGTGAAGGAAGCATTATTCGTATTCTCCCTAAAGTGGCAGTTTATATTTCTGCCTCAGAGCTATTTGGGGAGAACAAATCCATTAATATATGTAAGAAGCTCAGAAACTGCATTGACAAGAATCATAAAAATCTAGACAAATAGCAAAAGCTTTTCTGAATGAAAGAAATTGGAAGGTAACAGGATTTGGTCCGTCCTTTCCTCTCTTCTGCTTTTGTTTTCGTAATTGTCTATTGTCTAGATAAATTCTGTAATTTCAGAACAGAACCTGGCATTACCATAATATTGAGGAGAAAAGTGCATGAAACAAAAATGAATAATTTTTTTCATAGTGTTGTAATATTGTACTCCAGTGACATTTAAGCAGGGATTCATTTTTTTTTCATATTCAAAGAATGTACTATTTCTTACCCAGGATCACATAATGCACTCTGTAGTGGTTTAACCCCAGCCAGCAACTAAGCACCACACAGCCCCTTGCTCGCTCCCCCCAGGTAGGATGGGGAAGAGAATTGGAAGGGTAAAAGTGAGAAAATTCATGGGTTGAGATAAAGACAGGTAAAGCAAAAGCCATGCGTGCAGCAAAACAAAACAAGGAGTTAATTCACTACTTCCCATCAGCAGGCAGGTGTTCAGCCATCTCCAGGAAAGAAGGGCTCCATCATTCATAGACTACTATGTGGTTACTTGGGAAGACAAACAGCATCACTCCAAACATCCCCCCCCTTCCTTTTTCTTCCCCCAGCTTTCTATGCTGAGCATGACATCATACAGTATGGAATATCCCTCTGGTCAGTTGGGGTCAGCTGTCCCGGCTGTGTCCCCTCCCAGCTTCTTGTGCAGCCCCATCCTCTTCGCTGGTGGGGTGGGGTGAGAAGCAGAAAAGACCTTGAGGCTGTGTAAGCACTGCTCAGCAGTAACTAAAATGTCCCTGTATTATCAACACGGTTCCCAGCACAAGTCCAAAACCTAGCCCAATACTAGCTACTGTGAAGAAAATTAACTCTATCCCAGCCAAAACCAGCACATGCTCCACCCCTTATTCCATACCATTTTTGTCGTGCTCAGGTCCCACACTATCCAATACAGCCTCATTAACCACCCCCTCCCCTTCCCATCCTCTGATATAATACACAGATATCATTCCCTTAGTCTATGGACTACCCTTGTAAAATGTCCATAAAATGTCCATTGAGTTCATTTAGTCCATGACTTTGGGCTCTGCCTGTTAAGGTGGTCACTCAGGACAGGAGAGATGGTGTGCTGCGTGGCGTTATTTGGCACCAGAGCCAGCTCAGGTCGGGTCACTGCTGCACTTGTACTGGTTCTTGTAAGGCTTGTTCTCCATTGGTTCAGGTGGTTCCTGCTGTAGTAATTCCTATAACATGCACCTCAAATCCCAGGTTACAACAATTTGAAGGTATAGCCATTGCAATCTCCACCCCTGGTCTCTTTGGGCCAGGTTATAGGGTTTAACATTGCAATGAACTTCTCCCTTTGCTCCTAGCTTGACTAGCAACAAGGGGTTCCTGCTATAGTAATTCCCATAACACGCAACTCAAATCCTGGGTTGCAACATGTGGTGGTACATCTCCCCCGCCTCTGTTTTTCTCCTTCTGTTTTTCCCCTTCACTTTGGCCGCTTTACAATCTCAGGAATTCCAGGCCGCAGCTTTTGTGTAGCGAGTTTATGAGCATTGAGCATTAGGTGTTAATAACTTTCTGTCTCTGTACACGCAAAATATTTTGCGACATGTTAATATGTATAGTGTAAGTTTCTGGAAGAGAAAATACGCTTGAGAATACCATCCCAGCTTTGACAGTACCAACTTATTTTGAATATTTGGTTAATATTATATCTTTTCCTACTAATCTGTCACCAGACTTGATGCATAAAATAAGGCATCTGTTTTGCTGTTTGCAGGTGTTATGTGAATTTTAGAAATAAATCTATAAATAAATGTACATTTTCTCTTGGACTTTGGGGTTAAAGTAAATGCCCAAGAATCAGTAACGATGGTCTTTCTTGACTTGCAACAATTAACCATAGGTTTTTAGAGCCATAAAGGAGCAAATTCCACTTGCTGTATAGCAAGTCTCTGGAAACCAAGATCAGATCATCTGTCTAAAGTTCTTTTTCCCCTTAACAGCCAATTTAAAATATCAATGTAAATAATCTTAGCCTAACATAATCTGTATACAACTGTTAGCTCTAAGACTGAAGCAGTTTGCATGAATTTATTTGTTTTCTTCTAACAAAATAACTGTGAGAATTGTATGTAAATAATAAATGGAAGAGCTGGCTGCAGCATGAAAGATCTTAAGAGCAGGCAAAAAGAGTCCATGTTTTTAATTTGGAGATGAGAATAGATGGTCAATGCAAAAATACATTCTGTGTTAATTTTAAACTACACGCTTCCAGGTAAGTGAGAGAACACAGTGAAAGGGAAGAAATGTCTTGTAATGAAAATAAGTTTCTCTTCAGCATAATGTGATGGTCCCTGTTGTGTGTTCCCCTGAGAAGTACACTGCACTTGTACCTTCTGAGATGTACAGCGGCTAACCACCAGGTAAATGCCTTGAAAGCATCTTCAAGTGTCTCTTGGTTTTATTGAAACAAGGGCCTGTGTGAGCAGGCTGATTTTGACAGAGCACTGAGTATTGCACGCTGGGTATGAAAAAAAGAGGTGGCAGTTGGCATGTCTAAAATGTTTCATGACTTTATTGGAGTTAGTATTGGTAGAATAATGAGGTAGAGCTGGTAGAATAACAGATTAGAATAGCAGCATCCATGAAGAGGCTCCTTCAGTTCACAGGTGTTTGTTAGTAATCTTGTTATTTTGCATTTTATTAAAATATTAAACTGTCTGTTGCTTTAATCTAGAAAAAACTATTTTAGTACTCAAGTGTTTACAGATTTTTTTGATGCAAATGTCTTAATGTCAGTGTGTAATACAAGGTTTTTTAATGCTATGGTGACTTATGTAACTGCAAATTGAAATATTTATTTGGATTAAATTAAAATGTTTTGAATTAAAATCTATATGTCATTTAAATTATTATTGGATAAATCATTTGTGTTCATCTAGAGCAAGGTGATGCATCTCTAATCTAGATTTTTTCTTAGCTTTTAATAATCCAGTAACACATTGGAGAGCCTGGGTAGTTACTGCTGTCACTCACCAAGCTGACTTAGAACTGCCCAAAGTGGCACCATCTTGCTTGTGATCTTTCTTTAGTTTCACTGCCTCTTGGAACACAAACATTTCTACTCTATTCCCAGTGTGACTGTAGACGTTCAGTAACATCTAAAATTACTAGACCTGAGGATTTTCTTACTGCTCTCCTTTGTCTTTTCAACTTAATAGTCTCGTTTTCTTCTCTTTCTTTTCCTGCATTTTTCGAATTGTGTTAAAAATAGCCTTGAACTACTGTCAACAGTAAAAAAGGTTTTGATAAGTAATTTGTTACTCCTTCAGCTGACCTTGCCATGTTTCTTTTATCTTCCTCCTTTCCTCCAGAGTCAGCTGTAGAGCTCTGCTTTGACTGAGTTTTAGAAATGTGGTATTGAGGCTCTGGCTGCTTTAGGCAGAAACACACTGAGGATCTCATGTGGGATAGCAGATTAAGTAACACACAGTGCATTATATAAGGGTAGTTTATAATTTAAATAACTGAATTAACATAGCCTGTAGGTTAGCTGGCAGCATTTGCCATTCATACTGTATTAACTAGTTTTAGAACTCGCCCAGTGAGGATGAGTGGAATGGGACTGGTGCAGTACACACTGTAGATGCTGAAATTTACAAACAAAACTTAAAAAAGATTTGGGAAGTACTTACTTGAAATATTGATCATTGTAAACAAAGAAATACTGCTTTTATGAACATTTATATTAGCAAAGTCAGTGCTAACTTATTGATGGAACAAAATAGGAAAGTTATAAACAGTATAACTAAAATACATGGCTGAATATTCAGGAAATGTTTTCCTACTCTATGCAGAGACCTTAATTTGAGTACTACTGCAGAGACCATAGATTAAGTATACCCCAGAGTGCTTGGCATGCAATCACATTACAATTTAAGGAGAAACTGAAAATTCTGACCAAGGTAAAAATTTTCAATTATGCATTTGGTTTTGCTCAGTGAAGCTTCTTTTGAAGAGAGGGAGATAGATGGAAGATTAGGAGGAAAAATTTCCTGTGCTAACTTCTGCCTGGTAAGGTATGAAAGAACACCTATAGCTTTAATGATACCAGAATTTTGCTTTTCTTCTAACTGATTATAACCTAGCATGAGATCATATACTGCAGACATCTGGCAGAATAGCTATAGATGAAAGCACATTTCAATATTTTGAAAGTAAAAATGATTTTTGGGATTTATGATTACCATAAGGAAATCAATTACAAGTGCAGAAAATGTAGCACTAACTCTAAAATGGCAAAAGAATAACTGAACTATTAAAGGTCTGAGTTTTTGATAAATAAAACATTCATATGTGCTTAATTTTGCCATATAATAACAATATGATTCAATTAAGGCATTTCAATATAAGTAATCTGAGATTAGGTTAAGATCGTTTCTAAAATGAATTGGTTTCCTTTTTTAATGACACTTGATGTGTGATGGATGGAGAAGTGTTTTCCTTGCCTGCTGACTCTACCTGGCACATACTCTGGTGAGGAAGTGGCTGAGATTGAGAATGTCTTTCAAGAAAATCCCAGAAACAATCAAGCCTGGTCCATATCTGTCTTTCACACTTTGATTTTCTAAAAGCATGTTATTTTCCTGCCAGTGGCTGGATGTGGAATATGGACTGGCTCTCTGACCCATTCTGGTGCTCCAGAGCATCTTTTCAGTTGATGATGCAGTCTCCCATCTGGAATTTTGGAGGCTCCAGCTCTGCACTCTGTGTTACTGCTCATCACTATTGTCTTCACCAAAATGATTCAGCAGTTTTCCCCAAGAAAATTACTAAGCTGCAGGTGTTCTTTTTTTTTAACTTGAACTCTGTAGTACCCTGTATAACTAGCCATATGCAATAATTATTTGTCACTAATATGATAACTGTATTATTTGTCACTAGTATAATAACTATAGAGCCTTACATCAGAGAACTAGTACATTATAGATGGGAAGCATGTCAAATTATCTGCATGTGACCTGAATATTTTCCACAATAATTCACCTTTTGACTCACCCAAGTAGCTTATCAAATGCTGCTGTAGTTTCTTTTCTAGTATGTCAACTTCTGGAGGTTTCAAGCTTATAATTTGACATTTTCCTCTTTAGTTGCTTTTGCCTCACCTTTGTTTCTACTGGGAAGCCACTAAGCATGCTTGTTGCAATACACTGTGAGAGGCTGTTTTAACTTCTGATCTACACATATGGTTGTAGGCTCATTTGATACTCTGTGGGTTATTAGGTGTGTTGGATGCTAATAGGTTAAAACATAATTCACTGTTGACCTGATTTTGCATTCTGAGGATAAGAGATGTTTGTGAATCAGGTGGCCTGTATAGAGATTATTTTAGAGACTGGTGCTCGCTTATTTTTTAATCTGTTCTGTACATTGGTAGCTGAAATCCAAAAGGCTGAACTGGGTTATGAAGAGATGTAGCAAAATATATAATTTATTTTCAGTGAAACTTACAACATAGTGTTGATTAAAAAAACCCCAAACCTCATAGCATAGAAAGTTCATTATGAGGATTTTGTGGGAGGGGTATGGCAGGGGGCTTAAAACACTGGATTTTGTCATTATCTCTTCCTCCTTGTAAGCTCTCTAATACTTCCCAATCCCTGCCATTGAGTGACCTTTGCTTAGAGAGTTGGATGGCAGCCCTTGACAGAGCCTTACAGTCATAACAGAGTAACAACAGCTGAAAAATCACCCATATATCAGACAAAATAAAAAGGGAAGGATGAGGGAGAAGAAATAGAATATTTCCTTTTTTCTCTTCCTCTTTTGTCTGCTTTCAGGTGTCAAGCTGAAAATGAGTCTTTAGGTGTGTTAAAAAGATAAAGGCAGAAAACATGGGCTTAATTTTTTAAATTATTAAAGATTTTTTAAGACCAAATCTGGTCTTGGCATGTTTTCAGACAGACATTTCCCACTATTCTGTAAATCTGTGCCAGATACATATGGGCAGCATAGAGGTAGTGACATTTGGGTTAGTCCTAAAATTAGAAAGAATCCTGATTTAGGGCTTGACTTTGTAAATATTTTTAGGAACCTTGATTTCAAAAGTAGATGGCAGTTGTTTTCCCTTCCATGAAGGCTGTTGCTCAGTTTTTCTGAAAACTGAGTGCCTCTGTAGGGGACTACACATTTGCTTTTTTCAAAGGGTGGGAAAGAGGTTCCCAACTTCAGTGAATTTCAGTGACAAGTAGGCATTTAATTTACTTTACTATTTTTTAAATTCTTCTTTAAGACTTCAACTTAAAGCACTTTATTTCTTGCTATTACCTTTTAGAAATCTTTAGAAATACTTTTTTTTTAATTAATTTTTTATTGTATTGAATAGTCCAACCATTGAATTGTCCAATGGAACCAATTGAATAGTCCTGTCATAGATGCCTAATAAAGAGTAGATCTCGCTGCATAGAACCAGCAAAATAGGGGCAATAGTAAATATATGTTGGCTGTTGTTGATGGTACCTCACATTTTGTATTCAGTTTGCTTAACATTTTAATTTTTGCAACCACAAAACAGAAAACCAAAGAAAAAATACATTTGACACTGCTCTTATGTGTCAGTTGTATCTACTTCTCAGTAGATTATCTTGTTGTGGATGTAAAGTTCACTAAGCTGTAGGTAAGCTTTTTGGAAGAATTGGATTAAGGAACACATTCAGACAATATCCATTGTATGTAGACATATATAAGCATGTGAATGCTAAGAAGCTAGATATATTTTTTAAATTAATATACAGCTCCTGAATTTACAAATCTGTGTTGTTAAGTAGGTGGATGTAGATGGATGTTGAAACATACTGTAGTTAAGACTTTGATCTATGAGTGAAAACACTTTTTCTTAAAAAATAAGAATATTTAGTAATTTTAACTCTTGCTTCTATTTAATAACAGTGGCTTAAAGGAAGAGCAGTATGCGACTATCATGACTTTGAAAATTAGAATGAAGTGATTTAGATGAGCATCAGATGTTTGAAGTGAGATTTAACTCAAAACATAAGGGAAAATAATCTACAGCAAAAACCTCATGGAACATTCTCAATAACGGTTTCTGCTGAGATTGTGGTATGGTATAGGAATGCTCTTCATTGGTGAGAGAGATCGTATCCACTTCCTGCCCCAATACCAGTTCAGGCAAGTTGTATCTCACATGTTCTCACTCCAGGTAGGCCCAGAGAATATGTGATCCTTTAATGTTACCCATCTGAGATCTAGTCAGCTAGGTTTCCTCTGTAACACCGTCTGGCAACTCTTGTATAAGTATCTCTATATAAGAGGATGAATCATCCTCTGGGATAATAATCTTCCCCCATTGACTAGGAAAAGATACTAAATGACTGACTGACTTACGCCCTTGATTTGGTTGTTTAAAAGTAAGGGAACACAATTTTACCCTTAAAACTAGTATAAGTTGCATAAATTTAAAGTAGCCCCTGAAGCTACTCTATCTTAAACCAGAGTTCAGGGTATTACAATTCCAAAACACAGCAGAGAAGTCAGGGTTGATTGTTTCCTAATGTTATCAGATGAAAACAAGGTTATTAGAATTTGAAATCTATTTTCTATAAGTAACTATTGCCCTACTGGGAAAATATACATTTTTAGATTCTTGTAATAAGGGTTTTCGCCATTTTAGCCAAATAGGCAGCTAGTCAGCATTCACAGAAAATACCAATCTAGGAGTAAGAGTATGTTTAGAAGCCAGATTTGAGACTAAAGCAATAGGATAATAATTCTGTAGTTCCCCGCACTGGAACCTGTTACAGGTGCATGGGGACGCTCATATGCATCCCCAGAATTAAAAATGGACTGGATATGGGTGAAGAACTGTCAACTTTTTTTCCCCTGGAAACTCAATTTAACTTTGAAGTCTTCATTAAACAAGACATTTTTTCCTCTCTAACTTTTTCATTAAAGTAAAGCATCTTGTAGGTGTGTGACAGAAGATAGACAGTAGAAATTGAAATGCAGACTGGAAAATATCTGGAAAAGTGCTAAATGACTTCAAAGGTAGTATGGCCATGAATCCAGATGTGTTTGACACAAATTAGGTAAATTGATTTCATTTTGTTTTTCATTACCAAATTATTACTGTTTTTAACCAAAGCTTTCTACTTGTACTCTTCTGCCAGATTTTCATTCATATGCATAAAACTACAGGGAGCGATTTGATTGCAGTGACTTCTTTAATATTCATAGGATAATTTACATTGGAAGGGACAAAACAGGGTCAAATTATATCAGGTTGCTTGATGCTCTGTCTAGTTGAATGCTGAATATCTCGAAGGATGGAAATAACACTACTGCTCTGGGGTCCTGTTCAGTATTTGAGCACCCTCACAGTTAAAATTTTTTTACCTGAAACCAGATTGGAATTTTCCATGTTGCAACTTGTATGTGTTGCCACTCATTCTGTCACTATGCACTTCTGAAAGGAGTCTGGCTCCATCCATCTTCACCTATACTTTCCATTAGGGTGTATTTGAAGAGGGAAGTAAGATACACACACAGAGCTCACCCCCACACCCATAGCAGTCTCTTTTTCAGACTGAACAACCCCAGCTCTGTCAGCCCCTTCTCACAGAGAGTATGCTCCAGCCTCCTAATCCTGTTGACTGTCCCCTGCTGGACCTGCTACAGTATGCCAGTACCTTTCTTGACTGGGAAGACCAAAAGTGGTACAGTGCTCCAGACGCAGTCTCACAACTGCTGAATTGAGGGGAATTCCCTCGACCTGCTGGCTATGTTCTTGCTCAGGCAGTTCAGTACGTGGTTAGCTCTCTGCTGCAGAGCCATGCTATAGACTCATGCTCAACTTTTTGTCCACCAAGACACCTAGGTCCTTTTCTGCAAAGCTGCTCCCCAACTGGACATCCTCCGCCTGTTCTGTTCCTTCTAGATGCAGGATTCTGCACTTGCCATTGTTGAACTTCATAAGGTTTCTGTAGGGTCATTTTTTCAACATGCAGGGATATTCAGGGTCTCTGAAAGACAGCCCTGCCTTCCAGTATGTCAACTGCTCCCCTGCATTTACTATCATTCACAAACTTGCTGAGGGTGCTTTCTTGATCTTGAAAGAGGTGATTTTGTTAACAACTAGTTAGGTTTAGTATCATTCTGAGAAAGTGAAAGTCTCTAGATATTTCATATTTGCTCTAGGTGTGATAGACTTTAATCTTTGTTTCAAGGCTTCAGTCTGGAAAGAATGACATTGATTCTCAGTAGAGTCATATGATTGAAGCAGAAGTTACATGATGTGATTAGACTAAAGTTCAGGTGAAAGGATTATAGAAATATGCGATGCAAATGTTGCTGTTGGTATGAAGAAAGTATGAATGGGAACATTTGGGTGTGAAAGCACCAGAGGAAATGGTGAAAGAAGAGATAAAAGAATTACATGTGTTGATGGCATCTAGGTCAGTATTTTAATAAAATCATAGCACATGTGTATGCAGTTTCTCAGTAACATTTAGTTTAGGGAAACAAAAGCCTAAACCAAAGGACAGGCTATAGGTAGAAAAGAAGATACAAAGGGTGAATACATATTGTTTAATGAGTCATAGACGTGGCACAGGATTAAAAGTTTGCAGTCACTGTCAAGTCATAAACTGTATAAAAGTTACATCCAAAAGACAGTGTGTTGCCAGCCTATAAGGGACCCAGAAGACACACTAAGAATTCAGTGGCTGTTGATGTTCATTGGTCTCCATGTTCACCACAAGTTATCTTGCATGGACTGCTATGGATATGTGCATCTTCGTTCGTGTGAGCATTTAACTATGAAAGAATGAGAGTGCTAGTAAAATATTTCTTAAAATTAAAACATCTTCTTGTCTTGTATGGTCTTGCATGGAACAGTGATATGTTAGTTGAACTTCATACATTTCAATGCTATTCACTGCACACTTAAAGATAAAGCAAAAGTTAACAATAGTAGCCCCTGGAAAATTTTACATGCATTTTTCTCTTTGGAAGTGGAAGAGAAGAAGGAAGAAAGGTATTGGACAGGTAGCAGTTGCCTCTGCTGGTGCAATACAAAAAGAGGCATATGTAACTATGTGTAAAAAGAATACAGTAGCAACTGTGTGTTGAAACTTAAAAGTTTTAGTTGTAAGCCTTTTGTTTACTTTAAAAACCCTCAACTTTGGCATAATGTCCAGAGGCAATTATAAAAATATACCAAACCCACCTATCAGTGTCAAAAGTTCTGTCAATATCAAAAAGCAAGGATCTATTGTTACAGCTAAACGAGGGAAAACACTCACCTACAACTACTTAATTTTGATGCTGCTGTTGTTTCTGTTAAAAATTACTTCAAATGTATATCTAAAGAAGTTTTTATGGCAAGAGAATTGGACACATTATCTATTGCAAGTTATTTATTTGTCTTTGCTCTTTGGTGAGGTTTCTGTCCCTTGAAAAAATCATTAGTTCATATCTTGGGAAAAGAGAAATAGGAGATACTTTATGTATTGTGATAGACACTCTCTGAAATACAGATGTGGATGATGATGATTTTTTTCTGGTTCCTGACCATCTCACAGTAAATTTTAAACTATAGTTAGAATATATGGATGTCCTTGGTCTAGACAATACATCTTTACAAATCTAAAGAGGCTGCTTTCTTTCAGCTCCTACAACGAGTATGTCATGTGGGTTTTAATAAATAAGTACTTTTGCACTTCACCTTCATATAGTTCAGTGCTAAGGAAGGAAAGAAGTGATTCACCAAGTTTTTTTCCTCAGCTTTTGGTTGTTTGTTAGATGCTGCTCCATTTACCTTCCTGCTGTTCTACTTAGCGCTCCATTAGTATCCCAGCTGCTCTGCTTCTGCGGTCCTTAAGATATGCAACAGGAGAAAAAGGGACTAACCCTAAGAATCCACAGAATGAGATTCGTGGCAAGGGAAAGGAACAGAAGGTTGTGGAAACCAGAAATGAAGGTCTCCTGGAAACAATTAACAAATCTGCAAAACCTGGTTGATCTCTTCAGAAACAGGCAAGGTATTCCTACACTTAGAGTGCTTGTTTATTTTGGTCACCAACAAACACATTTTGCCACCCTTACCATGTGTTTTGTCTTACTCCATAAATACCTTAACTGAGAGAAGGGGCATTTGTTCAGTGAAGTACTACAGAAGAAAATAAGACAACAAAATTTGTCTCTATGTAGTTTTAAGTACTCCTGGTGGGTCAGGATCTCAGGAGTATTTTGGGGTTTTTTTGGTTGTTGGTTTTTTTTTGTTGTTGTTGTTGTTTGTAATAACCCTATTTAGAAACTAACAAAACACAAAGGTTGCACTTGTTCCCCCAAGGGTTGCATATTCTAGCTTGTTTGGCAGCTCTGTTACTTGCCTGTCTAAAGTAAGCAACATGACAGACCAATTGTCTGAAATCTTTGTTTTGAAAGGCTATCACCCTAACAGAAAATCCCGCAGTGATTCCAGGACATGCACATGCAATAATTTTCAAGGAGGTTTTTGCACCTGATTAGCTGTCACCGTGTTGACAACAGAATGGGAGTGACAGCTGCTCCTATGCATTTCTGTTGCTGCTTATTTTTTCTATTCTTACCACATAATGACTAACAGTAATCAGGCCTTAATAAATATTATTTCTTAATAGCATAGATGAGTGTTGATGAATGTGATTGTAGCATAAAGCACATCTGTGGAAAACTTGCACAGACATCATATTTAGAAAGATTCTCCTCTTTTTCTAACATGCAATGCTAACTGCTGCTCTGCATAGAGGAGTAATGCTCTTTATCTTAAAATGCTGTGGCATCCTTTGATGTCTAAAGATCCATTCAAACATTTGATGAACATTCAAATTCATAACTCTTGATTTTTAGGTACAGGTGAAAAGGGAAATCTTGCCAACCATTTTAAATCAGAGCTTTAATTTGAAACCCCCTGGACCAGTTTCCTTTAAGCTTTCCAAAAGTATGCTTTTATTGTTGAAAAAAGAAATCTGACAGTTTTGGCCAGAGTTGTAAATGTGTTCCAACAAAAGTTTCTGTAAAAGAAAGCAGTTGTAAAGTATATCGGTGCCTCTGCATCCACACTGTAGAATTATAGTGAAACAGCAGTGGATCTTTGCCCACTCTTCTGGTCAATTTAGTAAGAATCATAGCCAAATGGAGAGTTCTCAGTCAGAAACAGGAAGGCTTGAGTTAAATTATGTGACTGACACAATAGGTAATAAGTAATAAAAAATTTCCAGTATGGTGCAATGAGAGTAGGAAAATAAGCCTATACCAAGAATAAGGAAACCTTACCTAGTAACTGTATTTATTGTTTTTACAAGAAAACTGAATTAATTGCATTAAGTCCAGGACCTAATGATTCTGGTATTTCTTTAATGCGAGTTTTCCTTCAAACTGTCTGTTAAGCAATGTTAGAGAGTTCAAGTTAGTGTATCTGAATCAAGAATCAAGTTAGAGCACCTGAACCTTCTGCTCATATTATTAAAATATGTTTAGGCTTTTTTTTTTCTGGCTGAGAATCCACATTTAGCCATTGATCTGAGGTGGGTTTATTTTTCCTGACAGTGAGGACACTCAAAAAATACCTGTGGCCCTTCCATCGTAAATTGTATGATTCTAAAAATAACTTTTAGAAAAGGTTTTATGAAGAGGAAAAATTTAATAGTTGACTATAAAATAAAAGAATAAGTAAGAAAACCAAAAAGGTTTATAAATAACTTTCCCTCTGTCCTGTCTCCTGTGTCTGGACCTACCTGCAAGGTTTAATGTCTTTTGTGTTGCAGCAAAGCCTGTGTGTTCCTCTGGTGTGTAGTCCACCAGGAAGGACCTAGTCATGTGTTTCTTTCCTGTTCCTCTCAGAAATGTCTTAGTCTCTTTAGTATGCTGAGGGCTTTTTCCATCCTCACTCTCATTCTCTGCCTCTTCCCATCTCAAATTCTACATGCCTCATCCTGATCTAAAAAGCTTTTATCCCTCAGCATGCTCTCTAGAGCAGAAGTAGTCTGCTCCTCCTTCCAGAGGATTCTCTGTGATCATATCAGTCCCATTTTGAAGGGATATTAGTTTCAAGCTGAGAAACAAAACAGATGCTGTCCATTGTATTGATTCCTCACTGGTGTTTCTATACTTTAAAGACAGATGTCTTAATTAAATTTTACACTTTTTCCATATGTAGGAAGCCTTAATTGGTCTTTGTAGCATTTGTTAGAATGTACAAGATGGAGCTCATTGTATATCATAAGTATTAAAAGTATTATAAGTGTTAAAAGATCTTCAAATGTCACAAGAGATGCAGAGTAAAGTGAAGTGAAGTACTGCAATACAGATGGCCTCACTCCTAGAAGTATATGACATGGATTAGGCTGTTTCATCCTGTCTCTTCTCTTTTACCCTATGTACATCTAAGGTTTCTTTTTCAAATGGCTTCAGAATATTCTCCCTGTCTCAGCTGGTGGCTGAACATGCTTTTGATTGCAAGGGATGGGGCAGTAGGGAAAAGCATATATTTGCAAAATGTCCTTTCATTTTAATAAGTTGTTGTGGCTGCTCCTGACTGGACAGAGGAATCCAGATGATCCCGGTAGACATTTTTGGACTCAGATCATATTTCTGCACCTGATATTTGCTACAAAACCACAACTTAGTTTTAACTATAAATGCACAAATGAGTGTCTGTAATAGTGATGCATATGTAATAACAATGAGGTGGTTTGAATTGAGATTTAATGCATCTGAGAGATTTAACCTTGCATTACGGACAGTTTTTAAAGGGTCTAGGGTAATGGTGCTTGTAAAAGCTTCTGGACAATAATGGACACACTGGGCAAGAACATAACTAGCTGTAGGAAAGTAATGTAGTTCTATCTCCTGCCTAGCTGCTGTATTTGCTTAAATGGATAATTTTTGCCAAAGGCTTTAACTGTTGGCAACTGAAATCAAGTAGATTCTGGGGAATCCTGAACCACCTCATAAACTGAATATTTAAAGTCAGTGACAAATAGTCTTGCAAGGTTAAAAAAAGAGCAGATTGCTACAGAGCCAGCCTCAGATTAAATATTAGTTGCTATGTTTAATATTTTGATTGCTCCTGAATAATCAGCTCTTGAATAACCATATCATGGTGTTCTGTTAGGAGTCCTTTTAGTTGGCACTGGTTTTCATACCATAATATAATTGATAGACTCCCGTGTCAGAAATCACTAGGCAGCCAAATAAACAATATGTCCTTCTGTCTGTTCAGGAGCAGTGTAATGTTCAGAAATATTGATCCCCTGTGCCAGCTAAAGCCATAATGAGGATAATACCAAATGAACCAAAAGCTGCTTCAACATGTCTCATCTATTACCCAAAGAATTGTAAAGTTAGTAACATATTGACCTTGTTGTGACACGCTAAAATTTACTGCTGCTGGTGCTGCCTAGTATTTTCAAATGGCTGCTCTTCATGGAAAAAAGAAAAAAGAAAATATTTAGCTTATCCACCACTGTTTTACCTTTTATTGATTTCCTCCCCCCACCAATTTAGATGTGAATACTCAGCAATAAGGCATCAAAGTCATCTTAACAGAGGATGGCAAAAGCAAGTTGGTGGTCAAATTTACTATTATGAAGAATTTGGCAGCATTTGGTTTGTCTCTTCTCCTCTTGCCCCCTTTTCCCCCTCTGCTTAATTCTAGAATTAGGTTAACACTTCACCTATGGCAGCGTTCTAGGCTTAGTGCAGGAGACTGTAAAAAAAAAAAATGCAATGCTGATCATCTGAGTTCACTGCTCACTCTTAAAATCTCTCCCACTGAAGGAAATACTAATCTTCATTGAAATTCTATTCATTTATGGAGAGGTTATTAAATGCTAATTATGGATTAAAAAAAGTCAAGCTGGAGACAATAATATAGAATGACTGATTAAAAGTGAAAAAGATTAAAAGACTCTCCATGAAATAAGTACATTTAAAAATTAAACTATATCATCATCTGGATTTTTGCTGTGCCAGAAGAACATCTAATAAAACTAGTAAAATGTGATTTGGTGTATTATTTTTAAACATCAAATAGCTTCAAGGAAATAAGTAGATGAATAAGCTGGTAATGGACATTATTTTCGACTCATTGCATTGATTGTATTAGTGTTCTTTGGGGTCTTGCATTAATACTGAATGGTGCAAAGGATCTTTAATTATGCCTTGAATGGCCGTTGAGGACCATTGTTTATACTGTTCATCAGCACATCATTTGGTTCCTGCCAGCTAGCACTCTTCCAGCTGCTGCCTGGGCAGGGTTCTTGTGAGGGTTATTTCCAGTGGGAAGCTGGCCTGTGGCTATTGTGGGTTATTTTGAGCAGAGGACAGTGCAGCCATGTAGGTATAAGCTCAGCTGGGCTGCCCTGCTTGGCTCCTAAGGCAAGAGGAGTTCCTGGCCTGTTATATTTAGTAGTGTAGCAATAACCTTTCTGTGTTACAAGATTTTTCTCTACAAGCCTTTTAAAAACTTCTTGGAATTAATTGGTAAAGTAAAAATCTTTCTTTACATCTTTTTTATTTAAACACTTTATAAATTGCATGCAGAAAGATAACATAGCACCACTAAGACAGTATTCAATTTTTAAAAGCTTTGTTACTTTGAACTATATTTTTTGCTTTTAAACTCGACTTGGGTTGAAGCTGATTTTCTAAAAATATCCAAAGCTGACTTTATAAAAATTTCCTTATCTGATTCTTTAAGATTTTGATCCTCTGCTGTCATTAATCCTTTTTCCCATACCCTCACATATCCCCATCTCTATCAAAAACCTCCTCCAGTGCCAATATACAATAACACATATGTGCCAGGCCCTACAAACTGAGTTCTGATAAGACTAAAGCCATTGAGATAGACAGCATAAATCAAAGTTTGGGCTCAGACTACAAAGCTGTTCATGAAGTTTGTTCCTTTTCAACTTAGTATTTGCACTGAGACATGAGCTGTTACCGTTTTTAGAGGTGGCTGACTTCTGCTATAAACTGCATCTTTTGAACTGGCCATAAACGATCACTAAAATGAAAGTTGAGAAAACTGCCTCTGAAGTTGCACAGCTAGGAACAGTTTTTCTCTTCAATACCATTAATAAAAAAATGCAGAGCCAAGCTGGCACATAGCACTACCTTCAAATTTGAAATAACTAATCAGTAAAGTCTAAGAATATATGTCATCTCCTCTGCAGTTTACTTGACTTGCATCTAACAAATGGAACATGTTACAATCTTCCTACCTTGTTGGCTTTTTAGTAGGTCTTTTAATTCTGCTTTTCCCTTTAGCCCTATCAATTTCTGGCATATTTTCAATGGTGGGTTTTCAGCTGGATGTGTTTGCATGGAACGGAATTACTAGAACTAGTTCTGAATGATATAAATATACTTTCTGGAGTCTAGTCTCAAGTAAATCTGAAAGAATAGCATGGATGTGGCCATTATTGATGTCAGAATTTTATCTGAGTCATGTAATACATTTATACACACAAATGCATAGTTAGCTCTGAGTTTTAGATTTTAAAAACTTTTTTTAAAATGAAAAATGAAAGTCTTCATGTTTAATTTGCCCGTGTGGTTCTTTTTCTGTGGTGGAGTCTGCAAAGAATCCAATTGTGTGATACCAAAAGTAGTAAAACAGAGAACGACTGTGTGATTGCAGCCTATTTTGAGCTCCAGTTTGAGAAAAGATGACCTATACTGTGCTTTGTAGGTAAACCTTGGAATAAAAGTTTTGACAGTAGCTTCTTGATAAGATTCTCATTGATGTATGTGTATGTTTTATTCTCTTTTCAGAAAGAACGTGTATCAAGCTGAGCCTTGCATATTAAGCTTTTGGGCAGTCTGTCATGCAGTTTGTATTTTGCTGTAAAAACCTGAATCAAATAACTTCGACTTGTATAGACAGAAACGGTGTTGGAACAGGACTATTACATCATTGCTTGAAATAAAACATAAACCTCACAGCTACAAGGATATAGGCTTTAATATAGGCACACATACTGAGTGCATGCTTTGTTTTATTAATATCTACCAATAAGGCTTTCTGTTGCAGTAATTATTATGATCATTGCTGGGAGTCAAGTAGATGACTTGCACAATCTTTGTGTGAATATACTGCCAGGTAAAATGTTATATAGTCAGTGAAATAAAGTCCATTACTTTTAAACAGGAGTTTTATTTGTGGTTTTGAGTTAGAATGAATGGGATGTTCTGGCTAGTTCTTTTTCTGAATGAATGCACCTCTAAAAATCAGTAATACTTACTTCAGTTGAACCAGCAAGACACTTCTAGACAACTTTCTAGGAAGTTGAACTCCTTTATAACAACTCTCCTGTCTTAATCTCAGCAATTCCATACTGATTATTCTGTTATAACTTAGCAAAGAAACATGTAATAGCAGTAGCAAGTGACTGTCCTCTGCAGCACTGATGGACAAACATGTCTTGATATGCCCAAGGCAATTCTATCCCCTGGTTGCTCCCATGGAAACTGGTAAGACTGTAATAGAACAGAGCAGAACCACGTAAAAGTGATTGCATTAAATGTAATGATTTAGAATACCCTTAAGGCTCTGCCAGAATTTTGAGAGACAGATCTCAAAGGTGTTCTGGAGGGTAGCAGTCAGATTTTTTTTTTTTTTCTGTACTAAAATTTCATTTAAATATCATGTTATTCATATGTAACGCAAGTTTGTATAGAAAAGTCATGATCTTCTGACAAATCTTCAGGAATTTGGTAAATAATAAATTAAAACACGGTTTCTTCTTGAGTTGATGTTACCCAATGAGAGCTGTGTCTTGATGGTATTGGTAACATAGGAGTTGGAAGTCACCTTTTCAGAGAATGAAACTATCTTTTCTGCTGAAATCAAAGCACTCTTTCAAGAGACGTCATGAGAAAAGAACTGAGGAGCTTGGCGTTTTTTTTCCTCCTGCTTTTCTGAACTTTGTTTTAAAGATGAATAATGTCTTTAGTTCACTCTGAAGTGAGAGGAAGCCAAGTTTGATAACTTACTGTAGTGAAACACATGACCCCCCACCCCATGACCCTGTAAACTGGGTTTTTACTTCAGTGACATTTGTATATTTTTAATAATTCTGAGAACCAGGTCTTCACATTTAGAGTTCTAAATTGAAAGACACTTTTGTCCCAATTGCTAGGTTACTAGATTAAAAAATGAACAAGCCACTTTTCATGGGATTTAGACCATTTGATTTTCACAGTTCTAAATATAGACACAGGCATCTATCTTTGAGCAATCACATCTGAAACATCCGGATCCTTTTCATAGTGATAAGGGATGAGATGGTAAGAAGTTCAGAAGAATTCATTTTCAGTCCAGAAAACCGTATTTATAATACTTCAAAGCATTTCAGAGTCTATTGAAAACCTGACAAAAATAGTCTTTGTATCTTACTTCATTTCCAGTGTGAGGAGTTATGTTGCTGTTTTGCTACATTCTTCTTTATCTTAAGCACAGCGATGAATTTTACATGTATTGTTAAATGCTTGATCCTCTTTCTTTCCATAGTGCATCATTCAAGAGTGGAGAGTCTTGGCATTATATTTTAGTTTCTGTTGATAGTATTAAAGAGTTGGCATTTCTCAGGATGGAATGTGCTGAGTAGGTAGTATTTGTTTAACCATACTCCCAGGAGAGTGGTTTCACTCTGTGTTAGTTCTAATGATATCCAAATAGCTAACTTTTTATTGCCATAAGGAGCATTTACATTTCTTTTGCTAATTGCAGTGGTGTTGATTTTTATTGGTCTGTGTATATATAAACTTTTCTGGTAGTTGCAGTGGAGTCAATAGATACTTTCTCCCATCACCCACAAAAGTCTATTTCAAAAACTCTTGTTTCAGCCTGCTAAGAAGGCAAAAGTGTGTGTGTGCATGAAGGGAAAGAAAACTCGTCTCAAACTCAGTAGGCATTTGTCACTCCTTAAATTCTGGGCTTTGACATTGGCAGTGTCACTAAAACTATGAAAAATATCCCTATTAAGCACTGATCTCACTAATACTGAAACCTGTACTCAAACTAATTTTTTCCTATCAGCAAGTGAGGTACTAGTGCAGGGGAATCTGCAGACAAACACTCCCATCAGCCAGGCACGAGATAAGGGCAGGAGTGTGACAGAGGGAATGGAGATAAGAATATCCCACTGTCGCCTCCTCACATCCTCAGAAGTCACCTGTAAAACTGGGGTCTCAGAGCCTGGGAACTGTGATGATAAAGAAGGGGAAAGGAGGTAATGACACCTAAGGAGCAAGAGGAGCAAGTAGGAACGGGGCTAAGGCATGAGGACAGGAGCAGCAGAGGCACTCTGGGAGGGCAGGTGCGGCTGGGAGCAGGAGAGCTTCAGAAGGTGGCTGGGGTCCCTGATGGCAGCCTCACTGCTCAGCCTCTGGGCCAGTAGTTGGCCATCGGCACCACTTCACTTATGGCCTAGGAAAGAGGGGAGGGGGGGAAATAGGCTGCCTGGGAAAAGTAGTAAACAACTTCCCAGCTTTGAGATCAAAGGATTTTAAACTTCTGAATGAGAGGAGGAAGGGAAAGGCTTGGCTTTGCTTCCTAGGAGGTTTGATAGATCAGGCTACCGCTTATCAGCAATAGCAGCTTTTTGACTTGCGTACTGAGGAAAGAGCCTTTCCAAAGAAACTGGCCTGCCGCTTGAGCATTTTCTCTGCTGATCCCTAGCAGTTCTGAAAATCCATAGATTATGAAAACTGGTAGCGTTTGAACATGCAATACAAAACATAAATTTAAAACATTTTAAAAGGCTGTCATGATTTATTTTCTTCTACATTCTCTTACAATGGAGTGACACTGCATTAAATCTCATTTTAATGTTCTGGAATTCAAGAAGTATTTGTCAGCATTATTTGTTTCTTTTTATTATGTGTACACCATATATTTTAGAAATACATTGTCTGGAAATATGGGGGATTTGCAAGTATAAAAAACTTATTTTATTGCTTATTTTTTGAAAAAAAGTTGTTAGCAACAGAGAGCAACTTCTGAGCATCTGTGTAGCAGAGTAGGAGAGGGAGAGTACTTGCTACAGTAAATTAGTAGAAGGTAAAAGCCTGTACTTATCTGTTTGCCAGTTCAAAGGAAGTAAAAGTCAAGCTAGAGCAATATTGTTGCTTGGCCAAGCTCACATGGTGTGACCTCTAATTATGCAAATGTGTATCTGAATGTAAAAGTCAAGTGTTTAAGAAACAGTGTCATTTCCATATACATACTCATTTGTGTGCAAAGACACAATAATTTTATAGAAAGTGTGTATGCAGTTGGCAAAAAAACAGGTGAATATGCATCTCTATTCCCATGTCCTATGACCCACTGATATTTCTCTCCTAAAAAAATGCATTTCTTCTACTGTGTTTATAAAAGCTTGTTTGTTCCAGCCATCTGCATATAAACTTATTTTTGTAGGATTCCTGTTTTGGTGAAAGTAGTATCTAAAACCTTAGAAATAATTTTTTGTAATTTTATGAAAAAGCAAAGTCCAAAATAAGTAGGTATTAATTATGTGGGTGAAATTGTGAGTTAAAAGTTAACTCTGTGCAATGTATTCAGTCCCTTCCCTAAATCAACAAAAGGCAGTTTCACGCAATTGTTGTGGTGAGAGCACTTTTAAAGCTAGCTATGCTCTCACAACATGGAGTGGTGATAACTGCTAATGGGAAGAGGGCCTAACATACTGAGTATTTCTGTCCTGTGGAACTAAACACAGAAACAAAATGTGTTCTTTTGTCTTTTAAGTATCAGGATAATTGACAGGTAACATATACTGAAGATATTTAAGATGAAATGCAGGCAGCTGCAATGATTCAGTTCTTGATATTGGTAAGAATGCATACAGAGTTTGGTACAAATATTAACATATGTATATGTGCTTATTTGCATGTGTTTATTATGTAAATATGTATTTTTTCCTGTACATATACATACACTGAAGGAAAAACAGGAGTGAGCAATAACTGGGGCAATGTATGAGGACATGACCAGCATGGGGAATCTAGGAGAGCAGATGTGGTTGGGAGCAGGAGAGATTCAGTTAGTACTGATCCACTTACTCAGGGGCAGTCTGAGGAATTATACAAGCAAGTAAGAGTTGCAGGATTGGGTCCATATCTTAGTTCTGTTTGCACAGAGTAATGTGGTAGAGCTGTTTGAAAGATGGCCAAACAGATGCATGAAAAAGAATTAAGAAAAAATATTTTGACATATTTTTGAAAAATTCCTATCACTCCAATTTGGGAGCTGTAGAAATATGACCACCGTATTACAGAATCTAATGATATACAACTGTGAGGATACAAGAGCAGGCTTTTCATCTTTGCAACTGTTCTGAAAAAATAGATTGTGTTATTCTGTTGTGTACTTGGTAATGACAAGAACAGCCCCCTGTTAGTAAGTTAGATTGATGTCAGAACACCTGTTTGCAGAAACAGTTCCTCTGCAATGTGGAAATTCAAGCTCTATGTATAGTCAAGGATTTTCTGATGATTCTGGTGAACTGTGCTTTCCTGCAGCCTACATGACCATATCTGTCTTCTGTTCTGAAGACGGGAAGCTGGTGTACCACTACTTCTTGTGGGTACATTCAGCAGGTCTCACTTTTATACATTGCAACTTGGCCAAGTATTCTGTGCCGCTTTAATTAACAAGAGGATAGAAACAGATTTGCTTAAGGCACTGTGGTGCTGTGCTGGGTTACAGAGTAAGTGATAAAAACTAATTTTGTCCTAAATTCAGAACTCTTTATTTTTTCCAATATAGACAACAGTGCATTTGTGAGACGAAGATATGACTTACATGTTTGATTTTGAAGGACAGTGCTTTGTGCTTTGTATCAGAGGAACAGTTCATTACCATGTAAAAATTACTTACTGCTGCTAAGGCCCACATTAGCATGTGGAAAACCTTCATACAGTTGCAAAGTTTCAAAGTTTTCTTTGTTTGTTCTTGCCTATGTTATCCCACTGAACCCTGACATGCAGGCATGGTGTGTTTTTTTTTTTTTAAGAAAGCTCAGTAATACTTGATAGGGGGACAACAAGAACACTTTGTCTGTGTCGGCTTCAAGTGGCTACAAAAAGGACATGTCCAAAGATTTACTTAATTGTGCTCCTGCTACTGCTTGGCAGAAGAAATGCAGAAAGGTGAGTGTAACAGATCTTTGAATGGCTGCCATGGTGTTGCTGTGTTGTAGCTCTTCAGCTTCTCAGAGATGTTCTCTAGCTTTTGCTGCACCTATGCTGTTTCTTCAGCTGCATGCTTGTCTGTGAATAATATAGGGCAAAGATATAAGTGAGGAGAACATGGGCAAATTACATTGCTGTAGAGCTGCTGAACAAATTGTCCTGTCATCCACTTGGATGTGTATGACCACATACATACACTGCCTTCCCATTTGTTTTAAGGTATGATCCCCTTATTGCAGAGCTTACGTTGTTCCGCATATCCATCAGACCATTATGGTTGTAGTACACCTGCAGAAGTATTACTATTCTGACTTTGCAGATGGATGTAGTCCCACTTTCCAGAATGATTGGGTTGGTGGTCTAGGGCATACATGAATTCTGTGGCTGAACAGGGAGATGAAAACATAGCAGTCTGCATCCCACCTGAGTGATATGCCTTTGTACCTCAGCATGCTAGTATATAAGCTGAATAACTAGAATATTCCTAAAAACTATAGTGTATTCATGGTGCTGCTGTTTGCTTTCTAAGGATTTTGCAGATTGGAAAGTATAGGTCAATGTAAAAAATAGTAACAAAAATGGATAATATGTGCATGACTTGCTCTTCCAACTGCCTCAGATGTGGTCAGACCCAACACCTATAGTGCAGCCTTTTACAACACCCTTACAAGGCCCTTCAGCACTTGTCCTGCTTCTGAGTTTTGTACCATGGGCATGTTGTGACCTACCCACCACTTTTTATTGTGCTGCAGGATTTCCTTTATTTTATACCAGCACTGTTTAGCAGAAAGCTGTCCCTGAGACAGCCCAAAGGTGTAAGCTGGAAGCCTTCAGCATATATTTACTGTCAAACTTGACAACTCAAATAGATCACACTGGTCAGCACTTGTTCCTAGCTCCTTGGTTCAGCTGAATGCTTGCACAGAGCAGGATGCCCCTTTTCCAACACTTAGGGCTAAGGTGTACTTTATTGCTGCTTGGTTACCCACATCCCAGCACTCCTTTAAGATGGCTGCCTGCATTCCTGCTTTATGAAGAGAGCTTCAAGACTTCTTGACAAAGATCACTAATTTCTAGTTACATGGCACGAGGTGCCTAGGAGTGAATATGGACCCCTCTTGCAGTTGGTGTGTATTTTTGAAAGTGTTTGGGGTTAGGCTCCTCCTCAGGACACAGGGAGGTGTATGGGTCAGAAGGTACAGTGTGTCATTCAGTGGGTCTTCCTTGTTCCCACAACAGGTTGCTTCCGTCTGAACTGAGAGATTTAGGCAGGAAGATGAGTTCACCTTGGTTCAGAGCCTTGACAAAGACGACAGGTAAATCTCTCCATCCAGAGTGGATGGCAGACAAGGAGAGTGCTCCGACAGCTGACTGAGGCAACTATGTGAAGCACCGAAAGGGAAGCCCCAAAGAAACAGCACTGTATCCAGACTCTCCCTGTGGCTCCACCTTCCTGATAATTGTTTTCAGGCCTCAAGCTCTTATACCATGTCTGTGGAGGAAGCTATCTTTGAAGGTGGTCCCAGGCAGGTGTGTGTATACATTGTCCCTGATGCACGTCTGTGCTGAGTACAACAAACAGTCACTTTGGTCATCTCCAAACCTGCTGAAGTTCATTACCTTCCAGCAAATTCTTGTCCAGCATCGAATTTAGCTACTGAGTGACAAATGTATGAGGCACTGGTAGAGTGACAGCTGTTTAATATGCAGCGCAGTAGTTGTTGCTGTCTTTGGATGGGAGGCATATATAAAGCAGATTTGTGTCCACTGGTGGTGCTGGTCTCTATCACTTGCAGTGTTAGATGAGTGTTGAAAGGAAGGATTTTTGTGTGAAAACCAGGGGATGTGTTGGTGCAGGAACAGACTACAACTGTCCTTTCCAAATTCTGTTTTCTTTGTTCAGTGTGGGGTGTTTTTTCCAGGTATTTCAGACAGGACTCTGTGAGGGTACCTCAGAGAGCCTCTAAAGACCAGACACTGGATGAGTAGCTGGTGGATGGACAGAGACCTTAGCTTGAAAGAAGCTGCTGGAAACACTGTATCAAGGTACAATAGATACAGGTAAGAACAGTACTGATCCACTTACTTCCAGGATCAAGGTTATTTTAGGAATTTCTCACTTCTACTGCAGTGGTGTACATGTTTACGTCCATGTGTTGTCCTTTTTTCTTTCCTCAAGTCCTGCAAATATGGTCACTTTCTCTGTGCCTTGAAGCTGGTTTGAATCTTTCCACCAAAGCTTCTCCAGTACAAGAATGCAAAACTGCAGTGTGTAAGGTGAAGCCTGATTGTAAGAGCCATTTGTTACTTTCTATGTCTCATTCTGACTATTATTATTCTAGCCCTGTAGTAAGCTCTTCCCCTCCCAAACTAAGTATATGTAACGTTAAATTGAAACAAAGTTAAATTGATTTCCTTAGTGGTTTGAGACTGCATGCTTTTTTTCACCCCTGGTGTTCTCCATTGGTGTTTTTTCAGAAATTGGAATAGCATGAAAAGTAAAGCGGGAAGAAAATGTGCTCACAGGGGTGTGTTGTGTCACAGCAGAATGAGAGGAACTGACATGGGTGAATATAAGTCTTGGTTATCCTTTGACAGCAGCATTTGCTCACTTGGCATGTTGGACCCTTCTGGAACAGGGTTCTGCCCATAAATAGTGCACCATTCATATTCATACCTATGGTTGTAGTTTGGTAACCGCACCCTCAGTAATGATAACTAATAATTATGCACATACATTGCATAGGAGGAATAGAAACAATGTCATGTTAATGTAACAAAGGACATGGGTAAACAGTCATTGTTTAAAAAAAAAAAATAAATAGAGCTGTAGAAATTTGATGATAAATTGACAATCAAGAGCTATAGTAGCATGTACCTGTGAACAACAGCTTGATCAAAGAGGCAAGTAAAGATATATTGGAATAATTCAGATAGCTCAGTGACATATGACTTTGAAAGAGAAGGAGAAGACAAGCTCACATCTGGAAGTGATACATGAGTGATTTTTGAAAAAGATTATATTCAGTTATAGAACAGCTGTGGAAAGGAGGAAGTGAGATGTCCAGTAGAAGGAGGCAGATGTACAAAAATGTGTTGAAGGGATATGTAGGTTAAGCTAGCTGATCCTTTGTAAGGAAAAGTCAGAGATGTATAATGCATCACCAGCCAGGCACTATGTGACAAATGTATTTTCTGACTGCGGCAGTTACCTGGTAATCTTAACCTAAAATAGCTGAGCCCAAAGGCATGAAATCTTTCTTATGTGGTCTTACAGACAGAATTATGTCACTTACCCTGACTCTTGTCTGTCAATACCTTTTCTAGTTGGAGTCTTGTTAACCTTAAAAGCATGTAAAGCAAAACAATTGCTTCAGATTTGCCCAGTGACCTTGGGTTTATAAAGCCCTGTTCCTGAGCATACTAAGAAGTGCCTGCCTTAAACTCTGCCTATTTCATTCCTAAACTTCAGCAGAAACAAGAAACTAGGCTCCAACCTGTCTGTCTGATCTAATGAAAATTTACAATGTGCAGAGATGTGACTGAACTCAGAGCTGCCTCATCTCTTATTTGATTTTAATGTAACAAAGTGAATAAAGTGATTGGGGTTTGGCCCCGTATTAATTTGGAAGTAATGAAAGCTAGTATCGGCGTGAAGGTGACAGTTACACTGGAAGTCGCTCATATTACACAGCTGCAAATCCACTCAGTTTAGATATGTGTTCAGACTTTTGAACAGCACATTTGTGAACCTACCTTTTGAGTACTCTGAAAACCACAACGTATATATGGAATCCTTAAGTTTTCATTCCTTGATCTGTATTCCATCTTACTTTCACCATATTGCTGAAACAAACATGGAACTTAAAATTAAGAAATGGTGGCATGCACTTACGTCAATTAACTATGACCTTGGTCTGGCTGAAAGTCACATAGCACACGTACCGTGGAACCAAGTGATAGAAGAAGGCAACAACCTAATATGTTTAATACTTCAGCAGAGAGTATTTTGATTGTTAGCTTCTTGGGAGATTGGTTAATTGCTTGTTTATCTTCTGTGTAATTTGTTACTAAATAAGCTTTTAAGAGCATAATTCTGGAATGGAGCCAGTCTGAATCTGATCCATGTTGACAGCATAAAGCCTGCTTCAGTTATGCATTAATGCCTAGCCTTATTTGCTGTGCTTTAATGGAATTGTGTAGAACGGCTTGGATCGAATCCAAATAGGAACAAATTTTACCAAGATTTGTTGAGTCTTTTTCTGGAATTTCTAACAGCTTATAATGGGGAAAGGGCTGGGAAGCTGGAGCTTGGCCACAGTTTTACCTATACTGACTAATTAGCAGAGTTAACATAATGACTCTGCGTGCATATAATGATACTAAAAGGAGCTTTGTGGATCTGCTAGGAGAGCAGGTTTTCGAAGTTAGGCATAGCAAAACCTTATATCCCTTCCAGTGTCAAGACTATTTGTTGATTAATGCTCCTTCCAGCCAACCAGTCTAGCCTGGATCCAAGGAATTAAAATGGTGATGGTGAGGCTATGGCTTGACCAAAAAGTGCGTTAATTGGGCTTTAAGGCTCCTCTGATCAGATCAAAAACCCCCATGACTGTATGATGTAAAGTGCTGAAAAACTGATAATCTTATTGTGATGGTTCACATTTGTTAAAAATACTTAGGTAAGCTAACTATGCACTGAAGGCTTTACAATGGATGTGCTATCATTTTTTCATACTGCTCTGTCTTTATGATGTATCATATTTTTTCTGCAGATGACACAAGAAGGCATGAAACTTCCATGAACCATAACACGAACCATAACGTCTTCTCCCATGTAGTTAGCGATAGGACGAGAGGAAATGGGCTCAAGCTGCGCCAGGGGAGGTTTAGGTTGGATATTAGGAAAAATTTCCTCACGGAAAAAGTAGTCAAGCATTGGAACAGGCTGCCCAGAGAGGTGGTGGAGCCACCGTCCCTGGAAGTGTTCAAAAAGCGGGTAGATGTGGCACTTGGGGACATGGTTTAGTCTAGTCTACCCTTGATTGATTTAGTGTGGACTTGGTAGTGTAGGTTAATAGTTGGACTGGATGATCTTAAAGGTCTTTTCCAACCTAAACAATTCTCTGATTCTCTGATTCTATGAGATACAGCAGCCATATCAGACAGGCAGTTTTATGCCTGTGCCAAACCCAGATGGGATTGATACTTTTGGCTGGTCTGGTGTCAGTGATGATGGGACTGGTGCCTGTGTGTCATCATACCTGACTTACATGTGAACATGCAAGAAGGCCTAGCAACTAATAGTAGGATTTTGGCTCTAATGCATCTTCATGCTTAGGAGGGAACAGAATTTCTAGGATTCAGCTTCAGTAGTTGACTGTTATACAAAATGGATATAGAAATAGGATTTGTTAAAAAATTGTTGTATGTAAAAAAAAATGCCTGTTGTATGGAGGAACGCTTGAGGCAGCCAAAGAGAAGCTGAAGTGGGGGCTTCCCCCACTGATGCAAGCAGAGATGAGAAACAGGACACTCTTACAAGGCAGCAAACTAAACATGAGGCTTCAGTGTCCTGTTCCTTTTAGTTTGTTCTTTCTTGCTGTAACATAGCTTTGAGTTAACTGCAAAGGCACAGGAAAAATGAAGTTGGAGAGATTCTCATAGCACTTTTGTGCTTGCTGGCTAGGTCATATGGGATATAGGAAAAAAATTATTTGAACTCTAACATGCTGGGTATTTAAAAGGTTGATGGTAATAACATATAGAAATTGATTGAGGGACTTAAGATACTTTGTGAACTCCGTAATACTCTTGGTGTGATGGCAGTTTGGTAGCAGTACTCAGGATTTTGAAGTAACCTTTCTGACTGATCCAAGCCATGCTGTGGACCATGGGGACTGAGATATCCAGGCTTGTTTGGGCTGAATTGTATCCGTACTGGTGAAGTAGCACTTGTGTCAAATTTCATAGCCCTGCTTACAAGAACTGCTACTGCTGAGGCTGTGCTGCATTCAAGTTGTGAACCAGTGTTGGGATACTCTGGAACTGGAATATGCCAGCTTGTGCAGTGCTCTTCTGGGTTTGTGAATGCTCTTTGCATGGAGCAAATGCAATCATAGACACACTTGGCCTGAGCTGGCTAAGAAATTAGGCAAAATTTTGTAGATTGTTCACTTGGTTATACACTCTTGCACATTAACATTAATAACTTTTGACTAAAAACCATTTACTTAAAATTTTCTGTAATTTGCTGTACAGTGACCTTCTTGCTGTCTTGCTGCTTTTATACTAATGTTCTTACCTTCTTAGCTATCATGGGAATTTAGTTTGCAAGTTGATATCAATACACATAGTTCTAGAAGGTACAAGATGTTGTCTTATGACAGCACACCCCCCAACAAAGCAGAACACAGGGACACTGTGTTTAATTTTTCAGTATGTTGTCTGAAGTCTTGTATTATGGTATATTCTTATTTGAGTACAAGGAGTAGAGGCTGCTATGTAATCAAAGTAGCATATGTTTCTTTAACTAGGTCTCAATCATTCCAAACTCCAAAAGCTCAATAATTCTTGCAATTTGTTTTTCTATTTTGTAGCTGACAGCTAGATAAGAGTGCTTTTTCCAGCTAGCACTGGCACAATTCCCAAAAAAGAGGTAATTAGAATGATGCTTTTAAAGTACAATGACTTAAAAGTATACAGCTGAGTATTTTCTGGTTTTACTTCAAAGTATACAATTTTCTACATTTTTTTCCATAGATTTTTCTCTGTCTCTGTAATCACTTTAAAAGCTGTGTGTTCGAGAGACAAAGTGATAACCTTTTTTTTTATAGGAGTTTTATATACTTTAGACAGAAAACCCAAAAGCAAACAAAATAGATTCCTTGTAATTTCTCTGAGTGCATACTGTCTCACAAAATGGTGAAGTTTGGCAGGCAGGGGAATGGAGAAAGCAACAATAATAATCTTAAAACATCTTGAGCCTCTTTTTAAAAAAAAAAAAAATTCTTTAAAAAAATACATCCCAGTCAGCTGGCAACCCTTACAGTTTGGTGAATTTTCTAGAAAGTGCAGCTAGGTGTGAGGAGTGAAACTGGATATATTTTATTTCTGTGGAAGCTTGGCTACTGCGCTTGGTGTCCCCCCTCCTCCCTTCGTTCTCTGTCCTCATGTTGTGGGCAGTGCAAGGGAGCGGGGCACATGCAGAGGCGGAGGCTGGTGCTGGCTGGTGTTGGCATGTTCTTCCTACAGCCAGTAGTGACTGGATGAAACTCTTGGAGCTCTGTATCTAACTCCTGCTCTATTCTCTGCCTTCTCATATTTTCTCTAAAGCTGGTGGGTCTAAAGACATCTGTAAAAGGGTATAAGCAGCTTCACTTTTCAAATTATACCATTTTCTTCCATCTTTACACCATGGCAAGTTCCTTTCCATTTGATTCTATTTGCACCAGCCACCACTTATTAATGCTCTTTATTACTCTAATTATTACTCTATTGAGATAGTAGCTTGAGACCTTAGTTGGCTATTCTTAGAAAGCACACAAATGTTACAGACACTTTTTGTCTTCTTGAGATGACACTGTCCAGTTTAGAACTGCAATTTTTTTCACTCTAATAACAATATTAAAATAATATTTCCTTTATTAGTCAGGATCTGTAATGCATGGCTGGGATGAAGAAACTGGGAGATGGGCAAAAACATTCCCAGATGTGTCAGGTTGTTTGCAGATATTTCAAAATTATCTGTTTAGGTGGAGATTCAAGTTACCAATCTGGTTACTAATCATATGTGAAATTGTGTGGTATATGGTGCTTGTCCTGTTTGGACAGGCTGTCAAACACTTCTTTGGGAAGTCATTATCACTGTCCTGTTCCTTTATGGCATTTTCCAATGTTCTGTTCTAGCCTGTAGTATCAATTTTGGGGTCTTTTTTTGTTTGAGAGTGTGGTGGGTTGACCCTGGCTGGATGCCAAGTGCTCACCAAAGCTGCTCTATCACTCCCCTTCTCAACTGGACAGGGGAGAGAAAATATAACAAAAAGCTCATGGGTCAAGATAAGGACAGGGAGATCACTCAGCCATTACCGTAACGGGCAAAACAGACTCGACTTGGGGAAAATCAATTTAATTTATTACCAATCAAAACTGAGTAGGATAATAAGAAATAAAACCAATTCTTAAAACACCTTCCCCCCATCCCTCCCTTCTTCCTGGGCTCAACTTCACTCCCCATTTTCTCTACCTCCTCCCCCTGAGTGGTGCAGGGGCACAGGTAATGGGGGTTGTGGTCAGTTCATCACACATTGTCTCTGCCGCTCCTTCCTCCTCAGGGGAGGACTCCTCACACTCTTCCCCTGCTCCAGCGTGGGGTCCCTCCCACAGCAGACAGTCCTCCATGAACTTCTCCAGTGTGGGTCCTTCCCACAGGCTGCAGTTCTGCACGAACTGCTCCAGCGTGGGTCCCTTCCATGGGGTGCAGCCCTTCAGGAGCAGACTGCTCCAGCGTGGGTCCCCCACGGGGTCACAAGCCCTGCCAGCAAACTTGCTCCAGCATGGGCTCCTCTCTCTCCATGGGTCCACAGGTCCTGCCAGGACCCTGCTCCAGCGCAGGCTTCCCACAGGGTCACAGACTCCTTCAGGCACATCCACCTGCTCCGGGGTTAATCTCCACGGGCTGCAGGGGCACAGCTGCCTCACCATGGTCTTCACCAGGAGCTGCAGGGGAATCTCTGCACCAGTGCCTGGAGCACCTCCTCCCCCTCCTTCTTCACTGACCTCGATGTCTGCAGAGTCGTTCCTCTCACATGTTCTCACTTTTCACTCCAGCTGCAGTTTGTGTCCCATTGTTTTTTTTTCTCTGTTTCCCCTTCTTAAATATGTTACTCCAGAGGCGCTACCACCAGTGTTGATAGGCTTGGCCTTGGCCAGTGGCGGCTCTGTCTTGGAGCTGGCTGGCATTGGGTGTATTGGACATGGGGGATACTTCTAGCAGCTTCTCACAGAAGCTACCGAAACCTTGCCACACAAACCCAATACAGAGAGTGTTCTGAGTTGCACACACAGGGTATTTGTTTAATCTCTAGAATTTCATAAATAGGCCTTACTAGTAAATACTAATCATTACTGAAAAGAATTGGTTGTCTATTTACATAATTTCCATTGCATAAAACCCCTCCATATGAGTAGCTTTTTCACAAGAAGAGTTTGGGTTTAGTAGTGTAACAAGCAGAGAAATACAGTTTAGTAGTTAGCTGCTTTGTAAACTACCTGTATTTTACTTCTGTTGTCAAAATCTAGTTTTCTGTCTAAGCATTGCTTTTGGTAAACCTCTGATATGGTAGAGTTTTTCAAGCATATTCATTGCAATAGTAATTTACTTTGAGTTGAGGTGATTGATAAGTCTAAATTCTTTTAGAACCTTCTGGTTAATCAAGTTTTCCCCTTTATTAGCATAATGAGATGTGGGGCAAAATTACTGCTGAAATTGAGAGGCAGAAGAATGAGGTTAGTGGATTTTAGGATAATAGAGAGGACATTTGATTTAAGTGAATCTGCTGGATCCTGTACACTTAAATATAAACAATGACTACAAAGAGCTGCCTGAAGAAATCTGTGACTTGATTTTTCCCAGTGCAGTTGAGAATAATGTCCTGAAGAACATCTTCAGGGAAAATGTTAAAATTCTAAGTAACTCCATGCATACTCCAAGGGTTAAACCTGAGAACACTATTTTTTTACCCAATGCAGGGATATGTTTTACTGGGTTGCGTTTCTCCTTGCATAGTGGTAAACATTTTCACTTATAAATAATAAAGCAGTGGAACATGCCTTCAACTTCAAGTGAGTGCCTGGTCTTGTCAGATTAAATGGTCAGCTCAAGAAACTGAAGCTATGCAAGTCATTAAGTACTTTTCTGGATCAAGACTTGTATGATAAGTCTTGTTAATCACTGACAGTGCACAGAAAAAATATTAAAAGCACTGTAAAAATTCTGCAAAACCACTATATATGACTTTGAAGAGTTTAGCAACTAAGATAGGAGCAGAGCTGTGTGGTGCCCTGAAAAGTTCAGGAAAGGAATTACCTAAGTTCATTAGCTAAAAATGATGTTGATAATTCTAATGCAATTAAAGTGAGTTGAATTGTTTCAATAATGCCAAATCCAGGCTAAAGCCCCCAGGTACACTACACTCCCTGCTTCTGTGCATTCCTCAGCCACCTAACTCTTGTTGCAGCAACAGCCGTGCTAACATGGTGAACAGTTTCAGCCTGAGTTAGTTCTGAAGAGAGACACTGCAGAGGTGTACTTCAAAATGTTTGCTGGGGTCCTGGTGCACCTGAATAGGGAACATGTTGTGGAAATGTAGCTGGGAACACACACCTTCAAGCTGTGGACAGTTTATACTGAGAAACTTTCCAAAGCTGTCCGTGTCTTTTCCTTGTACTGAGATCAGAAGGACTGTTGCTTCTGTTCCTAAACTACAAGTAAACATGGAGCTGTTTACTACTTTGACATAACTCTGAATCAGAGTTAGAGCTGTATGCTGCTTAGGGCTTTAAATTGGATGTAAAAATGTGTTTTCCTGCCTGAGGTTTGGCTAACAGTATTCAGGTTTCCTGTTAAAAAGGCGACACAGCATGGAGCTGAAGAGCTACTTGGGGAGAGACGCTCAAGTGCATAAATGGGCTTATGCAAATAATGGTTTTCAAGAGAACCAAATTTGTTTGGCACTGTTTGATAGGAGATCCGCATTACTTGACTCGTTCAAATATGAAGGGGGGGAAAAAAAAAAGCTGTGGGATGTGAGAAAAATCTAAAACCCTAGACATCTCTGTTATAGTAATCTTCACCAAATTATTTTGATATAAGGCCTCCTCCCACACAGACTTCACTATTTATGCTACAGGATATGCTGCAATCTCAAGTTCTCTTGGGAACCATTTTTATTCTAAACAAAGTAGATAAATTCTGAGCCATCTATTAGTCTAATTTCTAAATCTGATTAGAATAAAGCTAATTAAAGCTGCTCTCTTTTGGGGTTTTCTGCTTAGTTCATGAAAAAGAAAATATTGAAATGAGACTTTGGGCATCAGAGCTTTACCCTTTTACTGTATTTAAATTTCATTAAATTATGTAAAGCCATTTAAAAACCTGGCAATGAATGTGCTGAATCATTTTGTGTGTATACATTTTTCTGCAGACTCTTAGCAATGTGAGGACTGTTTATATACAATCATTTACTTTGTTGTCTTTATGACCAGGGTATATCAAACTAACATGACACTTGCTAAAAGGCTGCAGTTTAATTTTCATACAAATATATTTTATTCTCTGGAAAACAAAACACCATAATTCTGTTTGGTAAGCAATGAAAAGTTCAAAACCAGCAAATAAATGAAGTCGTATGTTGACCAATGGTATTTTCCTTTAGAATGACTATTTCTTTTCTGTTCATTTCCTTTGACTTCTTTTAGGTCTAAAACTTCCCATGTCTCCTGGCATGTTAGAAGATTATAATGATATAATTCCAATCTGTATTGCAACATATTTTTCCTTACTGTGAAATTTACTGGCCAGTGCAAGAAGAAATAGAACAAAGAGATCACTGTAATGTGGAAATTAAAAATTAAAAATATTATGCAGTGCATGAGCTAAACACACAGCTTGGGCAAGATCTTTTCATCATAGAGATGGATCTGATACCATTAATCTTTACCACGTTGAACTTCTGGGATGTTTGCTATGAGACTAGCTACCAAGGTTTTAATCTGAGTGAGGTACAAATCCCTTTGAGAAGGTGGTGAATGGAGCACTGAGTTTGGAAAGCTCTCTGTCTTTTCCCTTCTTTTTTATCTATTTCTTTCTATCTTTTCTCCCTTTCCTTTCTATAATCAAGGCTTGGCATTTCCCTCTGCTCTTTTCTTTTGTGAAGCTGTCCATTAAGTCCAAATTCCCCTTTCCTCTCATTTGTTTCTGGAGAAGGGGAAAGAAGAGTCTGTCTGTCCTGTTGGAAGACATAGTGGCATTTTCTGCTGATTTGCAAATCATTCTGGCTAATTTTAGTGTTAATAAGAAGCAAAGAATGTATACAACAAAACTCTCTAGCTGTGGACCTAAAAGACAGTGACAAAATTTAGCTCTTGTCTCTTCAGTAGCAATTTTTTAGCTGGTTTTGATCATCTGGAAAAGATCTTCGTTCTTAAAAGGATATTTAGAACAGCTCCATAATTAAAAAAAAAAGTTCTATTTTTCATAAATACCAAAGCTATTTTCATATGAATCAAGCAGAAAATTAGGATTTTTGGAAATATGTTTTACAACCTTAAAGAGAAGTGACAGCTATTAGACCAACACTGAAAAGTGTCTTCTTGAGGATACTCTGAATCAGCCACTGAAACTAACATTTGCTGGTCCTAGAATTATGGTGTTTTTCCTCATTTAAAAAAATGTAGGTGGATCTGAACAACAGTTTTGCACCAGAGTAAACCCTCACACACAATCAGAAAAGCACAGGAACAGTTACCAAAGGGAGAATGTTTCACAGAGTGCATCTGTGGTCCCTTGCTCTTGATCCTCAAAGGTTGAACACCATCCAGAAACAAGCCTGGGACCTGAAATATATGATTCTGCTGGACCCTAAATTTTGTGCCACAGTATAATCTTCTTCACCTACCGCCTTTTGTGTGTCCCATGGAGTATGCCTTTTAAGAGTTAACTGACCATGGCATGACCTCTCTGTGTTAACATTCCTCTTATCCACTGTGTCCTACTTTCTTTTCTCTAAGGTGGTTTAACTGTGACTCAGGTGAAACTAAGAGGAATTACACTCAAATTGTACTTGGTTTTGGACTTTGTTTCTTCTGTTTCAGACTTAGAGATGTCATGTGCCCAAAAGCTTGTCTGTCCCTTCCAAATATGCTACCTAACTTAAAACAACCCAACCAACCAAAAACCAAATTAACAAAAACAAACCAGACAAAAACCAAACACATAATACTACATCTACTTGCAAATCTAGCCTTGCAGAAACAACAAACATTTAGGTGGATTAATTTGTAATACTTCTTTTACTTTGTGTCTTTACAGGTTTGGAAGGGAGTGAGTGAATACTTTTGTTCCATTTGTTGAAACAGGTATGCTATGACACTGGACCTGTGACTGAATTGTGTATTAAATTTAGAAGCTTAGCATTCATTCTCTGTGTTGTCAGTGCTGGATATCCTTAAGAAGTAAAACATGTCTGGTATTTAATAGCACTTGGAACAAATATACCTGAAGTGTTATTAATATGCTGTCATACATGCCAGATTTCAAAAGTTCTCCCTTATTTGGGGGATATTAAAAATCAGACACTTAAACTTTGGAGTTTAAGTGCTGAATGACTTTGTCAAAAGTAGCAGTAGAGGTCTTTTAAAGTCTAATCCTTACATGCCAGTTATGAAGGCAACTGAAAGCGGGGTTACTAAATGAAGTTTTATGAACTTTTTGCTAAATCAGGGGCTGAAATGCAAAATCTGAGGAAAGCCTGTTGATAATCACATACTTGTCATGGTGAAAGGAATTTCAAGCCTGTGAAAAAATTAATGACTTGTATTGATTTTAAATACATAATTCATCTACAAATACTCACTTTGTTTTTCACATACTTACAGAATAATTCCGTGCAAATGGCTACTTTGCATGTATTATCTATATAGTAGTTTGCGTATGTTATTATGAAAATAAATGGAAGGAGACAGAAACATAAGGATTTAGTGTAAATAATTTTTGAAGATGAGACAGGGTTTGTCTCATCACAGAATGTTATAAGAGATATATATGACCCACAGTATGCCTGTGATTCTGATCCTTGGGTGAGCATTTTGGCTTTCTGATTCTTGGGACAACACTCACGCAAGTATTATTACTGTGCATCATCTTTTAGAAAAAAAAAAACAAACCAAAACAGTATGTTCAAATAAGGAAAGAGCTTTTGGTTTTCTGTGGGTTTTGTTTGTTTGTTTGTTTGTTTTGTTTTCTTTTTTTGGTAGCAATTACAGGACTTTTTAGTTGTCTGATATAGGGAAGAAAAAAACCTCAGTGATCCCCCTCCTCTGTAACATATCTGAGATCTGTTTCTTGTTTCTAACATGGAAATTATGTGACTCTTAGTAAGCTCCTCTGTTGCTTGAGGTTCTAATGTCCTGATGCCAGCTCACTATTCATCAAATTGAGCCAACAATTAGCAGCATGTATGTTGACATGACTTGTTTTGTGCAGCTAAGCATGCATATTCTGATATTCAAAGTTTGTATATGGGACAGATTTACGTGCTGTATGTACCATTATGTGAATCCATAACAGTGGAGTAATCTTAGAATGAAACTTGAGTGTTGTAGATAAGACAGTAAAAAACAATTTAATTGTCATTTTAAATCAATATTTCATCACAAGATTAAGTGATAGCTCAGCTGTTTTACTTGTATTTATATATTTTTACCTCTCATTTTAGAAATATTTTTTTCTAGGGACATTCATGATAGGCTAATAAGTTTAGAGCCTATATATAATAAAACTGTAGTTTTCACAGGGGAGTTATTTGAAACTGCTGATGATAACAGGTGGTGGCACTTAACATACAAAAGAGAATGCACCAGTATGATGAGAGTGGCAGAAGGTGAATACTCAATGCTGTGTGGATGAAAATGGTTCCTTTGGAGAACAGCTCACAAAACAGAATGGCTTAAATGATGGTAATAAACAAAAGACAAATGGGATAAACATTATTCCCTAAAAGCACTGCTTTGTGATCAGAGCTTTTGTTGCTGACCTTGCATTTGGTATGTAAACTGTTCTCCTGGGTCTTCCTGTGCCTTGCTTGGAGGTGAATTGCTGTGAACAGAAGAAACGTGTGAAGTATAGGCAGTTCTGTGACAGAGAAAGAAAGAAAAGCATACAGAAAACATGTAAGATCTGTTGCAGTCAAATGTCTATTTTCTTCACTGGTGGGTATGGGAAAAAAAAAAAAATCCAAGTGAACCTGGCTGTACTTTCTGCAGAGACTTATTATGTAGTTCATACCTGCACGATCTGTAGTTCTCATGAGCTGCTTTGGACCCAAAGATTGTGAGAGCCTGTCCTTGGATGTCAAGACTCGGAGTATGCAATCTGTAGCAAAGATGATCTGAGAACTCCTCTCTGGAAAGAAAAATATTTGATCAGGTCTGTATGAATCAAAAAATACAAAACAAAGGATAGGTGTCTGACTAGGAGGAAAGGTTGGTAACAGTGTTGGAATAATAACAGTACTGAATAATAATAAATAAAGAAATTGAATAGCTTTCGTGACCTTGATGCTCTGTAATTACAGGGTGGGTGTGTTGGCATTGCTTCTTGGGAGCTACCCCTGGCTAGGTCTGCCTGCAAACAGGTATGCATCCCTGGCACTACACTGGAGGATTTGCAGAAAAGCAGTATGGTTTCTTACCTGCCTGTTTTTTTTCTGGAGAAAAACCCAAGGCATGTGACAGGGTTGTCTTTATGTTGGTTGAAGTATCTAGCCAGAGACAAGGACTGCATGGGAGGCTGTGGTACATCATCCTGTAATGTATGTCCCATAATATGTCTCTCCGTAATGTAGGCACAGGTGTGAGGATCAGGGCTGGATTTTGCTTTTGGTATCTGAGTCTAGGAAGTCTTCCTTTTTTTTTTTTTTTTTTTTTTTCCTTCTCCAGTGCTAGAAGATGCAGTCTACTGATATCTCATTTATTACCTTTGTTGTGGTTTAGCCCCAGCCAGCAACTAAGCACCACGCAGCCGCTCGCTCACTCCCCCTGTCCCGATGGCATGGGGAAGAGAATCAGAAGAGTAAGAGTGAGAAACACTCCTGGGTTGAGGTAAGAACAGTTTAATAATTGAAATAAAGTAAAATAGTAGTAGTAGTAATAATAACAATATAATAATAATAGCAATAATAATATACAAATCAAGTGATGCACAACACAATTGCTCACCACCTGACAACCAATTCCCAGACAGCGCTGCCCCCCGGCCAACCCCCCCCAGTTTATATACTGAGCATGATGTCATATGGTATGGAATAGCCCTTTGGTCAGTTTGGATCAACTATTCTGGCTGTGCCCCCTCCCAGTTTCTTGTGCCCCTGGCAGAGCATGGGAAGCTGAAAAGTCCTTGACTAGCATAAGCAGTACTCAGCAACAACTAAACCATCAGCGTGTTATCAGCATTCTTCTCATCCTAAATCCAAAACACAGCACTATGCCTGCTACTAGGAAGAAAATTAGCTCTATCCCAGCCAAAACCCGGACAACCTTGTTTTCTCAAAAGCGTATTTTGTGCCTTATCCACAGATCTGGAATATTGGAAGAGGTAACACAAGGGTGAATTCAGGAAAGGTTTTTACAAGGAAACAAAGATTCTTTCCTTTAAGGACTCCACAGCAAATTCTTCAGGCACTTTGTTACCTCATGAATTTGTTTACAGTAGCGCTTATGATTTTAGTAATATTTATTTCAACACTGGGAAGAATGTTTTATCAGCTATAACTGCTTCTAAACATTGGCTCAGCCAGAGTGTGCGTGTGGTGGGGTGGATAATGATTGGGGATGGAGAGAGATTCAAACAACCAAAATGCAATGGTGTGCCAAACACTTTACAAGTATCATAGAAATAAGATGATGTCTCCTTTCAGAAACAGAGTATTGGATAATTGTGTTCTTTCTATTTACTCAGTCCCAGCATTTGGATAAGGATATTATTCAGTGTTTTTATTTTAGGAAAATAGAAGACCTTTCGTCTCTGAAATGTGTCTGAGATGTTGGATGGTAAGAGGCTCAAATATAAATTCTCCTCTAGGGTAAATGCTGTCATTGCAGAGCTTGTATTTTTACCACATCAGTTTAATTTGAAATACTTGCTGCCTGATTTCTTAACTTTGTCCTAAGAACCTCAGTTTGGCTTCTTGATTAGAAGGCAGCATTAGAATCAAAGTAAATACAGGCTTGACAGCTACTGGCCTATAAGAAATTACCCTTGACATTATAACTGCATCAACAATTATAAAAAGCCGTGCAATAAATATACAGTGATCTAATACTATATCAAAATTTTTGCTTTACTTTTTTACAGAGTAGAAGCAGGATTTTAGCACAGTTCCAAATAAATTTGTCATTTGCAGTGAAAGCAAGAGAATACTTTTTGTTACTGTAAAGGTGTCTACATTACTTGTCATGTCTTCTAAGTTAAGCATTTATTGGAAAACAGAAAAGAATCATGCAGATAAACTTGAAATTTGCCTAACTGACCTCAGACTTCACTTGGTATGTTCTGCTTGTGTGTTGGTGAAAACATCTATGTAATGCTTGTTCAAAGAGTGGCAGCTGACTATTACTAGAGCCTTAGGAGGTAAAAACTATAAGATTCCTTTAGACTGGGTCATAACAGATGCTGTTTTTACTTGAGAGCGAATGCTTTGTGTATCCAGTCAGTAGATTTCAGGAGTCAGGGATCCATTAAACTCACTGGTATATCCTAGTGTGACACTGCAGTATAGTTTGACGCAAAAAGAAATCTGAGATTACTGTCACAGGTAACGAATAGAGGACAGCTGTAAAATTTAAAGATGAGCACGGTAGAAACTTGTATGGCATGAAGGTTGAAACAGTGGGAAAGCAGAGCGGGCAGATAAGTTGTTATGCTCTTATTAACATACATCTCTCGCAGTTAAAATATGAATTTCTGTGCACTTGGTGTGTTATTAAAAAAGCATATTTCCACCCATCTGAGCTTTAGACTACCACTTTAGTCAGTATTGGCATCACTGGGAGTACATATTGAGTTGCTCTGTGTAAACACCTGAGAGTAATTTTTTATTAGTGAGGAAAGGGTATGGGAGGTGGAGAGAGGGTTAGGGCCAAAGTAAGAGGAAGGTAAACTATTGTGTTAAGAATGGGTCAGTCACTAAAATGCAGTCTGGTCAGTAGTCCTGAGTCTTTCTCAAAAAATTCAACATAAACAAAACTTCTTTTAAATGGGGTGGGGGGGTGGGGGGGTGGGGAATCAAATATTTTTACCAGTCAAGCGATGGATGCTCAAATGGAGGAAGAAACTGTGCTTGGAATATTTATGGTCCAAACAAAGCAAAGAATATGGAAGAAATCTCAGATGATACCATGTTTTTCCTAGATATTCAGTTCAGTTGTGTCTACTCAGGAGGCTTTATAGGTTACAGTTTTCTTACGTTCAAGTTGTCTTGGCCACGCTGTCTCACTATGACCAATCATAACTTAATATTAGGTTTTCTGTACTACCTCTGTCTGGGAAATCAGTTTAACAGACTTGAATGAATGAAATGGCTCAGCAACCAAGTATTTATGTGCTTGATGTACATTAATGCACAGAGACTAAGGTGCAGGTGGTTTGACTGACTTGAACAAGAATAACAGCCAGTGGGTTACAGAGAAAGAGAACTCAGGATTTCCAGTTTTATGGGTGCATTGTTTAAATTGGTCATGGGATTACTAAGAATTTATGAGTTCATGATAGATGGTTTTATTTTCTTATTGCTGCAGTTATTCACTGAAAAGGACAGTTTTCTACACAGAACTATAAATCTCTGCTTGAAATGCAGAATTAATATTTTCAGCAACTGACCTTCACTGTGTTTTTTGGGTAGGGAAAGCACTAATCTCTAAACACATTTATACTAATAGGCCTGTATCCTTAAAACAAAGCATCACTGTAAGTTAAAAACACTGGTCAAGCCTTAGCATCCCAGATGATGCTCTGAGTTCGGTTCCCATGGTTACCCCGAAGGAAGGGCTTGTGTAGCATGCAGCTCAGAGCAAGGTGAACACCAGGAAGCAGCAAAAAGGGAATCACAGTGTCAGAAAGAGCCAGGCTGTAAGAAGCATGATTACTCTTATCTTCATAATGCCTGGAGATCTTCCAATAGTGCTGTTTCTTAATGGTAGTGAACCAATTAATAAGTGGTGTGGTAATGATAAAGATTAAGATGCCTCTCAGGACAGAGGACAGTTGATTTAAGAACTGTTGGAAACACCTTGTCATTTGCTATGATTCAGGAGACATGAAATAGTTTTCACCCATTATTCACTGTATAACTTCACTATTTTACTTAGGATACCAGATTGATGCCATTGTAAGTAAAATGAGAATTTAACTGCAAAGCACAAATAGGGCTTCCTAACTCCCTTTCTATTTCTTTCCTAGGACAAAGATTATAGAACACAATGACCAAAGGCAATGAGTTAAACTGCTGAAAATGCAAAATAGATGGATTTATTAAGTCAAATGGCCAGTGGCCTATTTTGTTGACAGCTGAACATTGATATGAAAGGGCATCAGAGGAAGAGGTTGAGTTCACCAAGATAGTGATGACTAGGCTATCCTGAGAATACAGCGGATGTTGCTGAGCTTGACCTGATGAAACAAGAGAACAACCTTACCTTAAATACACTCAGATACCCTCCCCCGCCCCATTTCATTAAGCGAAGAAAAGTTTCCCCCAGCTCAGAAGCAGTGGGAGCATATACCTAAGAGGACAGGTGCTTGATAGCCCCACTCACAGGAAAATCTAGTCTTTCTCTTTGCCTTAACCCACATTCCGAAAATAATGCTAAAAAATCTTCAGAACCCTGGAGGCATGGCCCTAACACGAACTTTCTCCCAGGACAGGTCCCTCTGCAACCTGCTCTTTGCCTGGGCAGCTGCTTCCCAGGCCCACTGCACCTGCAGAACTAACATTTTTCTTCTTCTCTACCTTAACAGTAACCACAAATTTTCTGCTGAAAAAAACATTTTTGCAGCTCACACTAGGTTTTGGCAGCCCCTTGCTGGGGCTGCTGCAGCTGGAGAACCTGGCTTTCTTTTGCTGTCTATTGTAACCCTAATATTTCTTTTAAACCCCCCAAAGGCCCCAAAACATTCCCCTGATGCAAAATTTCTCCTAGGCCATGTTTACCAATGGCTGTCTTAAAGATTTAAGTATCTTTTATGGTTTTTAAAGTTTTATTTTTACAATTTTATCTTCTGATTTTAATAGTAAGCTTTAGAAAAGTGACATCGGCAGAGTTACTTTTAGAATTGAAGTCACCAGGGTAGTCCTTTTAAACATTCAGCTAACTGTTATCTTGTAAATTCAATTTTTAAAGACTATTTTTTTAATCACTAATTTTTTTTTTAGAAGCTATAGTGAAAAGCCTCATTTTTTAATTAAAAAGAGAGCAACTCTGGCAAGGCAATAATAAGGTATGATGTGGATAAAAACATATTTAAAGTTAAGTCATCTGTAATGTTGAACATCAGTATTGTGGGGTATGAAACTAAATTTTTCATCTCTTCAGTTGCAGCAGTATTATCTTCATGGCTTTTGAATCTGGCACTAAATTTAGCTAGTATCAAAGTACTTTGCCTCCCCCTCCCCTCCTGCCTATGACAAATATCATAGAATCATCATTTCTGCATCCAAGATGAAAAGACTCCAATTTTTAGACTTCTGCATTTCCATTACAATTCATCTGTGCTGACCTGTTATTTTAACTTTGCTTCTGAATTTTACCTAGTATATGATTTGGGTTTCTGATATAATGAAGATTTCTTAGACTGTATATGCTGTAGCCTTAAACACAATTCTAAAGGGTTGGGAGGAGGGGAGGGGAGAGGAAATGGATTAAGTTTGGATTTTTTAAAGGACATAGCCAAAATCCTACTTGTATGGTAGTGACTTTAACTCGCTTTTAGTAAATAACTTTATGTAGAATTAATTCATTATCAGATATTCTCACACATGTGAGAGTGCTTTCATTATCCCTATGAGACGTGTCAATGTTTCTTTTATGAATACGTCTAGAGTATCACCATGGGAGAGGAAGGAGCTGGTTCTAAAATGAAAGTAAAAGCAATAATGAACCTTTGGGAATGATACAGACTTCATCCAAATGCAGCTCTAATACATAATAGTTGCAAATTTTTATGCTGAATTTGATCATGTTCCCAGTGGCTTCGGGGAAGGGATGGTTTCTGAATATTCACCACACAATTATACTTCCTATAGTAAACACATTTTGACCAGATCCTGAACTTCCAGGAGGTAGAATAAGGTGAATCTCAATGTGGGTGGAAGTCTCCAGTGAATGCAGTCATGAGATGAATACACAGTACCTGTCTTACTAACAGGTATATGGTTAGGGTATGTTTAGTACGAAAAGTGGAAAAAGTTCCTCTAAAATTGGTGTTTTCCTTCATGTCAGTGCTTACTAGCTCCCAGGATTTTATGTCTAGGTCCACAAAGGCATTTGGTAGCTGCATATTATTTCAGTTACAGGTACTTGTAGGCTGACAGCAAAATGTACACACAACAAATATGCAGCTGCACTACAGAGTCACCTTAAATCCCTGATAATTGTTGTGCTAGCAAATTATAGAATCATAGAACCATTTAGGTTGGAAAAGACCTTTAAGATCATCCAGTCCAACCATTAACTTAGCACTACCAAGTCCACCACTAAACCAATTAAGGGTAGAGTAATAATTAATTTCATATTTCCTGGCTTGGAGGCTGGATTACTTTTTAATGAAAGTAAAACTAGGAATCATTAAGGTTGGAAAGGATCTCTAAGATCATCAGTCCAACCATCAACCCAACACCACCATGCCCACTAAACCATGTCCCAAAGTTCCATGTCTACAAGTTTTTTGAACACTTCCAGGGATGGTGACTCCACCATCTCTCTGGGCAGCCTGTTCCAATGCTTGACCAGTCTTTCTGTGAACAAATTTTTCCTAATATCCAATCTAAACCTCCCCTGGTGCAACTTGAGGCCATTTCCACTCGTCCTATCACTAGTTATTTGGGAGAAGAGACCAACCCCCACCTCACTACAACCTCCTTTCAGGTAGTTGTAGAGAGTGATAAGGTCTCCCCTCAGCCTCCTCTTCTCTAGGCTAAACAATCCCAGTTCCCTCAGCTGCTCCTCATAAGACTTGTCCCCCAGACCCTTCACCAGCTTTGTTGCCCTTCTCTGGACATTCTCCAGCACCTCAATGTCCTTCTTGTACTGAGGGACCCAAATCTGAATACAGTATTCCAGGTGTGGCCTCACTTGTGCTGAGTACAGGGGGACAATCACTTCCCTACTCTTCCTGGCCACACTATTCCTGATACAAGCCAGGATGCTGTTGTCCTTCTTGGCCACCTGGGCACACTGCTGATTCATGTTCAGCCGCTTGTCAACCAACACCCCCAGGTCCTTTTCTGCCAGGCAGCTTTCCAGCCACTCTTCCCCAAGCCTATAGCCTTGCATGGGGTTGTTGTGACCGAAGTGCAGGACCCGTCACTTGGCTTTGTTAAACCTCATCCAGTTGACCTTGGCCCATCGATCCAGCCTGTCCAGGTCCCTCTGCAGGGTCTTCCTACCTTCAAGCAGATCGACACTGCCACCCAACTTGGTGTCATCTGTAAACTTACTGAGCCCTCATCCAGATCATTGATAAAGATATCAAACAGAACTGGCCCCAAAACTGAGCCCTGGGGAACACCACTTGTGACCACTCACCAACTGGATTTAACTTCCATTCACCACTACTCTCTGGGCTCGGCCATCCAGCCCATTTTTTACCCAGCAATGAGTACACCTGTCTAAGCCATGAGCCACCAGCTTCCTTAGGAGAATGCTGTGGGAGATGGCATCAAAGGCTTTACTAAAGTCTAGGTAGATGACATCCACAGCCTTTCCTTCATCCACTAGGCGAGTCACCAGGTCATAGAAGGAGATCAGGTTGGTCAAACAGGACCTGCCTTTCATGACCCATGCTGGCTGGGCCTGATCGCCTGGATGCACATGCCTGTTAAGTGTACTCAAAATGAACTGCTCCATAATCTTCCCCAGTACTGAGGTCAGGCCTGTAGTTCCCTGGATCCTCCTTCCAGCCTTTCTTGTAGATGGGTGTCATATTGGCAAGCCTCCAGTCATCAGGGACCTCCCCTGTTAACCAGGACTGCTGATAGATGATGGAGAGTGGCTTGGCAAGCTCCTCTGCCAGCTCCCTCAGTACTCTTGGGTGGATCCCATCTGGCCCCATAGACTTGTGAGCGTCCTGGTGACATAGCAGGTCATTAACTGCTTCCTCCTGGATTATGGGGGCTTCATTCTGCTCTCCATCCCTGTCTTCCAGCTCAGGGGGCTGAGTACCCTGGGGATAACTGGTCTGGCTATTAAAGACAGAGGCAAAGAAGGCATTAAGTACCTCAGCCTTCTCCTCATCCTTGGTGGCAATGTTCCCCCCCACATCCAATAAAGGACGGAGATTCTCCTTGGCTCTCTTTTTGTTGTTAATGTATTTGTAGAAAAATTTTTTATTATCTCTTACAACAGTGGCCAGATTGAGTTCTAGCTGGGCTTTTGCCTTTCTAATATTCTCTCTGCATGACCTAACGAGATCCCTGTACTCTTTCTGAGTTGCCTGCCCCTTCTTCCAAAAGTGGTAAACTCTCCTTTTTTTCCTGAGTCCCAGCAAAAGCTCCCTGTTCAGCCAGGCCAGTCATCTTCCCTGCCCATTCATCTTACGGCACACAGGAACAGCCCGCTCCTGCCACTTCGAGACTTCCTTCTTGAAGAAGGCCCAGCCTTCCTGGACCCCTTTGCCCTTCAGGACTGTCTCACAAGGGACTTGTTCAACCAGTGTCCTGAACAGGCCAAAGTCTGCCCTCCGTAAGTCCATGGTCGTGGTTTTGCTGGCCCCCCTTCCTTACTTCACCAAGAAATGAGAAGCCTATCATATCATGGTTGCTAAGCCCAAGATGGCCTCTGACCATGACATCTCCCACGAGTCCTTCTCTGTTTGTAAACAGCAGGTCAAGCAAGACACCTCCCTTGGTAAGCTCACTTACCAGCTGCATCAAGAAGTTATCTTCCACACACTCCAGGAACCTCCTGGACTGTTTCCTCTCTGCTGTGTTGTATTTCCAGCAGATGTCCAGTAAGTTGAAGTCCCCCACGAGAACAAGGGCTAATGATTGTGAGACTTCTGCCAGCCACTTATAGAATGCTTCACCTACCTCTTCATCCTGGTTATGCAAGTTGATTTCTGGTTCCAAAATTACGTATGAAAGAAAAATAAACCACTCAGGTTTTCATTCTTACTGACAGTTAATCCTATAGTGCTTTCAAGTTTTAGCTGTTTTCATTGTTTCCATATTATGGTTACAATCTCATATTTCTAGACCCAAATACATGACAAAAATCTAAGGCCAGAAAAACAAGTGAAAATGTAATTTCTGAGAGGTGTGATGATGTATTTTGTCTCATGTAGTTCTCTGAGAGTTAGCTTCTGTTATTATCTTTGTATGTTGGCATTCTAATATTTCAAATGAATGAACATTCACACTTAAACTCATGTTGTAAGATTGAAAAAAAAAATCAAAGGACTGGGGTATTTAGTGACTTGAGGATTGTGTGGAATTGTCCTTATCCCAAAATACTGGTGAAGTAAGAATGATAGCTTCTAACACACTTAGAATTTGTATGTACTGCCTTAGTTCTGTATTCATCAGCAAAATAACATGTTAAAAGTGGCAGTTTATTGTTTGTATCCATTTTCAGATTTTTGAGGTGACTTTATTTTCCCTATGCAGTCAGGTAATAGAAGCCATAATTTAAGAGGTCTTTAATAGCAATGACAATGGTATGGCAGAAGATCAGCTGGAGCTTGTTCTGACAACCTGACCACACCAGGACAGGAAAATGCCTGCTCTTTGCAGCTAGCTCTTTACATCTAGCCTGAATTTGGTACTTCAGGTTCTTTTTCATTTGAGTGGAATGTGAACAAAATTCGGGTGCCTCTCAGTTGATAATGGTAATGGAAATGGGCATGAGATGCAATAAAAACTTGCCTCAAGCTCTAAAAGCCATGCAGGATTGGGATCTAGCTAATAGGTAGATATAGGCAGGATATCTATATTACCCATTGTTGCAGGCAAAAGTAACTCAGCTTGGGATTGTACTTAATTTTTCTAATTATTACTAATTAACACAAACTTTTCATCACCAATTCAGGTTATAAGAGACAGAAAATAAGCAATCAAACACCTTGGGAAGGAAACTCCCCTCCCCCAGCTCAATTTCATTCCATCACCTCTCCTCCTCCATCGTGGTCTCATCTCCCCTTTCACTGGGTGTTACACACAGTACCTCTCAGTCCTTTTGGTGAGGTGGTGCAGGAAGCTGGGGACCCTCTGTAACACTTTCTCTCTGTTGGTTCTCTGCCCCAGCGTGCATCACCCATGGCTGCAGTCCCTCAGTCCTTGTGTCCCTGTCCCAGTGTGGGTTGCCTATGGCTATGGTCCCTCACAGGTGGGAAAAAATTTCTTATTTGCTATCTAATATCCGACAGCATTGTTCACCATCCTGCACCTTTTTATTCTCTCCTTATAAGTTAAAAAAGTAAGATCATAAAATACAGAGGTCCCCTGCACTGCTGAGACGATTTAAGCTGAGTTTGCTGCAGCATTTGGCCTGATTTTGGTAGCCAGTACCTTTGCAAAAATTTCTTCTGCTGGATGCTTACTTTTCTGTCTAGCTACGCTAAGGGCATAGATGTAATATTCCCCAGAGATACAACATTTGCACTGAAGGTGTGCAGGTGAATTGCTGATTCTTCCATTCTGTCTCCAACAGAAGTTCAGTTGTTGAAAAGCTGGTTATTCAGGCAGCAAAGAATGAAATTATTACCTGTTGCTGAGAGACTGGATAGAAACAAGGCACGGCGAAATCAACACTCTTTTCCAGCAGGCCCAATGGCAAACATGATACTCTACAGAAGTCTTAGAATTTCTATATATTTTTTAATTATATACCTTTAATTAAATGAATGAGGGACAAAAAAAGGAACAAAAATGGGGGATAAATGGAAAAAACCCCACCAAGCTACTAAAATAATATTTCTTATCATTTTGTAAAGGTGATGTTGATCATAAGCAAGGCTAACAGCTAATTATACTTGTATTATAAATGTGTGAATGTAGCTCTCTAAATATACAGTGATAACAGGTGATAATGACAGGAACCTTTATTGGTTTTGATACAAAGCTCATTAGCATTATTGAAAGACTTTCCACTGACTGATGGGAGCTTGTTTAATGTTTTGTTGGTGCTAAAGTATTTTGAATTCTAGAGAAGGAATAGCATTTTATTTTACTTTATTGCAAAAAGAGAAATCTTTTGTATGCATGTTTTTAACAAGTGGTCTGTAAGGCAAATGGGAAGAAATAATACAAAACCCTGAGCCCAGTGTCAGGGCAGAGTCTCATGGTGAGCTGGTTTTCATCTCTAAAATCTTCCTCTCTTCCCAGAGGCTTGTTCCCTTGCTGTGGTTCATTATCTTTTTCAGCTGTACAGGTGCAGCTATGTGGGGATAAACAGGATCACTGATACAATCCTGGGTCAAAGAAAACCTAACACATCTCCCTAAAGCAAACCTGTGTGCTACATCCTGAGTTTGTTTGATACTCTGGAGGTTATCTAATTTATGATGCATAATGAAGAGTTCTATTTAATTTGTTGCAACTTAAGTGAAAACCTGGGCCTATGGGCAGGGTAAGAATTCTGTCAGTGGTGATTTCATCTAAGATGCATATCTTTACAATAGTAGAATGGTTTAATACTTGGCTGAATATCACTGTGTGGAAATTTTAAAAAGGAAATATTTTCATGCTTCAAAATATTAAAGCTAACCTCATCCCCTTAGTGCTGGAAACTCAAAAGTTGTGTCTTAGTGGTGGTGGAGGTGTTAATGGGAAAGATTATTTAGAAGTATTCATTGTATCGTCACACTTCAATACGGATGTTGGAAAGTATGTCTTCTTGAGCCTTCTCTTTGGTAGACATCCCTGGGTGGAGTGAGCTAAAGCAGGATGACAATTTCTGTTCCATGGGTGGTAAACATATATATAAAGAAACTAGTTACACTGAAATATTCCCAGACTTTTTCTTCCAAAATGAAGTTAACCTGATAGGCTCAGTCTTTGGAGCAGGGAGAATAGCATTAGTATCACAAAACTTCTGAACACCTTTTTGGTAGCAAAAAGAAGCAAGGGTACCAATGATTTCTTCTTCCCTGGTGGGAGTAAAAAAGGTAAAGCCCATGTGAAAAAAAGCCCACACAATAGCAGTTGCCTTCTATCCAGTATGGGATATTTTGCTGTACTTGAGGTACAGAAAGCATCTGTAAAAAATAAAATGCAGAAACATTATAACACATTGTACCTTGTTAAACATTTTGCTTAGCATATACAGGAGTACGTTATAGTGAGTGCAACAGTGCAATTCATTGTGCTACAGAGCAGCTACAAAAAAAAAATACCAAAACCCTTTATGAGGCAAGATTTCTGTATCTTCCTAGAAAATCATGGTTAGAATAGAATATACTAATGTTTATTCTGTGGAAAAAAGTACCAAAGCTTCAGTGTAACCTATATATAACTGAGATAGGCTTTATGTTAGCTAACTTAAGAGACTGCCGGCAATCTAGCTTCAGCAGCTAGGAGCTCAGCACGGTTTGTGAAACTTGGTTGGGAACTAGAAAAGACCATCGCACTCGGCGTGTGCTGAAGTAGCTCCATGCTGCTATGCCTGAGCTCCTCCAACCCTGGAACCTTCCTGTGCTGTGTGCTCTGGAGATCAGATAAGGCATTTTTTTTTAGTACTAGTCCTTCCCTATCAGGATTCTGAATTGTTGTAGTTTTATTTTCAGTTTCCAGAAATTGCATTGGAGCATCTGGTTCAGCTGCTTGACTGCCAAAGCTGGCTGTCATTTTAAAACAATGTTGGCATCAATACAGGCGGTTTTCAGGAAGCTGCTCACAAGCTGAAGAGTGAAAAAAGTATGGACACAGTGCAACAACTTCAGAGATTCACTCTAGCTGAGGATCAAAATATGATTTGAAAAAAAAAAAAAACCAACCAAACTTGACTATTAGAAAACTCATGAACATGTCCCTCTGGAAATTTCCAGTATCTCTCATTTTTGAGTAGCCTGTGTTTGTGGCATTTTCATCCCTTCTTTGATTAGATTCCAGGAAGAGTTCTGTGACACCAGGTGGATATGTTTTGCTATAGCTCCACTGAGGGGTAAATAGTATTAGTCCTTTGACCTGTTTTTGGTTTATCTGACTTGTTTGCTTTATATGATACCACTTGATCCAAATATTCTTAAAAAAATAAATAAACTTGAGCTAGGGAAAAAACTGTATGCAAGGAAAATCTGACGTTTTGAAGTGTCAGTCTTAAGAGTAAACAAAATAAGATTTGCCATTTTAGGATGTTGAATGAAAATTTGATATTTTTTTATTGCTCTGATGTTTGGTCTTACAAGTTTACAAATGAAAAGGACCAAAAAGATATGGTCTTATGGTATATTCAAATATCCTATCAAAAAAGATAGGATGTTATGATACATTATTACATAAGGAACTGCAGAAATCTCTTGCACCTTGACACCTTAATCATGTGAGGAAAAGAAAATGGCACTCCCCACTTAGCACAGTCTGAGCACCAACCCATGCATCTGTAAGCTGGATTTTGACAATACCGAAAAAGATTCTGAATCTACACCTGTACTTTTAATTTATTCCCTAGGAAGGTTGCCAGGCACTGGAGTACATCACTCTGAAACAGTACCTGGGCATAAATAGAGTTAAAAATGTGTCAGGGTCCAGTCCTGACAGCTGTTAGCATGCAACCGGTTTGCATTAGAGGCTAAAAGGTTTTACCAGCATAAATGCAGGCTGATCCTTGTCAGCTGGCTTCAAGGACTGGCATGTTCCTGGCAGTTTTAATTTAGTAGGCTGGGTGTAGCCTGGAAGTTCAGTTAGGATTCTGCTTGTAACCTCTTAGGAAACAGCTGCATCAGTCCTTACCAATGGATGGTTACCATTTTCCTGCTTGAAGCCACTGCTACCACTGCAAAGTCAAAAAACCCAAAATATATTTGTACCTTAGCCACTTCTGGGTAAAGACCAGTAAAAGTAGTCTTAAGCAAATTGCTAAACTTTGTATTGGAAGAGATGTGCTCCTTTCACTCCATAAGCGATGCCACAAGACCTGTAACTGGCAGAAAGGTGGGGAAGGCGGTCACAGACAGAGACGTGAGACCACAGAGGTCGTTGTCCTTGATAGGAGCAGTACAAGGTTATACAAGTCCTTCTCTTCCAGATTTATCTCCAAGTGTGGCTACAGAACCATTTCTGCATCTCCACTACAGTGAGTACTTGGTACCACTGAATTCCAATTGCTGTGGGACAGCAACAGAGATTTTAGGGACCAGAAATTTGGAGGGCTATAAAAGCATGTCAAATTTGCTGGCTTTAATTGATAGAAAGCAGTGGTTAAGTATACTGAGATTCTGATCGTTCTGTCCCTGCTATAGTGGAGCCCATCTACTTTTGCTGGGGCTGTTGTGCATTACAAATCGTCACCATTTATGACAGCATGTGGTGGAAGACCCAATTCTTCAGGTAATGTCAGGGCTGTGAGGCTATTGACTGCTGGAGGGTCTTGTGTACTTTTTGGTTTGCTCTGAAAGTCCATTGACTTAAACTCACTGACGTTTATTAATTTGTCACAGACACAGAACATGAAACTGAGTGTTAACCTCTTGGCTTTATAAAACATTGACTTCTCAAAATAGATGGCTGCGCATGCCCATATACAACAGTCTAGCTTTAGGGTGGGGGCTGTTGCTGGGTTCGTAGGCAAACAGAAATATTTCATAATGTACTTCTGAGTGCCAGGAAGGACATGATGCTCTCTGCCTGTTCAAATGTCTGCTTATGTATAAAGTAATATCTTGATTCAGCAAAATGTTTCTTTTTTCTGAGCTGTTAAGTTAATAGCACTGCCTAATTAATAAGTTCATCTTGACTTCCCACAGCCACTCCACATTCCCATGAATGATTACATCTTCACTGATTGTCTTTGCTCTGGATTTCACATTTTAACCTTCTTTACATCTAGTGCTTTTTGTTGTTTAGTTTACAGATTAGCTTGGAAAATATAAGTGTTGTACCAAGTCAAAACAATTTCAGTAAGGGTGAAGATTATTGCCTTTTTCATTAAATTACTAGTAATCATTCCTAGTTTTAATTAGTTCAGGGCATGAGAAATGCAAGGACGAGGAAGACAGAGCTAGTTACTATGAAGTGTTTAGACTATCAATAGCTTTTAACAGAATGCACCTTACAAAACATCTGTGCTCACTGAGGTCAATACAAAGACATTAATTAACATCAGATGATGACAAAATTTTTCACTGGTGTTGACTCTAAGGAAAAACTCTCCAGATTTTGAAAGAAAAATAGAACATTTGGCTGTATTTTAAATGTAATTAGCATCAGAGTTTCAGATTTTTATTTTTATATGTATTATTCTCACTGTTGAATAGAAATCTGATTAAACTGCATTTTTTTTAACATTTAGTTGTTCTTTTCTGTTATAGTTTGTGGATAAATACTTTTAATCAACCATAAAAATTGTTTTTTCTCCTCTTGTTCATAAAGTACAAGAGACTGGGTTTTAGGTCTGTTTTGCATTTAGCAAGTGTTGGATTTTTCTAACACGTACAATCAAAAATGTTTTCCTTACAGAAATGTGACTTTACTACAACTGAAGAATATATAATCATAGCGTAGGATGGGAAGAATACATATGTAGAACATGCCAGTTTTTAGGAGGCACTTTTAGCAAAGGTAAGAAAGGAATAAAATTTTATATATTTGTGGAAATATCTTAGAATATGCAGAGATAATACTATGTGTTTTCCAAAGCAGACTATGTCCTTTCTTGAACGAGTCTGGGCCTGGATATGAAAGTGCATAATTGATTTGAAGACAGATCATTGTTAGTGGGTAAAGACTTTGATGAGTTTATATTACAGTTAAGGCCTAAATCATTTTCTTGACATAAAGTACTGTGATAATATAGAGTTGTTCATGCCAGTTTCCCTATTTTACCTACACCACATTCATACGGGGAAAGTCAGTATGGTCCTAGATTCCATTTGTGTAAGATGATTAATTTAGGAACATAAATTTTTCACCTCCAAATTGCATAAACCACAGATGCAGCATTGAAAGAGGTTGGAGAAGGTCTTTTCAAAAGCCATGATTTTCTTAATTTCTCTCTGAGTGTCTGATACAGTGAAAATGACTGAACTCTGTCCTTGCCTGTACTGACTATAGGGGATGTCCTGCTCTGGTAATGTATCATGGCCAAAATACATGTAGGAAATAGGTAATGTACCTCTTTATTTAGAACGTATTCTACAGAACAATGTTACCTTTTCATATGCTGTCCATTTAGTTTCATAGGCTGAGCACTTGGAAGTATTAGAGGCAGTGTTAGTAATACTGTGTCCAAGAGATGTTCTGCAGGAATAAGTAGCTTGCACTTACTAATGCAGAGGTGTAAGAGATGACTGCTGTGTTGCTAGCAATCAAGCCTTTCTGTAATGATAGTTAACAGCTTTAAAAATAAATGTAAATATTTAAGTAGCGTAGCTGTCATTTAGGTGTATTTCAAAACGTTAGTGAAGGATGTAGATACTTTTGTCTGGTCTTAATTCTGTTTTCATTGTGCAAAACATACCTCTGCAGAGCAAAATGATGTTACGACCGAGGCTTTAAAAGCATTGCCAAGTAGCAAAGCTTTGTGCACATTAAACACAGTTCCTTGAATCGCTTAGTAAATGTAAGTTTTTGTTAACAGTACTTTGGTTTGATGTCTTAATTATCTCTTAGATGTGGGATATTTGAGAATTGAGACTGGAAGCCATTTGTGTTTGAAATACTTTGTAGTGTAGAGGAAAAATTAATATATAAATCCCTGTTTATGACCATGGTGGGTAGAATGTATTTGGAGCATAATGGGGTTTGGTCCAATAACAAAGAAAGGAAGTGAAGATGGTGAGTTGCTTCCAAGATGCAGGTGATGTTTATCACTGAAGGACATGGCTATCTCTTATGAAACTAAGATACAAGCCCATCCTGTCTCTTCTATGGGGGTGAGGGACAGGAAACCTTGTTTCTTGAGGTGCAAAATAAAATAATGACTAGTCTTACAAGGATGTGAAATTTTGCAGTAGTGTTAATGAACAAGTAAATGCTTTTCAATAATTTTTAAAAGCTTTCATATTTACATGAATGTTGAAAATCTTAAGTTTTCTATAAATAATAAAAATTCTTTTGTATGCTTCCTGTTTCTTTTGTGTTCTTCCCTTTCTTTCCATTTGAAAACAAGTTGTTGAATTAAAGAAACCAACAATAAGATCTGATGGGCCTTTCAGAGATCACCTAGATAATCTCCTTTCATGGTGGAACAAGCACATATAAATAAATAAATAAAAATGTTCACAGGTGTTTGTTTATTGTATCCTTAAAAGTCTCCGGTGATGCAAGCCATCTCCTCAGGGGTTATGTTTTGGTGTTCCACCTTTTCACCACTAGAAAGTTTTCCTAAATGTCTAATCTAGTTATTTCTTGCTGCAATTTCACCCCATTACTTCTACGTAATTTCTTTCCTCTTTGTAACATCCATTTATGCATTTGAGGACAGTTATCATATTTCTCTTCAGCCTTTGTAGTAGCCTTTTCTCATAAAATAGGTTTCTGAGATCTCTGATCATTCTCTGGATTGTTTGCAGTCGATAGTGCTGTTCCTGAACTGTGGATCCCAAACCAGGCAAGATGTTATGATTGAGGATTTAACAGTATGGACTGAGGAAGACGCATTACTTGCCTGTCACGCTCCTGTTTATGCATTCTGCATAGTGTTTGCAGATTTTTTACAGCACTATGTTGACTATTTTCAGGTCATGATTCACTATGGACTAAATTTTAAGGTCAGTTTTGCCATTCTCTATTTGTGCAAGTTGGATTATTCCCATAAGCATGTATCTTTAATAATTTTTGTTTTCCTCTTTTTGTAGGTCATTTTTCTAATTTGTTTGGAGTTATAATCTTTCCCTCAGTGTATTTGCAGTCTGTTCCAGCTTCATATCTTTTTCCAATCTCATAAGCCTATTACCTTTACCATAGTTTGCTGACAGTACTGAATAGTACCAGAACCTGGAGAGACTACTGTAAGCTCATACATCCTTCATGACAGTTTTACTGTGAACCACTAATATTCTGTAAGTAATTTTTTTCTTTCTTTTGCACCCACCTAACAGCAATTTTAGCTAGACTTATTTGCTCTAGCTTGCTTTGGAAACGTCACATGAAACAGTGCCAGAGCTTGAGCTGTATAACACCTACAGCACATCCTCTGTTCGTAAGGCCTGTTACCCTGCCATAAAGGCATTTAGATGGGTTTAACAAGCTTTGTTCTTGACAAAGCCATGTTAGTTACTGCTCCAGTCTTTTTAAATTTTAGAAACTGGTTTTGCATTTATTCTCATGTGTTCTTATCAAAGTCAGACTAGGATTTGTCCCAGGAAAAATAGTACCTTCTTCCCCTAAAAGTATAAAGAAACCCAACCAACCAACCACTCCCACCTCCTAGTAACTTTTAATCAAGATTTAAAAAGAGAGAATCAACATTTAAAAAAGGAGAAACAGAACCTCAAATTCAGTCTCATGCATAGGAACTTAAACTATATCCAAATAAATATTAGTTTCTAGATATTTTTAAAGTTTACAATTAGAAGATATGAATTTAAATTTAAAAATATTTTTATTGATAACCTAATAACCCTCAGGTGGACTAGAATTTTTTATGACCATCAGTAGCTGTTTCAGAAGACACATCTTTACCTCCCAAGAAAATTCCCTTGAAGTATTTGCTTAAACATTTTTCTAATAAAGATGCCTTCATAAATCATGATGTCAGTCTATGGAGATGTAACTGGAATAGCTGGAAGTTCACTGATCAATTTCTAAGCAAATATAGGAAGTATTTTCTAACATGTCTTTCAAAAAAGAAAAACCAAAGTAAACCAAAGCAAACCAAAGCTGGTGTTATCTGTTGGGTCCTACTGTGCAGAACTCAAGGACACTCTCATCTAGTTATCTTAATAGCTTTGCTGATGTTCTCACATCCTTCTCACTTTCTGGTTTCCATGAATTGAAGAGTTGTCAGAAGGCAGAACATAGCTGGACTTTGTCATGGCATTACATATCTGTAAGAACAATGTTTGTATCCTCCAGTCACAGGGCATTTGAAATGTGTCCTTCAGAAAAGGGATTTGGAAGTAATCTGCTGAGTATAAATTTCAAAGAACACTGGGAGAAATCGCTGGGACTTTTCAGTGGCTTCATATGTACAGTCTGTGTGGAAATGAATGGCTTTAAGTACATTACAAAATTGGAGAAGAATCACAGCTGTGTGTTTCCAGCCTTTTGAGTATTACATTATGTGATATGTTTTCTGTCTTCCCACTTTAAAATCCTTCTCACGAAAGCTTTTAATTTCAGCTTACTGGTGTTTTTTTTGTCTTCCAGCTTTTACATCAGACTATGGTGATTTTTTTTTCAGGTCTTTCCTCTTTTGTTATTTTCTTTCACTGTGTTTTTCTGATTTTTGTTTTCTATCTGCTGAAACAGAGAGGCTCATTTAGAGCTATATTTAACGACACTTTTTACCAGCTCTGCTGTCGTCATTCCTGGAAATAAGGTAGCATTTATATAATCAAGTCATGCTCTAGCCACTGCTTTCCGGTACTTGCAAGGTAAAATGAAAATTCTATTTGTGATTCATCGGGGTAATTATAGCATTTGCCAGAGTACATGTGGGCAGGTAAGTACACACACAGTTAGATAATTGGGTCAATAGCGAACAATTTGTGCTTAACAGAACTTGATTTAAGGTAGGTAGGTTTAATCCAAAATGAGATGCCATTTGATGGGGAAGTTTCTTTTGTCAAGAACAAAGCTTGTTAAACCCATCTAAATGCCTTTATGGCAGGGTAACAGGCCTTACGAACAGAGGATGTGCTGTAGGTGTTATACAGCTCAAGCTCTGGCACTGTTTCATGTGACATTTCCAAAGCAAGCTAGAGCAAATAAGTCTAATATGGGCATCTTACCCATATTAAAAAACAAGCCCACCTATGTATGCCCTGTATCTTGGACATATACATATAAATGTCATTTTTTATGATCAAGTCAGATATTTTAATGTCTTTCTAACTGATAAGTGCTGATAATATTTTGGGACTGTATTTTTTATATCCAAGATTGGATCTGGTAATTTGTAAGCTTTTGTATATTTACAAATGTATTTATATTTTGTATATTTAACTGTGAATAGCACATATTTTGTCTTTCCACTTTTTCCTTTGATGTAAACCTACTGTCAAGGTAAAGAGTGAGAAAGAAGTAGTGGAAATACATATATATATATACATATACATATATATTCCTCTCCCCCTGCCAAAGTAAGAACTTCTGCTTCTCTGTTTGACAACTGTAATAGCAAGTCTGGCATATTGGGGAACAGGCACACACTGACAAGACAGAGTACTCATGGGTCTCTTGCTGCTTTCTGCAGTGTCCTGCCTTAGGCAGCTAGTGACTTCATCTGTGCCTTGAGTTGTCCTTGACAACATTCAAATACCCAGAGCAAAGCTGTGTAAAGGATCACGAGGTATTTCCAGAACAACTTGCAGGGTTTCTCTAAGCTTTGCTCTGCAGTGCGTTTTCTTTCTTTTTTTTTTTTATTCCAACCTTTCAAACTTTTTCCCTAAATCAGACCTTGTTGATGTGAAAGAGAGAAAAAGGGAGCCTTGATAGCTACACTCACATTGAGCAGTGGTGGGAAACATCCATTCAGATCTCTTCTTGGTGAAACTCAAAGCACAATTTTCTTCTTGGGCTGCTCTGGTGCAAAACTGAATCTCTAACATCACAAGGTGGTTCTCTGGACTATCACGAAGAGTAAAAGACTACTTGACTGCTTCTCAACTCAAGGTAATGATAACTTCCTCAGAATCAAAATATTTTAGCTTCTGTAAACAGGATCTTTCGTTCTCTGTTGACCACCTGCAGTCCTTGCATGATGTTTCAAGGCAAGTTGTTATAATTTACTGAACTGGAGTTAAGAAGAGTTACTAGTTATACCGAAATAATTGGTGCCAATCACAACCCCTCTCTCCATTTCCAACCTCTAAAATGGAAATTGTACTGACAGAACCTAAACCACCAAACATTTGTGCTCCAGATTTGGATGTGACTATTTTCAGATCTGCTGTATTTTCTGTAAATGTCATAAAGAGATAATATTTCTGAACCCTTAGCATGTGGGCTATTGTGCATATGTTAGACACAGAACTCCACCTCACTCTGTATGTCAGCATACAAATTTGCACTTTTTATATGTCATGAAGTGGATGCAAGAAGTCACATGTGAAATTACACTCTGAGACCATTTGAAAATTGCACCACACATTGATTCATTAGCTACTCTGCAACTTCTTAGATAGGCCAAGCACATTCCCAAAGGTACTGAGATCAGCAAGATCTCATCAGGAAATGCCAGATTGGCTTTCAGGGTGTTGCAGTTTTGCTCTTTCCTTCATAGACTTTTACAAACATTTGGGCCATTGGCCTGGTATAAAACATGCAACTTTTCCCAAACAAAAAAAAAAGAAGAAAAATTTATTAGCATTTGTGACAAGTTTGTTCTTTAAGTAAAGGATTTTATATTGCAAAGTTATTAACACTCATTTCCTTTTTTCCATAATTAAAAGTTTAGAATGCTGCATCACCCAGCAAATAAAAAAGCCATGTGAGATATTAATATTCCATGAAAGTGATTCATTACATGATAATGATTCAAAATGTGAAAAAGAGGAAGTGAGCTTGCTTCAAGAAATGAATCAATTTAATTCCAGACCTTGTTCATAAGTTTGTTTTCATCCAAATTCACCTTTTCTCATTTCTAGATGTGCTCATTTTCTCTCCTGCTTTTGAACTAATTTTAACTTTTTGTCAGCTAGGTAAAATAGCATTGAAATGATTTTTTAAGTAAAAAAGACCTATAAAGTTAAAAGAAATGTAAAGCTGTTGTAACATTTGTGATTACATTTCCTCACCCCCACCCTGATAAGAAATGGAGATAGCTATACTTCAAGCTAAGTTTCAGTGAGGGACTTCATAGAAGTAGAGAGATACAGGCCAAGAAAAATTCAGAGAAATAAAGCTATCAAATAGTTTGTAGCCCAAGACTTCTGGTTGCAGTGCTTATTATTACTAATTTTATATAAAATATGAAATTATTTTACTATAAAATGTAAAATGATAAAAACTAGGTGGCTTAAACAGGATTCCACTGTACTGTTATTTTTCAAATTAGTAAAAATGTGTCCTGGTTTCGGCTGGGATAGAGTTAATTTTCTTCCTAGCAGCAGGCATAGTGCTGTGTTTTGGATTTAGTAGAAGAATGTTGATAACACACTGGTGTTTTAGTTGTTGCTGAGTACTGCTTATGCTAGTCAAGGACTTTTTCAGCTTCCCATGCTCTGCCAGGCGCACAAGAAACTGGGAGGGGGCACAGCCAGAATAGTTGATCCAAACTGCCCAAAGGGCTATTCCATACCATATGACGTCATGCTCAGTATAGAAACTGGAGGGGTTGGCCAGGGAGTAGCGATCGCTGCTCGGGAACTGTCTGGGTATCGGTCGGCGGGTGGTGAGCAATTGCATTGTGCATCACTTGCTTCGTGTATCATTATTATTATTATCATTATTATACTGTTACTATTAGCATTATTATTTTACTTTATTTCAATTATTAAACTGTTCTTATCTCAACCCAGGAGTGTTTCTCACTCTTACTCCTCCGATTCTCTCCCCCATCCCATCGGGGTAGGGGGAGTGAGCGAGCAGCTGCGTGGTGCTGAGCTGCTGGCTGGGGCTAAACCACGACAAAATGATGGACCAAAATCACTGTCAGGGTGCTGCATGGGCTGGGGGATTCCTAGGGACTGGGAGGAGCAGGGGCTCTCCAGGGGCCATCAGGGCAGTGTATTAGAAGTGGGTTTTTTTGGTAACACAGGAGCACTGTTCTCCTAAGTCATGGATCGGGACTCTGTTGTAGATGGTGTAAAAACACAGGACAAAGAGATGATATCCACTCCTGAAAACACAGGGAAAATGGAGAGAGTAAAACAAAACACGAGATGATACTGGTTGGCATAGTGCCCGTTTCTCAGCACACCTCTTCTAGCTGCAGTTATTTGTAGGCATCTGAAGAAAGGAAGATTTTGGGGGAAGGATAATCAATTGGCTTTGCACATGTTCACTGGGGGCTCCTCTCAGGCATGAGTGATGGGGGAAACACAAAGGTTGTACAACCTCATTATTCATTTTTCAGGTGTAAGTGGCCAATGTAAGGCCCAGTGAGCTAGATGCAGCATTCATGTTTATAAAAAACCTGCTTCTTTCCCCAAAGAGTTCATAGCCTGAATAAACCACAGACAAAAGGGATGTATGGAGAGATTCAATTACATGGTTTTAGAATTACACAAAAATGTCTGCAGTGAACTTGGTTGAACTGTGTCCTGAATTCCAGCCCAGTGACTTAAATACTAAATCATCTTTTCTGACCTCCTACTCTGACTCCTAAAGTTCCCCCCCCCCCGCCCCCCACCCCAGTATTCCTCTTAAATTAAACTTCTAGTATTAAGCAACTGGAAAAATAGAGGAAATTTATATTTTGACTATACATAGCAAAGTGGTAATTCTATAGTGAGTTTCTAATAGCGTCAACATGATTTTTTTAAACCTATCTTGAGATTTTACTTTACATACATATTACATACATATTAACATCTACCCAGGCAGCCTGACTGAACTGTTTCCTGCTTGGGTGTGTAACCATATCTTGTCTCTACACCACTCATTCTTTTTTGATGGCACAGGTAGGAAACCGATAGAGGGAGGAAAGGCGGCTATACAGCTATACCAACATACATTAATTAAAAGTGTGTGTTTGTGAGAGAGACATAATGGTATGAGCATTTGAGGACAATCTCTCAACCTGTAAAATCTTCATTACCTGCCTGATTTGGGGCACAGAACTAGCCATGCAACAGAGCTACAACGTCATTTGTTTATATACTTTGTGAGCCACATGTATGATAAACTGATTTGCAGTTGCAGTTCTGACGGGCACATCTATTTGTAAATGCAGGGAAGAGGCATACAATTCGAAACAGGTTCTCCCTTTTAGTCCATTCCTTTTTGTTTTATTCCTGTGTGTAAACAGAGCAATTTGATTTTGGTCTTCCAATCATGCCTACCTTGATAGTCCAAAATGTCAAATGACTTATGAACAGCTACATAACATTTTTACTGTGTACTTTTTATGACCATTAACGTAACACAAAACTGAAAAATAATGTGATGTAAACCATTTTTTATATCTATAGACTTTCACATATCTCATAATACTGTATTTAAATGTTCTGTGATGAACCAATTTCATTTTCAAAATATGCAAATTATAGCAGCAGGCTTTTTAAACTTTTTAAAAATGGTCTTTGCCTAATAAAATGAGTCATTTTTCACTTATCAAATCCAGAAATAAAATTGCATACAGCTATTCTTGTTCTTCTAAATGAGAAGAGGAACAATATTTCTTTTATTGCCTGTCAGTTCTGAATTACTTTAAGTGCACTGTGGGTGGACTGTGCTTCTATACTTTCTTTTCAGCGTAGCACCCAGAAATCAATCAGGGTCTAAAACTTGCCCTTTTTATTAGGACAGGTCTGACTGGTGATTCAAAAGAGTAGTACAACAATAACCTATGATTTTTCTCAAGCAAAGTGATATTTTGTTCCAATTAGAGCCTCATTTCTACTTAAAATGGAGCATGTCACCTTGTTTCCAAGCTGGTGCTTGCAAGCTTGTTGCTGACTAGGAATAGCTATGTTCACTATTAACACACCAGAGTGTGAGGTTGCTCAAGAGGGTTTTCTTTCTCCTCTGTGATCTTGTGTTTTTAAAAAATTGTAAAGTGTAGAGAGGCCTTCTAAAATATAACATGTTTCTTAAGTGAAAAGAAATAAAAGCAAATTTCTAACATACTCTATGTCCACAGTATTCAGATCTCTGTTTTCACTGGATGCAAATTTAGCCCCAAGCTGCTGTTTGTTAATAGAGCTTCTTATGAGCTACACTCTAGAAAAAACATAAATGTATAGAATATGATTCTGAAAAACATACACCTGTGTTGGCTGCCTTGAGGTCTACTACCGTTGATGCTGGAAGGTGAATAAAACTGGCACAACCTCTTTTAAAAATCTGGTTCATAAACTGTTGTGAGAGATCTTTCTATTTTCTTACTTAGTCCCATATAGACCTGTAATGTGTTGACTTGCTTTTTTTAAAATATTGACTGAGTGTAAACAACAGTAATGGAACCTGTGTAGTATTTGCTGAGCAGTTTGATATTAGAAATTGCTGCATGTATTAATCTGACAAAATAAAAATGGTAATGCTTTGCATTATTTGAGATGTATTGTCATTGTCTTGCTAGATCTTTCTTATACTTGAAATAGAATACTTCTTGAAAGATCTTGGTAGAAATACCTTTCTAATACCTGGTGTATTGCCCATCCTTCAGAGATGATATGAAGAAATGTTCAAATTTTATTTTATGTTCTTATTTCAAAATACTCCCTCACTGAAACTACGATGTATAGAAGTTAATGTAATAGGACACAAAATAGAGACACTCCTGAGGGTTATTTTGGGGATAAGTAACCCATCACTGCTCAGGTTCCAAGGTGTGGCTGGAGCTCATATAGGGGTGTATATATATAGGCATACCTTGATTGGCTTTAAATGAGATAATTTGGTACTGCTAGCGCTGTGGAGCATTGTGGTCTGTGAAAGCCATTTTGACTAAGGTCTCTTGACAAATTTTGCTGGCTTTGTGAAACCCAAGCTGACCTTTCAAACAGATACCAAGATAATGTATGTCCACATTGACTGGAATTACACCTCTGGAATAAAGCAGAGATGTGCCACAAGGATAGTCAAACATAGCTCCAGTGCCCAAATCAGGCAGGTATTACAGGCTTGCATGATTAAAGAACATTTTTAATTAGGGAAGAATATACAGTACTGAGAAGTTCAGTGAGATTTAAGTAATTCCTGCTATAGGGATAAGCTTATCAATGAGTTTCTTTAAACTGCGTCTTCAATAAAAGAGAATAGGGTAAATGACAGAAGACTATAAACTGTTCCTTGTCTTTGCTGTTTCTCAGGACTAACTGGTTCAGTGGATGGAAAGAGAATTTTGAAGGGTTGCATTGATGATAGGGTAATAGGGAATGCCTGTCACCTTATCTTGGGTACTGACTGTGAATCTGGAAATATGGCTAATGCTCAACAATTTTGCTGCTCTTAGACTCAGGTAATATGGTTTAGATGTTCCAACAGCAGATTCTTGTGTAAGTGCTTGGTGTATTATCTCTACAGCCAACAAAAGGACCACTCACGTTATGATCTCAAAAGCCCTATCTTTTGGAGTTAGAGTGGTAATTACTGAAGAACTGGGGAAAGGTAAATGTAAAAACTGTTAGACAGATTTCATTCCTGTTTATGCTTTCTGAGAAGAAATCATTCAATTTTCAACAAAAGGTGAAGAACCTGAATGTCTTTTGGTAAGCTTTAAGAGTGAACCTGTCCCGGGATCCTGTTACCAGTGTCTCATTGTAGCCTCTTGCTTGCATCATCCCTGGTCAAGGTGATTTATTTTGTAATAGATTTTCTCTATATTTGGTATAGTCCATTTAATCCATTCCTCAGTGAAATACGTGGGGAAGAATTAAGGGACTTTATTTGTTTGCTTATGACAGAAGATGAAGGAAAGAAAGAGAAAGACTAAAATTGTTTTCCAGTTCTTCTTATTGTTCAAAAACCCATAAGCTTCAGCTCCCTCATTACAGATGCCTAACTTACTAGCCTGGCCCTGTCCAAAACCTTTAAATGCAATGAAGTAATCTTCTGTCTCTCTATTTGTATGTGAACATATATCCTCTAACATACACAGGATGCTTGTATAGAGTGGCAGATAAAATGTCAGCAATGGATAATAAGAATTTGGGGGTTTGAATGAAAAAAACAGCCTTCTGTCCAACTAAAGGGTTGGACTGGATGATCTTAAAGGTCTTTTCCAACCTAAACGATTCTATGATTCTATGATTCTAAATACTGAGCCACATACAATTGCGAAAGTAGCCTGGTTACATGGCTGTTCACACAGAAAACACAAAATGTTTTGCTTTTTTTGAGTTTGAGTATATTGTCAACACTTTACATTGTCAGCATTCAGGGTGTCTGCCTTGGCATCTTCATTCTTTATTGAGGTGCTGATGCAATTTCCTGACTTTTAATGGTCAGTGATACTGAAGTGCCCAGGGACACAGTTAACATGCTTATAGGTCTCCTTACACTGGAATATGAGTGTCGTTATTGCATAATGATCTAAGGATCTAGACGAGGCAAAGTCTTGGTTTGCACACACGAAAGTCTCTCTAGTTTGGGGGGTTTTGTGTGGGGTGGTGATTTTTTTTTTTTTCTGACTAGTTGTCCTGATGAGGCACATTACCTCATGTCTTGCTTACAGTGGAAACTTGAGTATAGTGTAGAAATACTTAATCTCATGGTAGTGGTATTACCAGTGGCAGTGTGGCAAAAAATTCAGGCTAATTTGTCCTGTAGAATATTTCTGAATATTGAGGCAGGTGTCATAAGCTTATAGTCTGGTGCTTTTCTGTACTGAGGTTATGTGCAACAACATGTTTTTTTTGTAGAGAGCGCGCTCCTGGAGATTAAGCTGGTTTAAAGGTGTGTGTAATATTACACTAGGGCATTTTCTGTAGATATATTTAAGGATATATTTGATATTAGGTTATTTTGCTGAAATCAGTGCGCAAACCCCCCAGCACCTTGCAGAGTTAAGTCCCTGGCAAAGTGAGGCACCACAGCAATCCTGGGAAGATAATCCACTTCAGAGTGCTATCGCATCTAGTACCATTCCTCCTTCCTGATCCACCCGCTGCCAAACAGCTCCTCTCAACCATACCACAGGCACATGTCATTATGTCTGTTTAGCTGTCACTCTAAAACAACAACAAAAAAAGCCATTGTGCTTCCGAAACAGGAGAAAGTACTGATTTTTAACAGCTCTCATGTAATTTGGAGTCTCTTTCTTAAAAATAAGAGTAAATAAAAGCCTTTTAAAACCCACCTTACTTTTTTCTTTTTTTTTCTTTTTTTTTTTTTGCATATATTATCTGATATTGCTGTGAAATGTGTAGTATTTCCTACTTATAAGAATACTTAGATTATCACAAAATATTGTAGTAGTTTTAATAATTTCTAAAGGCAAATATAAGGATAACTAACTCATACTGTAGTCCCTCTCCCAGTTATGAAGCTGAGGCAAAACAAAACAACCTCATCCCCAAAGGAGTTTGTTTCAGAAAAAAGCCCGATAAATTGCTAAAATCAGTGTTTTAATCAGAATAAGACTTGCAACCTTGACTCTCAAGACACTTTAATTAGATCAATTTAAAACATACTCCCTATAAATCTAACAAATTATTACCTCTAAAATAGGTTTAGCAGACAGTTCAGTTTTAGAATAAGGAGAATTAAGCTGATTTTAGTGGGTTTTGTAGGTGCAATAAGTATAAAAACCATAATAGGATCTAATGAAAAAAAAAAGTTAACTTTTATCATGGCAAAACAGTAAGTATATAACTAAATTCTTGCTGATTAAATTCTGAGAAGTTGGTTTATGAGATGATCTGCAGGTATTTTTATGCAAAATAAACTGTTGGATCTGTTCAGGACAGCTCAATAGGAGAATATGGGTGGAACTGAATATCTCAGAAGGAATTCAACCTCTAGTGGAAGTTAGACAGAACTTAAAATGAGAAGATTGCTGCTGATGGATGCCTTCTATTTATCCTGTTTTATCTCAGCTTTCAGATCTATTCTCTTTTATTGACTTTGGGATGTTGCAGCAATGGAAGAGTAATTATTTTAGTTAGAAAAGAACATATTATGTGTTCAGTTTATGTTCCTCATGGAGTGTTAGCTGACTAATTATCACCTCCAAAAGTGATAATGGTTGACATTAAAAACATTTGACAATGGAAATTTTCTCTTCAAAGCCTAGTGAAGAATAGTAATCATACAGTACTAGAAGTTAGCTTTTGGCACTTGCAATTCTTAATGTTGATCTTTCTTCTGCTATTTTAAGTCTTTTTCAACAAGCACACAACTGATCTCTTGAGGGGTATTACCATCTGCTTTGCTGCTGATGTAATGAAGTGATGGTGATCATCCAAAAAGAAAATGAACTATTTCTTCAAAAAAAGTATTTCTATTATTAATGTTTAGCTACTGAACTGTTGAACTGCTGATACTGAGATCTCATTTTCATAAACATTAACCTCTGTAGTTCTTGTTGTTGATCCATAACAACTATCCCCATCAGTGGCTTTTTGATATATTTCCTATCCTGCTTCTAACCCGAAAATACACGTGATAGTCTTTATTTTTGTTTTATTTAAAGTTATTCTGTTTTTAAGGTGTGTAAATGAAAACGTGGGAAATCCTATGGTAATCCTGATTTCTACGTGAGAAAGTATTACAGGCAGTCTGATGACTGCCTGAAGTCTTTCCCATTGCTACCTGAGTGCATAAGGTGGTCTTGCTATTTTATTATAAAATTATTTTCTTGGTGACAGATTCTTATGGCTTTTCTGTTTTTATTTTGTGAACAGACAAGTAAAAAATGCTGGGCCACACTGTGGTTTTTGCCTTTTGTTTACCAGTATCAAACAGCTGAATCAGAACAAGAGTCCAGAAAATTAGTACTTGTGGAAATGGGATGCCACAAACAACCATTCAGAAGTTCATTATATGAACATTAATACTAGAAATACTATTTTGGAAGATGTTCATTTTTTGTATGGTCAGCATTGCATAAGTAGTATATTTGTATATACTATATAAATTAAGACTTGTAGAGGTGCATTATTTTCAGACTGAAGAACAACAAACCAGAAAAAGTGTAAAGCACTTTATTTCAGGTCCTCTTAAAATTGAGGTTTTTCTCATATGCATGTTTTTGTTGTGCTTGTTTGTCAACAGTTCACTCAGAGACATATTGCTGCTGCTCTTCTATTTCAATACACAATTAATTGCGCATCTGGAGAGTCATTGGCTTGGGAACTTTTTCTTCTCTACACTTTGTGATTGGTCAGGGTCAGGGCTATACTTAAGACTGAGTCCTTTGGTCACATTTTCCTTGTTGCTGCCATTTCAATTAGGCATGGAGAAAAAGAGGCATCTTCAAGCAAGAGTTGGAATGAGCAGAACAAATCACCCTCAAGATACATGTTTAAATGTTGTTACAGGGGTGAATTGTGGCATGTTCTGGTGTGCTTACATTGTCAAAAAAATATTAAGGAGGCAGTACCTTTTTCTGCAACCGATACCTTCTTAAGCAGAGATGAGATGTTCATTCTTCATCTTTGAAGGAATTATAACTTTAACTTTTCAAAAATGGCTGTGCTCTTCAAGCATTTTCAATGGATCTGAACTGATGGACTTCTCTCAATAATGATGATAAAGACTGCCCTCCAGCTTCTTCCAAGAGCAAAATTATAATTGGCTTGAATAAACACGAGTCACATGAGGATTCTGGCCTTCCTGTCTTTGCAGACTGTTTCTATTGTCTATTCAGGAGTGGTAGTGCCCTGAAAGAAATACGCAGAGGGGAAGCGGGGTACATAATCTGGTGTGTGGGATAAAATGTGGCTGGAAAGCTGATATGCTTAAGGAGGAAAGGCTGGAGCTTCTTGATATTTGGTAGCTGCAGGAGGGAGAAATTACGCTTGTGTCTAGGAAGCAAAATAAAGGCTTTATGCTGTAATGTTGCAACTTTTGAGCATTTGAAAATGCTGAATCCTCAAGTCACAAGATCATTCTAAAAATCTTAAATTACTCTTTCAAGTAATATGCATTCTGACTCTCACCTCTTAAGCTATACTCCTGTTACTACATTTTGAAGTATACAAATTTTGAAGTATTTTTTCAGCTATGAAGGCAGATACTGTAGAAATTAGTGAGGGTTGATGTTCTCATAGAATACCTTAACTCCTAGTAGGTTTGGTCTCAGAGGAAGAAGTATAAAAGCGTGCAGTGGAATGATTACACTACAAGGCAGTGACACCGTCAGGCTTTTTGTATTTTCATTGCCTTGATTTTGTGATTTTATACAAACGTTGTGTATGTATAGCAACTTTAACTGTTCAATAACACAGCAGTGGATTAATTCCTTCCTTTCTTTTCTATTTCTGGGGGACCAAGCTCATTCTGTGTCACAGATGACTACATTTAGATGTTGTGAGAGGAATGCAATGAAGCCTTGCTGAAGACCAATCAAATTCAGGAAACACATAGGCCAAAGGCTGACCTAGCCTAGTTCTGTTACATGCACATTTTTCACATTCTTGCCACTCTTTGCACATTGCAGAAGTTTTAATTGTAGCTTCTGTACCTGTGAGTGATTTTGGCATGGCAAATGGCAAAATTAAAACCAGACACTGTAGTATCTAAAATCATATAGCAATTAGCCAGCCACAATCAGGAATTTTGGCATAAGTCCAAATAATGCTATGCATATCAAGCCTCAATGTTTTATTTATACATAGGAAGCAGCCTTGTTAAGAAATACAATACTTAATTACTTGTGCAACTGTAGTACAAAATTCAAGCTGGGTTTCTAAGATGCATACAATTTTGTATCGGGGAAGGATATGTCTACCTAGGAAGCCTGCAGTTTTAAGGTTGCACCAAATAATTACATACCTAATCTACTCCTAATTGTAGAGTGCTTTCTATTAATAGTGGATTCTTGTGGGAAAGTAAGAAGAAAACATGTTTTGATGCATTGTTTACACCTTTGTTTAGCTTAGGTGTACCAAAAAGTACATTTTTCTCCACTGAATTAAAGAAATTACAAATAAAGCAATCAATTATTACAATGGATATAAATTCTGTTAGGTTTCTGTTTTTACGTGAACGAGATATTGACATCTAGGAGCTACATGACTGATGGTAAAAATGTGGTTAGAGATTGTGCAATATATATGTTACATTAACGATTACATTTTGATACCCCAGCAACACAGTTACCAATTCTGGGGACCAACAATTGTTACAATTCAGTTTCTTTTGTACCTTTTTTTTTAGAAGGAAGTGTGATACACTGTCTCACCAGGCAGAATCTGAATTTCCACAGAAATTCCTTCTGAAGTCAAGGTCTGGGAGAATATTCAGGAAAAGTATTGCTACATATTTGCTCAGGTTTTATACTTAGGTGCTTACTGTTGATAATCATCAGAGACAGGAAAAGGTGGGCAAGATGGAGCTTGTTCTGACCAAGCATAGCTCATGTCTGATATAGTAGTATTCTGTGCAAGTCCAGGTGTTGAACAATGCAGGGCTCATGCGCATGAGCAGCGGATATCACCTGGATTTTTTCCAGGGTCTAAGGATCTTTTCTATTTACAACAGATTCACACTCTTTGCAGCATGACTAGGAAGTAGATTTAGCTGAGAGGGTAAAGAGAAATTCACCTCTTAGTCTCCCACTCCTCTGCCAGACCAGTGCCACTAACGTGAAGCTTGTCTCCACCTCCTGGGACAAACTGCATTGGGAACAGTACAAGAAAGGGACAGACAAGTTTGGCAGACCCAATGTGGCAGCATGTTTGGGAGAAATGACAGAAGAGAAAAGATGGTGTTCAGCTCTTGTTTTTTTAGTGGGTGAGGAGGGGACTGTATTGTTCTTTGCTTCATAAAAATGGGTCAAGTCCTACCCCTTTAACTGATAGCAAAATTTTTTTGAATGTAGGTCAGCAGGAGATAGCTGTCTGGTTCTACAAGTTTTTGAAATTTTTAAGATTTAGAACAGAAAAGAATAGAATATTTTCAGTTGGAAGGGACTTACAATGATCATCTAGTCCAACTGCCTGACCACTTCAGGGCTGACCAAGTTAAAGCATGTTATTAAGGGCATTGTCCAAATGCCTCTTAAACACTGACAGGCTTGGGGCATTGAACACCTTTCTAGGAAGCCTGTTTCAGTGTTGGACCAACCTTTCAGTAAAGAAATGCTTCCTAATGTCCAGTCTAAACCTCCATTGGTGCAGCTTTGAACCATTCCCATGTATCCTGTCACTGGATACCAGGGAGAAGAGTTCAGCACCTTCCTCTCCACTTCCCCTCCTCAGGAAGCTGTAGAGAGCAATGAGGTCACCCCTCAGCCTCCTTTTCTCCAAACCAGACAAAGCCAATATCCTTGGCCTGTGTGGACGTGCCTTCCAGCCCTTTCACCAGCTTTGTTGCCCTCCTCTGGGTTCATTCAAGCACCTTAATATTCTTTTTTAATTGTGGGGCCCAGAACTGCACACAATATTCAAGGTGAGGCTGGATCAACATTAAATAGATAATTTCAAAATAAATTCCTGCTGTACTGGGGATAAAGTAACTGGCTTGCAAGACAAAAAACCACCCCAACCATATATATTGTTTTGACAGTATCATGCTAGACTTTTTTTGTTTTACTACTTGTACTGTAATTTTAATATTCTGTGGGGGGGAAAAAAAATCTGATATCTGTTAACATGATAAGCTTGTGTGACTGTAGCCTCCTTGTTTTTTAATTGAAATACTAAATGTATTGTGGACTATTTGATTTTGATTTTATGGGATTACCTACTTGCCCCTTCCAATTCAAGCAGACTTGCATGGTTCATATTTGACATTACATAAAATATTGTTTCTCTGCTATTAAATTTGATGTGAAACTTGCAAAAATTTAGCTATTTCTATATCCCTGAGACTCATGCAACCTTCCAGCCTTGTTAGAGACAGTTTAAGACACGCAAAAAGAACATCCAGACCATAAAATATTCAAATACAATTGGAATAGCTCCTGACATCTGTGTTCAGAGGTCAAAAAGATTGAGCAACACAAGACAAAATGAAAGGGAAAGGGAAAAGACGCTTAAGAGAAAAGTAGGGATAATTGGTTTAACATCTGATGAAGTAATATTTGTAAACTTTTCTGTATTCTAGAAACTAGGGGTAAGTAATCAAAGACAAGCCCTACTTAAGGACCGGAGACCCAGACCTATTATCAGTTTATTAAATCCACTCAGAATATCTTTGTTGTGACCTTTTCACTTCAGGTACTTAAAAGGTAATTGTGTCTTGGAAAGTTCAGAAGCTATTGTACATTTTCAATTAGACTAATATTATAAATAAAATAATCCTGCCTTGAAATAGTACACAGTAATACCTGAAAAAGTTTAATGAGAATATTTTTTAGAACAAGTCGTTCTTTGGATTACCTTCAATAAGTACTGAGAAGTCCAATTTAAAAGACTCTGATCTGAGTTCACTCTTGATAAAAATGAGTTGGCTTCAAAGGAATTACAGTAGGGAACAAGTTGTTCCAGAATGCATTTTTACATTAACTGTGTCATAGGGTAACATAGTGCCATGGCTGCAGAGGACAGCCACTGCATGGAGAATAGGAATGAAATTGGTTATTAAACAGAAGTTAACCCCATGGGGGTAGAATTATCAGGGATGCATGTATGTCAGTAATGAGTAGTCCTATCACGTAACTTGGAAATCACACAGGCTGACACTTTGCAAAGACCTAAAATTGTCATTTGAGAAAAATGTACATTAAGAAAGGTTGTTCTAAAAAACTTACATGCGTATTTGAACAGAATAATGCTATCAGCTTTGCTTATTTTAAAAACCTCATCTATGTCTGAATTTCAAGGCTGAATATAGCAAATTAGTGACATGTCTGCCTATCTTGTGTTATGTCCATAATGAGACTAAAGCAAAGCTTAGGTATCAGACCATGACCTATGGAAAATATATAGTCTATGTAGACAAGGATTATGTTATCCAAGGATAATAATTCAGGTTTAGCCTGATTCGGTAGCCCAAACAAGCAAATTTCAAGCCAAACAAGCAATTTCAAGTCAAGTTCTTCTTTCTCTGAAGAAGAACTCTCACTTTGCCAAAGATATGATACTGTTATGATAGAATATCAGACTTTCTTCAGTCTTGATTAAAATGTTTTGGAAAAAATTTACAACAAAATTGGAAACCATGTATAACCAACCACCTATCTAAAAAACTCTGAATTTTTTGTTTGTAACTTGAGGTACCTTTATATTGTGTTGCTTTAATTTCTTTCTCTGTTGTTTCCACCCCATAATCTATTATGTCTGATTTTGCCTAGGAAAATATAAAGAAATATTGAAACAACAGGAAAAGCTGTTGTAATATTTCAATCCTTGTTAAAATCAAGTTAATGGAAATGTCATCAGAGACTTGATTCCTATGAGCTATTCAGCTCATTAAGGTTGAAGGGATATAAGGCCCTTCAGATGTTTCCCTGAATGAACCCTTGAAACCTTTTGAGATTCACTGGTTATGGCTTATCCTGGGCCTGGATACAGCAAACTGTTAAGTGAAAAAGCCTCAAGTTATGTGGAACAGGGAGGGAAAGGAGGGCTTGTCAGCCCAGGTGATGACTCAGGACTGAGATGCCAGGGCAGGCAAAGTACCTCAGACTTCTGCAAGGTGAGAGACTGTCAGGGTTTGGTCTCACTCTTTTGCTTCTTTTCCCCTTCAGGTGAAATCTTTAAATACTTTTTTTCTAGTTGTTATGCTCTGTGTCTGCTCCAAGTTAGTTGCTGGGATTTCAGGGGCATGAAGTTGGATTAAAAAAGGTCATTTGCATGTAGAAAGGTAAGTACATGCAATGTAAATACATTCAATGATCTCTCTAACTGATGAAAAAATTGGTATTGTCCTCCCTTTTTCCGCAGAAATATGAACATTCTCAGGAATGATGAATGATGAGCAAATTTTGCAGGAAAGACCAGCCTTCATGTACAGGCTTTTAAGAGTCTGTTTTATGTTGATGCTCTTCTTGGAACTGAGGGAAGATACAGACTTGTCTTCATCCATGCAGCATGCTTGTTCTTACTGCCCCATGTTGCAACCTTGTTTGCTACAAGAGTGTTAGAGCCACTGCACTACGGCTCCCCTTTCCTTTCCCTCTCTTCAGGCCCTCTTGCCACTGCCAGCGGTTGTCACCGTGTGCTCTGCCTGGCGCGGTGAAGTGGGCTGCTCCTGTCAAGGGGGATGCAATGGAGGAGCCGGTGGCAGCAGCCACTGCTGCTAAATCCCTGCTGTGCCACTGGCTGGGGGTCCGGGCTGTGGTGGCACCCCCTTTCTCCCAGCTTGGCTTCTCAGGCAGTGTCCTCTAGGGAACTGGCAGCCAGGAGTATCCTGTGGGCTTTGGTCCAGTTCCCGTGTTGCCAGCTGGCCAGTGATGTGACAGTCTGGCAAGTGATTCAGTGCCAACAATAGGGGAATTCACTTCCTGGAGCTTTGGTTGTAGCGTTTTGCAGAAATCGGTTGCATTAAGATGTCAGACTGCAATATTCTACGTGTGAGTAGTTGTATTTTCCTAAAGGTTGAGCCATAATTTTGGATAGCACTGGGGCCATTCTGACTCAGACAGAGCTGCTTTATTAAAAAGCTTTTCTTGTCTGATATACAAAAATCCAGCTATGAGCAAAACTGCCTGGCTGTTTAGTATTCACCTGTCGATGGTAATCAGCATCATGGGACCGTTTTAAGCAGTATTCTTCTGATTAGCTAGGTGTAAATGCACTTTGTCAAATGTATCTATAATAAACTTCCTAAATCATTCATTCACACGTTGTTAACTGTTCATTTCTGAAGCACGTGAATATATTTCAGAACTGGTTTTTATAGTATACCCCTTCACGCAGCTGAAATATGATGTTGCAGTTCCTTTATTTTTCTTCAGTAACATTTCATGACACAGTTCTGGTGCATCAGTGTTATACATCATTACCAATTAATGAAAAAATTAAAGCAAATTTTAGACCAAATTAAAAATGTAATTGTTCTAAATAGAGAAAGGTAAAACTTCCAGTCCTGCCAAGGCAAGTTGTGTAATTAATATATGCTCTTCAGAAGATCACTATTTTCAAAATAGATGTTCAGGCGTGTGATTTTGACTTTATGGTTTCTAATAACATCTGTAAACAGTTTGAGTGGGGGTGGTGTTTTCACTCTGAATGATGGGATTTATGCATAGAAACTGAAGAGAAAAAAGACTCACTCAATTATTCATGTCATGCATTAAGTGATACAGAACTAATCTGTCCTTGGCTCCCTTTGAGTGTGTAGTTACATTTTCTTTTTTGCCGAAGTTTATGCTCGATTGACAGAAAAAGAGGCCTGTTCCAGGGCAAAAAGTAGCAATATAACTTTCACCTTTCTGCTACAGCAGGGAAAGGGGAAAATATATTTCCTCATTTGCCACAATGCACTTGACCCAAATATTTTCAGACAACATGACAGAAATGGCCATTTTACAATCTAATACATATATTAGGGGCAGAAGCAGTCTATATTTATTATGTGAGTATTTTTGTCAGATTTTGGCCTTAAAGATAAAATATTTCTGCATCCAGTAGTGCTAATAATAAGGTAGGACATTTTGCATTACCGTGAGAAGGACAATAATATTCAGGAAGTGGAACAAAAAGGTTATCTCAAATGCATGTCAAAAACAGTTGAAAAGCTTGTTTTCCAGTTTCAGTGTGCATTTAAAATAACCCATTAGATCCAGTTTAAAACCTCATATGGCTATAGCAATTTTTTTTTTTGTCCTGATTCTGTGCAGCTGTCAATAAACCTTCAACAGAGTTTCACTGGCTGAAAAAGCATGCTTTTAACATAATATTGTAATTTAATCTATCATGAAAAGTAAATATGTTTTGGTTCTTATACATTATTCTGGTTGAGAATTTTATGGAAGCTTTAATTCCAATATGTTTTATCTACTCAGTAGGCTGGGATACTCAGATTTCAAGCAAGCTGGCTGGAGTTATCATTTAGATTCTGGTGCTTTTTCCCTCTAGGCCTCTGAGGGCTCATCTCAGCTGTCATCCCTAGGTAAAAGACACATGATAAAATAGCAACAGAATTTCTAATGCACAGGCTTAACATGAAATTTCTTACTTGATTATCAATTGAAAAGAAAAAGAAAAATAGACATTTGTTCTGATATCTGTTTTAGAGGTGAGGACTTAGAAGTGTAAAAATTTGCAATCTGATATTAAAACGTCTATTTTAAACTAGAAATTCAAGCATGTGTTTTAAAGATTTGTGGGTTTTTTTGCACATTACAACCAGGTTTTTGGGCAGCGAGGATCAAACCAGTTGATGCTCCAAAGGAACTGAATGTTTTGATTCAGAAACTAAGCGGCTGCGTTAAAGACAGGTATGATCAGGCTAGTATTCTCCATTTCTTTTATAGCTTTAGCAACATGGTAATCTGCTACTACAACATGGATTCTTAAGCAAAGCTGGGTCCCACTTCACCTGGAGGAGGTTGTGTGTGAAACAGATGTGTGCCTCTGTGCACACACCATCTTAAACGTATGCTAAAACTTAGCTCTAGCGATTCAAAATGGTTTCTGGTCTTTCTGTGTGTGAGAGAAACTTGTCCCAGCTGTAGTCCAGGGCTCAGAGAGGAACAATCACAGGGGAAAAAAGAGTAACTGTGTATTAAAAGTTTTGTCTGCTTGGTTAATGATGTTTTGAATGTTTTGGGTTAATATTCATGTAAGATTACGCATTTCTTAAGGCAGGGGAGGAACTGCAAATAGATTTTCAGATTTCGTAAGTTTGGAGGACAATCTTAAAATCTATAGCTTTGCTACAATCCTCCTCCATTAAGTATCTGTTATTTTCTCATAAAGACTTGAGCATGTAGGATTGATACGAAAGCAGCTGGGGTGAAAACCAATGTTCACTTTAAAATGGATCCAATTTTTCTTATCTCTTGTAATGTTTTGAGGGTTTGGAGAAAGGCCAAGGGTGGATATGTGCTGGGAACAGTTTTTAGAGGAAATTGCTAAAGATACCTAAAACCAAATTTGCGGTTAATAATAATGCATAGTTTTCTGTTGTACTTGGAAATGTGTTTTTTTGAAAATGAAATTACTGGCAGTTATACCAACATCCTTGTGGAATAATTTCTCAGTGGGAAATAATAAAGACAGAACAAAAAGGTCTTTTAAAGAGAGAGATTACAGAACAGGTTCCCTCAGTCAGTGCTGAAAGCTTCTGGTTCTTGGTTTTCTTTCAGTTTTTAAGCAGGTAAAAAAATTGATAAATATACCATATAGCAAAGTTCATGTAGAGGTAGTCCTGATGTCCCTCTTGGTAAAGGATTGGACTTTTGGCTTTGGTTTGAAAGAAAGAGTGAGGAGAAAAAAAATGTGATGGGGCTACTGTAACTCTTTTTTTATTTGAGAATAAAAATACAGTGCCAAATGTCAAACTGAATAGCAAAAGAGAGCTATTTTCTAGATTAGTCTTTTTGCTCTATATAAGCTAATAATACACATTGTATTTTAATGACTAATTTTGAATTGTGAAGGCAGAGAATAGCCGTCTTTTAAAGACCTACTTAAGCAGATATAAAATAGGTGCATGTATAATAAAATGTGTAGCCAACAATAACTCAGTTGGATGAAATGCTGCATTATTATTTTTGAAAGTTTGTCACTATAATTTCTAAGGTGAGACTGAAAGATGTAAAAAGGTACGTTTCCCATATTTTGATATATTCAGAGTAATATACTGTAAATTGAGGCATGCAGAAGAACTCTTTCTATTTAAAAAAGGAAGAGGTCTTAAAAGAGGTCTTAAAAAGGAAGAGCCTCTGCAAAGCATGGTCATAAACTGCAAGATCTGTCTGCAGTAAAGAAGATACTGTCCAGTCAGTGATTTTCCAGGCAGTATTGTCCAGGCAGTAATAAGAAGCTAGGAATGCAGCAATGTTTTATAATTCGATTGTGTTTAAGGACAGTTGCTGATCTGATTTAGTGTAAACTATTGAAATACAAGCCAAAATGTTCACCTAAATATGTAATATGTAGTTTATTTAGTTTACTATTATTAAGGTGGTTTTTTGGGTTTTTTTTTGTTGTTTGGATTTTTTTTCTGTCAATATAATTTGAAGGAATATAAAGAAGCTGCTTACTGATTTTTGTGGAGGCTTTAGTTTAACTTTGCTGAGTATAAGCATGTGGATACTTTTTTTTTTTTCTCTTTCTGTTTGACTGGCAACAAGGATGTTATCTGAATGGAATTCATATTAAGTGTCACCTAGGAGATATACAAAAAGGAGCTTTTATATACTGTCACTGTTTAGATATTTCAGGAGATAAGCAAGAACCTTTTTGAGCTGTCAGCTATTAAAGGGAGTAAAAGCGGCTATTTTCTATTAAAACCACACACAGTATTTTAAGAAGTTATAAGATTCAGGATTAGCCCAAGGACAAGACTGTAGATATGCAAAACTCCATTTTAACCTCCAGTTTATTCATTTGCTAAGGCACTAGTTTAGACTACACAAACACATATTTGCAAGATTTGTTAGCGCACTGAAAGAAATTTGTTACCGTAATATCATAAAGGAATTTTTTCACCTTTTTTAAACAGTCAATTAATATGCAATGCATTCCTCACCCCTGTTTTGAGATCCTTTTCAATTTAAGGGTGAAGTTACATTTTAAAACAATTTAGTCTTACCCTAATTTTACTGCAGTACAAATATATTTGAATAGCAGTTGCATATATATAATGGTTTGAGCTGGGAGAAGCACATTTTGGTGACATTTTTCAGTGACTTTTTCTGCACGTAACGCAGCAGAAAACACATTGTACCATATGCTTGGTACTTTACCAGAGCTGCCTTATCACTCCACAGTTCTCTGGAACTTTAGTTCAAATACTAAACAAATTTTGTAGAATAAGGTAATGATCCCTTTTAGTCGTATTTCTTGCATTGTGTATGTTATGATACTTCCTTACATCATTGTATTATAAATTATAATTTATAATATAATTTATATGTATTACATCATATACTATAATAACATAACATGAACAAGCTAGAAATAGAATGGTAATGCTAACAAGTAAAATGATTGTCCTTATAGTTCTTTGCTAGAGATATTTGATTAAGTACAAAACAGGGTTGCAAAATATGCTTCATATTTTCATATTTGCAAATACTCCCATAACTGATATGGTACTAAACTTTTACTTTTCTGTCTGTTGTTAGCTGTGAATCTCAAAATTTTCCTTACCTTTACTGCTTAATTTCCTTCTGTGTCTTATGCTGTCTTTCTGAGATAATATTCATTACTTTGTATTGATGGTGCTGGTGAAAATTGATTTTACAATTATGATGCCTGAATGACAGACATTAAGAGCACAGATTTTGTCAATTAGAATTGCTTGGATTACTGACAAAATGTTGCTTTCTGCTGATGGATGAAGTGAAAGACACTGAAATTCAATATCAGTATTTGCAAGGAAGAAGCTTTACTGGTGACATTTAGACCTTTGAAAGTATGTTCATAACAGAGTGAAATGATTATTCAAGCTGTGAGTAGGAAATAAATGTGGAATGGCCATGATTTCTTGCTGTTAGATTTATCATAGCTGTAATTAGGGACATAATATGCACACAGGGTATATGGACTGAGGCCACAGTACAAATTTGGGATTGTGAAGTCCATATCCTAAACCGGCTGTGGTGGGTTGACCTTAGCTTGTTGTCAGATGCCCACCCAGCCTCTCTCTTACTCCCCCGTCCTCAACAGCACAGAGGGAGAAAATAAGATGGAGAATCTTGTGGGTTGAGATAAAGACAGGAAGATTGCTTGCTGTCATGGGCAAATCAGGCTCGACTTGGGGAAAATTATCTTATTGTCAATTAAAACAGAGTTGTACCAAATACAAATTAAAACAACACCTCCAGCCCCTTGCCCTTTTTCCCAGGCTTAGCTTGACTCCTTCATTGCCACCCTCCCCGAATGGCGCAGGGGGATGGGGAATGGGGGCTGTGGTCAGTCCATAACAGCTGTTCTCTGCCACTCCTCACACTGTTTCCCTGCTCCAGGCTGTGATCCCTCCCAGGGAATACAGTCCTGTGTGAACTGCTCCAGCATGGGTCCTTCCCACAGGCTGCAGTCCTTCAGGATAAATCTGTGTGGTCTCACCATGGGCTGCAGGGCAGCCTCTGCTCGGGCGCCTGGAGCACCTCCTCCCCCTCCTCCTTCTCTCACTTTGGCATCTGCAGGACTGTTTCTCTCACATTTCCCCCCACTCCTCTCTCCCACAGCTGCTGTGCAGCATTTTGCCCTTTCTCAAATACGCATTTCCAGACGTCCCCAGCTCAGCTGAGGAGCTCAGCTGTGCCCCGTGGTGGGTCCATTGGAGCTGGCTGGCACTGCCTGTGTCCAGTTTGGGGCAGCCCCGGCTGCTCCTCACAGAGGCCACTCCAGCACCCCCCCAGTGCCAGCACCTGGGCACCTGCACCCAGTACATTCCACCCGGCACTTCTTTGAAACAGGTATTTATGAATTTTCATTAAAATATAAATTAATCACATACTTTTCACAAGCTTCACTTGCATCAACAAAAATTCCCCACATCAAAATCAAAGTAACGTCATCACAACATGGACAAATGTGGACAATATAGATACACTCCTGGCCTATGGGTTTTTGGTGGTGAGGGGTTGGAGAGAAAGCCCTGATGGTGTGTGAGCACTGTTCAGCAATAGCCAAAACATTGGTGTGGCACCAACACTGCTGTAGCCTCAAATGCAAAGCACAGCACTATACAGGTTGCTGTGAAGAAAGTTAACTCCATCACAGGCAGACCCAGTACAATATCATTCTTGTATCACCAGATAGATAAATTTGTGAATTCATGGCATACCTTGCACGTTGATCTCTGATTTAAGCTAATGACTAATTAAGAAATTCAGTAGGAAAGGCTATGAGAAGAGTAACAAATGGGGCCATGTAAGTGCACTGACAGAAACAGCCATTCTATCTGTACTCTTTGATGTACTTTATGAAGCCGATAACTAAGTCAAATTTTATTTTCCCTGTAGTATTCATGCTGCCTTGTTAGTGTGTTAATGATTTCTTATGTCTGATCGTAATGGCATGCTCTTTGGGAGTTGTGAATTTAAAGTATGGGCATGCTGTAATATTTTAATAGTTTCATATCAACAACTACCAAGCATTTGTCTACCAAGAGCAAAGTGCTTATAGCTATAAATTAGTCTCCAGCTGGTGTTCAGAGAGTCTTATTTGCTTCTTAGCCCAAGTGAAAGAGCCAGCTGATATGAGTGATGTTTAGGTTTTATCCAGTGTTGGTACCTTACCTTACTCTTGTTTTTCCGCTTAGGGATCATATGCCAGACAGAATGCATCAGAGAGATCCTGCAGGCAAGCAGAGAGCTTTCTGATGCTTCAAAGGGTAGTAGGGTTTGTTCTTGTTGGGAACTGTTCAACATGTATGAAAAATTATCAATATTTTTGAGGCATTCATCAGAAAAATGAAAATATGATAGATGATCTGTAAATGATCTGTAAAGCAGTATTCCTAGCACAAATGAACCTGGAATAATGTTTTATTTTGAAATGCATTTAACTGGGCTGTTTGTTTTCTGCAGCCTTCACCATGCCTTCATTGGGCAATGACAAACCACATCTCTCTTGGCCAGTTTGGGATTTTTCCTTCACAATGCAATTTCTGTGAGTTTTGTATTCTCTCAAAGTCTTTGGAGTCTCAAGGTTAGAGGGGGTAAAAAAGATTGCAGGTAGAATTAGCTACCTCATAGAAGTATTTTTTTTAGCCCAAGTAATTTAAGAAATCACTGAAATCAAGTAGGTGACCAAACAGAAAGGATTGTAATCACAAGTAGGTAAGATAGATCATGCTAAGATTGAAGCTGATAGAGGTTACTAGGCATTTCCAATCTTTTTGTTACTAGAATTTCACTTGCTCGGTAGCTTACTGTAACAGTCACATAAAATAAAAAATACATCCCTTATTTGAAGGGAGAATCAGAAATAGTTATGGTCCCATACAGAAAGGTAGTCCAATATGGCTTTTGTATGCTGTAAGAAACCCTTAGAGCTATCAGACAGCCATAAGTATTCATTGCATAAACAACTTGGCAGAGCAAAGGAATAGTCAGGAGACTTTATAGCAACAAAGGTTTCAAAGACTGCAGGTAACCTTCATTAACAAAGCTTCTTGGAGCTGCTGTGTGGATTCCCTTCCTGAGAACTTTCCACTTCAGAAGGCATGAGACCTTGCACCGGGTGTCCCTTTTATTCACGAACACTTCAGCTTTCTCCACAGGTACTGGCATTTCTCTACATGATTTAGGGAAATGGTAACTGTTGGCTGGCTCAAGTCTTGCATCCTTTATTATATTATGTTAATAATTCTGGTTGACCCAAGACTCATGTTCCTTATCTAGAAGAAAAAAAAAAAAAAATCTGTTTTCTCATCTTACAAATCAGATGAAAAAACAAATATGAAATCACACTTACTGAAGCCAGGTATAAGAAAAAATACAAAAACCCCCTTGATTTCTTTGCTATTCACATGACCAATAACCGTAAGACTATATTTTCCTTGCAGGGTGTGGAACAGATCATGGGACTGGGATTCAAAGTGTTCTTTTCAAAATTTTTATTTTTCATATTAACAGTATTTTTAGTTCTTTGTACTGGCTGAACAACAAAAGCTGTGAGCCAGGTAAGCCTCCTGCTGTTACCATATTATTTTTCAGATACTGGTGAGATGTGATATGAAGATGGGAAATTCAAATTCTGATTATTTCTTGTGTGGGGGAAATCTCATTAATGCAATCATTTTGTTGATATTTTTACTGAGAATACATAGAATATTACATTTAGAAATATAAGATCTATGGGAAAAGGATGTTAAGGTGTTGAGATTAGGTAGAGTTTTCAGTTTGTATCTGTCATGGTTTAGCCCCAGCCAGCAACTAAGCACCACACAGCCGCTCGCTCACTCCCCCTACCCCAATGGGATGGGGGAGAGAATCGGAAGAGTAAGAGTGAGAAACACTCCTGGGTTGAGGTAAGAACAGTTTAATAATTGAAATAAACTAAAGTAAAATAGTAATAATAATAATAAAAATATAATAATGATAATAGTAATAATAATGATATATGAAGCAAGTGGTGCACAATGCAATTGCTCACCACCCGCCGACCGATACCCAGACAGTTCCCGAGCAGCAATCGCTGCTCCCTGGCCACCCCCCCCAGTTCATATACTGAGCATGATGTCATATGGTATGGAATAGCCCTGTGGCCAGTTGGGATCAACTATTCTGGCTGTGCCCCCTCCCAGTTTCTTGTGCACCTGGCAGAGCATGGGAAGCTAGAAAGTCCTTGACTAGCATAAGCAGTACTCAGCAACAACTAAAAACATCAGTGTGTTATCAACATTCTTCTCCTACTAAATCCAAAACAGAGCACTATGCCTGCTACTAGGAAGAAAATTAACTCTATCCCAGCCAAAACCAGGACAGTATCATCAAGGACCATGCAGGACATCGGGTAATATTCTAAATGATCTGATTTGGGTAGCAGGAGACATAAAGAGTTTTTAAGAAATATGAATGTGGCAAGAAGAATAAAATTTGCTAGTGGAGAGGCCCCAAACTGTCCTCTTACAGAAATCTTTTCCTTTTGGCATTGCACTGAAAACTCTTTTGTGGACTCATTTTGTAGGTAACCACAATAGATTGGTGCATGAATAGACAAGAGGATTTAAAGGCTTAAGGGACATGACAACATTCCTACTAATACTGATATCAGGTGAGCATGCTGGAAGTTTGGCACGAGAGTGATAAGGCAGTTAAGGATGGTGAGCTAGAAGGGGAAATATTAATCCTGAGGGAAATCAGTTACGGGAAAAAACATTTTGTTGGTGTCAAAGTGATTTATAAAGCATTATCATTTGAAGCCTCACTACTGCAGGAAATTAATATTGTGATGATTTCAGCTTTAAGTACCTTTCTAAGAGTAAAACCCCCAAACGTTAAGTAAAAACAAACAAAAATTAAAATTTTGCCATTTACTTAGGGGTATAATAGGCAATAAAATGCACGCATTTGAAACTTTTGGCTAAAAGTCTTGTCTTTTAATATTATTTCCAATCCTTTGAGAGATTTTAAAAATCTTGGCCTAACACTTACGGTACTAGAAAGCTATATGAGAGATGTGAGAGGGGCCCAGCTTGTTTTAGAATTGCTGAGGCTGTAGAGCTCAAATGAAGATATTTTTAACTCAGCAACTTTTATTTTTCTAGATGTACACAGCTAAGCATTTTTACTTCTGAGACATTAGCAGCTTGGGCAAAAACTGGCATTTTATATTTTAAATACACTGAATTGAATTACAAGGCAGCTATAATATGGATCAGTGGTTATTGCAACTGAACTTACACTGATCAGTAAATGTGGTTTGCCTAAACATTATAATTTGGTATCTATAACACTTGTTTCTAATAACTTACAGAAACTAATTATAACAATTCTCTGTCTGAAAGTGTAGCACCTCTTGAGATTTTGAATTGCAGGCAGAAACTTTCTCAGCAACCATCACAAATCTGTGTAAAAAAATAGCTGGGATGTGGTTCTGACAAAGCAGAAAATAAGATAAATGCTCAATTTGAAACCTATTAATGAAAAATAAATAGTAGAAAAATATTTGTTAGCCTGATCAGTGTTAAGATGAAGAGGGATTTCTTTATCAGTTCAGATTAAAAAGACATAAATGTATGTGACGACCGAACTAGGATGACTTAAAATTCCATTTGTGCATATAAGTCTGTTGGTTCTCCTATCTCTTGAAACTAAGATTGCCAATCTGGATTTCCTTTTTTCCATATGATCTTAAATTTTAAATTTTCTTGCAGTAATCATCCCTCTTAGCCCAGGCCTGTCCTTTTCCTTTTGAAACTCTTGGATCTAATTTTCTTGTGATGGGTTCTCCATGTGTGTACATTTCATAAATATCGTCTTTGATTTGTCAAGACATTACCTAATTACCTATCTTCTCTGCTGTCTTGATCTGTGTGGCACACTTTATACAACTTTGCTTAAGGGGCGATGACAGCAAAATGTACCAGACCTGTTTTTTTGCCAAGTTGGTGGCAGAACATCAGAAGAGGAGAAAACCTGGGAATACAGCTCATCAGCAGCTGGTCCCCATCAGCACACTGTCTGGGCTCAGATACACATGATCCTATGTCTTTGTCAGTTACCTGAGCTCTTCAAGATGTTTGTGGGCAGTGTGGGGGGGAAATCACCAGTCCTTCAGCAAATGAGCTCATGGGAGCACAGATGAGGCAGCCACTTCTGTAAGCAGTCCATAGGTTTAACATGGTTTACCCCAGTTCTGTTTAAATTGCTAACTACTACTGTAGTGGTGACTTCTTCTAGCAGTGGGAAGCATGTGTTTCCCTTAGAGGCTGTAAAGGCCTCTTCAATTAGCTTTTTTAGGTACTTCAATTAGGTTTTTTAGGTACTACGTTTCTTTCTGCAGCTGAGGGAAAAGCCAGTCATAGATCTAATTTGGGTGAGACAGCAGTGGCTTAAAAATTTTGCTGGGATAAAGCCTGGAGTTCAGCATTAGTCCTGCATTTAGTTTAGAAACATTTTCAAGAACAGTTGAAAACCTGTTAGTAGTGATACTGACAACAGTTTTGTCTTAATCATAAGGGAAGTAATCTGATAATTTTGGATTATGAAGGTAATTCACTTGATTAAAGTAAACTGCTTATCTCTTCATTCCCCCTGTGCCCAAAAGAAACCAAATAAGCAATTAAATAAAGTAGAATGGGCCCTCATTCTTCTTGATTCTCCTTCTGCCCATTGCTGAACTTGAAAGGACCTAATTCTGTGGAAAGTTGCCACAAGAGGAAAAAATTCTCAGATTCAGAATATACACAAAAACTAGGAAAAATATTGTGACATTTTTATACCAGTGTTAGCCATCATGATTTCCATCAGGAATCTCCTGGAGTTACAGGAAAAGGAGCAAGACATTGGAGAACTTTGTCATCCTGGGTTTTTTTCTCAGACTTTTCTAGATACTGCTATTATTTGAATAAAGATCTAGGGATCAGGTTTCAGACAGTGGCTGTGGCTCCCCAGCAATGCTGTGGGATTGAGTAGGCTGGTTTACTTCTCATAACTTAGTATCTTCTTTTCCAAGCTGTATACTTGTCCTCTTGGGATGAGAATGGTGGAAGGAGGAAGATCCCTTCCCCTTCCTTTTTGTAGCTCTGTAAGATACGAGGAGGGAAATACCTTTGCAAAGGTATGTGATGATACCAGCTATTCAGTTATGCTGGCTGACTGTATCCTACACTATGAAGAGCAGGGGGATAAGTTGTATGCTATTCATTAATAGGAAGAAACCTTCAGTGGGGTTTTTTGTTCCTGCAGCATTAATGGATTCAGCAGTGTTTTTAGTGTGATCCTTAAATACCAGTACTTTAGCGGGTTGCCAGGTAGGACTAAGGCCCTGGAAACCAAACTCTTATGTTAAGCTGATTTTGACATAGGTTAAATTTGGAGCTTTGGAGAACATAATGTCTGGATATTTGCAGTAGAATAAAAATGCCATCTACTTTGACAAATAGCTTGAAAAGATGGCAGAAGAATAAGAAAGAATAAATGGTAAATTGTTGATTTGCGAGGTGTTGATGGAGACAGGGTGGAAATCACTTTCATGTCAGTCGATGCTCTGCATCATGTCAGGCTTCCTTCTCATTTTTACAAGCATATGGATGTTGAGAGGGAGTTTACCACTGCTTGTTTGCACCCGGTAGTTGGGTGTGAGAGAGTTCTTACTATCCTGAGTTCAATTAGTGAGGAGCATCTCAGCTGGTCATCTCTATACAATCAATGAGACATGCAAACATGTAACTAGACTGTAACTTTCCTACAGCAATCTTCGTAAACTTCTGTGTCTTTCCATTGACTTTGCTAGGACTTTGCTAGACATTCCCAAAGTTGTAAAAGGTCTTTTTGGTAGCATATCTGTTGAATATTAATTTAGCACTTCCATTTAGGTAAATTCTGTAATACCATACTTTAACTAGTAGATTATTGCTATGGTATTGGGAAGAAGCAAGTTATCATGTATATTACAGCAATGTGACCTGAAAAAATTGAAGCGTAAATATGTCACCATTTGATTATTTTTTTCCTGCCAGCTCATTAATCCTACAGTAAGCTCCTTAGGGAAAAAAAAAAAAAGAAAAAAAAAAAAAAGACATAGGTGATTTTTGGTCAGACAAAAAATATGCAGATTCCTTGGTAAAATACATGACGTAATGCTCCAGGTGTCACTGTTATTTTACACATAAAATGTGAACATCCATAGGAAAGGAAACATCAGGTGAAACATTCCAGGCAGAAATCTCATGACTGTTATGTGTGCAGTAACTTGCTGTCTACTCCCAAAGATTTCTTTTGTTTTTTAAAAACAGTAAAAGCAAACATGTCTTTCAATTTTAGTACAATTCTGTATGCAAAAAGGTACTCTGTCAAGCCCTAAATGTGTCTTCTTTTTAGATAGATTTTTGCCTTTTCTCTCAAGTATGCATTTCCTGTGATGCTGTTACAGCTATTTGTCTTGTTAATGAAACTAATTTCTAAAAAGTAATGCTGTGTGAGAAAAAGGAAGGAGCTAATTTCTAGAATTGTATTTGACTGAACCGAAGTTAAAGGAGGAGTTTCTAATGGTTTCTGTAGGGTTTGAATTTTACTGAAAGTATTATTTTAAGACAAGATATGTAATAATTGCATTTTTTAAACATTTAAATTATGGAAGTTAATTTCACAAAGGGAAAGCAAGTAATTAATTTGCATATTCTATTTCTTTTATCTGTCCAGAATTCATATTAAAGATAATGAAGATAATCAAAATTCTTTAATAAGGGGAAAGTATCTGGATTTGCACTGTTATATTTATTCATTAGAATAATTCAATTATGCAGTGTTTGTGACAAACTAATTCTGATGGAATGATTAGGAATGGAGCAGCTTTTCCATTATAATGCTATTTTGATTCTCCTGAACAGAATCAAAAGAAAGGGATATCTTTGTTTGCTAAATATGTTCTTCTATACAGAAGTGCAATGTAACAGAAATCGTTCAGTTTTACAAGATCTCCTGCACCTCCCATGGCTCAAAGGACCTCTTCCTCATGCCAGCATGCTGCTCCATCTGACCAGAGGGGAGAAGACAGAGCCCCAGTGGCTATTTCTCTAGACCTATTTCTTGGGAGATTTTACACAGAATCATAGAATTGTTCAGGCTGGAAAGGACCTTTGGAGGTCATCTGATCCAATCCCCTTGCTCAAGCAGGGCCACCTGGAGCTGGTTCCCCAGGAATATCTCCAAGGATGGGGACTCCACAACGACTCTGGGCAACCTGTGCCGATGCTTAGTCACCCTCACAATGAAAAAGTGTTTCCTGGTGTTCAGAGGGAACCTCCTGTGTTTCAGTTTGTGCCCATTGCTTCTTGTCCTGTCACTGGGCTCCACTGAAAAGAGCCTGGCTCCATCCTCTTTGCACCTTCCTTTCAGGTATCTATATATATACACTAATAAGACCCCTCCTGAGCCTTCTTTTCTCTAAGCTAAAGAGTCCCAGTTCTCTCAGCCTTCCCTCATATATGAGGTGCTCCCATCCCTTAATCGTCTTGTGGCCCTGGACTCTCTCCAGTATGTCTATGTCTCTCTTGTAGTGGGGAGCCCAGAACTAGACACAGCACACAAGAGTGCTGAGTAGAGGGGAAGAATCACCTCCCTCAACATGCTGGCAACACTCCTGCTAATGCAGCCCAGGATACCATTAGCCTTCTTTGCTGCAAAGGCACATTGATGACTCATGTTCAACTTTGTGTCCACCAGGACCCTCAGATTCTTTTCTGCAGAGCTGCTTTCCAGCTGGGTGGTCCCCATCATATAGTGGTGAGTGGGGTTGATCCTTCCAGGTGCAGGACTTCGCACTTCCCCTTGTTGAACTTCATGATGTTCCTGTCACCCCCATTTCTCCAGCCTGTCAAGATCCCTCTGGATGGCAGCATGACCCTCTGGCTTATCAGCCACTCCTCCCACTTTTGTAATATAAGCAAAATTGCTGAGGGTACACTCTGCCCAACCATCCAGATCATTAATGAAGATGTTCAAAAGGACTGGACCCACTATTGACCCCTGGGGTACACTGTTAGTTACTGACTTCCAACAAGACTTCATGCCACTGATTACCACCTTCTGGGCCTGGTCATTCAACCACTTTTCGATCCACCTCACTGTCTGCTTATCTAGCCCATAAAACAACAGCTTGTCTATGAGGATCTTATGGGAGATGGTGTCAAAGGTCTTTCTGAAGTCCAAGTAGATGATATTCACTGCTTTCTCCTCATCTATCAGGCCAGTCATTTCATCACAGAAGTTAATCGGATTGGCAAACATGACTTCCCCTTGGTGAAGTCATGCTGACTACTCCTGATGACATTTTTGTCCATGTGTCTGGAAAAGGTTTCCAGGATTAGCTGCTCCATCACCTTTCCAGGGACTTAGGTGAGGTTGACTGGCTTGTAGTTTCCTGGATCCTCCTTCTTGCCCTTCTTAAAGATAGGAGTGCCATTGGCTTTCCTCTAGTCTTTGGGCACTTCTCCCAGTCACCATGATAATTCAGATTATCAAGAATGACCTTGCAATGACATCTGCCAGCTCTCTCAGCATGCATGGGTGAATCCCATCAGGGCCCATGGACTTATGTACGTCCAGTTTGCTTAAGTATTCCCTGATCTGATCCTCTTCCAATACAAGAGCAATCAGGATTGTGCCAGAATAAATGGAGTTGACAACTACTATTTATTAAGCATATATCGTCCTTATCAGGAAACCCTAAAAGAGCTATACAGATTGTATTGTTTTCTTAACCTCCTCTGGACCACTTCCTGAGGCCTGCAGATGTGCCTTCTTGGAAAGCAACTTTGGAAAGAATTGCTAAGACTCTATTCTCATTGTCCCTCTCTCAGCAGCCTCTGTACCTAGTCAGGGACACAACGCTGTTACTTACTACCCCTATATTTGTCATAGGTACAGCATGTGCATTTATACTTCTTTGCTTCAAGGCACAAATAGTCATCGTCCAAACGTGCACTTTTGTAAAAATACTATGGAGATTTGGTGGTCCATGTTGGATATGAAATGTAGGTGTATGCATGTCTTGAAATGAGGTGATATGCACAGTTTCACTGAGGTAGGAATACAGAAACAAAAAGCAGCTAACAACTGTACCTGTATTACAATTTTTTAAAAAAAGTTCAACAATGGACATGCTTGCAATTAAAAAATAATCTGAAGTTTCTATGAGATTTTAAATCTCAGGCAATGCAGATCTTTAATAGAAGGTACAAGCTGCAAGAATCAAAGCAAAAAAAAAAAAAAAAATTCTGCGAAAGGAACTACAGATACTCCCCTGAAACTTGACTCTAGTAGTTATATATAAAATCTCTTGATGATTCAGAAGTTTCTTATCTGAAACAGAAATCCAGGGAGCACCACAGCAGCAATGAGAGACTTTATTTCTTAAATTTAGAGATGTTTGTTGTAAGGAAAAGCATTATTGGCAGGAACGCCACAGTATGGGATCAATTTAGCATGAAGCAGAACTAAAGGCAGTGAGGCAAGAATTTTAACATATCCCCCTGTATCTGTGAGAAGTCACTCAGGAAAACTGAATGACACTCTCATGGAAGTGCTGTTATCAACTAAAAAATCACTCTGTGTTCACACTGACCTTACAAAGCCTGTGTGCTGGAAACACCTGAACCAAAAATAACCAGTTGTTAATAACTTGTGACTAACCTTCATAGGTGCTGCTGCTGTTTCAGTCACCCCCCCCCCCCAAATGTGCTAAAATAACGTTTGAAAAATACTCTACAGAAACTTTGAAAATGACCTTGTTTGTACACACTATGGTAGACAATAGGCTAGGGGAGACATTTTGACTAAAATCAATCTGTTCTTATCTAACGTTACAAGACTTAATTAAAGTCCTGTTGTTTTAAGATGCTAGGCCAAAAACTATGGGGTTTTATAGTGAAAATTTGTGTTATGCAATCTGACAGGTGCTGAGAGTGGTCTAAAAATATCTCTATAAGACACTTCTTTGAAAGCTGGGACACTTGGGTACTATTCCTGCTGCCACTGAACTTGTAGCTTTTACAAAATGGATTTACTTTCACAGCATGAGATTGAGCTCATCCCCCCTTAGCCAATGGTCAAGACATTCTTTTGGGCAGTGAAAAGTATGAGCTTTGAATCCTTCATCCCTCAGGCTGAGCAGTAAATAGGATCCTGGTCTCCCATAACCTGGTGTAGAGCTATAATTTCTGGGCCATTAATTGCTACTTTGTTTGGCAAAGCAATGCTAAAAGATATATATTTTTTTTTCTAGCCTGAACCTTGTGGTGTACCTGGGGTAACATAATGAGCCATTTCAAGTTGACTGTACTTTTGACAGATTCACTGGCCTTCCCCATACTTTTTTACTGGGGTGGGGGGGAGGGGTGGGGACTATTATTTTTTTTCTTGCTAACCTCTGATATCAGCATCTTTCTCTACTTATACTAGGCAAAAAATGACATGCCACTTTTTTTAAGGGGCTGGTGAAGGTCCAGATCCATGAGTGGTGCAGTTAGCGAGTCATAGGCTGAACAATTTCTGTGATCCCTTACCCAACACCTGTATCTCCTCTGGACCCATATGTGAGGAAAAGGCCATTGATGTTGTTCTACTCCATTGAAATAAGACAAGGAGTTAAAGACACTTCGTGTAGTTGGATATTAGTCTTTGTACAACGTCTGATGTAATAAGCCAGCATAGAAGCTCTATTTATGGCAAACTTACTACACTTCTCATGGTCATGATAGTGAGTGTGGGGAGGCCTGTAGGCTATGAAGAGCTCAGCCTCTGACTGTCTGGGTCACTGTTGACTGCCCATTATGGTCTGTATCTCAGTCTCTGTTGTTCTGCACAAACAATTTGTGCATTTTCAGAGATTTAGTTAAATGTTTTCATGGATGTTTTGAGACTAGTTAAAAAAAAAAAATACACCACCTGATTTAGTTGAATGTTCATCTGTTTTAAAAAAACACATTTGTAAGGAAAAGTTTTCTATTTTCCATATTCATGGAAATCAGATGCAGAGCTCTTGTCATACTGATGAAAATTCAGCTTCAATATTTTTCCTAGCTTACCTCTGAAAATGTATCTCTCTGTGTCTCTCTCTGTTACTGATGCTTCCTCCTCCCACAAATAGATTGAATTAGAAAAGCTATCACATTGACATAGTATGGGCAGACATAGATTTGCAATGTCAACAAAAGTGTAAAAGAGCCGCCACTATTTTCAGCATTCTTAAGAGGGAAAAATTGAAATCAGTGGATGCTATTTGTAAGACTAAAAATGTAGCCCTCTGACAATAATTGGTATCATTGGGTTTCTACAAGAAGATAGGGGGATTATCTGCTACTTTAGTTATTGCAGGTATGCTGCTGAGTACATCACTGAAAAACAGAAAAAAAGCATTATCATTAGTTCACAGCTCTCAGCAATCACCTCTTATCTGGCTTTTGCTTAATGCTCTCCTTATTTATTTGACTGTGTGCTGTGTATGCAGCAATCAAATGACTGCAACAGATACTTAAAAGAAAATGCAGGACTACAGTAGAAGTTTGACCTTGCTCTGCCTTATGATGGAAAATTCTACTCATGTATACAGAATATTCCCATAATTGGCGAACATAGGATATGATTTACCAGACTTGATCAAAATTACCTGTAGTACATATTAGTATCCTTGCTAGAATGCAGTGCTGGCTTTAGTGCTGATTACATGGCCACAGGACAGGATACGAGGTAGAGGTCGGTGGGTGGTGGTTTCGGTTGAAGTAAATGTTTTGTGACGCAGTGTTCTTTAAGACCTATGTCATGACTTCCTGTGATTTTGGAGGAACACAAAAGGATGCCTTTTGTCTGTTACAGAAATTTAGTCACTAAACAGTGATACTGCCTTCAGTAAGTGATTTTTATTTTTACAGGTATTATTATTTTATGGAATGAATTTAATGTCTAGAGTTGAGTCATCAGAAATGAAAAAATAAATTACAAGATTGGTTGAGAGGGGGAGAAAGAATAGTGGAGAGTTCTGAGAGATTTTATCTGGCATTATTTTTGGAAAGAACACTAAAATGAGATGTACAGAAAGAGATTTCTGACTCATTAAATACAAGCTGCTGTAGAGATTATGAAACTTCTTTTGCAATCTGAACTTCTTAATAAAATAGTTGTATGTCTTCACTGCAAAAGAATATGTTTCCTTTGAGAGAGCCAGTTGAACATATTTATCCAAGTATAAAATCCTACTGAAGAAAAAATGGAGGTGAATTTTCATCTCAGTCTCATTTGTTAAGGTTGGCATATGTCTCCTGCCTTTAGTTGCACTGAAATAAAAATGTGCCCTTGGTCCAATGAATGGGATTAAATAGGATGATTTGTAGTATCCAAATGTAAGTACATATTTTGGAACATGCATTGGAAGTGATGAATTTGAAACCTTCCAGAAGTTTGTTACGTAGTTACACCAACACATAATGTTATCTAAATGAAAAAAACCCACCAGTACTTGTGTTATTCTTTATGCTAAAAAATTAATGAAAATTCAGTTGAATTTCCATAACAGTAACTTACTGAAAAATCTATTACACCTTGAAGTCAGTCAACATTCAACTGCTGACAAAATGTGAACTGTATTCCAAAAATTAATGGTCTCATGTCACTTACAAACAAGGTGTTTCATCAAGCTTTCTATTTAGGAGCTAGGTCTAAGATCAAATAGCTTATCTTTCAGGGTTTCTCCTTTGTAGAGAAAAAATACTTATAAACATCCTTAAATAGAACCTGTTTAAGAAACAAAAACAATTAAAGCTGATAAAGATGTGACTCCCATGTATAATACTACTTTCACAACTTGTCTTGATACCCTATGCAGATTTTTTATGAAAAGTTTAGATTTGTAGCATACAGTCTCCATGAGGGTTCATAAGAAGGCTACCCAGGGATGGAAAGAGTGCTGAATGAAGTAATTTCATTTTATCATTTCCCTTTATGGAGCAAATGATGGCATAACTCTCTGGTTTGGAATGGCTCAATAACAGGGAAAAGGCTAAGAATATGGTATTTTCTGTTTGATTCCTGTTAGAATATAAAGGACAACTATTGTCTTGGTAGACTGAAAAATGGCCTGAGATGTAGGAATTAATGCTTTCCTTGACATGGTGTAGTATTGAGATGTTCTTGCTTTAAAATAGTTTCATATTGCTATTGCCTTTGAAACTCTCTTTTCTGTATTCCCCAACTTTACTTCCTTTGGTTCATCTTTGACTTTATGACCTTAATGACAAACTCCCTGCTTGCTAATTTGAAATATTATTTTCTGGGGAAAAGGGATTGATTTTTGGAAGAGGGGTGATGAGGGGGAGCAAAGTGGAGATTCAAGGTTTTCACATTTAAATATTAATATGCTTTTGTTTATATACACATATATTTGTTTACGTCTAGCTCAGTTACTGAATTAATATATCCAATATTTAATCTAAATTAAAAAAGTAGCTTGTGTCAGTCTGTCCTAGGTGGAGCTATTATTTTATGCAGATCATAACTGTAACTTGAATGTGAAGGACAATTTAGTACGCACAACATCAGTACCTTTGTGCAGTATATAAACTCAAGAATTCAGTGATCTAGCACTTCATTTTCCTGATGCACTGAGACACAAAACCTTTTTGCATGCTTCATCAGTATAATCTACATTGCACTAAGTAATGTTATATCAGTGCCACCTTACATCTTTGTTGTGGTTTAGCCCCAGCCAGCAGCCAAGCACCACGCAGCCACTCGCTCACTCCCCCTGCCCTGATGGGATGGGGGAGAGAATCGGAGGAGTAAGAGTGAGAAACACTCCTGGGTTGAAATAAGAACAGTTTAATAATTGAAATAAAGTAAAATAGTAATGCTAATAGTAACAGTATAATAATGATAATAGTAATAATAATATACAAAGCAAGTGATGCACAATGCAATTGCTCACCACCCGCCCACCGATACCCAGACAGTTGCCAAGCAGTGATTGCTGCCCCCCGGCCAACTCCCCCCAGTTTATATGCTGAGCATGACATCATATGGTATGGAATAGCCCTTTGGTCAGTTTGGGTCAGCTGTCCTGGCTGTGTCCCCTCCCAGCTTCTTGTGCACCTGGCAGAGCATGGGAAGCTGAAGAGTCCTTGACTAGCATAAGCAGTACTCAGCAACAACTAAAAACATCAGTGTGTTATCAACATTATTCTCATGCTAAATCCAAAACAGAGCACTATGCCTGCTACTAGGAAGAAAATTATCTCTATCCCAGCCGAAACCAGGACAATCATCCTTCCTTTGACCCAGTTTATGTTTCTTAGCCACAATAAGGCCAGCTTATTTTACATATGTAATCTTCTTTCTCCCACCCCTTTTGTGGATTTTTTGTCTCAATTTTCTGGCTTTTTTTTTTTTTTTTTTAAAGATATTCAATCCAGTCTATGGATTAAGGGTTCTTTTATTATTATTATTATAACATTCACATTATTGCTAAAATTGTGCACATTTTGCAACTCTGTGGATAGTGCCAGTGAGGAGTAAGGGGAAGCAGATGATGATGTTATTCCTGTTCTTCAGTAACATGTGCTTCTCATTTATGCAGCTAAGACCTCCATTGCCCCATATCCTTGGTAGTCTATCCAGACATACTAAATCTGTTCTTGAAGTTTTCCTGCATGATTCATACCATCAAGTGGTTGGTTGTTCAGATTGTAATCTACTGTAATAATTTTTCTGGGTCTTACAGATGAAAGAGATTTGTAATTATGAAATACAAGGTTATACATGGACTCACCTCTCAGAGGAATGTTAAACCTCACTAACTTATTTAAAATCCCTTGGAAGCTATTAAATCTATGGACAGGATTAAGCAGTAGCTCTTCAATTACCAGCGTATATTACAAACATTTTTTTATTGTTTTCTCCTGAGTAGAATTATGGAATGAATCAAGAATGGTTTGGGCTGGAAGAGACCTTAAAGATCATCTAGTTCCAACCCCAACTGCCATGGGCAGGGACACCTTCCACTAGACCAGGTTGCTCAAAGCCCCATTCAATCTGGCCTTGAACACTTCCAGGAATGGGGTATCCACAACTTCTCTGGGCAACCTGTTCCAGTGCCTCACCACCTTCCTAGTGAAGAATTTATTCCTTATATCTAATCTAAATCCACCCCCTTTCAGTTTAAAGCCATTTCGCCTTGTCCTATCACTACATGCCCTTGTAAAAAGTCCCTCTCCGGCTTTCTTGTAGGCCCCCATCAGGTACTGGAAGGCTGCTATAAGGAATCCCTGGAGCCTTCTCTCCTCCAGGCTGAACAACCCCAACTGTCTCAGCCTGTCTTCATAGGAGAGGTGCTCCAGCATTCTGACCATCCTCATGGCCCTCCTCTGGACTTGGTCCAACAGGTCCATGTCCTTCTTATGTTGGGGACCGCAGAGCTGAACCCCACCCTCTAGGTCTGGTCTCACAAGAGCAGAGTAGAGGAGGAGAATTGCCTCCTTAGACCTGCTGGTCATGCTTCTTTTGATGCAGCCCACGATATGGTTGGCTTTCTGGGCTGTGAGTGAACATTTTTGGGTCATGCTGAGCTTCTCATAAACCAACAGCCCCAAGTCTTTCTCCTCAGGGCTGCTCTCAACCCATTCTCTGCCCAGCCTGTGTTTGTGCTTGGGATTGCCCTGACTCATGTGCAGGACCTTGCACTTGTCCTTGTTGAAATTCATGTGGTTTGCACATGGGCCCACCTCTCAAACCTGTCAAGGTCCCTCTGGATGGTATCCCTTCCCTCCAGCATGTCGACCACACCACACTGCTTGGTGTCATCAGCAAACTTGCTGAGGGTGCACTCAGTCTCACTGTCCATGTCGCTGACAAAAATGTTAAACAGCAATGGTCCCAGTACCGACCCCTGAGGAATGCCACTCATCACTGGTCTCCACTTGGGTGTTCAGCCATTGACCACAACTCTCTGAGTGTGAACATCCAGCCAATTCCTTATCCACTGAGTGGTCCATCTGTCAAATCCATGTCTCTCCAATTTAAAGAAAAGGATGTCATGTGGGACAGTGTCAAATGCTTTGCACAAGTCCAGGTAGATGATATCAGTTGCTCTTCCCTTATCCACCAATGCTGGAACCCCATCATAGAAGGCCATCAGATTTGTCAGGCACGATTTGCCCTTAGTGAAGCCATGTTGGCTGTCACCAATCACCTCCTTATTTTCCATGTGCCTTAGCATAGTTTCCAGGAGGATCTGCTCCATGATCTTGTCAGGCTCAGAGGTGAGACTGACTGGCCTGTAGTTCCCTGGGTCTTCCTTTTGTCCCTTTTTAAACATGGGGGCTATGTTTCCCCTTTTCCAGTCAGTGGGAACTTCACCGGACTGCTACGACTTCTCAAACATGATGGATAGTGGCTTAGCAACTTCATCTGCCAGTTCCATCAGGACCCGCAGATGCATTTCATCAGGTCCCATGGACTTGTGCACCTTCAGGTTCCTTAGATGGTCTCGAAGCTGATCTTCTCCTACAGTGGGTGGTTCTTCATTCTCCCAGTCCCTGCCTTTGCCTTCTGCAACTTGGGCAGTGTGACTTGAGCACTTGTCGGTGAAGACTGAGGCAAAAAAGTCGCTGAGTACCTCAGCCTTCTCTGTATCCCAGGTAACCAGGGATCCCGTTTCCTTCTAGAGAGGGCCCACATTTTTCGTAGTCTTCCTTTTATCACCAACATACCTATAGAAGCTTTTGCTTTTCTTGTTGCCCTTGGCGTCCCTGGTCAGATTTAATTCTATCGAGGCTTTAGCTTTCCTAACCTGATCCCTGGCTGCTCAGACAATTTCTCTGTATTCCTCCCAGGCTACCTGTCCTTGCTTCCACGCTCTGTAGGCTTCCTTTTTGTGTTTGAGTTTGTCCAGGAGCTCCTTGTTCATCAATGCAGGCATCCTGGTGTTTTTGCCTGACTTCCTCTTTGTTGGATGAGCTTAGAGGAGGTGATCCTTGAGTATTAAGCAGCTTTCTTGGGTCCCTCTTCCCTCCAGAGCTTTATCCTATGGCACCCTACCAAGCAGATCCCTGAAGAGGCCAAAGTCTGCTCTCCTGAAGTCCTGGGTAGTGAGCTTGCTGTGTGTCCTCCCTTGTGTCTTAAGGATCTTGAACTCCACCATTCCATGGTCACTGCAGCCAAGGCTGCCCTTGAGCTTCACACTCCTTCTTGGTGAGAACAAGGCCCAGTATAGCACTTCTCCTCATTGACTCCTCTATCACTTGGAGAAGGAAGTTATCATCAACATGTTGCAGGAACCTCCTGGGTTGCTTATGCCCTGCTGTGTTGTCCCTCCAACAGATATGGGGGTGGTTGAAGTCCCCCCTGAGGACCAGGGCTTGTGAATGTGAGGCTGCTGCTATCTGTCTGTAGAGGGCCTCATCTGCTTGGTCTTCCTGGTCGGGTGGCCTGTAGCAGACCCCCACTATAATGTCACCTGTCTTTGCCCTCCCTTTAATCCTGACTCATAAGCTCTTGGTCATGTCCTCATCCATCCCCAGGTGGAGCTCCATGCACTCCAGCTGGTCATTGACATAGAGGGTGACATTGTCTCCCTTGTCTGTCCTTCCTAGAGACCTTGTACCCTTCCATTCCAACACTCCAGTAATCCCTTCTCTAGTTTTCCAAAAAGGCAAGAAGCTCTCTCTCCTGTGCCTTTCTCTGTTAGGTTTGTGAAATGCCAGAGTGGATGTTTACCTGTGTTGCTACTGCCCTCACCACTGCTGGTCCAAAGCTGTGTGATAATCCCCGTATTTCCTTTGCAGATTTAACTGCATAGTGCATTTCTTCTAACTGCTGGAATCTTGAACTCAAACCAGACACCATTTTTTTTCCCTTGTGAAAGGAGGTGCCTGGAATATGAATGCAATGCTTAGCCTGAGGGTGAGTTTGCTTTCTTTGCTGTAGCACTGGTCTGGATTTCTGAACTTAACTAGGTGCCAATATCTGAGAGGGAACCATTCTTGCTTATCATTCATGACTTATTGCAGTGAAGCTAGTGGAAATACCAGCATTCACAATCAAAAAAACCCCATCCTTTGACAGCTTGTTGTTCTTCCTTGTTGGCTTATGCTTATTCCCAGTGATGCTTTTTCATTTATTCCTCAGTCACTTGCTTTTTCCTTCACAGACTGCACCTGACATCCACTGCTCCTTCTGTTCCTTTCTAGATTCTCTCAGGCAACCCCAGCTTCAGCCCTGACAGTTCCATGCAAGACTCCGCTCAGCTCTGCTAAAGGGTAATGCACACAGGAGAGGGAAATGAGAAGCTTTTGAGAAAGGGATGATCCTACTCAACCCCTGAGCTCTTCTGGCAGAGAAGAGTTTCCATGTTTGATTTCAAAAGGGAAAGTATCCTCAAATACAGCATAGTTGTCATGTATGTTATCATTAAAATATTTTGTGGAATCCACTGATATTCTTAATTGAAAACATGCATTTGACAGACCTGAGTATCACCAGTCAGCCACTGTGATGTTAACACCACCAAAAGCTGCTGTCAATTTTCCTGCTATTGGAGAAGTCTAGCTGTGGTAGTTTAAGACAAACTGCCATTAATTAAGAGCTACCATCTCTCTGGTAGGAGCAGCTGAAGTAATATGCACTCAGTTTTCAGCTGCTCCAATTTAGAGCCTGCAGTGGTTGTGTGGTTGCACTGACCTCATATCAGGTGGCAATGTGCTTTAGATGCTGAAGGCAACTGAGGTGCTGATGTGATCTGTTTTGCAACTTCTGCAAGGTACTGGTGGTAATTTCAAGAGGAGGAGCCATACGTTTTAAACAGCTGCAGCTGGAGCTTCCAGAATGTACACTACACAGTTTATAATTGGGACTTACCAAAATAGGAGTCAGAGGTCAGTGCAGTATCCATCCAAGTTGCTACTGTCATTCTTATCTTGTGCTTTTAGGATTATTATAGATTAATGTATGTGACATGCTGAATAAAGTGTTAATATACTCAAATTTGACCTTCCCATTATATATTATTGGATGCTTTGGATATTTCAATATTCTTTGGATAAGCTTCTGAAGCTGGATCCACAGTCTAGATCCACAGTCTATTAACTGAGTTGTCTTTTCAGTCCATATGCACATACAAATATATATATACACACACATACATATGTGTATGTAGATAAAGGCAGATGTAAATACTTTGTTAGAATATAAAAGACATTGCAACTTGATGACAGAAATAGAGTAACAGGCAGAATACTTGTAATTCCTTTTGCCCAGTGAAGATTATGTAAAATTGCTTTTCAGGGACTGATGGTGGAATGATTAGCAGCAAAGTACCATGTAGTGGGAGGTCATTGAGGTTGTGTCCCCTCCTAGAAATCACTCAGTCTTGAAGGAAGTCTAAATGAGTTGAGCACTAATGCTACAAAATCTCTTGGCTGGCCACCTGTCTGGGAAAGGGTAAGAACTGGTACTTGTCTGACATTGGCTTGAAAATGGAATTGAAAGCCCACTGTTATGGTCTTAAAAGGAGGGAAAAATAAATGTTGCATTAGGGGCAAGCCAGAACTAAATTTACTTACCTAAAATTCCACTTCCTTTAAAATGTGTTTCGGTTATGGAAAAAGGAAGATCGTAGTGGGAATCGATTAAAACAACAACGACAGCCCACCAAACATCCACACATCTTTAAAGCAAAGGAATCAAAAGGAAAGAAACTCTCACAGAAGACAGTGGAGTCATGTGGTTTCAAATGTTGAAGTACCTACTTTGGCTTGCCTCCCAGTGAAATCCCTCATGGTTTGTCTACATCAGAAGCACAACACCAGGGCAAATACCTTGAAGTGCCTCTACTGAGGTTACTCAAAGCGCAGTGAGGTTAGATGTAAAAATGTGTACTAGAGGAAGATAACCTCAAGAATCCTACAACAGCATTTTTGAAAATACCTATGAGACTTAGGGGGACAAATCTCATGGATCTTTAATCTCTCATTTGCAGCCTCAGTAAATGTGTCTGAGATGTTTCCCTTGCCAGAGAAGAGTTCCTAAGGCAAAGCAGAATAAAAATGCTCCTGAAAACATACTTTCAGAGAGAGACGTAATGCACTACCTCCCTGCACCTACTCAGCTAGTTCACTGACAAAAACAACAAAATATTAGAAATAATGTAGCAATATTCCATAAGGGATGAAGCAGAGGGGATGGGATAACTGTGTGTGCAGTTGAACTCAAGTAATAGCTTGCTGTCTTCAGAGGGAGGAGTCTTGTTCCTGTTTCTTCTCTCCCAGTTGTGGGGTCACACCCTTACACAAGATCTGACCTCAGTGGTCCCTTTTGGGACCTCATCTCATTCATTGAGACAGTGAAAAACAGTTCAGCATTATTTTACTAGTTTTCAGACATTCTGGTAAGTCAAATTGGCTCAGAGGAAGGAGGGGAGGGAGGTTTAGGGGTTGGACCAGATGACCTCCAGAGGTCCCTTCCAACCATTTTGTGATTCTGGGAGAGAGAGGAGGATTTGATGAAGGAAGTGTGTTTGGGTGTAAGGATGGGAGGCAAAAACTATGGAGAGGGGGTAGAGAAGGACTTTTTGTTTCAGCAGCAGTGAACTGGTATGTGAGCTTCTCCTGTTTCTTGAAATGGTACTTAATGAAAATGTGTATCCTCACACTTCCTTGTTATTCTACTTCTTGTCCCTGTTTGTATAACTGTCAGCTGAGACTGGAGGCTCTTCACAGCACAGATCTTGTTACGCAGTCTGTCTGTAAACTGCCTACCATGGTGCTGGGGCTACAGAACTGTTTATGAACAGTAATAATATACCTGTCACATGCTCCAGTAAGTGCTCGCTTTATCTCCTGGCATGATTTGCTGGATTTTTTTGTGTGTATAGGGTGCTATTCAAACTTGCCTTTTTTGGCCAGCAGCTGCACTTTGAAATAGTTGAGATTTTGATACAATATTATTTTAATCCTTATTTATAACTACTAATTGTTTCCTCATAGCATCTGCATCTCAGCATACAAAGAGAATGATTTGATATCTGAGCCTTTTCCAGTTTGCAGTGGTTGGCAGAAAGCTGACCTCTATACACTGACTGTGTTCTCTTGGGTATTTGAATTCAATAACATTGAATTTCAAAGGGAATTTGTTCACTTCCTTTCCCTCTACCACCTTCAAAATTGTGCTGCCAGTGTTTTACCATAAACGCCTTCAGATAGGCAAGGTGACCTGCCTCACTTTCATCTAGTCACTTGAACCAAATGACCCTTGGTTTACCCTTTGTTAGATCTGACAATCGTAAGGTACTTGAGGAAAAGGCATACTGCATAATACATAGCACACTTTTATGATCCGTTATCCCTGGCATGCCCTAGAAATTTTGCTGAATTTGTGAGACTCTCTGTGCTGTCTTTATTGCAGCGAGCAATGAGGTTCTTTGTCTTCTGCCTTCAGTCATGTAATAAGAGTTCAGAGTGCATTTTCCTGCCCCATACTGAGACATTTTAGGTACAGAATTAATAACTATCCTAAAAGCCTGCCTGGCCAGTATTTGCCCAGCACTGCCTTAAGTCATGAAAGCCATTGTAGTGCAAATCAAGGCACATTCCTCTTGCCACCCATCCCTCCACCCCTGCGTTAAAAAGTTAGAGAGGAAGGAAGTTCTGTTCCAGTCAGTCAATGAACAATGTATACTGTTTGAGTGAAGATATACTGAATATGGTGGAATAATGACAAACTGCAAATTATTATTACAAAAGCAACAGCTCAGATTCCCAGTGTAAATTCCACCTCTGCCCCTAGGGCTGGGGCTTTTGTTAGCTAGGTGTGCCCAAACGCCTTCTACCTACCCGTAGGAACTGCAAGGACAGGGACACAAGGAGAATGGACGATGTGGCTCTTAACCAGTTCCAGCAGATACCGTACTTCTGGTCTATTACACAATTTCAGTTATGTTATGCTCTCTTAAAACTTTGTATTGTTCATGAATATTTAGATGAGCAGTAACTTATGCTGCTAATAAGTGTATTTCCATAATGAAAAATAACAACTGAATGTATTTTTTAATTTGGTGTAAATGCAAATTTGACTTTCCACCTAATTTTTAGGTGTAAATGCTAATTTGAATTAGAAAAACCCAGCTGGTAACAGGATAAAGGTATTTTGAGCATCTCAGGGCACTTCCTAGAAATGCTTGTAAACACATCTTCAGGAGGTGTGCAGCCTTCTTAGAAATGACATCAGAGTTCTGATGAATTAACATTGTCTTTTGCTCTGACAGAAAGACTCTTGTGAATGGTATTTAGAAGAATGATAAATGTAATAGAAGTAGGTCAGCTTGGCAAATAAATAGCCTCACTTACCCACAGGCCTTGATTTGCTGGCATTTTGAGATTCTGGGCCAGCTTTATACCAAATCTGCTCATCCCATATCATATTTAATCCATACCCTTTTTTGTAGCTTGTCAAAGATTTATTTGATATACTGTGCGTATAAAAACTAATATTCCAGCACTGAATTCTTTTAGTAGCTAGTTTAACTTGATTCACTGTGACATTCCCGTGTGTAATGACATCTTAGCTACCAGTTTCACATCATTAATTATGATATTGCTCTGTACTGTGACAACAGGCCTAAATTAAAACTTGTTTAAAAATGTATAAACTGACATTTCTCAGGGTCATTTATTTCATGAAGTAATAGATATTGCAGGCATGAATGAAATATCACTCCAACTTCTGTGTTTTGCTAACAATCTTTTTGGAGCAATAGCTGTTGGACAAACAGAAACAAAATTGATTTGAGGACCTCTTTTTCTTTTTCCTGTCCACCCCAAACCAATGTTTCAAAAGCATCAAGAGTTGTGAAAAGATTTTTTATCTTTCATTGAAGAATTCTACTGAATGTGACCTTACATCCTCCACTTAAGCAGATGGCTACAAAGAGTGTTCCAAAAGTCTTTCCACAGGAATTTAAGCAGACACAGGCTTAGGAATTTAATCTAAATTGTTTAGGATTAACTACAAAAAATAATCATGATCATTTTATCCAGTGAATAATGGATTTCCTTAATCTGATTCGAAAGCTGGATGCAAAAGCAGTACTTCTTGTACTTTTACATACGGCAAAAATGGACTGTAAGTAAAAGTGCTCTGATTATGTGATTTCACCTTTGCTATGTTGGTTTCACAGTTTACCGTATTATTTTGGGCACACATTTATTTAAGAGAAAAACAACCTCCTGCTCCCGTTATATTTCAGCAGTGCAGGTATCTAACAGCTCTTTGCTCCTTTTTTGTAAAGGGATATACATTTGGTTTGTTAGCAGATGGTCTTTTTTCTCTACAGTGCTAATCAAACTTCGATACATTTGGATTTGCACAAGGGAAAAGCTGACAAGGCTGACTGAGCGCATCTGCTTAGCTGTTTCTTGCAGTTCCTGAGAAATGACTCAGTATTCACTTAAGGCTGAAATGCTGGAACTGGAGAGTCAGTATGGTGGCAAAAACGTCAGCTTCTGTAATCAGCTAGAGCAGAGTGGCTGCTCATGCATCTCAAAATAGCACTCAAGGTTGATGGCACCAACTCCTTTTAATTGACGAATTGCAACATTATTGTTTAGCAGCATCTGAGCAACATCCTGTTTGTGAAAAACCCATGTAACCAAGGAATTCCACTTGTTTTTTCTGAAGTGGGTTATTTTGTAAACAAGGCAATCTCAAGTCTTGTTCTTCGAACTTGTGTATCTCTTCAAATTGTGTTTTGATATGGGCTGAAGTTTTGCATATAGAGGGCTTTCAGAATTGAGGGTCAAATCCAACTCTTAATGCAGGACTTGAATCAGCAAGAATGGGCAGGAAGGCTGCTCTAGTAGTCCTTCCATGTGAATAAATGCTGAGGTTTTTGTTTGTTTGTTTTTAAACTTCTCCCTGGAAGGGAAAAAAAAAAGTATATCTTAGCTTTCTGCTAGCCTCTCCTTGGTGCCCTTGTCAGTAATATATATCATATCTGAGCTGCTACCAGCAGCTCTCTTTTGCTGGCTAGACTCCTCACTGCATCCTGATATTGTGCTTTCTGGTTACTTATACTGAGGAAAACCAACCTTTTATCTTTTCACTTTTTTTTCCTTTCTGCCCTGTGTATCAACATGCAAGAGACAATGAGTTCCAAGTATTTATACCAAGTGTACAGAAAAGGGTTATGCAGCTCCAGCTTTTCACTTGCGGAAACAGAAATTAACTCATCTGTGGTAAAATTGCATGAATGGTCTCTTTAGTGGCCATGTTCTTACCTAGCACTACTTGATATAAGTGCACATCCTTTCACAGGCAAAGGTCAACACTGCAATAGGTAAGTTCAGTTCACTTTAACATTGAAAAATAGTTTGAGAACACAATGCTGAAAAGTGTTCCCTTAGCCCCTGCAGGGCATCCATCATTTGGGGCTTCCTTGGCATATCTTTTCTGACTGTTCCAGAAAAAAGGCTTGTAGGAAAACATATGTTAATAAATAATAATACCTATTCTTTTGTTAACTGAAGACTCTCATATGACTTTCAAGAGTGTTTCTGGCTCATTTTCATCTCTAGATTTTGCCCTACACATGAGTAGCTCTGCTTACAAAGTTGTTTATGACCTGGGAATGTTTTAATACTCTAATGATTAGAGAGAACATATGAAGAATCTGAACAGAAGAGGCAAAACATGAAAAGAGTGAAGGAGATGATAAGAAGAGACAGCATCTGAGTGTACAATGAGTGTAAAAGGTCTCTTTCTAGTGAAAGGAGCTCAAACTCATTCACGTGCTTTGGAATGGGCTCATCCTATATAAATATTTCAGTGCATTCAAACTGATCTCTTTAAATTAGCAATTTAAAAATAAATTTATATGGGCAACACCAGATAATAAAAGTTTTATTTTTAGATCAGGGATAACTGAATAATGCTGGAGTGTACTGTTTGTTGGATTTAGGAAAGTGGAATTTGGCTGGTTTACTTGGCGCTCTTTATTCCTTCTTAATTTATGTTCCCTACTAATGGGTACCTCTAATCAACTACATGAAAAAGAGGATGTATTTTGCAGGACAAAAAAAATTTAATGATTGTCATCAACATATTGCAAATAACAATACTAAAGAAATATGGTAACAGGACTGTCTTGGTGTTTCTCTGTATGGCTATGTAGACCATACTTAGGCAATGGTCTCAAAACTGCAGTTTTATCCAAAGCTTCTAGACTATGAGAGAAGGCAAGAAAGATTGACTTGTGAGAAATTTTTTTTGTTTTCCTTGCTTGACTGATTTTTTTAGAGCAGGATGTGAGGAACATTTGGTTACTTTGGGTTGCAGTTAAAAAAAAAAGTCAACATTGGCAGGACTTGCCCACTGCTATTGGCTTGGGCAGCTAGCTGCTTTCTGGGGTTAGTATCTCAAGTGAACTGTGCCACAATGTTTCTCTTTATGCTAGAAAATAAGATATATCCAAGATACTAACAGTTAGTTATCATTAGTTTTTTGTTTGTTGTTTGCTTGTTTGGGTTTGTTTTGGTTTTTAATTGCAGTGCAGCTTTCATAAATCCAATTGTTATTTGGATGACTTTGGTGCACTTTTATTCATCATAGTACTGATTTTAGTGCTGTAGTATTTCAGGTAAGTACTATTGGAATATTATATATATATCAGTTTAGTAAGATGGCTATATTTATACTGATAAGTGAAAATAAAGCATGGTAAATTTTTAGTAGGGTATTTTCTTTCCCTGTCAATATGAAGTCTTCTTAACTTCTTAAAATTCATTTAAAATACTGTATTCTTTGTCTGGTACAGACTGATTTTGCAACAACTTAAGATAAATAAGATGTTCTTCACTTCTTAGCATATACACATTTCAATAATATATTTTTATTGGACTGATACAGTTTACCTAATACTCTAATATTTATTTTTCACTTGAAGTGGTACAGAGAAAATCAGTTAAATGGAAAAACTATTACTGTTTCAGGAAATATATTTTCTTTATTGCACAATGGTACCATTACTTAAGCTGGCATTTTTGGAAAGATAGTGTCCCTTAATTTCTTGCCACTAACCAGAGATTCAGGAGCTCTGTATCTGCAAGGGAGAATAATCCTTTCTGTACATTGCATTTGAGACGTTTCTCTTCTATCACTTACAACACATCACTTTGTGTCTCATATAATGTCATGATAAAATTCAACTTTCCTTATAATGATTGTACACATTGCTGGATCTAAAGCTACAGGATTTGGGTTACGGAATAGCCCAATAGTATCAGTAGAAAAATAAAACTAAATCATTTTGGTTTTTTGCTAGCATGGAATATAAGAAATGAAGTTAAGGGACAGAGGTGAAGCAGCTGTGTTATCTAGAACCTGTGGCAAGCCAGCATTCCCTTGCTGCTTGAATTCAAGCATTTCATCATCTGGCTGTTACACATCAATGGTGACACATCATTTTCCATGATGTACTGTTTTTTTAATATAAGCCATAATATCTGTGTTGGGCTGTCAGATATGAGCTAATTTTATGATGCATGTATATCTCTCCTTCCTTATAAATATCCAGACTGATCCATATTTCCACAGTAGAGAAAATCGGAAAGTTCACAGATCAAAAAACAAAGTTTGAGCAAAGTGGACTTGTCTAGTTGAAGTAGAGCAAACAATGGCAAGTTTTGTCACATCACTGTAGAATTGTGCTGTACAGTGAGAGTCCCTTAGGTGATGTAAAACTAATGTTTTTACCTTCTCATGGCATTATTTATGGATAGTGATGTCATGCTTAACTGGTTTTCTCTGCAATTGCAGTTTGTTCTATAGATTTTTTTTAGCACAGACTAAATTAATGTGCAGAGATGTACTGTGTGTTGTCTAAACAGCTATTGTTCAGCCACAGAGGTGACTGCACATCAGGGCCTGGGAAATGATTTAGCTTTTTTTTTTAGTCTTTTGCACACAAAAGTGTAGGAAGAACAATGAGACTGCAAAACCTGCAGGTGGATTTCTTATGAATAGTAGCACAATAAGCAGTAAGTTCAACCAAATATTGAAAGAAAGATGTCCAACATCTAAGGGATGTGGTCTTTAAACAGTAAAGGAGAAATATGGGAAGCATCCAGCCAGCCTCCTCCTTCATAATGGCTTCACATGGATGCTCTGTAATATACAAGCTTATGCAGCAAGTACTGGGTGCGAGTGATGCCTTTCTTTAGCAGAGCAAATCCTGTTGTAAGACTTGATTATTCTTACCACAGGTTAACTTCAGATTTGGACCATAGTTTTGCTTGTTCTGCTGCAGGGGTGGAAGACAAAACAATGCCTGTGATCTTTCCTGGCATATTCCTGTAGCAAATGTCTGTTTGTGGTCTATTATAAATGTTATGTTTGGTTTTGGGTGATGGAAAGTGTTATGGGGCTGAAACAGGTTCTCCATAGCCTCTCAGTACTAAAAATCAGTTCCATGCATGTGATTTTGGAGAACTGAGCTTGATGGCCTAGGTCATTCTTGTCCGATATTCCTTTGCTTTGGATCAATGATGCCATAACAAATAGAAAGGGTATACATGGATTGCTCAGATGTGAATCTGTTACAGATTTGTTTACAATGTCCCTCTATAAAGAGAAGAAAGACTTAGGAAGTACATTTCTGAACGCTTATGTTTAAATAATGTTGCTGAGACTTTTGAAATGTAAATTAAACCTGTGATGTGCTACTTGGTCATGTTTTAGTAGCTGAAAATCTCCTTAGCTCACGATTAGTATGTAAGCTGGAAAGGAATGAACTCAGAATCACTTGCACTGTCAAAAATTTTAGTCACACTTTGAGCTGATGTCAAAACCTGAAATTAAGCTACCTCCTTGCTTCTCACCCACTGGGGCTATTTGGGACAATAACATAATTCATGTATGTGTATTATATACAAACATATACCTGTGACATATCTATAAACTCTATGTACCTGTATACGTGAACACGTATCTGTTGATGTGGCAAAGGTGCTAGTCCAAATGCAGTCCAGATTCATACCTGTTGTAAGAACATGTCACATCCAAGCATTTCAGTGCTAAAATTCTCCTGCAGTCTAATAGAATATTAGGATTTTAAGAACTTTAGAGGACTCTCTGAGATAGGATGAGAAGAACAAGTGGGCCTTAAAAGAGCACCTGCTCATAGCTTTTCGAAAAACATTGGCCTAATAGTCTGACAACTCATGTTTCTTCTCAGAAATGGAGGCCATATGCTTTGGTTGATGAAGAAATTAGGAGACCATATTTGTTAGAAACCAGTTATCTATGCAACAATAACTCATAAAGTGTTTTATATAAGTGGGGTGCAGCAGTCTTAAAGGGCATCGAAATAACCCATATACCCTCAACTTTGCTAAAGAAACATTAAATGACCGTATAAACAGGAACTAGCCTTAAAAAATTGCCCTTGTAACTCTCTGTAAAGAAATTATGAGGAAAACTAATATGAAGCCTCATGCAAGAAAATGCTAAAGCAAGTATCTATCTTTAAGCAGCTTTCTGAGCTTATCTTTCAAGAGCTTAGAATGTAATTGACTGAAAATCTATAGCACTGTTGCATGTTGAAGCACATTTCCTGATCACATTCATACACCATATTCACAGGACTTTACCTATATTAGTAGAAAGCTGGTTGTCTCCATATCTGCAATTACTTAACACAGCCTAACTAATCCTGAGGCATATGGAGCCAAAAGTGCAGTGTGTATAAAGATCAACAAATAAAAGTTTTATGAAGTGCAATTCAGCAGCATGTGCCATTGTATCTGTAACACCTCTGGTATTTGAATAGAACCTTAGATCATAATTTTGGAGATTGTGTAAGAAAAGTCCAGGAGGATAAAGACAAGATGTGTTGTCTGTTCAGTTCTGTATCAAATATCTTCTCAGGCCAGCATGGAGAAAAAAATCTTTTTGATTTAAACATCAACCTATCAAGCAAACTGTGACTTTGAGGGTCAGGAAAACATTGCCTTATCTGGACTATGGCAGCTGCATATATATTTTATTGTTTCTGATATTAAATTAGAAGCTATGTGGAAGGATAAAAGTGGTCTTATGTAAAAGGGTCAGGAACAGCAAGCTTGTTTTTCACAGTAACACCTCTCATAAATTTGCAAAAAGGCAAATTATCTGTAGTATAGTGTAAGCGGATTTGTAATAAAACATTTTAAAACTTTGAGGAACATGCTACAACTAAAACCACAATGAATATATTTATGATCATGAATATGTAATCAGCAGCTGAAATGGGTCTTCAGGAGTATTTTTGTGAATGTTTAAAAGCATTTGTGTCACGTAAAAATATGTGTATCTTTCTATACTAATCTTTCATTCCAATATGCAGCTTTGAAGTGCTGGAGGCTGGGGGGAAGACAACAATTGTATATGAGTAGCAACAGAGTCTGCTACAGCCCAGAGGCATAGCGTGAAGAAAGACTGGATCTGAAAAGCAACAACTAAGAACTCACTAGCAACAAGGATCTGCTCCCTGAAGTGCTTTTTCTTACCCCCCTTCACATAAGTGATTAGGGCAGTGGGATGGCTTTCCTCTGTTATCTAGAGGTTGTCAAGACGTTGTGTCTTAGAAACTTCACAGCTTTTAAAGCAGTGAAGCTGGAATACAAACTAATGCTCTCATCTAGGCTTATGCACACAAACCCACAATGACAACATTTCTATTTAACAAGGAGTACCCAAAGCTCAGGTTAGATGTATCCCACTTTTAATTGCTTACCCTGATTTTATTCAGTTCATACTTTGGTGCGGTATTAAGCAGTTAACTACATCTTAATGTCTCAAGGTGGACATCCATAAAATAATGTGCTGTTCCTGACCATGTGCGAAAGCCCCATAAATGACCTCCCTATTTGCTCCATCATAAATGCAAGGATGGAATCCAATTCTTCACTGTGCTGTCTCACCTTGGGACTGCCACCTTTACCCGCAACAACTTTCCTTACTGTTTCCCTACCTCTGCAACAGTAGGATAAAAGTCCTGTAGATGAAAGTCTCCAACAATATGCAATATTGATTCATTTCCAAAAACAAGCAGGAAAAACACTCCTGTCATCACATAGTTAAAGACTGATAAGTGAGCACAGGATGAATTTTTCAGCCAGTCAAATATAGAAGAAAGCATACCTGGGGGATGTGTTAGCGTGGGAGATGAATCCAGGAGGCCTTCTAAACTCCAGATTTGGAGGGTGGTTCAACCACAGTAAATTTCACAAGGCCTGAGGTGCTCCAGCATGTGTTTTTCTCTACCCACTGGCAAAAATTTCATCTTGTCTTTAAATGGATGTCTTTCATCCATGACTTGATCTGACCTTGGCACCGATAGCGCTGCATGAGGAGGAATAGTGGGGAGTTATATTTGAATACTGCAGGATCTAAAGTCTCAGCCATCTGGGCCATTTCCCTCATGGTAATGTGTAACTCAGCTTGTACTTTCCAAGGCCATTCTGCATTTTATGTCCCATTCCCATATACACCTTTCTCATAGAAAGAGTTTCTCATTGTGCAGGAACAACTTATTTTAGATTGAATAATTTGATTACCTTCCTGCGGCTGTCACAGGCCATTTGGAGCACGACTTTTAAGAGGAGCAATGGCAGGATAATTCTTATGGCAGTTTCTTTGGTGATTTCACTCCCTTGTCCTGTGGTTTGAGCTTGTGCGTTCTCCACTTGGCTGCATGCTTGTGTGGCTTTTAGTATCTGTAGGTGTTACTTCAATGAGATGTGTCTAGTTTTTAAATATATGAAATGTTTATGTACGTATATTTTGTGCTGAAATCGTGCTTAATTCTCTGTAATGATTTTAATAGAATGACAGGAAAGTGCTTCCAGCTTTCAATTCAAGAGAACATTTCAGTATTTGATAAACTCTGTGTACATGCTTAAGTGCTGGCATTAACAGGAATGAAAGCATGCAGTTTCATGAAATAAAAACATGCAAGAAAATGGCAACAGTGTGACTGGTGCTACATTCAGCTAATTGCTGTGTGCTTTGCTATTGATAGAGAAAGAAATACTGCCTCACTGAGGTATGTGAAAATGCAGATGTGTTGGGGGTTGCGCTTTGACTAATTCAGGTGAGTTACTTGGAATGATGTTCTTTATCTTCAAACTCTACATCTATGTGTTTTTTTATCTTTTTGTTCAGCAAGTGTTCAGGTTGTGTGCCTGTGTACTTACTGACAATATTTGCTTATAAGTATCTCTCTGATCTATGAATTAATTTGCGTTATAACATTTATATTCCTATAGCTCTAGATTCCTTGCACAGTTCTTAGGAAAGACCTTTTCTTGGTTACAAGACTTTTGCATAGTAACAGCACTGAATATCTGTATTTTAAACATTTTTATTAATGTGATCTTATCTAAGAGATTTTAGTATTTCCATGTCTGTCTTCTAAAAAAACCAGGGGGGGTGGGGGGAAGGTATTGTGTTTTAGAAAGGATCCTTAAATTCAACTTAAAGAAATGTCTTAAAAGAGCCTCTAAACTTTAATGGTGTTTGTACTACTACAGTTTAATGTTTTAAAATTTTCAATTTTTCTTCACTTATCTTTTCAATCACACTGTTACACTCTGTATTATCAAATCACTGTGTATCTTTTACATTTGATTCATTTTGTTTTACTCGTAAAATGAGTTTTATTTTAAAATCTCATCTCTATTGTCTTTTTAGTTGTTGTTCCCAAAGTGTGAGGAAAGAATTTGCATTATTAGGCTGTGGAATAACCCCCTGGAATTAGTTCCATAAACAACAATTTATTGTGACTTTATCAGTTGAGTGTGTTTATTTTGAATGAGAGCTTTGAGGAACAATTAGCATTTTGTTTTATAAAGTATCATCTCTCCTGTTCTGAACCTGAAATGTTTGAAGGAATTTTACTTAAAAGTATCTAGTGCTTAATGCATAGGAAACACCTGTCTCACTCTGAGTACTGCAGAGCTTACTAAATGTGGAGGGGGAAGACACAGAACTGATGTCCCAGTTCAGCGTAAAGAGGGAGCTTAAGGGTGTAGGGTACTTTTGGACCTTATTTCAGTAGTTGTGCTCCACCGAGCTCCTAGTGTGTTGTTCTGAGCTAAATGCAAAGTAGTAACAAGTGCATTTTCCTGTTCTACAAAACAAGGACAAGGGCTTGAGCTGCAAGATCTTGCCTATTTGGGGGCAGCAGCAATGTAAGTTAGGCGGTAGCCTTTGTAACTGTGTTTTAACTAGAGCTTCTAGAAGCAATTTGAGCTTGATTTGATTTACTACTTTTTCTTTATTTCTCTATGTAAAGGTCCTTTAAGAAGAATGAAAAGGCCCTTAGAAAACACATTCTCTGCAAGGGGTATTGCTGGTGAGTTCACTTCTAGCTGAAGGTTAGTACGGCTGAGCTAAGCTAATGGCTCTTTGCTGCCAAAAGGGTCAATCACACTCCATCCCCTGTGACAACTCATTGACAACTCTTCTCTGAACCAGTTCAGCTTGCTGTCCCAGTAGGATATGGTTTCTTTTTCCTCTGGGCAAATGAGTTTTATGCTGCTTTAGTTAATTGAATCGACTTGGCAATGGGCAGTAGGTCCAATGGATGCCTGAAATGTTGCAAGGAAAGTGGCAGCAGCACATGATTCAGGGAGGGGCAGGTGTCAGGTAATGAGGGAAATCATTGCGTGGAAAGCTGTCTGGGAAGCCATTAGTAGGAGCATACCAAATCCTGAACAGGCCTCCAAATGTAGCACAGAGCTGAGTTAAAGCTCTTTTACTCCTTTCCTTACTGAGCCTCCTCTGTAGTGATTTATAAGAGAATCAATTGTATGAAGTTATTTTGCAGTCTTAGTCAGGGTTGATTCAGAAAAACACATCTGCTTCTTTAACCTCCACTTTTGCACAGGAGGGTCCAACCTTGCTTCACACCCTCCTCCTCATAAAAAAACCCCTCTTTTAATCTTTTCCATGGGTTAGAGCTTTGGCCATGGGGGTATGATAGGGGTTGCGGTTTGTGTGTCCCTTGGGTCACAGAAACAGCAGTAAGTATTTTGGGTTTTTTGGAACTGGAATCCACAGTGTTTTGTTTCATTCTCATTCAGCTGTACTTTATGTATTCTTTCCTGTTTTCTAGTGCACATTATTGGGCTTTACTGGCATGACTTCCTTTCGCATCAATGGGAATTACAAAACTCAACCTGAATCCCTGAAAGTGCCCATAGAAATTACTTTTCTTATTGCATCCTATATGAAATATAACAATAGTGCCTTTTAAAGTAGAATTCTCTGACCTAGGGACTGGCTCTTGGCAAAGAAATAACTTTGTCTTATTTTCCTTTTCTGCTCCCCCTCTTCCTTGCAGATATTTGAGAGAAATCAGGACTTTGAAAGAACCAGATAAATTTGAACTCTCCAGGTCAGTCATTTTGTGCTTGGCTTCAGTGTACTTGACTGAACAAATAAAGAATGTAAAATGAAACAAGAAATCCAGTTTTATCTATATATCCTATTATATTTTTCATCATAGCAAAAGCTGTCACAACTAGCGGGAGTTGATGGGAAGATATACTGCTGCCTGTGTTTCTCCTCTTTGTTGTTAGTATCTGCTTTCTCAGTGGTACATAAACATCCTGATAGAAATTGCACAAAACATAATTTGCCAAAATAAAAGCTTTAAAAGTGGAGTCCTTTATTTTCCTCAGAATCAGAAGGTCACAGAACTATTCTTAGTATCATCCACACAATAAATAGAGAAGGATCTAATTAAAGAAATTGTCTACTGTCTATTTTATGGTGCACAGTACTCGTATCCCCTCTAAAGATAACCAGAAATATCTGCCTTTATACTGCAAAACATCAGAGAAAGGATATTGTTAAAGAAGGGTTTGTATAATTGTGAACCATACTATTTAGAAACAGAAAAGCTGTTTGGACTACACCGAGATCTTGCCAAGATTGAATTTTCCAATTGGATTGTTTTCCTTGGGGAACATACTATGAACATTTCTGAAATTTATACTGTGCTACTATAAAGCACATATTGTATCCATTTTCTTCTCTAATCAAACTACCTTTAATTATCTGTGATCTAGGAAATTTATTTGATTCTCTAACTTATGTTCCTGTAATTGTTAAGCAAGTGATTTCTCCTTGATCATTACACCTTAAAAGCAAGCACTTATCTTAATGTTCTCTGTTGTTTGGATCTTTTTTGTTCTTTCTTTTTGTTTACCTGTAGTTCAGAGTCTTTACATTATGCATGGTAATGAATATCTAAGGACTTTGCTCACTGCTGGAATATTAACTGGCCAATCTGGGTCTCCTTGGCTGGCGCATCCCTGATGAGGTAAGAAAACAGGAGCTTTTCCCAACAAGGCTAGAACCTTGTTTCAAGAAATCATGTTGAACACAAGTTCAACAGGGTGCCAGCAGGTTTGCTGGGTGATGGAGGAAGGAAAGCTACCAAAAGGCTCTTTTTCCCTTTGATTCTGATGTACAATGTCTTTTAGATAGCAGCCTACACCTGCATTTCCTTCCTCTAGCTTCCTCATTATGTTGAGTTCTAAAAGTGTATAAATTACTGTCAATGCTATTTCTTTCCAGCATTTCTTCTCCTTTCACTACTGTGCTGATTTTGGCTAGGATAGAGTTAATTTTCTTCACAGTAGTTAGTATGGGGCTAGGTTTTGGATTTGTGCTGGAAACAGTGTTGATAATACAGGGATGTTTTAGTTATTGCTGAGCAGTGCTCACACAGCATCAAGGCCTTTTCTGCTTCTCGCCCCACCGCACCAGCGAGGAGGCTGGGGGTGCACAAGAAGTTGGGAGGGGACACAGCTGGGACAGCTGACCCCAACTGACCAAAGGGATATTCCATACTGTATGATGTCATGCTCAGCAATATAAAGCTGGGGGAAGAAGAAAGAAGGGCGGTATGTTTGGAGCAATGGCGTTTATCTCCCCAAGTAACTGTTACACGAAATGGAGCCCTACTTTCCTGGAGATGCAGGATCTGCCTGCACATGGGAAGTAGTGAATGAATTCCTTGTTTTGCTTTGCTTGCACATGCAGCTTTTGCTTTACCTATTACACTGTCTTTATCTCAACCCACGAGTTTTCTCACTCTTCCAGTCCTCTCCCCCATCCAACCGCAGGGGAGTAAGCAAGTGGCTGTGCGGTGTTCAGTTGCTGGCTGGGGTCAAACCATGACGACTATACAAATAATTTTGTATTGACTTTCACTTCCCAGTGACATTTCACTTGACTATCTCCTCAGTACATTTCTGACTTTCTAACTTTTCCAGTTTCCTTCCTATTAATATGTCTATTCTCTCTTATGTTTACATCAGTGTTCTATCTAGCACCAACAAAATGCATGCAATGAAGGTGGTAGTTTCACACCTGTCAGGTAATTGAATTAGCTCTGCTTAGAAATAGAAATCCACTGAATTCTAATTTCATAAATTGATATGTGTTGATTGCAGTTTGTCCGTCAGTTTTGGAGGCTGTTATGTCAACTAGGTTAAAATGCATTTTTTTCCTTTAAACAAAATGAACAGTAATGCTTTTCTCTTTTCTAGTGCATTCTCTCACTCCTAGTCCATTCCTTTTCAGGAAAAGAAAGTGATTTGTAACCTACTGATGTAATTTCTTTTTATATACCTAGGAGTTGTTTGTATCTGAAAAACCAGCAATATTGGTTTTAGGATGAACTCTGGGGTTTAAGAGATATTGTGAGAATGGGTCAGAACTATTTGCTGTGCCAGTTTTCTTTTCACACGCAGTGAGAGAGATCTCAAAAATAACCATTCTGCTGGCATGTGAAAGCTCCCAGGAGTTTCTCAGCAGACAGGCAACTGGACTGTCTCAGCTTCACAGGCTTCCTGGGGGCTGCTTAGCACGTCAGAAAAGATACAGCTCATGTTACTTGTGACAGAGGGAGGCAATAGTAGTGCCACAAAGTAGAATCTTTTTTTGCAGTCAGTGTTCATGTGTCTCAATGCTGGCAAAGCTTCCTTTGCTGGTAATATGATGGCCCTGTGGGTTATGTGAGCTATGATAGTTTTAGTAGTTGCAAGTCTGGCTAATTTTATAAACACATGAAGGAAAGAATGGATATAGATGAAGGTCTAATGATGAACTATACAGGCAATAGTTCAATTTGTATGCTAAACTAAATTAAATTAGATTTATTAGTCCCCTCTAAGTTCTGTTTGCCATGGAAATAAACCCACAGTTTTCTTGATGTCTCTAGTTATCTTACAAATAAGACATTAGAGCTAAAATAGAAGGGAGAAGGGGAAAGTGGAAAACATTTTTTACAAATATATGAACAGCTGTTTTGCAAGCAGAGGATGCTGCAGATTCCCATCATTAGTTCTGTATTCTCTTGCAGAGTGAATGCTTGACAATTGCCTTACCCTAACGATACAGTCATCAATATGATTCTCCTGCTGATCACTTTATAGCTCAACTTATTGATACTGCAGACTGTTTTGGCAGGGTAATATATCTCAGGCAGGACAGATTTGATAATATTTGAAAAGCTGGATTTAGTCAGGTAGCATCAGCTGTTTACAAACTGAGATTTAAAGAAAGTAGAATGGTTCTTTTGCTTCACTGTTTAGCTGGATATTGTATGGTGAATACTGTATATATGCTGAATAGTCCATTCAGATGTTTTAGTAAATTCACTTTGACTTTGTTTGCTAGAAAAAGGCATCAGAATCCCCAGAGAGGCAAAATTATAATGGATATTATTTGCAGTATATTGATTGTCCAGTTCTATTAGTTTTTACTTTCATTTTACTACTGATGAATCTTTCAATCCTTTTCATGGTGAAGAAGTTACCATACTTCATTCTGCCAGAAAATGTGAGTGACTTTCGTCTACAGATAGCCTTAAGACCTTGCTAGAGCTGATGGGAATACAAAATAAAGGAGAAATGAGAGACTTGGAGACAACAGAAGCTACACTTTACTATGCTAGGAATTAGAATTTTAAAAATGGCCTGAAACGCCATTGGCCACACTTAAGATATTGTTTCCTGAAAGGCAAAGGAAGAACAGAATCTGAAGTCAGGAACCCAGACTCAGAAACAGCACTGTGGTATTTGAATGGCTCAGAAAAGGAAGTTAGAAAACCCTGAATGTTGGGCAAAAAGCCAGAGAAAATGCAAAGCACAAGACTATCTCAAATATTACTCCTCTCCAGATACCAGAAACTTATCTGCTGCCAGGTATGGAGACTAAAACATTCCCAAGACAGATACATGCTGACATTTGTTTTGAAAGAATGGAGCAGATCTTCCTTCTTTCCATCAAGACAGAGGTAGGCAATACAACAGTTCTGCCAACTGATGTGATTTATCTAATGATCTGCAGTAAGTGAAGAACTGAGGAGAGTAAGAAAGGCTCTGTTGTCCAGCAATTAGGACCTTTACCCTGGGGGGGAAAGGGAGGGAAATCTTGTCTTCCAGTCCTGTTTTCACAACCATTTATGGATTTGAGATTCAGTGGCCATTGAGAAGAACCTGGAGATGGTCCTGTAAGCATGAACCAGGGTCTGAATTTCCTCATCCTAAGTTGGCGTCCCAACCATGAGACTTGGGTTACTCCTTCTACTTTCCTAGGTTGCTGCTGTTTTTTTCCCTTTCTTTTCTTTTTCTTTTTCTTTTTCTTTTTTTTTCCTTTTTTTTTTTTTTTTTTCCTCTGTGAGAGACACAGTTGAAAATCAAAAGTGAATTCACCTAGTTTATACTCATGACCTGGTAGCTGGTAACTTGTTTCTAAGAGAAGGAAGATGGGCAGGACATGAAAACCAAATTTTACCATTCCTGGGTAAGTATTTGAATGACCAAGGTATTATCTACAAGGCAGGCATCATTTAAAATAAAAAAATTAAAGCGTTTTCAGAAGTGCCTGTTTTTTTGACCTGTGTAAGGGACAAGTCAGATCAGTCACTGTGCCCCACCCTGCCCAGCTCTCCTTGTTGGCCATGTCCCAGCCCTGTGGCCCCTGTTATCCTGGCCTCCTAGCTGCTGCCTGGCAGCCCCCTCCCACAAATCCCTAACATGACACTCCAAACATATGTCACCACAGGGGTTCAACTGCTGGGGCAGCTGGTGGATGTCTGAGCAGAAATCCCACCCACAATGTGGCAGGCCAGAAAGGAGCAGTTGTGGGCAATGCAGAGAGCTATGTTGGCTGAAAGACATCTTTAAAACTGCAAAGTAGGGTTATTTCCTATGTCCTTCATTGCTCAGGGAAACAAGGCTTTCTCTATGTTCTTTCAAATAAGGCATTTTTTGGCACGATCCCGTTCACACTATCAAGTTATCTTACTGGCTTCAGGAGGGTAAGGTATCAGGCCAGGACACAAAAGGGTCTCAGTAAGTCCTGTTCTTGTAAAGTACAAGGTGTGATTTAATTTTATAACTGACAACTGTTTGTTTCATGTATAGGTATTTTATATATATTATGTTATGCACTACAGTTATATAGCAATGATGGCAGAATTTCCATGTCAGACTATGAAAATGCAGGTGTGCTGCTGTGCTTCTGCTCACCCTGTTTCCAGAGAAGATACTAGTATGTGTATTTGAAAATGCACCTATGGTTTGCTGGGGTATGTACCATTCTGTGTGCAATGTGTTTTTCTATGTACTGTCACCTTGTTAGACACGGTGTCTATTTGCTTCGATTTGCCCAATCATTTGTTCTACCTGCATTATTTAACTCAGTCTGATTTCTCTACAGCTTCCAAAGACTTTTTGGCGATGGGATAACACTTAGGACACCTTGTAAGGTATATTTAAATACCTTGCTGAATCTAGAGCCTGATCCCTTGTATGTACATTAGATTAACCATCTCTCAGTCTTTTTACATAATAATACTACTGGTAACCATCCTACTCTGATTGTTTATGTTCCTCAAGAGTTTCAATAAGCTGTTAATTTGTCTTATTTTTAAAAAAATTGTGCTTTTGGCATGAGAGAAAAAATTAACAGTGAGCAAGGTGCTTTAAGCTGATACAGTTGTTATTGTTAGAACTTTTCTCAGGGCTTAATACTTCAAATGAAAGCATCTGAGCTGTAAAAAGTGAAAAATAACATGTAGGTCAGCACACAACCAGCAAACACACATCTCAAAATAAGATTTTGTCAGTTTAGTCAGGCTCAGGTGGATTCAAAGAGTGAAATTGTCCAGCTCAAATGTTTCTTCTGCTTCTGAAACACACAGTTTCTAAATGGCAAAATGGGTCTTTTTTTTTCATTCCTTTGGCAGATAATTTTCACCATAGCTGCAATGTCTCTGAGTTGGAATTTCAGTCCAGGTGAACATTCTTACCTGCTGACTGCTTGCCTTCTGTACAAAAAAAAAAAAACCAAACCCAAAATTGCCTGCCTGCAAAACAATAATTTCTAGCAAAGTATGGATGTTGGGTTTTAATGAATTGAATTTTCTTTTCTTTTCTTTTTTTTTTTTTTGTTAATGGAACTAGCTTAGCTCATTAAAAAGTTGTTATACCTTGCCAACCTTTACTTTACTGGGACAGTCTAAAATATCTTAGCATTTGGCATGAGGTTAATTTTATCTAATTGGTTCAACCACTTTTCCTCTAGTTCTCCATCCTTTTAAAATGAATAATTTATCTGTCTTAGGTTCCTCTGGGCTGAAATTCATCCTTGATTTCTCTTTGTTGATACATTTGAAACCAAAGTACATAATGTGCATCTAACAACACGTGGTAGAGAATTCTACAAACTGGGAAATATTTTTATCTTTCTATGCCCAAAATGTAAGTCAAATAAGTCTTTCTTATTCCTGTGCAAGTCAGCATAGACTTGCACAAATAAATGAGTTCTAAGTTTTGATAAGCAAGAAAAATAAAGAAATATCAGTGAGATTGTCCAGAGAAAAAAGAGAAAGCCCAAACGGTATATTATCAGAAAAATGCATCCAGAAACACAGAAATTTCCAGACCCTGCAAATGAAAAACTTGAGAGCATGTGAGAAGAAGCTCTTCAGTCACCTCTTTGTCTGCACAATTCCTTATTATCTGTCATTACTGATTTATTTTTTCTAGAGCCTATCAGGTTCTAACATCCCTGTTGTGGTGGTGCACATGGCAGAATGTATTTACATCTGAAGATCAGCACTTTCCAAATGTTTTTGAGTTTCATAAGTGCCTTTCTCCATTTATACATACTAAATATTTTTTTCTGCTAACCAGCTAATCAGACTTAACCTTGCTAATGTAGCAAGCAAAACACCAATGGTAACTAACCAGGCTTCTGTTCTGATTGCACCACAGCTGATAAGCAGGAACCTTACACCTGGGAGCGCCAGTTTCTTTGACAAAGATGAGCAGGCTTGGCTGTAGAAGCTCGTAAAACCTCTTGCCAGAATAGACCCATGAAATTTACTCTTTATTGCTGAATTTCAGAGACAGATAGGCACCAGTTTAGTAATACATTAATGCTATGCAATGTCATCTCCTTGCTGTATGTAACATTCCCCTCCTTTGTACACCAAACCCTCATATTTAGCGTCTTAGCTACAGCCTTATACTGGGGGCTTGTTTCCCATTGTTTTTGTAGCATTATGCTCAATCTGATCTCATTATCTACCTCTCCTTTGTATTGCATCTGTACTGTAGATCTGTACAACTGTACTGTATAACTGTAGCCTGCTGTTAATTTCACAGTGCCCAGCTTTGTGTTTTTGGGAGTTCTGAAGTGCACATTGTTCAGATGAGCCCGTCTTACAGGATACCCAGGCTGGCCAGTTTGAGCATCACCAGCTATAGTGTTCTCAGCATTATTAGTGAGCTTTGGCATCATTTGCAGTATTTATCTACTGTTGTCTTTTCATATTTCCTCCAGAAAAAGAGTAAGTACAATTGGGTTTTAATATAAGTTTAAATTAAATAGTCTTATCTGGGCTTTGGGGTTTTTTTTGTTTGGTTATTTAATAGGACCAGTGTGGTGTTTAGCATACAGGATGAATGGTGTTCACCATTCATGACCAGCTATTTAATTTTTCACTTTTATCTTCTTTATTCAGTATTTGGCCTTATATTTTATTTATTTCAAATTATAAGAACATGCAGTGAAGCTGGAATTATTAATTTCCTCATGGACTTTACTGCAGTACTCGGTGTAGTGCGTCATGCTTTTCTCAATGTTTCTGAGGCATTTATTTGAATATATTTACATCAAACTCCTCTGAGGTACAATGCTATGAATATTCCTGTTTTACTGAGAAGGAACTGAGATACATGGAAACTAAGGCTACGTTTTCACAAGAAGCTAAGCTGGTACACTGTATTTTTTTCTTTATTTTCATTTGTTAGGCCCTTTCATGAGTCAATTCAGTCTGTTATGTAGAAAACTATTTTTTTTTTCTTGCCCCTGAGTAAACTTCCTGCTATATTAGAGTGTTGTACAGGCTCATGGAGTGGTTTCAGGAGGAGAAGTGATGGTGGGAGTGGGGTTCTCTACCTGTCAAGAAAGGTGGGCAGTTAGATTTGTTTACCTGTATCTCTTCCAACCTGATGACAAGATTAAATACAGCATGGAAGGAGCTGTGTTTATAGCCATCACTGAGGTTAAGGGCCAGTTGTTTCCATAAGCTGCTGCTACATGTTTCAACAATTAAGAGTGCGTATAGGCATGTGGTGCTGGTATGTTTTGCAACCTCATTTAGTCTGCATGTTGTTATGTACCTATCTGCATTGTTGTGTTTTGAATTAGTTTTTTGAATTTGCATCATTCAAAAGTTTGAAATGTGCTTTTGAATTAGTGTTTTTTTGCTTCATAGGCCTCTGTAGCAGTTGAAGATAACGAGATGAACAGGGAGCAGTACACATACTAAGGAGTACATGGACTCTTCATTAGCATGCAGAACGTATATTAGAGTTAAGAAAGACTTCTTTTCAGCATTTTGAATCTTGCCTGGTTACCAGCTAAGAGATCTGGTTTCAGCTACCTCATGCAAAAGTCCCAAGAACAGAAGTTTTTAAACAGGACAGGTGTTTATTGATAAAAAGAGGGAATCAGGCAATGTTTGGACTGAGATATTGCCAAGACAGAAAACGCTGATCAGAGGGTATTGATGAACCCCAAATCCTCAGCTCTCCCTGCAATGTATTGTGGTTATAGCTTGCTCTTGTTCTGAAGATACTTGAATTGTATCTGAAGATACTTGAATTGTTTACTTAGTGGTAAATAAGTGAGTAAAATACTAGCTATTTTCTTTCAGTAACTTAATGCCTTTGTTTGCTGATACACTATTCGCTAAAACATGGAAGAATCTTTTATTGTGCTTTTGACTCCCGATCTCCATCAGAACTGAAGGTTCATGCCTGACCTGGTACTGGTGTTGTGTTGGCTGATGGTGAGGTATGTGCATGTAGGCAGCTGGTGGCTTCGGGCCCCATGATCTCTGTGACAAACACAGAAAAATCTCGAGTGTTTCTAGACTCTACACTTAATCATATCTTTTTTCTTCTGGCTGATGTTGGTGATGAAGGGGTGAAGCTGAATCTCCTGTGACCGCAAGATTTCTTTGAGGACTACAGTTTACTTCTGTTCCCACCATGTGGGAGAACTAGTTCAGCTGTCTCTTGTGTGAGACTGAGCACAGTAACATGGTTAATAACGTTTTCAAAGCTCTCTAAGGAGCCATGCTGTGCTGTTGAAAGTGCCTATCTAGAACAGTTGAATCTTCTGTCTTCCAAAACATAGCAACTCTTCACAGTGAGTTCACAAAATCAGTCAACAGTGTGCTCTAGCTGTAGATGACTTCTTTGAGATAGGTCAGCTGTGAATATCACAATTGTGTGAAGACTGCATGGTTAATTACCACTAGTGAAAAGTGAAATTGCCACTAATGAAAAGTGAAATCAGCTTAAGGGATTTGCTCAGGGCTACCCTGGATCTTTTTGGCAGATGCTAGGATGGGATCTACTTCTCCAGAGGGCACAAAGTTACAGGAACTGTATGCTAATTCTTCCAGTTTCTCCTTGTTCACTTTACACTTTCTATCCCTTACAAAGGAACAGGAGCTCTACAGATAGCAGCTTTTTCTGTGATCCTTACTTATTCTTACAATGTACTTATGCTCTGAGTGAGAGAGGGTCCTTCAGAGAAAAATAGCCTGCAATTGTAATGAAAGCTGTATTTGTTATTGTCCTTATCCTGCTGAGGTAGGTAGATGTTATCCTGAGTGCTTGGTTTATTGCATCTCATTTTACACGGTGAAAGAGGACAGTTTCTGAGGGAGTTGCCAGCCAACCAGAAAATCTCTTTATAAAAGATCCTGGACAACCCAATGGACTTCTGTACATTGAAAGTCTGGTTATTTATTTCCTACATGAATAAAACTTAATGAAAGTGAAAATGTTTTAGATAATATCTGTCATTTTTGAATGTTTGTAAGGTCTAGCTTTAGATAAAAAACGCACTGCTTCAAAAAAAATGGTGATAGCTGCTCTTAGATGGGAAAAAGGAACTTTTAGCTTTGTGCAAATGGTAAATAAATTTTTTTGGCAGCCTCTGTTTCTTTAGTGTTCAGGAACCAAAAGGAATGTAGCAACACTTCCAAAGCATGTAGCAGGCAAATCTGTTTAATCCATGGCACAAAAACTGCATAAACATAGCTGCTCCCCTCAAGTCCTTCCTCTTCCTCCTGTATCCTTTTTTTAGGCTGAGTTTCCCAGCATAGTGTTTGGGAATACTGACAAAGTTGCCTCTATTATGCTCAACACAAGCAGTCACATTTAAGAAATTACTTTTCCTCTATTAAGTGCAATTTGACTAAGTAATGATGGTAAATGAAGCAGAGATCTTTTGTTAAGTCCCTATAGCCCTACATCCTCCCTAGTCATGAAGGATTCTTTTAACCAGTGGCGTCTGTAATGCTTTTTAGCTGGTGGGGATCTCAACAGAAAATTTTGTAGTAGTGATATGCCATAGAGTTTTAAGAGGACAACATCATATAGGGTAAGAACAATATAGGTTATTCATGATCAAATTAATATGAACAAGATAGAAACATTTATTTGGTACCCATTGGAAGCAGAAAAATTGGCTGTTACCTTGTGAAGGACCTTTTCATTTTGTATAAAGTTCCCCTACTTGTGCTCGTCCTGAGTTGTCACATGCTTTTCTCTGTGAACTTTTGGACAGCCAAAGAACTCCTTTTTGAGGGTCACTGTGCAGGCATAGTATGCTTCTTGTACTTGTGTCTTGGGTTGCCAGGCTTGCTAGCACATATGCCATCCTTGCCTAATGTGAGAGAGGAAAAAAAATTCAAAGATTTTATCAAGGGTCATTAAGTTTTAGTGGGAATGAATCTCTGCTGTCCCCAAAGTCAGAGCTGCCTACTGGTTTTACATTAGAGACTTAGCTGCAGAGACAGGAGAAATTAATTAAGTGCTTCAATATGGAAAAGCAAAGACAACCCTCTCTGCAAGCCTTTTAGAGTTTTGGCTTTGTGGCGGTTTGGTTTTGTTTTGCCTTTCCTTAAGGAAGAGTGTAACAATCTGAACTTGATATAACTATTTCTTGTAAAATAATTTTACATGCTCCTTAATATTCCTTAATATTCTCTGGGTTGCATGTTTAATTTTTAATGTCTACTTTTTATATCTAATGTTAGTAATACACCTGCTTTCACAGAGGAGAACTTAATGTTGTAAATGGTTGTCTTCATTAAAGGAGAACCTGGGAAATAATGTCTTTTTCAGTAGTATGCTCATTTGACATAATCTCTTTCTCTTTTAACTTAGGTTTCATTGATTCTTTTTTTTCCCCCATGCCTTTATAATAATGTGCTGTCTAAATAAAGAAGAGCCTCTGGTGTTTTTTTTTTTTTTCTTCGCAGTTTATGTTAGCACTAGAAATGGCTTAGATTCTTTCCACAGGATGTGAACAAAATCACTCTAAAGGCAGTTTACACAGTGCTCATCCTTTGTCCTTTTAACTTAAAATAGTTCATATGCATTGTATGTATACAGGCATTTGATACTGTAAAACTTTCTGTTGAGATTATCACCAGCTAAAAGCCATCAGAGCCAACATTGACTAAAAGGATACATGATGACTGGAGAGGACATTTGGGTCTAATTTACTTATTGTGTGCATATATATATATATACCAAATGTACCCACACACAGGGTTGTTACCTGCTCCCCGAATACCAAAATGTATCCTTATGTGTTCCTCTGGAGTATGCAAAAGCCTTCCAGTAGTATATTACTAATGTAACTTCTATCTGTCATATGTTGTTTACTGTTTTCTTATCTTCTTCATGGAAGGAAAGTTTTATTTGTAGTAAGTTTCATTTTGATACAAGTCCTTTAGAAAACATATACCCTGCTGTGTCTGTCAGGGAGGACACATCAAAGAAGACGCTACACTTAAAAGACAGTGAAGTTTGCAATAGTTCTTGGTTCTTTTGAGATTTAGTTCCAGAGGTTTGAATCTGCCCTGCTGAAAGCTCAAAAAAAGTAAAAATTATTTAGCATTGTGCGAGAAAGCACCCTTTCATCTGGAGAGTGTAATTAAAAGAAAAAGAAAACCAAAACTGGTTATACTTTAAATGGTCAGCTTTCTCTTCTGGCTACTGATGGAATTTCATATCGTAGAATCATAGAATGCCAGGATGGAAGGGACCTCCAGGATCATCTGGTCCAACTTTTCTTGGCAAAAGCACAGTCTAGACAAGACAGCAAAGCACCCTGTCTAGCTGAATCTTAAAAGTGTCCAATGTTGGGGAATCCACCACTTCCCTGGAGAGATTATTCCAATGGCTGATTGTTCTCATTGTGAAAAATTTTCCTCTAGTGTCCAACCAGAGTCTCCCCAGGAGTAACGTGTACCCATTACCCCTCATCTTTTCCATGTGACTCCTTGTAAAAAGGGAGTCTCCATCTTCTTTGTAGCCACCCTTTAAATACTGGAACATGGTGATAAGGTTTCCCCTAAGCCTTTTTTTCTCAAGGCTGAACAAACCCTGTTCTCTCAGCCTTTCCTCATCTGGCAGGCTTCCCAGATCTTTGATTGTCTTTGTGGCCCTTCTCTGGACCCTCTTTGGCCTGTCCATATGTTTTTTTTTGTATAGCAGGTACCAAAACTGAACTTGGTGTTCCAGGTATGGCCTGACAAGAGCTGAGTAGAGTGGGATAATTATTTCTTTATCTCTGCTGGTAATGCCCTTGTTGATGCAACCCAGCATCCTGTTGGCTTGCTTTGCTGCAGCAGCACCCTGTTCACTCACATTGAGCTTGTTGTCCACCAGGACACCCAGGTCCCTTTGGCAGATCCCAGCCTGTGCTGCACTCCTGGATTATGTTTCCCCAGGTGCAAGACCTTACACTTGTCTTTGTTGAACTTCATAAGGTTCTTGTTAGCCCACTCTACCAGCCTATCCACGTCTTTCTGCAGGGTGGCTCTCCCTTCTGAAGTTTCACTTCCTCACTCAGTTTGGTATCATTGGCAATCTCCATCAGGGTACACTTGATCCCATCATCCAGATCACTTATGAAGATACAAACAATGTTGGGCCCAATATTGACCCCTGGTGGACCCCACTTGTGACAGGTTGCTACTTTGAAAAGGAGCTGTTTACCACCACCCTCTGGGTGTGGTCTGTCAGTCAGTTCCCCACCCACTGCACAGACCACTTGTCTAGACCATAATGGGTCTTTTTCTCTAGAAGGAGGCTGTGGGAAACTGTATCGAAAGCCTTGCAGAAATCCAGGTAGACAACATCTACTGCTTGCCCCATGTCAACCGAGCAATTTACTTTGTCGTAGAAGATGAACAGGTTTGTCAAACACAATTTGCCCTTGGTGAATCCATGCTGGCTTTTCCCAATCGTGTGCTTCATTTGACTTGTGATAGCCTCCAGGAGGATTTGTTCCATAACTTTCCCAGGGACTGAAGTAAGACTGATGTGCCTAAAACTTCCTGGATCCTCCTTTAAGACCTTCTTGTAGATGGGGGTGACATTAGCTTTCTTCCAGTCGTCTGGGACATCCCCTGATCTCCATCACCTCTCAAAGATTGTGGAGAGCATCCTCGCAATAAGGTCAGCCAGTTCTCTTAACATCCTCAGGTGGATATTTTCAGGCTCCTGTAATAGTTCACATACCAACCCTTCTTTCACTGATGGTGGGTCTGCGTTTGTATCAGCCTGGATTTTTGTTCCCAAGACCTGGGGCCCAACAGTGCTCATAAAGACAGAGGTGAAGAAGCTTTGCCTTTTCAGCGTTGTTGGTGACTAATTCACCTCTCCTGTTTAACAGCGGGCCAATAGTTTCCTTCTATTTCTGCTTGTTGTTTACATACCTGAAGAACCTTTTATTATAGTTTTTGACATCTCTGGCCAATTTCAATTTGAGTTGAGCTTTTGTTTTTCTAATTGCATCTCTGCATGCCCTGGCAATGCCCCTGTAGTTCTCAATGGGTATTCGTCTGCTTTTCCATCTCTGGTACACTTCTCTCTTGGTTTTGAGCAGACTTAGAAGCTCACAGTTAAGCCAAGGGGGTCCCTTGCTCTGCCTAGTTCCCTTACCCTTAAAGGGGATGAACTGCTTTTGTGCTTCCAGGAGAGCATTCTTGAGAAATTCCCACCACTCGCTAGCTCCTTCATCCTCCATGGAATCTTCCCATGGAATTCCTCCCAACTGAGCTCCAAGTGAGCTGGAGTTTGCTCTTCTAAAATCTAAACCTTTCATCTTAGAACTAACCTTCAGCATGCTCAGCAGGATCCCAAACTCCATAATATTGTGATCACTGCAGCCAAGGCTATCACTAACCGAGATACTACAAAGCAGGTTTTCTTGGTTTGTGAGTAGCAAGTCCAGAAGTGCCTCATTCCTGGTTGGCAGAATTCTAATGTTTGTATGAGGAAGCAGTCCTCTACACACGCCAGGAACCTGATGGATGACATGTGAGGTGCTGTATTGTTCTTCCAACAAATGTCTGGGGAGTTGAAGTCACCCATAAGAACCAGGTTCTCTTGACCCAAAGCTTGCTTCGTTGGCCTTATATTTCTATCTATTTGTTACTAAGTACCCCACAGAGTATACTTTTCAGAAAATTGAGAAGACATGAATGGTAGTCTGAAAAAACTGCAAGTCAAATATACAAGACCCTTGCTAGGAAGGTTTACCTGCACTTTCAGGATGCTCAAATCAATCCTTAAAAGAGAGATTTCTGTAAAGATTCATGTTAGGTAAATAACTAAACTCAAATCAGTTAAATTGATTTGTGTAAAATGTTTGTAGAGTTCAGGCCTGTGAATTGACAGAGATGGGAGAAAAAAGGAGGAATGGAGGAGTGATGTAGAAGCCACATGTTTTAGATTGAGTGTGATTTTTTTTTTTTTTTTTTAATCTTGTATTTGGTAACTAAATTTAGACCCATCTATAAAATTGGCCTCATGATTTGAATTTTATCAGCTACAGTAGGTGTGAGGGGTCTGCAAATGACAAAATTAGACATACACTGCAATCATATGCATGCACAGAAAGAGAGGCTACATTTTGATTTATAAAACACTAAGGAGTAGCTCGCATGCATTAACAGTATTGGGTAAAGAACATGAAAGCAAAACTGCAAATATTCTTTTGGTCTATCTGGCTATTAAAATAGTGCATGTGTTGTTTCTCTGCTATTTAGTTTAGTGGGATTGTGACAAAGAGGACATGTGCATTGCTGCATATTTATTGCATTGCTAGTATTTTTTTTATTGCAGAGGACTCGATGTACTACCACTAAATTTTATTCCAAGAAGTAATGACATGATTTTCTTGCTATGACAAATAGAAGACTTACCCTCTGTTAGAAGACTGTAGTGATTGCTGCTAATCTTTAGCCACTCCAGTTTTCTCAAAGCTGCAAATACAGGGGATGGTATCCACTTAAATTTTTAAATGGTAAATTAATCTCTTCCTTATAACTTTCAGTGTTGGCGATCATATTTGTAGTTGAACTTTATTGCTCTATTTACCATCTTAATTTCTTTGTGTGTCTCTCTTTCTATGTCTTTCTGTGTCTCCCTCCCTTACACTTCCCCCCCGGCCCCCGTCCCCTGTCCGTCCCCCCCCCCCCCATCCCCCTGCCCCAAATTGAAGTGCCAGTTCTTGGTACTGATTCTTTGATTGTCATAGTGTGTAAAGACTTACCTATGAATTATGAGTCAGATTTTTGTGTGACTCATTAAATGGCCAGAAGTTCAGAATGCTCCTGTTCATTCACCTAGTCCCCATACACAATGCATCATGCTATGCAATGTCTGCCAAATAGATTGGATTAAATCCCTAGCTTTCAATTTAATTTCCCATTATCACTGGACATTCTCTATAGCCATTAGGCATATTTTTCCTTCTCAGCTCCAATTAAAAAGTGTGTGTATTCTGTTCTTTCTGGTTAGTTTGTAAGCCAGCAAAATATTAAAAGATAAGAAACTTTTCTGGAAATTAATTTTTGCAATTATTCCACTAGGACCACTAGCCTTATGCATCAAACTTAAGATAACTTTGTTAGCAATACAGGGTGGATCTGAAAAGTAGTAATCAAACTCTCATATTCATAAGTCATTCAACAGATATGACGCTGGAAGATAATGAACTAAAGAAACACTTCACTTAACATCCTTTACTACATAGGATATGGCACTTAGTTCTGCTGCCTTTAGCAGTGTGTGTGCTCAGAATTAAACATATGTTTGGGTTCCTTGTTCAGTGAAAATTGATTTCGGTATGTGTTTAAGCATGAGAGGCAAAATATGGTCAGTTGAGTCATAACTGGGTTATACTTCAGCACTGTCAGTGGTCATTGCAAGTTCAGAACTGTTTCTTTCATAGAGCTATGAATTACCAGTTTTTGCTTCTGTCTGTTTACTACTTCCTTTTAAACTAATGATCTGTGTTGAAGCATTAATGTTATTGTTAGTAAAGTAGTAATATGACTATTTAAAGACTCCTGTTTCTAGGCTCTTTACTAAACAAAATAATGGCGTTACTTGATTTGGTGCTTTTTTACAGAGAGAAAACTTGTCTTTTCAGGAGCTACATAGATTCTGGGGGGTAGTGGTGGAGGGTTGTTGTTTTTTTATTTCTTCTAGCTATTCCTGAGGAATGGACGCTGGTCTCTTCTGCAGTGGAAACCTCTAGAGGAACTTTCACTAGGCAGTACTAATGCAGCTATATAACCTAGGTATTAAATAAGGCCTGATATATAAACACAAAGTAAGTGTTCTCCATAATACTGTTTTTCAGAATTTCCTTCTCTGAGTTTTTTTCCACATTCCCTCTAAATCTATTTTTCCCAATTGTATATTTCATATTTTAGTTTTGTATTTTCCCCTCTATTTGTATAACTTTCATTTAGGCTTAAGTTTCCCCATTCTTCCTTTTTTGCAAACTTACTTTTTTTGGGGGGGGTATTTTAGGTTGTGTTTTTTCTTTCTTTTTTTTTTAAAAAAAAAAGGAAAACAAAGGTTGCTGGAGCATAATGAGAAGAGCATTTTCTTTGCCACCTCCTCTGAATATGTGCACGGCTTTGACAAGTAGGAAGGAAAACCTACTGAATGGCCATGGCATGTAAAATGATGTAGCATAGAATGAATCATTTTCAGCAGCATTGACGAAGTGGGAGATGTTCTGATTTGAACTGGAACCATCCACCTACTTTTGTTCATTACATCAATACTACTCTGTTCTCTATTCTGAACTCTGAGAGCTACTTATCCACCCACATGGTTAATCTGCAGAAACCATTCTGAAAGGTTTGTTCCTTACCCTATAATCTTTGGTACTTTCTACCCATTTTGTGTCATCAGCTAAGTTAGATTTTTTAAAAAATGAAATAATTTATGCTAAATTATATCAATATATGATTTGGTTGAAGCTGTAAAATTCTAAAAATTCAGATTTAAGTAAATCCCCACTTTAAAATGTGGATTTTATATAATTTCATATCAGAGATTATAAATAGGTTTTAAATAGCACATTTCATATTTCATTTATTTGACAAATTGTCTTCTTATTATATTTTTATTATGAATATGGTTTAATGAATTTTATAAACAAATAGTTAATAGTCTTTAATCTTCTTTTCTCTGGGGTCTTTCTTCCCATTTTGGAAAGGCAATGAAATGAAGTGTTATTAACAATTTTAGAACAGAAGAACATGAAATGTGTTTTTGAGATACAAGCGTGAAATCTCCTGTATGTGACCTTTTTTGTATTCAATTTTTGGCGAGTGTCCATAGATCTCTCTCATAACATTTTCCCTGCTTTCTCTTCATTTTTAAAACAACTTTCCACTTAGAAAGTATTGCAGCCTATAACATGTTCACACACTTGCTGGCAACAAATCTGGTAGTCGCAGTCTTCACAGCTGACAGTTGCGGGGAGTTACATGTGTTACCCATCTCCGCTGTACTCTGAGGCTGTCTGTGCTGCTCTCCCTGCTGTCCATCCAGATAATGCATCAATTCCCCAGGGCCAGCTTGTTCTACCTGGAGATGGTTCATCACAGCCGGCAGTCTAATGTGTTGTAAACCCAATCCCCCCCCCCGCCCCACCCTCCCCCAAAAAATAAGTAAAGCAAGCCTGCCCTAACAGTAAGAGAGGAAGCTTATCCTGAACTCCATGCTGTGATGACTATACTGCTTGTATTCCTTATTTAGGAAATAGGATATTTCTGCATGAACACAGTCAGAGCAGTTACTGAAGCACAGACAGTCTTCAACATAGGATGTGATGGAGGTTAAAAGCCTCTGGCATAATTTAGCCACTGATGTCCTTATATGTTTCTTGCAAAGGGCCCCTTGAACATCAGCTTTCCCAGGTGCCTGAGTGGTGGGAAATATTTTACTCGGATGGACACAGATCTTTTAGGGCACTCTTACACTATTTCAGCCCTTTCATACTGTGTAAAAGAGTGGGAGTATGGATGACTATATACTCATTGCTTTCTAATTCACTGACTTTACAGAGGCAAAATGTACCTAGATGAGTTCCCCCCAAGGCATCTAAATAAGAAGTTTGACAATAAAAGCTGTGGACTGCTGAGCACATCTGGAAGATAAGTGCATAAATTGTAAAACAAATCCTACAACTGCATTTAATCTGTCCTACATATGTGCCAAAGTCTTTCCTCTTCCTCTGCTAATGCTTTCATAATTCAGGGCTGTAATTCACCTGGGGGTCGCTGGTGCTCTGTCAATGTTTAATTGCTCTAATTACTTAATTATCTGCTCTGGTGAAGTGGTAAAGCCTTGACATTTCACATTTTCCCTAGGAATATACATCTGTGGGATATATCAGTCTCTATATTTGGTAAATACAGGGAAAAATAATTCAGTTAATCCAGTCTTTCGGTGGCAATGTCTACATTGTTACTGATTCCTTATATCGGGCCACTGGGTCACTTGTTTTCTTAGCCTGTAGATCTTTGTGAGAGGTTTCCTCTTTAAAATGAATGTAGTTAGGTTTGAATTTGCTGGTGAAACAGGAAAGCTAAAGAAGATGTGTTGAGTGATATTTTTGCAGGCTAATCTAATTAAACCGGAAAGTTGCTTTACAGTAGGTTTCTTTGAATGATGGGTGAGAAGCATGGCCTCATCAAGCAAGTAAGCTATCTTGTGTGCAGACTATTAACTCAATCTTCAGAGATCATAGCAGTCACTGGTGAGTGACATTTTACGAAGAGCTGTGATGATGTGATTAAATCTGTCTTTCAAAAAATTGGCAAAAAATATATTTTTCTGCAATAAGTAAGTTTCTGTTTGCACATTCTCGATTTTCATTGCAAAAGCAGGGAAAGTAAGTTTCAGTCAGGTTAGGTTTTTGTGTAGTAAATGATTTTGTGGTAAAGGAAAATGAGAGATGAGTATCCTAAATGCTATTTCCTGTAAAGAATTATGTCTTAAATTTATCTTTTGTTTTTCTGTTACTTCTCTGAGAATGGGAAAGAAAACATTCAATGTTTGCTTGAATATTTTTTGAGAGCTGGGGGAAGCCACTTGTTAAATTGAAGGTACTAGAGAAAAATGCTTTATGAGGTAGTTATTCCTTCAGTTTTTGAAATTAAAATTACTGTTGAAAAGCTACAGAAAACTTTGTGTTAGAAAGAAAAAAACGGGTAGAAGAAAATACAGTTCTACTAACAATAGTAAAGTACTGCCTGTGCACTTACTGTAATGGGGACAAGAAACACTTATTTCTGTTTTCTTTCACTGGAGGCAAAGGAAGAGGATAATTTTATTTCATCAAGAAGATTTACTTGGATGATAACATTAAGGGGAGGGGCTGCAAAAAGCATTGCTTTGTAAGAAGAAAAATAATGTACAAGTTCTGTTCAATTCCTTGGAGAATTTCAGTGGTTGTAGTTGTAATTACCAACATTTGTGAAACCAAGCCAATAAGCTCCTGAAGATCTATGTCGCTCTCTCCCTCCCTTTTCTCTTCCTTCTCCCCTCTCTCTGTATGTAAGTAGACAGTTTGCCTGCTGTAATGGTAATCATACACTTTTGCCTCACATTAGCACCCTGTGTCATCAGAGAGAGAGAAGTAATTCTTTTACTGATGACAACTGTACAGTAATAAAGCTACAGGAGCAGTAAGAAAGCTTCTTGTGAGGGCTTAGCGTAGAAAATCTGCTGATTGTCTGGACAAGAGATATCAGATATAAAGACAATAAGTAATGCCAGAGAAGAAACTGAAAAATATGAAATCTTTCAGCCTTCACCAATACTGTTGTTGTTTAGGCCTGAGGAGCATGTTACTTGATGGCAAACTTAATTTTCTTACTCTCAATAAACAAGTGTGCTTTCTTGATAAAGCTCTGGGCTGGGATTGGTAAATGTACACCTGAAGCTTATCTAAGCCACTGAGAGATTTGCTGAGGCATCCTCAGAAAGGCACTTGTCCAGTCTATGTAATTTTTTTTTTCAATGTATTAGGGCATTATGTGTTGATGTGTAAATTACCTTCTAAAGACAGTCAATATTTACAGATGAAAAGTCTATATTAAGATGTAGATATTGTTATTTCCACTATTCATTACATTTTAAAGACTACTTTTTTTTTTTTTTTTTTTTTTTAAATTTAGCTATTGCAAATTCTACAGGCTAGCTAGGTTCCTGATGCAAATCTGAGATTTGTTGTGAGATGCAGAGAGGATAAAAAGTTACTTTTGTTGTTATTACCTCTAGGCTGGTGAACCTAGAAATGCTTTTGAACTCTCAGGTCTGACCACAGCTTGATTGGGGCAAGTCTTACTAGACACCAGCCCCCATCTTCTCTGCACTTTTATTTCTGTGGCGAAATGGCTCATGTGCTTACTTCCCAGCTTCCATACCCTACTTAGAGTAGGCATGTCTGGAGGCTGTGGTTTTGGGGGACAGTCAAGTTGATGAAACTCCTTGTGACTTCTGAAGGAAGTGGTTTTGCCTTATTGCCCTTGTACTACAACCATTGTGCAAATACAGATTCTTGTCTGATCCCATAATAAGCCAGTTCAGGGAGTTACACCAGCATAAAACTATTCATGTTTTCTTGCACGGTTATTTTTTTCTCCTGGTTTATCATCTGAAATTGGTTTATCCTTGGAATCCATTACAAATTGTATCCTGCCAAGAAAAAAATGCAGAGAATAGCAGTAAGCTCCATTTCTACATTCAGTTTATAGCAAGATCTGTAAAGGAAAGTAATAATAATAAAAAAAGAACTAAGAAGATATTGATTACTGTGCTATTTAAAAAAAAAAAGGAAAAGAAAATCTTGTACATTTTTTTGTGTGTGTGCTTGCTTTTTAAAGTGAAACCTATGTAAGAATGTCTTTTTAAATAACCTAGAGTGAAGTTGTAGATTAGGAAAAATGTTATTGAGAGTGTAGTAGGCCATGTACAAGCTTTAGATGGCATTTTTCCAACAAAGTTATTTACTGAGGCACTTTTTCCTTTGAGCTTCCTTAATTTAGTCTTCTCATTTCACTGTCTGGAAATGGCTTAAAAGGATCCAAAGCTATTGGTTCTTCCTGATACTGTGTTGCAGTAGGTAAACTCAGGAATGTGAACACATGGATCTGCATCTGATGAAGCAGTGGCATTAATGACTCTTAACAGCAGCATTGTGTTCTTTGCATCCTTCCCATCTGGCAGGTGTGGGAGAGGAGGAGGAGGTGGCCTGTCACAGGTGGGTCTCTACAAAAGAAGAGTGAGACAAAAATGGTAGGCTTCTTACACAAACTGATCCATTTTCTCAGGGTTCCTACTCCCACACCTCCTAGTGTATTTTTATTAGGAGCTGTCTGCTTATTTTCATTATCGGTCTAATTCCTTAAGAGGCCCTGTTAAGATGCATGGATCATGCAAGGACAAAATTTAGTAATACTCTAAAAATAGGATGAGTGCTAAAGGGAAGGATCCTTCTCATATTGTATACTGTGTAAACTCAAACTACTGCATAGCAAGTTTTCTCTGAGCCTAACAATACTATATTGTATCCATCCAAGTGGTGGACTTGGTAATGTTAGGTTAATGGTTGGACTGGATGATCTTAAAGGTCTTTTCCAACCTAAACTATTCTATGATTCTATACTCCCTGAGAGGATATCAGCAAAATCCACAGAACTCTTTTTGTTTGACTTTCTCCTCTCCCTTGCCCCAGCTTTCTTTTAATTTTTGCTTTACATTAAAATAATTCCCTGAGTTTTCTTGCAATATTTCACACTAGCAAACTAGCCAACCAAAAAAAGTTGCTTGATAGCAGAATTAACTGTAGAAAAAAGATGAATATTCAAAAATGCTGTGATTTATTGTGCTGTGGGAATGAATGTCAGTGGGTATAATTTTTTTCTCTTTTGTGCTGAGTGCAGGAATAATTCATTTCACTGTTGGTTGAGAGTCCATTTTATGCAGCTCTTTAAGACATTTATATATAAACTGCCAGGATTCAATGTAACATCTCAGTTATGGTTGTGATTTATGAGTTTGTTTTAAAAATTATGAGGCGTGTCAGCCTTCAGTTGCATGTACTCAACAAGGCCACCCTAGTAAATGGCTCAAAGAAAAATCTCAGCTTAGGGTACACTTTATATATGCCTTCTCTCTCTGCTGTACAAATGCTGAATGTGAGTATTGTAAGTGGCCTTTAGTTTCAAAAAGAGAAATAAAACCAAACTGCAGCTCCAAATCAGTATGCTCTTATACCACTGCTTTTAACTTTCATGATTTGTAATGTTTGAATTAATTCCACAAGGCTAGCTTGTTGATGAAAAATGTATTACATTTAGAAGGTGGGTTTTAATGAGACACCAAAAGAGTTTAAGCACAATCCACACTGGCCTTTTCAGCTAGCAGTGCTGTGTTTTATGTTGTGCTGGTGACTTTTGTAACAGTGCTGATTTTTATTACATATGTAGTTGAAGCTTAGTAGACTAGAATGAAATTATTTCAATAAACAGACTGTTTTTGTTATGAGTTTTCCTGTTTTCTCTTGGCATGCCTAGTTATTGGTTGGGGGTTTTTTTTTGAGAAAGGTTTTGTTAGTTTTCACCCAGATTAGTTATCTTCCCAATTCCTTTGACTATGCCAAAAAAAAGGGCCGGATTTTCATTATAGATGCAAAGAAATCTGTGAGAAAGCAAATGCTTTGAAATAAAGCCTAATTGTTATGGCTTCATCTTGCAAGTGAAAGATGTGACTTAAATTCTTCTTTCAAAGCTGACATTGGCACAGAAGCTGCACTCTGAACAACCACTTAGATTTCTGGGCATTTAGGAAAAAGACTCCCTTTTGGTCTTGCAGATAAAAGTGGTTGATCTTGCTGAACACAGAGCTGTTGAGCCCACTCTTAGCATGTGTGCAGATAGGGAATTTCACAGTGCTCACACAGTTTGTAAGTTCCTCATGGCAGTGGCTGGGGAGCAAACACTGGCAAGGAGGTAGCACTTCCAGGAAGAGACACTGGTGACTTTGAGTCACCCTTTATCAGGAAAGCAAGCAGCTTTGGAAGATCTTTTAGACATGTGGGACGAGAGGGAGTGTAATTTTCTCAGATTTATACAGGCAAACTCTGTTTAGGCTTCATTTTAGGTACTTTGTGTGCTGTTCTTGAGCCTGATGTGGTAGTCTAGGGTAGGCTTGGTAGCTAGGGATCAGCTTCTGATTAGAAAGCACGAAAGAGCTGTTATAAGGCACACAGGGTTTTTGATATTGTTCCTTCCTCTACTTCTGATAGTCCATCAGACTAATTAAATCAACTCAACTTTGCAGCTTCTGATAATGTTTAGAAAGATTTAATTTGTTTATCTCCTATTTGTTTTGAAGTTACTTGCCACTACTGGATACTTCTTGCATTAGTTTCTGTTATAGAACTCAATATTCGGTGAAGATCTTGAACATGCGGTGATGATCTTAATAAATAATTACACTTTTCTATCCTGCATTTTTAATGGCTTGTTTGTTTTGAGAATAGTTCATTTTCTTTATAAAGTAAAGCAAAGGATACTCTTACTTTTCCTCTAGCTAGATGTCCTTCTCTGTTCCATTTTAATAGATGGCCTCTGCTGAATTTCTTTAACTGATCCAAATGAAGGATCTTAATATGGTATCGAAAGCAAGGAAGAGTGAGAGGGAATTAAAGGATTGTTAGCATACAGCAAGTCACTGGAACTGAAGATACTTTGCAATCATTTCCTTGATTGTCCCTTTGGGAAAGAATCATATCTGTTTGTTTACCTAGCATGCTCTTAGCTCAGACCTCTTAGGATTTAGTGAATATTGGAAACAGCAATGTGTGGAGGCCAGATATATGCTAGAAGGATAAGAATGCTTGCATTTTGCCATGGGAAGTGGAATTATGTCTCAATCCTGTGCACAATAAGCTATTTATCATGCTCAGAAAGCAGCAGTAGGTAACAAACTTGAAACCTTTGCAGCCAGGAGACTGTTTATATCTCTCCAACATTATATTTGTGAAGAAATTATTCTTACCATCATGTCCTGTTGTGTTGTGGTTTACTGTGGAGTGCTTCAGTCATTTCATATTATATCTTGTTGTATTTAATCTAGGGGAACGGATGTATAATAATTTGGTGTGCCAAATAAAATGATACATTTCTGAACTCCTAAGTTTCTGTTTCCTTTAGCCTGTTTGAGATGGTTTCATGTTTGTTACGAAACTGCTGGCCCTTTTAAGGGAAAGAGGTCCAGCCTGATTGGGGATCCAGTGATTTTTTTTAAAGGCTAGAAATAGATCAGCTATATGGATTATGAGTAGGGGGGGAGGGCTGGGAGCTTCTGGCCAGCCAGGTATGAATCATAGAATAGAATCATAGAATTGTTTAGGTTGGAAAAGACCTTTAAGATCATCCAGTCCAACCATTAACCTACACTACCAAGTCAACTCTAAGCCAATCAAGGGTAGACTAGACTAAACCATGTCCTGAAGTGCCACATCTACCCATTAATGAAGCGGTTATTGGAAGCTGTTCTGATGCAAAGTGAAGGGATTCTTATTTAAAATACCTGTGAGAAACTCTGAAACAAGATATGTCTTTCAGGCAAAAGGTGTCTAGAGTGGAATCCTATTGTGGGGATATTTGGGCTCTTGAAGAAGATCTCAGGCTAGGCATGCACTATTTCAGTTTATTATGACAGAATTAAATACAAAGTTCTGTGGAAAGGACTTGAATCTAACTCTGTGTATGATACCACCAAGTTCTCTGCTAAAGTTCGCTGCTAAAAAAGGCCAGGTACTACAAGGTCACTTAAAAATAATGTTGTCAATGTGTTTAAAAAACAAAGTAGTTTCTTCTACGGGAGGCGTTGTTTCTAAATAATAATAATAATAATTAAAAAAACCCCAAACCTTGCTAATGATTTAGAAGATGGCATGAAATAAGTAATTAAATTTGCTATTTATATTAAACAGAGAATGTCAAGACAAACAATGATGGGAACAGAACTAATGGGAGTCTTGAGAGATCTGAAGTATGGGTAGAAAACAAATGAGATTCAACAAGGAAAAATGTAGTGTATTGCACATGTGGCATAATAATTCATAATCCAACATGCAGATTTAAAAAAAAAAAAAAGGGGGGGAAAACACTCAAACCCGTTAATGAGCAGTAGTAGTCCCAACAATTTTAGCTGAAATATGACAGGATTGAATGAGACGGGAAAACAGCATTATGTAAGAAATGATGCCAATGATGTCTTTTGTGTCATGAGGAAACCTTAAGATTTTCATCACTGATACAAGTGTAGCATATGGGTACGGAAATGGAATATATCTTTAGACGATGAAGGTTTTCTTGCCTGAAGAAAGTATTAAAGGCATTAGATTTGTTAGATGATAGTTCAGGGATCAATACATTTCTAAAAATATTAAAATATTAGTATCTTTTGTTTTGCTTGGATTCTATAGAGGTTGTTAAAGTTGCATTTATGTTGACCATTAAGAAGAAGTTCCTAACTGTAGACTTTATTAGTGTGTGGAATGATCTACAGTAACAAGTCAGTTATTTAAAAACAACCTGATGGTAGCCTGAACAAAACTGTGGGCAATAGGACATACAGAACTATCTTTTATTTGAAGAATTAGGAAATATGTCTTGCATTTTACAGGGTCATAGAATAACTTAGATTGGAAGAGGTCTCTGAAGGTCTAGTTCAACTTCCACTTCAAATCAGGGCAATGTCAAAAATGATCAATCCTTTAAAAAATGGATGATTTCTCCTCCATCCCCTTCTTCAGAAAATTTCCAGTGATGATGTTTCCATAACATTTCTGGGAAAGTTGTTCTATTGCATAACCATGCTCTGTGAAAATGCCCTTAATGGCATGCTTTAACTTTTGTTCAGCCCTGAAGTGGTCAGGCAGTTGGACTGGGTGATCCTTGTAGGTCCTTTCCAACTGAAATATTCTATTATATTCTAAAATTTGTTTGTCTTATACTTACTTGAAATTTTCCTTGTTGTAATGCGTGTTCATCACATCTCGTCCTATTGTTCTGTGTATCTGATCACGAACTATAAGAAGCTAACTGTCTAATAACCAATTAGGTAGCTGAAGGCCACAACTGTTTCCCCACTCAGTCTTCTCTCCTTAAGGGTAAGAAACCCAGCTCCCTAATCTCACCATATAGTCGTACGCACAAGCCTCCTAAGTACCTGCCAGACTACTCCAGATGTGGCCTCAGAAGTACTATGAGGAGGAAAATAGTAATTTCCTTTGACCAGCTGGCTATGTTCTTGCTTATGTAGCCCAGTTTTCAGTTAGCCTTCATTGCTGAAAGGCTGAAGATGTAGTGTTGTCCACTGAGACCCTCACTTTTTTTTTTTTCTCTCTCTCTCTCTTCATACCCCCTCCCCCCACCCTCCACTCCTCAGAGCTGCTGCCTAGTCGCCAAGCACATTGTACAGTTGCTTGGGGTTATTCCATCCCAAGTGCAGGGCTTTGTTGAACTTTATGAGGTTTTTATGGGCCTGTACTTCCACCTTATCAGTGTCCCTCTGAATAAACCTGACCTCCAGTGTATCAACTGCTCCCCAAGTTTGATGTCATTCACAGACTTGACAAAGCATATTTGTGTTTCCACAATGAGGTCTCATAGTTTTTAAACACAGCTGGTGGAGCTTACCTTCCAGCCACTCGTACAGATTCCATACTAAGATAGGATCCAGATAGTATTTCTGTTGCTGAACTGCAAAATGTTATTCGTATGTCATCCTTTATTTGGACTCTTATTGATCAGTGCTGCTAGATTTTAGAACAGAATAGAAGAGAATAGTTCAGTTGGAGGGACTTACAGTGATCACCTAGTCCAACTGCCCTGACCACTTCAGGGCTGACCAAAAGTTAAAGCATGTTATTAAGGGCATTGTCCAAATACCCCTTAAACACTGACAGGCTTGGGGCATTGACCACCTCTCTAGGAAATATGTTCCAGTGTTTGATCACCCCCTTGGTGAAGAACTGTTTCTTAATGTTGAGTTTGAACCTCCTCTGATGAAGATGTAAATCATTCCCACATGTCCTCAGGAAGCTGTAGAGAGCAATGAGGTTTCCCCTCTGCTTCCTTTTCTTCAAACTAGACAAACCCAAAGCGCTTAGCCGCTCCTCATAGGACATTCCTTCCAGCCCTTTCACCAGCTTTGTTGCCCTACTCTGGATGCATTCAAGGACCTTCACATCCTTCTTATATTGTGTGGCCCAGAACCACATGCAGTACTGAAGGTGAGGCCTCATCAATGATGAATACAGTGGGATAATCACCTCTTCTGGCCAGCTGGTTATACTGTATTTGATGCACCCCAGAATGCAGTTTGCCCTCTTGGCTGCCAGGGCACACTGCTGACTCCTATTGAGCCTGCTGTCAACCAGATACCAGAATACTTTCTCCCAAACATCCATCCACTTTTTTGAAGTTCTCTTTTGCTTCTTACCTTATTATTCCATAAATAGAGTATTGCTATGTGTCTAAAATATAGGATTCCACCTATGCTATTTCCTGAAAAAAGCCAAGAAAATTATGTAGTATTTTCATTTTATGGAAACTGGTCACTTCACAGCTCTGAGTTGCTGAATGTTATAACTTATTTCTTTCCTTTTGGTATTGCACTTTCAGAGTAAGGTTGCTGTTCCATGGTGGACTTTATTGGATAATAATGCTGTGACCAAGGTATATGGAAAATTAAAGGAAGTATTTGACATAAACATGAGTCCTGCAAATTATTTAAAATTCGTGTAGTGTGTGCCATTGTTATTTTTGATAAGTGCCCTCTACAGAATTATCTTCATATTCTTATTACTGTTTTATACAACATAAAATTTTGGATGTTTCTATCTCTAAGTTGTACAAGAGAAGAAAGAGCATATCTTAGGTATGTTTCAAAGCAACACTGTCAATGGGCAGGGGAATTTTAAAGAAGTATAAAGTACTTTGTTGGTTTACCTCAGTCAGAAGTACAAGGCTTACGGTTTGTGGAAAAAGTATATTTTTAATGAAAGGTGTATTTCATGGTTTTTAACTGTTTGTGAAAGCAATCTAGTCAATAGCAATGAAGAAGTAAAGTCCTTTTTTCCTATGTGTATTTACAGTGGCTAATGTGTTCTGAATAAGTGCTTATGGAAACTGCTAAAGGGGCATCTAGTACAAGCTCAGAATAGCTTCCGTTATCCTGTGTCTTTTGTGCTACCGAAGAACTGACTTTATGTATGGCAATTTTTTAGCTATTTTTAGTAGTTTTGCACATTCAGTAATAACACATTTAGTGTGCATTTTTATTAACAATTTGCCTGCAGGAGACTCCAGTTACAAGTCAGTTGTTAGGATTAAATCTTACTGTGTCTCCATTCACAGAACTGGCTATAGCTGTGCTAATAGAGTATTATCTTCTAGCAGCTTTTTAATGGAGGCACTGGTAGCTCTATTTGAAGTGAGTAAAAGAAAGAACAAATGGGTTCATTTTTTTCCTGACATAGTTCTCTCAGCCAACTCAAGAGACAGGAAGATTTATTAGGCAATACAAAATCTGGTTCTGGCAAGTCAAGAAAATTCCCATTGGTTTTGATTCATCCTTAGTTTATGTTATTCTTTTAATCATTCATTTAATCATTGATTTATTCAGTAGAGATTTCAGTCAAAACTCCTAATTTTTTTTCTTGAAGATAATTACTTTGTGCAGTGTTATTTAACTTTTTGTGAATATCTAAAAGTTTAAATTTCTGTGTGTATGTTCTTTTTTATATTTTTTTTTTTGTCTTTTTAAAGGTGTGCTTTGTACTCTAGTAACCTCATTTTTTCCATCCAGCTTTATCTTTGCTTGACAACTGCAGGGATGATGTTCCAACAATGAAGAATAATGGACAGTTAGTTGGATTTTGACAAGAATGGATCAACCAATAGCAAAAATAATTTACTTTCTTTTGACATAAATGTGTCAAATACTGAAAAGTATTTGACTGCTGCCAAAGCTAGACTGGTATTAAAAACTTTGTATTGACTTGCACTTTCACAAAGAAGTTCAAGTGAACTTTTATCCTAAGTTTGTCTAAACAGTGTTTTCTTTCTAGGTCTTATATTAATTAATTATTTTACACTATTTTTACAGTTCATTGTAATTTTTAATTGGAAAAGAGTTTCGTGTTAAATCTAAGAAGGTGTTTCCCTACTTGAGTTCTATTATGGTTTGGGTTTTTTTTTAACCTTTTCTTTTCCATTTCTTTCATAAAGAATCTTTTATAAGCAGGAAAAAAAGAATTAAATACTATTTTTCATGTCAAAGTTTGATTAATTTTCTTTAATATGAACAATTCCCTTTTAGCACTGTTTCTAAAATCTAAGATTGAAAAAATAAAAAGACTCCTTAGCTGTGCTGGATTCAATTCCTAAATGCATTGGAAGATTATGATCTGTGGTGTGTCTCCAATTTTTTCCGCTTCCACTTAAAGTGTTCGGAATGAGAGACCACTGCTCTGGTTTCCCTACAGAAACATTTACACAGATGGGTATCTCACTGTCTAAAATCTTTCAGCTGCATATTTCTCTATATTCCTTCTCACTGTTTTTAGCTGTAGTTTCACATATAAGGAATGTCAATTACTCATCATGGGCCAAATTATATTTATTTACTTGAACTAATGTAAATAGGTAGATGGTTGCACAATCTTTTGAAATGTGTCTGGAATGTATGTTTTACCTTAGTCTCAGTAAACATACACAAACTAATTCAGATGGGAAAAAACCCACCAATGTTTCTAAGATCTATATTGTAAATCTGAAGTCTTCTGATTGCTTAAAATAGGTCTAAGTTTGGTCAGTATCCAAAAAGGTAGTTCTGCCCTTTCTATTGCTTTTGTTGTTCTAGAGGTTGCATACTGAATTAGATCAAGGAACACAGGAAACAGTTTGACCGGAACAGAAAAAGATGTTGGGTTTTGGTCAGCTGAATATGTTATTTTACCCGACCTGTAAACTGTAATAAGGCACAGAGGACAGAGAAGAAAGCTGAGGAAAAAGCAGATGTGAGTCAGTGGGACTTTCCTATTTGTCACCACGCAGGTAGGTTTAAAATGATCCTGAAACTACAGCTTTATCGTTGAATGCTTTTTGCAGCATCTGTTACCAATATGCTGGAATTAGGTTTTTATTTGCTCACTTATGCTGGAATGATGTTTCAATATGGAATGTACTTTCATTTCCCTTGTTTGTGTTTCTTGAAAAAAAAAACAACTGTATTTTGATAGTAGCAGCAGAGAGATTTTTGGAGACTGATTTGGAGAGGTATGGCAAATGGTGATATAGCCTCCCACAGTAAATTAAACAGCACTGCAGTTGGGGAATTCTGTGGCTCGGGGAAATATTACAAGGTGTTATTTAAGCAACAGGGTTTGTTTGCGTTAAAATTAGGTTAGCGTTGGAATCTGATTCCATAAAATGTGAGATAGATGGTAAAGTGTCAACATAAAATATTTTGCAGAGCAAGTCCATGATTACTGAAGCAATCTTTTGATACTTTTGCTTCCTGTTTTTAAGGAAAGATTTCTGTGGGTGGTGGGTTTTTTTGTTTTGTGGTTTTTGGTTGGTTGTGTGTTTTTTTTTTTTTTTTTTTTTTTTTTTTTATATATATATATATACAGGCAGACATTTATTTTGCTGCCTAACATAGAAATGTAACAATCTGTAATAATCCTCAATATACTCAACAAAAACATACCTGAAGTTATAGTGTTAAAAGACTGTCTTACAGAATAGATGCTTTTTGTCTGAGGTGCCTTACCATTTGCCAAAAGACAGCCAACAGTCTGCAGCCACAACAGACCATCACTGATAGCAGTGAAGTGCTAGCGATATCTGCAAGCAGAGAGTGGCAATCTGTTGATACGGCTGCCTGGCGTACTTGGTACTATTGTAAGTTTGAATATCTCTTTTTCACTGTCCTTTCCCACTCCACATTCAACTTCAGATTTATTTGGGTTTTTTTTGCATCAATAGCAATTTCTTCTAAAATTTCTCCTTTATCAAATACACAGAAAGACTTTGGGAAGCTTTCAGTCTCTCCTGAAGTAGGACCATATCCCTAACATGTTGTAAGACCAAGAGTATAGAGGAGCTATCCAAAGGTATGAGAGGCTGCTGTACCAGCTGGCAAGTTACCATTCTGACTTCCAAATTTAAACTGTGTGCTGCACTGTGTCCCTACGTGCAGTCTTTTTTTCAACACTTTATTCTTGTGGGGCTAACTTGTTAACTTTCCCAGAATGGCATGATCAGTGGATTTTGACAGCTGCCCCTTTAACAACTGCTATGAAGCTGACCACTGAACTTCTGGCTTCCTGTGCATCTGTTGTTGGTCAAAAAGATCAAGCTAAGCATATGGAGAGCCTTACTTAATGTACTTTAATAACTGGCATTAATTAGCACCTTCCAGTACAGCTGATCAAATACACACACATGCACACACCCTGAGTTATTCCTAATTTTAATTAACATATTTATGAGTGATAGGTCATTGAATTTCTGTCATTAATTAGTTGAAAAGCATCTGTTGGGAACACTGCTATGTGTTTGGCAAAAGAAGGAAAATGTACAAAGAGGGAGGGACTTTCATGAGTAGAATCTAGGCAAAGAGTGCATCAAGATACCAAACCAAATTTATTTCAAGTTTAATCTTTGGTACATTTACCTGAGATACAGAAAAATATCCTACTGATTATGGACTTACTGACAGTACGTGATAGTACAAGGTTTTTGTTGGATAAATATATAGGTGAAATAAAACTGAATGGATTTATGGGTCTTGATTCTTCTTGTGTAAGCAGAATATGTTTTTGCCTGGTAGCTGCTGTTGGTCAGGCCATCCAAAATCACACTGGCTGAGGTGAAGTAAGAATGAGGGATTTCCTGGTAGAAAAGACCCTTCCCCAAATTGTTCCTCTGTTCTTGGCTCCTTGCTCCTGCCATCCTTTCTTTCTTTTGGCATTTAAAAATATTTGAGAAGCTGGTACATCAGGATGTCTTGCTATATTTTGTATTGAGGAGAGGAGCAAAATGTGATAAGAAGCAAATACTCTCCTGCAGAATTCGGCTTAACAGTTTGTGCTGTTTTCTGTGACTAGCAATGTGCAGTGGTGGACCACAGAGTTTCAGTCAGCCACATGGTGCTTTGAATAGTTTGCCTGTGTTCCTGTGCTATGACATCTGTTCCCAGGTAATTGTCTTATCCTTACGGAAAAAGGGGAGAGGGTGGGTGAGAAGCCTTGCCTTGCAAGTGATTTGTTTCCAAAGTACAGCAAAATGATCATACATATAGGAAACAATATTACTCCTACTTGTTGTTTTGTAGAGGTTTTTTGTTTGGTTGGTTTGGATTGGCTTTTTAATGAACTGATCTACCCTTGATCCTGAGAAGACTATAAGAATGGATTTCGCAAGTCATAATTTGGGTACATAACCTACCTTCTATTTAAATCTCTTATTTAATCTTTTATCTAAGTCTTTTTTAGAAATCTTTGTATGTAAATGTAAGGATTTGAGCCTTAATGAAACTATGCTCTTATGTTTAGTTAGTTTGTTTGTTTCTTTTTTCTTTCTTTTTTTTTTAATGGTCTTGAAAATAGTTTCCTCTGTATTTCTGATTAGTTCTCACATGAAAAGTTTAAATATTCAAAGGAAGATGTAGGAAATGTGGTCACAAGCTTTTTTGTGTGGTGGTTTGGTTTGTTTTTTTCTTCTTTTTCCCCAGGGATTGATTTTTATTGAGAAATAATCCTTTTGTTTTTCTTCTGTGTATATCAGGGTTTACTTCTAATCTTGGAATCCAAAGCCTGTAAAATTGCTTTAGATTTATTTTTTAATTTTCTTTTGCAGATTGTCATGGCTTTCTAACATCCGATTCAATATTACTTAAACTGTAGTTTTAATATTAAACATCTGAGAAAGATGAGTTGAGATGTTCACAGTAATGTTTATTCCTAAAAAAAATGTTAGTGATGTTATTTTCATTCTCTGAACTGATTCCTTTGTCAATATTTGCAGAGTTTGTTACTGTCACCAAGTAAGGAAGAGGGAAAAAGGAGAAGCTGTATTAGGTGAAAAGGTGAATAACTTAGATTTTTCCAGTGTTTATCGTGTACTTTATTAATCTGTGAATGAACCCTAGTTAAAAGCACAGAATTGTAACAGATACAAATTAAGAAGGGATGTCTTATGGATAAAATCCAAGTTTGTGATCCTTAAAACCATAATAGCAGACCTGGCCATAGGCTTCCTGCTGTCTTAGACTCAGTAAACTCCTCTTACTCCTTTGCATTTCCTTCCTCTTTCTGTCTCAGTCACCTGAAACAGTAACACCTTTCTGCTTCTCATCTAGGATGGTCACTAACTTACATGTCCAAACTAAAAGATTTTCTCTTGTTCTGTTACTTTGGTGTTTTTTTTAATTCTCTCCCATGAAATACATGAGCATGACTGAATACTGAGTGGGAACCCAGAGCTGCAGTTTACATCACATAATTTTTTTGCAGCTTCCAAAAAGGGCTGCAACAACACAGTGTGCCCAGTGCTGTCTGGGCACATAGGGTCTGAGTGTACTTAGGGTTGAGTAGAACCTTCTTTTTTGAGCAATAGGATATATTGTCTACCGAACTTTGATGGAAACATGTAAATACTACTATACTGCAGTGAATGTGCTGCTGTATGGTTTTTGGCATCTTTTCCTTTAATGTAACCATTTCCAATTATGAGTTGAATCATGTCTGCTTGGTATTCACTGAGAATATTTCTTTTCTTTCTTTTTTTGACAGAAGAAGTTAGACACACAGTCCCAGTGATGTAAAATGCTTGTCAACAGAACTAGCTTCTGAATGTCCTTAATGTCAAACACAAGGAAGTCTATTTAGAAAAATGCTAGAGAAAAAGAAGACTTTTGAATCTTTAATTCAGCTTAATCTTAGTGCATTTTGTAAAACGATCTCAGAAGTTTCATAGCTCATTCAGCAAACTGCTAAATAATCTCAAACTTTTCTTGGTTTCTGAAATTACTTGCAAAAAATACATTTCTTCCCCTTGAAGTCCAAGCTCATGTATCTCCTTTTTCCAGCATCATCAAAGAACAGGATAGAGCAGACAAGTAGACAAACAAAAACATGTAGTATTTAGTGTTCCAATTTGTACTGTATTTCCTGAGTCAGTTCATAAGTTAGCTACCTCTTTTGCATGGCCATAAAGCTAGGAAAGAATTAAAGTTTAAATTATATAGTCATAGGATATTACACTGAATAATCTTTGAGTAACAACTTTACAAAGAAATCCTTAAGTTTTTTGAGGATTGTCTATTCTATTTTGTCTATATTCTTGCTATATTCATGTTGGTGTTTTTAAATTTTCCATAACTATGTAGGCTTTAAGTCTAGTAGAGATTATAAAGATCATTTAATCAATACTATGATCAATATGCTTTGCTTCCTTTGGAAGAAGAAAGAGACAACCAACTTGTCTAGTAAAAGCCAGTGGCCAGTGTTAGCCAATATCTGTTTTCTGACTTCTTATTACAGATTTCTCTGCTAAGACATGGAGGGTGAGGAAAAAAAATCATATATTTGAAAAATGCTCTTTTTGTGGGTCTTGGCACAGGGTCATGGTTAGGTTAAAGACATTATTACTTTTCAAAAAATCTCTGTTAATGTTTGACTTTCTTCACAGAGTTTCTGGTAGGTAACAGGTTCTATAATTTCTTGTCAGGATTTCCTTGGTTATATTTAGTCATACATCAGAGGGAGCTAAATGTGCTCCTCTTGGAAACCTGGGATCAATAGGTGGTTTCAGAGCTGATTAGGTGAATCTACCAGCCTGGTAAACCTGCTTATGAAATTTGGCTTATAGAAAATATATGAGTGCTAATGATGGGAAAGGTATCTTACTGGCTTTGGCTGCAAACAAGTGATGGAAGACTCATGTATTTTTCATGTTTTCTTAGAAGTCTGTTACCTGAATTTTGGTGAATAGCTTCCATCCTCTCTGGCTCTTGCCAGCCCTTTTGCTGCCTCATGTAGTCAAACCTATCAGCTCAGGCAGAGGCTGCTCTCTCTCCCTTCTAATCATCCTGCTTTGAAACTCTGTGTCTAATGAATTATTGTTATGCTTGTTTTTGTACCATGAGGAAAATAAGCGTGAAGCTGTGAACCTGCTATCCTTGGACGTTGTCCAATGACTTCCTCAAAATAGGTCTAACCCTAACAGAATGGATTTTTCTCACTTTGTCACACATGCTTTTACTGTTGTATTACTTAGGTTAAACACATGCTCTGTCTATATGGCTATAGCATGCAGCTTTTAAACTTGCTCATTGTCTTTCAGATCACTAAATTAATATCCATCTTATTCAGCTTTTGAATGTTTGTCACTCTACAAAAGGCAGTTTTCTCTAGCTAGCGATAATTAGATACCTGGTTAATGTGCTCTATTTACGCATTATTAAGATTTAATCCCAAAGCAACAATACCGTCTCTGCTGATGCACGATGAAATCCCCATAGCACGATGAAATCCCCGTACATATTCCACTCCATTAGCTTTCCTAATAATTTTAAACCAATTGCTCTAAAGACTTCTGGGTGTAATTCCTGTAAAATACACCATTCCCTACCCTCTTCCCCACCCCCCCTTTAAAAGGTGTGGTCATTATCTTTCTTTTTCAATCTTGGACATTGCTGACTTGTCCGCTCTGTACCCAGCTTACACTGTGGGAGGCTAGCTGGAAAGTTTCCAGTTTCCTTGGTCAACCACAGGGGATACGCATGCCAGGGTAATGAGAATGAACGTGCTGCTGGTCCCCAGAGACATTCTAGCACTATCTGTGAAGAAATGTTATGAAAGAGGCTAGTGTTTGCATTTTTAAGTTCTGCTTTGGTTGGATAGATAAGGAGAAAATAACTGTCAATATCTGTAAAGCTAGAGAAGATCAAAGACAGTCAGCAGGCTGCTGGAAATACTTTAGAAGCAAAGGTAAGAGTTTGGGTTATTTTCAGGTCAGATAAAGTACACAAGGAATTCTGGGAATTTTTTGTTAATATAAATGAGGCTTTATGATTGACTAGCATGTGAATACAACGTGATAAGGAGATGCTTTTATTCACATCTTTAGTTATGACTTTTAAATACCTCTGTCTGTCTGTCTGTGTGGTAGTAAATGGTGTGCCAAGACACCAGTGATGTGTATTGGCTCAGTATTTCCAAAGAGAGTTTAAAAGGGCTTAGAGAACTTGCAGTGCGAATCCAGAATATTTCTGAGTAGGCTTCAGAGCAGAAGACACAGTGGTCATATAGATGTTGTCCGAATTGCTTTGATGTCCTTGTAAAGTTTACACCCTAAATACTTGCATACTGCACGTTGTTGGGATGCTAATACGCTTGTTCCTTTCAAAACTTGATTCCACTTTATATCTAGCCACATGCAGTTGTTGGTTTCATTTCTAAATGGATTTATGCTAAAAAGTTAGAGAGTTAAATTTAAAATAAATTAAATAAAGTAAAAAATATTAAAAGTAAAATAAAAAAGTTAAAGCTGCAAGTCTGCCAACTGGTAAATTTATTTCAAATTTGCTACACAGATGTTTTCAGACATTAAAGAAGCAATAAGCACTTATTCATCAGTCTCATATGCGAAACCTTTCACATATGCACTAATTTACCCTCTAAATCATGCCTGTTAGCTTTCTATAAACACAGCCTTGTGATGAGATGCTGGGACTCTCTCTGTTGTTAGCATTATATATCCTGAATTTGGTTCAGTTTTGTGATAAAAAGTAATAATACGAAGTGATGATTTTTGAGACAAAGCCACTCTGGAAATAAGTGCTTAGTTTCAAAATCTCTCTATATTTCATAAAATGTTGTGAGGTGCATTTTATATTCTTCATTGCTTGTGCTCAAGGGTCTTCTGTAAGTGGTTTGTCAGAAAACTGTTGCTCCATACAGGAAGTACGCGGTGTGAATATGTTTTTACTATGAAGTTTATGAATGTCCCATTAGATGCTGTAAATATAGCAAATGTTTTTTATGATTCATACCAAATATACCAAACATCTCAGTGTGAAAACTTCAGTGGTGTTTGTAGTGAAAAAGAGGCATTTTATTACCCAAAGCACTTAAACATTAACTAACTGATGAATGTCGTTAGCATGGGTGTGGGTGGTGTGTAAGGTCTTATTCTTACCCTTTTCTTGCTTTAGCTAAATACTGTGAGTGAGACATACAAGCAGAATTGTTTTATTAAAATATGACTTTCACAGTTATGAAGAGTGTAATAATTTTTAAACCTTGTGTAACAAACGTTAAAATAGTGCAGAGACTTGTACTGAAGGGCAGAACATTATCTATCTGAAAGGAACATTTGATGTGAAGAGATTTACAATTATGAAGTATCAAGGTTTAAAAAACTTTAATAGACATTTCCTCTAAATGTTTTTAAGCTGTTAAACAAGATTCATCACAACAAAAACTTGATAGAAAGGAAGAATTGATAATTTGAGAAATGCAAATTAACCAGCAAAATGACTTTTTTAGTTAAAATATTGATTTAAATAAAAAGGTATAATAGCTCAGAGAATGTCTTTCCTTCATCCAAGAATCAAATCTGAATCTGTCCCTAGTAATGTCAGAAATAAACGTTTTTTAGTAGATGTTTGCTATAGCAACGCTTTCTCTTCCCTTCACAGAAGAATTATTTTTTTTACACTTCATTTTCAGCCAGCACAGAATCCTCAGCACTTTTTCTGAGAGGTAATTGCACAGGAAAGGGAAGCTATAAAAGTAGTCTAGGATAGTAAAGCCTACTCCACACTCTCTTGGGAATTTTCAAATAGGTCTCCCTAGGCAGAATGGCTGTTTTCAAGTTTCATTGAGTATTAGAGCCTTTGGATTTGAGTTTGTAGTATATAAGCTAGGAACTTTATTGCTTAGTTTATTTTATATCAATTATTTCTTTGTCTAATATAAACACTTATAGTATCACTTTTTGGGAGAAAGAATGAACCAGTAGAAGCTTGTATTACAGACCATGAACTTTACTGGAAAATTGTTCTTCCAAACAGAATGCTGTTTATGGCAAGTTTCATCTGCCTGAAAGCTGGGGTTCCTCTGTTCGACCTATTTTCCTCAAGTATTTTTCAGTTCTAGGTCTAGAAAAGCTAATTGCCAAGTCTATTTAAAACATTCTCTTATTGGCAGTAAACCAATGATTGCAAGCTGGAATGATCTTCTGTTTTGCTTTGTGGTTTTTTAGTTTTTTATTATTATTATTATTTTTTAGTTTTTTAGTTTTTTTTTAAAATACTACAATAAATATTTTATTTTTATATGCCAGGATAGCAGAAGAGGTAGCAAATATATGAAATTCAGTCCCTAATTCGCACTCTGAGGTTACTCAAAGAATGATAAACAACCATCTACCTTCTTGTCTTGCAATGCAGTTCAAGTTCATGGTCAAGATGTGCTGATATTACACTTTCTAGGGAACTTTGAGAACTGGAAAGTCATGAGCAATTAATGACTCTGAGAAGATGGAAGAACTGCAGATATTGCTGGAAATTCTTCCAACAGAAGCTCTTACTAGGATATTTAGAGTGACATGTAATATATCATTTTTAGTAAAAGAACATTCTGTCCTGGCTGTCTGAGGAAGCCATGAGAAAGAAGTTCTGAAGAGAAACATGTTGATGAGACAGAATTCAACCACTAATCTATGATCTGAAGATCTGCATAATTTCCAACCCCAAAATATTTAGTCTGAGTCCCAAATAACAATCTCTCATCTCATTTCCAGTGTTCCTAAGGCTGCATAGAGTTTAATGTGCTTTCTCCAAAGTAAAATTTTCACCACAGATTCTCTCTTTTGGTGATAGACTGTTCTGCAGAAGATATCTATTACCAAGATTTGCAAATATTCTGTGTTAAGTAACAAGAATGACAGATAAAACATCTTGCTCTATAGGAACCCTGTGCTATTGGTAAAAGGCAACATTTTGGCAAAGCAGTTGAGCTTCTTGTGACATGGTTTTGGAGAAGGTGTCAGGGTTTGTCCATACGAGTGTTGTCACTATGTCTAGTTGAACTCTGACCATGATCTTCTGTTGACTGTGCAGTCAGTAAAGTGTTTGCTCTGCAGTATTCAGGAACAGAATATCTTCCAACTGTGCAGCAAAAATACACAATGCATAATCTTGCAAAACATTGAGTAAAATCACATTATTTTTAAGTGACTTCTTTGATGTATATTTCCTGTTAAAAATCAGTTGGGTATTTTCAACTTGTACAAAAAGCTTGTTTATGTTCTTGGAGATTCACTGGTAGATTAACATTTTATTTTCTTCTTTCATGACTTTCTCCAATTTACAATAGGTAAAGGAAAGAAGTGAAGAAGAGAGAAGTTAAAAGGAGTCAGGAGAGAGGAAAAAATTTCTTCCCTCAGACATTCACGTAATTGCTAAGCAACAATGTGCAAAGATTAATACTGTCAGTGCTTAGTTCAAAAATATCGACCATTTTGAAATAGGGTACGTGCTGTGTCTCAGCGAAACTATGAACCTTTGGGCTGATGGACAGCCAAAACCTCTATTTTTAATTCTTCTTGTGCTTTGGATGCATTTGAGGGTTTTAAGCTCAGCAAAGCAGCATGCGCTTACATTCAGTTTCCAGAAACAGTGTCGTGCTTCAGAGATCTTGCTGAACTGGGCCTGGGTTTGATGACAGTGCAAGTTGTAAGATGACTGTGCAGCTAGTAAAATACAATGTGGAGCCTAATAGGCTGTCAAAAATGTATTGGTGAACTGAAGATGCTTCTTCCTTCTATATAATACAGATAGGATATTTAAGGTGTCCTCTAAAAGGAGAGAGGGAGTTAAAAGTTCCTACTGCTTTAATACAGGAGCAGGTAGGTTTTGATCAATATTGCCCATTGCAAGGCCAATGAATTGCAAGGGTATAGAACGTTGAATTTCAGCAGCAATACTTACCCTAGTTCACATCCCATGAGAAGAACCAAGACTTCTGAGAAAAATATTCTATTGAGAACTAAGATAAAACTTTAAAATACTTTTTCTCAGTGTTAAAACTAAAATAACTTTGATTCTAGTCAAATGGTTTTCCTTTTTCAGTTATTTCCAAACATTTAATTTTATTTTTGTTCTCTTTTAACCCATTCTGAAAATAAAAAGACCTGACAATGTTGCTTTTTAATTTATCTAGCAGGTTAAATGATGTAATTTTAGTTTGTTCTTCCTCTTTATCCTCCAAGCCCAATTCCAAAAAGGTTTTCATAGTCTCATGAAACTGAAAGTAACTGTTCTGTGGAGGACTGACACTGAAGAAAGAAAGGAAGCAGGATTGCTAACTGCTACCTAAATTGTTTTTGGTTAATCTGATGTCTGTCTGTGGCTTTTCTATTTAGGCTTCAGATACTTTAGGAATTCAACTGTTTCCAGCATAGCACTCAACGTTTCTTCTAAGCATCTAGCAATTTTGCTTCTCTGATGTGTTGTGTTTTAAAAAGCATGAATTTCAGAAAACCAGGTCCGATTAAGTCATTTCAAGTTTAACAAGAGACAACTAAGGCTGTGAAATGTACTACTTGCTTGAACGTTTGGGTATCGATACACTTGACAAAAGGAAGCAAACCTTAATTTTTGCCCCCTTCATGGCACTGTAGGACAGTTAAAGAAGTGCATATAGCTGACTTAAGATGTAAGAGGCTCTTCTCTTTCAGATCCATTTTTGACTTCATGTAGATTAAAGCAAGGAGAAAATTGAATTTTTACTGCACTTTGACCATTTGTTCATTTTATTGTGAGGAGTGTTTTTTCAAAGGCACAAGGAGCAGAAGAATTTCTCAAGTCTTTAGTCAGTCAGTCCATTGGTTTCTGAGGAAGCAACCTCTGTGACCAACTGGAGCTGGCAAGACATTTTGCCATGCACCTGTCTTAGACAATGGTGACTCATCAAGAACAAAACTTATTACAGAAAGAGTTGGTTTTGAGAAATGCTTTGGTTTGAGAACAAGTTTTGAAAGTTTCACATTTTTGCTTTGAACTGAGAAAATACTTCTAGTAATTTTTTTTAGAATAAAAATTTCTGACATTTGAAATGAAACATATGAAAGCAAAGAAAGAAAACATAGAGGCTTGGGTTGAAATTAGTTGGGATTTAGGTTTAAAAAGAAGTTTTGACCTAATGCAGGAATGAGGTTTTTACAAGCTTCAGGCTTTTTCACTTTTCTGGAACAGAGATTTCCTTCCCTTTTCTCACCCCTCCATGCAATCCTTTCTACCCCTAAAACTTTTATTTTCAAATGATAAAGTGTAGTGTGTTCCAAATTTAATCTAGGAGTGCCTCACTGGTCTGACACAGTTTTGTATTGACAGAGGTCTAAGATGAACTAATGAGGGAGAAACCCATCCAGAACAGGATAGTGCCCTTTCTGAGTCTGACAAATCCACACACTATTAAATGCATGGAGTTTTTTGGTCTTATTTTGCCTTTTTGTTTACTACATTGAAGTTTAATAAATCAGACAAAGTAGGAAACTCAGGTAAATGGTAACCTTTCACTCAGATGTTGACTCTGCTAGAGAGCTGAAAATCAGAAATTAGTGGAAATAGGAAAAACTATCACTAACACTGCCTGCAGCTGCTATAACCAATGCCCTAATTGCAAACTGTTAATGATCTACTTTTTTTGTGATCTTCCCCTGCTTTTTTTGTTTTGTTTTCATTCACTTTTTGCATACACATTTCTTCTGAGAAAATGTTCTTCATCCCTAAATTTTCTGGGAAAAATCCTGAATGCAAGGAAATCAATGGCACAACTTTCACTGGTGCCCTACCTGACCTTCTGTCCAGCCTTGCTTGCAATTTCCTAGTACTTTCTTGAGTCAACCTGTTTGTATCTATACCAAAAAGACCTGTTTCTCATGCTGTCTATATCAGGATGATCATCCCTTATTTGGGTTTGGATTCCAGTCTCGGGGTCACTTAGTGCATAATGGAAACTATTCCATCGTATTTAATAGTTCTTCAAACTAACTGTGCGTATTTCTTTATCAACCATTGAAATACTTTCTATAATTTTATGAAAAATCAAATGTATACGAGTATTTCTTTAAAGTGATTCTGAGATTTTACTAGTAACATCTTTGTACAAATCTGACGCTGTGAACTTCAAGAAGCTCATATGGGGCATTGTTGTTTTTCTCTCAACATTGCAATGCTGCAATCATTTCTCTGCACCAAAGCTATGGTATTGGGGATTCACTGAGCGGAGGGATAGTCAAGAGAGACTGGTGTTTTCAGAAGATCACTTACCTGACTTTAGCTGAAAATAAAGGTCATAATTGAGAAACATTTTTTTCTGATGTTTGAGTGACCTGGCTATTGTCTAACTGTGCCTAGTGTCTTAGAGATCTAAAGAGATGTCTATTTGTCCTAGAAAAAGTCTTTAATGCTGAAAGCCCTTCTGCCAGTTCTCTGATATAATCATTAGAAATTAGACTTTTCTAGTAATTTGAAATGTACCTTTTACACTATAGTTCAGTTACATTTCCTGTATCAGCGGGAAATCATTTTTAGTTGTCGCTGATACTACAGTGTTGTTAAGTGATCTGATAAACATATTTTGTGTAACAAGTGTACAAACTAATGGTGAGAATATACAGCAAAGGCAGGGCTAAGTAATCTTGTTTTTAAATGAGATAATCCAAGTGCTGTGCTGTGGTTGTGGCGGCACGGGGATGAGCACAGCTGTGCAGCTACCAAACTTAAGTATTGAAATATTCTACCTCCTGGCCTAAGTACATGAAACTTCATCAGACAATCAGGCTATTCATATCAAAGCATCATGTGCACATATAACATGCACTCACCCTTTCTTAGACCCTTCTAATCGAACTGCAGCATATTGTCGTATTAAGTATGAAGTGGTGTAGGTCATTCTACATCCTGAAGAGGAAGGAGAAAAACCAATGATAGTGACAGGAGTGACTGTGCTTCGCATTTCTGTCACTGCAGAAGTGAACTGCTGACCACAGCAGCTGAGTCATGAGGACCTGCAGTATACAGAGCACTGCATTATGCTGGAGCTTCTAGCATCTCAACGCATGAGATGTCTCAGTGGTTATCAGGGCCAACGCTGGAGTTGTTCACCAGACCACTGGGCTAAACATCCCTCCTTTTATGTTCATGTAGAAGACGATCGCTATATCCACTTTCTTCTGTTTAAAGCAGCTGCCCAAGGTTTTACTGTAACTTGGGACACTGGTAGGAAGACAAAGGGAGAAGGTTATTTGTGTAAAATATTTGACATTTAGTCAGCTTTCACTTTTATACCTAGAACTTTACTCATGGCTCCTGACTATATTCAGGATCACAAAACTGAAAGCAAAACTGGTTTATTTAGCCTTTGGGGCTTTTGTGCCCCCATGATACTTACAAGCCAGTCACGATTTGGCCCATAATTACTCAGTGCTTTGCAGTTTCAGATGAATGATTAAGGACACTCTGTCTATGAATAAGCTGTTTGTACTCCGTCATCAGCAAAACATTGTTAATAGATGCTGTAGTGTTTGGCTTTGACTTGCCCTTTGCAAAGTTCATATAGTTTGCCATCTGAATCATAGACAGCAGATGCAGCAAGGTCTGATCTCCCTGCTATTTGCCAAAACTGAAAAGATATTAAACATAGGGCAACAGCATAGGCATACCTGACACTGCTGAGGGTAGGCCATGTCATTTAGATTTGCCTCTCAAAGATTATCTTTTTGTACATGACATTGTGAAGATGAGGTAGTATATGACTATGTTTTTAAGAACAAAACATGTCAAGCCATGAGTCTTCATGACCCTCTTCTGCACACTCTGTCAAATGCTTTTTGTCAAACTGATAAATATCAAATATTGATTTGTGTTGTTTTCTTGGCAATCCTCTTGAATTTGTCAAGTTTAATGGATCTTCCCCATGACGCTTCATTTATCATGGAATCCATAGTCATTTTCAAGTGAAACAGCTCTTATTGAATAGCAAATTCAGCATTAGTCTGGATAAAATTTGCCTGCTATTGATTAAAGTCAGGTGTCTATAATTATGGAAGAGTGCTCTATCACCCTTCCTTTTAAAATTATGTGTCAATAGTAATCTCAAAGAATAGCTTGTTCATCTTGTATATAAGAAAGGGTTTTATAACTAAGCACTTGGGATTGAATTTACACAGTTTGATATGGGTGTATGTAACCACTTATCTCTTGGATACTGGTACCACTTGGTACAAGGTTAATAAACACTTTTAAGGAAATTATGCAAAACAATTTTGTAGTTTCATTCAATGGAATTCCTTCAGGAGGAAAAGACTGCATTTGGCAATGCTTAGCACCCAGATCACAACCTTCATGGTTAGACTGAATAAGCAGGAGGAGCTCCTTCACATAGTGAGAAGTAAACTCCAGTCACTCTCAGCTTATAATTTCCAATATCAGGGGTGAAATATTTCTCTAAACATTCACTCTTTTAAATGAAGGTCTGTTCTTCTGACAGTCGTCCGTGCAGTACAGTTAATGAACTCCAATTTCAAGGCAAATACCTTAAGCATACTTATCTAGTATCATTCCAAAATGAACCAGAATGTCAGAATAGTGGTATTTTTGAGCAGACTTGCAAGGAGTGATCTGTTTCTTGTAAGGAAATGTTATGTAGTTTAGGAGTGCATGCTGGAATATACTTCTCCCCTCCCCCGCTCCTGACATTTTTTTAAATGTCAGGAATATTTAGCATAACTTAGTATGTTTGAATTTTGAAGGTCTATATTTGTAGAGATTTTCTTTTATAGAGGGAGTGCTATCACTATTCCTTACTCTGAAACAGATACCTGAAGTAAACAATGGGGTTATATAATTTTTCAGTAAATTTTTATTTTGAGTATTTCATATACTTTGATAACTCTGAAAGAGTGTAATGATAAATGCGTAAATGGTTATGAGAAGCTGATTAACTTTCAGAATTGTTTACTATCTTTTTTATGTTGTTCTTTATATTCTAGCTATTCATCACTACGATACACTTACATTTCTTGTTTGGAGTCTTTAGCTGGTAATTAAGTGGGTTTGTCCTCTCAGTTGGTTAGTTGGTTGGTTTGGATCAAAACAGGGATGGTGTTTATTGGTTTTAGACTGTCTTTTTCAGGGGTTTAAAAATGTTGTATTAGGATCTGCCCAAGATACCCTGGCTCTGACAAATTTTATATTTGCTAAAATGTGGGTTCTCTCCTTTAGATTTACTCAAGTCTGGGCATGGAGGTGTGGCAGTCATTTCTTGTCAGACAGAGAATATTATGGCAGAGTGGGTGGAATTAAAAGAGAACCAGATTTGGAGCTTTCATGTGAATAAAGTGTCTGCTGTTAAAACTTTTCAAGCTCTTACAAAGTTAACTTCTTTTCTCCTATGTGTCTTTCCACCATGCTACTTTCTTGCTTGCCTCCTATTCTCTCCAAAATGTCACAGGATTAACCTGTCTGTTAAATGGTGTGTCTCCTGGGAGGTTCACACTTCAGGCTCCAGCAACAGTCAAACTGAGTACTACAGTACCTAGCCCTGAAAGTGTCTTTAACAATGGTTTGTCCAAGAGCAAGCACCACAAAATGGCAACCAATAACTTGGTGCAGGACAGATGAGAGCAAGAAGTGGCTGTCACGTTAAGCCCAACTGTTTATGATTCTGGTCTCTGTATATGGCTGTCTTTTAGTGGTACAGAAAACAATCATTCTAAAAGAGTCACGAACATTTAGATTCACCTTTGCTGTATTTAAGCTTTAATTAAAGACAAAAGACGTTAGTTTTGCCCTATGATTAAGTTATATGCTGTAATGAAACTAACCAATTTAGAATTTGACACTTATGTTCCATTAATATAAAGACTGCTGAAAAATATCCATGATTGTAATGAAGAAAAAAACCAAAATGAATTACATAACCATATGGACTCCCAGTATTTTATTTTGCTGTCACTAAGACAACTGTTACATGGGTTGAAATGGAAGCTTTCACTTACTGCCAGAAACACACCAGTCAATTTAATAGAAAACAGTTTCACAGAGGAACAAAGGTCCCTGTGAGAAAGGCTGAAAACTAAGTGCAGTCAGGCACCAATGATATCCTTGCAGATGTCACAGGTCTTCACAAGATACCCTCAGAAAAGCTTGCTCAGGTATGCATTACCCTAAAATGACACACTTTTTTGATTGCTCTATGGTTGAAAATGCCCTTTTAAAATAGCCATGTTGTAGTCATCTCGTGAGCACTCAGAACCATCATCTGACTCTTTGTGGCAGCTAGTGGAAAAGTAAATTTCCAGTAAAGCATTTTCTGTTAAAAGGTCCATTTCAGGGACTTGCCCTGACTGCACAATAGTAATGACAATTGAGCACCAGAGACACAAAGAGTTTTGATACACATTGACTAGTTCAGTGCTTTCATCTTACTATGTGAAATGCCAACAGCAGAATGTTTTATGACCTCCCTTAAATAAGAGTCAGTATTGCTATATTTTTAAAAATTTATTTTTATTTTTAAAATAAATAAATCTTGTGTGTGAGAAACATACCTTGTCTAGAAAAATGAGAGAACCACACAATTCAGGAACTACAGTAGTTCCATTTACAGTCAAGTTTCCTCTTTGGGCTTTGCATGCCTTTTGCACTTACACTCAAATCATGATTGGATCCAGAGTTTTTCAAATGTAAGCTCATTAACCTTGGCTAATGTGCTGATAAATCTGGCTTAAGATTTGCGCTAGTAATGAAACCTGAATTGAGGTATTGCTTGGTGCAGCAGTAAGAACCATGTCTTCCAGTTTCATATGGAGGTACAAGGTCCTTAGAAGAATGAGAATGATATAGATAATCCTCTAGTGAGAGAGATGAGGGGAAGAACATGGGAGTATGGAGAGAATAACAGTGGGAATCCATGGAGGAGATCTTAACAGCTCATCCCTGTAAGTGTCTTTTCTAGTCTCTGGGAAAACCTATTGATTCCTCTCTTCTTGTTAAACTTTCCCAATTTTTGAAGTGTTTTACTGTAGGGCTGAGACTGCTTGCTAACACTGTGTAATTAACTCTTTCAGAGGCTCTATCTGTGCTGCGTTCTCAGCTTATTTGTATGATATAAATGTTATAAAATAAACATTGTTTTGATTTCGAGCTCTCTCTCAGGTAGTCTAAAAGTCACTTTTGTTTTGGGCTGGGTTTTTTTTTGGGGGGGGGAGAAAAAAGGTGGCTGTGTATGTGTGTATATGACTACATACACAGTGATTTACAGAAACAATAGATTTATGTATCATCTACCTATTTACAGATGTTCAGAGCAGGGAAGGAAATGAGTAATATCTGTTTGGGGTTTTTGTTGCTAGACTCATCATTCTTTATAACCATATCCTGGGATCTCATAAACCCATATGTTATGCTGCAGTGATCTTACAGAGATTTCAGCCTAATTTTAAACCTGGGTTTATATTTTCCTTTCCAGTGGACTTCTTTGAGTGTAAGATATATTTCTGCATGACAAACTGTGGCTGCTTTCACCTTGTTAGTAGCAAGAAACACCCTAATGAATCTTTAATTTTTTTTTTCTATGTCTTTGCTTTGGAGCTGAATATGCCCTAAAAATAAAGTTGGTCAATTGCAGCCTAAACGTCAATGACTTCTCAAAAAAATAGTCATGTCCTTACAAATATCAACAGCACAAAAACACTCAGAAGTGCACAGATTTTCAGTGCCTTTTTGAACCAAAACCAGGAGCACTTCTAATAAGCCACGAATACTGTGGGGGCCAAAATACCAGACTTGATGGACAAGGTTCAGAAGTTAATAACTAGAAGTACTGGAAAAGAAGGAAACTCTTAAGGGATGCCAAAAGATGCATATTCGGCTAAGAGACTCATATTTTCTGAAGGGAGTAAAAGGTTCCTTGAAAACTTTAATCTAGGTAATAAAGTAATAGGGGGGTTTATCATTCTGAGATACCAGTCTTAACTCCTAGCAAGTGTAAGACTGGCAGAGAAACAATTCTCCATTCAATTCCAGTCTTTGAGCACGTGTTGGAAGGAACAGTTTAGGGACACAGACACTGATGAATGACTTTACTATTAAACTCCTAGTAACTTTTTGTCAGTGATTTGGACACTATCAACCTTTATTTCTAGAAATGTCTTTTACACTAAACACTTTAAAAAATGAAGTCAGAATGTTATTCTAATATTTCATATTTCAATTAATATATTTACATGAATATTTCCTAGTTCATTTAAATGAATATTCTACTTCAGCAGGAAACACAAAATGTTAAACATATTTATATCCATTAGAGATGATTTAACTGAGCAGTTTATCTTTCAAATATCTTCGTTGACACTTTGGGAGAGGAGGGTGGATTACCAAAAATCTCTAGTCTTGCTGTCACTAAATGATATTTCTGGGATAATTTAGGTTAGTGGGGATAGGGCTGGATCTTGAACATAGAATGAAGACATATGAAGAAGGTAGAGTCACAAAAGGTAGGAATATACACTTTCGATATCTAAAAATTTCTGTCTAAATGACAGTCTAAGCGAGCTGCCCAGCCTTGCTCTACAGCAATAAGGGAACAGAAGGGCACTGCTGCGGGTTCTATCCAACATCTTCTAGACACACAATTACTCCTGGAAATGCCTGTCTCTCTCCACTGCGAAAGGGAACATGACCAACGAGCTTTGCCTAGATAGCTTAGCTTTTTCATCCCAAGGGTGTTAAATACACTTTCATCATACACTTGTGGCCAGTCTTTCCATGGTGAAAGTTATATTTATGCAGTATTATGCAAAGAACGGATTTGTAAAATACAACATGGGCTATTTCAAAAGAGTAAAGTGTTTACCCTATTCAATTTTTCTGATGTCTTGGAATTTTGTGGAAAGAGGAGGATGGATGGGGAAAGCAGTATTTTGTGATGGTTTGAGGAGTGTGTGAGATAAGTGATCTCCTACAGAGGAGTACTGAAAAGTGACAGTGAAGCTGGTAAAGACTTGATATGCTTAAAGGCCTGTTTTTTACCCTGGTGACTGATGCTTTCAGTTGGTCAGTGAATACATTGGGACACATATTATCAAGGCACAGCATAAGAATACCTGTTGATACACTGGATAAATGCAAAGTGTTATTATAAGTTTTGTTCTAGTGGTATCTTGGAAAAATTGTCATTTGTGAAAACTATTGTGCTGGATTCTGTACAAATCTAGGTTAAAATTAGATCATATACCAAAGTACAGTTTAAGACTAATAGGAAGGTGGGTAGTTTTGATCCTATGGGTGGAAACCATGGTCCTAAGGTAGTATGGTACATGGTCATTAGTGTGGCTGATAGGTTATTGATATAGAAATAGAAAGTAGCAATGCATATTTTATTTAAGTAACTCACTAAACATGTTCCAAGCTGCTAGTTATTTTATTACTATTTACTTACTTTTGCTTAGTGTTTAAAGGCATCCCTTGTTTTTTCCTGTTATTAACATGTAATATACAAACTGGCCTATTCATGTTTAATACATTAAACTGGTGGTATATTACTGGAGCATATCCAAACTTCTCCAAAAGATACACAGACATGTTAGACCTGAATCAGAGGATTGTTCACAACTTTGTTGTGTCTTGGCAAATTTTGTATCAGGAGCCTGGTGACAAAGTTGGTCCATCTTTTATGAAGTTTCATGGAACCATGCCATTTTCTGCCATTTGATGGTGTTATGAATAAAAAAGAGAAATGCAGCTATGAATTTGTGGTAGAGGAATGAATTGCTTTCAGAACAAGAACAAAACAAAATGTGTTTCTGTTGTTCCTTTGTGCCAGTGGGCAAAAATAAGTACTACTGCTACCATGATGGTCTCTCTAGAATGCCAGGCAATTTATGAAGAGCAGATCACAGAGGGAAGAAAACAAACTGTATTACAATGTTGCAAAGCTCATTGTAGATTTTGTAATGTGTAAGGCTTTTAACTGGCCACTAAGGCTTTGAAGTATGGTTTTTTTTGTTAGAGAAGTGTGATGTCTGATTGAAACTCTAAAGGTTTATTAATGTTGCTAGTGAGTATATACCCCCATTAAATTCTAACATGCCCAGCAGCAAAGGACAATGCTGTTGAACATCTCTGGAGGATGCCATGTAAGCAATTTGGTGTATGAATGTTTTCATAAATGGCAGAGTAGGAAAAATATAAATGATACATTTGTGTTGACTTATAGCCTGCCATCCAAAATACGGTTTAAAAATAGTGTGGTCTGTGTGTGAGCATTCAAAGATACCAAACCTTTGTAGGTAAATGGGGAATGATGACTGCTTTCTCCACAGAGGCTGGCAGTGCCATTCACACAAAAAGGGTAGGGACACGGAGAATCACTGAGCCCAACAGGGTCATTACCTAAGTCGCTGTTGTACCCTGATCTAGAGTGTTGAAGTGACATTTCAGAGGCAACTGAAAGGATATGGAGCTTGTCTTCATGTGGTTATTGAAGTAGTGTAAGCACCAATATGTGCATTTCAGTTTCCTTGTACTTGTCAAGCCTCAAGAAAGTTTGAATAGACTTGGTGGGGAGTAGGAGAAAAAAGTTCATGGGGGTTAACATGGAGGTTATTTATGGTTCATCCACACTACTTCTTGCCCTCAGTTGTGGAGCTTATCTAGGTAAGGCAGACAAAGAAAATACCCAGAGTGGAGGATCAAGCAGGTAGCTTTCCATTAGAAATATCCACACACACACAAAGCACATAAACACCTGTTCTTCTGTCATTCCTCACCATTCCCCATATTTAGCTTTGGAAATTGGCATCCAGAACCTGTAAGTGTTCTCTGCTGTCTCCTCCTTAAGTGCGTAAGACATACCTTATATCTGTAGTCTTAGTAGCTGATGATGCAACAGCTGGTAATGTCAGCTCTTGGGTGTGCCCATTCAGTCATGCTAGGGAGAGTGGTTAGAATGAAAAAACATTCAATATGCTGTTATGAGTAGGTTTGAAAGCCCAGTATGCCACACAGGCTGGGTTCTGCTCTCTGTAATACCTAGTAAAATGAGACAAATTGCCAGAGCAAGTTCTTACCCACATACAAGATCACAGTGGCTAGTAAGGAAATATTTCTGCTCTTCTGTGAGGAAAAGAATCTGTTGCAGTACAGACTCTCCTTACTAAAGATATTTTAGGGCTAAACCAAACCAACCCACCTACTGAAAATTAGGTGGTTTTTATGAGGTTTTCCCCTAGTAACACACATCTATTCAGATGGTAATCTGTTGAACTGTATTCCAACCAAACTTTAAGGCTGAAACCCAAGTCCAATAATTTTATTTGTTGATGAGCTTCCCTGCTGTCATTTAATTGCAGGTGTGGGGGACAGGCAAATGGAAAGAAAGGAAACAATACAGCTTCTGTGCTGTAGTTTAGTCTCTGGTCACTGGGTGCTGTTGGAAGAAGCTGGAAGTAGTCCACTTTGCTCTAAACCTAGCAATAGTGGCCCATGCCTCTAACCACAGAAACAGAAGAAATGGAAGAGGCTGGATCATGCACAAAATCCACCAACTCATGCTAGCGTCTGGATCAGTATGGGAGAACCATGGAGCTCTTGTGGGAGAAAAGCTATGGAGGGCAATCAGTTTTCAGAATTTGACACTTGAGCAAAGGCCAACAATTAGGACATTAACTGTTACCAGAATATAGAGTCATAGAATCATAACATAGTTTGGGTTGGAAAGGACCTTTAGAGGTCATCTAGTCCAGCCCCCCTACATTGAGCAAGGACATCTTCAGCTAGATTAGGTTGCTCAGAGCCCCTTCCAACCTGGCCTTGAATGTTTCCAGGGATGGGGCATCTACCACCCCTCTGGGCAACCTGTTCCAGTGTTTTATGACACCAATTGTAAAAAATTTCTTCCTTATATCTAGTCTAAATCTACACTCTTTCAGTTTAAAGCCATTACCCCTTGTCCTGTCGCAACAGGCCCTACTAAAAAGTTTGTCCCCATCTTTCTTATAAGCCGCCTTTAAGTACTGAAAGGCCACAATAAAGTCTCCTCGCAGCCTTCTCTTCTCCAGGCTGAAGAACCCCAAATCCCTCAGCCTTTCTTCATAGGAGAGGTGTTCCAGCCCTCTGATTATTTTTGTGGGGCTCCTCTGGACCCTCTCCAACAGGTTGAGGACTCCAGAGCTGGATGCAGTACTCCAGGTGGGGTCTCACAAGAGCAGAGTAGAGGGGCAGAATCACCTCCCTCGACCTGCTGGCCACGCTTCTTTTGATGCAGCCCAGGTTGTCATTATGGTGGTTTGACCCTTGCTGGATGCCAAATGGCCACCAAAGCCACTCTATCACTCCCCTTCTCAACTGGGCAGGGGAGAGAAAATGCAACAAAAAGGCTCATGGGTCAAGATAAGGACAGGGAGATCACTCAGCAATTATTGTCACGGGCAAAACAGGCTCGACTTGAGGGTAATCTGTTTAATTTATTACCAATCAAAACTGAGTAGGAGAGAGGAGTGAGAACATGTGTAGGGTAATGAGAATAAAACCATATCTTAAAACACCTTCCCACCACCTCTCCCTTCTTCCCAGGCTCAACTTCACTCCTGATTTTTTCTGCCTCCTCCTTCCGAGCAGCGCAGAGGCATGGGGAATGGGGGTTGTGGTCAATTCATCACACATCATCTCTGCCGCTCCTTCTTTCTGAGGAGGATTCCTCACACTCTTCCCCTGCTGCAGTGTGGGGTCCCTCCCATGGCAGACAGTCCTCCACAAACTTCTCCAATGTGGGTCCCTCCCACGGGCTGCAGTTCTTCATGAACTGCTCCAGCGTGGGTCCCTTCCACGGGGTGCAGTCCTTCAGGAGCAGACTGCTCCAGCGTGGGTCCCCCACGGGGTCACAAGTCCTGCCAGCAATCCTGCTCCAGCGTGGGCTCCTCTCTCCGGGGGTCCACAGGTCCTGCCAGGAGCCTGCTCCAGCGCGGGCTTCCCATGGGGTCACAGCCTCCTTCGGGCACATCCACCTGCTCTGGTGTGGGGTCCTCCTTGGGCAGCAGGTGGATATCTGCTCCACCATTGACCTCCGTGGGCTGCAGGGGCACAGCCTGCCTCACTGTGGTCTTCACCATGGGCTGCAGGGGAATCTCTGCTCTGGTGCCTGGAGTACCTCTTCCCCCTGACCTCCTCCCTTCACTGACCTTGGTGTCTGCAGGGTCATTCCTCTCACATATTCTCACTCCTCACTCCAGCTGCAGTTTGTGTCCTGGTGTTTTGTGGTTTTTTTTTTTGGTTTGGGGTTTGTTTTTTTTTTCTTTTTTCCCTTAAATATGTTATCACAGAGGCACTACTGCTGTCACTGATTGGCTCGGCCTTGGCTGGCGGTGGGTCTGTCTTGGAACTGGCTGGCATTGGCTCTGTTGGACTTAGGGGAAGCTTCTGGCAGCTTCTCACAGAAGCCACCCCTGTAGCCCCCCCGCTACCAAAACCTTGCTATGCAAACACAAGACAGTCATAAATTTCAGTCTATCAGCTTAGTTCATGAATGTGTTCTTCCTTCATGTACTATGCACAACTCAAAGCCTGTGTGTATGAATCTAAGGGAAACATTTACTTAAATAGCCCTATTATCCTTCAAATGACTGTGAATGTTAATGTTCCCTACTTCTAAGACCTTAAAAAATAAAAAGGGTTTAACTTGGCCTTTGTTTCTACCATGTGCAACAAGTTTCAATAGCTTCATTAACCTATCAAAGATGTTTATAAATTCTCACACAATTGCTTTGCTCCCTTGCCCCTCATTTGAGTGTACTCTTAATGAGGATTAGCTCAGTGCTTTATGCTCTGAATGTCATCCATTCTAAGTTCTGCTGCCCAGGACTGAAAAAAAGAAAAGATTATTTACTTTTAATAGATAGTTCAAACAGTCCCCTACCCAACATTTGCTCAATGCTGCAAAAGATTCCTCTAAACTACTAGTGAATATAATCCTCTTTGACCTTGCTGGGCTCTCAGTTTTTTTTTTTTTCTTCTCACCACCCCAATTCTTACAAAAAGGTAATCTATGCTATTCTTGTCTTTCACAAGAGCTTTTTCCAAGTCCCAAGTGCTATATTTCCTGGTGAAGTTTTCTTCACACTTGGCTGTCTGTGACGTTGTTGGTGTATTTTCGGAATATATATATATTCTGACTTTGAGCTCCATTTGCTTTATGTCACTTCTTTCTCTTCTTATAGCAGTTTGGAAGCTGTGTCATGTTTGTCATGTCAGGCAACTGTTATTTTTCCATAATCATCTACCCAGTGTATCTGACACTGACAGTACAGTGGCTTTTTCATTGACTAACTTGGGGTCTTTTAGTAGCCTATATCTAAACTTTATGGTTTAGTTGTTTTTATCCTAGACCTCAATAACAATCACATCTCCTGCCAAGGGTGTGATTATTTCCTTTTTCTCCTTCAAAACTGGCGGACTGTGTCATCAGCCTTGCATTCATCATGGACTTTTTTTTGTCCTGTGATCTTCTGTTTCATATACTTTACTGGAAAACATATGACCTGTGTATTGCATTTAGTGTAAAATTCAGCATTCCTCCAATTACTGAAATAAAGCAGGTTCAGAGACAGCTTGTTCTGAATATACCAAAAACCACTAAGAAGACACAAAGTACAAAAGAAGTAAGTATCCCATTCTGCAAGCCTTCTCTATTCCCAGTGCCATATGCAAGTGTAGTTTAAGCCTCTGTAATTGTCCTGTACCGTATTTGGCAATTTTGACTCTGATAGGGCTTTTCATAATTTTTTTTGCTTTTGTTTGGCGTACTTCCGTGGCTGTTGCAACAGCTATTAAAGTTGATCAAAATTGAGAAGTATGATTATTCAGTTGCAATTTACTTACCTGTAACTGCTTGATGCTGATTAATAATCTCTTTGATACTACCGAATCTGTACATATTGTATATATATAACTCAGCACAGTTTCAGGTTCTAATCTGCTAAATCTATTGGCATGGTTGTTTTCTGTCTGAATCAACCATCTTTTGTTTTTTGTGGTCAAACTGAGAGGGCAGTGGCAAATCCATTCTGGGTATTTACCAGGTGATTTATAAGCACTCAGTAAATGATGGTAGGGCCTGGCTTTGAAGTATATGTGTTTGCCAAACCTGTTGTTCCCAAAGAAATCTAAAAGGTTACAGAAAAGAGGAGGCAGACAGAAAACTAGCAAGCTTGAGGGAAATAAGTATCATTGGGTGGGAAAAATACAGGCATATATTGCTTGACTTGGCATTACATTACTTTTTAAATTATTATGAAGAACCCTCTGTTCAGTGTTGTCAGGTTTTTTTATTAGCTATTAGTAAAACATCAATTTGTGTTCTCCATAGCTTAGCTAGGTTTCCAAAAAAAAGAACTCCTCAGAAACTTTGTACTGTTCTTTCCTTCAACATTTACACTGACTCCTGGAGAGTGCCATTGTGAATTACTCTAATTATAGTTCAAAGGACCTGAAATATCAAACTGAGGTTAATCTTCTGTTAAGCTGTTAGGTGCATATAAGCAGTAGGAATCTAAATGTTGTGGGTTTGGGGTTTTGGTATTTTTGTTTGTTTGAAGTTCTCCATTTCAGTGCTTAATGAAGATAATAGCTAAAAACATCTCAACAAGGTGACAAAAACTGAAAATGAACTTGATGAGTCTTCAAAATACTGTTGCTGATTAATTAGATTAACCATAAAAGCATCCTGGTATTATTCTCTACCTTACCTAAAAGCACTAATAAAATATGAAGACTGACAAATTCCAATGCAATCACAAGGCCTTTGCTCTCCGATCTGTTCATGTGCAGAGTTTTCCTCTGCTGTCATGTCTATTTAGTCCTTTATTGACATAGCTTTGACCCTACTAACCTCTGGGATCCAATTAACATCTTGTAGTAGCTGTTTGCTATATGTCAGGGGTACCTTTAAGAGATCGCACATTAAAGTTGCTTTAATATGTTACTGCATATAGAGAAAAGGGAGGACCAGCTGTCAGCCTATGGGCTATTTCTAGCCCCAAACGTTTGACTCAGCTTGCTTCTGCTGCTTTTCCATGTTCTTCCAGATAAATCTCAGGAGCAGGCTGGCAAGGTAGCTTCCAAATTTCCTGATGTACCTGTGGTTCCTCTTGATGATATGTTGTATGCTGTGGTAGCACATCCCTGCATTCGTGACATATGCATTTGTTGTCTTCTGACTAGGGGTTTTCCCCTGCCAATGGTGCCATATGAAGGAGGGTTGTCATTGCTAGCACTATTCACCAGGATGCATCCTAGCCTTTTCCTATGTCATCTGGACCCTCAGGCAAAAGGACAACTGTGACATGGCTGTTGTCATGTCCTGACAGCAGAGAAGATCTGCTATCTGTGAGCAAAAGCTTTAGATGCAAGAGTAGTGCAGCTGGATCTGCACACATGCAGTTTTGGGATGCACTGAATTTACACTGTATGTAGATTGAGTTATCCTATTTATGCAGTTTAATGTCTCTTTGTGGCAGAAGCCTGGGCTTTGTAGCTGCTGTAGCAAGGAGGTTGGGTCACAGTGGTGCATAGTAATAGAGAAGCTACTTTAACAGACTTCTTGGCATCTCTGTTACAGGGATGACACTTGCTGAATTAGAGTCTAGGGTGATTATAGTGAAATGTAAAATAGGAAAAAGGGCACAGAGTGAAGGTGTATCATCTTTATACTCCAAAGGATGGCACAGTCTCTTTTGTTGTGGTAACAAACACTGCAGTAAACTGCAGACCATCCTAGTTAGACTTGACGTGTAGGTATGGCTTCACACCAAATGTTCTGCATGAATATAAGGTGGATAACTGTCTTCCTGTTCTTTTCTCTTAATGCTGTCATAGAATCATCATAGAATCATAGAATCATCTAGGTTGGAAAAGACCTTTAAGATCATCCAGTCCAACCATTAACCTACACTACCAAGCCCACTCTAGACTAATCAAGGGTAGACCAGACTAAACCATATCCCGAAGTGCCACATCTACCCGTTTTTTAAACGCCTCCAGGGATGGGGACTCCACCACCTCTCTGGGCAGCCTGTTCCAATGCCTGACCACCCTTTCCGTAAAGAAATTTTTCCTAATTTCCAGTCTAAACCTCCCCTGGCGCAGCTTAAGCCCATTTCCTCTTGTCCTATCGCTAGCTACTTGGGAGAAGAGACCAACACCCACCTCACTACAACCTCCTTTCAGGTAGTTGTAGAGAGCGATAAGGTCTCCCCTCAGCCTCCTCTTTTCCAGGCTAAACAACCCCAGTTCCCTCAGCCGCTCCTCATAAGGCCTGTGCTCCAGACCCTTCACCAGCTTCGTTGCCCGAAAGTCTTGTCAGTCTTTACTGACACCTCCAGCTCAGCTTTTTACTTCAGCTGTCAGTGCTGCTCACTTAATCAGCTGTTGTTTTATATCATGTCTGCAATTGAAATTATTCTTTTGCAGTTGAAATGATTATCCCAGTTATGTGTGAGCTTTGAGTAGGGCACCTGTAGAGCTGGTGCTTTGTTGAGGATTAATTTCATCGTAATTTAGAGGACTTTCATGTAGATGTTTGCACTAAAACTAGTTTAGACTCCTTTTATAGTGAGTGGAGAGAAATGAGCACTTCAAAATTAATTTGCTATTTTAGATTAACATTCTTGAGAATGTTCTATTTCTTTTCTATTTGGTATAAAAAAAAATTTGTAGGAATTGGAGAGTGAAGGACATAAATTTCTCTGATATATCTGATTATATATGTAATTCCTGTCCCTAGCTGATCTCTGTTCCCTTACATTTTATGTTTATGAGTGTCAAGTCTCACTGAAGAAGAAAATATCTTTGAATTCTCTATTGTATGTTGGTATTCCCCAATTAAATTGTTAATTAAATATTGTATGTTACACATGCTTAGTAACTGCTGCTGCATACTTTTATGTAAATAGCAGTAGTTATCCAAATTAGTCTGCTTTATCTGCATATGTTTGCATCCTATATTTGTATTTTATTAAAAATACTTAATCTAACCAGTTTAAATTTATCATTGGGCATGAATAAATTATTAACATGGTTTTCCAGTCTTTAACTGTGAGTCACACAAGTGTAGCTAGAGAGAGAACTGTTTGATTAAGAAATGTAAGGGCAGGTGCTGTGTCGCTGATTTTTTTTCCACCACCGTTATTTCAGCTGAAGGTTTCTTTCTAGCATTATTTGTACTTAAACCTGGAGCAATCAACTAAATCAATGTAATTACTTATGGAATAAGGTACTGTTAACATGAGTAAAGATGGAAAGATCTGGCTATTCTGGCACTGCAAGTGTCTGCACTTGGGGTATTCAACGGCTCATCAAGATCTTGCCTTGCTTTTCAAACTTAGTCAAATATAAAATGTCACTGATTAAGCATGAGAAGAACAAGAAGTTCACCTGTTTGTCATATGTCTGTTTCTGAGAAATTTAAATAGCTATCCAGAGAACAGAAGCTCATGATAATGGTAGACTTCAGTTATTGAGGAAAAACAGCATGACAGGTCACAGCAAGCCTGAATGAGATTACAAAGCCACACTGACAGCTTTGCTTTTGTTTCAGAAGGTGGAGGAGGTACAGAATGTGACTATTTTAGGTTATATACTCTATAGAGAGAATGCATGGAGAAGTGACCTATTAATGTGTTGGAAGTGTTTGTGAAATGATAGTGCTCACAACCCCACGGAAATAAACAGAGTAGCAGAGTAAAGTTAATAAACTTAGGACCCAGTCTTTTGGAAATTACAGACAGGGTATTTTGGGAAAATCATCTAAGTAATAAAGCTCTTTCTTCATACTTTCTCTAAATATGTTATGAGGAAAATGAAAGTGTTAAAAAAACGGTAGCAAGCTATCCTAGTGCAGAAGAAGGGATATGAAGCATATGGAGAGGTTGGGTTTTTTGGTTGTTTTGGGTTGGGTTTGTTTTGGGGTTTTTTTTGTGGTTTTTTGTTTGGTTGATTTTGGTTTTGGGGTTTGGGTTTTTTTTTTTTCAGTATTTCCACAGTGCTGCCTGTAGTCCTCATTTCTCTGTTATATTTTCAATATATTTTCTGTGCTCTTTTTGAGTTCCTGGCAGTTCACCTTTCCTCCATCATTTCTCACATGTAATCGCTAATGATTGAGAAGGCACTTCCATAACTTCTTATGTGCTCAAGGATAATTTTTCTGCATCAGGACTGTATTTGAGGGGCAGAAGAATGACTAAAGACAAGAATAAACAGATAGTATGAGCAAACAGATAATCTAGGGAAACAAGCTAGTATGTAACATTCCTAATTGGCAAGGAAGATGAAAAGATTCTAATAAATTCATGGAAAATTGGGAGAAATAAAGGAAAGTATCCGTCACTCTTCAAACTGGAAGAGTGAATGAGAGCATTAAAGATTTTGTTTTCACTTTCAGAATAAAGATACATTGTAATTAGATTTCTAATGCATTTATTTTTAACACAGGCAGAGAAAGAATAGGTTTAAGAATATTCTATTCTTTCCTTAAAGAAAGAATAAGTTTAAGAGTCTTTCATTAACTTGGATGTTTTTAATTAGCAAACTATAAAGTATTTTTTTCTCAAGGGCTCAAAAAAAGTGAGAGGCACTTTTGGAATCATTAATTACTTTTGAGAAATGATGGAGGACAGGTTAGATCCTAGGGGACTGAAGAAGAACAAAGTATATGGCAAATGTAGTTTAAGAGTGAGGAAAAAATGAGCACAATATGCAGTACTGGGGAAGACAAGAAACTCTAAATGAATTATGAATCAATTTATAGGACCTAGAGGATAATTAAATAAGAAGAAAGCAACCAGATGAATTTGACAAGAACAAATCGCATCAAACAAATCTGTTTACTTTCTTTGGTGGAAAATCATCATCTAGTGGTGTGCTGATTTTGGGTAGGATAGAGTTAATTTTCTGCATAATAGCTTGTATGGCGCTGTTTTGGATTTGTGACTAAAACAGTATTGGTAACACAGGGATGTTTTAGTTACTGCTGAGCAGTGCTTACACATAATCAAGGCCTTTTCTGCTTCTCACCTCACCCCACCAGTGAGTAGCCTGGCGGTCCCAACAAGAAGTTGGGAGTGGACACAGCTGGAACAGCTGACCACAACTGACCAAAGGGATATCCTATACCATATATGTCATGCCCAGCATATAAAGCTGGGAGAAGAAGAAGGAAGGAGGGAAATTCAGACTTGTGGTGTTTTGTCTTCCCAAGTAACTGTTACGCGAGATGGAGCCCTGCTTTCCTGGAGCTGTCTGAACTCCTGTCTGCCGATGGGAAGTAGCAAATGAATTCCTTGTTTTGCTTTGCTTGTGTGCATGGCTTTTGCTTTACCTGTTAAACTGTCTTTATCTCAACCCATGAGTTTTCTCACTTTTACTCTTCTGATTTTTTCCCCTATCCCACCAGGGGGGAGTGAGGAAGTGGCTGTGTGGTGCTTAGTTTCCTGTTGGGGTTAAACCATGGCAAGTGCATAATGAAAGGGAGATCAATCTGTGATATTTTATCCTAGTAAGAATTTTATGTAACATGAGCAAACAAACTAGTGAACATATTGACCAGGTGAAACTGCTCTGCAGCATATATGCAACTGGCTGATCCCCTGCCCCCCACCCACTCTCTGTCATTTTCTCTCAAATGGAAGAGGCATTCAGTAGGGTCTTGCACAGAGTTCCTTGGTGCAGCTCTATCTAATGTTTTTAAGTTCAGTTTTGCTGATAGAATAGAGCATATACTTTGAACTTCTCTGGATCTCACTGTTAGGAATATTTTAAATGTTATAGGGAAATACCAGAATAAGCTTTGAGAAATGACGAACTAGCTAATCACTGCTACTGCAGTGGAGGACCCCAGGGCTTGCAGCAGATGGCTAGCCACATGTCTAGAACAAGAAAAAGGTCAAATAAACTTTTCTTCTTATTATGGTAGGAGGGAAATCACAGTTCTTAAACTCAAATGAAGTAGCAGGAGTTTTGCTTGTAACACACGGGAGTTAGTTGTTATTCTCTGACATGGGTGAAACCCTCAACTTGAATAGTGTGTGAAGTTTTAAGTATCATCCTTGAAGGAATGTATAGGCAAAGTGAAGGATGTCCAGAAGAAAAGAAATCCAACATGTTTGGAAAACATTAAAAACCATGAAAGAATTCAGCTCTGGTAAGTTTAAAAAGAGAAGAGTATGATTTCTTTTGCAAGATGCACAAATCCCTAATAAAAAGATGATAATTACTTCCCCACACCCCAGTAGTACCAGAAGGAAATAGGAATAATTTGTAGATGTTGTTAACAAATGAGGAAGCCACTTTTAAATGGTAAGGCTCGTAAAACACTAGAATAGATGACCAAGAAAGAGTGTGGAACCTCCTTCAGTTCATGCTGGATGGAGTCAACAAATTTGTTATTGGTCAGAGATGATCTACATGAGCTTCCTTTCCTGCTGGAGGGCAAACCTGTGGATCTTCACACCTCTTCTAGACCTACCTTACTATGTTTTTTCTTATTCAGAGCTCTAAATGTTCTTCTTCCCTTTCAGCATAAGCTCTGTTTAGTTAAAACTACTGACAGAACTTTTGTAATTTGAACAGTATGTTCAATAATTCAGAACACAGAATGACTTGTGTGGGATGACTGCAGGTACATTGCCATTGCAGTCAGCATTTATGCAGGAAAATAACTCGTGTTATCAAAGACTCCATGGAGATTTGGTAAGAAGTTAATAACCAACTATGTAATTTTACCTAAATACTAAGGATAGATAAATATCAATGGAATAGACAATGGAAAAATATTTATTAGATTTGGATGTGACCTTTCCCCTGCATTATTATTGCTGTGCAAAGGACTAGCATGAAACCTTTGTAAAATGTTTTAATCTGTATTATGCTTTCTATTGCTGATATTGAGTATTTCCACCTGAATTTAAGGCAGGTAAGTATATGGAAAGAAATAGGTCTTAAGCTTATTAAACAGGGTTAATACTATGTTTTGCATAATTTGTTTTGCATTTACATTTCTGCTATAGCAGTCTTTAATGAAAATGAAGATTTCAGGGATATATTAATCTATTGTACTATCCAGCTAGAAATAAATCCTGAAATATTGGGCTATATGCATTAATCTTTCTTTTTCCCTTGATATTCCAATTGATTTGGAGTGTGCTGACTTCAAACAAAAAACCCAAACCAAAACATAAAAGTGCCTTTGTGAAGATTCTAATGATATTTCTGAGAGCTATTGGTTTAAAAAAAAAAGCTAGGGAAATACCAGGGAATTATACAGAGGATAAAAAGCTGTACATAAGTACATATTAAAATTTCAAACACATCTAAAATTCCTGAAATAAATTTAATAACTGCCTTTTTTGTCAATCTGGTGGTTTTATACAGGAGATAATGTTCAAGGCAACTATTGCAATTGTTATTATTAAGTATTTCTCTTACAGGAAGAAACTACAAGGTATTGGACAGTTTTTATACCAATGATACAGGCTGTGACTGCTTTACATGTTTGGATTTTATATTACTTTACCATCTGGTCTTGTAAATAATGTCTCTGTCTCTACAGATGTAGAGAATAAGAAAACTCCCTTTGAAGGTGATTTCTTGTTAACCAGTATTTTTCAAAATGCTCTTTCCAAATGAATTCAGTCAGTTTATACCATTTCACCTCAAGGCTGCCAAATCCACCTGGAGATATCCACATTTTAGGGTCACTTATGAGGTATAAATCAATAAGAACTCAGTCCAGTTCATTTATTTTCTACTTCCCTTTGACTCATCAGCTTCAGGAGAAAAAAAAAAAAAAAAAAAAAAACATTCTCTCCCTTGCAATCTTCAGAAGCAGTACCCTCTCCAAATAATCCCAGGAGCCTAAGATTTGGGCCATCAGTCAATTAGCACTTCAATGTTCCCAATGTCTTTTGGGAACACTTTATTGCAAATGGGATTAAGGACATTTTCCTCTTTAAAACAGTATAACTAGTGACCCAGAGTATACATTTCAGTTTCAGAAAAGTCTGAAGCACCCATGTATGTGGATCCATGGCTGCAACTTGCTTATCAGTAGATGGATGTAAGGAGCTGAATAATGTAACTATACTCCTGTGTAAAATAGCTAATGGAAGGCCCCTTTTCAATTGTGTTGTAAATGTTGTCTTCAGAAATGTCAGGTTCTCTGTTATTATAGAAAGGGAGAGAACCCAATGGGATGTAAAACTGACTTGTACTAAATGTTGTGAGGGAGTGGATCCCATTTAGCAGCTTTTCTTTGTGCTATGCAGCACTGTCCTCTCCTAGTGCCTCAACAGATTGTCAAGGTGTTGTCCAAATTGCATACAGTAGCAGACTTCTCACCCTTGAACAGTACATAGGTAAGGAAGTTTTCTCTACAGAGTTGTTGCATTGGTACTAATACCTTTGGAAATTGAGGATTGGGGGTAGTTCTGGAGGATTGTTTTTCAATACTTATTAGGTAGTTCTAGTCACAGAAACTTCAGAAAAAGCAAATGGGTTTTAACGTGGAGAGGTGCAAGAGGCACCACCTTCTCAGTCTTTCTGTTAGTGGGAGAGTCATACCGTTACTACACTTATTTAAGTAGAGTGTCTGACTGCTAGTCTGTTTCATCTCTTTAGTGATTTTTTTTTAAAACTTGTCTCAGAGAAGTAGTTTAGGAAGATAATTATGGTCTCTCAGATCCAATTATGAGATCTCAGTACATTGAAATTTTCCTTCACTTTCCATGATTCTGTTACTGTTGTCTATATGCCCTTTTCAGACTTCATTTCTCTATAACCGCATCTTTAGAGGACTGATAAATAATCAACTCTTTAAGATCTTAATCTGTTACAGTTCTGCATATCCCTACAATGTCATCTTTATACTTTCAATTTTCTCCTATTTTGGTTTGGTTCCAAGCTTCTGGTGTTAACTTTGGGTCTTGGTTCTAACTCCGAAAGCAGCTAGTAACTCAGCCAACATAGAATCATGGAATCATAGAATGCTTTGGGTTGGAAGGGACCTCTAGAGATCATCTAGCCCAACCCCTCTGCAGTGAGCAGGGACAGCTTTAACCAGATCAGGTTGCTCAGAGCCCCAGCCAACCTGATCTTGAATATTTCTAGGGATGGGGGCTCCACCACCTCTCTGGGCAGCCTGTTCCACTGCTTCACCACCCTCACTGTAAAAAATTTCTTTCTTATATCTAGTCTAAATCTATTCTTCTTTAGTTTAAATCCATTATTCCTTGTTCTGTCACAACAGGTCTTGCTAAAAAGATTGTTCCCATCCTTTCTATAGGCCTCCTTTAAGTACTGAAAGGCCACAATAAGGTCTCCTCGCAGTCTTCTCTTCTCCAGGCTGAACAACCCCAACTCTCTCAGCCTGGCCTCGTAGGAGAGACGTTCCAGCCCTCGGATCATCTTTGTGACCTTCCTCTGGACCCACTCCAACAGGTCCATGTCCTTCTTGTGCCGAGGGCCCCAGAGCTGGACGCAGTGCTCCAGGTGAGGTCTCACCAGAGCAGAGCAGAGGGGATGAATCACCTCCCTCGACCTGCTGGCCACGCTTCTTTTGATGCAGCCCAGGATTCGGTTGGCTCTCTGGGCTGCAAGCGCACATTGCTGGCTCATGTCCAGCTTTTCATCTACCAGTACCCCCAAGTCCTTCTCCACAGGGCTGCTCTCAATCCCTTCATCCCCCAACCTGTACTGATGTCAGGGGTTGCCCTGTCCCAGGTACAGGACCTTGCACTTGGCCTTGTTGAACCTCATGAGGTTCACACAGGCCCACCTCTCCAGCTTGTCCAGTTCCCTTTGGATGACATCTACATGAGAGAATTAATTTTGACTCTAAAGTTGTGGAAAAATTGGTCTTCTGGGGGTCATATGCTTACAGGCATTTTACAGGTGGCTACTCTGGTTCCCAGGTGTTCTCACATTACTTTGTGATACAAGTTTTCTTTAGTCCCATCAACACCTTGAGCTGTAATGGTAATTATGTAGCAGCAGAGGAGTTTACATAAATGTAGGTTCAAAAAGACTCCCCCCCACCCCCGGCTTCTGCTCTTCAACTCCATGTAAGAATTAGTGTTATTTGCAACCCAGGGAAGTTGTCTGAGAACTGAGCAATTGCAGCTTGAGCTGCAAAGGTATCTGCAGTGAAACAATCCCATTCAGAACCCTGCCACCAGGCATCCACTTAGCACCAATTCATCACATAACAAACAGAGGTTTTGCCTAAAGTGAAATGCAGAGGAGTTAATTACTGAATAGATTTGTCATTAGATAGGTTGACCATTAGTTTAGACCACTTGCTGTAAAGCTTTGAAAAATATTGCATTCAGACCTTTGCTGGAGACACTTTGAACCTGTCTTTTGGTCTGATATAAATTGTTGAAATCAGCCACAGAAGCTGATTGGGAAAAAACCCCTACAAAATCTATGCACAGAGGAATGATATCTACCATGTAAACAACTGTGTGAAGAAGTTTTTCATTGCAGGGTAAGAGTGTGCCAGAAGGTATTGGCCAACCGTATTTGTTTTTGTTGACATTGTGGCATTTTGGCGTAAATGATTGACTGCATGCTGATTTTTACAGAAACTCTATGAATGCCTCATAGAAGGCTCTTCAAATTCTTTAAGTTTTCATATTTAAGACTGTTTCTTTTAGCTATATTCATAGTGGGACTTATTTTCTCATTGTGCTGTTCAGGTTAATGTTACAACCTTCTGTTTTGAAAACACATAGTTTTAGCTAGTTTTCCTTCAGATAGCGATATTCTATTTTTGGTATTTGCTCCAAGGGGACTAAGATTTGGTAAGTGGCAGTTATACATATGGAAGTGCTTTAGTTTAAATTGCTGTCTCTGGATTTATGTCATGATAGATTGTTTTCCTTAAAATACTTTTTTAATGTCTTTAAGATGGCTGAATACTGTGAGTCATGTAGTCTCTACGGAGGATGACTGTCCTCCTTTTGTGTGAAGTGGGCTGGAGAAAAAGGCAGAGAGGAAGAAACATCTGGTTAACACGGTTGGAAGCCATGGGCTGGTTTCTGGATGTGCATTGTCACCTGATGGTGATTGTGGTCTTATGTGTCTCCATCTTGTTTGACCTCTGAGAGCCTTTAGACAGCACTGCTGACTTACTGTCTTTTCTCTCTGTGCCTGGATGACTGAGGGCTTCAGATCAGTTCTTTATCTTCCTGCCATCATCTCCAAATGGCTTTGGTCTATGCTTTGTTTTAGGCTTTTTGTTCTCTGGGTGTTACTGAGAAACCATGTGTAGATAGATGTGCTGGGATCTTCATGATGGTCTGTGTCATCAAAACTTGTGATCCTTTTATCCCTTTCTCTTCTTGTTCCTTCTGGTGCTTCCACACCCATGCACTCTCCATTCTTAACAACATTAACATTGCTATTACAAATCTCTGGGCAGAGTCAGAACGAATTGTCTGTTTTCCATATATTTGGCTGACGCACTGTGCAGTGAAAACTTGGCAGGGGTAGCTTAGCAAAAGTAGAATGGAAATTGCTAGGATAGATTAGTGTTCTCTGACTTTCTTAAGTCAACAACCCTAAAAGGAGCTGCAGACAGTCCTTTAGCTATTGGATGTACGAGGCCCTAAAATACACCTTTCTTTGCTGCGCTTTTGACAGTGTTCTTCCATCACCAGAGAGCGTGTGGAGAGTGATACATGCAACTAACACCCTGTGGGAGCAGAGAACTGCCAAGAGCTGGTGCAAACACAGAAAGCAGCTGCTGGCAGCCTTTTTCTCTCTGTGAAAGAGAGATACCATGAGGTATCAGGGAATAGAAATCTTTATCTTCTCAGCCTAAAAATACTTCAAATGCTGGAAGGCAGCAGATCTAACATTAGGACTTCCTCTCCCGTGCTATTGCCTTAAGATTCACTTTCTAGGAAAGCAGGAAGCAAGCTTCATAAATAGAAAATGAGAAAGAACCCTGTAGCTGTCAACTCATCTGTGTTACAGTGGTTAATGGCACTATAGATCTCAAGTGCTGATGACTTCTTGAAAAACACTATTGGTTTTGTGGGTCATGGTCCCATACTCAGCCTCCTCCTCTGAAAGTCCAGAGTATAGGGAAGGTTAAAAATAGTAAATAATAAAATAATTAAATTAATTTTTAAAAAAGCTGAGAAGAACAGAACAGCAAAGTGTCAATAGAACAGAGATACCAAAACAAGAGAAGGAAGACTGTGGGTACAAGTCATAAAAGAAGAGAAAAGACAAATGTAGTGCTGAGGTCGGAAAAGATAGGAACACTGATATTACAAAAAAGATAAAACCAAGTGGGTGATATAGGAGTTAATCGATTGAAGCTTTATAAAGTATAATGCAAAGGTATTTGTGACAATGAGGAATAACAGCCTAGATCAGCTATAGCTACACAGCACAACACAGATGCTTCTCAGGCTCTGGAATCTAATACAATCTAATACAATCTAATACAAATATAAACAAGAAGCCTCGGAATTGCCTTTCTGCAGAGTTTTGGGTGATAAGGAGGGAGAAAGAAGGGAATAGGAAGAAAAAGAAGGGGAAGGAAGAGAAAAGATAGCTAGGGGGGCTGGGTCCCTGGAGTAAGAAGCAAACAAAGAACATGGTGCCTCCCACACATTAACCTCAACAGCTCACGTCCTCCTGTCATTTATTCCAGTTTATGCTAATCTTTTGAAGCTGCCTACCTGTGAAGGCCTTTGCAGTAAATGTAAAAAGCAGTGCAAAGGGGATGGCAAATATTTAGCCTGGAACAGCTCATAGTGACACTGCTTTTCCTTCTGTGGGATATAAGCATCTGTTGCTATTTTCAAGCTGAATATCACTCTCTTCACTGTTAGAAAGAACTATGAGTATGGTGTTTGATATTTTTAAAATCCTTATAATATTGAGAGTTACTATGGCCCACTTACCCTGTCTTTTAGAGCGTGGAATCAAGACAAAGAGAAACAGATGGTTTGTTGAAGTTCAGAGCAGAAGTCTGCCATAGAAAATATTTCATTCAAAATGTCTGTGGTCTTAGCCTGCTGTCTGCTCAGCAGATATCCATGCGGGCAGTCCTCCTCTCATCAATTCCCCAACCTAGTAATAAAAAATCCCAGATAACTCCTGCTTTTGTGTCACAAACTCAATATCCTGTGTAGCATGGGGATTCTGACTTTCTCCTGCACTTGGATGGCTACTACGGAGGAATGAAGTATGGTCCAAGCCAAATGCCACAACGAATTGAAATTCACATGGCAGAATAATATTAAAGTGAGTGAAACTGCTGCATACAGTTTGGACTGTCATGCATTTTACTATTTAATTCAGAAAGCCTTCTTTTTAAAGTTTATTCAGTTAATCTTGGAGAAGTAAAAGACAAAATCAAATGTTGGCCTGCTACAGAAGTTTAGGTAATAGCTCGATTCAGAGTTTCTTTCAATTCTGTTGGAAGAACTTGGCTTCTGAGCTGCAATTAAAAAAGACTTTTTTCCCCTGAAGACTCAATCTGGGTGAACTGATAAAAGCTGAGATTTCTTCTTTTTTATTACTTTTTTATTTTTCACTTTTAATTCATAGTTAGTTTATTTTTCCAATGATAGCTATCTCCAGAAGTTTCTGTAAATCACTCCAAGGAGTCCTTTTTAAAAAAATGAACAGAGAGTTCCAATATTGTATGTGAAATATGCAGTATTATAATTGTAGTAATTCAATGGCTGATTGAAAGTAAAAAGGATTTCATCTGTAAATGTGGAGAAAGTGAAGTAGAATGTTCATGAACAAAATGGAAAAATTCTATTTATTTCAAGATGAGCACTTATTAGAAAATGTAATTTATGATACATATGTACATATATATGGCATTTGAAAGAATGCTGCTTTTGTTAACAGAATCAAATAGACAAAATTTGATGTGCACTAGATGTACAGCTGTAATCTTTGTGCTGTTTTTTAATCCATTCCCTGTATACTGAATGATGTGGGGATGCAGAGGAAATTGTATGTGACTTTGTATCTGAATATTGCATGTCAATGTGTCTATGCAAGGGGTAAAATATCTGGGGAAGCATGAGGAACTCTGAAAAGAAAGAATAAATATAGTTCAAGCTCAACTCTGCAGTATTTATCTGAAGTCATAAAAGCCTATCATGAGACCAAAGCTAAAGTTTTCAATTCAATCTATTCTTTTTCTGGTTCTGAATTTTATGAGACAGAATAACAAACAATTACAGCCAAGAAAAATAATATAGAAAGCCTTTTCAGTGGGAACTTTACTGTATTTTCTCCATCACTGTTCTTAGCATTCATATGTCCATGAGTTCTAGTTCTGTCCCGTTGTTTCACTTCAGAGAACTGTGCTTTATCTATAAACTACTTGTGGAAAACAATTGTCTACAGCAATGTGTGTATGAGATGCTGTTGTAATAACTTTTACTTGATAGGGTTAGAAGTATTTCAGTTAGCTAGTCTCTTGGTATATGAAATACTTTTTTTTTCTTCTTAAGATTTTATCATATTTACAAAGCAAAATGTTAGAAGGAAAATAATGTGAACCAGTGTCGTCCTCACGTTTTTGGTTCTTGATCCCTTTATTCTCAATATGAAAGGATTATAGTCAGAGGATCAACAATTTGACAAATACAATGTAATGTAAAATTATGCCTTGAAAATTACACCCTGAATGGAATCCTTGTAACATTTTACGTGCACACAGATGCCACCTATATCTAAATCTTTTTTATCATATAAGCGTGCAGTTTAGCTTCATTTGAAACCATATCCTTGAGCAAAACCATTGCTGATTACCTCAGCTTGAAATGTAGGAAGGGGTGAATCCCCATGTATCTGAAAAATCAAATTCAGCTTTCCTTTTTCAACTTGAAAAACTACATTAAACACATTGGAGATGTAAAAAATCCACAACAAAGCAAATGAAGGCAGAGTTTGGCCCCCAGAAAATTGGACAGGAAGAAAGGAAACGACTTTTCAAGCAAGGCAAGAAGAATAGTGAATACTAGACTTCAAGTCAGTTTATAATGCCCTTAATTTTGCAATACACAACAGGGAGTTATCAACTAGAGAGGGCAATTCACATCTTTTTGTTAATGAGGAGCCCTTGAAACAAAGGACTTCCACCTAAACCAGGTAGAATTTAAGGACTTGAGTCTTAAACTGTGCTCTGAAAGGCCCACTGCCCAATTGAGAGAGCAGTTCAAACTCACAAAGTTTCTCCTGAGAAGTCCGTCCCTCTGATTGTACTCTACACATGCAGAAATATTCTGGTCTGAGGATCATCTAGGTCATGCCTGTCAAAATTGCCTAAGAGGTATGGCCTAAGTAGAGGACTTAGAGCTGATATAACACAATAAGACGTTAGAAGTTACTATTTAAAAAAGAAAGAAAAAAAAAAAAGTGGTTTGTGACACTTGATACCAACTGCCTTTTATGTAATGGTGGTTAGGTCATTTGCCCAGCAAGTGAGAGCCCTAGGTTGCATGTCATCCTCCATTTATGGGTGTTTGGATGCATATTTTTAAAATCTCATTGAGCAGTCTGTGTCTTAACCATAAGGTTATTGGCTAATAGCCTTTTGTTCTACCTAGGTAGTAACTTTCAGTCCCCGTGTTTAACATGAACATGAGTTGTTATGCAGGGGAGAGTGCTGAATTCTTGGGTTAAGAGGGACACTGAGTGAGAAGCAGTCCATTCTTGAGTAAGCTGAGTGGTTAGTGCAGTTACCTCAGAGACGGGCATATTCCTGCTTGCTCTCCCACTTCTTGCTCTGTTCTCTGACAGAATAGAGGTAGATGTTGACAGACGATATTGGTCTCAGACTACAGTGTCAGTCAAGGTTCCTGGACACAAAGGCAACTGGGTTTCTCATACATTAGTGTGTTAACCCTTTCTTGCCATTTAGATACTGATGACAGTGTTTTTGAGGTAATCAGCTTCAGTACAGGGTATTGTGAACTTTGAACTCCCAGGCATGAGCTATTCCAGCTCTCTGATGCCTCAGAATGCTCAAATCTATAAAAATCTCTCTTTTTAAAGCCAATGCTGTTCCAATGCCTAAGTTATCCAGACTGCCACTTCTGGACAAGACAGTCAGAGGCATCTAAGAAATCTGGGTTTGCAGTTGTCTAATTTGTAAGCATCTTAGTCTTATTAAATCTAGTCTTGCTGACAGGAAAAATGGTATTTATCCATATGGTTTTGATTAAGCAGAAGATTAATTTTCAAGTAGGATACTGAGAAATCCTTTTAACTTTCCCATTTTTGCAAAGGAAATTTCCTCCTGTGATTTATTGTGTCTCTGTGTCTTACTGAGAAGAGAAATCCTTGTTTATGACTGTTTTTTCTCCATGTGCCCAGAGGGCTTGGGGTAAAAAATAAATTAAAACCTATCTTCTCTACATGTTTTACTTAAAGCAGTGATGATGCATCTATTCTTGAGCCACAGAAGAGATGAACAAAAGATTTGTCTAATTTGTTTTCTTTACTAATTTGCCTATCTTCTGACTCTATGTAGTTTATAGTGTTCTTAAACTGTAGTCTGTGGAGGCATGGAAGGCAATCTATGATTGATATAAAAGTCTGTCCATCTATCTCCCTATATGAAGTAACAGTATCATGACAATGTTTCCAGTTTAATGGTAATGACACCCAAGAGTCTCGATCATTGTCTGGGGTCTTAAAAAATTTAGAAAAATGTCTATAGGATTTCATAGATTAAAGAACTTCAGATGTCCTCACGAATATGATGGTTAAACCTATGGGAAATTAAGTTTGGCCATCCCATCAGAAAGAAAGGGAAAGGCAGCCCATTGGAACTGGTAATGAAGGGTTGTCTCCCTTGAGGTTCTGTCAGCCCCTGTTCTTGCTCACATGCTGCCTTCCGGCTTTTTTCCAAATATGACATATTATTGAAGTGCTCCACTGCTTTGAGTACTTTCCAGTCTTCTCCAGGCAACATCTCTAAGCCTTTGAATTTTTTTTTTCTGAACTCTCCTTTTTCAGTCTTTTCCTACCCTTCGTGTGCTGCTAAATGCCCTTCCTTCATGGACTGTTGACTAACCTCACTCCCTAGTGCAACTAACTCACAACTAAAGTAAATGCTGCAACTTTCCTCAACTATTGCAAGTCTTACTCTGACCTTTTTCTGCCCACCCCCCCCGCCTCAGGACACATGTAGAAGGAAGAATTCCTTCCCTCTTCCAACAGGAAAAACTTTGCTTCCTATCACAAATGGCGTGAAAGTGAAATGGAAGGGAAATGAAGTGGAAATGATAAATGAATTATATGTGCAGGTACTCAGCTTAGAGCAAGGATCTACAGTAGGAAATTAATGGTTTTGCTGCAGCAGCTGTAGTACCCCTGATCCAGGTGTATGAATGGAAAGAGAAAGACTATTAGATCTTGGTGATGTTCTTCATGTTGGATCCACGTTTGTAACCAACTATGGGTTTTGGCATCAATGGTGACTGACAGTCTGTTTATCTATAGTTATAAATTTAAGGTTCAGCTTGTGAACCTTTTATGTGGCTGTTAAAAACTTAGTAATCTTTTAAGATTCAATAAAAGATAGAGAAATACAGTTATTTTGCTGATTCATCCTGCTAGCCAGACTGATATAATCTCCTGGATCCACACCAGGAGTGTAAAAATGACTGAGTTTCTTTCTGGCAAAGATGACTCCATATGCTTCACGGACAGTAAAGTTCAGGGAGAAGATTATGTCAAGATTTATGTCTGCTGTTATGTAAGTTAATGAGGGAAATATATCTAGGAGGAATGTATGCATGAGGATCCAGTTGAATTAACTGTTTTGAGAGCAGTATGGAAGCCTACCAGGTTGCATATGTCACCAAGCTTTTTCTTCTGCTGCTTGCAGTGAACAGCAAAGTGACATTTCGTTTTGTTCTCCTAAGCATACTTCTACTGAAGAAAAGAAAATTTTGGAGGTTATGGAATTATGAAGAATTGCTTTTGCTTTAAGATTTTAAAGGTTAAGAGCCTAAAGAACCTGGTTATTACAAGTGAGAATGTAAAAGTCATCTAAGATATCAATTTACTAGGAAAAATCAACTTAAAAAATGGAGCTACAAGGTCAGTGTACTTTTATAATGCTGATAAATTAATTTTATTAGTGCAGCCCATTAAACATTCCATTTATACATCAAAACCTTGGCAGGTGAAAGAGTTCTTAATCTGATGGTTTAATATTTTTATTATTTATTGGTATCAGTTTACAGTCAACAGTGCATCTGTTCTGGGACTCTGTACAGATGCTTGCCTGCTGTCTCTCTGCCAAACTGGAAGTGGTCCCACATCAACAGTGTAAGTACTGGGAGAGAAAGCAATCAGGAAAAACTTTTGTTCTCCCAGTCTTGGGCAGGTACAAAGGCAATCACTGAGCTAGCCTGAGGTCTTTTCAAATGCAAAATAACATTTAGTATCTTGGGAGGAAGGAGAAGAATTAAATTTTAATCATTTACAGTATTCAAGTAGTGCATGGTTTCTTCTCTGAAGTCACAAAGGCAATAATTAAATATCATCAAGTAAATGTGTGTGACAATTCCAGAATAACTGAATCTACCAAAATGATAATATTGCAACAGCAGTACAGAGTTGCATGCGGTTATTGTGCCAGAATGTCCCAAGTTAAACTTTGTATGGTAACTGATTGTATTAGCAGAGATATAGCACTGAAAGCAACAGCCAAGATCAGGAATTCTCTGCACTGGGCACTGTGTGTTCCTGTCTTAAGAAGTTGCACTGGTTATCAGCTATATCAATACTGAGGTTAACCGTATATCTCTTTGCAAGATTGGAGACTTCTATAGTAAGACATTTGCTATTCCAGAGTATTGCTGATGTAAATCAAGGAGGTGGACAAAGGAAGTTTTAATGTTCTGATTCAATGGGTAGAGAAGGAAGACAAGCATATTGTACAACTGTGGGCATCTCAGTGTTGTCTTCCTAGCCTACATTTATTAGGCTCTCTACAGTTAACAGAGAAGGAATGGGATATGTTCTCAATCATAATCTGAAACAGTCTATTTCTGTGCAGGTTCAGCAGATGGATTAAGTGGATTTCACAAGTCATATGTTATGTCAGGCCCAGGGCTAATGACTAAAATTAGAGATCTTGGGTAATAGTGGATACATTCTGTGTAATGACTTCCACTGAGAAATACAGGGTTTTTATCCAGGAATCTGCTGCTTTTTTTCTCATGAAGTTGTCCAAAAATAACCCTAAACCAAACAAACCACAAACAAGTCAGCATCACTGAAATGGTGTATATTTCTGAAAATGTAGAGATGACAGCAGTCCAATTTTTGTTTGAATATGTTGAACAGAAATAAAAGGTTTTGAGTGAAGGCATAAAGGTCACTAGATTGCTCTTTGTTTTAAGATACTTATATTAAAAGATAAAAAAAGAAAACAAAATGCTTTAGCATTTCCAAAACATTTCAGCTGCTCTCAGAAACATGGTTTATGTAAATTTTTATTCAAGCTGAATTTTAAAATTTCAAAATTTTACTGTGATGAGACAAAAAAAAAAAAATCTTTATCGTATTGATTTGCTCTAGTCTCATGTTCTAGTCCCACACTCAGAAATGCCCCACTCCTCTGAACTTCCTATGAGAAAAAGCAAAAGCAAAAACCTCATCCTTTGCATTGCTTTTTCTTGAACTGAATCCCATAGACATTTTGTTAACTATGGTCATCTTAGCTTAATTATTCTGCTCAGAAGTTAGCATAAAAAGTAATGATCAGAACTCATTGAATTGGTTTTTGGTTTCAGCATGTTTCCATCTCATATTATCTTCATTAACTTTCCATTTAATTGGCAAAATAAACTTCTTAATGAATTGGTAGTATGTCTGTGTTCTGAGCCCCTTTTAAATCTAATATTACATAAACCTCTGCTCCCTGTGGTTGAACAGGCGGTTGATTCTTGCTGCTGTCACAAGTATGTGTGTGCATTTCAAGATAAATTGATAATACTAGCTTGAAGCAGGGTGGGTGAGACCTAGGAGCACTGGAATAAACATAAGAAGATAAAGAAAAGGAAGAAGAGAAGAAAAGGGCTGAGAGAAAGAAGATGTAAAAGGAGCGGAGGGAAAGAAAACATTGAAAAGGTGGTCAGAAAATTATTGTCTTGAGAGAAATTGAAACTTGTAAGTGTTGAGGACAAGAAAGATGTAAGAAGCCCTCAGAGTGAAGTGCTTTCTTAGAAACAGTGGTACTACATTGACATTGATTTGCTGAAGTCTTTTCTAGTAGCAGTAAGATTAAGGAGCAAAGTTCATTTCTTTCCACTCCTGGTTAAGGGAGCAAGCATGTGGCAGGAGAATGGCCAGGCTGCTCATGCCTTCCCTTCTCAGCATCCCTGATGGTACTTGCAGGTAGCTGTGTTCCCTTGCTCTTCCTGCCATGATTTAATTAAGTTGCTTACTATTTATTTTTCCTGTCTGTTTTCTATTTTATATCCCTTTACACTTTTTTTTTTAAATATTTTTTTACTTTTCAGTCATCTGACTTGTTTCCTTTCTTCTCTGCAGTTTGATTTCCCTTTTCTGTCAGACAGAAAATTGTCTTAGTTGGGGTAGAGGGACTTGTTGATCAATGTTTTCTTCTGTAGTTTGACTTACTATAGTAATGACAACAGGTTAGGGCAGTACAAACACTTCTGTGCAGAAGTGTGATCCCACTTGGGATGACAATAGTGCCTTATGGAATAATATCTAATTTGCGAGAGGAGGAGGTGGGTCTGAGCTGGCTTCTCTAATTTTCCCCGAACATGCCTGTCCCTTGTGCTTTTTGCCACTTTGGCTGTATAGTGCATGTCCTTCAGGACTCCCACTTTGAACAATGTTCGAGGTTCCCCTACAACAGTCCTTGAGGGAACTAAATAATTTGTCTTTTAAAGCCTGTAACTGAAGACTGATCTACCTATCCAGATGACCATTTATTCTGCAGATCTCTGAATATGAAAAAGATATTGAAAGCTGTAGGGATTAGGGGTAGCATTTGTTGTTGTTTTGCCTTTCTTTGTATGGTTCTCTTCAGAGTGATTTCAAGCTTACCTGATGAAAGACAAAATCTAATGATCAGGAGTGACTAGTCTGTTGTAACTTCAGTATATACATATGTATCTCTCCTCTGCTTGAGAAGTGTTATCTAGGCAGTCAAGAAGAACAGCTGCTAGTGAAAATTTATTTTCTCACAGTTATTTTTCAGAAAGGGATTCTTTTTATACAGTCTAGAGAGCTTTTAGAGCTGCAAATAGAAAACCTGATTCTACTTTAAAAAATTTGTCATCTGTCATTTTAAAGGTTGTGATTGTGGGGCGACAGCTTGTTGACTGCCACAAACCAGAACGTTTATGTTTTAAATTGTTTAGTCACAAATGAAGTACAGGACAAGAGAGAAAAAGAAAAACAAAACTAAACTGGGCAAAGCCAAGGAGAATGAAGAACAGGCTAGCAGCAGACTCATGGCCCTAGGCAATATATAGCTGATGAATGGTGACAGATGAAGTTTTATTCCCATTCTGAATTCAATGTATGTGTTAAATAAATTAGTAATCTCATCAATATCCTCTTGACTTAATTTACTTTGTACAGCAGGAGCACTCTTGATTCTTTCTCTTTTTAGCTCTGTTTGCACAGTGCTCTGACAGGGAACCACTTGCTGGCAGAGTGGCAGAGAGGAGATATGCCAGGGGAGCACCTCCAGGGACTTCAGAAAATTGTTGACCTCTGGACAACAATTAGAGGACATCCAACGTACTTTGTTGCTGTTTTGGTGTTCCTGCTTCTTGACCTGAAAATTTGGTATATAACTGAAATAATACTAAGTCATTTCACTCTGTCCTTGGCCGTTCGTTTTCTGCCTTATTGAGGCCTGTTAGTGAAATTTCTGATGCACTGTTTTTACAGTGCAATGGAAAATGTGAGCTTTAAGCTGGGTTTGATTACTCATTCAAAAAAATTGACAGAAGTGGTTTTAACTCACTATCTGTGAGGATGTAGCTGCATTGCGTTGTGTTTTCATCCATCAGATAAAAAGAAAATAAATAAAAATAGCTTATTTTTACAGGGATCTGAGCCCTGAGAATTCTCTAACAAATTTTTGTGAGGATCTGGGAGCTTAAAGAGGCAAGAACAGAAAATATGGCAACAGATCAGCTGCCTTTTAATACAAATGGCATGTCTAGAGGGAGCCACAGTCCAATATGCTTTGGTGCTGTGGTATCCTTCTGTGGTCCTTTCTATGAAGAATCCTCAGTACAATAAATAGAAGTTTGAGGATAAACCGTATTCCTTAAAACAAAACAAAACTTAATCAGATATTATGGACGGCTAGAATAAACTGACAGAAACTTTGCAGTCAGGAAGAGAATTACAAACACTTTGGATTAATACAATATTTGAAATTGGCTGAAAAACCCCTAGAAGTTCTTTTTAGGAACTTTTCTGACAATGGTCCTTATTCACTAGAAAAATAACTGTTTAAGGAGACTGAAATGAAATAACATGCTACTTTATAAATGTGGATAGTCATAACTACCTCATTAAAAAAAAAAAAAAAGACAAGCAAAACCTATAGCAGAAACAGAAAAACATTAGCCTATGGAAGCAAAAAAATTAGTATCTCATATCTTAAATATGATTGTAGTAAAATAGTCCAGAGTCACTGAACAGAGCAAGTAATTCCAAACCATTTTTGGCCCTGTTCACTCCCCTTCAGATAGCAGTAAAGAGCAGCTGGTCCATTTAAGCCAAAAAAGTAGTCTTAATATATTCATTGGTGACCATGAGAAAAATCTGATGGAGTGGAAAAGGGCAGAAATAGTTGGATGGATTTAGGATGTGTATATCTTGAAAAAGAGGTGTGGAAGGAGGAGGTAAAACAGTCCAGTGCAGGCATCAATAGGTGGAAGAAACATTCATTTTAATGCACAGCTTTATATGACATCTGTGTGAAATTGGCAATGTTTGATACAGAAAAGGCACAGATGGAGGGTGTTCAGTAATAGGTCTGGTATAATAAGTCTTACTAAAATTAAAATGACAGAATGATTTGTCAACTCTCCCCCCAACAAGTTTCTGTTTATAGTATGAATTACAGCACCAATGGAACAGAAAGGTACCAAAGTTACTCTTTATCTTTCTAAAGACATGGTTCAGCAAGTAGCAGTTTCTTGGAATAAAGACTAGAAATTTGACCTGAGCAAAAGTAACAGTAGTTCAGAGTAGCCCATTGTACTAAACCAAAACAAATAACAAGAACAGATTACATCAGCTAGAACAGCACCTTGAAAAACTAACCAATTTGCATCTAACCTGGACTTATGCAGAATACAAAGAACAAAGGAGTGGATTTTCTGCCATAAAGTAAGTGTGCAAGGTTGCATAGTGAACAGTGAGGATATTTGCCAAGAACCCAAAGACTCTACAGTACTTACCTTGGTCTCTTCCCATTGTGGCAGTATTAAAACCTTCCTTTAGTCTTCTTGTGAATTATGCCACATGCTGCCTCCACATGTTCCTCCCTTCCTACCAAGATGTCTCCTCCTGTTCCTGAAGAACTGCTTTTTCCCTGGCTGTATGTTTTTGGACTCTAGCTGCAGTTGTCTAAGGTGCTTTCCTCTCCCAGATGCTCATCTACCCCTGGTAAGCACCTTGCTTGTTTTAGATGTGTTGGTACTGGGATTTCCAGTCTGAGCATGAGTATAATCCTGATGATGTGTTACAGAATACTTTTGATTTTGTAGGATTCACCGTCTGTTGAGGAATTTAGCAAGGCATTTCTTAACTTCTCCTCCTTTTTGTATTAGAGCTGCTTCCCACCTTGTATCAAATCCATTAGTACAGTCGGCTGAAGTTCAAATTGCCAAACATGGACTTCAGTCCACTCTACTGAGTATTCTTTTTATTGTGTTAAACTCCACTGGATAAAGCCTGGTCCAACCCATCTCTTGGCCTTTAATTTCCAGCTTGATTATTAGTCCCTCAGATGCTGCTTTAGCCTCTGAGTGGATGAGTAGGCTGAACAGCTGCAGTGTGTTTGCTTCTGCTGTGCAACAGTAGTAGAAAGATTAGGTCTGAGGACAGAAAGCTGAAAGCAGTAACATCATACATTGCTGTAACAAAATCTGACTGTCTGGCAGAGTCCTGGCATTAGATATTGCTTGCACTTTATGGAAGTTAGATTATCAATTTATTCATTATTACATGAATTAAGAATAAAATGCTTTCAGCTAGAGTGCACAGCAAAATTAAAATTTCATGGTACAGGTACTGAACATTCGCTAGTAATGGGAGATGTTAGTGGTCAATACAGCAATGCAAATACCTGACTTAGGGTGGCTTGCGGCAGCATTCTGTGTGTTGAGCCCAGCTCGCACATGTAAGCTGTTTGGCAGACTGCATTGTAAATGATTTTCATTACTAGTGAAACACTTCAGTCATCTTTTTAATGAGTTGACTTACTTTAATGTGAATAACACATTTACAGAAAGAAGTTTAATTCAATTTGCTAAGGAGTTGACAGGAAGAACTCATTATTTGCTTAGAGAATTCCTTCTGCATAAGAAAGTAACAAAATACTATAGTGACTCTTTGAGGAAGAACGTACTTCTCTTTTGTCTCTTCTGTTTTATTCTTCATTCTTTTCCTATTCTGAGTAAAATTGTAAGAAAAAAGTCATAACGCTAGATTTTGTGTCTTAGCTCCTTTTAAAGTATGTTTTAAAAAATTCTTTTTGTTCCATCACCCAATAAGTTGCATTTTGAAAACATTTGCCATGGATATTTTACACATTAACTCAGCTCATGAATTTCAGCTTCAAGAAGCATGTGAAGGGGGGAGAATGTTGATTTTTCCTCCATTTCAAAACCTTTCTTCTGATCACTGGTGTGATTTTTAGTTACACCATGGTTATTTCATGTGCCTTTTAGTCATTTAAAAATTAGGCTGTGTTGTTGGTCTTGGTTTTGTTTTTGGTTTTTTTTTTTTTTTTAAATATCAGTTATGGAAAGCAATATCAAAACTATGTTGACCTGTACTGTTCGGCAGATATAAGGGAGATGATGCTGGGAGGAACCACTGAATCATTCAAGTATCCTTTCTTTCCTGGTGTTGCTTCTTTCAGTGGTGAAAATGATCCATTAGATCCATAACAGATTCAGTGAGAAGCTGTCGTCTTTCATGCTTGTCCTCAGCAGTTCTGGCTGTGCTGATGCTGCTTTATCATAGAAATGAATTAAACATTAGAAACAACATCATAACCTGGTCTTCTAGGGTTCCCCTGCAGGCTTCCCTTTCCCATGGCTTATCGCAGCAGCATCGTGATGCAAATGGTGCCTAGCAGTCTTTCTCCATCACCAGTTCCCTTTGCTGCCTAAACTGGTATCTCTCTTCTTAGATCCCCTCCAGGCCTTTTACAGCTTCACCAGTGAACTTGAGGTTTGCATTTCTCTTTCTACTCCTGACATCATTGTGCTATAGTATCTCAGTGCTTTGGTTCACGTGTTCACTTTCCTTAAGATGATCTCCTATGCCCTGGGGCTTTCATCTTCTGTCTTTTCTTCTTGGGATCATCCAGCTACATTTTGCCTATGTGTACTATTCTTTTGGCAGCTAACATCTAATGTCTTACTCACCCTTCTCTCTCATCCAAATCCTACTCTGTTGTTCCTTATCACATATCTAAATATTATCTCTTTTGTGATGTTTCAGTGATTCCTGAAGTCTCTTCAGCCTACCCCCTTAACCTGCAGCAATTTTCAGGTAGTTGGAATTACACAGGTGCAAGGAACGCTGTTGACTTCAAAGAGATTTTCTACTGTTTTTAAGGTTTGTGTCTATAAACCTAACTGCAGGGTTAGCATCTTTAATTGCATGCTTCCAGGAACAGGGACTGTATTCTTTTTGCGTGTGCTCTAGAAAATGCATAGTATACTAATTCCGTACAACTGTTGCTACTTTTACTACCAGTACTAACCCAGAACATGTGTTTTTCCTGCACGTACATAGAAACACTGAATGAAAATCACAGGTTACATTAGTACACAAGAGGAAATGAGTTACTTATTTCTCTGAGACAGTTCTGTGAGACAAGTGAGTGTTCTGACTTTCCTGTTCTCTGACACCTCTTGTGTAACAACAAGCCTTGTCTGCCTCAAGACACCACGTGGTGTCTGAGTGCAGCATCAGGAGATACAAACCTGACACGGTTCACAACTGTCTTTTTCCTCCATGTCTGAGGCTGGATCTCGGTTGAAACAACACAAGAGCTCTGCAGAATGGGGAACACACGCTCTCCCCTGCATGCAGATTGGAAGCCCAAGCTGGACTCAGCATGATTCATCACTGGCACTTTAAGTGAAACCTTTTGTATTGCTTCAAGCTTAGTAGCTCAGAATCAATCATGTGCTATTCTGCCTGCATGTTTACACAAGCAGCCCTTTCATTTTCTGAAACTCCACAGACCTGTCTTTTTTTCAGTGCATCCTATCTCCGCTCCAGCAGCAAGGTCTGCACGTGAGGTTGTTAGTTGTATGTTCCACTGCTTGCTTATCAGAAATCCTGGTTCCTCATTTACTTGCACCACAAGAAATTATTTGTATCACGTAGGTGTGAAAAGTAACTATGTCAGCACTGGCACTAGTAAGAACATTTCCATTGCAAGTGTTTGAGTTGGTTGCCTTGCCTTCAATGAACTGGCTTGCTTACTGACTGTAAACATTACTAAACAGGAGAGGAACAGCCACCAGGTTTGACTTACCCTTTTTTATAGTCTTTTGGTTACTTATTCAGCTAGTGGTGTCATCTCCTGTCCTGGAGGAAAGTAGGAATTTAGCCAATGAAAAAGAATGGATTATCTGTATACAGAAAAGATTCCATTTATCAATGTGTCTTTTGCCTCCCAGGCTGCTCTGTTGTTCCTGTGTTTGAACCACATGGATGTGAATGAACAGCAAATGATGGTTTACTTCCAAATTTTGCAATTTTTTGCCTGTGTGCACATGGCATTAGCTACTCTTTTTATTCTAAACATAAAGCATTGATAGTTTAACTAAATACAAGGTATCAAACAGAATGTATAAACCTAATATAATGTCTTATGTGGGTGCTCATATTTAAATATGGGGTTTTTTTTTAGTTTGTCCTCCCAATTACAAGTGTAAACTAAATTGCTGAATTCCTATCTAAAATGTAAACTACTTTTACACTACATACATATATGTATATCTGTGTATATCTACACATATATTATATGTAGGTAATTTTTTTCCTTAGTTAACCAATTACTTTGTAAATAAGAAAAAAAAAAATTGATAAGCCTAAACTAGCTAATGTGACTTTTATACCCCCTGAGAGAAGTCTAGAGTTCTTTCTGGCTGAACTCTACTTATGACCAACATGGTCTTTCTCAGCATAGTTGTTATAATGTCATATGTAGTTGAGCAATTTTGGATGGACTGTGTGCCAAATTCTGAGAGATTGCTGAACCTTGCAGATCTCAAGGCCTTAGATTCAAATTCAGTGGCGGCTTGGGCAGTGTATTTCCTATGCTTCGCAAAAGAGTTGTTAATATTGGAAAATGTGTAATCATGTAATATTTTAAACCGTCACATGATAATTGAGTTTGATTAACAGGAAACTTATGAAAAGACTGAGTTAATTGGGGAAGTTTGAGATTAAATTAGAGAAACATGCATGATTTTTTGCAAAAACATGCTGTTAGATTGAGAGCCCAATTTATCTAAACCTTCATGTATCTTGTGATTTTCTATACAATTTGTGACGTGATTGTGATGACAAAGACCTAAAGGTCTGAATCCTGATTTTTTTTGCCACAGGATACATATTGTTATTTTTGATTCGTAATACTTTCTGTAATGGTAAGAGTAACATTTACATATGAGCATCCTTTTTGCCCCATGTATAATCAGGCAAATACATTATTGTTCTGAACTGACATAGCAGGGGTAGTGAGGCTCAGAGACACAGACTAAAACTGAAGAGCACTTAGTGGGTGTTTGAGCAATCTTGCATTCTATTTCTGAAATTCTCTATAGATATATTAGGATGATGTCTTAACTTCTCCAGATTCTCATAATTTGTAGAAGTTTTAAAGACAGTGGTGAAAATTGAAAGCAATTTATTTTGATAGTTTTTGTAATACGGTTCAGGTTCATCTCTGGTGTAAACATCAACATTTCAGCAGATATATGTCCAGCTCAAAGAATAAGATCCTGTGAGCAGTTGTTTCTGCTTTTGCACTTCTCTGTCCTTTTCTTCCCGTGGTTGGTAATTTCAGATTGTGCAGTTAAAAAAGACAGTACTTAACATTTCTGCTGGAGATATTTTTTTTTCCTTTGCTTTAATTTTCTATTAGAATCAATTTGGCTTTTTAATTTTCACTTCTGAGGCATAACAGTGTATGCTTGGATTATTCTCCTGACTTCTAATTCTGCATGTACTGAAGCTGCTTAGAAGCCAAAACAAATAGAGAAGATCAATTTTTATGGCACCGATGCAAAATGTATGTGTTGTGTTTGATAAATGTGTCACTCTCCACAAGGAAGCAAGATTCATTGAAAGGCTGCCAGATACATTATATGAAGTCTGGACCATTGGATTGTTTGAGATCTTTGCCAGGCTTTTCAATTAAGGTTTATGCATCCAGTGAAAAATTCATTTTATATCAGTAAGGATACTTAAGCAGTGATAAAATAGTCCCATGAACGCTTCACTAGGTGGTCAATTCAATTTTCCAAATGATAGGACACATATATGTTGTGAAATAGTATTTAAAGTAGATTTCCCCAGATGTAAGTAATTTCTTATACTTTTGTTAACACTTCTGCAATTTATTATATTTTCCTACAGTGAAATAATTTACATAATCACTTAAGCTCTCAAATTCAAGGGTTTATTTCCTCTTTCTTCTGTTCATTTCTCTCATGTATATGGTATATGAAGGAAACATGTTCTAGGAATTATAAACTCTTATAAATAGTCCAAACTGGTCTGTGTAAAGCCCATTTAAAGCTGGAGATTCTCCCATGTCCTGGGATTAGGGAACAGTTTCACTGTTTATGCCATGTAAAACTGTGGTTTGTATATGTAGGGAGAAGACTCGAAAGGCCAAAGTTCAATTAGAGTTGAAACTGGCCAGTGTTGTGTCAGATAACAAGAAGGGCTTTTTTAAGTACGTTCATAGCAAGAGAAGGTCTAAAGAAAACGTTGGAGTTGTTGAAGATGGTCACCTGACTAGTAGGCATGAAGAAAAAGTGGAAGCATTCAATGCTTTTTTTGCCTCAGTCTTTAATAATACTGACAGACCTTGGGCTGCCCGGTCCCCAGAGTCAGAGAACCATGAGTGCGGGAACTGTGACTTTCCATTTGTGGATACTGAAATTTTAGGGGACCAGCTGTATCAGCCAGATGTTCACAAGTCCTTGGGGTCTGATGGAATTCATCCCAGAGTACTGAAGGAGCTAGCGAATGTTATGGCAGAACCCCTCCTGATCATCTGCCAAGGGTCTGGGAGTCTGGCGAGGTCCCTGCTGACTGGAAGCAAGACAATGTTATTCCAATTTACAAGGGAGGTATGAGGGAAGACCCAGGAAACTACAGACCTGTTAGTCTAACCTCAGCTCCTGGAAAAATTATGGAGAAGATTATACTGGGTACTATTGAAAGGCATTTAAAGAATAATACAATCATCAGGCACAGTCCACATAGGTTCACAAAGGGAAAGTCCTGTTTAACTGATTTGATATTCTTCTATGATAAAGTCTCCAACTTGTAGATGAAGGGAAGGTGGTGGATATAGTTCTGAATTTTAGTAAGGCTTTTGATACTGTCCCTCACAGCACCCTTCTGGACAAGTTGTCCAGCTGTGGGATGAGCGGGTTCACAGTGCACTGGGTGAAGAACTGGCTGAATGGCAGAGCTCAAAGGGTTGTAGTGAATGGGGCTACATCTAGCTGGCAACTGGTCACCAGCGGTGTTCCTCAGGGTTCAATTCTAGGGCCAGTTCTGTGCAATATATTTATCAATGATCTGGATGCAGGAGTTAAATGCACTATTAGCAAGTTTGCTGATGATACCAAACTGGGAGGTGCTGTTGACTCTCTTGAGAGACAAGATGCCTTGCCGAGGGATGTAGATAGATTGGAGCATTGGGCAATGATTAATGGGATGAAATTTAACGAGTCCAAATACTCTGCACCTAGAACAGAGTAATGCCAGGCACAAGTATAAATTGGGAAAGGAGTGGCTGGAGAGCAGCCCTGTAGAAAGGGATCTGGGGGTGCTGGTCAACAGCAGGCTCAATAGGAGTCAGCAGTGTGCCCTGGCAGCCAAGAGGGCAAACTGCATCCTGGGGTGCATCAAATGCAGTATAACAAATGGTTAAAAGATGTAATTATCCTGCTGTATTCAGTGTTGGTATGGCCTCACCTTGAGTACTGTGTGGGGTTCTGGGACCCACAATTTAAGAAGGATGTTAAGGAACTTGAATGTATCCAGAAGAGGGCAACAAAACTGGTGAAAGGGCTGGAAGGAATGTCCTATGATTTTTTCTGTTGCGTCAAGAGAGGCTTTGGAAGGTACCCAATTTATCGTTATAAGTCCGGTCGCGTTCAGTGCACTGAACTATCACGATTACGGATTCACAAATAACGTAGGCACCTTTCGTCTAGTCATGCTGCATGAACTATCACGGCCACACTTAAAGCGTCTGGTCGCGTTCAATGACCACTATCACGCTAGACCAATAAATCAAAGCAATTTATTAAAGCAACAGGCACACAGGTTCTTTGGATTGCCGGTGATAAATTCACTGACTGCAAGGCACATGCAAATACCAAAGCTTTGGAATAACACAGATGCATCAACAGACCTAAAGCGACTCTATAGAGGTTTCTAAGTTTCGCGCGATGGTGGTGGGGGGTGTACTTGGTATAACCAAGTGTTAGATTCTTACCCAAAGGCGTCCCGATGTTGGGGAAGAGAGGCTCAGCCCGTCGACTGATCCCAGAGGTCAGAGTAGTACACGATGGTATCTTCCCTAACATCCCCTCTCTCTTAGGCCAATTTATAGTATTTTTACCTTTCAGGTGGAGCTTGAGGGACTCTAGTCATACATACTTTTGTTACGATTGGTGTAAAACTTTCTCGCTTCGTTTTAAAGGTACAGGCTCAGAAAAATTCAGAGCGCAGGCTCAGTGAGGAGTGGTCTCACCTTAGAGGCGGGTAGGTTTTGGGATAGAGGTGTGTTTTGGTATTATAATGATATTATAATGAGCAAAGTTTACCAAAAGGACAGCATTTTGTCAAAATCATGACAGTTTGTTGGCTCAGGGTATCAATTATGCAGCTTATTGGTGCCATGGTCCTCTTCTGAGTCCCTTATCACAGAGCTTGGCCGTGGTGTCTCCACACCACTCCTCCCTCTGGGCAACTCCCCTTAGAGCCAGTGCACCAGGCTCCCCTGATGTTGCCAACATCCAAGGTTGCAGGCTTAGGGAACTCCCTGTGGGATAGATTCCTTGCATCCAGCTGCATTTCATCTGGACAGCTTCTTCAATGCTGTGTTTTTCTTGAAATTGTAAATCTAAGTCTAATGTTTAAGTCACCTCCAGCAATTACTCCACACATAAGGATAGGCTAAGGACTTTGGGTTTGTCTAGTTTGGAGAAAAAGAGGCAGAGGGGCAACCTCATTGCTCTCTGCAGCTTCCTGAGGAGGGGAAGTGGAGAGGGAGGTGCTGAACTCTTCTCCCTGGTATACAGTGATAGGACACATGGGAACGGCTCAGAGCTGCACCAGGGGAGATTTAAACTGGACATTAAGAAGCATTCTTTACTGAAAGGGTGGTCCAACACCAGAACAGCCTTCCTAGAAAGGTGGTCAATGCCCCAAGCCTGTCAGTGTTTAAGAGGCATATGGACAATGCCCCTAATAACATGCTTTAACTTTTGGTCAGCCCTGAAGTGGTCAGGAAGTTGGACTAGATGATCATTATAGGTCCTTTCCAACTGAAAATATTCTATTCTTTTCTGTTCTGTTCTATTCTATTCTATTCAAAAATATCCTTTGATCATTCTTTAACCACCATTATTAATAACAATGCAGCTTGTGATTTCACTGGTATTTTAGTGTGTAGAACTGATTACTTAAATCGCTTAGGAATTATGTAAAACAATGAAAAATGCTATGTTGTATGAACATCTGAAAACATTTTATACATAGCCTGAGCTATTCCTTCTGACCTAATATATTTGAGACAAGATACCAATTAATTCTAGTAGGACTGGCTATATGGGCTGATCTTTGCATTTTGGTATGTGCAAAGGTTGTGTTATAAAACTCTTGTACATATAATTGTATGGGTTTTTCTGAAATCACAGACTCTAGTTTGGCAATTACAGGTGATTTTTGTCTCTGTAAGAAGAAGATTCTTTGGATTTATGTAGAGTTGCATTTTGTCTGAGGGTTGTTTCCAGAGATTATATCTACAAATTAGGTTTATATTGTGGACACAATGCATTTGTTCTGGCAGTTCCTGGAAAAGGAAGGTACTGGCAGTACTTTGGGAGCAGAATTAAACTATTGCTGGGTAATTGAGACCTTAGCTTTTAGCTGCAATGTGGAAGTAGTACAGCTACTCTTGCTATTTGTGCAAATCACTCTGATTCTTGGTAAAAAAAGGATTCGGACCAGATTGGATAATAAGCTCTGAGGCAGCACAAAACACTGATGTGATATGTGTTACTGTGCAAGTGCCACCATATTACTATAAATTAGAATATTGCACACGTCGAGCTCTAACTAAACTTCCTGGAAATGGCATTCCCTTTGATCTTCTACCTGAATAGTGGAACAGGGGGATGGGTTGTTTGGTGGGAGATCAGCTCTAGCACCAGCATCTGTACTTTTCTACAGTAAGTCTTCTTTTGTTGGTTGTTTACATGACTGGAGTTTTTACCCCTTATTTTTATGCTATCACATTATATTTATTTTCCTTAATGACTAAGAAATATTAAAATGAGCCTTAACTCTGCCCACTTTAACATTAAATAGTTAAATGTATTTTTTCAGCAACATAACTTATATTAACTTTCTCATGACAGTCTAGTAAGACTCAATCTTTATCTTTTATGTTTTTAGCTACTTAAGTAGAACCAGAGAAATAAATTCCATTAGTCACATGCTTAAAGCAAAGCAAGTACGAATGCACTCACAGAGGCAGGATATAAATGAGGATGCCAAATAGCATGCTGTGAGGAAAATTAGTATGTTTTTAAAAAGGGCATGGATGATGGTATTTAAAATGAAGCATATAAACAAGAACCTCTCCCTTCTATCTCCTTCTCCACCCTCCAATAAAAATGAAGCAGATTCCTTGAAAATGAGGGTGTCACATATAAAGAGATGCATTTAATTAATATTTTTTCTAACATTTTCATTTATCTTTGTTTAGCATTACTAGGAATGCATATTCGGACCATAATATGTCTTTTTCTCATGTTACTTGTATTTTAAAAGTTGTTCTGTAATGAGGGGAAAAATGACGTGTAAGAATTAAAAACAAAGAAAAAAGGACTAAGAGTATCCTCAGCCATCCTCTTAGATATGTGTACTTTGCAATGTACCTTGGGTGGATAAAGCATGTATGACAGATCCATGATTGGACACAACTGAGCCAGCAAATTATTATGAATGACAGACACTGGTAGGAACTGCTTTTTTGTAATGAATCATAAACTTTTGTCTTATACTGCTCTGGTTTTGCTTCATAATTCCAGGTACCAAAAGTGTATAAATCAGATAAATAAGGACAGGTGGTGTTATATCAAGTTTCCTAAGCAGATTTTTATGATACATGTAACTAATAATTTTCTTGCCATTAATAAGGATGTATTTGATAACAATTAGTCAATATTTTCACAGCTCTGTGATCATGTAAATGCTGTAAAATGCTCAGCATTGTTATGCAACTAATTAGCTCATAAATATGTGTTAAATATATGCAAATGATAATGGAATATGAATATGCATAATTCTAATCACAGTGCTTGAAATAATTTATATTTAATTTAAAATATATTTTCTTTGCAGTGAAGTTTTAGCATCCACATTGTAAAATGTGCATTCACACTTATTAGACAATGTAAATACATATGCTTTTTAGGAAAGGGATGCCTATAACTTTGGTCCTATTTACTGTACCTTGGATTTACAGCCTGATGAAGAAAGCTTATTCTTTAAGATCTTATTCTTTGGTGTTAATAGAAAGCCTGTTCCATGTTATCCTGCCTTCCAGGCATTGTATGTTTCATGTCCACTAGCTAGCCATATTCTCCCAAACACATTATCATGTATATAGCACATTATTCATGTCTTTCAAGTCAAACTTGTTCTATAGGATATAAAAGGCTAAAGTACAACTTTTATTGACTGTACATGTCTATGTCCAAAACCAAATTTCAGAAAGAGTTTTCTCAGCTGGCATTTAATGCTGGATGCAAGTAGTTTCTCAGACGCCAAGTGCTGTTTCTGTAAACATTTGCAGAACAACTCAAATCTTAGCAGTGATGCATAGTTAAGCTGCTGAATTATGCCTTAGTCTAACTGGGATCCAGAAACTGTGGTTTTCTTCTAAGGTCTTCACAGGATGCAAAACATGACTAACATGCCATGAACAGCTGGATCAGATACAGCGATTGTAGTCACCTTAAGGAGAGGAAGATGGCAACGTATTCCTATTGTGTAACATTTTACTCCATAGAGTAGGAGAAGTGAAATGTATCATGGCCTTTTTCTGAAAAGTTTCAGCTCTGCTACCTCAATGATATTCAAACCAGCTTGGACATGGAGGAGGTGGAGGTCATTCAAATATAATTTATCTGGGGTGATTCAGGAGTCATGTTTGGTCACTCTGTTGGTCTTCTTTCTGAAATGAAGAGGGCATTTGGAGAGGATTTTTGAGTTAGGTGTAGAAGAGGTTTTGGTACTGGTGACCAGTGTTATTTGCAACTTGTTTCTATTCTTTGGGAACACAAAGGGGTTGAACTTGGAGAAAGATGTGTGCATCTTGGTGGCTGAGACCAATCTTACTATGAAATATAAGCAGCAATTATCTGTGTGTTAAAGAAGGACAAAATGTATAAAGCTATGGCTAACTCTGAGTGGTCCCAGGTAGTAGACCACTCTTTTACAGACAACATTATATGCTTTACGACGACAAATCAGAGCACTAATTTCTTAAAAAGGAATTTCTTGAAAGAGACTGTAAATACAGTATGGAAGATATGATATCAAAGACTTATTGTTGGGAGGGGGAGTTTAATTAAAATCAAATGTTTTCTAATATTAAGTAAATTAAGCCCCAAAAGGGGGAGACAAGCATAACAAGATGTTACATGTGTTCGTAGAATAATTCAGAGGGTGAACATTGGGAACACTGCATTATATAATGTCCCTTCAACATAAGGCCATTAAACTTTAGTTATTCAAAAAGGGTCCAGGTTTTTTTATTACATTTATAAATGTATATACAATGTACATACATGTATATACAAATGTATATACATTTATATACAATGGCTCAAAATTTCTACTTTTTTCTGCATTTATGTTGTTGTTATATTTCTGGGAAAGACACTTATGAAGCATGAAGGCTTGGAAAAATGTTGTGACTGAAAGGACGATGGTAAGAATGGGCAAAGTTTTAGTCTTTAGAAGGGTATGGGAAGCTGTCATGGATGACATGATAGCCAAGAAACACTGAATCTTTTTGCACAGAGTAGGAATTATTTTTTCAGAATGTTACAGGAGGCAGGATGGCTGGATTTCTTCTCTACTCTGTCAACAGCTTCTGGAAACAACTACATTTTGTTTTCACCATGGACAGGTATGTGCTTATGGTTGGCTGGCCAATTTAAATGCAGTTTTAATCTAGCTACTTTGCTTATAGAAGGAAAGACAGAACACAATTCAGCAGAGCCTGCATGTCTGAATATAAATGCCATGTTTCATTACTGTTTTATTATACTGTTGAACTCACAAGAATAGTGTCAAATTTGACAGTTTTGTAATTATACCTCTGATTTCAGAGCAGGTATGCACTGTTAACAGAAATCAAGAATGGGCATGGAAGGAAAGGTGGACAAAAAAACCTGAACGGTAAGTGCAGGAGTTCTGGAGGGTTAATCAGAGCAGGGAGCGAGATAAACTATTCAATGAGATTTTTAAAAGCCCTTCATGTTGGTCTAATGCTACTTCAACTGAAATTAAGCACTGGCAAAGATGGAGCAATTTGCAAAACCCCAGCACTTGTCTGCAATGTGTGGCAGGGTTCTGCAAGAATTGTCATTCTATAGCAGGGTACATGACCTGTAATCATCTTATAACAGGGCTCTTGACTTGATCATTGACAATAACAGGGAGGTGTCACTGTTGGTTTTCTTTGGCAGTAATTTCAGAGATGGAAGCCTCCTGGCAGGTGAGCTCTCTTGGTTTGTTCTCAAAATTGTTAAAGCAACAAAAGTTTGTGAAAGTAGGCTTAATTTGTGTTGCACAGATGAGCTCTTAGAAGGAGACTGTGCTATAGAAATAGTTTATTAAAGCACCAAAGCACGACGTTCAGTTTTTCAAAAAAAGCAGTCTGTTGATGATCACAAAACATTATCAAATTCTTTGTATTTTGACTGAACTTCTTTTGAATCAAAGCACTTGACTCAACTTCTGCAAGCTTTTGTTTTTCCTCTGTTGAACAGAATAGGCTACTGCTGTTTTTAAAGCCGGATTTTCTGGGTACACAGCTTAAGCAAATAGTCTGCTTGAGATTAATTTTCCTTTATTTCCTGCCTATACAATTTGGCAAAAACCTGAGAATTCAAACGATTTTTTTTTTTTTTAAATTTCTGTAAAACTTTCTATTTCCAGTGGTGGAATCACATGACAGAAAGCACAACCTTTGCGCTGATGGCTTGAGAATTTAAATATCTGGATTCTAGGACTGCACTGCTCTTTTTTTTTTCTTTTTCAGTTTCTAAATCTGTCTATTTTCATGCAATATTTCATTGGTGGGTAGCCTTTTACTCTTTCTAGAGTGCCTTTAACCAGTTTTCAGCTTATTAGCTGTTCTGCAGGATGTCATCCTGCCTTCATATTGTTGCAAGATAAACCAACAAAGGCAATTATTGATCTCAATTATTGCCTGGTTATTTTTCATCAGGATTATTTGAAGTCATCATTGTGTTCTACATTTTGTGGGAAAAATGGCACATCCAGTGCTCTTTTGCACTTTATTTCTGTAGTCCCCATGTCTGAATGGACAGAAGCATTATGAATCTTTCTGTGAATAGCCCTTTTGCTACTGTGGGTTTATTCCTGCGTGGGTAATACTGTTTTTCAGAGCTCTCCATCCCTCATGCAGTGACTCTGAAAGCTTCATAGGAGGTAGATTTGCACAAACTTCCTTTTTTCCTTCTCTGTGTTCATCCTTCCCTCTTCCGATTTTTAATTCCATATTGATAGAGTGGTTTCACTGGAAGAGGTATATTAGAAAGCTTTAGTCTGGCTCATATCTAATGGCTACGACAGATATTTTCTATCTTTAGAAGTGAGATTCCGTGTCAAATACCACTACTAACAAACTGGTGATTTGCACTTATAACCAGAACAGTTTACCAAATGCAGTGAAGTATTTATGTTGTCAATCACTCCTCCCTGTTGTAGCAGTAATGTTGTAGATTAGAAATCAGGACAGATGACTGGGAGGAGAAGGAAGAGAGGAACAGCTATGAGCAAAATGAAAACAACTTTTTTTCCCCAGAATCAAATTAATCCTTTCCTTTTAGGAGTCCAAATACCTATAATCTTCATTATTTTTGTCCTAATCTTAGTATTTATAGTTGTGGCTGGGTCTGAAGTCAGGAGGAGAAAAATAATGTGTAAATTGCTGCTTCTTGTTCTGACAAACTAGCCAGAACCACAGGTTGCAGAGGTAGCTATGGAAATATAGTAAACATAGGGACTATGTGAAAGGCAAATTCTACAAAAAGTCAGATTGGTTAGGACTGGTGGGTTTTTGCTAATGCAGAGCCCTGTCATGGTGCCTGTAGATTTCTTTTGGGATTTGTTTGGCATTTCAGTAATCTTAAAAGAAGGTATGTTCATTTGGACAAGAGACCTGCTACTTTTTCTTAAAGGGAAAAAGCGATTACAGTAAAGCGGTGATTTTCTTCTATTACTTCTTGCAAGTAGCATATATCAAAATCATATTACTAATGCCTACAGTTTGTTTTGATCTTCAAGGAGGGGACACAGGGGAAGCTTTTGATGTGTATAATGTCATTATCTTTTGAAGTCAAATATGCCAAAAGCATAGATGCCAGATATTAGAGTCAATGGTGCTACAAAGAAGAACATGATCAACTGGGTTTGCTTTCCCATCTCTGAACAGCCAGCAAAGAGAAAATCAGAGAATTATCAAAGGTATCAAAAGATATACTCAGTCATCTTGGACAGGTACTATATGTACTCAGAAAGAGAAACCACTATTTGGCTACTTTGACTGCCAGACATTGCAATTAACTTTTAAGGGTAGACAAATTCACCCTGTCAGGCTAAGTCTTCCTGGAGGTTAAGGATAAATTTTGGAATCAAATGATAAAAAGATGTGATCCAAAATTAGGCTTTGAGGAAACAAAAGTTGAGCTTTGTGACTGGATCGGTAGGGAGAGCGACATCACGCATCAGGGGAAGGATCTGTAATAATTTGGAATAAAAATCTAGATAAGAACACTCAGTGTAGTGAAATACACTTAAACAGTGGATTACAACAGGTAATGTTGTAATTGTTTACATATGTGCAAACATATGTAAAAATGTCCTGAATATAAAATCAAGCTCTAGGAAATTTCCACAATAAATAAAAAATACAATTTTGTTGCTGAGTAGGCACTATGTATTTCAGCTGTTACTTAATCTTGCTCAATAAAAATATTGTTCTGCATATGTTTATCCTACCAGAACAATGGTATTTCTGTTCTCTGTTGGTTTTACTTTCCTATTCTACTCTTTTCTCTGGTGTATCCTTTTCTGTATTCTTCTCTCACCATTTTCTCTACTACAGCAGTTTATTTCCAGCTGCCACAGGCTTCACACTTGTACTTTTATCTATTCAACTAAAATAATAAGCACCAAAATATCTCTGTTAAAATAGATACTGTTTGAACACTATCATTAGATTTAGAAACTATGCCCAAAATTATCTGAATGGTCCATACCTTTATTTTTCAATGAGACTGGTTAAGCACTAGAACAATTTCTGCAGAAAGGTTGTAACATGTCTGTATTTAGAGATCTTCAAAAGTTGGCAGGACAAGGCCTCAAGCAAACTGATCCAACTTTAAAGTTCGCCCTACTTTAGAACAGGAGATTGGACATCCAGGTGTCCTTCCAACTTAAAATATTATATGAGTCCAGTGTTTTGTTGTTCTGGTTTGGCTAAAAAACTCAGAAAGATAGTCGTTGTATTGGCTACAATCAGATCAAAATGAGAAGCTTTGCTCTGCCAGAGTGTATGGAAATGGAAGCTAATAGATTGAAGAACCTGGAGGAATCGTGTGGCTCTTTTGCTATGTCTAACACATCAGCCATTTGCCATCACGCTTTAGCTTACCTTTTCTTCTTGTTTTGTAACTCTGAAAGTGCAGAATGGCCTTTTATATTTTAACAGATATTTGCTATACTTTCAATTCAATTAAAGGAGCTGTTTATTCCATTGCTATTATTTTAATTTACTGAACTATAGTAATTTGCCTTTAAAATAATAATATAGCAAAAAAGAGGGTGGGGGAGGGAAGAGAGTGAGTGAGAAGTCAAGAGCAACTTTTCCTTGCATATGAATATGCATGGGGAAAAAACCTACAAAATTATGCTGATGAATCAGAGCAAAGATCAGTACCAAACCGGAATAACTCTGTTTGTCCTTACATGTCACAGAGACATAATAAGCAAGGTTATCCTAGCAAGGAAATTGTCCATTAAGAATTTTCCTGTCCAGAAAAAAAGATGTTGGGAGAAATCTTACTTCCAATATGAAGGCCCTAGAGGAATAACTTTATGGTAACTTTCTGAAGTTGGTTAAAGCTTTTTCATGGTGTTCAAGTGGAGACAGTTGTTTCCCTACAAAAGCCATATGGAACTCTCAGATTTATTAAAAGAGCTTATGCTAACGGCTACAACCTGGACATATTCTGGATTACTAGTGGAGAATGCACTATTACAAGCTGTTTTGTAATACTACAGCCTCTGTTATGGGAGTGAGCAGTTCACAATAAAACAGCATAAAGTGGTTGAGGACCTAAATATTTCAGCTGTTTAAATTGCTTTAATTTTCCATCTGTTCACCCATTAATAATTTCATAATAATATTTAGTAGGACAGGCATTTTCGTAGCAAAAGGACCTGAGAGGGTGAACACTGAAATCACATTTACCAGCAGGGAGAGTTTTTATTACCAGCTAACATTTGGGGGGTTTTGAAAATAGTTTTAAAACATATAGTGGATATGTGCCTTTGTTTTACTGCAGGTTTTAGAAGCTGCTTGAATAACAATCAGGCTGGCTTGCATTCGGTTCAAGGAGAGTCACTTTCAGGAAAATAGCTTGAGTAAGACTTAAGTCTGGGCATGAGTCTGTTACTGAGAGAGAGTTTTGTCACCACTGTATGATGTTATGCTAACTTGTTCTCTCACATATGCGTAAGTCTTTGGATAAATAAGTAAAATGTGATCCTTTCTTTCCTTAGTCACTGTGGTAAAGTTTCGCTATGAATAAACTTTGTGTCTGGGTTTCAAAACAAGGCTAAAACCAGCATTATCTCTTAGCAAGAATCTTGCTGACAGTGCCTTGGTGCCTGTCCCATCACAGATGTAATGATGAAGAGGATGCGCATATATAAGAGAGAAGGACCTGACAGAAAGGGGGTGTAGGGGACGAAGTGCTGATCTGCAATGCTCTGTACTTTCTTATTTGCATGTGGAAACAGAAGCATGGGGAGTATGTGATGAAATAGTCAGACTTTACTGAACAATAACAAGCATGATGCACGCATCTGAGCGGAGAGGGGAGTGACAGCTTGAATGAAAAGTACAGAACGGTTGATCCGGACATTTTTCCTTTTCTCCTTGATGGTGTTCTATGTTCTGCACTTCTCTCATTTAATGAAAGTAGAGGCATTTTAATTGAAATAACCCTGTATTTGACTATAGAGTCCTTTATTTTTAATATGCCTATAAAAATGCAGTTGATAATCTTCAGATTTAAGATGACTCAGTTTTACTGGGTTGATGCCAGTAACTGAGGTTATCAGTGGCATAGGCTGGAATATAAGAAGTAGTTTGGATAAATCGTTCTTGGGACACAGTTCTCTGCATCATCCATAGGTGTGCAGAAAACTTACTTTCTGCTAGTCTATCAGAGAGGTTGCAAAAGCAGCAGGAAATATTTTTTAAGGACAATGACCTAATAAAAGTATTAACTATGAATCTTACAAGTTGTCTTTGTACTAATGAATTAATAGGCAGGTAGTACATTGCAGTTTGTAAAATGTTACTATTATTTTAAAACATGAAACAGGTGATTAGTCGTTCAAATAAATTGTAATTAAATGGGAACGTTATGATTATATTATGCTAATGATAGAAGTGTGTATTAAATGTTTGCAAGTTATTCAAGAGAATGTATTAGGCAATTAGAAAAAAAAAAATTAATGTTTGTTCACTCTGAAGCTATCGAATGACTTAATTTGCATTAACAATTTTAAAGCTCTGTAGTCTCATTCATAATAAATTGCTGCTAAGTAGGAGATATTCCACCAAATGGAGGTACAGGAAAGAAGAAAAAGGCAGAATACTACTGTTTTAAGATTAAGTGTAACATATTACTAAAGCAGTCTTTAGAAGGTGAGCGATTTTGGCTTTTAATGGTAAGTTATTCATTAATGATAGAGCATCATTTCATAGCTGTCATGCGGTTCTATATGATCTCCTGTGAGAGTTGCTGAGGGTCACAGTAAACATGGACTATTAATGTTTTCCAGTTTGGAATGTATGAGAAATTTTATGTGGAAATGGCTTAGTCCTGATTCTTGTGGATGTATTAAAAAGAATAAATTTTAAAATACAAAACACTTGTACATATAAAAAATAAAACTCAATGTATGATTTTAATATCAAAGACAAATGGCCATGATGTAGTGAAATTCTATAGAAAGGCTTTGAGACAAGAAAAGAAGTAGGAAAGAAAAGGAATAGAATGCATGGTGAAAACAAATTTTTATTCTTTTGAGGAAAACAGCAGTAAAGAGCAAAGCTATGCCAAAATAGATGTGTTTTGAATGTTATTCAAAGTGAGAATATGACTGTCAAACACGTGCAGAAATTCTTCAGTTAGACCAAAATTTGGTTCTAAGCCCTCTGTGTTTATTTTATAACTTTTTTTTATAATACATGATTAAAAACAATCTGAAGAGAAAAGCACTGATATTCTATATATGTTCTGAAATTCCTGTAGGCTACATCTAATGTAATTATTTGTCTTTCTGCAGAAATTCTTTTGAAATTGCCTACATATTAATTATCTATCATTAATTTTTCACAGATGTGAAGAAATAGGAATAATTTTTTATTTTCAGGGTGTAATATGTAATACGCATACAGTAAGAAGATTCCCGTCAGACTTTCCTTAGTCCATTAACTTCCACATCAGCCTAAAATACAGTTCATTACTGGCATACATCCCTTACTTTTGTGTGTGCAAAAGCTCTGATGATCGATAATACCTGGAAGAAAAGTGCTAAACTGTTGGCATGTGTGCGAAAGGAGTGAGCTTAGATTTGCAAAACTTCCTAGCTGAGTTTTAATGTGATGTGGAAACTTGAGTTTTTTTCCTCATTCTAAAACTCTGCAGACTATATTTCAGGGCTTGTTGCTCTCTTCTTCCTTCTTTGCTTGTGGTCACTCTTCAGTAATGTTATATTGCTAAGAGTTAGTGGAAATAAGGGCATATCATGTTCTAGATTAAAGCTTGCAAGAACTGTATAGGATAATGTCTGAGCAAGTGAAACAGTGTCGTGGTTTAGCCCCAGCCAGCAACTCAGTACCACGCAGCCGCTCGCTTACTCCCCCTACCCCGATGGGATTGGGGAGAGAATCGGAGGAGTAAGAGTGAGAAACACTCCTGGGTCGAGATAAGAACAGTTTAATAATTGAAATAAAGTAAAATAGTAATGCTAATAGTAACAGTATAATAATGATAATAATAATAATGATACACGAAGCAAGTGATGCACAATGCAATTGCTCACCACCCGCCGACCGATACCCAGACAGTTCCCGAGCAGCGATCGCTGCTCCCCGGCCAACCCCCCCCAGTTTATATACTGAGCATGACGTCATATGGTATGGAATAGCCCTTTGGTCAGTTTGGATCAACTCTTCTGGCTGTGCCCCCTCCCAGTTTCTTGTGCGCCTGGCAGAGCATGGGAAGCTGAAAAAAGTCCTTGACTAGCATAAGCAGTACTCAGCAACAACTAAAAACATCAGCATGTTATCAACAGTCTTCTCCTACTAAATCCAAAACACAGCACTATGCCTGCTACTAGGAAGAAAATTAACTCTATCCCAGCCGAAACCAGGACAAACAGCAATGTTAAACTTTTTTTAAAGTTTAAAAACTTATTAATGAACTTCAACTGAAATATGCCATTGATGACAATGGTTTTAGGAATACAGGATTAGATACAAAATTAGTGTTGCTATGAAACATAAGGATTTTGCAGTTGGTAGCCTGAAAATAATTCAAGTCAATAGAAATTTGGTTATTCTACTTAAGAAGCCTTAGACATGCAGACCAGAAAATACTGCAGCATTAAATCCATAGTATCACAGTGCCACAGTTTTGTGTGGTAACTTTGAGCAGATTAAATTTTTTACTGTGTTGGATTTGTATTAATCTGAAACTGACATATTTAATGAGCCAAATTATGCCTAACTGTTTGCTTGGGAATAATAATTAAAATCATTAAGGCATTAATCTATATCTTGGGGTATTTTTTTCTACAAATAGAGCTAGGTAGGAAACACTTTGCATTAATCATATTGAAAGGAAATAAAGTAATTTCAAAGTCTTTATAGTACATGGGAGATAGAGGCTGAATTCCCTGTACAACCTGAATAAGATAATGTGTAAGGATGAGATTTGTTACTCTCCCATTAAATGTTGTGCTAACTAGCTATTAGCTTCCTGTCAGACTTGTACACTGTATATATTAATCTGCGCAAGGTTTATATCTGGGTCTTTTCTATCCCACTTGGGTCCCCATGCCACTAGGGAATATGTAAAATTTTCTTCAAATAACCTAAATATTTATATAAAAAAGAAAATATTTAAATATAAGAAACGAGTCAACCTACTGTAAAATACTCAGTGATAGATATCTCAAACTACTGTCAGATAACCTAGGCCAGATATCTGTCTTGCTGATTTTATTTACAAGCTCTATTGTAGACATGAAAAATTGTTGATACAAGTTGACTAGAAACTGTAATGTCTTGCAGCCAACCCATAATCCAGCATGTGATTATTTCCAATTAGATATTTATTAGGTGTAACCCACTGTTTGAAAGAGACAAGAAAATAGTGAAAGCAGGTGAAAATATCAGAATTCAGATCCTAATGTGCATAACTGACTAACAACAAAGTTGTCTCACGTTAAACATTTACAGTGAGGTGTTCTTTCGTGGAAGACTATGTATCTGCAGCTGACTTCTCCAAAAAATGTAATTAATCTGTATCAACAATTCCAGACTATAAGAATTGCTAACAGAAATGATAAAAACTTTGTCAAGGAGCAGATTTCATGCTGGAAAAGTTAATTTTCTAATTTACAGAACAAAGAACATTATTGACAGGAGTGATGCAAACTTGTGTTCTGGTTTCTACAATTGATTGTTATAGTTTTCTCTTATACTGCACACTATACATTGATAGACTGGGAGAGAAAGTAACTACAGTAAAGTTTCATGTAATAGTAAATATCTGAAAAAGACAACAATCTAATTTTAATCTTGGTATCATGTGTATAAATGTATAAGCAACTTTCAAGCAATGCTGCAGACAGATGCTGTTAGAGGATTCCTCAGACTTCTCTTGCACTGACAGCTGTGATTCACCTCTGTGATTGCAGAGCTGCTGACATAATGGCAAGAGGAACTATAAGCTGAAGAACCGTAGAATCTAGAGTGATTGTATAACTTTCTGTAGCACTCTTCAGTCATGTACACAACCAGCGTTTATTAGATGTGAGGCTTTATCTTTCATGGTAGGCATTTTTTAGTAACTTCCAAAATCATTTGCAGTGTTAATGACCCAGGGCATTTGACCGAAGCTGTAAGAGATGGTTGTTCAGTTGCATTGTATTTTGTGACATACATGATTTATTAAGGCCAGTATTATAAATAATGTAGTATCTGAAAATGAAGTACACCATGCAATCACAAGGGTAAAGTGACTTGCTTTTGTTGTAAACATTTTAGCGTCCAAAAAGACACGCCCAGAATAAGTCAATAGAATATCTATGAGCTATAAAGTAATGATTAAACCCCATAAAGAATTTGAGGAGGTAACTGTGAAGATTAATTAGTTCATGGTCATGGTGTTCTGAAAATGCAAAATTATGCAGTAAAAAGCTGTCCGTATCTTATTCAATGTTTAATACTGCTGCTTCTCCCCAGATAACTGCTTTTTCCCCAGGTAAACAGTCCATCAGCTCTTTCCCTATCTGTTCTTTGTTAATGGACTTGAGTGGAAAACATAGGTCTTCAAATTGTGATTTCTTTGTTTTGTGTGTGCTATAACTAGCCTACAACACATTGCTTGAGATTTATCATTCAGAGAAAAGAATACCAAGGTATCTTGTAGTTTGCCAAACAGCCTCAGAGACTGTACACCTATTATTGTGCTTGTTATTGTTATTGAAGCAAGGCAGGTTTTTGGTTGAGCGGTTTAGAAGCTTTTTAATGCTTGAAGACTTCTAATAGCACATTTGAGAGAGTTTCTCTGTTAACTTCTGCAGGATTCAGCTGATTGACATTTCTACAGAGTTCCCATACAATTATGCTATGGCTTTATGGGATATTTCATGGTTCATACACTGAATCAATATTCTCTGTAACCGATATTTAATCTTGTATCATCAAAATTAAGAATACATTTGAAGTTTTAGCTTTTTTGTGTTTATATGAGAATGTTAATCTCGTAGGGAGAAAAATGTATTTTATATATATATTAAAGATTAACTGTTTCTCACTCTGAAAGAAGTTTTAAATTCCTTTTGTTGTTCCCAAATTGGTCTTCTGGGACAGTTATGAATTGTCATTGCACATTTACTTATTTTGGTTTTAGAGGTTTTAAATTCCCTAGACTGTATTTTGTGCATCCTCCTATGTAGATCTGATGAACTGCTTTTTCTTCTGTGGTGCTAAAATGAGATGTTCTCCAGGATAAGCTGTTACACTATGCTGCTCTGTGCCACTGGTGAAGGGTGGAAACGTCCATTCCAAGTGTTTGGTTACATCTGATTTGGTTGTGAAAGAGAATCTGACATAATCTCTTTTTTAGGTTGTCTTTTACCTTGGTATAAGAAGCATGTTTGTTTGATTGATTTCAGGTACCAAGAATAAATTTGACTTATTACTGCTGTCAGCTGTCCAGGAGTGGAAGCTGAGATCACCCTGTAGGATTTTGGGTCTGTTTTCCTTGCACTTTGCCATGCCTTTTACCACTGTGTTGCCCTTTGCTTAGCTTGTGCTGCCTCTATGTGCAGCACCTCCTGGGAAGATGGACATGTGATTGGCACAGAACATGAAAAAACCATATCATTTAATATTATTTGCAGACCACTAAAAAAAAAAATCAGATCACTTTCAAATATGATTTAACTAATGCTGATTAATTAGTTGACTAATACCGCTACTTCAGGATTTAGCACTTTGAAATGAGGTGCTCTTGCGTGTAAATTCAGATTCAGGGAACTGAAAAATTTTCTCTAGGTACTACCTGGACTAAACTACCATGAACTGAAGATCATACGAATTAAACTCAAAAGAAAGGTCAGTTTTGCATTTTGATAAGACAGAAACAACAGTGATATTTTGGTGCATGGCTATGGACTCATACTGAATGGCATGACCTAGAGTAACGGCTCTATGTCCCAAACTAATAGCTGTAGAGCAGTCCTCATGATATTTATTGTAATGAAACAGCTGTGTTTTTCTTAAATTTCGAAGTAACATTTGCTAAACAAACTTTTTTTTCCCCCATTTTATACTATCTTCTTTTTGCCTATTTTTATTTATTAGCCGTCTTAAAGTAATTTTAATAAGATATTTTGCTTCAGGCAGAACTTGCAGCAGTATCATTTTTTATTCACTTTATATCCCTCCCTCTTTTCTATGGACTGTCCTCCAACTTCCATTTTCCCCTGATTTATATAGTTCATAACCATTAATCTGTAACAGGTTTGCAGAATTGCCGTCACATCACTATTTAAACTCTGAGCTCTTCACGTTCCTCAGGATCTTTTAAGTTTTGTAAATGGCAAGCTCCAGTTTTTGTTCAATAATTACTAGCATAAAGCTAAAAAGCAGGTACAGGAACCAGAATCAGGTGAATTCACACCCCTGTTGCACTGGAGCAGAAGGGAAAAAGTAGCATATATGTGATCTAATTACAACAGCTTTGAGTTAAATGCTAGGCCTTTTATATTCAAAAAGCCTTGTTCCCTGCAAGCATTATACAACAAATCGTTAACTTAACAATGGTATTCTGGAATCCAATTTGAATTTTGCTGTCTGTATCACAGTCGTTAATTTTCTTCATTAGTCTTTTCCTGTGTTTTTCTGCTGAGACGCTTTTGAAGTGCATGTAGGTTTAACCATTCTACTCACTCCTCTGATCTCTTATTGTTATTTCCTTGAAGCTAATTAGATTTATCTTGTATTATATCCCCTTCCAAAATCCCCACTGAAAAGTTGAGCACTTTGTGTATGAGTGTCCTTTTTTCCTGGAATATTTTTTAAGTCAAATGCTGTACCCCCCAAAATCCTATTTCTTATTTCCTTTTCATTTAATGGTGCTCTGTTAAGTTCCCCTGGTCATGTTAGGGAAAAAAACTATACCAAAAACCCACTAAGATTTTGGAGAAATGTCTGCTCTCAGGAAAGCATTATGCAATTGTGTCATTATATGGAATGTACCACAAGAGTATTGTCAGCTGCTACTAGCTCAGTGCATATCACACAATATGTTGGAGATCTTTCACTGAAAAAAAAAAAAAAAAAAAAAAGGTGTATTGTGTTGCTTGTTTATTTTGGTAGTCACTGATTGTTGTTTTTGGTTGCATGGGGTAAGCAGCCCACAGCCAACCTGGGAAAGACTCCTGCTGCACACGTGCATAATCTAGTATCCAAGGTGATGCATGAGATAGAGGAAAGAATAAGTCAGTAAGTGTAGAGAAGTCAGGACTGGGTGGGAAATATTTTTCCTATCCTAAAAACACCTACATGCTCCTGGAAATACCAGTAGGAGTTTATAAGTATTAGCTGGCTATGTACTTAACATCATCCCTTGTTCACTTGATGTGACTAATGCATTTCACTCTTGCTAAAAGTAAATTCTTAGAGAGTAAAGCTTTGGGAGATCTACGGTTGACCTCAGGGACAGGTGAATTAACTGTATAGAAAGAATGAGTGAAGTTTTGCAGGCACAGAAGTGTGCTGTTTAGATTATAAAGAAAGATCTAGGTTTGCCCTAGAAAGCAGTGGGAGATAGCTTGTAGGACACTTTTTTATTAGTTTGCTTGCTGACAGCCTCTTTCTATCTCTGTGGCTATTCTGGGTCCTGGCCATGAGAGGCCTTGAGGGAGCTGCTACCTTGCAATGAAAGAGCTTTTGTGTAGCTGCTCTTAAATGATGCAGGCATCCAGATCTGGCCTTGGTTTCCTCTCTCCTCTCAGTGCTGTGTTTAAAAACAGTATTCAAATGAACTTTCTGTGTATCTTCTCAGCCTCAGGTACAGAGCTGAGCGATCACGTCTCCTGAAATGAAAGATTCAATAATCTACTTCCTTGTTCAGTCCTTATTTTGTCACTGAGGCTGACTTTTAATGACGGGTACACTTCTTATTAAACAATTCTTTATTTTTGTTCAAAAACAAAGCTCTCACATCATACTTTCTGTGTAGCCTAATGGTATTTGCTTGCATTTAAATACTGATTCTGGAAAAACTTAATTGATATTTGATTTTATTTTCTGACTGTAAACAAATTGAAACTGTTGATCAGTGAAATGATCACTTTATCACTTTATTTTCTGAAGTTCCTGCTTGTATTATTTCTAGGAAAAGGATTTTTTTTGCAATGTAAAATTTCTCATTTCTAACTGATGTATGATTTCTTTTCTATAAATGTCTCCTTTTTAAAAATCTTTTCACTGCAGGCTTCCTGTAAATTTTGTGTGGTGATTTTAATGTTCTTGTCCTTATTTTCAAGGCCCTGAGTGGCTGTGGTGTTTGACTAATTTTTGTTCTGCATTTTCTAAGCTGTTAATTACAGTCTGAATCATAAGGTTACTTTTTTTTTTTTTTAATACTGTAATTTGGTGAGTTTTGAGTCATGAAGTTTTTGTAGCTCTACCCTTTTAAAGATATTGCAGGATCCTTCCCTGCTGCCCACTTGGTGTCCTTATCTAAAAATAAGATTGAAGAAGGAAGTCTTTGCTGCTACTTTTAACTCACTAGTTAGTTGTACATGTTCAGTGTTTCATAACTTTTTTTGAGGGATAATGTGCTTTTTTATTGTTAGCGAGTTCTCTAAGGTACTTTATGAAATGTAAAATGTGTAGAGTAATGACCTGTATGTAGTGATACAGGAAAAATGGTTTGCTAAAATCTTTTTCTGACAGATTTTCGAGTAGAATATTGTGCTGTAAAATAACAATTCCTTTATTTCCTGTCATTACCATAATTTTGCCAGAATGTTTGTATATAATTAATACAAAGAAAAAGCTAAGTGTGAAATACATGGGTTCCTTATAACCCATGCAACTATCTCTTCTAGATTACAAAATTTGTTATGATTATCATATTGAAGCTAAGCAAATGGTTGTCTTTAAAAAAGTAAAATCTCTTATTACCATACCCAGCTCTTTGAGGTCCTGTCATTACTTCTTACTCAGAAAAATGTTGGGATATATTTGCCATTACAACAGTCATTCAGATAAAAAAGTGATAGTTTGGAGAAGCAATTGTCACAGAAAGCTGAATTTCATATATTTGATTTTCTTCCCACTGAAAGAGGAAATAAGTTTAAATGCTGCTAGAGAATAAAGCAGAGGGTCCAACTTATTTATGTGAGACTGTTGATTTAAAAATGCATATAAACCTAAAAAAAGAAAAAAAAAAACCCAGCTTTCATAAATCATAATTCAAACTATTCTTCCCTTCCAAGACTGACTTAAAAATATTTGATTTTAAACATTTGGGAAAAGAGTTGTTTTCTGGTGTTTTCCACTTGTTATGAACTTAAAGTTTTTCTACTTCTCTTCCAAGAATGTTCTCAGACATTACCTTGGTTTTAGGAATGGGGGATTTCAAAAACATCATAATTGAGTGAGACTTGAGGTCATTGGTGACAGTGGAACATAAAAACCAACAGGACCCATACATTTCTCACTTGTCATAAGTCTCCTTCACTCTTTTTCCACTATTCTAAGCCTCCTAATATCCATGTATTTAACTTGCCTAACATTTTCTTCTATGAAAGATGTCTCTGTTCCTCTTGATTATCTTTGAGATGTCCATTATTAGCAGCAGGCCTCTGTAATTTGATGGAGTGAGATGCCAAGGGCTAGAGGTGGACTGTGCTCTCTTCCCAGGAAGTTTTGCTGGACTTGACTGAGGGCAGGGGCATATAAACAACTCCTTACATGTTAACAAGGTGAGTCAGCACATGCACTGTAATTGTGTATGTGAAAGCTCTTAGCCCAGGGCAAACATAAAATAATATGAGCTTTCTTATGGAAAACTAGCTTGATAAACCATACACACTGGTATGGATAAAGCATACACTGGCCAACAGTTTCATATGGACTATTGTGCATTGTTGACTCATTTAGCTATGTAAAATCATTTACCTGGGTTTCAATTTTAGTCTTGTATTCTCCTCCCAGAAGGACCAAATATGGAAAATCTCTGAGGATGGTTTTTTTGCACTGTGATTTAAAATGCAGAAGTACATGAAGTGTTAGGAATATTTGATAGCTGTTCTGTTGAAGAACAGCCCTGTTGCTGAAGCTCTGTTGATGAAGCAGTCTGGCTACATCAGCCTCCCTCCTGACAGCCATGTCTCCCAGTGACTCTTGCACTTCTGCTGGGGCAGCTCTGGTCCAGTTAGAGACTTCTGATGCCGCTGGCTGACATGAGTGGTCTCTTGTGCTTTGGTACTGAATATTTAGTACTTAGGCCCTGCAGATACACATGCTAGCTGTTGTTGTTAAAATGTGGGAATATGCTATTGTTTCCATTTTAAGATATAGGGTATGAGAGCTAAGAAACAATGCAAACAATTTCTGGAGGGATTTTAAATACCAAAAATAGGTTCTCAATAAGTGCATTGATATTTGCATTCGAATAATGAGTCAAAGAGCAAAAAGCGGAAAAGAGTAAATATTTATCAAACAGAAAATTAGTATGGCATTCCGGTAGAGGGACAGATAAATAAATGCCTACAAACTTTTAGTCTGTGTAGCTGTGTTACAGAAAAATATATATTATTTGTATAACGCAAGTAGCGTGGCTAGAGGAAGGCAGGCGAATCCAGTAGCATGTTGCCTTATTCCACCTATAAGAGTTACAGTATTGCTAATGTGAAGCATTGTTGTTTCAAATTCTAATCCAAGTCAGTGAATCATAAGACATATTGCACATTTGATAACTGCAAGATATTGAGGATGCTAAGTATTTTTTGACACTACTGAGCATTAAGACTTCCCTTTGCTCATCCCATGAAACGAAAGCATTAAAATTTACATGCTTCCCTAAACAGGCCACCAAAAAAGAAGGAAAACTTCTTGTTTAGGCAGGAGGCTAACCAGTGGAGGCTGATTTGTATTACATGGCACATGTAAATAGAGGTTGACATAAAGTAGTTCATCCAAATTTCCTTCTTATATTTAATGGCTGGGATGAATAGCTGTGTGCAACCTTTTACCTAAGTCCTCTTTGGAAGCTGTTGTCTAGAGGATGGCAAATGCAACTCTAATTTGGGAACTCCAGGCCTGTAAGCCCAATGTCTGTACCAGGCAAACTGTTAGAAGCTATAGTAGAAGACAATTAGTGAATATCCTGCTAAACGTAAGCTACTGGGAAAATTACTTCTGAAAAGTGAAATCCTTCTTTACAGCCTTTGGTAGTTCTTCCAGAAAGCAAACAAGCTAGGGATGATCTGATTGATATAGTCTTGGCTTTTGAAAAAACTTTGACAAAATCCTTCACCTAATGCTTATAAGGCAATTAATGGTCATGGCATAAGAGGGAATGAATGATACGGATAAGAAATAAATTGAAAAATGGGGAACAGAGATTATGAGCAAATAGTGATTTTTTTACATTGGAGGAAGGTCACTGGCAGTGGGAGGGCTCTGTGCTAGGATATGTGCCTTCATAGATCAGCTGGAAAAGTAGGTTAGCAGTAAGATGGCAAGATCTGGTAAAAAGTTTTTCAGGGTAGGTAGAATGAAGACTGAAACCAAAGAATTGCAGAAAGACACTAGGAAACAATGTGAATGGGCAATAAAATGGCAGATTAAGTTTAGTGTAAGGCACACTCAGAGAAAGAACGCTGTCTTCAGAGGGAAAGATTCTGCTGGTCACTGTCATTAGGGGGTGACACCTGAAAAGTGTGGAAAGAAGTGTTTCTTCCCATGATTCCTATGATTGGCCTGTTCAATGCCTTCACAAAAGATGTTGGACAGATGTGAAACTTTATGTGGGCTCAAGGGGGTGACTGTACAAACACTTGGAATGAGAGATCAGTGTGGGTTACTAAATAGACAAACTGCAACATACTCAGGAAATTTGAACCAAAACTGGTTAGAGGACGGGAAGAAATAATAGGGTAAAGCATTACACAGCTTTGCTCTGCTCTTATTCTTCCCTAGATACCTGCTTATGGCTACTATTGGAGGCAGAATAGGCTAGACAAATCCCTTGGTCTGACCCAGAAGGGCTGTGCTTTTGATATTATTTTGACTTTTGGAAGATACTTAGAATACTTCAATAGAATAATTCAAGACAACTTTATCTTGTGCTGCCCTTTTGATTCAGGATGAACAGAATATAACACACTTCAGTGCCATACTCTCCCATGCTTACCACGCTAACAGATACTTGCACAGACGTTAAGTGGCTGGCACAGAATTTCCTATGTCAAATCTATGCCACTTGGGATGCCTCAGTCTTGGAAAATGCATGTGGGCAGGTCTTTGTTGCAAACAGCACTGGCATTACATAGGGGGACAGATGTGTGGTCTTGTTTATAAGCCTCTTGTGTTAAACTCTCTTTCCTCCCACGAACTTTCAGAAAAAAACCTCTTGTTGGCAATAGCTGGAAAAAAGAAAAAGTAGCAGTTTGTTTTCTGAGGAAGTATGGCATTCCCAGTTATGTCTTCTTTGTAAGAGGAGCTGTTTTCTATCTTAGTTCTGGAGTATCTATTACGCTTAACCAAGTATATTATTTTTCATTGTGCTTACTAAGCTTGGAAACTAGAATCTAGATTACCTTTTCTATACCACTTGAGCTAGCAAAGCACTCTGTAGTTGATTATTATTCAGGTCTAATGGGCATCTTTCAGATCAGTTGCACATTTTCGCTCTTTATAAATTATTTCACAAGGAGAATGAGATCAAGATTGAAACAGAATTTCTTATAACCACATAATAATTTATCAGTCTTATTGACATGCATTTTGCAAAACAATAGTATTGTACACAGCTTCTGTATGAGCAAATAGAATTACTGCTAACATCTTTTTTTAAGGTTCTTGTCACACACTCTCCCCTCAGTCAAACACTGTTAGCTCACTAATCAATCTACTTGTCAAAAATGCTCTTCTTTGGCAGAAGAGACTGGGAAGTTTGACAAAGCACATTAAGTTGGTGATATTGATTAATGCTTTTCAGTTAGTAGCATTTTGTTGAACACTATAAATTAAGAATTTTGATGACAGTTGGCTTTTCATAAATTACATACAAGAGGGCCTTATCATTGCAATGAAGCAGTTTATTTTTCCCCTTTTAAGATTTCTCATGACTCTCTGCTTCATGTGAGTTTCTCCTTTATTTTTTACCTCCCCTCTCCCCCCACCCCATTAAAGTGTAAATGACACAGTTTGAGGTCCATAAATCTCTTTGGCAAAAAACAAAATGAAGGAAAGAAAGAGGGCAAAGAAGCTTGATTCTCAAGGTTTCTCGGTATTCTTGCATTTCATCAAAGTCAAAGAACTGTAGGGAGGAAACTGAAGTTCCAAGAGGTGTAGGCCTTTTTGGTATTTTTGCAGAACCAAAATGTTTGTCACCTTCCCTGAGCAATCTGGAAATGTGAAGAACTAACGCAGAGACAATGGTGCACAAGAGTTTCTTTAAACATTATTCCATTAAATGTAGGAGTCTTTCTTGCCTTTGACTGCATTCCCTTCAGTGTGCTCTTCAGCATTCTTCACAGAAATGACATCCCCACGGCTCATAAAAATAATCTGCCCCTAGAAATGCCTTACCTACAAAAAAACCAAGACTTCCAGGATGATTTCTGTACACATTTAAACAGACCTTGTCCAGGACGTGCTTTATAAAGCATTTAGATATCGATAACCTTTCAGATAGTTGTTTTGCAGCAAGAGTGAAGGACAATGTATTTATGGTTCTTCTTGACAAACATGATCATAGAATCATAGAATTATTTAGGTTGGAAAAGACCTGTAAGATCATCAAGTCCAACCATTAACCTAACACTACCAAGTCCACCACTAAACCAGTTAAGTGTAGAATAGTAATTAATTTTGTGTTTCCTGGCTTGGTGGCTGGATTATTTTTTAATGAAAGTAAAAACTAGGAATCATTAAGGTTGGAAAGGATCTCTAAGATCATCGGTCCAACCATCAACCCAACACTACCATGCCCACTAAACCATGTCCCAAAGTGCCACAGAATGGGTAGTTAAGCATTGGAACAGGCTGCCCAGAGAGGTGGTGGAGTCCCCATCCCTGGAAGTGTTCAAAAAATGGGTAGACTTGGCACTTTGGAACACTGCTTTGGGGAACACTGCTTGTGACTGGTCACCAACTGGATTTGACTCCATTCGCCACAACTTTCTGGGCTCAGCCATACAGCCAGTTTTTTACCCAGCAATGAGTACGCCCATCCAAGCCATGAGCCACCAGCTTCCTTAGGAGAATGCTGTGGGAGACAGTGTCAAAGGCTTTACTAAAGTCTAGGTAAATGACATCCACAGCCTTTCCTTCATCCACTAGGTGGGTCACCAGGTCATAGAAGGAGATCAGGTTGGTCAAACAGGACCTGCCCTTCATGAACCTATGCTGGCTGGGCCTGATCCCCTGGTTGACATGCACATGCCTGTTGAGTGCACTCAGGATGAACTGCTCCATAATCTTCCCTGGCACCGAGGTCAGGCTGACAGGCCTGCTGTTCCCCAGATCCTGTTTCTGCCCCTTCTTGTAGATGGGAGTCACATTGGCAAGCCTCCAGTCATCAGGGACCTCCCCTGTTAACCAGGACTGCTGATAGATGATGGAGAGTGGCTTGGCAAGCTCCTCCGCCAGCTCCCTCAGTACTCTCAGGTGGATCCCATCCGGCCCCATTGACCTGTGAGTGTCCAGGTGGTGTAGCAGGTCATTAACTGCTTCCTCCTGGATTATGGGGGCTTCATTCTGCTCTCCACCCCTGTCTTCCTGCTCAGGGGGCTGAACAGCCTGGGATTAAGCTTAGCTTAAATGCGACCCAGAAACTGGGAAATGCTGAATGGTTCTTCTCTGAATTTTCCCTTCATAAACTACATAGGAACAAGGAAAACTATATTTCGGGAAAGGATCATGACTGAAAACTTGGAAAAACACAGGCACAAAATGTATATATTAAAGAGTTTTCACTAAGTCAAGAATGCAATACCATTTCCCACTTCTAATGAGAATTATTCCAGAGTTAATCATCAGTTCCTTAATTCAGTACACCTCATCCATCCAACATCAGTACTTGCAATTAAATAACTCAAAATTATCCAAATAGTGCAGAGCTACATCCACTACTAACATTTAATTCTCTCATGTCACTTGAAGACACTACCTTCTAACCATCTTAGTGGGGTGGTTTATTGGTTGTTCTGTTTTGATTTGTTTTTTTTCCCGCTACCCTTTGAAATGCTTCTTTCCAATGTCCCAATTTGTGCATACTTATGATGGCTGCAAGAGAATTAGGTAGTTAGCTTGTACATTAAGCCATGTAGAAGCTTTATTTTCTTTTTAACCAAGAAGGGGAGGTAAATAATGTTTTTCTCCTTGAATTTCTGGCAATTTTAAGTTAATGCTTGTTGAACATCATGCTAAGTTGTCTATATACACATAATAGTTTTTTGCTATTAAAGTATAAATATTTTTTGCACACGCACTTATCATAAATTTGTTTGCAAAATTGTGTTGCTTTTGTTCACATTTAAGTCAATAGATACCTTAGTCTTTTACACTTTGGGACTGAGTATGTGTCTATTTACCTAACAAAGAGATATTTTGGAGACTAAAATGAAAAACATCTGTAAGAAACACTTGTCATACTGAAAGCACAACCATGGCCTGAAAACCATGTAAAGAAAAAAAAAAAATAAAGACATTGTTAACAATATGAACTCCAAACAGAATGGTTCATAGAAATAAACCTAGTTTGGCAGATTTTATTCCATGAATAAGACTGGTATTCAGGGTACAAATTCCTATATACATGAATGCAAGTGTTCCTTAATAAAAGTGTAATTTAATATAAAGATCATTTTTAAATCACTAGCGATTTTGAGAGAAAGTTTTAATGTTGTGGAGGGTTGACCTTGGTCAGCTGCCAGACACCCACTCAGCGATTTTGTCACTTCCTCTCCTCAACAGGACAGGGGGAGAAATTGAGGTGAAATAGCTGGTGGGTCAAGAAGACAAGGAAATGACTTACCAATTACCATCATAGGCAAAAGAGACTCAAACTGGGGAAAATGTGTTTAATTTATTGCCAGTTAAAATCGATTCAGATCATAGAATCACAGAATCATAGAATCGTTTAGGTTGGAAAAGACCTTTAAAATCATCAAGTCCAACCATTAACCTAACACTACGAAGTCCACCACTAAACCAGTTAAGGGTAGAGTAGCAATTTCATGTTTCCTGGTTTGGTGGCTGGATTATTTTTTAATGAAAGTAAAAACTAGGAATCATTAAGGTTGGAAAGGACCTCTAAGATCATCAGTCCAACCATCAACCCAACAGCACCATGACCACTAAACCGTGTCCCAAAGGCAAACATTAAAACACTTTCCCTCCATCCCCACTTCTTCCCAGGCTCAAACCCACTCCTTCATTCTTGACTCTTCTACCACCTTCTTCCTGATGAACAGTGCAGGGGGAGATGGGCAATGGGGGCATTGTGGTCCGTCTTTAGTGGTTCCTCTCTGCTGCTCCTTCCTCTTCACACTGTTCCCCTGCTCTGGCATGGGCTTTCATGGTCCACAGTCCTTCAAGGTAAACCTGAAGTGTGGGTCCTTCCCGCAGGCTGCAGTCTTTCAGGATAAACTTACTCCAGTGTGGGCTCTTCAATTGGCCACAGTTCCTTCAGGGAATAGCCATGTGCTCTGGCATGGGTCTCCATGGGCTGCAGTGTGCATAGCTACTCCAGCATGTGTCCTCTCCACTAGCTGCTGGGAAATGCCTTCTCCACCATGGTCTCCTCCACGGGCTGCAGGTAAATACCTGCTCTGGTACCTGGGGCACCTCCTCCCCCTTCTTCTCCAGTCTTGGTATTTCAGGTTTGTTTCTCACACCTTTTCCCTTCCCAATCTTCTCTCTGCTCTCTGGCAATATTTTTTTCTTAAATGTGTTTTCCCAGAGTTGCCACCAGCTTCATCAATGGGCTTGGCTATGTCCTGCAGTGGGTTTGTTGTGGAACTGGTAGTGTCTGGCACAGGACAACCCCTGTCCTCTTCTTCAACAGGCCCTCGTGTAGCCCCCCCGCTCCACTGCCAAAGGTAAACCAGCTCCTATGAATTTCAACTTTTTAAAATGACTACCCAAATAAGAGAATTCTAGCTGAGACTTTAAATTGCTTTTATATCAGTCAAATTAGGCAACAATATTCCTATTTTATTTACAGGTCACCAAAACAGTGGCTTCTGTATGGCTTCATCTATAGTCATTGTTATGAGTTCTGCTTTAGAACAGAAAACAAGGAATAGCTTATCTAACTGAAACTACTACAGGAACTTAACTAAGCAGAATGTAATGACTGAATTATAATTTAAAAAGAAAATTCGGGCTACCACTCCTAACTAAGCTTTCATTTTGACAAATGGTAAGAGCCTCATTTTTCTAACTCATCTAGATTTTAAGGTATTTTATTCATAAAAGGAGAAAGCAGTCAATGGAGAAAAAATGACAGTCAGCTTCCAGTGCTTTCTTAATTTTACTGAACCCACCCACTTCATGGTTTTCCATCTAAGTACTAATTAAGCCAGATACGGCTTTACCTCAAAATGGAGCAGTAGAGTTAAAAAACACATCTGTAATAATGTATAAAACTATTATGGTAATGAGACATTTGTCTTGCTGAATAAGTGTGGTACATTCACTGTAAAACCACCACTGATGTATCTCAAGCAATGTTTTTAATTTCAGTGTTCAGACTCCCAAAAAGCCTGCAGGCAATTTGGCATTTCTCATGAAGAAAAATTTGCTGTGTTGATGTTTTTTACTTTTTTTTTTTGTTTTTTTTTTTTAGGTGCTTTACCAGTTGTATAGTTTGGGATTTATATTCTTTTATGTAGAAATGAAAGATCATTCTTCGCTGTCCCTTTTTTAGAAGTAAAAAGTAAATTGAACATACTGTTGAGAATAATGCAGTGCTTTTACCCCATGCACTTTGTCACCCTAACATTTGGATTTGTTTTCGTTCCTGGACTGTAGAGTGTCTGGATTCCCCAAATAAAATCTCTCATGTTGTAGCATGCTGACCTTCACTCCTGGATGTAGGCACAAATATTAATAGAAGTAGAAAAAGAAGAGTAATATTCTTTCTTTCCCACTCTCAATCTATACTTTTTCAACAGCTTAGCATTTGTAGAAATGAAAATAGACAGTACTTGAGGCTGAAGCTTCTCTGATTCTTCAGAGTGGAAACAGCACATATGGGGATAGTGCAAGATTCTTTCTGTTCATTAGCTATGTATGTAAACCATGATACTGAAGATATTGTTCAATTGATAAGCCAGTTAAGTCACTGATTTTCCTGTTGCATCTGTCAGCTAGGCTGTTAACTTTTTAAAAATGCTTTCTCAGAGGCACTGGACAGATACTATTTTCTTGCTTCACATTGAGTATCTTACAGTAATTGTTATGAAGCTAGATTAAGATCAGCTTTTTAGAGGTAAAAATGTGATTTACTGCCAATACTTGAATTATCTCCAGGAATTCTGTAATACTCTTCAACTCTCTTTAAAGTGCAGGGTAAAATGAAAGGGAATTAAGAGCAAGTGATACATGTAATTAAGGTCCCATTGTGAGTACATCTCCCATTACAGAATTAAAATACTAATGTAGATGTCCAAGTCTGAAAATTAGGTTATTAAGCTTTCTATTTTTTTTTTTTAATTTAGCTACAAAAATGGGTTTGTTCTATGTTTTTGTTTTGTTCTGTTGTTGTTGTTGTTGCTTTAACTTTCTAAATGAATTGTTATTTTCCCAATCTGTCCTAGGGGAAAACCATTCCTGACTATTATATCCTGAAAACTACAAATTTCTGTAATTTTCTTTGCAGTACTATATATTACTCTAGTGAAATAACCTTAGTGGGGTGCATTTCTGTAAAGGGTTTTCTTTTATTTTACTGTGTTCTTTTTAGACACCTAGCATTGAAGTGGGGAACCTTCCTGAAGGAACTAAATGGACTTGTGATGATACCAAGAATGTTGTTAATATTTACACACATGTAAATGGAAAAGTAGGCTCTCAAGGTGCTTTCTGCCTTGGCTCAGTGTTAGAAAGTGTAAGATCTGTCCATGAGGATGTTTTGTGATGACAGCTGGAACACTAACATTTATGCTGTTCCTCAGTTTAGCACCTTGGGATTACTGGATCATGAATCAGGTGTTCTCTACAGGCTTTTTACATCAAAATGTGTTAGAGACAAAGCTAGTTATGTTTTAGCCTTTTCCATCAGGCCCTCCACGGCACTTTTTTATGACATCATTTGAAAGCAGGATGAACAGAGACAGATAATACTGCACAAGAGTTCAGAGATTCAGGAGGAGGTAAGCAGTGTGCTCCAAAATGCCTGAGTTTTATTTGAAATAGAGTAAAAGACAGGAAACTTAGGTGCAGACCAGGAAAGAAGAGACAGGTAATTGAGCTACAGTAAAGAAAGATGTGGAGGTGACTAAAAAGCTTTGACCTGGGCATTGTAGAAGACCTGTCTCATTTCGAAAGAGTGTTGACACTGATACGATGTACAGAGTAGCTAGGGGAAAAGAGTGGGGCATCTGAAAATCAGCTGTGATGAAGGTAGCCCTGAAAAGATCAGTGTTCATGAGTTTGAACTTCAGAGGTTACTCTTTAGAGCCATTGGCTTTTAACCCTCCCAGGCTGTAGCAGTTTTCATGATATGATGCCTCTGCCCCTGAGGTAAGCAGAATTTCTTTCATCTGAGAACTGCTCCTCATGATGTCTCTGAGATATTTCAGCAAAGTATTAACATAGTAGTAATAGATATGTTAATTCTGCATTATGGTAAACTTCGTCTTAGTGAACACAGGGGCTTCTACCCTGATAATTTGCGTCTAAATATGGAAATTATGGAAAGAAGGCCCAGAGGAACTAACACAGTGCCACTAATTCTGAAGTGTGTTAGATATTTAAAATATGTGCTTCAGTGTCTGCCAGGTGGTCTTTGCACACTATGCACCAAATAACGCAGCTGCTGTCCCTGCAGAACTTAATTTATAATTATAATATTGTTGATTATTTTCTAATCTGTTATGTAATTTCTCTGTAGACCCAGACTCAATAAAAGAAATCCATGCATTTAATTAGTACTCCAAAAATATGCATCAGATACTTCTATGATGTACCAAACCCAAGTTTAGTTTACATAAAGATAAAAGCATACATTTAAAACCAAAAATGTGAAAACATGCATTCTACTGAGAGAGTATCTATATAATTCTTTGACTGGACGCATTCTTTGTGTAGGGTTTTTTCCTTTCATTTAAACTGAATTCTCAGATAATTCATCAACAGGATAAAAAAATATAATCCATAATAAAAATAGTTGTTCAAAAGGTGATGTGTATTAAGAAATATTATGCAGATTTCTTAGGGTATCTTAATATGCATGATGAGATCAGTGTCTCCATTTCCATTGGAATTTTTAATTGTTGAGGTCAATATTGTCCTATATGTAGATTTAGTTCCTTGTCATGTTTTTAAGTATGGGAAGAAATAATTTTCCCATAGCTTTAAAATGATCCTTCGTAATAGAAGGTAGCCTGTAGGTTGAAGAAAATTTTAGATATAGCACCTGTTATCTTTCCTTCTCTCTTTTCCTAAAATATTTACTCTTCTGGAAAGATTTAATATCACTTATTTCATAGTGACAAAGTTACAAGCTCTGACGATGTAAGTTTTGAATCCTTCTTTTGCACAAGGGTTGAACTACACCTGTGATCATGTGCCAATACAAATTATTGACTAAACAAATGTCTCACAGTAGTTTCCCAACTGAATCTGATGAAAAAGTGGCCTCCAAAGTCAAGGGCGGGGCAGGGGGAGAAATGGGTCTAAGAAGCAGCCAAGAGTCTGCCCTAAGAAATAGATTCCAGAGAATGCCACAGTCATTAACTTACTAAAAGATCAATCTAGATACATTAAATAGTTTAATGAGGCCAAAGGGGTTAGAGAACAGATCTTATTTTAGTATTACCAATCCACCGTAACTACAGGTTTCCCCAGAAAAGCTTTATTGCATAGGAAAAGGCTAACAGGTACGTTATAACCCTCTGAAGAGATTATAGTAATAGGAGAAGGAGAAAGATTCATCATGAGTCGTTATGGTTGTTAAACCAAATTCTCTCTTGTGAATGCATACAAAATAGAGATTTCCATATTCTCAATGGTCTATTAAGTCCTTATTAAATATTAACATTATAATAAAGCTACAACAATGATTTAAAAAATGATGGAGTTTTTCCTCTTCATCCTTCCTTCTCACCTGAAGGTATTTGGAGATGGATTTAGATATTTCATGTATTGTCTCCACCCTATAGTCTCTGAGATTTCAAGCTCTCTTGCACATGTTAAAAGTATAGTTATTAATGACAGACCACTTCTAATTCCTACAGGTTCTGATTTAATTTAGACTAATTTTATTTGCAAACACCTGTACATGCAACACTTTATTAAACTCATTCAGGTTAAATCTTTATCCATCTGTACAAATCTGCCTATCAGGTTTATCTGTATGCCTACTTTTTCCTCTGTTTCTGAGCAATATGCTGCAAGAGTTGTTACGCTACTGCATTTGGGAGCTGGAGTTATGGAGAAGATATGGAGCTTGCCCAAAATTACACAGAAAGGCTATGTTGGAGGAGGGCATAGAATCTGTTTTCTCAAGTTTTTCTGTTTTCTCTGTCCATGCCCTTCCCTGTTACACCTTTTTAATTTAAAAATATGTATGGAGAAACCTTTTTTTCCCCCCTTCTCTCCTTTTCCCCCTCTCTTTGCATATGTTTTTGTCTATCTGTGGAATCAGAAGTAGTACATTTTACAGCATTTTTCTGAAGGCTTCTCTTGAAGAAATCTTGTACAGGAGACAATAGCTTGCACAAGAAGGATCTTAAATTTGTTACCAGATAATTAGAAATTATTTTATGTCCTGTATGGTGATATAGGTGTGGAAAGGGTGTTCTGTGTTACTTTCTGAACTGTGCAGCACTTAGATAACTAGCTGTGACAGAGTGTAAAAACTTAGCAGAGCAGTACAGTATTTTTTATCTACATACTAGGGAGACAGAGCTTTATCCTTTGTCAAGCAATTACTGCTCCTATTATGTTAAGCAGAGCTGTGTGAAAATAATGAATAGTTTAAGGAAACTATCTGCTTACTTTTTTATAGGATTGATAGAATTTTATAAGAATAGAAAAGTTTATTCAGAGTAGCTTACGTTTGGATGTCAGCTTGGGTGTGTAACTTACTGCATGGCTGCAACAACAGCAAAGTCCTTCCTCTTCACACTTCCCAGTTTATTTCCGATTTTTTTATATTTGAATGGAGGGCAAAGCTAGATGAATGTATTGTGCTTGTGTGGCAAAGTTTTGGCAACGGGGGGGTTACAAGGGTGGCTTCTGTGAGAAGGTACCAGAAGCTTCCCTCAGCTTTTGCTGGGACTTGGGAAGACAAGGAGAGTTTACCACTTTTGAAAGAAGGGGCAGGCAACTCAAGAAGAGTACAGGGATCTCATTAGGTCATGCAGAGAGGAAATTAGAAAGGCAAAAGCCCAGCTAGAACTCAATCTGGCCACTGTTGTAAGAGATAATAAAAAAATGTTTCTACAAATAACAACAAGAAGAGAGCCAAGGAGAATCTCCACCCTTTGTTGAATGCAGCGGGGAACATTGTCACCAAGGATGAGGAAAAGGCTGAGGTACTTAATGCCTTCTTTGCCTCTGTTCTGGTTTTGGCTGGGATAGAGTTAATTTTCTTCCTAGTAGCAGGCATAGTGCTGTGTTTTGGATTTAGTAGGAGAAGAATGTTGATAACACACTGATGTTTTAGTTGTTGCTGAGTACTGCTTATGCTAGTCAAGGACTCTTCAGCTTCCCATGCTCTGCCAGGTGCACAAGAAACTGGGAGGGGGCACAGCCAGAAGAGTTGATCCAAACTGACCAAAGGGCTATTCCATACCATGTGACGTCATGCTCAGTATATAAACTGGGGGGAGTTGGCTGGGGGGCAGCAATCACTGCTTGGGAACTGGTTGGGTATCAGTCGGCGGATGGTGAGCAATTGCATTGTGCATCACTTGCTTTCTATGTTATTATTACTGTTGTTATTATATGTTATTATTGTTACTACTATCTTATTTTATTTTATTTCAATTATTAAACTGTTTTTATCTCAACCCAGGAGTTTTTCTCACTCTTACTCTTCCGATTCTCTCTCCCCATCCCATCAGAGTAAGGGGAGTGAGCGAGCAGCTGCATGGTGCTTAGTTGCTGTCTGGGGTTAAACCACTACAGCTTCAGTCTTTAATAGCCAGACCAGTTATCCCCAGGGTATTCAGCTCCCTGAGCAGGAAGACAGGGACAGGGAGCAGAATGAAGCCCCCATAATCCAGGAGGAAACAGTTAATGACCTGCTACACCACCTGGACACTCACAGGTCAATGGGGCTGGATGGGATCCACCAGAGAGTACTGAGGGTCCCTGATGACTGGAGGAGGTGCTCCAGGCACTAGAGCAGAGATTCCCCTGCAGACCATAGTGAAGACCATGGTGAGGCAGGCTGTCCCCCTGCAGCCCATGGAGGTCAACGGTGGAGCAGATATCCACCTGCAGCCCATGGAAGACCCCGTGCTGCAGCAGGTGGAGGCACCCAAAAAAGGCTGTGACCCTGTGGAAAGCCCACACTGGAGCAGGCTCCTGGCAGGACCTGTGGACCCGTGGAGAAAGAAACCCATGCTGGAGCATGTTTGCTGGCAGGACTTACAACCCTGTGGGATACCCACACTGGAGTAGTTTGTTCCTGAAGGGCTGCACCCCATGGAATGGACATGTGGAAAGGACCCACGCTGGAGCAGTTTGTGAAGAACCGCAGCCCATGGGAAGACCCATGTTGGAGAAGTTCATGGGGGACTGTATCCTGTGGGAGGGACCCTATGCTGAAGTAGGGGAAGAGTGTGAGGAGGAAGAAGTGGCAGAGACAATGTGTGATGAACTGACTGCAACCCCCATTCCCTGTCCCCCTGTGCCGCTTGTGGGGAGGAGGCAGAGAAATTAATGAGTGAAGTTGAGCCCAGGAAGAAGGGAGGGGTGCCTTGAAGGTGTTTTAAGATTTGGTTTTATTTCTCATTATCCTAGTCTTGACTTGATTGGTAATAAATAAATTTCCTTGAGTCGAGTCTGTTTTACCCATGATGGTAATTGGTGAACAATCTCCCTGCCCTTATCTCGACTCACAAGCTTTTTGTCATATTTTTCTCCCCCTGTTCATTTGAAGAGGGGGACTGATAGAACATCTTGGTGGGCATCTGGTGTCCAGACAAGGTCAACCCACCACAATGAGGATGCCCTTTTTCACTTTTTCCCCATTTAGCTGGATAATGCACCGTCCAGATGGTATACACATCCTTATTTTCCCACTTGCTGGGAGAGACAGAAGCTTCTGGGTCTATGCTTGCTGTTTCTGTGTGAAGCCATTGAGCTCTTGGCACACCATTTCCTCTTTGAACTTGACATTTCCTTGTCCTTCTGGGAAATGCTCTTGGGCTGACCTGGTTCAGCCCATGTACCTGACTGCTGGCTCAGTGCATCCCATGCAGAGTCTTTTACATCATTATTTGGTGAACTGTTAATTCCCTTCACACTAGCAGGTCTACTGCAAGATTCTCTCATTGATTTATAAAGCCTTCAGTTTGTTAGGCCGTGTTATCTCCCTGATGAATCTCTTTCCAGTGTAGCATTGATTATCTGACACTCGGTATTTCGAGTTTTCTCAAAAGTAAGTTGCATTCTCTGGAAACTTTTCTCAAAGCAAGCTGGATAGGATTTCACTTCAGCCCCTCACATATCCACTACAAAAGAAATTTCTTTGACAGCAGTAAATGTGGAGAGGTGTTTCACTGTTTTGTCAAAAATAACACCTCACAGATAAAGCTAGAGTTGTATATAAAGGTAACATACTGGCCAAAGTTGAGAACCTTATCTTAAATCTTTATGTAAACTTACATAATTTGTTGAAGTAGATCTGTTTAGTTTGTTCTCCTTATTGTTTGTTTGTTTCTTTGTTTTAGCTTGCAAAGAATGCTCAGGAATTAAGAAATGGGCATTTCAGAAATACAAATAAAGGTAGTCAGACTGATATATCCATTCGAAAGCTTCTCAAAGTGGCATGTGTTATGGGCTCAGGAATGTGGAGTTTGACATGGAAAATACCTTCAGTTACTAGCAGACAGACAAAGTTGCTCATTGTGGGCAAATCTCCAAGTAAGAATGACTATAAAAACAGACATCCACAGCATCTGTGTAAGCAGAAACAAAGAGTGATGAAGGTTTGTTGAGGGATCACCATAATTATAAAATTATATGAACGTGATAGCAGGGCTAAGAAACCAGCACACAAAATCAGTTTTTCTGTGAATTTTAGGTCCTTATTGGCCACATCAAGGAATAAATAGATTTCTGCCTGATAATCTTTGTTTAACACTAAATTTGGAATTGGACATGGAGGAGGAGTGACACTGTAAAATACTAGTGGGTTATAATAATAATACTATTATTATTAATATATTAATGCTGTTCAGGATGAAATATACAAGGGAGTCCTGATGGGAAAGGGGTCCAGGAAGGCTGGGCATTCTTCAAGGAGGAAGTCTTAAAGGCTCAGGAGCAGGCTGTCTCCATGTGCCATAAGACAAAGCAGTGGGGAAGATTACCAGCCTGGCTGAACAGGGAGCTTTTGCGGGGACTCAGGGAAAAAGAGGAGAGTTTACCACTTCTGGAAGAAGGTGCAGACAACTCAAGAAGAGTACAGGGATCTCGTTAGGTCATGCAGAGAAGAAATTAGAAAGGCAAAAGCCCAGCTAGAACTCAATCTGGCCACTGTTGTAAGAGATAATAAAAATTTTTTCTACAAATACATTAACAACAAAAAGAGAGCCAAGGAGAATCTCCACCATTTATTGGATGCGGAGGGGAATATTGTCACCAAGGATGAGGAAAAGGCTGAGGTACTTAATGCCTTCTTTGCCTTAGTCTTTAATAGCCAGACCAGTTATCCCCAGGGTATTCAGCCCCCTGAGCAGGAAGACAGGGGCGGGGAGCAGAATGAAGCCCCCATAATCCAGGAGGAAGCAGTTAATGACCTGCTACACCACCTGGACACTCACAGGTCAATGGGGCCGGATGGGATCCACCTGAGAGTACTGAGGGAGCTGGCAGAGGAGCTTGCCAAGCCACTCTCCATCATCTATCAGCAGTCCTGGTTAACAGGGGAGGTCCCTGATGACTGGAGGCTTGCCAATGTGATGATGCTCATCTACAAGAAGGGGCAGAACGTATCCTGGTTAGGCCAACAGTATCCCGGCTTGTATCAGGAATAGTGTGGCCAGCAGGAGCAGGGAGGTGATTGTCCCCCTGTGCTTGGCACTGGTGAGGCTGCACCTGGAATACTGTGTCCAGTTTTGGGCCCCTCAGTACAAGAAAGACACTGAGGTGCTGGAGCGTGTTCAGAGAAGGGAAACGAAGCTGGTGAAGGGTCTGGAGCACAGGCCTTATGAGGAGTGGCTGAGGGAACTGGGATTGTTTAGCCTAGAGAAGAGGAGGCTGAGGGGAGACCTTATCACTCTCTACAACTACCTGAAAGGAGGTTGTAGTGAGGTGGGTGTTGGTCTCTTCTCCCAAGTAGTTAGCGATAGGATGAGAGGAAATGGGCTCAAGCTGCGCCAGGGGAGGTTTAGGTTGGAAATTAGGAAAAATTTCTTCCTGGAAAGAGTAGTCAAGCATTGGAACAGGCTGCCCAGAGAGGTGGTGGAGTCCCCATCCCTGGAAGTGTTCAAAAAACGGGTAGATGTGGCACTTGGGGACATGGTTTAGTCTAGTCTACCCTTGATTGGTTTAGTGTGGACTTGGTAGTGTAGGTTAATGGTTGGACTGGATGATCTTAAAGGTCTTTTCCAACCTAGACGATTCTATGATTCTATGATTCTATGAGGCTGAGGTGAGGTGGGTGTTGGTCCCTTCTCCCAAGTAGTTAGCGATAGGATGAGAGGAAGTGGGCTCAAGCTGTGCCAGGGGAGGTTTAGATTGGATATTAGGAAAAATTTCTTCCTGGAAAGAGTGGTCAAGCATTGGAACAGGCTGCCCAGAGAGATGGTGGAGTCACCATCCCTGGAAGTGTTTAAAAAAGCGGGTAGAAGTGGCACTTGTGGACATGGTTTAGTAGGCATGGTGGTGTTGGGTTGATGGTTGGACCGATGATCTTAGAGATCCTTTCCAACCTTAATGATTCCTAGTTTTTACTTTCATTAAAAAATAATCCAGCCACCAAGCCAGGAAACATGAAATTATTACTCTGCCCTTAATAGGTTTAGTGGTGGACTTGGTAGTGTTAGGTTAATGGTTGTACTAGATGATCTTAAAGGTCTTTTGGAACCTAATTGATCCCATGATTCTATGACTCTAAGTTTATAAAACCAGAGCCAAAATTCAGTTCTATTATGTGGAAAGAGAAAAGCTGAATTTTATGCTGCTGCAGTTTAACCTTCATTGATATGTCATTGTAAGAATTATTATAGGGATATTAGCAACTGCAGACATCATGGTCAGTTACAGAAATTGTAATAATGGCTAAGCATCCCCTGTTGTGAATTACAAGGCGCATACCAGATGACAATGCTGAACAGGAAGTTTGTAATTTCTGTTGGCTAGGAAATCTTTGAGTGTACTACATCTTTTCCACAAATAACTGAAAGGACCCGCAGGTAAACATAAATAGACTCACAGACTCATAGAATGGTTTGGGTTGGAAGGGACCCTTAAAGATCACTTAGTCCAACCCCCCCCTGCCATAGGCAGGGACATCTTTCACCAGATCAGGTTGCTCAAAGAGGGGTCTAACCTGACCTGAACAATTCCAAAGTTGGGGATCCACTTCTCTGGGCAACCGGAGAACTTGTAGATGAAGAGAGACAACAAAGAGTTCCATGTGGTTATTGCAGGTGCCAGTTATTGTATACTAGAAGAAATTCTTGCATGGGGAAAATACTTTCAGGTTATTTAGAATTGCTTTTACAAAAGAAAATCAGATTCTTCTTGGTATTCTTGGCATGGGATACAAAATCTAGTTAACTATATGGTGAGGATCATGAAATTCCTTTTTCATTGCATATAATTTTGCTGTCTTTAACATTTGGACAAGGATTTTCCAAACCAAGATCCTTCATCTGCCTCTGGCTATTCCTTTCTCTATTATTTTCACTGCTTCAAAATTTTTCCTCTATGTTAGAGGATAAGATTAAAGGAAGAATACATTTTTCCAGACATTTCTAAAACAACCAAGCAATGCTCCCTAGACCTCAAAACTGCTTCAATTTTTTTTAAGTTATGAATTTTGCATACTTACATGGTCTTTGATTTTTTCCTAACTTTGTTTGCTTTAAAAGCCTTTTTTTCATTTTCATGTATTAGTCTTTATCTGCAAGTGTATTAAAAATATGTAGTGCATACACACAACTGCACATTCATATGTGCTGAAAAAAATAAAGCATAAAAAATATTCCCAACTGGTTAATAGTGCCTACTGATACATAGGAGTGAAAAGCATAAAATGGCACTGATGCTTATAAATTGTTCCTGGAAAATAAGCTGCAACCTAGCATTAGCCATTTCCTCCAAGATAACAACCTCCAGTTTCCATGTTGTGATAAAAACAGGATAGCTCGTGCTTATTCTCTGTGTGTGTGCACGCTCTTATTTTTATCATGTCCATACCATCTTGTTTGAAATTAATTTAATCATAGAAAAACAGCAGCTAAATATAATGATTTAAAAATGAGAGATAACTAGGTGTTTCATGGTGAGGTGCTTATCATTATAGATACTGATCATTATACCTGCCGTTATATTTTAGGAGTATAATCATATTTGCTTTAAAAGTCACCTAGTAAATATTTTGCGGCAATCTTACGTGTTATCATCTTTCTTATATATAATCAAATATAAGCAATTTTACTGAGTTCTTATGGTAAGTCTTGCTGAGCATGTGCAATCAATATAATTTTATTTCTTATGCCAGTGTGTTTCACTTTTATAGTTCAAAGAAAGCCTTCTGTGTCTCAGCAGCAGCATTAGAGAACTTGAGCCAGTGTGTATGTGGAAAAATGGAGCTGAATTTTCAAAGTGTACCTTAGAGTAGAAGTGCAATTACATGTTTGAAATATACTGTTGAAGTTCTATGAATGTTCCTAATACTGAATGTTGTGTTCTGTGCATCCTCAGGGAGTTTTAAGACTGATAAAAGACAGAATGGAGAAAGGAAGTGATAGGAGAACTAATGAACGGGTAATCACAAGCACAGTATTTTGAGACAATTCCGGAGGTGAGCTGTGAAAGCAAAGTTCAGTCAGGAGAATAAAATCCAGGGCATATATCTAGCATCTGCAAAGGTAGTTATTTTAAAGTAAGATAAACATTTTAAGTAAAATTGAGTTATGCATCCTGCTTTTGCTTACTGCAATGCAGAGTGACTAAGGAGGACTTACTGCATCTTAGGACCTGAAAGCTAGAACTTTACAGATTCTTTGTTTACCCAGAGACAAATAAATTAGCATATAAGAAAACATATTATCCAGTTGATGGATACTAACTTTTAACCTTTTTTCTTTAATCTGAATGGAGCTGATATGAAAATATTTCATAGAAGCATAGAATCATTTAGGTTGGAAAAGACCTTTAAGATCATCCAGTCCAATTTGCCTTCAAAAACAGCAGAACAGATGTATGGTGAAAGGGTATTCTTGACCAACAGGACCAGTGAGGTTGGCACAATCTGAAGAAATAGTGCTTGCTAATGAACTAATTCTGCAGAGGCAGCAAAGAGCACAAAGCACTTCTTGTTTCTGTGAGCTCAACAATATAAAGCAAGAAAGGCTTACTCGGTTTAAATAACACTGCAGTGGGTTAATTAAAAATAGATATGCAATATCCAGCCAATTCCTTCCATCTCATTCTCCCCTAAATTCAAAATAATGTTGAAATATTCAATTTCTTTATATAAACATGTTGATTAAATGGTTTTATACTGCTGCTGGAAGCTAACTGATATGAATAAAGAGTTAAGAAAAATTATGTTAATGATGAAGAATTTCAACAATCACTTCAGTGATGATCTCTGCTTAGAGTTCTGTTTACAAATAAGATACCTTTATGCTGTGAAAAGCAAAGAAAGACTTCAGGTGTCTCCATATTTGGCATCTGGCTTGAATCTTAGTTTTCTAAAAGAAGAAAAGAACATTTCAGAAAACTGTGACCATGTTACCTCCTAAATACAAAAATCCAAGAAGGAATGACCTTCTCCTTCTCCTCTCCATAATCATTGCTAAATTTTAAAATGTCTGATAAACTCTATTTCTGCCCTTTGGAATATCTGTTCAGTGTCACTGGTTGCTGAGCCTGAAGAGCTGCAAACAAGCCTGTGTAGATTTGTACACAAGGATGACATTTGGCCCAATGTGTTCAAATGTCTTGAAAGGAATTAGATGCAGGACTGTATACCAGGTTATCAACCCCTTGGGAAAAAATCTCCAATATGCCACAATGATTGATAAAATACCACTCTGAGATGCCTACGAATCAATGTCATTGATTCTTACTGGAAAAGAACATAAAAATATCCACGAAAAAGGACTACTAGGACAAAATATTATAAATCCTGTGTGCACGACTTATACAACACACGTATAAAAGATGGTTCACAGGAGGAGAACAGCTTAATGGAGAAGCACCTTTCTCGTAGCCTAAAATCAGATAGCCTCATTGGTTGGCCAGGATATTTGATAGCCCAGCAACCCTACCATAACTTTTCTCTGGAATTCTTCTTAGCCTTTAATGACAATAGCTGTTTTTCTCATCTGTTTTGCAGACTGTTCCTCACAAGGAAGGGCAAAAAATGTGTACTTTTAATGCAGCAGGCTGAAACTAGCTGGTTTATGGCAATCTGGAGTGTTTGCTCCATCTGAGAAAGGTGTGAGCTGAATATTATCTGCCTTTTTGCAGTGCACTCAACTCACTACTTGAAAGGCAGGATTTGGCAGTCTGATTCTCTCCTACCATATTATGATTATTTTCCTCAGACTGAAATCAAGCTGCCAGTTCTAAAGAGACTTTTCTCACAGCATGTAAAGCCAATAAAAGAAGTACTGAGAAGTGACGGAAATAGCAGGTATGCCAGATCAGGCACATCATCATCGGAGGGTTGATGCTTTTCAGCTTTTGTCGCACTCTCCTTTATCTGACCTCTGATGTCAGAGAAGGTGGCTGGCGTCTCTGCCTCACTAATCATCTCTGACATGTGGCTGGCACTGGCAAATTTTCTCAAAAAGATGTGCCTGCTGTGTTCTAGATTGGCCTTCATTCATGGGAGGGGAATAGGCGCTGTACATTTCAAATTGAGGATCTAAAAATGTAATAGGTGCTTTGTGTACTGCTCTGCTTTCTAATTCTGTTTCACATAGGAGTCCTTTCTTCTTCAGACCAATTGGCTTTCCACTCAAAGTACCACAGTAAGTCATAAATTCTTCAGGCTGCTCTTGCAACTGATACTTTTTCCTTTGTCAAGATAAACAAAACAAATGGGTTCATTCAGAAAGTAGCATAATTTTGGAGTATCTTAAAGTTAAAAAAAATTAATTTTCCTTCCTACAAAAAATATTTGCATTTGGAGTGTTGAAATGTAATCTGAAACACTTTGAAATCAATATCTTTCCCATAAATTTTAATACAGAGAGGAATTTGTCACTAATCTTTCTTCCTTCAACTACTTTTTTTCTGAGGAGTTGTGTGATTTTGAATGACACATCTACAGAGAGGACCAAGGCAAAGGATTTGTATACATATACACATATCTTCTTTGTGTTTGTGGTGACTTAGACAGTCCCCTTCAGTTAAAGTTCAGAATGAAGAAATGTGTGTTTTTTATGGATAATCTTGTAAATTTAGTAAAAAATGTCTCTGTGTTTGTGCCCCATGGGATAAACATTTAGTAAGCCTTAATAAATCAGTAATCATGTGCATGCATCTTCACTCTTGCCTGCTAAGACTAAACAGAGTTATTTCTTAGCTCCCTTTCTGCTAGTGAATGACAGCAAGGATTTGAAGTGGTGAGGGGGTTTTGTTATTCTGCATGATACAATCATTGATTTTCTTGATTAGTGTCTTTTCATTTTATCAATGAACACTTCTCTGAATTTCAATTAGGTGTTTCTATTGAGGAAATTGTGAGAAACAAGATGATGTGTTTCAGTAATGATGGTAGTCAACTGAAACAATGCTTTCCTGTTTGAGTGTCAAACACAGAAATATTTGCTTTAACAGCATGTTTAAATTTTTGAATATTTTGTTTATGTGCATTCGTTTCAAGAAGTGTGAACATACATTGGCAGATGCCTAGTCTTTCTGTGCCCAGTTATAAGCTTGGTAGGAAATTTATGTACAAAAAACTGTTCAGCAGCTGCTGGGTTACAGAAGAAAGGGACACTTCCATTGCTGCCTGCTGCCTCAGAGGCTGAATTGACCAATTTTTTTCGGCTGGCTACCTGGTTTGGAAGAGCGTCAGCTAATTTGGAATCTTTTCATGCAGACTTTTTAAAGTGTACATCCTCCTTTCCAACTAAAATTATGCAGAGTGAATCACTGGCACTGAGCATCTTAGAACAATAAAAGTTACTAGTGCCACCTGCAGTTTTGATTAAAAGAGATAAAGGTGTTTGCTGGTTTGTATGATATCAAAGAAGGATTTAATGGGGATAAGTTTAACTGGTAATATTGCATTTTTGTATTCACTATTTCCAATTAAAACACAAATGATATGTACATCTGTTGGTTAGAATACAAAAGATTTTTTTTAACAGATTTTGGATAAAATAACCTAAAATAATCACAGTGATAGGAAGATGAAGGGGCGGGGAGGGATTCAACATAAAAAATCACTATGCTTCATTGTCACTTCTAATGCTTCATAATGAACTATGGCTTCTTGTTCTCTTTTGGTGTGCATGGTTCTTAAGATTATGAGTTAAATGGATCCATGGTAGGTTGACTGTTGAGTGTGTCTCACTGTCTTTTCCAGAGGATAAATACAGGAGAAAAAGTGTATGTGGGTGTTATGCAGAGATATTCAAGCTCATTCCTAACAAACTGTCTGGAATCTTAGAGAAAAACCATGCTTGTTCACAGCTCTGCTTGAGCTGAATCACCCTGCAGAAGCAGTGGTGCTGTTTCTGACATGGAGCACGGTACTATGGAGAAATATACTCCATGTTTTCATCATGGAGTATTTCATCAGTCTAAATTTCTACATGTTCAAGTGACTGAATAACCTACTGCCACTGAGCTTCTTTAACCCCTACTTTACACTGAAACTAAGGCATTTTTCCCCAAACTAGATCTTACCTAGAGAAGTCAATCTAAGAGTTACCTTGTATCACATCTGGCCTCTCACTAGCTTTGAGAGCCAATAACCAGCTGGTTAGAGGCTCTCCATTGACCTAATTTAGAGATTTTCTATTTTGACTTGGTCCCAAACTCTTAAGATATTAGAGATTGAATGAGTCTTTCTCAGCCTGTCTGGTTGAAACTGGTTTACTTTATATTAATAATCATTCACTGGGATACATAGACTAAAAGCCACAAAAATGATTGCAGGGAGATTTAAGAGATTCATTTGGGCAATTGTCCTGGTTTCAGCTGGGATAGAGTTAATTTTCTTCCTAGTAGCAGCCATAGTGCTGTGTTTTGGATTTAGGATGACAATAATGTTGATAACACACTGATGTTTTAGTTGTTGCTAAGTACTGCTTATGCTAGTCAAGGACTTTTCATGCTCTGCCAGGTGCACAAGAAACTGGGAAGGGGCACAGCCAGGACAGCTGACCCAAACTGGCTAAAGGGCTATTCCATACTGTATGACGTCATGCTCAGTATAGAAACTGGGGGGAGTTGGCTGGAGGGCAGCGATTACTGTTCAGGGACTGGCCGGGCATTGGTCAACGGGTGGTGAGTAATTGCATTGTGCATCACTTGCTTTGTATACCTGTTATTATTATTATTATCATTATTATTATTATTATTTTCTCTTCCTCTGCTGTCCTATTGAACTGCCTTTATCTCAACCCATGGGTTTTGTTTTTTTTTCTAATTCTCTCACCCATCCCACCAGTGGGGAGGGTGAGTGAGTGGCTGTGTGGTGCTTAGTTGCCTACTGGGGTTAAACCACGACAGTAATAAAGATCACATATATACGTGAATGAAGTTCAGTGGGAATTCCCTCTGCAGAAATGCCTAGTAGTTGTGTTGCTGTGGTACTCTCCTGGGATATAAAAAAGCTGAGATCAAATGCTGTTTCTCATCAAGCAGGAAGGGGGCACTCAGCATGATCATGTCCGAGGTGAGTGCCTTGTTCACAGAGTGGGTATCTGTATTTCTGTGACTTTTCTGGTGTAATGTTAATACCTTTTCTTTTGGTGGTGGTGGTGGTGGGGAAGTATGAGTGGGATGCTCAAGCCAATATCAAACACTTGCAGGCATTTCTTTCTTAGCTAGCACAAGTAGTTTCCTGCCAGCTCCCTGATATCTGTGAAGCCTCTAAGTGTTTCTAAGGGGAGCAATGAGTCTAACTTCAGGCTCTGAAAGTTTGCTGGTGATAGAGACCCTTTGTGGATCTAGTTTTTAGTATTTCTATTCTTTTGTTCCCAGGAACAAAATGGAGGAAAACAACATTTTTCTGGTTTAGGACTGTTGTGAAAATAAATACATTAAAGCTTGTGTGGTACTCAGATATTCATGTAGTCAGGTTAACGGTTTGACTTGATGATCTTAAAGCTCTTTTCTAACCTAAACAATTCTATGAGCCTATACATATCTAAATAAAGTAAGAGTGAGTCACCACCTATGAATCCTGTATGACTGTTATTTAGCTTTATGCATCATGCTAACCAGGTAGAGGAGAGTCCAAATCACTAATTTGCCACGAGGGAATCATACACCTCTGAAACAAACAGATTCTTTAGCCAGTGTAGGTGGGGATTTTTAGCTGGGAACATTAATGATAACTCATTAGGGCACAAGGAAAGTACAATTATTTTGTGCTGTAAAAAGATACAAGTGACTGTGAAAGTCCTACCACAAAATTCATGGCAAAGGTAAATTATTACAATGTTATGTGACCATTTCTGTTATCTTCAGGTAATGTATTTTTTAGACCATAATAACCTTCAGTATGTTGAATGAATTAAATATTTTCCCCCTAATTTGTGAGACCACACCCTGTTTCTCAAGTTTCTGTCCTGATGAACCATGTTATAGACAAAATCTTTCTCCTTCCTTGCACAGCTAATTTTATTGACTTCAGTAGGTCAGTTTGTATGAATCAGGCAAAAGACTGTATCATTTCTGTTGCTTAGATACTAAAAGAGAAATATTGTCCTATTCCTGCACACATGTTTCTTCATCAGAAGTGGATATATTTTCTTTTTATTAGTGGTATAAATATAAAGAACAGATTTCATTGGACAACTGGAGTTTGAAAGTAAGGGAAAAAGCAGAAAGGAAGGAATAGAAAAAAAATTATGTTCGTAATTTTAGGTAATGTGGTCCTAGTACTGATTTCACTTATACCCTTATTACAGTAATATGGCTTTATCAATTTTAATAAAATAGCTCATGATTTACCTTGCATTATTTTTGTGTGTGTGTGTGTATATGTGTCTGTGTGGGTGTGAGTGGGAGGAGGTGGTCAGATAGCTACCTAAAGCTCAACTTTCATCCTAGCATTGCTTGACATTGTCAATTTAAACTCTGCCACCCAGTGATTGCCTCATCCTGTGTCATCCAAGAAAGTCCATGAATGCTTGTACCCCAGGTAAATAAAGAAATTCCCTATACCCAATGTTTTCTTGAACATTGAATATATTGCAATCAGCTTACACATAGTAATTTTCAGTTGTCTTTCAGGTATTTCTTAATTAAAAAAATTATTTGTTTTTATGCATCCAAGGACTCCAGAATCACCATTGTTTATAAGAAAGTAAAATTCTGTCATGCAACTTCATCACTGACACAGTGAAGTTACATTTGCCACTGTTGCCTGATATGGTCCTATTTTCCTTAAGAAGAAAATACTACAAGGTAGCAGAAAGAAAGTGCAATTCTTTATGCACTGGGGTTTGTTTACCTTATTCATTTCAGTAATTTATGAAGCAGGTTTTTACATTACCTGCTTTTTCTTTGAAGACATGAGACTGCACTTTGGTAAAACCATCCCACGCATAGTCTAATCTACTATGCTGCCTGTTTAAATGCCTGTGATGGTAGAGCTTTGCTGCTTTTCTAGTGTGTTTAAAAATTAGTAGAAACTCTAATCTAAATGAAAATGGTTAAAGAAATGTCACTGGAAATAAACGATATGTAGTCATCCTCTAATTAAACTGGGGAACATGAGACCTAATAGTCCTGGACTAATTTAAGTTTCAAGTGGATTGGAGGATGGAGAGGTGTGTGTAATATGTGGTACATGGAATCTTCTTATTAATTGCTAAAATGTCTTTCATGGTTGAACACCGTAAAGAGACCATGCGTACTATGATTTTTCCATCTTTTGCATCTTTTAAAGAGACTGGTACCTCATAAAAACCAGTTTACCTTCTTTTTATATCTAGATCGTGATCAGCGAGAATTTCACTTCACTAGATGAAACATTCTCCATCCTCTCTCTCTCTCCATAGGTACTCCTCTCTTCAGCATGTTTTTTCTGAGCATAGGAAAAAATCATAGGATGTCTTCTGAGAAAACTGGATAAAGAAATGAGATGAGACATATCCATTTGAAGAAATGTTAACCTGAGAAGAGAGAAGAGAACCAGCAGAGAATAACGTTGTAACCAAAATCCAGTAGCATATCCAGCTGAAGACAGCTGACAAATAAAGATTAATGAAGGACAGAGTCTGAGATTAAAATAGTTCATTTGAGACTTTAAACAATTTTTTAAGGGTGGAATCCAAAGATCAAATCCAAGAACATAAAGAGAATTGCCTGCAAAGAACTGTGATCAGCGTAAAGAAGTAAAACTTAACATTTGTTTTCAAAGGGAGTGAAGCATGTTAGATCTCTGCAACCTGCATAATATCTATTTTCAGGATTTCACATGTATAAAGCAGCAGATTCTATGTAGTCATTTGTGAAAGCAAGCAGATACTGGTTCTTAAGTATGATTTATTGTTCCAGACCATCTTGAATGAGTTTACCGCGTATTTACTCACAGGTGCAAATTGTACATGAATTCAGCTTATTTTTGAGCTCAACAGACCAGCTTTGCTCATTTCAGTTTCAAATGTGATCTGTGTCCAGATGTAACCTAGAAAAAAAAGCATGTTGCAAGATAGAAATAACCAAGAAAAGAAAAGAAAAGAAAATGAAAGAAAAGGAAAGGAAAGAAAAAAATATGAGGATGGCTACAGACTGCAAAAAGTCTGTACAGGTAATTGGAGTGTACAATAAGTTAGGCAAGGTTTAATAAGAAAATGAAAGTCTTTATTATATATGAAATGTGAAACTTCAGAGTCTCAGAAGAAATTGAATGTCTGAAAGTCTTAGATTTTATTGTATTAGTGGAATTTCGCTGAACAAAGTATACACAGAAAATCAACAACCTATATACTGTAGACCTCAATAGAGTAGACATGCCTGATAAGCATGAATTTCATAAACAATAAAACAGTAAAACAGCCTCTTAGAAACAACTCTAACATTTAATATAGGAAACCTAGTATGAATGAATGTATATGAACGTAAGCATATGTATTTGGGTACTTCGCACTATGCAGTTAATATATGCTCATATATGTCTTAAGGATTTTTTTTTTTTCTTTTTTTTTGGTTCCACCCAGAACTTTTCTTTCAGCCTCACTAATGATTAGCAATATAACACAAACAATATTCTTCCTTCCTGCCTTCCTCTGTATCTGATATTTTTATGCTGTTTTCTGATTTTGCTCTGTTGGAGAATTAATAATGTTTAGGGGATGGATCTGATTCAGTGGTTTAGACCCTGCTCCAATGAAAATGTTATTACAGAAATTAGTTTTAAAATTGTTCCCTTTTACCTTTAGGCATACTGTTCAATTCTGTGCTGGTGCCTGGGACATAGAGCTTTTTTTTTTTAACAGCACAGATTTTTGTTGAATTAGAGGTCTCATATCTCTCTCAGTTGTTTTCTATACAGTTTCAATGTAATTTTTAAAGGATGTTCCTTGGCATAGGGGGCCCTGGTCATGAGTCAGTTATGCTTTTAAAGAGCTGACTTGTGCTAGACCACACACAGGACTTCACTGGCCAAAGAAACCCCACAGAGCATCCTACCATACACTCGATCACTCACAATTCTCCTCTTCTGCCCCAGAGACTCTCTTGACGGGCTCCTTTATGTGTGCTTAGCCCATTTCTCCCCATGTGCCAACCCACTTCACTGTATTTGTACATTTAGTCATTACATTTAATGTGGCAAAACAGACCACATACTGTCTAGATTGCTGGGACAGTGATGTTGTCCATTGTTTTAGGTGGTACATATAACTCCACCAATATGCTGGTGTACTAACTGCTTCTTCACAAGCTCCATCCATGCATCAGAATGGCTTTATGAAAAAGCATAAACAGGCTGTATTAGCATTGCCTTCCCTCCACTGATCTTGCTACCTTCAGCTCCCCTGCCCAGCCCTCTTTCAAACAATTTGAGATGCAAGGTCCATTGTTGGTAGGGCACCTATTCAGGAATGGCCAGCATAATTAAACATTGCATTAATAGACTTGGAATCTTTTCTGAAGAAAAAACTACCTAAGTAAACTAAAGGCTAAAGGCAAAAATTGTGACTGAATGTGAGCTTTTGAGAAAATTATGCTGATTCTGGTAATGCAATACTCTTCATTCAGAAGACCTGCTATATGGTCCAAGTGAGTTCCCTGAACAGCAGGCTAATGGCTGTTCAGTGCTCTTTCTGGTTCCAGTCACAAATTTCGTGGTGGACCTATGGAATAAAAATATACATAAAAATCTATGTGTGTGTGTGAATGTGTATTTTGCTGGAAACATTTATTTGAAAAACAGAAGTTTTCAGCACTGAACTTGAAGAAATATTTAATATTTTGACAACTTTATCCTTTCCTTCTTCCCTCTTTTCCTTCATTACAGAAATGTATAACTACAGGGACTGGTAGTATAGTAAGGCTAAAATGTCACAACAGTGTTTTCATTTGGACTATTTGTATCCTCATTAAGCTGTAGAAAAGCTGTAGAAATCTAGTGTGATTTCTATTATTGCACTTTTGCAAAACTCAAATATCTTGAAAGCCCAGGAGTGGAAAAATTTATGTGTGTGTGCCTTGGTGCTGTTTGAACCACGACAATATTCTTCTTCCTTACTTGCTTCGAGTTATATTCACAACAGAGCAGTGAGATAAGCAGTATTAATTCCCACTGATTTACACTGAAATTTTGATAAGCCAGTGCTTTCCAGCATAAGGCACAAAGGTTTAATTTTTAAATTTTTTTTTTCAGGAAAGATTCCAGAATTAATTTGGATGTAGTGCTAGATCTCAACATGATGAAATAAGTACTGATTTGTTACTGACACTAAAAATGGTATTAAGGAATATACGTTTTTTTGAGAGTGTACCGCTGTCTTCAGGACACAAAGTAAATGTTTTCACCATTGGGCTTTGTGGATTATACTGTCCTTAATAACAGTTGAATTTATTGGTATTAAATCATGCAAACAGGAGAAAGCTTTTGTTCCTTAAAGGAAATAGAAAACTATTGAATAAATAGCAAAGTGATTCCTCAGCTGAATTCAAAATATTGAGCTTATGTAAAAAATTATCACATGAAAAAAATTCTTTAATGCAGCATAAAAGATTTTGTACAAAACCATTCTGCATTGTACTGAATCATCAATAGAAATGCTTTCTTTGTTTTCAGTAGATGGGGAATGTTGTGAATAATAATTATTTATGTAAAAAATGTAACACTCCTATTTCATTATGACAAAAGAAAAGAAAGGAATAAATTTTAATAAGGCTGTGATTCAGGAGGGAATTCTGCCACAAAGAGGTGCAAGAAAGAAACAAAAAGAAGACAAGTTTCTTTCCTTTTCAGTAGTCAGTCTGTATAGAAAGTCATGCTCATTTGTATGAAGTATTTTTGTTATAATCACATATTTTATGCTAACAGTTTAGATAACTCTGGGAATTTAATATAAACAGGAACAAAAGGGAATGTGCCTAGACTGAGGACAGATGTTAGTTTCATAGATGGCGGAATTTTTTTGGAAGTATTAAACTTCAGCTGGATGGCTATTAGGTCTGCCTAGGACCTTCCCTGGCAGTGTCCCTTTTACTGTAGGGCATCCCAGACACCACATCAAGCAGTGATCCAGGGGCCCTGAACCCCTGTAATTGGAAAAAGGAGACTTGGTGAGACCCAAGTTTAGGTGACTTTGTTCATTTTCCTTTGCTTGTGTTGAATTGCAAGTATGACTAGTCTAGTTTGATTTTCTGGGGGAAAAAAATGCAGTTTGATATTAAATCACTAAACAAAGGAGTGAATGAAAAGAAGATATTACAGTGCTATGAACTCCAACTATGATCTGAGCAAGGAAACACTAATAGTTACTTGTAATAAACAGTAGACAATATTCCTATATCAATATCAACACTGAACTGCAGGTGGCAAGATGGTGGCTTGGCCAAGTGTTTCTCCAATGTCCAATATTAAAAACCCATTAAAAAAAAGTGGAAAGTGAATAAGAGCCTGTTAGATCACTGACTTATGAATTGTAGAACTGGATGAAACTGTTGGCCTGAAATACTTACACAAGCTGTCTTTTTGCTTCCTATTTACTGAGTGAATTAGTTCTTCTGGTTCTGTAAGACACCAACCTGCATTTTGGGGATTTTGAGCTTATCTGTACTTAGAGTGCAGAGCACTGTAGGACTATAGAGTGTAAGAGTACTAAGGAATTATTTAATCAAGATATATTTACTGCTGTCTCTGAGTTTATATACTTACATTTTTGGAAGTTTTTATAAACATGATTGTTGCCATCTTCACCTATACAATAATTAGCAAATTCCAATGCTGATCAACTTCTCAGAGCTATTGACCTTCTTATATCTAGCACATACATTTGAAGGATAGCTGTTATGGAAAGTAATTCCAGCCAGTGCTTATAGGACATTGCAGTTGTGTGAACAAATGATAGTTTTAGTTTGTTTACCGAACTGAAAAATCAGGAAAAAATAGTTTATGTTAAAGAAATTTTTAGGCTTGATTTCAAGTAGGGCATAACAAAATTTTCAAGTCAAATGAAATTATTTTATTTGACTGGGTAAGAAGTCTTTTAAATTTAAATTATTTTTTCTTAATGAAAACATTATCAAAATGATTTTTTAAAACTAAATAAAGATTTTTTTCTTTAAATACCACTAAAGTCTACTTAGTTGTAGAGTAGACATTACCACCCAGTCTGTTCCATATTTGAAAAATGTTTCAGTCAGTCTAAACTGAGGGGGGAAGGATTTTTGACTGAAAAATTTCACATTGAGTTTAATGATGAATATACTTAGTTTTAAGACTGTGAAGTTCACTCCGTCCTCAGTGCTGACACACTTAGTTTACAGTGTAACTGTGCTTTAGCCAGCCCATAGGAACTGTTGGTAGTTATATAGGCTGTCTTGGAAAGATGCATGGATGGTAAAGCAGTGACCTACAAATTTTGGTATGTTCAGAAATTTTTTGCACACTGGTCTTATTTTTTAGCAAACTGAATCTAATTTACTTTCTGCGAGCCAGGATGACTCACATTAATTTGCCTCTTTCTTTTACCAAAAGTACACAACGGCACTAATCAACAGCACTATGATGATTTACTTCATCAACATCATGGTAGGATCAGTAGAAAGAAGGGGAAGAATGAAAGAAATCAAAAGCAATTTTAAATCATCAGAGCAGAAAAAAATAATGTTCTAATAGGTCTGTAAAGACAGTTCCCATTATTATTATTATTATTATTATTATTATTATTATTATTATTATTATGACAAATGAGTGAAGTTGATATTGATGCATTGATGATTTAAAGTGTGTGTTTCTCATTCTAGGTTGCACATCATCTTCCTTCTTCTGATGTTTACATCAAGAAATAAGATATTATCTCTTATTCCTCTGCCATAACCCTCCTCAATGCCTAAAAAGCATTAAGGTCTTGATTCAACAAAGCACCATCAGCATATTGTAATTCAAGCATGTAAAGTCATTCACTGACTCTAGTGTGGACTTGCTTAAGACTATGCATAAGCTTAAATATTTTACTGAAAAAGAAGTTACTTATGTTTATTAGATGCAGCTGTAATCTACCCAGAGAACTGGAAAAACTTTAGTCATATTTAAAACCAGTCTTAAAAGAATTCTTTTACAGATTTTTTTTTTGTCATGTTTTTAGAAAATCGTACAATTAGAAAAGATGCACTGAGTGCAGATTTCACAAAGTTCTGGAAACTGTGACCTTGCTGAGTTTCTGAGTTGTGTGTTGTTTATTACTATCTTTGAGATAAATAAAGAAAATCAAGTTTTTATAAAAGCTGCTGTAATAGCTGTTAGAATGACTGCTGAAAAACATTGCTTCATTGTCCATGGGCTGTGCACAGTGTTAGCTTGAGACACTGGATGCATGTGAGGATCCATTCATTTTCTGTCACTACGTCCAACCTCAGCTACCTGAAAAATCTAAGGTCAAGAAAATTGTTCATCATCTTTGCTCATTCCAGACATCATTGAAAGTGAGTTGATACTCAAGTTGGGGCAGGGTTTCTTTTCTGGTGCAGATTCATGTTCATCAGGGAGATGCAAGCAATCCTTTTCACAGAAGCTACTCCAGAGCCACATCTGGTGTTTTTTACTGGTTTCTGGACAGGATGAGGTTAGAGAAGCATATTCCATATGTCATACGTTTATATGATATGTAAAGTGTCTGGGGGTTGGTTGTGGCACCTTTTTACCTACTGAAATAATAATATGTGTGTGATTCTGGATAATTTTACAAGGAGTACTTATTGCTCATAAGAAACAACTTGGACACCCCCACCCCCACCACCCCCCCTTTTCTATGATTTTACAGCATTTTTTAGCATGCTGCAATGTGTTTATGTTATGCTGTGCTTATATGCTTTGGTATTCATTTGAAATGCTCTCCATGTACATAAAATGAAATGAATAGGAGGCAAGGGCAAACTCTTGACCCACATTCTGGCTTAAGCTCTTCTTTTAATCATAGAACTTCAAATGAATGGCTATTATGCTACTAAACAGAGTAGCATTGAATTCATAATTGCTGCTTTGTTTGTCTGCATATTTTTGTCCTGTACTTAGGACTGTGAACTGCTATTTTGTTTTGCTTTCAGTGTTAGTTATAATAGAGGAGTTTCAGAATATGCAAAAAGAGAAAGGACATAAAAAAATAGAAACAAAACTTTCAGTAGCTGGTGCTGTAGTTTTGGAAAGATAGAGAACTGTAATTCCCTTTCCCACCCTGCAGATTAATTAATATCCTAGAATTCTGTAAGACTTAAGTTTTAAACTGAGGTGAATAATTTGGAGATTTGCTATGACCTTCACCTAAGTGATCAGTATTTATTTCATTTCTCTTTCTTTTGATGCAGTTATTTCCAGCTGTACAAATGCCAGGCAGCCACTGATAGTGGCTATGTCTACATCAGCAAGTCTGACAGAGGAGAAACAGATCAGCAGATCAAAAAGCTGGTGCCGAGGCCTCTGCCACTGTCCTGTCTACTGTTCTGGGGGTTTATTTTTGAACTAGATTTAGTCTGGTTCCCTGAATCTAGTTTGCATAAATTAAAACCACCCTGTGAACTGAGCTAATGAATTGTAAGGGGGGATATGATCAGGAGATTCAGTTTAAAACCATAATACTCTGAACCAAAGCACTAATGTAGATCCAGCTCTTGAGTTTCATAGATTTGTTAAGTTCAGATTCAGGAGGGACTTTTATGCTGCCCTCCAGCATAAAAGAGGTTAGGCATTTTCCACCAGTAATTTCTGCAAGCTCCAAACTTCTGGTTTTGAGTCCACACACTCATAGGATGATTCCAGCTGGAAGTGAGCGCAAGAGGTCTCCAGTCCAATCTACAACTCAAAACAGAGCCAGCTCTGAGATCAGACCTGGTTGCTCGGGGCTTTGTTCAGTCAGGTCTTGAAAACCTCCAGGGATGGAGACTGCACAGTCTCTCTGGGAAGCCTGTCCCACTCCTGGCCTGTCCTCATGCTGAGAAAGTTTTCTCTTACATCCAGGCAGAACATCTCTTGTTTGAATTTATACCCATCATCTCTCATTCCCTTTCCATGCTCTGCTGTGATCGCCTGACTCTGCCTTCTCAACAACATCATTGCAGGCACTAAGGGGCTGCTGATAGATGTCTCTGAAGCCATCCCTGCTCCAGGCTGAACCAGCCCTGGTCCTTCAGCCTCTCCTTGCAGAGCAAGTGCTCCAGCCCGCCGCCTCCCCCCCCCCCCCCCCCCCCCCGCCCCCATCTTGGGACCCCTCTCATGGAAAGCATCAATACCATATTTCTATCTATTTTGACAGCAGTTTGCTGACTGAGTGCTATCATAATCTAAAAAACTTTCCCTCTCGTCTCTGAAAAGAGGAGTCTGTGAAGATAGTATATGAAACTTCTCATCTGAAGAGTGTGGTGAAAGGAATACAACATAAGTAATTAAAAGGAAGAGTGAAAAGTGGTGTGGTTGCACACATCCAGTAAAGGAAAGCATATACAATAGCTGTTTTCACAGTAGTTGCAATGCCTACCATCTGCAACTGATGTCAGTGTCAAGCATTTTGTTTAACATCAAATATCAAGCCTTGGTGACGTGCCATTAGTGCAGTTGCCTCCAGATGGTGAGATACATATTTGTCCACAGCTTGAATGGCACCTCTCTATTCTCTTCTTTCAAAAGTAAGTTAAAGATTTCATGTATCAGACCAGCTCTTGATACAATATAGCTTTCTGTAAGTGAAAGCAACTGTCATACTTTTTGGAACAAATGCACATTTTTAACACCAATAGTTGGAAGCCACAAAAGATTCCAGTGCCCACACTAACAATTTGTTACTAATCTGAAAGCTATGGTGAATATTTCTACAACATAATTTTACAGATGTATCAGTTAGAAGGTTCCTACTAAGAATAAAATAATAATAGACAAGATAAAAGTAGACATAATTTAGTATTTTTTTAGAAAAAAATAATTGAGTCTGATGTTGTCCGAAAGAATTTTCTGAGCTAAATACTAGATGCTATAAAAATTTGAAGTAAATGTTACATAGAGTAACTCTACACATACTTACTACAATGAAGAAATAAACATGATTGGTAAGAAAGATAGAGTTGTGTTCCCACACAGAGAAGTGTTTAATGTGTACTTAAATTTATGCAAGACAATCTCATCATATTTCCATAGTATAGTGCTGGTTTTATTACATCAAGACTTAAAAGCACGAAAAGGAAATTCCAGGCACGTGAGTTCTGGTTTGTTGGCTGTGGCTTGGCTTCTGACATGAGCAGTGGTTGTCTGCCTGTCTCTCAGAGCCTTGCATTCTCCATCTACATGATGGTGTTTGAGATGTCTGCTTACTTCAGTGGATGTTGTAATCTGTTTTGATATCCATAAAGTCACTGGACCTAATCTTATTGAAAGCTATTGAACTCCTAGTTAGATACTCTTATATCCATCTATTCTTGTACACATGGATTAGCATTGTTAGGATCATGAAATATGTTTTTAACAACAACAAAAATTCTGTAAGCAGCTTAGCTTTGTAATGAGAACTGAGTGAGACAGAAATGCTACTCAGCAAATATTGATCTGAACAATATTTTTTCCCATGCGGAAATGAAGTCACATGGAAGGAAAAGGAAGGAGGATCTAATTTCTAGAGACGTTATGACTGATTGTGCCAGAAATTAGGTATTTTGTATCAAAGCCTAAATAAAAGCAGGGCATATGGTTCTCATAGTCTCTCATAGTACAAATGGGAGTTGTTCGAGGAGTGAGTTATGGATAGGACTGAATTTTCCATGCATATGCTGCAGGTGACAGATAATCAAATTAAAATTCTCATTTTTAAACCAAATGGTTGCTATTTCAATTACTAGTGGGTATCCATCTAAAAAGCTACTTTTATAGTACTTGGGTTAGATTAAGTATCATTACAGGAAATTGAACTATGAGAAATAACAGCTCATCTAAATACATAGATGACAACTTGTTCAAGATTTGTCTATAATTTAAATTTGTTATTCAAATCACGGGTTTGTAATATAGAAGTACATGACTTTTTGATATGATCATAGAGAGAATTCAGTTCCTGCATGCTCTGGTAGCAGAAAAGTCTTCATATATGCTCAAGTCCTCCTAACAGCTAATTAAAAATGTATGTTAAAAAAGGTTATCTATAATTTAGAATTTACAAAATACAAAAAAGCAGACATAGACACTAACACCAGGATTTTTTAATGTAGACAATGTCATTTATGCCAATAGATGAAATTGTAGGGCCAGTATGTGACCTTAAGTTTTCTTTTTTAACATACTCTATACCAGTTTTCATGCCTTTTAAAGACTCCATTTTAAAAGGTGATCAGTGTCTCTAATTCTGTATGCATAAGCACTTGGACATGGCACTTCTGTAATCCATGAGAGGAGAAAACCTATTTCTAGGATTTATGCACACATACTACTTGGGTGTGCTTAGCATTAATGACACTTATGATTTACTGGAATGACTGTGTATTTTGCAGTCCTGTATGAGAGATTTGTGCAAGCACAGATGGTGGCAAAAGGGAGGCCAGTATGAAGACATAGTTCTAAATGGATTAAATTGGCAATGTTGAACGCCTCTGATAACACTATATATTTTTGAAAGTTTTAGAGTCTTTATTTCTAATGACACATTAAGGATTCACTTACTCTTTTCCAGCTTCCAGATTTATTCTGAATACATTTTTAAAGCGTACTCAACCTTAAATTTTATTGTGTGGGCACAGATTTATGCCCCTTGAAATACTTGGCTGTGTAATTTTGGCTGCTGTATATCTGGTTTATTTGTTGAATGTGTCTGAATATGATCCTCTTTCTTTGTTTATAGATTGCTCCTGCCTGGCATGCACAAGCAGCCATGTGTTTTGAAGGCTGCAGTTGGCAGGAAGGGCACAGGAATTTCAGCCTGAAGCAAAGAATACTAGATGAGAAAGAGTGGATAAAATAAACTCTGTGTTGTGATAAGAGACAAATAACCTAACATTTGTAGCACTTACTTGGAGGAATTTAGAAACTCGCAGGGAAGAAGATTAGAGAGCTTAGAAGAATTAGAAGTCTGAGAAAAGATGTAAGAGGGTGGACAATACACCTCAGGAAGAATATGTCTATATCGTATATTATGGGAAGACAAACTTACATGACACTTCATATAGATATGACCCATGCCCTAATCACGTATAACGTTTATCTGCTTGTATTCCAAGCCAGCTGAAAGCTCAGCTTCAGTACTGGATTAAACTGATTATGTTGCTTCCCAGCTGGAGCTAACTCTGATATGTCCTAAGGCACCAGTTTTACTAGCAGATTTTTTTGGGATAGCAAACTATGAGTGAACAATGGTTTTGCTTAGAGCCAGCAATAATGAAAAGCTTGATTATTTCCAATTCTTAAACTGTGATCATTAAAATATTTTGTAGAACTTTTCACTAATATTGTCTATGTTGGTCTCACTGATGGGGAGACTTCATTGCCTAGCACTAATGTATTTATTTGAGAAAAATTAGTATGGTTTCTGACAAGATTTTAAGCATATAGAGAAAGAGCAAATGTGGGTAAGCACAGCATTTTCTTGTTTACTAAGCAAGCAGTGTTGTTTCTGTGGAATGGTTTCACCTGGAATCACTCTGACAAGGATATAAAGCCATGATGTTGGTTATCATTAACACTATGTAAAATTTTCAAGTGCTCATTTCAGACCAGCAGACAGGCAGTGAGGCTTCTGTCTTATATACCTGGCTGTGCTACTGGTCTTTTGTATGAAATGCAACCAGACACTTGATGTCCCTCTCCTTCTCCCAGCAAAATGAGGAAACAACTACCTTATATCACTTGAGGGTGTTTAGAGATCAATTTATCAGTGTATTTGACCTAGCAGTTACAATAAAAATGTGGATACAGAAAAGCCTACTTACAGTAAAGCTGTCAAGCAGCAGTCATTGTAGTTATCATTTTTAGCTATATTAGTCCAGGAATCTCAGAAAGTTCCTTGTGCCTGGAAATAGCATGAGGCCACCTGGCAGCAGCTCGCATGCTTTGACTTGCTTCTGCTGACAAGTTCCCAGGTGTCTGACAAAGTAAAGGGTCTTTTTGGTAAAATGTGAATTTTGCTTTTCCCACTGAAATGGTGGACAGCAGCCAGGGGGTGCAGCCATCCCCACAGGCCTCATGAACTGCACGTGCAGAGTCCACCTGTGGAGCCTTCCTGGGAGCCTGTGAACCACATTTATATGTACCGATATGACGAAAGCTGTAGTTCCTCACAGGCCCCTGTTAGCTGCTTGGGTGGGTAAGAGCTGTGACGGGTTCCTGTCCCTCCCTCCTCTTTTGTAGGGAACCTCCACAAAATGTGTATCATGTGAGGGCCACCAGTCTCAGTGAGTATGTCTTAATATTGGCTCCAGGTCCAAATAAGTTATTGATTTCAGATTAGCAAAAGCAAGAGAAAACTAAACAAATATCTGTGTGAGAGACTCTTTTCTTCCTTCAGAAAATTCTGAGAACAATGATGGGATCTGCTTTCCAGGCGGGCACTTGGTATTGATTATGAATCTGAACCTATAAACCAAACAAGACAAAAACTAAGAAATGAAAGCACACACACATTCAATAATAAATTGAATTAAAAAAAAAAATCTTCATATCTTAAATGCAAGAATTTTACAACTACTAAATTTACAGGTGGTTGTATTGTGTTTCCCTAAGTAACTTGGCTGTTCTATGTATAACCCAGTATATGATTTCACTATTAGAAAGTTATGGAGTGACCTAAAGAAAAGTGAACAATCTTTTTTATCACCACCGTAACTTAAAATATACCTTACAGACTGTCATTGTGAAACACTCGTGACTATCTCCTTTTCTCAGTCATGGATGAAATTGGGCGATATGATGCAGGATGCTGGAACAGGTCAGTGGAGGAATTTCTGTCTCTGAATATGCTGCATGGTCCTGAACACGAAATCCAAGGCTGGTCTTTGGATGAGGTTGTTCTGTTGAATAATTTGTTACCCTTTAATCCCTATTCAAGACCAAAAAATCAGTAACTGGGTAGCTCACGGTCACAAAATAACCAGAACATGAAAGGAGGCATTAAATTCTTTTAAAAAAATATTTGCTTCATCCTTTCACTTTGGTTTATTTTTTTAAATCTTCTTAAAAATATTCAAAATATGTTACGTATATTTTTAACCAGTTCTTGCAAGAAGCATATTGACTGATTGTCTGAGCTTGACTTTATGGGGTAATACATAGAATTCCCTTTGCCATTCATGAAGTTGCAACGCTCTTCAGGGTAGTCACCCTGTTCACAGGTCCTTCGTTACTGGATTTGTATGACAAACTGGTCTTATTTCCCATGCAGTTAATCAGAAAGAAGGATACTATTTATGCCTAAAAAATTTGAATTATTCTTCATAGTTTGCTGCTAAAGTTTGTTAGTTTCTTCCTATAAAGAATGGAAGCACGGGTTCTCCAGCTCATGAGTGCTACTGATGCCTTTTCTGTGTAATAACTGGATTTCACAAAAAAAGAAGTTATATCCATTTGGCATATGCTAAAATTAACACTCCAAAATATGAATACTTATACTGGTATTGCCCTATCTTGGTTCAGAGTGCAGCCACCACACGACTGGAGTGCTAGCACATATGTAGGATGTGATCTGTCTTAGGAGAAACACCGTGTTATGGTGTGACTGTGACTTTTAGCACAATGTGAATTAAACAAATGTATCTTTTAATTACAAAAGGACTTTGTGACTGCTTTACAATTTTCTGTCATATTGATATTTGAGCAAAAAGGACAGGTTTTTACAAGGTAGCGTATTTTTCATAGGACAGCTTTCCTTCGAATTTTATGCTGAGAAAAGTTATTTCATTTATAATTAAAAGTATTCCATTTAAGAGGGTTTTGGTGGTTTTTTTTTTAAACTTAAACAATTTTAGCTTGTTGGAACTACAGTCCAAGGAATTTTGCTTTAGAATTAGCAATTGTTATTCAGACATTATAAAACTTGAACAAAAGATGATCCCATTTTTTTCTATGGACTTGTTCACCGGCTGGATTGCATTTCCATGGTGCATTGTCTCCTCCTTGATTGAGCATCTTGCTTGTTTTGGAGATCTCTTCTGGATAGAGAAAATAGTCCATGAATGTTTTTAAACAATACATGCATTTTAATGCTGATCTGCATGTTCCTAAGCAGTTCAGTAAGACAAAATGAAAACACAAGGCGCACACAAACAATTTAAAAAGATTGGTATGTTTTGCCTCAGTCAAAAATCCAAACCAAAATATTTTAATCTCTGTTACCCTTTCTTTCACATTATTTTTAGCTCCTATATTATTCTTACCCTTTCCTTACTGTGTTAACCACCAATCTATCTTGAAATAAATCTTCCCTTTTTCAACTGCATAACAAAACAAGCATTCTTTTTTCCCCTGGCTCTAAACTGGAACATTTGAAGAGTCTGATCTTACCCTTCAACGAGAAAGAGAAGGAGAGATCAAAGAACTCAGTCCATCACCTTCAGGTATGCTACTTTTATAATTATAAAACATTCCATGTGTAGGTGCTGATATCTCTAAAGACATGTCTCTAAAATATTACTGAATAACTAGTTTCTTAATATTTCTGTGGTGTTGCAGTAAAATCTACAGAGTTAAACCATGGAAGTGAGATAAAAATTAAATTCAATGCTTTGGAAAATGTGATAACTGTGCCAACTAGTTAAGAAACAATTTCATTATTTTATCAGTCTGCAAGCACTCATACGTTTGAGAACAATTTAGAGCAAGTGATATGGCATTTATACAAAATCTTCCAATAGTAAGAAAAACTTTTTTTTGCCTGTTAAAGCTGAGACATTTTGACAAGATTTTAAATATAAAAATGAAATAACTTTATAAAACATATCTGTGAAGCTGCTTACAAATTCTGTAAGGAAAAATTCTCCCTTTGCTATAATGAAATATGTAAAGTTTCAAAATTTGTCTGATTATTCTAACTGTTATAATAGGAAATTCTGCATACAAAACAGTGATGACATTATAGACTTCTTCGCAGTTATGACTGTTTTCAGAAGAGGAAAAGTAATTCTAAAGTTATTAATAAGTTATCCTTTGTTTCTATATTGGTCAGGTTTTACAGGCATTTATTTTGAACAGCAATGCATTCAATGTTTATTTGGTGTATGGTGGATGTACAAATCACGCAATAATTTAGGATATCATTAAAGCAGCAGCAACTAATCCATTCAAATTAGTTTACCTTAGATTATCAGATTTAACTCTTTACATTGCAATAAGATTAATACAAAATATACCAAATATAATACCAATTTATTAAAATTATTTGGTATTATAATGCCAAATAAATGTAACAGATGATTTGTAAAATAACAGTGCTAGACAGAGAGATTGTCAGAGAGCCTTCTAAAAAACCTGGTGAAAACCAGAACTGAATTACAGAAAACCCTCTCACAGTCCCAGCACCAGTTACATAAAACAAAAAGGAAGACATTTATGAAATGTGTAGGAAGAGTGGAAAGATGACAGATTTGTCTCCCATAATACTAGCAAGATAAGACACTAGGCAGAGATACTGAAGATGACATCTTTGACAGAGCATGTCAATGTTTCCCTCTTTGGTCTTTGCCTCTACATTCAGCAAGCAGTGTTTTCTGAATAACAGACAACAGTGAAATCTATGGAGCTCCACCATTAGTTTTACCAGAGATTCTTTGAAGTCCTGAAACAAATAGGTATTGAAGAAGACAGAGAGGAGGTGATAAAAATAATAATGCCATTTTGTATATATATGGCAAAAGCTTCTTCAAAGCAGAGACAGCAAAGAGGTAACATGAGAACATTTTTTGACTACCTAAAGTACAGGTGTTTTCACAAGTTTGCTGAGATAGAAAGTAGATAGCCAGTGAGGAGAAGCAAATACAAAGGTGACTTGGTCACAGCAACAAGATGAAAATTTCTTCTGATCAGCATAATCTCTGAATATTTGTGGAATAAATTTGTGTATGTTTAAGCCAGGGAAAAAGCTGCTGAAGTCAGGTCAAGTCAAAGATGAGATCCATACGAAAGCTACATTTCTGACTGAAACAGGATTTTAACTACATGAGCTTCCTATCTGCTGCTGCCTGCATTCAATATTGCCTGTGTATCTGTTCACACAGTTAAGGAGTGGCCTAAACTGCAATTGCAAAGATATATTCAACTGCAGACGGAAGACTTTGGGAAACATTTCTAAGAATTAGGTAATCTGAAAGGTAATTCTATTTCAAAAGATGATGTTTCAACACTTGTAACTATGGAGCAATTAGCTCTTTTTTTCCTTTTCTTTGAACTATAAACTGTTACTTGTTCTCATCTCTGTTTATATGAGCCTGGTAGGATAGAAAGTTGAACAATTTCATTTCATACCTCTGATCCTTGATCTCCTCAGTACCTTTTCTGCTTGTACGCTACCTTTTCTGAGCTGAGTGGGTCACTTGAGACATAAAAGACAGGACAAAATTGGTCATCCTTTTTGTAGGTAGGAGTACAGACTCTCTTCTAATTGCTGAATTTCAGGAGATTTTAAGCCATGAGCTTGAGTGAGCTTTGAGGAGTTAATAGTGTAAATAGTACCCCATGAATGATGGCACAAACTTAGTGAATGATGATGCAAACTTGGTCACAGAGGTGGGGAGAAGCAACGAAGGGTTTGCTTTTTACCTCCACCGTGGGAAAAGCTGTATGGTTGTGCTGTCTACAACGGTCAGCAAGACAGTGGGGAAGGTCTGAAGGAGAGGAGGGAGCTCTGGTTTTGGCAGCCTGATGTTGAGGGGATGCTTTCTTAGTCAGATCATGTTTTATTCAGGTAGGACAATTCATGTCTAGTGGGGAAAGCAGAACCATTATTGTAGAACTTAATTAGTAACTGTTGGCAATTTTTCTCAGAAACCAAACATACAAGAGGATAGAATGGGACCAGGGAAGGGGTCCTATGGAGAGCCACAGAGAAAAGGCAGGGAGAGAGGTGGAGTATGGGAGGCTGTGAAGATCATCTTCCAAAAAGGCTATGGATGAACATTTTGAGAAAAGGAGAGATTGTAGAACATGAAGCCATATGCACAAATGGTTGGAGAATTTTTCATGCATGCAGATATTTGTGCACATATATTTGTGACCTGACAATAATCTTGTGCTATCAGTGGTAAAACTTCCACTGATTATGATGATCAACAATCAAATACCCATATGTGCACATATTGGATTTTGTACCTTTAGCATGTATAAACATGCATTAACATGCATGGAACTTAAGATATCTAGCTCCAGTCGTTACATATTTTCTGTTTTCTACTCATAAACCAGAATGAATGAAAGAGACATTTATATACTGTCCCAAAAAGCAGGCATGCTGGCAGTTCCTTACTTGGACAACAATGATAAATGCTCTCTACTTCATATGAGATCAGGAAGTCACTTGCCTTTAAGCCATCCAATATAAAGGTATTAATTATATATTACATCTCATGAACCTTCTAAATTTAGATAGCCTTGCAGGGATTTGTGTGATTTATTAATATACTGACAAATAATTAGCTGAGGAATGTATCATGTATATTTCATCTGTAGCCTGAAACTTCAACCTCTGCCACTTGGCAACATGAAAAATCTAAGGGTCTGTCTATCACTTCACTAGTTATTCAAGACTGACTTTTTTGCCATTTTGTATAGCTAAAATACAATATGAAACACTGATGTTGTTTAAAAGTGATGTTTCAGCACCCCTGTACTCATGGTGTAAGTAATGTTATATAAGAGTGAAGGGTGTTTCTGAATCAATGCAACTAAAGGCTGTTAATGAATGGAAAGCTCTACGAAGCACCTGGTTATGGTTACTGGCAACTAATGCACTTGAACCAATGCTGCAGCTTGTTGAACTGCTGTTATGGGAATAAAAGAAGCTGTTTTCAGTATTATAGCCTAAAACCTTGGGACAGTTTTTACTGTAACAGCTATTAAAAGGGTTGTGACTCAACTTCATTAGCAAATAGATTGTTCTGAGCAAAGATTATGGGTGACAGAAATTGGAGATAAGATTGCCAAAGTCATTTCTGTACTGTAGAAGGAATCCTGGAGTAGAAATACCTAGACAGTCAGCAAGCTACTTATTAGAGGCATCAACGTCTATAAAACTTCATGTGTACCAATACTGTATAAACAATGAATCTTTTAAATTCTTATGTTAAAAGAATATGAACAGCGCAAAGTTGATTGCCACAAATAAGAAAATGCAGAGCTATCATTGCTCCTGTGACCTGCAGAAATGTGTGTTCTGCTATTAAAATTGTAATACCTTCATTTCTCTTTTTCTTACAATTCACATTTCTTGTAGTAGATTGTTCTTCCTACAACCTGTTTTATTTGTATCTGTCTTGTCTGACTCAGTCTTGTCCCATCTCTCTTACCACTCTAGATGTCCTGTTTACTGTTTCACCTCCAGTTGCTTTTGTTAGAGGCAGCTGCATTGAAAGCCATACTCAGTCTTTTATCACCAAATTATAGCATGCTGGGTCCCTCTGTGGGGATGCAGATTCCTGATGTCTAGGAGCTCTAAGCACATGCAACACCCTCAGCACAACTTGGAGCTTCATCTTAGCTCTCTGCCAAGCTCTTGATAGTCCCTCCAGAGCACATATGTAGAGTGAGGTTTTTCAAGCTCATAACTTGAGCTTGAAGTATTAGCTGCATCTCAGGGGTGTGTTTACTTTAAATTATATATATTTAAAAATAGATCTCTTGGCAGGCTCATGCAGATTCAGGAAAGATGACAGCATAACTCTGGAAAAAAAGCCAAATGCCAAAGGACTAGTATGAAACATTACTCTAAGTGGTTAGCAAAATGGCAGAGGGCAGAGGAAAGATTTTCACTTATAGTTATTCTCCTTTCATGGCTCAACCAGTAATCACACTCTTCAGTCTAATACTCCTTTAGTTCTAATGCTCTCAGTATTTGCTAGTGACCTTCCTCCACTGTCATTCCCCAAGCCACCAATTTCCTACAGTTGACCGCAGCAGTTATGAATCTATATGCAAAGTTTTGAAGTTCTGTTTCCTATTTGTACTGAAACAAAATAATTAGCACCTCCTTGCAGCAAAGTGCTGTGTATAAAGCAAATTTTTTCTCTTCATCCTATGTCAGCTGTTGTTGCCCAGTCAATATCTCTGTCAGTAAGTATTCAGACCTTCATAGAAGGATAGATGGGAAAAACCTGAAAGATAATTGGTTGTTTTCAAACGAAAGTCACAAAGCTCTGATGAACTTCCTCACAGAAACTGCTGCAAAACCAAAAATCTAAATACTTTAACCACTGAAAATTGTGTCCAGGCTGTGGTTAATGGTGATGAGTAACAGAAATTACTTCCTAAAGAACAGCAAAAGCTGTTTTAGCAGAAGTTCTGAAGATATTAGCATTAGAAAGACATCACCTTTCTGTAAAACAGATGGTCATAAGTTTGTAATATGACAGTAATTTATCTTCTCTTTTCTTAAGAGTTCCTTAAACAAACAAATTCTAGGCTGACTAAAGTCCTCAATTTCATTTTGCTGTTGAAGCAGTTTTCCTGTCCATTCACCACCTCTTACGTTGGAAAAAAAAAAATAAAGATTGGTGTGGTGAACAAATTCCACCGGAATGTGCAAACTGTGTGATTGGTGAGGATGACTAGTATTTGATAACTTACCAATGGAAAGATATTAATAAAATTGTATCTTATGATAAGGACATTGAAAGATAATTTTCCTTCACTATTTGCCATATAAAACAAATTAACAGCATTGCACAACCTCCTACATAACAGCATAGGCTACAACATAGTGCGTTTAGTGTTATGTGTACTAATAGGATCATTGTTAGCCCAGAGAACCTGTCAGCACTTTATAACCTTTTCTTTTTTAATGCTCTTCTGGAAACAAGCCCATGTATGCTACAAGTAAGGTCATAGCTAGTAAGACACTTAAATGGAAAGTCCAGAGTCACTGAGTCTGTTTTACTGGCAGATGCTGCTGCTGAGCAGACAGCAGTGTCAAACTCTGTGCATGTTGCAATGCCCACTTAAGAACCCTAGGAGACTCTGCGTGTGTGGGTGTGTGCGTGCTTGCACATATCTGACAAAGCCTCCAAAACTTTGGCTCCAAGCTAAAGGTGAACTGTCACCATTCTCTCATTAGAAATGTTGCTGCTTGGTTTGTTTAGAATGACTCTCACTGCCTCAAGAGAGAGAGGAATTACACAGGCAGTTTAAACCAGATTATACTTCTTATCGTAAACTATGGGGAAGCTTCCCCTCTCTTTTCAAAACAAATACCAACAAATTCCACTGTAAAGGGATACAACCTACATTTTAATTAGGCAAGACTGTTTTAAAAACTAAGCTCAATTCTTATTTTGCAGTGTGTTCCCCAAACTTCTAAACAGAGAGATGTTTCTGAAATTCTGGCACTTTGATGTGTCAGAGATATCATTGCCTTACTCTGCAAGAATGGTTTTCAAATGTAAGTCATTATTCTGCTTTTTTCTGTTCTACTTTGTATTAGCTGTTAAAGCTACTAAAACCTTCTATCACATTGGCTTTTATTGCCAAGTTACTGTACCAGCTGGAGATAATCACAAAGTAACTTCCAATAAATGTATGCAATCCTGACAGCAATGCATAATTTCTGCCATAACATGGAATTTTTGCAACTGCCTTCAGTCCAAAGTTGTGTTTAACTCTTGAGCTGCAAATTAACACAGTCCATGTTGCCAACTCTAAACTATCATTGAAATTTACTATCTGCACTTACTGTATATCCATTTTTTAACTATCAGCCTCAGGCTAGGCTATACACTACCATCAGTTACCAGTTTGAATATGATACAAAAATTAAACAACTGTTGCCAGAAATTAGGACATCATTGTTCCCTGAGTATTTCAGGCTAAATTGTGTTTAATTCAGTTTACCCATAGACTCAGGATAATTTAGAGAAATAATACAAAATTACTTTCTTTTAAAGGCAGTAATGACATTTCCGTTCTCTTCAGGTCAAGCTGGGAGGCTGGAGGAGAGGGAAGAGGCACAGACATGTGGAAAGTTTTATGAGTCATAGAATCATAGAATCACAGAATGCTTTGGGTTGGAAGGGACCTTTAGAGGTCATCCAGCCCAACCCCCCTGCAGTGAGCAGGGACAGCTTTAACTAGACCAGGTTGCTCAGAGCCCCATCCAACCTGACCTTGAATGTTGCTAGGGATGGGGCCTCCACCACCTCTCTGGGCAACCTGTTCCAGTGCTTCACCACCCTCATTGTAAAAAACTTCTTTCTAATGTCCTGGGAGCTGGTAGCAACTCTAGAAAATTTATTTTGGAACCTTATTCCAATAGTTTGTAAGAGATGACTGCTTAATAGCCTAGAAATAATCTTTGATGGAGAATCCAGGAATACCTTATAGTCCTTAGAAATTAATGAAGCAGAAAGGAGCCCATGATCTACAAAAGGTGGGAAGGGGACAAAGCAGTCCACCAGTTTTATGTTGCTCCCTATCCAACAAGTTGCTAGATGAAAATTATGTCAGAATTGCGTAAAGCATGGAGCACCTTGTGGGAGGAAAGAACTGTTTGGCAGTATTCTGTGATGTGCTGGAGGAGTGAGTTTGGATGATGAATCTGTTTTTGAGATTTTTCTCTTTACAGCTCCATGCTATTGAGTAAGCGTTTACCCAGTTGCTCAGGCTTTTACATATACATCTCCTGGGATGAGGCTGCTTGACTTTTAATGTTTGAGCTGATAGTTCTACAGGTAAAACTCTTATCAACTGGTGTCTTAATTTCCAGTACTTCCCTGTCTCAGGACTTGACAAATTTTATCTTGTTTTCTACTTTAATTTTGTCATTCCCTCCTGTCCTGTAATTCCACTGGCTCTTTTCTATTGCATGAAACTTAAGATGCCAGATTTTCTTTATCATTCTTCTACTTATTTCTCACTATCTGTATAGATATCAACCTCCCTTCTGATCATCCCTCAGCTTCAGCCCTATTAACTAAGAATTAAGTGTGTTTACCTAGTAGCTTTTCTTTTCTCTCTGCTGTCTTTCACAGGACTTTGCCAGAAGCACTCCTAGAGCTACCTCCTTTAAATTTCTTTTTGAATTTCCCTTTCCTGTAATGCACCCATGAGTTTTACAATACCGGTCCCCATCACACTAAAATTACTGTCTCATTATTTCTATGCAGTCCTCTGGCAGTCCGTATCCATTTGCCATATCCTGTCTTACACTCAGCTTGTAAACTTCTTTGTAAAGTTCTAGATAGGCACCATCTTGTTCTGTGTTTTTACAGTATTACTTATAATGGGATCATAGCTTGTGACAGAAACTGCAGGCAAGAATATAACACAGACAAATAATAGTTAGTGCTGGACAGGTGTTACACTCCTGCAAAGAAGGCTGAAGTTGCATATGTAAAATGGAATGTGCCATGCTGATTAACAAGTAACAACTAGGTTAGCTAAAATTCTGATTAGAGTGAATACCAGTCTTTCAGAGGTCATTTCTGAAGGGTGCATCTACATAGTGCAAGACTGGTATTCCATTTGAAAGAACAAAGTTGGACTCACCGTTTTTGTAGTTTGCTGTAATGAGTTCTTAAAAATGGAAGCACTAAGGACCTGACATCTAATTTTGCTGCTGCTATTCCTGTATGAAAGTATCTGCTTACTTCTCTTTCAAACCATGTTTCTTCTTTTCTCCTGGGACTGCCTCTGTTCAGGAGGCAGGCCACGATTATTGGCAGTTCTTTGCATGTGATGTAGAATCTTGTTGAAAAATTGTTGCCAATCATAAAACCATTAACCACATGTAGGTGACTGTTGTGTTAGTCACTTTGCCTTGAGAAAGGTGTGAAAATATAAGCATCAAATATCATTGAGACCCAATAAAGAGTTTTAGATCCATTATTGTCTCCACAACAGTAATAAATAAATAAATAATGTTTTGTGATGCTGAAGACTAATAATTAACAAAGGAAAGAGTAATTCAGATTGTGATCAAAATTGTCTTTGTTATAGATCTGTAGTACTAAAATTGACTATTTAAGCCAGCTGGTAGGAAGAAAAGAAAGAAGTTCTTACAAAAACAACAACAGAAAAGAAATTTCAAATCCTGAATTTTTTACTGTTTTATTCAGGATTACAGTAGAAACTATGATAATGACAATGTATTTTGTTTTAAAACATTGAAGTATTTTGGGGTTTTTTATTTGTAATATTATTTTATTTCAAATACTTGGAAGGTGTTTTGATTGTAGTTTTTATTATAGTGGCAGTGAAATAAGGCTCATAGTGTCATCCAACAGTTTCCATTGGAAGTTTTGTCTTTCAGTTTCTTCTGAGGATGTTCAACTTCAATTTGTCTGAAACTTTTCACACTTCCATCTTATAGTTGGCTGAAATTCTTAGAAATTTTTCATAAAATAATTGAACTGTGATTGAAAATGAGGATAGGAGAGGTATAAATAGTGTTGCTAGTGTAAAGTGTTTCCTTGATCCTATGACATATGTATGTTTTTGTATAAGGGTAGTGCAAAAGACAACAGTGTGATACAGAAGAAGCTTTAAACAGTTTGGTAGGAGAAGCAAGGGAGTTTCAGAAAGTCATAATTATCTGCAAGGGCTCATTTGCTCTCTGACTGCTTGTGAAACCACAAGTGTTAAGAAAAGACAGAATTAAGATGATCTGTTTGGCCTTTCCATTATATCACATAGGGCAAAGAGAGACAACAAAATTTGACTCCAAAGTCCGTTTTGCAGAAGGGACTCTAAAAACCATATCCAGATTTCATAAGGCAAGAAGAGACAGTGCCTGCCTGCCTTTTTTTTCTCCTTTCTTGCTGCCTTAGTGGGCATGTCATTATAATCCTAAACCCGGCCTCTCTCCTTTCATGGTACCATGAAAAAAAAGTTTAAAGGAAAGTGAAGGAAAAGTTCTGTACCAACCTAACTGGTACCTTTTTCTTTTACTTTTTAAAAAATTCCTTTTTAAGTTAAAGGAGAACTACCGTGACCTACTCTAACTTTTTGAAAGGCATAAGGCTTTTCTGAATTAATATCTTTTTTAAGTCTGGGATGTGAGACTTAACTAGAAGATACCTTTTTGAAAAATAATTATTCTTTATTTTAAAATTCTTAACAATGGGGAATCCAATTTATCTGTGACATTTTTTCCATGCTGTTCATAATTAGATCTATTTGAAAAAAGGGAATGTTGATTTGTTTTTGTACGAAAGATGAAAATTTAATTTATTTTTTAAATTGTTTTTATTTGTCAATCAAATCAATGTGTAAATTCCAGTAGGTCTACAGAACATCGTGTTTGCATAGCCATTTGTTTTAGTTTGGATTCTTTAGGTTGGTAAACACAAATAGCCAAAATAAAAGAGCAGAAGCAACTTGTTTTGATGTTATGCATATTAACCAATCTGTCTTTTCTTTTTTTGAAAAAAAAAAAGGTAATGAAATCAATGTGTCTAACTAATCAATTCAATGGAACAAGATAACTGATTTTTACCAAGATGACTGTTTCTTACTATTGTAAAAATTTTCAGCTGACATCACTGTTAAGTTCAATATATTATCAGTTCAGTATGCATCATATATATGAATGTACATAAACATTGCTTATGTATAAACTGTAATCAAGGTAACACAAATTATTCTTTTTCAGTAGAACAAATGAATGAAATTTATTTCAACTCACATTTCTAGTCCATTGGTCATTCTCCAGTTATTTTTTTATTTTGAACACGAAAGCTGGATGCAGCATTTTAGTAACTTCCACCTTAATACAAAGGCAGTAATATCTTTCTGTACCATGAGTTTTAATCCTTCTTCAGAGCCACTGCTTACCAACATTCTCTATTCTGTAAGTGCTTCCTACATTAATGTTAAACTTTGCCATTATGTTGTGCAAGGTTTGGTTTTAGCCACCAGACTGAAAAATGAAGACCATTCTTTTTTTGTTGCTTATTCTCTTCTGAATTTTGTTTTTGTGTCATTTACAATCTTAGCTAGGAAGGATTTAATTGTGTTTTGGTTGCTAACAACCTTATAAACAGAGCAGAATGCAGAACTGATTCCTGTGGGATCTCTAAGATGCACACCTGCTCACTGAGGAGTCTTCACTTACAATTAATTATACTTTGAGACTTGCTGGTTATTCAGAGCTGAATGTGTGTAGTGTGTACCATGGTGATTTTCTGGTCTTCTGACTTCCTAGCAATACCTCACGCAGTACCAAGTCAAGCATATTACGGAAGTCTAATTGCATTACTCTTAACCAAGTTTTTCATTTCATCAGCTATTATCAAGTTAGGTAGATAGGTTTCATTTTTTAATACTTTTTTATGTCTTCATTTTGCAAAGCTTGGAAAAAGGAAAGGGTCTGCCTCAGAAACAGGCAATCTAAAGGTATTCTTGCTGCAATTATAAATTGCTTAAACCACTAAATATTGGCCTTTCATATAAAATTGCATAGTTAGATGTTTAGACAGCTGATATGCACCTGGCATCTCATTTCAGCATGCAGAGGTACATGAGCAAATAAGATGAGATCACACCTCTTCAAAAATCTAATCTACCATGTCAGTAGAGAAAAATTAGCTAGCTTGTTATCTGCTTCCTCATCCATCCTTCGTAAGTTCTGTTTCAAAGAATGGGACCATTTCATTAGGACTGTGTCTTCCGAGCATTAGTATTTCTGTACTGAAACTCGCATACACTAAAAGATTCAGGATGATGCCCCTGAGATCTATTCCTATGTATGAGCTATGAATAGAGGAAACAGTAAATAGCACTGCTGCTGAAAACTGAATCAGTTTTTTAAATTCACCTACGATAAGCCAAAATTATTAAAAAAAGGTTTCAAATTCTGTTCTCCACATACGCTTGCATATCTTTGAATTTATAAACACTTCTTCAGTCTTCCTAGCTCTGTCCATTTCATCAGACAACAACTTTTTGACTTGCAGACTATTTTATAATATCTCAATTTCCCATATCAGTCATTTCTTTAATATTGAAGTTTCTCTTAGTAGGAATGTCAGTGCTCAAGATAAAATTTTTATTCTACCCTGTATTTCTTCCTGTATAGAATGCACTATAAGACATATCTGTGATGGGATAATAATTTTCCATCTCCTTCCCCACAATTCCAGTGTTTGTCATTATTTTTATAACCATCTGTCTTCTTTTTTTGACTGTTGTCTAGAAAATGCCAGAAATGGTCTTCTGCTATGTAATTTCTAACTTAAGTTATGACTTGGATTTACCCTTTAACCCTAGCTGGTAGTGTATCTGTAATATAAAATAATGGCCTTCTGTCCTCCACTGCCTGTAGTTGCTTGATGAGTAACTCTATGCTGAATAGGAGGGCTGAGAAATCTGAGTCAGTGTAAACTGAGTGGCACAGGTATGGCTGGGTTTGGATGTTTTGGAGAAATCAGCAAGGTTTTTTTGATCTAAGCTCCCAAGATGTAGTTAGAGTTTTCTGGTTTATCTGAATTTGAGAAGTGACAAGGTAAGCTGGTGAAATACATTGGGTTTATAACATGAGGATTTACACCACCTACTTCTGCCACCCTATCTTTGACCAGAGATAATTGTCTTCTGCTGCTATATCATAATAAAATTACTGAAGCCTCCTTCATGCTGACTAAACTGTCCACTCTCCCAACTAGAGTTTCTTGGAATATTTAAGAAAATATAATTTATTATTAATTTATTTCCATAAAAACTATTTCTAATCAGCATCTCCTCCTACCCTCTTAGGCTTAGCAATGACTGTAGGATATGCTGCATGCTGGTTTTGATGTAGTTTTCTCTGGTTCAGTCTGTTGCCTCCAATGGTTTCAAACCATTTGAGACTCACCATTGCCAAAATAGGAATTCTTTTAAACCTGCAACACTGCAACTACCTCTGACGTTGCTAAATAAGCTGAGAAGAGATTCATTGCAGCAGCAGCAAACTCCTTTACTATGGAGACATTTTCTAGAAAGAGGAGAAAAAGCTACAATGAATGGACTTACCTTGTTGCTAGTGTTACATTGAAAATCTAGTTATGGACAAAAATTGCACATAACTTATATGTGGACCCAACAGGACATTTATTTGGGGGCTTATTTTAATGGTAATGGTTCAGACTTTTCAGGGGGCAGTTTAATGCACATAGCCTCCTCTTCTATGGTAATGCTTCTGAGAACGACTTAAACCTGCTGTTCTGTGGAAACAGGTGCTTCCTCTAGACTTGGTGCTATTATTGTCCCATGTCCTGGAATATTTTGAAGAGGAAGATCTTCTAACTGCTTCCAGTTTGAATTTTGAAAAGCTATGTAAGATAAAATTTTATATTCCCAAAGTTGTTTTTTGTTGTATATATTTGAATTTATTTTAATCTTCATGAAGAGGTGATAATCATATGATCCTTGGTGAATCTGTATGTTTTGCAGCATTCTTTGGAATAATCTTTGTTTAGTTCTATGTGTAAATTACATTCTAACTTTGCAAACTGAAGAGGTATATATTCTAATTAAGAAATATATTCATTGAAAGAGAGACATGATAAGGATAGGAGAGATTCATTAACAAAGGAAGTTTCCCAGGAAGATTACAAGTCAGCTGTGGGCTATTTTTATTGATTAAAAAGCACATCTGAGGTGTGGGGAGCCATAAAAGTTGTTGTAAAAAAAAAAAAAAAAATAGAGTTGTTTAACTCAGAATGTACTTTATATTTTGTGAATACATTTCTTTGTGCTTTACAATCTCAGCATTTCACTGGAAAATTTGATGAGCATGAGGAAACAATAAGGAGGAAATTAGCCTCATTGTCTCACTTTGATTGACACAAAAGCCAGTAGAAGCGGAAATGCAGTCAAGAAAATAAGTGATCCTTACTCTGAGCAATCAAATAGAAAGGAAACAAGCTGTTTGCAATTTTTGTCTTTCTTGAATATTGAAACTTAATTGTCCACTTAGCATTATTTTTTGGGTGTGTGAATGTATTGTTCATAATTCTAAAAAGTCTAAGTACTTGTTCATCTGATCCTTGTCCTCACATGGTAAGTGTGTCTGACTAAACACATGTAAGAATTAAGAGGCAGAAGGGCCAATTGTGTTAAAGGGTAATAAACATACTATTACTTGCAGCAGTTTTCAAGATGGTAGATTCCCTATTATTTGTGTTCTTGCATCTTGGATCCCAATTCAAGAAGCTGGATCTCTTCAAGAAGGCAAATAATCCACGTGCTTGCATTCATTGCAAAGCAACAACTTAATGACATTTTATCCCACTGGCTAGACTATGAAAAAAATGGAGACTATAAATGCTTATCTTTGTAAATAACAGTAGAAACAAAAGGAAACATGACTTTGAAGTATTTTTCCCTAACTTATGGAAAGCATCATATAAATCTTTTATGCATTAAAAAATCGTTTGTTTTATCCTTTAATGTATTTTTTCCATGGAACATTAAAAGAAAAAATACAAGCTTTGCATTAATGGAAAAATGTTCATAAAGATCACTTTCTGAGAATAATGAATACTCAATGTAATATTCTATATTAGCTATTTGCATTTATAGTGATACTGACCTCTATATCTCTAAAACTTTCAACCCATCAGAAATTTATTGACTGACTCTTTCTTTAAAGGGAGAATATATCCTTTTCTATTACATCTGTTATCTGCCCTGTCTGTATTTTTTGTTGTATTATATTTTGACGTGAAAACCACTTTTGGGATTAGCATTAATATACAGAAACACATTCTTCTGATTTTTTCCTGTCCTCATCCTTATGATGTCAACTGGTCTGAGGAGGATGCAAGGTTAGATCCCTTAGTTGTCTAATTTTCACAAGGGAGGTTTTCATAATGTTGCCAGTTTCAGTTTTTATCTTTTGGACATGAGAGAATTCATGACTTTTCCTGACATTTTGAGGTAATGAAGTCTTGAACTGTGTGGTGCATGCAATATCGTTTGCAAGGTAAGTTTTAGGATTGTTAAATTAATTTAATTTCCTATTATATGGGGGAGAGAAAATTATTCTTCTTCAAAAAACATTAGTCTTCATGCAATTTTTCTGAGGTGCCCCCAGGTAGCACATAAGTACATTATTTTCCACTGGGCAGTGCTGGGCAGGAGCACATTCACAAGTGTAGCCTGACTAATATGATTTTGCCATTACTAAAAAAAGGCCATAGACTTTGTATTGATCTTGGAGAGCAGGGTCTCAGGACTTCTGTAGGTCTGCCTTGGCCAGAGTTTATTTTAATATTTTTTAACAATTGCATGGTGGTCAAGTGTCCATAGCCTCACCTGGTTTAGTGTAAGCTCTGTGAATCCAATGTATTTTAAAAGGTCTGACAAACCTAGGTTTGTCACTGTCTTAAACAACAGCTAACTGGGGCTGGGGGAGTGTATTGTGCAAGCTGTAGCTGGGATCCAACAAGAAAGAGACAAATTGTGATAAGTAAACCTGTAAAAATAACCCAAATTGTCACCAAGACTGAGCAGAAAAGGACGGCACAACCATCACCATGATTGAACTCCTGCCAGTTCAGACCTCAGGACATTGACAACTCCTTTTAACCCTTCCCTTTTGAGGAAGAATGAAATTGCCATCCTCAGGATCCAGAGTGAGCATAACATCTGGGAAGAGAAAGCTTTCTATAGCTATTGAATAGTATTATTATAGAAGTTTTCTTTAGTAATTAGATAATTTTGGTTGATTGGATGGTTAAAACATTGACTGGACTAACAATAAATTTTTATCTTCATATATATGTTGTGTTCCCTTTTGTCTGTAACAAGATTTTGAATGTAACATGATCTGTCAACCCACATGATTATGGCAAAAAATGTAGTCTGCTATGGTTTTTCTTGAGTGTCTTCTCTGACACATGCAGTAATGGAGAATAACGTCCAGAAGCTTTAACATGGGTTCTACAAGCAATGAAATCATTACAAGAGGAAAGCAGAAAAGCAGATGCTTGTGTTGTTAATCTAGGAAAATGCAGAGGATATTTTTATTGTTTTTTAAAATCCATGAATCAGACCAGTGCAGAAGGGAAACTCTTAGAAGGTTTACAGATGACTCGATTAGATTTCCTTTGAGGGTTCAGGTCTAGCAGATCCTAGAATGATAGTGCTCTTTCTTTAAAAAGATACAGTCGTTATCCCTTTCTGAGATATAATATAACTCTACTTGTATGTGAACGCTGTCTTCCCTTGAATAATGTTGCTGACAGAATTTTATTTTTTTGTTTTTCTTGTCCTTAAAAATTAAAAGGGCTTGTACATCTATGATTATAACACCACCAACAATTACTCCAGATAACAGAAAAAGCTATACGTTACTGCAGAAGAAACCCCATCTTTTATAAAAATAATTAGTATAATCTTGCATCATGAAAAAGGAGATGCTATCTTATAGTTTAAATTTCTCAGTCTCCTCTTTAGCACCTGCACAACATATGTACAAGGCTGTAGCAAGTAATTTAAAAGAATAACAGTAGAATTTGTTTAATCGAAGAGTCCTGGACCATATTTAGGTTTTAACTCATTCATTGTGCACCTAAAATTCAAACTGCTGGCAGAATGTGCAGCTGAAATAATCTCATTTATTATCATATACACTATTGTTGCTTATTACCGACAAGCCCTATTGGTATTTGATGCAGGATTAAAGTTAATTAAGGTTCAGCTTGTATGTTTTCAATGAAGGTAATTAAAATGAGAAATTGTTTAAATATTGGGCCCAATGCACAGTAACTTTACTTTCTGGAGGACTCTAGTGTAGTGGACCTTGGGACTGCTTCTGTTTCTACTGACATCAGAGGCAAGACTCCATCAGGCCTTTCTGAATGTAAATGATCAGGCCTCCATACTCAGAACTCCTCTCACTCAGTCACAAGGAGATTTATGTGATTTCACCTCAACTGTTTGCAATTGCTTTGAATATTTCTTGCTAAAGAAGATAAAGCTATATTTTACTATGTTGAGAATAGTTTGCACCAGTGTAAAAGATGCTTACCATAATGATGTACAACTTCAGAAATATACATTGTCAATGTAATTAGAAGAGCTTTAGATTGATATTCCATTACAAATGTATGTTATTTTATTCCTTCCAGATAATTTTTAAATTAATGATGATGTTGACTTTCTGTATCTCAGCATTAACTGATGCCATTATTTGTGTCTACGTTAAATGTGGAAAAACGTTACTTTATATATTTGATTATTTTAATTTTAAATTGCTGGCTGTGTCAGACTGACAAATGCACTAAATATTAGTGAATATTATTGACCACTGCTGTGGCACAATGAATGATTTTTACAGTCTTGATATAGAAAAAAGTCCTCAACATTCTTGTTCTAAGCAATATCATGATGAAAGTCGGGCAACTATAAAGGAGTAGAGATGCATCTAATGGGAGGCTAATTCACTTCCTAAACTGCGGCTTATGAGAACAGCTGCCATAGCTCATTATTGAAATAAAATGATTTCTCTGTTGACTAAATACACCTTTGTGGTGTAAAATGTCTTCTTTTTCATGTGGAGACACAAAACTTAATCACTATTTTCCATCGGGCCTGCAAAAGTGATGAGCAACAATCTTTTTCTGTTTTACCTCTCTTCAGCATCATCAGGGTTCCTTCCAAATATACCTTTCCTTGAACACTTACTGGCTGTTGTGGTATGATGCCACAATTTGTATGATTTCCAGCTGTTACTAGCAAGGATGTGGTAAGAGACCTTCCTCTGAATGAGGAGTGTCAGGAAAGCATCCTCCAAGGCAAAATCAAGAAACACTGTCTGAAAACGTGGGAAATGATATGATTTTCTTCATAGACATTGGTTTCTATTAACATAGAATTATCAGCTTTGAATCATTAATAAGGCCTTGATATTTGAGGACGTGTTCATTGTTTCCATACATGATTTGTCCAATTTGAAGTAGAAAGTCAGAAAGCAGATGAGCAGTTTTGTAGGAGCAGTGCTGTTTAGTGTCGAATACAGAAGTAACAGTAAGTAATGAGAATGATTAAAGGTGTAAAGAGATAATGGTAAAGTAAGAAGATCTAATGGCTATCTATTAATAATATCTGTCATGATAAATGAAGAGTTCATTGAACAGATTCTCAGGTAACAACCTCAGCATTCCTTGTATCATATGAATATAGTATTCAGTTCCTTAAGCATTTGGTTCTATTTTTAGCATTAATCTCATTGGAATGCAGTTATCTGACACCTTCCTTTGCTTTTGACAAATTTTAATTTACAGTCTCTTGTTATATTAAGAAAGTTTAGGAGTTGTGTGTTCGCCTCTGTAAGCATTCTGAAAATTCAGTATTACACATCCAAATATATTTTTTTTTAAAGGAAAGGTTTTGCTGCTTAAAGGATTTCATGGAGGGACTTGCAATCTCCTTACAATTGTAGTGTTCTTCGTATTTGGCTTAAAATTGACTGTCTCTGCCAAAGACCTTTATTTCTGCTTCTAATTCAGGCTAATTGTGCTGGATCAAGACAGGAGTTCTGTCAAATTTTTAGTGTTAAATTTCCAGAACTTCATTTTGCCAACTTTTGAGGAGCCTAATCTTCATCAAGTGGTGATCCTATACCTATTTTTGCAATGGTTGGAAAGTCCTGTGCATCTGTAGGGGAAAGGTTTTGTGTTTTAGATCTATCAAAAGGAACTGGCTAAGGAGACATCCTAAATAGCTTTTTTTTTTTCCTGAAGATGAAATAAACATTTGTTTTCAAAAGCCATTTCTGTACATAGAAAGAGGGCATACTTAACTCTTTTCAGAGTATTTGATAATTTCTTTGCATACATATTATGTGGACGCAGGTATCTCTTGAAGGTGTCGTGGTTTTACCCCAGCCGGCAACTAAGCACCACACAGCCGCTTGCTCACCACCCCGCAGTGGGATGGGGGAGAGAATCAGGAGAGTAAAAAGTGAGAAAACTCATCAGTTGAAATAAAGACAGTTTAATAGGTACAGCAAAAGCTGTACACACAAGCAAAGCAAAACAAGGAATTCATTCGCTACTTCCCATTGGCAGGCAGGTGTTCAGACAGCTCCAGGAGAGCAGGGCTCCATCTTGTGTAAAGGTTACTTGGAAGACAAACGCCATCGCTCTGAATGTCCCCGCCTTCCTTCTTCTTCCCCCAGCTTTACATGCTGAGCATGACATCATATGATATGGGATACTGCTTTGGTCAGTTGGGGTCAGCTGTCCTGGCTGTGTCCCCTCCCAGCTTGTTGTGCACCGCCAGGCTGCTCGCTGGTGGGGTGGTATGAGAAGCAGAAAAGGCCTTGACTCTGTGTAAGCACTGCTCAGCAGTAACTAAAACATCCCTGTAATACCCACACAGTTTTCAGCACAAATCCAAAACATAGTCCCATACTAGCTGCTCTGAAGAAAATTATCTCAGCCAGAACCAGAGTCAGCAACTCCAGCATCAGTATAGGTAGAAATTATTCCCGTTAAGAATATTTGCCCTGTTAATTTCTCTTAGCTTGTAAATCAAATAGTTATTTTCCTGATTAAACACATGGGTCATCCTGTTTCAGTAAGTACACATTGGCAATACCAGGCAGACGGTTTACTTAAACACATTCCAAGTTGTGCTGATGGGGAGCCAAGCTCAAGAAGCTCAGTGAAGCATCCCAGATATGCAGGGAGGGTGGCAAACCTGGGGTGGCAGAAGAACATACAGGATGACACTTTTTTCATTGGCTAGGTCTACCACTCTCTGACTAGTGGCCTTTTTTGATCCATGAAGTAGGAAGAACTTGGATAGAAAGTGGTAAAGTAGCTTAGTAAAGTATGAATATTTCTGGTTTTCCAGAATGACCTCTGAATTAATTCAGTACTTTAAATGTTATTTCTAACTTTGTTCTGCTGTTTCATTCTTCACAGTTAGCAATGTGAAAAATAACACTGAGTAGGGACAGTAACTTAGTTGAGGCTGAGGTCCTTATTTAGCTCACAGAATCATGGCTAAATTCATACTTACCAAATGTCAGTTGCTTATTCAGTTACCTTCTGAGCATAGACCTTGCATCAATGTACGTATTTCCCTCCCCCCCCATCCTGAGTGAATTGTCCCTTTTTCATTCAATTAGTCTTGCTCACTGGTTCAACAGTTCACAAAGTTAATGTATTAATGTTTTTATGGAAATATGCTAATCACTCCTAAAGTTTGCCTGAAGAACCACTCAAAGTGAAAGCTTGCTTAAGAAATTTGAATGTTAGAAGTATATTTTTAATGGATGTAAGTCAATGCGTTGTCTTCTGTGCTGCTGGGTCTACTTAGCTGAGCGGTAGTTTGGTTTACTACTCTGTATCACAAAGGATGCCTCTGTAGTGCAACAGTTCTCTTTCTTGGCTCACTTCCACATGTAATTTTTATCTCTATGTCAGTAATTGCAAAGTCTGAGACAATTTGTCTTCTGTTTCATTTTCAGATGCAGGCTCTTTGTTTTACTGTTACTTCTTTTATTACCGCTAGTGGATTCTAGTGGATTTAACACTGGCTTTCAATGTGCAGTACAGTTAAGTATCACTATCCTCTTCATCCATTATAGAAGAGAGAGTTCCTAATTATAAGGTTGAAAAAGAGGGAAAAAAGAACAGCAGAAATAAATGTCTTTTTTTTTGTCTTTTCCTAACATGTGCTTGTTGCAGACAAGGCCTCCACCTCCTGCAGGTCCCACTTGTTAATGGACATGTCACTCAAATGTCTCTTTTTGCAAGTAACAAGAATTCTCTCCAGCGCACATCTATAATCCTTGCAGCTGTGTATGTCCTCTCTGTGGCCATTCTCTGTGATGCAGTTACTGCTGCTGGTGCTGCTACTGCAGAAGCCAGGTAAGGAGAGGTTAGGAAAGCAATGTGTTCCTCTCAGAAAGTCAGAAGGTGTCAGTATGTTTCAGGCTGATTTTACCTAGGTATTGCCACCTTTTTAGTTTGGAATTTTTGGATGAAAAATAACCTTTATTCTCCCAAAACTAGAAAAGGACTAACCTCTATTTCTTTTGCTGTTTTATTTCAGTGTTGTCCTTCCTTTACCCTTTTTCTGTGGCTAATACAGGAGAATAAAAACAGAGAGCGCAAAACCAAAATCCAAACCAGTTTGAGTGGATCAGTGAGCAAGAAAGCCTGACATTAGCACTGCATGGTACATACCATTTTTGCTAGTGAAAGAGCAACAGAGTACAAAAGCACAAAGGTTTGGTGCCGGGCATTTACTGTACATATTCCCATAGGCCTTTGGTCAAGTGCTGTTTTAGAGTCCTTGCCATGCTCTACAGTCATGACTAGAAGGTTAAAAACCAGAAACTGTACAAAGCTCAAGGACATTGAGATGGCTTTTTACTTTGCCATGGCTCCATGATATAAATGGGCTGTGGTCATGGTTCTGCTCATAAAAGTCCTTATTTAGAAGGAAATTTTGCAGAATTAGTTAATTTTCTTCCCTTAAATGTAAAGGTAATGATGTGACATTTCTTTACTAGTTGCCTCATCTTCTCCTTCACTAAAAAAACCCTCCCCAAAGCCCCAAAATAAACAAACAAAAACCTTGAGCTTTTGTGTGATCTGTAGTGCATCCAGGACAGGTTGAGAACCATGTTTTGAACAGATGTAGTATACTTGTAGGAATGTTTTTATAAAAATTTCATTCCATTCAAATGTATTAATTCTGGAAAGATTATCACTGTAATCATTCACATAAGTAACTGAAAAGCCTTCTTTGTTCTATTTGTTTTTTAAAATAACATAGATACTTCAGCAATGAGATCTAAGGAGGACTGTGAATGAGTAAATATAATGAGTAAATATAATGAATAAACTTTATTTTGTTAAAATAAAGACAAACTGATAGACTTTAATCTTGTTTTTTTCTTAACTTACCTCCAATATCTTTCTCAAATTTTTGCCTGGTGTCTGCGTAGACATAAAATAAAATCAATGTGCAATTGCATTACTTTTGATTTTTCTAGGTTGGTACATTTAGGAGAATTTGTTTCCATGAGAACAGATTGCTGAGGAAATCATTCAGTTTGCATCTTACCAGACTGATCAATGAGCTCCAGATTTTGTTGCAGGTAAAATGTCCTGCATTGACTGGGTAGAGGGATTACATTAAACCAGGCAAGTTTAGGAATACACCAAGAAGACTTTTGTTTCATTTCATCATTGACGAAGATTGCCTTACAAATTAACCAACATCCTGATAAGAAGTCACAGTACAGGGCAGACCTAGTAGTCTAATTTCTGAGGAATGCAGGTCTCCTATTTTTGTCTGTTTAAACTCAGTATATGCTGGAGATGCAATATTTTTATGTGTTTACATTAAACTACACTACTTCTAAGTAGATGTCTGAGGCTTAACATAATTATTCAAAACTGGATGAAACTTCAGTTTTAGAAAAAATTGCCAGCATGTTAGACATGGGGAAAACTAAATGCCTTTTTTTTTTCCTTAATGAATGTTTTTTTCCTGTTGCACTTGATGTTTTTTGAACATGTGATATTTGGCCTTGTGGATCAGCGGGAAATGTTTTAAACTGAAGGAGATGCTGACAATTTCACTTCCCAAGCCTTTTGCTTTAGGATCTTTTCCTGGTAGCTCTCTCTTCTGAGGATGTAAAAATATCCTGAGAGTGCCCAAGCAATGTCGACTGTTATAAGGGCACACTGAACAGCGGGTCCTTCAGGCTTTGGGTTTTACTGTTGTAGGATATAATCTATATAGATGCTATACAGTTTCTATATGGGAGTTTGCTAGATCTGTTTCCTTCAGTAGCAGTTTCCTTTAGAATTGAATCACAAAGAAAATATTTTTATCAGACTCTCTATTACCAGAGCGTAAGCTAGAGGAGAAAATTACAGACTAATGACTGTGCAGACTTGTATAAAAATGTATCTTTGGAAGCAAAGGAAATAATGTATGTGATTATAATGTGACCTATAGAACTGTGACCACTTCAAAAGATCTATATGCATTTGGTAACTTTCTAATTTCATTTTTTTCATTTGTAAAAGCATATTAAAAAAATAATATATAATATGCATATAATTTCAGGCATTGTAATGCTAGCAATTTAAAGATCAGCAAAAACTCCTAGCATATTAATGTAACACTGACAAGTAATTATTCTTTAAAATGTATATTAATCATCATTAATTATGAGTACCAAGTGGATTACTTGAGGTCTGCATTGATGTTGATTATACACTCTAGTTTGTATCTAGTTTTAATGGTCCTCATCATGTTCTGATCCTTGGAAGTAATTGATTGTGATAATTACTAAAATCATCATAAATTACTAGTAAATAGGGAACAAATTGAGAACAAATGCACTACAGGTGTCTTTACATTGCAGAATCCTCCCTACTTGCACAGCCCTTTTTCTGCTTTTAGAATAGTTTGATTTATTTAACCAGAAGTGCACCACCAGTTGCTCTTGATGTCTGAGATACAAGTCATCCATGTGATGGGCCAACAAGTGTATGTTACTGGACTGAATATAGTTTACAGGTTCGCTCTCCAAGGGGGAACAAGGAAGGGTCCACAGTGAATCCAACTGACCTTCTGTAATGTGTAGTGTCCATCTGCCTCTGACATCTGGGGGGTGGTGGTGGATTATTTATTTTTATACCTCCTAAAACATGCATTGTAGGAGTCAAGATACAATATGTCTTTCTCATATAACTTTACTTTTTTGAACATGGTGAATTAAATCTGCTGATCAACAGCCCATTGAGTTCAATGGATACATTCAAATTTTATCCTTTGACTCAAGTGCTAAATGTTAGCACAATTAATGCACATAATCTGCTATCTGCTGTCTAATAATCTATGCTTTCTCCTGTCTAATAATCTAGGTGAGAGTAAAACCTGATCTGCTGTTACACATAACACCAACACTATGAAGAAGTGTGACTTTCAAATGAAAAATGAAACTATTTTAATGTCTTTTAATAGCTTCTAGGAATAAACAAGGGGTAGCATTGTGTATATAACAAAAAATATGGATTTTCTCCCTAAATTTCTAAAACTTCTCTGACAAGCAATGTTATATAAAAGTGCTGGCCTTTAAGTTTTGCCTATGTGAAAATTCAACTAAATCTGTTGACAATATGGAATTCAAAAAAACATTTCATTACAACTCATTACATTGGTAGTTTGCTTACCAACTGTCTTTTAGTTATCTTCAATTTGCCTGATTTATTATTTTTGAAATCCCATTGTATCTAATTTTTAAGTAAAAGTGATTAGAAACAGCCTACCTGGCTTCACTAAGGGCAAATTGGGCCTGACTAATCTGGTGACCATCTATGATAGAATGACTCCATCGCTGAATAAGGGAAGAGCTACTGATACCATCTATCTGGACTTCTGTAAGGCCTTTAATATGGTCCCCCACAACATTCTTGTTGCTAAGTTGGAGAGATATGGGTGTGATGGATGGACTGTCCTGCACCTGGGAAGGAACAAACCCATGCACCTGTATAACCTGGGGGCTGTCTAGCTGGTAAGCAGCTTTGCAGAGAAGGACCTGGGTGTCCTGGTGGACACCAAGCTCAACATGAGTCAACAATATGCCTTTGCCACAAGGAAGGCTGACAGTATCCTGGGCTGCATTAGGAGGAGTGTTGCCAACATGTTGAGAGAGACGTGATCTTTGTTTCAGAAATGAGTCCTGTTGTCTGATTCCATTCTTTCTGGGGTGCCATGTTGCTACAAAATTTGTTTTTCAAAGCTCAGGATGGTCTTTCAGTCTGAGGCTCCAGGTGGGGCCATGTTCCCTGGCTGCAGTGTAAAGAATATTTCTCATTTCTTGCCCTGTCCGGACTGGCTCAAGGGCTATTGCACAAACTATCTGTGATCTTTTCAAAGGCTTGCCACTGTTGAGGGCCACTGTTGAAACAGTTCTATCAGGTCACTTGATAGAGGGCTCACCATCTGACTGTAACACAGAATATGCATTCTCAAGAAACCCAAAACACATTAAGAAAGTTTGTGTTTCTTTTTTGTTAGCTGGTGGGGGCATGGTTATTATTTTATTGATCACATCCATTGAAATATGGTGCCCATCTTGCCGTTTTATCCTAAAAATTGGATCTCTCCCGCAAGTCCTTCGACCTTGTTTTGTTTTACGGAACACAAGCTTTCAGAAGGATCTAGTTTATTCCCTTTCTCAAACAGTTCCTCTGTTATGTTGCCCCACATAATGATGTCAGCACAACATGCTCCTGGGCAACCAGTTCTAGCTGACCCTGCTGGAACAGGGGGGCTGGACCAGGTGACATCCAGAGATCCCTTCCCACCTCAACCCTTCTGTGAAGCTGTTATTCTGTGATTCTGTGGTTACTGAAGCAATGCAGCATGGTTCTAATCTCTAGTGTTTTGACACAGCATTGACTTGTTTTAGCAGCAGTGCATCTGTGACACGTCTCGTGGATTTAAAGCTGTTCACCTCTTCTACTGCCCTTGAAGGGACAGCAGAAGGTGCCATTCCTGCCAGTGGTGTGACTGTACTTTCGGTGCTACAGGGATGTGTATGTGAGTAACCTATGTGCCTCAGTGCCAAACTAGTGTTTAATGTCTAAATTTGAACCCTTCCAAGGTGAGTTTCATTTGCGTGTAGGCAATTTTTCTAGCCTGAGCATGTGTTTTCTTGCTTTATCTAAATAGGAACATTATCTACTTTAACTGTAAACATTTCCGGGTCATTAGTTGTTACATGACTTTTTATTAATGATTTTGTAACTCAGCTTATTTTTCCTGGTACCAAGGCTTCCAAAGATGCCAGAAAAGGTCATTCAAATTTTCTGAAGTGTCTGCATGTTTGTCCATAATTAACTTATTGTTATGGGCTCCTTCCTCATTTAAGTATAATGCCAGGCCCTGAACAAACTCCTTCAATAAAAGAGCAGCCAAAGACTGTCAAAATGGTGGTGCCTGTAGAGCATGGCATAAGGATAGGTGGAGCATCTGGCTGACCCCTACAAGTTAAAGCACTTTAAATCCCAGAGCATGTGGAAGCAGTAGCAATCCTCAGAAGCCCCCAAAGGATCCCTGAGGATATACCTTACTGAGTCTGCTGTTTCAAAGGACTTTTTCCCTAAACCATGCACAGATTGATGCTTGGGGGTATTACCTGGTAACTTTATTGCCATTCTTGACATGATATGCCAACACTGACAACAAATGGGGGCTCCTTCTCATTAAAATGTTTAAATCCATGAATGCAGATAATTTTGGAAATAATTCCTGTAAAAGGTATCCACATGCTATAAAACACATAAGAAATAAGCTATCATAATCCAAAGAAACAATTTTCTAGATTCAGATCCCAAGTGTTTTAAGGACTGCTGAGTATTATGACCTATAGCTTGACATAGGCAAACTTTATAAACTTTACCCAGTTAAAAGGCTACTGTGATAGAAAAATCACTTGAAGTATCACTTTTAATTTACTTTATTAACATTCTCAGATATGATCCACCATTGTCCAAGTATTATTTTTCATCACCAGCTCTGTCATCACTCCTGCAATAGTCATGTTCCCAAGATTAAGACTATAAATTTCCTATGCTGATTCTTTAAGAAGATAACCACATTAGATGCAGAGTAAGAGTTGCAGGTTGAATCTGTTATAAATCTTGACTCTTTACACCACATGGAGCCCTAAGGAAATGGTATCCAGGATTGTATTTCATAGACCTTTCATGCATTTCAGGCTGTACTTGCACTATGCTAGAAATAAATTTATGATATGACCTGAGGAATTATGTGGGTGTCGGATTGATAGAATGGCAACAGGTAACTTTTAGAGATGAAAAGGAGAGAAAAAAGGATGACACGCCTCTAAGATCAAGGATTAGAAGGCAAGGAAGAGGAAAGTAGGAGCAGAGGGAGAAAAAGGAAAGGATTTTTTTTCTAAAGCAAACCATAAATAAAGGAGAACTGACCTGAACAGTAATCAGTCTGGGACCCTCTCCAGATGTTCCAAGAGGATTCAGGGCTTCTTATTCCTGAAAGTTTTGCAGGCTAGAAAGGTTTGAGTCTCAGGTAAGTATTTGAAAGGCACTCTCTGTTTAACATCCAGGCAGTTTTAAAGACATCTGGAATTCTGAATCTACTTTTCATTTCCAATTCTATGTATGTTGCTTAGCTGAGAAAAAAACCCCCATGTTTTCACATTATCTATATATGGATGTGCTGGTATTACAGGGAAAATGATAAAACTGACTGCAGCTTATGCAAAAAAAAGATGATGTGAAATGCATAAAGTACATTAACTGGTATGATAGGAAGAAATTCATTTGATCACATTGATTTTTATTTAGATATAATTTGCAAAAATAGCATAGTAAAAAAATCCAAAGAGATTAAACTATTTTTACGTTGGTGGCGTTCCTTTTCAATTCAATTAAAATTAAAAATGAAAAGAGTTTGAGGAGGTTCAGAGGTGAGGGGAAAAGCAGTGGAAAGAAAAGTCTCTTGCACATCTAGTTGTCTTGTTACCTATGTTAAAAAGTTGGTACTCCCAGCTCCTGATGCTTGCTTAGTCTATTGGGATATTGTAGCCTCCTTTTACACAAGTTGTCAGACCTGCCAGAAGTTTCAGGACTTAAGAGAGGAAATGTATTTGCATGAATGCTGAAATATTCTGTCACTGCATGACTTAGGGTGTCCACACTGTAACACAGAGTGGGCACTGAGTGGAGGGTTTGCCCTGATCCAACCAGACTTCTATAAAGCATTAAAATGTTGCTCTCTGAGAAGTAGGACTTAACAGTAAAATATAACAGATTTATGAATCAAACAATACAGCTTTCCACCAGGAGATATAAATGTATCCTCTGAGGTATCAACTTCACACACACTGGGATTAAACATCTCCAGTTTGAGATATGGAGCATAAGACAGACTGGCTTTATTTTTTTTTTTTATTTTAGATAATATATTTATTTAATGTTTTGTTGTCATGTTGAAATTCTACAAAAGTCAGCATTGATGTCTTACGCTGATAAACAATGAATCTCAGGAGCCTTATTTTGTTTGGAGAAATCAGAGCTGATAATATTAGATATAAATGCTGTTAGATGCATCCTCAATCAGCATTTTTTTCCCATATGTAGTAGATTTAACTGTTATTTTCTTGTGTCAGTGTCAGTCATTGTTTAACTGAGATTCATAGAATCCTATAATATCTCAAGCTGGAAGAGACCCATAAGGATCACTGAGTCCAACTCTGCTCCTTCCAGGACTACTGTGCTGGTTTTGGCTTAGATAGAGTTAATTTTCTTCATAGTAGCTAGTACAGGGCTATGTTTTGGATTTGTGCTGAAAACTGTGTTGGTTTATTGCTGAGCAGTGCTTACACAGAGTCAAGGCCTTTTCTGCTTCTCGTACCACCCCACCAGCGAGTAGCCTGGCGGTGCACAACAAGCTGGGAGGGGACACAGCCAGGACAGCTGACCCCAACTGACCAAAGCAGTATCCCATATCATATGATGTCATGCTCAGCATGTAAAGCTGGGGGAAGAAGAAGGAAGGCGGGGACATTCAGAGCGATGGCGTTTGTCTTCCAAGTAACCTTTACACAAGATGGAGCCCTGCTCTCCTGGAGCTGTCTGAACACCTGCCTGCCAATGGGAAGTAGCGAATGAATTCCTTGTTTTGCTTTGCTTGTGTGTACAGCTTTTGCTGTACCTATTAAACTGTCTTTATTTCAACCGATGAGTTTTCTCACTTTTACTCTCCTTATTCTCTCCCCCATCCCACTGCGGTGTGGTGAGCAAGCGGCTGTGTGGTGCTTAGTTGCCGGCTGGGGTACAACCACAACAGCCCATTTTGGTGCCTAAAGTGGGGCTTGAAGTGTTCAAGTTAATGACAGATTTGACTGGAAAGTGCTAGATCGGATTTATAGCTGTTTTTGCTGTTTAGCTGTTAATGGGCAATCTTCTGTACTGGCCATGGGGCTTGCTTGCCTTAATGTATATTATAGAGTCTAGTGCTTGTTAGTGGCTATTTTTTGCTTTCATTGCTTGCTGTTCTGCTTATCTTATAGAATCATAGAATCATAGAATCATCTAGGTTGGAAAAGACCTTTAAGATCATCCAGTCCAACCATTAACCTACACTACCAAGCCCACTCTAGACTAATCAAGGGTAGACCAGACTAAACCATATCCCGAAGTGCCACATCTACCCGTTTTTTAAACGCCTCCAGGGATGGGGACTCCACCACCTCTCTGGGCAGCCTGTTCCAATGCCTGACCACCCTTTCCGTAAAGAAATTTTTCCTAATTTCCAGTCTAAACCTCCCCTGGCGCAGCTTAAGCCCATTTCCTCTTGTCCTATCGCTAGCTACTTGGGAGAAGAGACCAGCACCCACCTCACTACAACCTCCTTTCAGGTAGTTGTAGAGAGCGATAAGGTCTCCCCTCAGCCTCCTCTTTTCCAGGCTAAACAACCCCAGTTCCCTCAGCCGCTCCTCATAAGACTTGTTCTCCAGACCCTTCACCAGCTTCGTTGCCCGCCTCTGAACACGCTCCAGCACCTCAATGTCTTTCTTGTAGTGAGGGGCCCAAAACTGGACACAGTATTCGAGGTGCGGCCTCACCAGCGCCGAGTACAGGGGGACAATCACCTCCCTGCTCCTGCTGGCCACAGCATTCCTGATACAAGCCAGGATGCTGTTGGCCTTCTTGGCCACCTGGGCACACTGCTGGCTCATGTTCAGCCGGCTATCTACTAACACCCCCAGGTCCTTTTCGGCCAGGCAGCTTTCCAGCCACTCTTCCCCAAGCCTGTAGCGTTGCATGGGGTTGTTGTGACCGAAGTGCAGGACCCGGCACTTGGCCTTGTTGAACCTCATCCAGTTGGCCACGGCCCATAGATCCAGTCTGTCCAGGTCCCTCTGCAGGGCCATCCTACCCTCCAGCAGATCGACACTCCCACCCAATTTGGTGTCGTCTGCAAACTTACTGAGGGTGCACTCGATCCCCTCATCCAGATCATTGATAAAGATATTGAACAAGACTGGCCCTAAAACAGAGCCCTGGGCAACACCGCTCGTGACCGGCCGCCAACTGGACTTAACACCATTTACCACTACTCTCTGGGCTCGGCCACCCAACCAGTTCTTTACCCAGCGAAGAGTATGCCTGTCTAAGCCGTGAGCTGCCAGCTTCCCGAGGAGGATATTATGCGAGACGGTGTCAAAAGCTTTGCTAAAGTCAAGGTAGATGACATCCACAGCCTTTCCATCATCTACCAGGCGGGTCACCAGGTCATAGAAGGAGATCAGGTTGGTCAAGCAGGACCTGCCTTTTGTGAACCCATGCTGGCTGGGCCTGATCCCCTGGTTGACCTGTACTTGCCTGTGGAGTTCGCTCAAGATGAACCTCTCCATAATCTTCCCCGGCACCGAGGTCAGGCTGACAGGCCTGTAGTTCCCCGGGTCCTCCTTCCGGCCCTTCTTGTAGATGGGCGTCACATTGGCAAGCCTCCAGTCATCAGGGACCTCCCCTGTTAACCAGGACTGTTGATAGATGATGGAAAGTGGCTTGGCAAGCTCCTCTGTCAGCTCCCTCAGTACTCTTGGGTGGATCCCATCCGGCCCCATAGACTTGTGAGCGTCCAGGTGGCATAGCAGGTCATTAACTGCTTCCTCCTGGACTATGAGGGCTCCATTCTGGTCCCTATCCCTATCCTCTTGCTCAAGGGCCTGAGTACCCTGGGGATGACCGGTCTGGCTGTTGAACACAGAGGCAAAGAAGGCGTTAAGTACTTCAGCCTTTTCCTTGTCCTCGGTGACAATGTTCCCCCCCACATCCAGCAAAGAATGGAGATCCTCCTTGGCTCTCCTTTTATTGCTGATGTACTTATAAAAGCATTTTTTATTGTCTTTTACAGCACTGGCCAGATTGAGTTCTAGCTGGGCTTTTGCCTTTCTAATTTCCTCCCTGCAGGACCTAACAAGATCCCTGTACTCCTCCTGAGTTGCCCGCCCCTTCTGCCAAAGGCGGTAGACTCTCCTTTTTTCCCTGAGTCCCCGCAAAAGCTCCCTATTCAGCCAGGCCGGTCGATTTCCCCTCCGGTTGGTCTTACGACACACGGGGACAGCCCGCTCCTGCGCCCTTAAGACTTCCTTCTTGAAGAGGGCCCAGCCTTCCTGGACCCCTTTGCCCTTCAGGACCGCCTCCCAAGGGACTTTCCCAACCAGGGTCCTGAAGAGGGCAAAGTCTGCCCTCCGGAAGTCCATGGTAACAGTTTTGGTGCCCCTCCGCTTAGCATCACCCAAAATTGAGAACTTTATCATGTCGTGGTCGCTAAGCCCGAGACGGCCTCCGACCTCGACATTTCCCACAAGCCCTTCTCTGTTGGTAAACAGCAGGTCAAGCGGGGCACCTCCCCTGGTAGGCTCGCTTACCAGCTGCATTAGAAAGTTATCCCCCACATGCTCCAGGAACTTCCAAGACTGCTGCCTCTCTGCTGTGTGGTATTTCCAGCAGATGTCTGGCAAGTTGAAGTCCCCCATGAGAACAAGGGCTAGCGATTGCGACACTTCTGCCAGCCGCTTATAGAATGCCTCATCTACCTCTACCTCCTGGTTGGGTGGTCTATAGCAGACTCCCAACAGGACATCCGCCTTTCCAGCCTTCCCCCTCATCCTTACCCATAAGCATTCCACCTTGTCATCACCACTGTCAAGCTCTATGCAGTCGAAACACTCCCTAACATACAGAGCCACCCCACCGCCTTTCCTACCCTGCCTATCCCTTCTGAAGAGCTTATAGCCCTCCAGTGCAGCACTCCAGTCATGAGAGTCGTCCCACCACATTTCTGTGATGGCGACTATGTCATAGCCATCCTGCTGCACAAGGGTCTCCAGCTCCTCCTGTTTGTTGCCCATGCTACGTGCATTGCTGTACATGCACTTAAGCTGGGCTGTCGATTTTGCCCCCAATGTTGCCATGCCGCCCCTGGGCTCCTTACTAGCGGGCCTGTTTATATCCCCTTCCCCCTTCAAACCTAGTTTAAAGCCCTCTCAATGAGTCCCGCCAACTCTTGGGCGAGAATCCTTTTCCCCCTTGGAGACAGCAGATCTCCATCAGCCGCCAGCAGGCCCGGTGCCGTGTAGACCTCCCTGTGATCGAAGAACCCAAAATTCCAGCGATGGCACCAGCCTCTGAGCCACCTGTTAATCAGGTGAGTTTTCCCATTCCTTTCAGTGTTCCTTGCTGCCACTGACGGGATAGAGGAAAACACAACCTGTGCTCCCGATCCTGCGAGCAATCGCCCCAGTGCCCTGAAGTCCCTCTTCATTGCCTTAGGACTTCTCTCTGTAATCTCATCACTACCCACCTGTATAACCAGCAACGGGTAATAATCGGAGGGCCTCACGAGGTCGGGGAGTTTCCTCGTAATGTCCCTAACCCGGGCCCCAGGGAGGCAGCAGACTTCCCTGTGGGATGGGTCCGGGCGGCAGATCGGGCCCTCAGTTCCCCGCAGGAGGGAATCCCCCACCACAGTTACCCTCCTTTTTTTCTTAACAGGGGCAGTCGTAATCCGTGGGGGTGACTGACTGACCCTCGGCAACCCCCTGGCTGGACCTTCCCCTTCACCTCCCTCCCCGCTTGCCTGGCCCTCAACCTCCAGAGCCCCGTATCTGTTGTGTAGGGGCAGCTGGGGAGGTGAGGGAGGCTGGGAGGGGATTCGCCTGCCTCCCCGGGCAGGGACCTGTTTCCATTCCCCCCCGTCTCCTGGATCCCCTCCTTCTGCTTGCCGGCAAGAGGGTAGGGGATCCTCTGCTCCTTGTGGGGCCTCCGCCTGCTGCCCTGGCCCCAGGGAGGGCAGGGTGCGGCTCCACCGGTCTATCTCCTGCTCGCACTCCCTGATGCTCCTCAGCCTTTCCACCTCCTCCTTCAGCTCTGCCCCCAGGCTGAGCAGATCATCCACCTGCTCACACCGAAGACATTTGCCGTCCCCGCTGCCGTCTGGCACAAGCGACAGGCCCAGGCACTCCCTGCAGCCAGTGACCTGGACGGCCGCGTGTCTGTGCGGGAGCTCCCTCTGGGTCGCCGCATTCCTTTTGGCGGCGGCTTTCGGGCGGGTGGTGACCACAGCTGCCAGGTGTTCTCCTGGGAGGACGGTGACCACTGCCTGGGTTCCCCTTTGGAACTTGGAGGGGGGGACACTCAGCCTTTCCTGCGCGAACTGACACGCCACGCCCTGTTTGCCCGCGCTCCTGGTCGCTCGCGCTCCCTGGGGGCTGCTTTTATAGGTGGGGGGGGTTTGGCCGCCGTCACTCCTGGCCCCGCCCACGCCGCGTCAGAGCTGCCGCACGTCAGCAGCTCGCCCTTTCCCGCTCTTTCCCGCTCTGGGAGGGGGGCTGGGCTGCCCGCTCCTGCCCTTCGCGCTTTGTTTTTGCCGCCTCAGCAAGGGTGCCCCGGCACGAGCGTCCGCTCCCGAGCCCTTCGCCTCGGTGACTGCGCCCAAGTGGCAGTTACACCGGGTTTTAAACTGCCGCCGTCACTCCTGGCCCCGCCCACGCCGCTCTTCTTCCTCTACTGTGTCTAGGAACATTTTGATAACAGCAATGGTGATGGGCCTGGGCAGGCAGATGACCAGGGCATCGCTGCTGTTTCTGTGCTGCTGTACTGGACAGGCTGGAACTCCAGTGTGAACTCCAGTTGAAGGGACTGTGACCTGTAGATGAATCCACGTGGGAGCAGGACTGTGGTGGGTTGACCTTGGCTGGATGCCAGGTGCCACCAAGCCGCTCTATCACTCCCCTCCTCAGCAGGACAGGTGGGGAGAAAATGAGATAGAAAAAAAAACCCTCGTGGGTCAGTGTAATAAAAAAAAACAAAAGCAAAGGCCATGTGTGGAAGATAAAAAAGAAAAATACTTTATTCTCTACTTCCCACCAGCAGACAATGCCCAGCCACTTCCTGGGAAGCAGGGCTTCAGTACATGTAGCAGTTGCTCTGGAAGACAAGCGTAAATAACAAACGCCACCCCCCCCCACCCCCCCCACCCCCTGCTCTTTTGTGGTATGGAATATCCCTTTGGTCAGTTTGGGTCAGCTGTCCTGGCTGTGTCCCCTCCCAAGATCTTGCCCACCCTCAGCCTCTTCATGATGGTGGGATGCTGTGTGAGCACTGCTCAGCAGTAGCCAAAACACTGGTGTGTTATCAACACCTTTCTAGCTACTGATATAAAGCACAGCACTATGAGGGCTGCTGCAGGCAAGATTAACTCCATCTCAGCCAGACCCAATACAAGGACACTCCGAAGCATCTGTAGCCATAGATATGCCCATGCCAGAGCAGGCACATCTTGAAGCGTCTGTGGCCGTGGTTATGTCTGTGCCACAGCAGGTACACCTCTGAAGGGATTGTGGCCCAAGGATAAGTCCATGCTGCAGCAGGCACACCTTGAACCATCTGTGGCTGTGCATAAGGTCATGTTGGAGCACTTCAAAGTGTGTGGCCATGGATAAACCTACGACAGAGCAGGTACACCCCTGGAGGGATTGCAGTCATGGCTAAGACCATGTTGGAGCAGGTTTACTTCTGAAGGGATGGTAGCCCATGGAGAAGGCCACGCTGGAGCAGGTGTATCTCTGAAGGCATTGTAGCCCATGGAGAAGACCATGCTGGAACAGGTGCACCTCAAAGCAGCTGTGGCTGTGGATAAGTCTGTGCTGCAGCAGGTATACCCTGGAGAGACTGTGGCTCATAGATAAGGCTCCGCTTGGAGCAGGAACACCCCTAAGGGACTGCAGTCTGTGGATAAGTCCAAGCCAGAGCAGGGGCAAGGGGAGGAGTTCATTGCAATATTAAACCCTATGGTCTGGTCCAAAGGGACCAGGAGTGGAGCCTGTAATGGATATACCTTTAAATTGTTGTAACCCATGATGTGAGTTGCATGTTATGGGAATTACTACAGCAGGAACCACCTGAAACAGTGGCAGACAAGCCTTACAAGAAGCAGTGCAAGTGCAGCAGTGACCTGACCTGAGCTGGCTTTGGTGCCCAGTAACTCCATGCAATACATGACCTCCCCTGTCCTGAGTGACCACCATAACAGATGGAGCCCAAAGTCATGGACTAAATTAATTAAATGGACATTTTGTGGACATTTGCGGACATTTTACAGACGTTTCATAGGGGTGGTCCATAGACTAAGGGAATGATATCTGGGGGAGAGTGAGCAAGTGTCTGTGCGGTGCTTGGTTGCTGGCTGGGGTTAAACCACGACAACTATCTAAAACTAAGCCATATAACTAAAAGTATCATCCAGATGCTACTTGAACTCTGACAGGCTTGGTACGGTGACCACTTCCCTGGGGAACCTGTTGCAGTGACTGACCACCCTCTCAGTGAAGAACCTTTTCCTAATGTCCAATCTGAACTTCCCCTGATGTGGCTTCATTCCATTTCCTCATGTCCTGTCACTGGTCATCAGAGAGAGGAGATCAGCAACTCCCCCTTGGCTGCCCACCTTGAGGAAGTTGTAGACTGCAATGAGGTCATCTCTCAGCCTTCTCTTTTCAGAGCTGAACAAACCATGTGACCTCAGCCACTCCTCCTAAGTCTTGCCCTCAAATGTTTCACCATCTTGGTTGCCATCCTCTGCACACACTCTAATAGTTTAATGTCTTTCTTATATTGAGGTGCCCAAAACTGCACAGGGTACTTGAGGTGTGGCCGCACCAGTGCAGTGTAGAGTGGGACAATCACTCCCTCAACTGGCTACCTATTATGTACTTGATGCACCCCAGGACACAGTCGGCCCTTTTTGCTACCAGGGCCCACTGTTGACTCAGCTTAGCATGATTTTAAAGAATTTTATATTTTTAAGTCCCTCTTGACCTAATTTATATGTTTATTCACCTTTAAGGTAACTTTTATTTGCTCTACTTCATCTTATTAAAAGAAGTATTTAGTGAAATTAATAGACTAAATTTTTCTCTGCTGGATTAATTTTCAAGTAATTGGTCTTTCTCTTTTTATCTGCAAGTTCTGCTGGGTTCCACCTTGAATGCAATGGTGATGGTTTAAGGTTAAAGTCTGCTCTGCTAAAATCCAGGGCTGTGGTCCTTCATTTTGCCCTGCTCCCTCCTCTTAGGATCTTGAACTCTACCACCTCAAGGTCTCTGCACCAAAGTTGACCTCAGTTTTCACATCCCCAACCAGCTCTTCCTTTTTTGTAGGTATCAGGCCCAGTAGAACACCTTATCTCCTCTATTACCTATGCTGGTTCGTCAATCACCTATGTCAGGAAGTTGTTATCAGTGGACTCCAGAAATGTCCTAGGTTTCTTGTGCCCCACTGTGTTGTCCTTCCAGCAGATACCAGGGTGGTTAAAGACCTAGATCACTGGCTATTTACAGAGCATTCCATGAAAAATGATACTAGATACAAGTGATTTTAATGATCAGGTTGACTGCAGTTTTTTCATACAAAATAAACTGTATACACAAATAACAGTAATTAAAGATTCAATAAGCATTTATGGAAAATTGATTCCACTAAACTAGCTGTATGTAATTTTGCTGAAATGCTAAGTATTACAAATTTGTTTGTATTTTATTAACACAATGATAATTAAATTTCTGTAATGCATTGTAGTTATTACACAATATTTTTATTAAGAATCTGGAATGGCATGAAAGAAAAATGGCACATATTAAGTGGATTCAATGTAGATTAGATAATATATCCTAAAACAGAATGAGGAAAGAGCCATTAACTAGTTGTGTCAATGGGAATGGTTTTGGTCTTATCTTATTTTTCTTCCAAATCACTGACCAAATTTTCACTGATAAATGTGAATGTGTTACAAAATTCAAGGAAATTGTTATTAATGATGAGGACACAACACTTGTACAATATTATTTATTTTTTATCCAATTACAAGAATCTTATTTTTTACCATGACCAGGTGTATGATCACACATGAGTAATAAAGGAGTTATTTATTCTGCATTTCCTGCTTACAGGATAAATTATTGAGAAGTCTTTGTGAAAAGCTATAAGAACAATTGTAGTACAAAAAGCCTTAGCATTATTATGTAAGTTTAAACAGTGGTGTACATGGAAAAACTAATCTGAAGTGTAATAGCTGGGCATGACTTATGTGCAGTTGGAAATATAAGGAAAGTAAGTCCTGCTGTCTGAATAAAAGAGCGAGAAAGGCTCTTTCCACCTTTCTGCTAAATATGTGGCCTCTACATCACTATTAAAAGCTGAACACCATGCCATCTATCTGGTTTGTATCTGAGGGCTTGGAAATACACCTACTACAATAACTGGGTCAAGAACATGCAAGTAATTAGAGTTTGCATGATAGATGTGTGACAGATCTAGTCACTGTGCAATAGAGTCTGGCATCCGCCTGTACAAGCAGTCATAGCTGCAGTCTACCAGCAGAAGCTACTGGAAAGCTAGAGCTCACTGTTTACATTAAACTAATGATAGCTGCTTACCTTTGAAGTAATTTAGTAGTAATGAAAAACCAGTGATGAATCCTAGAGCTGGCTCATGTTTTGTGACTGGGTGAATTGGCATCCCAGAAGTGTAGGAGAAAGAGACATGGGGTAGTTGGAAGCAGGAAGAGTGGACCCTTGGTGAAGAACTTGTAGAAGAGCAACTCCCTGACAGGTAATAGGAAACAATCAGCTACCATTAGCCTGAATAAGATAGCATAAAAATGCAATAAAGAGGAATATTGGCTATGTCTATATTAACAAGAGTTTGGTTTGAAAAGGGTGGACCTAGGAAGAGAAATGTGTAGCAAGCGTCATGTCCAAACTATTTCTTGGTTATCTTTACTTAATGGTTTTATGTGGAAAAACATTCTGTCTGGGTTTCTGATTGCAATCTCTGGCTTTTTCATTCTTGTTTCCCTATGATGCCAATCAAAGCAGTTTCAGCACTAAAATTTTAATCTGCCTCCACTTCTCATTGGAAAATTTAAATTAAATAAATCACTTAAACATTTTAGTAGTTGTTATTGAACTATCATAGTCTACTTATGTATTTCAACTTGTCAAAGAATGATGGGCTGTTATGGGTATTTTAATGAAAGACTATATTAAAAATACCAGAGTAATGTAAAACATATTGCAAATGAGTTCAAAATAAAGGCACTTCATGTCCTTTATTGGATTCCTACAGTTTTGCTTGTGTTCAGACTAATGGCTGATAGTATGTGGTGGGAATGCAGAAATCAAGCTGGTATATCAAGCATGCTCAAACACTGGAGATTTACTATTTCCTTTTTCACTGGACTACAACATTGATTTCTATATGTATACATATATGCATATGTATGTGTGTAAATATTTATAAAACATAAGCATATAGATTTAACACATTGCATATAAATATATACATATTCGTATTTACATTTTATCTGGATAAACGCAATGCAAGGAGATCAGTCTACCTAAGGAGGAGATGACCTTAAATTGTAAAATGTACATGGACATTGCAGTACATTTCAAGTAAACATCTTAGGCCATCTTTTTTGGTACAGCTGGGATGGTTTACGAGGGACAGGTACCATGGACTGCTTTTATAAGACCCCCTGTTGCATCCTGGACTCCAGATAGATGTGCAATTGTTGATGTTTTTACGCTCCAAAATCCTCTAGATGCCAAAACAATTTTAGTGGATGTGAAATGAGGACGAAGTAACCGAAATATCCAACTATTTAGAATAGCCCTTGAGTAAAAATAACTTCAAAATCTGGCTTTATATTTAGATTAATTAAGATTAGGGTCCTGTACCTTCTCTTCCCAGGTTTATGCCAGCATTCCAGAGTTACAGAATGTAAATTGGTGAAGACATAAACTGTCTCTTATGTAAAACTGAAGAACTGTTTGTGATTAGACAGAATTTTCTACAGGAAATTCAGTTACATGAATGAAATGTCCCCAAGATCCTCAGAGGTGGATTGTGGGAATTAAGTGTATAGTAAACTAATAAAACAATTTCTCCTTTAGCAGACTAAAAGAAATTGTTAGCGACTCACTTGTTCTATGACTGTGTCCAAGATGGCATTTTTTTATTATTTCCTTGCCCAGTAAATGTAACTACAAACATTTTCAGAAAAAAAAAAACCAAAAAAACAACCCAAACCCAAAGAGCTAAGAAAGATTGCTCTTTTCAAAAATGTTTTAGACTCCTTTAAGTTGCATCCATATATGACAAATAAAACAGAATACTTCCTTTGTATGGATTTATTGTCGTGCTTATATATGACTAGACTTTGTAGTAACGTCTATAATGTGATGGCTGGAGGGCCAAATTTTACCTCCCTTTTATCTCTGCATTCCTACCAAAGGTATTCTGGGGCATGTATAGGCTTGGAAAAGTGAAGGGGGAGAGAAGTCAGAGATGTAGGTCAGAAGTTTATTTAAAAAAAATTAAATAAATCTCTTTGAGGGTCCAGATTTATTTCAAGAGCTCTGGACAGAAGAAAAGCTGGATTAAAATCTTTGTCTATATTAATTATAAGATGTTTTACAGCCAGTTAACTCTAGCATATAAAGCAATATCTTATCCAGTAATGTAGGCATAGTGGGTTGACTTTGGCCAGCTAGTCAGACACCCAGCCAGCCACTCTCTCACTCCCCTTCCTCAGCCAGAGAGGGGGAGAAAATAAGGTGAAAACGTTTGTGGGTTGAAATAAGGACAGGGAGATTGCTCACCAATTGCTGTCACGGGCAAAACAAACTCAACTTGGGAAAGATTAATTTAATTTATTGTCAATTAAGAATAGAGTAGGATGGTGAGAAACGAAGACAGAAACCAAAACCACCTTCCCCCCACCCCTACCTTCTTCCCAGACTCAACTTCCGTCCTTTATTCCTGACTCCTCTACCTCCTCCCCCCTGAGCAGTGCCAGGGGTTGGGGAATGGGGGTAGCAGTCAGTCAATAACATTTCATCTCTGCCGCTCCTTCCTCCTCACACTGCTGCCTTGCTACAGGGTAGGATAGAGTCACTCCTCATGGGCTGCAGTCCTTCACAAACTGCTCCAACCGGGGTCTCCCCCATGAGCTGCAGAGGAATTTCTGCTCTGGCGCCTGGACCACACCCTCCCCCTCCTTCTTTTGCAGTATGACCTGCAATTCGTTGATGTCTGGCTTTCCAGTGGCTCAGCTGCAGAAGAGGCAGAGCCTGTCCATTGCAAGGAGACTAAGGATTTTTTTTTTTTTTTTTTCTCTTGAGATGTTACTTCTTCCTCAGGCTGAACATAGGCTTATTTTCTGTAGGTGAGCGCTCTCACCACCAGGTTATCATGATAAAGTTTGTCACTAAAACTTAATAGTTCTTGCTATACGTAATTTACCTTCTCCAGGGTTCCTAAGTCTTACAGCAAAATAGGCTTGAGGAAGAAGGTGCCTTTTCTGTCAAGCAAGCACATCTGACTATGTGGACGGTTAATTTAAGCCTATAGGACACTAAGGCTCAGTAGAGAAAGGATAAAAGGATATAGGCATTTATTTACAGTCCTGGAGAAAGAGGGGAATAGATTGCTAAATATGGATATGTTTCAGATGCTTTAATTCCCAGCTGGGTTTATGAAGACTATTTCAACAGAGTACTCTTGTATTTTTATGAGATAACTGAGTTTTATAGTAAAGGGAAATGGTCTATATCTCATCTGTCTTGGCATTAGTGAAGCATTTAATGCAGTACAATGATGAAAAAATTAGGTTAAAATGGGGAAGACAGGTTTTTTGTAAGAATGATAAAGTGGGGAAAAAATAGCTGAAGTAGAGGAATTTACTTGTGTCAAAAAAGAAGAGATTGCTAGTGAAAATCTTCAAGGTCAGGTCTTAAGGGAGACCTTATTTAGCATTTTTATGACCTTATGGAAAAAAATAAAGGGAGTAGTAAGTTGATGCTTTTGTTTTGATGAAAAAAATGTTGGGAGACATTGTCAGTACAGAGGAAGATCAAAATATCATATTGGAGGGATGACCTTTCACATATAAACCCATCCTGTATGCCTCAAAGTCTGGAATAACAGAGCAGGAATTAAACAATAATATAAAATAAGACCATATGCTTTAGCTAAAAATTAAACCAAAACCTTAAGTGAAGAAGGCTTGGAATCAATGACAGGATTTCAAGGCATCAGCAATGAGATGTAGCTACTAAAAGGTGATGGCTGTTCTTGGATACATCAAGAAAGATACATCTGCGTGTGTGGAGAGGAATTGTCATGCACTGACGATTTGTCATCTACAATACTAAGTATAGTTCTGTTCACCCATAGTCAAGCTCGAAAAATTGCAAAACCCCCTCTATTAGAATAATAGCAGGAAGGATGTACCCTTTCTAAAAGAGGCACCAAAAGACTGGCTTATTTAGCAAATTGAAGTCATAAGGGACACATGATTATTCTCTTCAAACACATTAGTTGAGGTACAAGAGCTATTCAAACAAAATGATAGTTCTAGCATAGCTATAAGTGGTTGTTAAACTGGACAGGAATACATTAAAGTAAAAAAAGCAGAACAGACTTTTTGGCAATCATAAGAATGAAATTTTGGAACAATAGCCAATAAAAGTAACTGGCATAAGATACCTAACATTTTTTTAAGGTAGAGTTTGATAAGTTTCTTGAATCGTTTAAATAATGTGGTTATCTGCAGTAGAAGGAGATGACTGAGGAAGTCCTGAGTTCCTAAATGAAATAAGGTACAGCAGTAATGGATATCACAGAAATATGTAAGATGGACTGATCACTTGTCTCTCATTCTTCCTTCCTAATAGCTTTGAGGAGTTTTGTGAATTGATGGGGTGCAATACTTTTATTTTTCAGGTGATACCTGACAACTGATGCTGATCACCAAGGCACATCCCATATAGCTCTGCCATTATTACTAAAAGGTTTATGTGCTTTTTGCTGGAATGTGTATTCTGCTTTGGTCACGTAAGTTTCCTTGAATCATAAGCAACAGAAGCAAACTACCCAAAGCAGAACATTTACTTTCTGAATACATCTAAGTATTTATGAGTTTGCATAATTGTACTGGAATTTATTTCTTTTCAGGAACTTGAGAACTTACAGAGCTATAAAAGATTTAATACAGCCAGAAATATTGTTATTGCTTTCTGCAGGAGTAAGTGTATGCATTTTGTTATTTGCTTTCTTTTCTTGTAACAAGTACTGTAAATGAGAAATAAATACTAAAAGGCTGCACAGCACTACATCTTTCACACAAAGGAAAGTAATTTAAAAAATAGCTCTATCTTTTGGACAAGAAAGTGAACAAACACTCAGAATAACAAGGCACTTTGGCTATTCAACAGTTTGGTAAAAAAGGAATCCATCATGGGTTTGCCCTTAACAATTTGGCTGCACTCTTTTGTAGTAAAAGATAAAAATATCAGTTGTGTTCCACTAAATATAAGGAAAAATGTCACTTCACTGTCATTGCTATGCACAAATACATTAGGAAAGTTTATAGATTTTTATATTAAATACAGTTGGTAGTAACAATGCATGTGTTAAAATTGTAAGTTTTGGAATCTGAAGATTTCACTAACTGAAGTTCAATTATATTTTCAGTAACACACTGATGTCTTTTATTTTGTTTAGTGTCTCCTTTGGAAGATGATTTCACTAAGTAGGATTTAATATCAATTTAATAATGTGCTTAGCACATGTTAAATACATACACTGAGTCATTTGACAGAAGGAAATTTTGTTGTATAGTACTAGAATTTATAGAAGACCAAAACAAAAGAAGAGAAAGAATAAGGAAAAGTCTTGTACAGAAGGAACATGGAAGGAAGGAAGAAAGGTATGACCTTGACAACAGTTTATACACACAGAAAGTGTTTTTTTTGCAATTCTTGTTACTTTGTGCTATTTTCCATTGGGGTTGGAAAGCAGATAATTTTTTTGCAAAGTTATCAAAACTATTGTTAAAGTACACTGGACAATCTCAATGAAAGTTATAGTAAACTGAAAAAAAAAATTAAAGATTAACAAGATTCAGTTCAACAAGGATGAAGGCAAAATATTACGCCTAAATATAATAAATTATAAAATAACTAGAAGTTTTGTGTGAGGCAAATGAACAGGTTCTTCTCATATGCACTGTCTCACTGAACACCAAACTGTTATGTTCATTCATAACTGGATTTATATTCATTGGTTTATTTACTGCTACCCCAAAACAAAGAGGAGGTGGGAGGCAACTGCACCCTGCTATGGAAACAGCTGCCAGAGCCAGCACTGAAAACTGAAACTGTTGCCTAAGCCTCCATGTGTTTGTCAAATTCAGGCATAAGAAAGCCCAAGAAAGAAGCAGTAATAGTTAAGAGTAATGGTGGGGAAAATTTAAGTTACCCGATGCTTACTTTTTATGCATCATTTGGCCCTTTGAAGACCTCATAATTTAGATAATGCCTTGTGATCTCATTGTTTTATCCTGTTCTAATAGTGATTGGACAGGAAGATATTTCCAACTCTAAGGCCAAATTCTGGCTATGGATAAAAATATTTCCAAACACAGAAGCAATTTGGAAAGAGGCTGCAACCTAACAGCCTTAAAAGAAAAGATAAAATAATGTAGGTTTTACATTTTCTGGATTGAAAATCTTGCATTTAGAATGCTCAGCTTGTTTGTGAGGAATACCTGGAGGGAGATTAATGAAAGAAGAAACAGTGGGAGGAAAAAAAAAGAAAAAGTATAAAATCTCCTACATGAACATGGAGCCATAGAAAGACCTGTAATGTGCACAATTCACATGGTGGTGACAGCCTGAAAGCACTGTAAGGACTGAAAGAAGCCATTTAGATTCAGTGAAGCTGAATTTGAGATAACGAGTTGAGATTTTGTGTCTCTTAGAAAGTATAGTTATCCTGAAAGCACTGCTTAAAGATCTACAGGTATTTTTCCTGTCAGAAACTCTGTGCGATGTATCAAAGGAAATGTTTCTTTTAAATATCACCATCATCTACCAAGAAGGCACAGAACCATTTTGCTGAGTGATGGCCTAGTAAGCCCTGGATTTATGGACATGTTTAATGTGTGGTCTAGTGAGACAGTATGATGCAAATATTAGGTTTTGTTTTGTTTTCTGATCTGAGCATCAACCTGATGCCTGCTTACAGTGCCCTTCAGCCTGTACTCTGCATGCAGGTTTCTGAGCTGTACTTATTTCATGAGGTCACTGAGAGGCATGGTAAACTTTTGGAATGAATTTGAGATATTTGCTTCTGTACAATGGAAAAACAATAGTTTGTGTGGATCCTCCCTCCCTCCCCCTGCCCAACATTTTAACACCCCCCTGCCCAACATTTTAACAGTTCCTTTTAGGCTGAGAAACCAGGTTTTTTGGAGAGGTTTTGGCTATGTCTGGTAACTTATTACTGCACGTATTGCAGCAGGGCATTGCCAACCATAGATGCAAATTCTATAGGGTAAACAGAATTTTTTAATTTCATGCATCATTTGTAACTTGTTACACTGATTTCACAAACTCAGAAGGCTGTTAATGAAAGTTAATGAGAGAGACTAAGTGCCTCCCTTTATACTTCTTCAAAATTTTCTAGTATTGGATTCTAATTACTAACTTCTGTGTTTTTCTGAGAGCAAAGATGTTGACTTTTAATTTATAAGAAGAAAGAATAACCCTTAACTCTCTTTTTTCAAAACTGTAGAAATATTTAGGGTGCATTAGATGGATCCCTGCTTGTTCCTGACTTAATTTTCCTCCTTCACCTGCTATTTCATCTTTTATTCAGTAGTTTAGGAATGTGCTAATATTTCATTAGATGCTTTCTTGCTTTCCCATGTTCACACTTTCTGTGTTTGCATTTACAGATATGTTTGCGTTCTCTGATTTTCATAATGACTCTTCTCAGCTCACAGTCACAAGGTAATAGCCTGTAATAAGACTTAGCTTTAGAAATGTCAAACATAGTAAAAAAAGGGAACTATAGCAGACAGAGGGACACAAATTTTCTTGAGTTCCTCTGTGTGCAGGGATGAGAGGGGTCTGTTACAATTTCTGATGCAAGTGAGCTGCTGATTTGGGATTATTTCACAGGGAAGAAACACCTCTGCACAACTAATCAGAGAAAAATGGGCCTTCTGATGAAAAAAAAAAAAGCTTTGAGTGAGGATATGAAAGGTTTGATCCACAGAACACATAAGTCCAAAGGGATATTCTCATCAAAATCATTATTGGCTAGCAAACCACTGGCTAGCAAAAGAACACACACATATACTAAAATTGGAACTAAAGGTCAAAGATCAGGATAAAGAGACCTAAAAGAAGGGACAGGTTATGTCCTACTCTGACACAAAGTATTCACCAGTGAGTTACTGAGAAATCTGAACAGTGTGTCTTGAAATGCAATGTCCCACAGGATACTGATCATCCACTTTCAGCAGTAATGACCTCCATGGATGCAGACAGTGCTCAGCACTTCATAGAGCCAGAGAGTGAAGGACGCACATGAAGGAACTCTGATTACAGTGCAGGAATTTAATATAATTGGTATAAGGAGTATGGACTTCATTTACACGTGAAGTTCTTATGTGTTTAATATATACGTTGAAAATTTATCAAATAAATCACACCATTCAAGTGGGGATGTTCCATAACTGCTGTGTTTGTACCCCTGCTGTTACCTCTGCAGAATAAGCCTCAACTCTTGGACTAAAGTTGTTTTGGCTGACAAATCCACTGGTGGGAGAATGAACATTTATCATTCCAAATAACATTTCTTTCCTTCTTTCACTTTCCTCTCCTATTCTTTTTTTCTTAATTTTAACTGAAATACAATGGTAAGACTGTTATTTACTTCCTTCTATAAAAGTGGATTGGAAATAGATATCTAAGACTCTTGAAAGCCAAAGCATGAAATTTTCAGCATTAAGGCAATTGATTTAGTGCTCATACTCATAAAGTGTTCCCTAGTAGGCTTTCAGTATCACTAAGCAAAAATCCTGTCTGTTTTAGACTGGATAGATACTATCTTGTTTAACTTACACAAAAACTTTTAACTCTAGGAGTTTTCTTTTCCAAAGACCACCTATCTTCTTTGATATAAACATATAAAACATATAAACATATGTTTGATATAAACATATAAAAAATAAAACTTCTATGGATTATTTTATTCTAGATAAGTATTTCTAAAACTACAAATAAATACATAAACCTCTTCCAGTAATTTGTAGGGAATGTTTCTTTTAAGGACAAGAACTACAAACAGGATAGATTCTGGTTGCAGTTAGACATATAATTTAAGCTGTTGGCCAGCAAAATTTTGTACATCTGAAAAACAAGATGAGTGGCTGCAGTTTAATCACCTCTTAAAATGTTTTAAAATGGTAAAAAGCAAGAATTTTATTTTCAAAGGGGAAAGATAAGAAACAAATCAATCAAAATTTGTTCTGAGAATTCAGAGCACACGGGGGTGTATTTTCAAAACAGAAACTGGCAGTCAAGAAACAAATCCTATTATTGCTTAACAGGATTTTTGGGCAGAATTGCCATAAACTGACTGAACACTTACTCTGCAGTAATTTCGGTTACAGCTGAAGAAGAAAGTTGGCAAAACAATTGTATTTTTTTAGTGAAAGAGGCACATACCCCAGAAGAGAGCTAGTCAATTCAATCTATCTCATTTTGAAAGCCATTCAGGCATTCCTTCCTTAACACACTTACTCTGAAGCTAAAATACTAAATTAGAAGGACTTATTTTTAGCCCAACCGAGAGCTTAATTTTGCTTTGGGGGAAGAACGCAGGACTTCTAAATTCAGTGGAAAAATAGAAAGGACTATAATGGTTTGTGGAGAGGAACGACAATAAATATATACTTTGTATTTTTCCCAAATCTGATGCATAAGATGCTGGAGTATGATTTAAACTTGCAGTACCAAGCAGTCAGCAGAACAGTTTTTTACCTTCTGTAGCACACTGTTGTGCTGAGTCTTCACATCTTATCCTGGGTTTAATATATCATAGGGTGCATTAATGTAATAATTTTAGAGTGTTTTTAAAACTCTAAGGCTTATTATTTTATTATCAGGAGCTTGTAACTTAAGCACCATGCTGAATAAAGTTTTTCAACATTGCCTGATTATTTTTAGGTGGAAAGGGAAAAGTTTCCTGATTATTAGGAGCTACGGATGGGTCATGCTGCCACTTGAAAGAGGAAGTCTCTAATCAGGCAGCTGGTCTGTATAACCAAATGTCCTGCCTCACATGGGCAGCTGGTTTGACATGCTGAAACCTACTGAAACACTACGTATATCCTCAACAGACATGGCCTCCCTGATACAGAACAGCTTCAAGGAGAGATAGCAAATCCCAAAGCCCTCATTAGAGAATAAAATGGATCACCAAATCACCTCTGTGTTTTCCATTTTAAAGGGTCTGTTTCAATTATAAATTGAAATGCTGACTGTTTCTGGGTAACATTCATCACAGAAGGTTTGTAATTTACTGTGCAAAAATCAAGGATAAGAATTTTCAAATATGACAAGACTATTGCCTCTTTCAATGTTTTTGGCCAGTGCAAGCCCTCTACTTTTTTTCATGTAAATTATTTTCCAAAAAATGAGGCATTTGATGCATTTGATGCTACTCAAATGTAGGCATTCAGTCTGACAAATTACCTCTGGTAAAATTTGCCGGGTATTTCATTATCTCTCAGGCCTTCCAATATTCATATTCTTTGCAACATTTTCAGTGTGATTGTCATTGCTACAGTAAAGCAAATTGCCTTTACCCTAGAGGTAGATATTCATTGAGCTGTTCACTGTTTCAGGATAGGGACTTTGCCCTTCCTAAAATGCAAATATAAGCTTCTGAAAAATGGTCCCCTCACCCTTGAAAGAAGTTGTAGTTATATGCATTTCTAATGCAGAAAGTATACTTAATGGTATCAAAATGAGTATCAAAAATCTCATTCTTAAATATTTCTTGTTCTTCAAGGAACTCAACATTAGCTGTATCGACCAGCTAGAAAGAAATAGTATATGGATGGAAAGTTTTAGGATGCATTTTCAGCAATTTTGTACAAAACCAGCAGGATTTGGCAGAGTTCCTTACTTATGAAGAGAGAGAGAGCTGTAGAACTAGGAAACTGTTTAAACTTGGAAAACCAGCAAATATGAAAAATAAAAAAAACCCCAACAACTGCTTTTTGGAAATGTTTGCTAAGTCCTACCTTGGAAATGAAATTTTGCAATGGTCTTGCTATGGGAGTGATGGGGACCAGAAAGATGGCAACCTGTCAGACAACGCCTGAAGATTTCTGAAAGTAATTTTATGACATGGTAGCCTATGATCTCCTCAAAAACTGTCTTCCTCTCCTGTTTCCTCTCTTGAATCCTTGGCCCCCATAAACACATATTTGTGGCAGAGAGAGAATAAACAAACAAAAAAGACATGTAGCTAAATGAAGTAAAGGAATAGATACATTAATTAAATAAGGCACTTAATTGGATTGCTTCAGTCCTATAAGCTTCTCATTAGCTGTTTTTTATTTATGATAGAAACACGCATCCTCAGCACTGAAAAAGTCCTATGCTTCTTAGATATGTGCATCATTATAAGATAGGCAGACTACAGGGCCTTTTTAATAGCAATTACTTCTCAACCTACAAACTGCATGAGACAAAAATCTTTAGGCCAGACTCTGCTCTCAGTTACCAGAGCACACTGGAAAGCAGCTTTTACATCTTGCCAGTTTTATTTTAGCTCACTATTTCTGTTTGCACATTTGAAATGATTTTATGACAAAATAGTTCCTGGCAATGTTGAGTGTGGTTAAGTATTACGTTTTATAATATAAAGTGGAAGCATAAAATAATTCCTTAGAGGCTGCAGTCTATTTCTTCATAAGTCTTTCCTTGCTTTGCATGGAGCCATAAGTTTATCACTATTACTTTGCCCACAAGTGAATTGTAGACATTTAGAGAAAAGTATTTTAAAAAGGAAAAGAACATAGTCAAATTTATTTTGCAACAAGCATTCCTCCCCTAAGAAGAACGTAATGGTTTCTACACTTACATGTAAGAAAAGGAGATATACTTGTGGCCTGTTAGCTTTGTCTTTAAATATTTGTTCTCATCAAATCCTTGTCATGCCATTATATCAAAAGAGGGCACACGTCTAGACAAAAACTTCCATCTTCCAACAAGTACAGGGAAGTCAGTGAAATATCAGCCTAGTTTTAACCTTGCTTGTTTATTACATATTTCTATTATTTCTATTGCATCCAGCAATAAATTAAGTAGAATTCACAAGTCCTTAGCTACCAGTAGTAATCTTAGATAATACATTGAACTACTGCTGTTGATCTGGGATTTTTATACTCCTAACAGAAATATTAAAATACCTCTATTCAAACCCGTTATGAACTACCCTCTTTTTTGGCATTGTATTTCTCTTAAATCTAATTAGCCTTTTTCATAATTTGTAAACACAGAAGTCTCAGTTTTATGCCATTTTCTATTATGGACACTGATAAACTATGGAAAAAAAAAAAGTGTATTAGGAAAGGTGAGTTAGGTCATACTGACCTAATCTTTTACATCTGATTTCATACTTTATTACAGCCTGGATTGTAGTTCCAGTGCTGTTTCTTGATTATATGCTATGTTAGAAGTAAGAGACATAGATTTTGCCACAGATTTTTATAATCCTTACTGAAGACAAAAGCATCTGTTGGAAAGGCCATCAGAGGTAAACCGCAAGGAGAATGAAGGACAGGTAAAGTTGTAAATGTTGTAAATTCTAAATATTTTTTCATCCAAACCTAGAGATAGCTACAAAACTTACACAGACTTGCACAGAATGAGCCCTTAGGACAACTGTTAATTACACAAAGACAAAATCAGATGTTACATTCCTTAAGAATTGATATCGCTTTGCCCAAGATATGCATCAGAAAAAATAAGGAGAGGAGATACTCCTAAATACTAAAGATGCTAAAATAATAAAGCAGAATATGGATGCTTCATGCTTAATTTATGTTGGCTGGTAAGTGCAGTCTGCCATTTGGGGTATGTAGTTCAGGCATCTGCCATGCCAGATGCTATGTTACAGGTTTGCTGCTCCTCATGAGGAGAGGGAAAGAAATCTGGTGGGGTCAGAAAAAGGGATGGGATAATATCTGGACCCAGAAATTCAGAAACTCTCAGTCCACTGGAGTAGAAGGAGTTTCTGTGAATACAGCACTCCAGTCACAATGGAGAAGATAATACAGCAATGTAACTGACAACTCAGTGAAACAGATGAAAACAAGAAATCTGTGAATAAACCTGTCACCTTGATATCATTCCATGATCTAGACTCTGAATGTGGTTCTTCCACAATGGCAAGAGATGAAGCTTAGAAGCTAAACTGAGTTACTGGAGGAGCCAAACCCAAGTCCCAGTCTGATGACACTCTTTTGGTAATCACTTTAAATGTGTGCTTAAATCTATCCCTACCCAGAAGATCAAGTTCATAATTATTAATGTACTTGCATTGATATTGCTGGGACAGAAACAATGTGCTTAGGTATTCAAATCCCTTGTTTAAATGAAGATTAAAAAAATAACACTATTGAGTTATGAGTATAATAACAAAAACATCTAATAATTTCTCAAAGATGAGAATGCCTTTCTGACTAGATAACTCAAAGGTAAAGAAATATGTTGTCATTAAACTGATCTTTTCTTTTTGTCCACCCTGCTTAAACCAAAGTTCTTTCTGTATTAGGACCAATCATGAGAAAAACATTTGGGGAAAAAAAAGAAACAACGAAGACAAACCAAACTTTTTTAAAAAAAAAATTGTTGGTTGATAGGCTTCTCTTTATTAATCTAATTGCAGTTTGGGACAGATACCAGATTGCAACATTTAGATTTCAGAAGGGATACAATCATGACTGCTAGGGGAATTCTAGTGATTGCTCTGCATCTTGTTTCTTATTTAGTTTTCTGGTATTCGCTTGACATTTCTATGTGTCTGATTTTCATTGTTGTGAAGTGTATCAAAAGCTGTACAGAAACAAGCTATGCAGTTCCTGTGTGTTATGACAAGATTTCATCTTCTTTCTAGTATTATCCTTACATATAGTGTTACTACTGCACAGATCATTTGGTTGCTGCTTCAGATGTGAAGTAAATGTTCCGAGGTGTGTGTTTGTTTAGGAAAAACTGTGACATCAGTTGTTTCAGGCAATCAAGTCAATTGGACTGGAAATTTTAATTCAGGATTCATTGGAACTATGTTAGAAAGAAATATGTCAAAATACACCAATCTGATTTAGGGCTTTGTTACACACAGATTTGACATGGAAGGCATTTGTGTACATAAAACAGATTAGCTCCATTTTTAAGACAAGCCCTAAGGAAATTTATGCTGCACTCCAGATTAAAACAATCTTAACTTTATTTGGCTAAATCTATTTTCTGGTTTTGATTCAGACAAATAACTGATAAACTGACTAGTAAATGGATTAAACTAAATAGGAAGAATTTTTATTCTGAAATGAAGTGTAGCCATTTAGTTTTATTCAAAGACAGCTATTACACTTAAAATTCACACCCCATTTTACCCAAATTAATGCTCTAGTTAAGAAAACTGTCAGGAAATGAGGCAAAATACTTTGGGTATTATGACCTATGGTCTTGAAATGAGTTTAAAATGGGTACATTCAAGTTAATTTGCATTTTAGATGAAGGGTTTTGCTGATTCTTATGTTTGCTGGATGGGTTTCCCCAGGCCTAGTTACTAATGGACACAGTGCCAAAAACAGTAAAACCAGCAGAAGCCCCTGAAGTACCAATGAGCTTTTAATGCTCATTCCTGATGGCACTGATTGTCACAAAGGTGAAGTGAATAAAACTAGTGTACAGTCAAGGGGAACCACATCTAATACTTTCTAATGTTATTTCTGCTTTACTCATAAGCCTCCTCTCTGACCCTTAACAAACTCACACCACTTTTGATGTAAGAGCTTTTTTCTGTACAGAGCTTGCCATCTGGGACAGCCTTGGTATACTTCTCTGTCTCATTAACTCGCTTTTTTAAAAATCTCATGGAAAAAAAGGTTCATTTTTTTTCCCATAAACAGTTTAATCCCTCTCCTGTGTCCATTTTCTTGTCTCTTAGATGAAAGGTGCCGCACAAAATAAAAATATACCCTATTAATAGGCAAAGCATGATAAAGAAGTGCAATGCAATATAATTCCAAGTGTTCTCAAATAATTTTCTCTGCTTATTTCACTTTGACAATATTCCTAATAGGAATTTCAATGGAAAACACTCATCTGCTTCCTAAAGTTCCCAGGTGGTAACTAGGATTTAAATGTAGTAGTGAATTCACATGTTTTCCTTAGGGTAATAAGGGAGCAGAAGAGGGGAAGGTGATAATACTAAACATTAGAATTTTATCTCCTTCTCTTGCTGTCGTGGTTTAACCCCAGACAGCAACTGAGCACCATGCAGCCACTCACTCACTCCCCCTACCCTGATAGGATAGGGGAGAGAATCGGAAGAGTAAGAGTGAGAAAAACTCCTGGGTTGAGATAAAAACAGTTTAATAATTGAAATAAGATAAAGTAAAGTAGTAGTAGTAGTAGTAATAATAACAATATAATAATAATAGTAATAATAATATACAAAGCAAGTGATGCACAATGCAATTGCTCACCACCTGCCGACTGATACCCAGACGGTTCCCAAACAGCGATCGCTGCTCCCCGGCCAACTCCCCCCCAGTTTATATACTGAGCATGACGTCATATGGTATGGAATAGCCCTTTGGGCAGTTTGGATCAACTATTCTGGCTGTGCCCCCTCCCAGTTTCTTGTGCACCTGGCAGAGCATGGGAAGCTGAAAAGTCCTTGACTAGCATAAGCAGTACTTAGCAACAACTAAACCATCAGTGTGTTATCAACATTCTTCTCATCCTAAATCCAAAACTCAGCACTATGCCAGCTACTGGGAACAAAATTAACTCTATCCCAGCTGAAACCAGGACAAGTACAAATACCAAAACTTTCAAAATGAGAGAATAAAGCCTTATATTACCTTTTCAGTGTGGCACTCAGTCTTCTATCTAGTCACACAGAGGAGGTCCTTTTTGCCTGTACATAACCATCTCTGACCACAGCAGGACATCTGTATTCAGAACCAGAATACAAATTACAACCTGAAGGTAGCAAGGATGCCACCCTCTTTCATGACACCTTCTCTGAGATGACCAGATTAAGTATTTGTATAACTAACTCAATAAATCCCCTAGCACTCCTAAACCTGAAATACTACAAGCCACTGGACTCCAATGGAATTAACTCATCACCCTTGTTTGCAGGCTGTTTTCCTATCACACAACCTTTTCTGAGCAGGTACTGAATTGTATCTGAATGGAACATATCCATATGCACCAATTCATAGCATTTTACTTAAAAAATAGACTGTTCATAGAATCATAGAATGCTTTGGGTTGGAAGGGACCCTTAGAGGTCATCGAACCCAACCCCCCTGCAGGGAGCAGGGACAGCTTTAACTAGAGCAGGTTGCTCAGAGCCCCAGCCAACCTGACCTTGAATGTTGCCAGGGATGGGGCCTCCACAACCTCTCTGGGCAACTTGTTCCAGTGCTTCACCACCCTCATTGTAAAAAATTTCTTTCTTATGTCTAGTCTACTAGTTGCTAAGTCATGCCTAAGTACCTGAAAAAGACATTGGTCTCCCAGCTGTACTTCAGTTAGCTTGGCCAGGTAGACCAAAAAATTAGTGCCAGACTATTTAAAATACCATTTTAGTAGTAGACAACATTAAGTAGCTAACACTATTTACTCCAGGTTTTGTTAAGATATCTTCTGAGTGAATCAGAAGTTATTGTTCATCTGATACTTACCAAATGAAGGTGGGTAATCACACCCCTGATATAGATCTTCAGAAACAGAAAGATTGCTTACATCCATTGTTTGTAAAGGTAAAAAGTAATACAATTTAAACCAGTCTAGTTACATTTGAAACAAGTTTTATTTAATAAGATGGATAAAAGATATCTCAGGAAATTAACGATCTCAAAGGAAATCCGGGTCAAACTGATATTTGCAGTCCTGTGTATGTGAAACATTTTCAGAAATAATGCCAACAGGGGTTTTGTGGTCATGTAAGAGATCATAATTAAAGTTAATAAAGAGGAGAAATGGTTGACTGAATTATCAATAGATGGAAACAACCGCTGCGGTGGGTGAGAAACAAAATGAACCTTCCTAGTATCAGCTTCCTGTAGGGATAACTGGAGGGATGCTGTGATATGCCTGCCAAGGGAAATTTTTCTTCAAGACATGAACTTCTTAGCCTTCAGACTGTCCCTCCAACCTGGCAGATATCAGGACGGCAGACTTCAAAATGTTTGTATATTAAACTTCTTGGCTTTTATAGCTAGTTAAAGGTAGCTTGTGAAATTGGAGCTCCAACAACTGTTGGTTTTTTTTTTGTTTGTGGTATTAAAGGAATTGGTCTTTCTCCTTACACATTTACTGATGGGTGGGGAGCAGCTGAAATATCATTATTATTGCCTAATGTTTCACAAAATCACAAACAGTTCAGGTTCAGACAGGACCTCAGGATGTCTCTAGTCCCACCACCTGCTCACATCAGGGCCAGCTCTGAGGTGAGATGTGGCTGCTCAGGGCTTTGGCCTGTTGGGTCTTGAAAACCTCCGATGACGGAGACTGCATAGCCTCTCTGGGCAGCTTGTCCACTGCTGGGCTGTTCTCAGAGTCAGGAAGTTTTTCCTCATATCCGGCCGGAACATCTCTTATTTCTGTTTATGCCTATTGTATCTCACCCTCCCACCATATGTGGCTGTGGAGACCCCGACCGTGTCCCTGATAACCTCCCTACAGGCACTGGGGGCTACTGTTAGGTGGCCCCAGAGCTCATGTGTATCCACCTGTATCCAGGTTGAACCAGTCACAGTCCCTCAGTGTCTCCCAACAGGGCAAGTGCCTAACAAGGCAGCTTCCTCCATCCTCCTGAACTTGCTCCAGTTTGCTGATTTCTTTCTTGCTTAGGAGGTCCCAAAACTGGATACGGTATTGCAGATATGATCTAATGACTGCTTAGCAGGGGGGATAATCACAGCCTGTATTAGTTTACCACGCTCCTGTTCATACGACCCAAGGAGCTCTTGGCCACCTTTCCTGGCTGAGGCTCAGCTCACTGGCTATCAGGCCCCAGGGCCTTTCCTGCAGGGCTGCTCCCAGCCTGTCCATCCACAGCCTGTGCCATCTGTGGTGGTACATCTCCCCCTGCCCCTGTTCTCCTCTTCTGTTTTTCCCCTTCACTTCGGCCGCTTTACAATCTCAGGAATTCCAGGCCGCAGCTTTTGTGTAGTGAGTTGGTCAGTTAAGCGCCCCTTAATTTTACCAGAAACTCCTACATGGCTGGAGCAGAGAGCGGATCTGTTCTTATCAAGATTCATATTATGGCTAACGAGGGGAACGAGAACAAACAGGTACCCCAGAGAGCCTTGAAACAGGGTGGCATCATCGCTGCTGGAATTCCAACAACAAGTCGACCCGAATTGTGGCTCGGATGGAAATTTACTGGTGATTAAAGTCAATCATCTCTCAATCCTATAAAACCGCAGTCCTAAGTGAGGCTCGGAGTCAGCGAAACTCAGCAGATATCCGAAAGTCTGCTGCTACCAGAACTCCATTGCCAGAGATCGACAATGGAGCCTGGGCTGCTGATATTCTTCACTCCTCGAGGCTCTACTCTCACCCGTTGAGAAATACCAAGGCATTAGACGTGAGTATTTCACTAAACTCGAGGGGAATTTTTAACAGGTATATTATTTTCATATATGCATTTATAGTTATAAGTGTGCATGCATGAATCAATTTAAGTAGTTTTGTAGATGTATGATTTAATTTTAAAAGGAGTTTTATATTGCTGTACTATTCTTATAGCATTACTCTCCTAAACTGTTGACCAAGTCTGAGACTAAGAGTGGGCCCAGCCGCACCTCGGCTCCTCTCTGAGAAGGAGTTTAGAAAGCAAGGGGGTCCATTCTGAACCTTGTGACTCAACGGGAGGGCTTCCGTATCCCCTACATACGATTTCTCTTTCCCTCTCATATAATCCAATTTCCTTTATATACTTTTCCTATGTACTAGATATACATATATGCATATACATACGTTACCCTTATCCATATAAACCATTGACCAAGTCTGAGACTAGGACTAGACCCAGCCGCACCTCGGCTCCTCTCTGAGAAGGAGTTTAGAAAGCAAGGGGGTCTAGTCTAAACCTCGTGACTCAACGGGAGGGCCCCCCACCTCCTTGCCTTTATTCCATATATATGCAATCTTTTTATGTATCATTTTAACTCACTGTGATTTAATTCTCTTTTATGTGCTTCTGTGTAGTAAGAGTGAACCTTGCCATCTTCGAATCTGTAACTAAGTCACTGATTTGATCAATTTTGTCTAATCACTTTATTAATCATTGATGATTGAGTGCTATTAAAAATACTATAATCAAATTCTGCAATTCGCTACAAGTAAATTTTAACTTTTACTAAACCAAACTGTGTAAAGTCACTCATTCATAGTGAATCGACATAATCAGCAGGATTCACAGACCTGCATTCGTGACACCATCGCAGGCCCTCCTCTGTCCCAGGGTCCCTTGGCACTTTTCCTTGTTTAATTTCAGAAGGTTCCTGTCTCACCATTCTTCCAGCTTGTTAGGGTCCCTCTGGATGGGACCCTACTCTCAAGAGTATCAAGGGGTTCCCACCTAAGTTGGTGTCATCTGTACACTTGAGAAGTGTGCACTCTGTTATCTCCTACAAGTCATTGATAAAGGTGTTAACTAGGAGAGGTCCCAGTATAGGCCCCTGGCGTTGTCCAGTTGTAACCGACATGCTGGTAGAGCACGACCCATTAACCATGACCCTCTGGGTCTGACAATCCATCCGGTTTTTTTACCAGTTGTATGCTCATCCAGACCACAAAGTCCTAACTTGGATACACGAGTATTGTGGGAGACAGCGTTGAAAACCTTGCTAAAGTTGAAGTGATACCTACTGCTCTTCCCTCATCCCAGTTCTCTGATTAGAGGAACATGATTTACATGGTACAGTTGCTTAGACTTATTTTTAAATTTGAATTTCCCTCAAATGTATCTAACAGTTTGAAGTACTCTGTTTCTATTGTATTTCAACCTGCAAACTGAAGAAGGTTTACTAAGAAATTCCTAACTACTTAATGAAATATATACTTGGCTCAGCCTTTTTTATGAGATGGCGGAATGTAGTAGTGAAATGCATATTGGGGAATTTCAAGTGAGGGGAGAATGAAATGTATTTCTTGCTGGTATTGTTCTTTCTGCTTCTCTAACATTTTTTTTTCCCCCAGCAAAAATAATAACATATTTCTAAGTGTTTTGTAATATTACTCCTACTTACCTTCTGCTCAGCAGTAAAAAGAAGAACAATTATGTAATTTAAGAAAGAGAAAAGCTAAAGTAAAACTTAATTCAGGGATTGTTGCTGAACTCCTTCAAAATTTTTACTTAAAACATCTGGGAAACTAATATCCTCCAGAACATAATATAATTTTCTCTATGATATATACTTTGCCAAATCACTATCTGCAGAATTTTTCATGGTCATAAATAGGAAGCTTGTATTAATCTCTGTTAAAATGCCATCAACAATGCACTTAAAATGTTTTCTTATAAAAAAGCATGATACCTTTCCCTGATTTATAATGCTTTTTTAGAATTAAATTATATTATGAGAGCCAGGCACTTTGCAGGGTTGATTCTTAGAGTGGTGGAGTCTTCCATCCCCTTAGATATTAACTTCAGCATTCATTTGAGAGATGTTTGAGTTAGGAAAATAAATCCCCATCCAAACAATGAAGACATGTTTGTTCCTTATTAGACAGTGAAGTCGTAAGGGGATGAACACGCCTCTTCCTAAGAGTGTTTCTATCTTTTCCCATGAATTATGTTTGGAAAAATGTAAAGTACTATGATTTCTATATATGACCATGTATGTATGGTCAGATTTTCAATAGCATTTAAAACCTTCAGAGAGAGATCTACTCAGGTTTTCAAAAACAGTGTAAAGTTGTTGGATGTCAACTTATCGTGAAATCAATGAGAAGCACCTAATCTGTACAGATACCATTTGAATCATAGAAAGAATACCTAAATATCTTTGAAAACATGATTCCTACTTTCTAATCTCTTTAGTAAGATGAATTTGGCTTAGAGCTGGGGTAACAAAGTGAAATTTTATGGCCTGTAATATTACAGAGGTCAGGCTGGATGATCATTCTGGCTTCAAAAATCCATCAGTCCCTGAATGAGGAAGCTGAAGTAACTCATGGTCTCTGGTTTCAGGCTTTCCTCTTTATTCATACATTTTCTCTGTGTCCCTCCTGATAGGACATGCTTCTGTTTTTTTTTTTTTAATATATAAATCACAGGACAAAAGCCATCAGAGATGGTAAAGATCTACTTAATCATTTACCCACTCTCTGCCAAATAGAATACAGTTCAAAAATAGATGATATTTCAGTTATTAATCTGATAGCTGAAAAATACCACACTTACTCTTAGCCCAAGGACCTATATCTTAGTATAGTAATTCTAGCTTCTATTGCAATCTATTTTAATCATCAATATTATTCTTGCCCTGGAGGGATGCCCTCCAAACCTCCTTCAGCTTGGCACTCTTGGCCATAACAATTCTCATTCCATTAAACCAGCCCATTTAAATGGAGAAGTTAACTCAGTTCAGTTCTGGAGGATTATTACAGCAGTCACATCCACAGAGATTTATAATAGTCACTTTATAAAAGTCACTTGTTTTTTATCTCCAGTGCCTCCTGGACTTTTAGCTCCTCAATTAATAATCTTTTCATTATAGAGGTTACACTTGAATAAAAAACAAAGGTGTCATTCTCCCACAAATAATTAGTTCACACTGTCCTGTTATATTTAGGTGCTACATTCTGAGACTAGCCAAATTTTTGGAGCAGTGTATCCTCATGCACCATCAGTGGAGAACGGGTTGAAAAGCAGTAACTACAGAAGAAGCCTTGTGAAAAATTTGTCCACTGAAAAACATTCTCCAAATCTTCCATATTAGAAAGCAGAAGTCCAGAAAGCCCAGACAAACCCAATGAGAAAAAACTCAATGTCTTCATAAGTGAGTTTCTAAGAAATTACATACGGCATAGTAAGCATAATGAAGCTGTTCGATTTTTGTGGATTGGAAAGCTTTTACCAGCTCTGTTACTACAAAAGGACAGTGGTAGGAAAGGTTTTCATTCAAGTATCAAGAGGAAATACTCATGTAGCAGTCTTCCCCCTCTGGCAAGAATTTAGGGAATAGGATTTATGAGAAAAAAGTCCATTTGATATTAGGAAGATCATGATCTACCAGTATAGTGTCCAAGAAGTACAGCTACTGTGTGTATATACATATACATTGTACACACACACGTACGCACATCTCAATATATATATATAAAAACTTATTCTATAATTGGTAATCTTGTGAATATTCAGTATCAACAGAAAGGTCAAAGAGGTTAAATTATCCTGAACTGACGACTTCCATCTTGGCTGACCTTTGCAGGGACACCCAGACTGAGCTCGGGATACCTGGGGCACAGGTAGTCACGTCTATCCCAGCTGAGTGGTTCCTCCACCCTTAGCAGGCAGATTCCCCACGGCTATCTCCCAAAAAATAGCCAGCGCTTTCTGGGTCTGTGCATCCAGGGTAGATCAACAAGGAAAACTGCTCCACAGACAGGGTTCTGGGACTCGAGAGTCTACCCTTCACCTTCGCAATAAGACGGGCAACCTGCCTGGAGCCCAGACAGAGGCTTTGACTGTTTCACTTCAGGCTCAGGGAGCACTTTTAACTGCTTTTACTCACAACCTTTTCATCTTGGAGTGCTCTTCTTTTCCAGCCAGTGTTTGAAATTACATGAAACTATGGCTTTTTCTGGTCAAGCTGCATAACTATTCAATATTCATTTTTAAATGTAGACTTGGGATCCTTGGAAATTCCATGATCCTCTTAAGATGTGGATTTTCCTTTGAAATGAAATCTTAAAGAAAACCACTGAATTAAACCAATGTAACAGAAATGTTTGTATTACTCAGGGATATGCAGCTCATCTTTCTTGAAGAAAAAAACAGTCTAGGGAGGTGGGCAAGTCTTAGGCAGCCATGCATCAGAATCATAGAATCATAGAATCATAGAATCGTCTAGGTTGGAAAAGACCTTTAAGATCATCCAGTCCAACCATTAACCTACACTACCAAGCCCACCTAAACCAATCAAGTGTAGACTAGACTAAACCATGTCCCGAAGTGCCACATCTACCTGCTTTTTGAACACTTCCAGGGATGGGGACTCCACCACCTCTCTGGGCAGCCTGTTCCAATGCTTGACCACCCTTTCCGTAAAGAAATTTTTCCTAATTTCCAGCCTAAACCTCCCCTGGCGCAGCTTGAGCCCATTTCCTCTCATCCTATCGCTAACTACTTGGGAGAAGAGACCAACACCCACCTCACTACAACCTCCTTTCAGGGAGTTGTAGAGAGCGATAAGGTCTCCCCTCAGCCTCCTCTTCTCCAGGCTAAACAACCCCAGTTCCCTCAGCCGCTCCTCATAAGACTTGTTCTCCAGACCCTTCACCAGCCTTGTTGCCCGTCTCTGAACACGCTCCAGCACCTCAATGTCTTTCTTGTATTGAGGGGCCCAAAACTGGACACAGTATTCGAGGTGCGGCCTCACCAGCGCCGAGTACAGGGGGACAATCACCTCCCTGCTCCTGCTGGCCACAGCATTAGTGATACAAGCCAGAATGCTGGTGGCCTTCTTGGCCACCTGGGCACACTGCTGGCTCATGTTCAGCTGGCTATCTACCAACACCCCCAGGTCCTTTTCTGCCAGGCAGCTTTCCAGCCACTCCTCCCCAAGCCTGTAGCGTTGCATGGGGTTGTTGTGCCTGAAGTGCAGGACCCGGCACTTGGCCTTGTTGAACCTCATCCAGTTGGCCACGGCCCATTGGTCCAGCCTGTCCAGGTCCCTCTGCAGGGCCATCCTACCCTTGAGCAGATCGACACTCCCACCCAATTTGGTGTCGTCTGCAAATATGCACTCAGAGGAGCCCCAGAATATACTCCAGGACCAAAGACAGGACGGAAAGATATATGTTTGAGAGTCTTCCATAGAAACTAATTTTACATATGTTCTTTTGCAAATATGAAGACATTGATAACAGTATTGCTGTTTTGCAGAAAACTAATGATGACACTGAACAAACATCAGGCTTCACTGGTTGTCCTGTTAATGGTCTCAAATATATTAAAAAATACAGAATCCTCCAGTCTATAGGAAAAGAAACAGCTAAAAAGGAGCTTCTCTGCACAGAAAACAGCCTCTCCTCCACTGATTCAGTACAGAAAATGGAATATTTTAATGATTTTTTTCTCTCGTGATTAGCTTCTGTGTTAACATTCAGCATCACTGATTGTAGACATCATGTATTATTCTCTCAGTTCTTACTGATTTATGCTGTAAAATGTTTGGACAGAAAGCAATAAATCATGTTTTCTGTCATATTGAAGAATAAATGAACCTATTTTACTGTACAACACACAACCCTAAGGATTAATTTGTCCCATTCACTTAACCCAAAATAACATTCTGACCCTTCCCAGGCAAACTGGATAAAGAAAAAAACCTCCCAGTTACCTAACACAAAGAGAAATAAAACAGTATTTCCCCCCCCCCCCTAAAGTTTATACTGCTCACATCTAGCTCAGTTCCTATCCACTTGTTTATTACTGAAATCAAACCTCTTGTTGGTATGATCTCCTTGGCCAAATTTTACAGCCTCCCACTCATGCCTATTTAACTTATTTAAGGGGACTGACCAACACTGGTGGGCTGCAGTTTTGTTCTAAATAACTGAACTCAGCCATGCTGTACAACACCAGCCATACCTGCCTCCTCACAAGACAATTACAGATTAATTCTTAATTTTAGTTGTCTTGACCACATTAAATTTTCTTTCAAAATCATTTCAAGAGTCAGTGATCTACTGTTTCTATTCACCAAAACTGCTCTCCACTTAGATGAGGATAATATAATTAGGAGATGCATTAATGAGGTTTCTTTTCAGTTGTAGTGGGCTTCCCTGGTTTTACGGACAGGAAAACAAATAGGGCCAAACTGCTGCAGCTTTTGGCATGAGCCTGTTTCCTTATGAATTTCAGTTCACTCTGTCATAAGGAATAGCTCAGCGGTTTGGGAGAAAGGAAACAGACTTTAGGTGCCCCACCTTCTAAAGAAATATTTGAAATCAGCAGTGGCTTTAAATGTTTATATCTTTTTGAAATGAGGCCATGTAGATAAGAACCTCTCAGCAAACAATAAATAGAGCAACAAACAAGGAAAACTATTGCCAAATCACTGTAAGAAGGAAAGAGAGGAGCTGAAGAAGAGAAATATTTTTTAAATCCTCCTTGTGAGTTACATTTACTTGTTTTTCCAGAGGAGAGCTCTGAGCACCCTAATAAACAAAAGCAAAGCAGAGAGACTAGATATGGCTTTTCCTTTCCTGGAGACTATTAAAAAAATAAAACAAGGAAGAAGCCAGGAATGTGTGGTTTTTTAACCTAAAGCACATTTCCCTAGGGGTGGTATCTGACCCCTTGTGTTACTGTTGGGGCTAGAAAGAAGCCTTGAAATGCCATTTCCCCTGGCATAAATAGGAGGAAACACTCCCTATGCTGAATGTGCTTTGCTGTTGACAGAGCTACTGTTCTGTTGCGACGGAAATAGACCTGCAGACTTTCAGAGCTGAAACTAATACAACAGTTCCTCTTGGCTAAAAGCAATCCCGATAGACTTCTCACAGATTTGCCTTCATCGTTATGATGAAGGTGACCCCTTCTCAAGCAGAGACCAGCAGTCTGATCTAAGGAAATAGAAAATAAAGTGAAAGTGTGTTGAAAAGGGTATAGGAACAATGAAATCTGAAGGTTTATCCTAGTGAATCCACTGGCTTTTATCAGACAATTTTATCAGTCAATTTTTGTAAAGTCTGTTGGAATTCTGGGGTGTAACAAGCCATACAACTCCTTGTTAAGCAACATGGAAACGTAACGTGTACATGCATGGGGTGGGGGTGTGTGTGTGCACATATATGTGTGTATATATATGTTACTCGACATGGAAATGTATGTCCAGATATACAAAGCAAAATGACAGATTGTAAACAGTCTGTTGAAGTAAATGGCTCTGGAAATTTCTCTAGCTGCCAGCATGAAATAATCACCAGAAGGTGATTCACCTGCTTTCTTTTTTGTATCCTATTTGTACCTTTTCATCAGGAAAAATGTACAGAGGGAATATAACATCCTCAAAATAATATGCTGAGTGCTGAATATCCACTGAAAATTCTAGGTGATGCTGATGATGATCTTAACATATAGATTAATTTATTTTCTGATCCTACAGATAGATGTACTAGTGTGGACTCCTGACAAGTTGGATCTGCTGCTAAGACAAGCCCTCAAGGAGTAACACCAGCCAATTATACTTAATGAATCACTTACACTTCTTGATCACTTTAGCCAATGTTCTCTTTCCTGGAGGTTTAAATTCTGTGTCTCCTACTTTGATCTTAGACATGGAATAACCTCTTCTTATACCTGAGTAATTTTAAGTTGGAGGAGCTCATTTAAATGCATGGGTTTGGGTTTTGGGGTTTTTTTGGGCAGTTTTGTTTTGGTTTTGGTTTGGTTTTTTGTCAATATTAGTAACAACCCTTCCAAATCTATGTGCTTTTAATGTTTATCTTCTTGGGACCAAGGAGTTCCTAACCCACATACAAAAATATAACATTCACACTTAAAAAAAAAAAAAAAAATCAGCGGCTTGGGGAGAAAATTACTTTCATGTGACATGATAGTCATTGCTTCGTGTGTTGTTATTCTAGAAAGTATTTTCTAATTATAAAAGGTAGGGAGAAAACATAGATAATAATAGTCACCCAGCCCTGTCCTGTCAAAAGCAATTTTGTATTTCTTGATATATGGTTGTTGTGTGTAGAGTAGCATACTTTGTTTTAAGGTCAAAATTGGTATGATTTAAGTTAGATGAATGAAAAATTCCATGAAACAAATTTCATTTTCCCTAGGCTAACTATTCTGTGTCTAGGATATACATTATTTCTTTATTATAAAAATAAATGGTTTTTATTATTTCTTTTAGTGTAAAATATAATTCTGTCACTAGGTGGGTGAGGAACACCAGGTATAGGTAGTTTTGGTCTATTATTTTGTTGTTGCTGGCTGATTATGACAGGATGAGCTGTGTATGGGAACTGGGAAGGGAATACCTTATTGGATTTAATTAATCTCTGTTTCTTTAACTTCTTGTGACAGAAAACAGTTGTCTAGTTCTTGCTTCTATAGACAGCTTGCAAACAATGAGCTAGAATAAAACCCTGCATATTTTGCCATTGCAGCAAAACCTTCAGCCCTGCAATAGGCAGTGAAGCCCCACTGCTTGTGTAGAGCTGTGCTGCTGACAAGGTAACTGGCTGAAGAGGGAGTTGCATGAAGTAGTCAGAAGAAACACTAACTTCACTGATGTATATTAAAACCTGGCCCTCCTAGGGCATAAGAACTTCAAGCTTAAGCAACACCTGGTCTTCACCAACCTAAACTGTCTCATGAAACTACATGTGTGTATACATTGCTTTCAAAACCCCAACAAGAGCCAGTTGCTTGTTTTGGTTAGTTTTCTTTCCTTTTTTTTTTTTTTTTTTTTTTCCCCACTATAATTATAAGAGGAGAGAGTATTGTCTCCTTTTCTTCCAGTAGTTAGAGCACTTGCCTTGAAACTGTAGCATCAGTTCCTTCCTCCATCTGTTGGAATCAAATCTCACATTTCTTTCCAGCCTAGAGAATACCCTAATCACCTGGTGGTGGGCTGATTGGAGCAAGGAAAATGATAAGAATATATCTAAGTTTTATAATGTAGCTCCTCCATTTGGTCCCAGATCCCTATTCGCCAACCGCCCACATTCCCCAAATGTTCATTTTCTTCTGAGCAAATGCTTTTTTTTTCCTTTTCCTTTTTGCTGTGAACCATCTTGTGGTCTCCAAAACAAAACCCAGCTGTCCATCTGAATATTGTTTGTTCCAGTGCCTGCTCCCAGCAAGTGGGAAAGGCAAGACTGTATCCTGTAAAATTCTCTTACCTTCTGTTATAGTCCTTCAGTGCAATCACAGCAAGCTTTGTATGCTCAGTGTCTTCTGCTCATGCTCTACATACATCTGTAATTTCATACTGTTAAAAGTACTACTCTAGTGGAGTGCAACACTGCCCTCACTCATTGCAGACATGTAGAACTGAATCCCTCATCCCTGCACCCTGTACACACACTTATGCACTCTCACAGAGGTACACACACTCACACATACAATATTTTTTTTTGAGTTGCAAGAACACTACACTGGGGCCAAAGGAGCCTCAAAGCTAAGCATGGTGTAGCATGGAATTAGCTGGTCTTTTCTAGAGGCTGACAACCTCCAACAGTGTGAATGTAAACCGTCTGTAACCACTTGGTCTGTGTACTAGGGGTGCTGTCTGGAGAGGACACACTTAGGGTTGCATGTGTAACCTTATTTCCTCCTCACAAAATTGTTTAATTTCAAAATAGATGAACATGAACCAATATGAATGTCTCCTGGGAACATCTCCTGGGAAGGCAAAATTAAGGGATGCAGATATGGTGGCTGAACAGAAGTCTTTCCTTGCCTGGTACCACTGAGTGATGGACAAAAAGCAAAATGAGGAATCTGAAAGATGATGTGAACATCTGTGAATACATAAATCAGTAAACTCTTTCAGCCACAGAGCTGGAAAAATGCATAGTTTGTCATGGGTCTTGGGATGAAACAGGTGCTGTTGAAACTGAGGTGTTAGAAGTGCCCCCAGAAGCAATATTCGATGGTCAGGGGACTCTGATGCTGAAAAAGAATGAACGGTGCCATTGTCAGGAGGCAGTGACAAGTGTGAGTCTTGGCTTTCAATTTCAGCCTTTAAATTGGTGTTTAGCAGACTTATGAGTCTAATTCTTTTGTTGCTCCATCCATGTTTAGTTTTCCTGAAGTAACTCTAACGTTTCTGCTGTAAAAATCCCGTCTGCAGTTGTCATACTTCCCTATGTTCCTTATTTCCTTCTTGATTGTTGATAACTCCTGATCATAGCTTATATGACTTGTCAGTCCAGTAGTGTTTTCCAATATATTTTTTCTCCTCCTTTTCTTTTTTTTACATCAGGTAACAGTTTTATTACTTATTGTCAGCACAGCTAAGTGGAACAGGCATCTTCAGAATATACTGCCTGGTGGGTCTAACCTCTGACAGTGCAGTTCCAGAAGATTTTTTTCTCTATGTGTATTTTGGGATTTTTTGAGTCAGTTTTTCTCTTCCTTATTTATTAATGAATGACGACTTTGTTGTCAATATAGTGCAATAACAGTAAAACACTGAATAGCATCAGAGACACTTTTACTCAACAGTACTTAGCCACATAATTAAGGCACATCTCAAGTCACATGTTGCTTCTCCCTGAAGTTTTAAAGACACCTGAATTTAAGGAATCATCACAATTAGTACTTTTTCCTTCTAAATTCCCAAAGAAAGTGTAGTTAGAACTTTCCAAGCACTTATTTTGACATATAGTTTCCTGTAATGCTAATAGCTTACAGATACAGACAGAAAAAAACATCAGGGTACAGATCATCAAGGCCAAGTGGGGGAATCAGTAAGACATTATGGCATTTTACAGGACATTTTTAAAACTCAAAGCTCTTCTTTTGCATGTCTCTGAGGGTCCTGTGGTGACTTCTGTAGGAAAAACAATAAAAAAAACATACATGTGGAAGCAAAATCTTACATGACTTGGTACTTCTTGCACAAAACTGGAAGCATAGAGAGGATCCTTTGAGAAATGAACTGATCGCAGTAGTGCTTCAACACTTCACTTTAATACTTCTTTAACACTTTCCCCTTTTAAAGTTTTTAATCTATTCACTTTACATAAGTTCTGTTAATACTTTGTTCTCATTATGTAGGTCTTCTTTGGTCTTCTGCTTTTTAGGAGTCTTCTGGTTTTAGGAGTCACAGCAAGCGTGTAGTACCTGTGTGGCAGTTTAACCAGACTCAAAAGTCTGATGGAAGTCTGTATATTTTCTGGAAAAAATTAAGGACTGGAGTCCTGAGCATGAGTGGTTTGAAAAGATCAGATATAGGCAAGTGAGTTACATCTCAGCAGAGACAAGTGGCAGACCATCATTCACATTTTTTCCTTAGTTTCCATTTGAAGTGGCAGTTCCTTTCCAGTGAATTAAATAGTCAGAAGTTGCTTCAGCTTCTGCTCCCATTCTTCTCACAAGGTGAGAGACTGAGTTAAGTTTTCCCACATCTGTTTCTGTCCCGGGTGCTCCCAGGGCTTCCTTTGAACCTGGAGTCTGCATTGGAAAAAAAATGAAAATACGAGAAAACAAAATCAGTTTAAGCCAAGCAAATCTGTTTTGTGCAATGATATAGCAGGCACGTTATTTTCGGAAAGCTTTTAAAAAAAATATTTATTTATTTATTAGCATGCTTGATTTTTCCTTCTTGTGGGGAAAGTAGAATTTCCATCTGTATATTGCAGCAGTAAAAAGGGATTGTTAATGCTGGAATGCTGTGTCCTATCTGAATAAAACTTAACACATGGACAGAAATCCAATCCCAGTGCTCAGATTCACTTCCTTTATCTCATCAAGTCCGTGCCAATGTAGCTGGTGATGCTTCTGAAGGGAATCACAAGCCATCAAAGTAGACTAGACAGCAGACAGCAGTTAATTAACACAGGCTGCGGTACGTGCAAGGACCTCACTGAAGAAATTCACCCTTTTAATTTGTTAAATGTTTGCTATAGGTCTCTGCAAACATTATCTGGAGACACGTCAGCTGCTTTTTACATTGATTCTGCATTTTTGTGTTCATTTGTAGTAATAGAGTTCTTTTAATTGAAAAAAACCCCTGTACAATTTCTATCTGCTTGCTTTTCTTGCAGACAAACTCACTAGTATGGAAGCCAACATAGAGAAGGCAGGTGAATTTAGCTGATTGATTGCATAGTCTTTTGTGTGAGATTGATATGAGTGAGATTTAAAGAAAATGGTGAGTTTTGGAAGGACTACTGTACTCTTGTTGCTTGAGAGTGATTCTCCTACTGATTTTAGAGCAAAGAAGTATATGTTTGAATATTTACTATACAGAGCACAACGTGTTTTAGTATTAGGTTTACAGTTTAAATTATTAAAAAAGAATGAGGGAAACAGACCATAAGTGTTTTTCACTGTTGCATTCAGTCCATTTCTGGACATGAAGCATGACTTTTTTTTACACACTGAGGCCAAAGTTTAAGCAAAATAAAATTTTCTTCTCCCAGTAGCCATTATTGGTTTAGTGTAGGAGGATATAAAGACCTTGCTATGTAGACCTGTTTGCTCTATTTGTTCTGCCCATAAACAACTACTAATCCTCTAACTCTGAAGTCTATGTTTTTTTAAAACCTGTTCTATAATTTACAAACAGAGAATGGTGTACTCATTCTTAGAAAGTAGTGTCTGGAGGATGACTTTTACATTCTGAAAAGCAAAATTTTACGAAGTGATTTGGCTCATTGCAATCATATTAGTAGCAGTAAATAAACGTTATCTAAAATGACAAATATTCTATTACAATTCACATAGTAAAATAAGCAGTTGTTAGATATTTGAAAAGAAAATTATTAACAAAGTTCCACTTATAATAAAAGGTAAAAAAAAAAGGAAGTCTTTGGTCATTAATATGTCTGCTGCGTGGTTGCTGCCTGCTGCCCCAACATTGAAAGTGTTCAGGTTGGACAGGGCTTTGAGCAACCTGATCTTGTGAAAGATGTCCTTGCCCATGGCAGTGGGGCTGGACTAGCTGACCTTTAAAGGTCTCTTCCAACCCAGATCATTCTATGATTCTGTGATCTTATTTGTATAAGACAGATTACTTTCCAAGAAATTGGAGTTAGCTGCATCGCTTAAAAATTTCAAGACAATAATCCTTTATATGTTGAGTTTATTATTAAGACAAATTAATAGAAATGAAATGCTGGACAGAAATGACATTATACTCATCTGATGTGGTTGAGTGGTGATGAGTTAATTTAGCCCAAAGGCTCATTCAGTTAACAGGTAAGGTGTCAACTCATCTTGCATTGTATTATCAGGAAGGAACTGGGTGAAAGCTGTCCAAAAACAGAAGGAAAGGAAATTAATTAATCAGTGATCAGAATAAAATACATAGAGAAAGCATTGCATAATTTTCCTGAGATAAGCACAGTAGCACAGCTCCTATTGATCTGGGCAGATGAAGGCTCCATTTGGCCATTAGTAGTTTATTCTCCTGTTCTCAACATGAGCATAGAAATGCTAGACTTCTGAGAAAGGGCAGAAAGTATTCATAGTTTCTGCTCTGTTAGTTCCTGAAAAAGAAGACTGGGATCCATAGAGACCCTGTTGGTAAAGGTTTCCTAGCAGCACTAAATCAGAACATTGTCTTGCAACCTTTTCTTTTCTTTACATTTTGAAACTCAGCATTTCCATTTCACAGGGATATTTTGGTTTTGTGAGATTTGTGTGCATCCAATCTGGAAACAAACCATGCATATCCTAAAGTTTTTTTTTTTTTTCCCCATCCATTTTTTGTCACAATCTTTGCTATTAGAAGTTTCTTGGGTTTAAAAATTGAGATTTTTATGGAATTTTAAATTTAATTCTTTTTTTTTTTTTTTTTTTTTAAATGGAATCACCTATTTTAGATGCTTCTTGTGATGTATTCATCTGCTGCTGTTTTGGACTGAATGAAGAATTTTGACTTGCTTTTTAGGTCCAACAATAATATTTTAATGTCATAATCAAAGAAGCTGGAACTTGGTACATATGATATTGCAGAGACGCTTAGATGCACTAGGCTTATTGCTTCACACATATTGTACACATACACAAATGAAAGATAGTTTTGAAGCAATCCACGCAAGATGCTAAGTATCCGCGATCTTAAGCAAGACACTGCAGGTGAACAGTCATACTTTCATAGGAAGAGATTTTAAGCCAGCAAGCTAAATCGTCATCAGCTTTTCATAACAACTGCCACAGAAATCCATTATGAATGCTTAGAGGGAAAGTTATGAAGTAACACCAATTTCATACAGTAATTAAATTTGTCCATGCATGGTTAATAGCTGTGTGCAGTTAACAGAGAAAGGAAGAGAAACTGGAAAAGATGTGGATGTACAGTGGAAGCAGTAGAGTGGATGTTTACTTGACCTTTATGTTTCAAGTTTTTTGTCTCATCCTAGTTAGAGAAATGAATTTATGTCACAGTTGAGTGTAGCTTAGATTGAAGTACATTTTTTTTTTTAAGAAAAGTTACTTAATTGACCAGAATACTGGTTATAATTTGATAGTGAGGTGAAAGTATTCACTATAAAATAAAAGCTTTAAAAGAGGCAACTTGTAAAAAAAAAAGTGAATTCTCTTCTTTTGCCCAGGATATTTTCTATGATGGAAAAATATCAAGAAAAATTAAAACCACTGTCTTTCCAGGTTGAAGTAGAAACAGACTTTTAGGGGATCATTTTGTAATGGGAGACAATTAAGCGAGGAGTATCTACTTTGTTTCTTTCCTTCCCATACTAGGCATAAAACCAGATTTGCCCAGAGATTCTTCTTGTACATGGGATCCACTGCATTTTGGATTGATGAGTAGAGACATAGCATTCCACAACAGTATTTGATATTTCCTGAACTCACTTGTAATTAATTAGATATTAAAAAAAAACCCAAAACCCAAACCCCAAAAACTCAGAATTACTCTTTCTTCCTCTCCTTTGTCTCACTTTCTCTTACAACTCTAAATCTACAATTCTATTATTGCAAAATAAAATGTTGGTTGGCTGATATCTGGCATGTAAAAGTTCAGTCCAAAATATTAGTCTGATAAAGTTACAAAAATTTGGATATGAGATCAGATCATTTAGTGTGAAGTATGTTTAACCAACGGTGCTGTGCAGTAACACTGCACTGTGTAACACATGGAACATATGCTTAAAAAGGTAAATATGTGTACCTATGCACTTGGTCAAATGACTTATTTCTGTTAATGAAAAAGAAAGGGATATAAATAACTCAGATTTCACCCAAATTAAACAATATTTATGGTTTCTATCAAGCTTTCTCAAACACAAAATAGCAGGTTAATTTCATTGGAACTTCATTTACAGATTCAGAATTCTGGTTCTAACATAAAAAATTTATGAACTTTACAGTGCTATTAAATTGATTTAAATTCTCATACAAAGAAAGCTTGTTTATCTTTTGTGGCTGTGGGTTTTCAGTGGGATATCATTATAATAGTGCATTTTTTCCAAAAAAATGTTGATTTCTATACTTCCTTTTTAACTATATAAAATGATTCTCCACAGCGATATAAAATTTGCTTAAGTAATAGAACTACATTGACTTTTTCTTCAAGTTGGTAAAAGCATCACAGGGAGAGAGCAGATAAAGTCCAAGACTGTTTAGATCTAAAAACTAGGAAAAATTGGTATAAATTCGGCTATGAAACCACAGTTACAATTTATAGTAGCAAATATGATGAGCTTATAGAATCATAGCACAACCCAGGTTGGAAGGGACCTTGAAAGATCATCTGGTCCAACCTTTCATGGGAAAGTGAGCCTAGATAAGATTATCTAGCACACTGTCCAACCACATCTTGAAAACTCCAGTGATGTGGACTCTACCACATCCCTGGGGAGGTTGCTCCAGTGAATGATTGTTCTTACTGTAGAAAACATTTTTCTTATGCTGAGATGAAAACTATTGCAATGCAACTTGTCCCTGTTGCCCCTTGTCTTCTCCATGTGACTCACTGTGAAGAGAGAACCTCTGTCCTCTCTGTAACCATGCTTTAAGTATTGGACTACTGTGATGAGGTCTCCCCTGAACCTTCTCTTCTCCACAGGGAAAAGACCTAACTCCTTCAGTCTTTCCTCACAGGGCAGGTCCTCTAGCCCTTTGATCATCTTTGTGGCCCTGCTTTGGACCCTTTCCAGTCTGTCCATGTCTTTCTTGTATTGTGGGGACCAGAACTGGACACAGTACTTCAGGTGCAGTCTGACAAATGCTGAGTAGAGTGGGATGATCATAGAACCATAGAATCGTTTAGGTTGGAAAAGGCCTTTAAGATCATCCAGTCCAACCATTAACCTAACACTACCAAGTCCACCACTAAAACAATTAAGGGTAGAGTAGCAATTTCATGTTTCTTGGCTTGGTGTGTCTCTATCTCTGCTAGTAATGACCCTGTGGATGCAGCCCAGGATCCAATCTATCTTTGTTGATGCAGCAGTGCACTGCTGACTCTTGTTCAGCTTGTTGTCCATGAGGATCCTCAGGTCCCTCTCAGCAAGGCTGCTCCCCAGCCACACAGATTCTATCCTGTACTCTTTGTTTATTCTGTCCCAGGTGCAGGACTTTGCTCTTGTCTTTGTTAAACTTCACACTGTTCTGGCTAACCCACTGTTCCAGCCTCTCCAAGTCTCTCTGTAAGATGGCTCTCCCTTCTGACATGTCCACCTCGCCACCCGTTTTGATGTTGTCAGCAAACTTGGTAAGAGTGCTTTCAATCCCATCATCCAGATCATTTATGAAGATGCTGAACAATGTGGGGCCCGACATGAATCCCTGGGACACCCCACTTGTGACAGGCTGCCAGCCTGAGACAATAGTTGAATACCACCCTCTGAGTGTGACCTGTTAGCTAATTTCCTACCCAGACCACCATCCAATCTGTATCTTACCACTTTGTCCAGTAGAAGGCTGTGGGAAATGGTGTCAAACGCTTTGCTAAAGCCCAAGTAAACAACATCCACTTCTCTCCAAATTTCTCCAAATATTGAAGACTAAATGTTGCTCCTACAAGAATCATAAAACAACCATGTAGATTTTATTAGCAAATAGTTAATTTTGAATACAACAAATTTTGACAAAAAATACCAGGTAAAGTAATATAAGAAACTTCCAGCTGCATATATTCTTTGCTCTGAACCACTGTTCTGTCTCTAAAGTATTTAAATGAAAATGATAAATTTATCCTGCTAGATCACTTAGCTGAATTAAGCATTTAGAAGACACGGGATCAGTACGTGTGATTTTGATGATTCTTCACTTCTCAAATATTAGGACTGGCTTTAAACAAATGTTTCTGCACAGCACTTATGAAGCTCAAACATAAGAAGCCAAGCAAACCTCTAGCTTATGCTCTTTTTGATCCTTCAGCAAGCCTTGTTTCTTCCACGATGCCTACACAAGACTGCCTACTGCTAACTGCTTGGCAGGCAGCAACTCACACATTCTGTGTGGAACATATTTTTGTGTTATTGTTGTTCTTCCTTTCATTTTTCTTGACCTTACCCATCTGCATGTTTTGCCTACCAGTTTTATCATTAGCATAGACCCTGATCCTTTAAAAGCTTAAGCACATGGGAAAATTCAATGTTATGTACACCTTTTTGTAGGTTTTAGTTTGTGAGAACACTATTTAAAAATCTTTACTGCTGGTATTGCTGCTTAGCTTACTTGTTAAGAGTGCCTTGTAATCTTAGGACCAAGGCTGCATTGTGAAAGTCATTATATGAATACAAGGTAAAAAACATGGTCTCGTCTGTCTATATGGATACTGGGTTATTCTATACACCATAAGAAGATAGTTACTACAAAATAATCTTTCAATGAAATAAATATTTACTCTTGTCTGCTTTTATTTAGTTTTTAGTTCTTATGGACTGTGATGTAAGATTTTATCCATCTCTTTTTCTGTCCTTTGATTTTTTGCTGTTTCTGGAATGACATAATATATGAAGATTTGATTTCTCAGAACAGTTTCTGATGGTGTTCTCTTTGAAATCCAAAATATGAAATTAGAATGTGAAGTGCCTAAATACCTCATCTTAGGTGCTGAGACAATTTTTGTCTGCATATTTTAATTTTGTGAAATACTGAACCAGAAGCCAGAATTACAAGACACTTCCTAAAATTGTTGGGTTTAATTCCTTTTGGCTTATGTTAGTTTGACAAATTACCATGACCCTTTTTTTCAGTATGCAAAGATGGGAATTAAGTGAGCAGAAGTAGCCTTACTTGTAATAAATGAGACTTACAAAAAACCTAAACACTTCTTGCCTGTAGGAACTAGAAATCCACCTACATTCTGTCTGCATATGGAGTATGTACTAGAAAGCATACCTAATTTCATTTTTGTGCAGTACCATATCTCTGTAGTATGTATTTTTTGCTTTGCCTATGCTGATGGATAATTTTAAATTATTGTCATGTAATGTGTTTGTAATCATATGCATATATATTGGCACCTGTTATTTGCTTTCCACAAAATTATCTCCTTGCTCATAGTCATAAATATGCTAATGGTATTAAGCATTCAGTAAAATTTGGCATCTGGAATTATTTGACTTTCATAATAGATCAATAAAACCTCTCCTTCAGATATTTCTGAACAGTCTACACCTCCAGGAAATGTAATGAAGTCAAAGGTGCAACAATTAAATAGGAAATCTAGGGCTTTTGTATTTTGATTTTATTGAAAATTATTACAGAAATCTTATCTTCTTACTCAAATATAATAATTTTGAAACCAAACTTATTTTAGATCAAACACTGCACAATAAATGTATGCCAGAATACATAATCTTTTTAGCCAATGAACTAATAAAATCCTTGCTGAAAAAGTGTGATTTGTTATATCAAAGTTGTCTCACAAAGGTGTTCCAAGACACTTCATTAGCAATAATAAATTGGAAAGTCACTGTCAAAACAGAGCATAAGCCCTCATGACCGTGTTCTATTTGCAATTATTGCACCTACTTGTGGATTCAGGAAGGCTTTCCCTTTTAAACCACCTTGTAAATGAATTAGACTGTTAAGTGTAATCTTTGAATTCTGACTTGTATCCTGGCAACATTTTAGTCTGGAATGAAGTATGAAACAAACATTTTCTACCATCAAAACTTGTAGGATGAAGTTCTACTTTTGGGATATAGTCTTTTTCCAAAATACTGGCATTGATCTTGAAATACTGAATTGAAGATGTACTTTATGAAGTTCCCCAAGGATTCAAAACTATAAATATGGTCATTCCTGTGCCCATACAAAAGCACTTTCTGAACAGTGTTAACCAATTTTAGTTTATGTGTCCATAAAACATGCATTCAAGAACTTTTACTGAGTAGCTTAAAGTGTTCCTAAGTTTCTCATATATTTTCAGAGTAGTTTGAGAGGTCATTTAGGTGGCAGTGATAATGCATGTGCATGTTTCTGTTTAGTTAAAGGAGGGAGATTAATGTCCCTTTAATATTTTTTACCTTTCAGATATATTATTACCATTTATTAATGATACTGTCGTGGTTTAGCCCCAGCCAGCAACTAAGCACCACACAGCCGCTCGCTCACTCCCCCTACCCCAATGGGATGGGGGAGAGAATTGGAGGAGTAAGAGTGAGAAACACTCCTGGGCTGAGATAAGAACAGTTTAATAATTGAAATAAAGTAAAATAGTAATGCTAATAGTAACAGTATAATAATGATAATAATGATAATGATACACGAAGCAAGTGATGCACAATGCAATTGCTCACCACCCGCCGACCGATACCCAGACAGTTCCCGAGCAGCGATCGCTGCTCCCCGGCCAACCCCCCCCAGTTTATATACTGAGCATGACGTCATATGGTATGGAATAGCCCTTTGGGCAGTTTGGATCAACTATTCTGGCTGTGCCCCCTCCCAGTTTCTTGTGCGCCTGGCAGAGCATGGGAAGCTGAAAAAGTCCTTGACTAGCATAAGCAGTACTCAGCAACAACTAAAAACATCAGCATGTTATCAACATTCTTCTCCTACTAAATCCAAAACACAGCACTATGCCTGCTGCTAGGAAGAAAATTAACTCTATCCCAGCCGAAACCAGGACAGATACTTACTATAGGATGATTGACATCTCAGCCAAAATACTTTATCTGTTATGTGGGAATAGACCTATACATTAGCTCTTCCCAAAAAGAGAAGAACCAAAGCAGAGCCTTCTCAACTCAATCTCTCTTAACAAACAAAAAGTATAGTTGAAGCAAATGTCCCCTTAGTTCTACAAGTTTCCCTTATTTTTTGGTTAATTAAAGGACACGCTAAGTCAAGTAATGAGAAAAGTGAGGGGGAGCACTGGAAATAATACTGGGTAAAAGAGAAGACTGTAATTGGAGAAGATGTTGAGTGAAATTGAAGGAAGGGAGGTTTGGAAACAATAGCCAGCCAGTGCAAGGCAGCCAAACTCTTGGGCGAACTAGGGATTGCACTTGAATGAAATGAGTTTCCTTCTGTATTATAAAGTTTATTTTGTCCTGTTGTACCAAACACATCCAAATTACCCTGTATGTTATTCTGCTTTTTATTTATGATGAAAATAAGTTTAAAAGAGCTGTAAATGTGGATGATTTATAGTAAAATTGAGTTATCTCTTAAAATTGAGTAGTGTAGACATCTTAACTGCCAGTATTGAGAGTCAAAGAGAATTATCATAGAATCATTCAGGTTGGAAAAGACCTTTAAGATCATCCAGTCCAACCATTAACCTAACATTACCAAGTGCACCACTAAACCAATTAAGGGTAGAGTAACAATTTCATGTTTCGTGGCTTGGTGGTTGGGTTATTTATAATGAAAGTAAAAACTAGGAATCATTAAGATTGGAAAGGACCTTTAAGATCATCAGTCCAATCATCAACTTGATTGCCCTAGAGAACATGAAGACTGCTATTTCCATACAAATATACACGCATCCACATATGTGCAAACAAAACGTGTTTACCAAACAGCCATTTTACGCTGGAGCTGAGTTATTCTACCTGAAAAAAAAAAAAACCACCAAACCACCAAACCAAACCATTTTCTTTTACTTTGGGTAATCACTCTCTTAAAAAAAAGCACTGGCTTCAGCTCTAAATATCATCCATCTGAATCTCCCATGCCTCTTCTTTGGCTTCTTCTGTTCCTCTCATTTGGAATTTCTGCCTAGTTCCTCCTGAAGTTTTCACCTGGGGTATCTTGGAATGGGACTAGTATGATTCAGATATGACTAAGTTTTCTCAGCACAGTTTTGGGGCCAAGGAAAATGGTGATTTCCACTGGACAGATTTTCCTCACTGAATCCAGTAGAGAAGTTTGACTCTTCTCCTCTTTATATAAAAGCTCTTAATCTTCTATAACCTGTTCTCAAGTTACAATTAAATGCTATAGCATGATGATTAGTCTGCATTTTTGTAATTTTCTGCTTAGAAATATCTTTAAATTAAAAAAAAAATAAATAAAAAGCAGTTAAAATATCCAGAGACCTTTTAAATGAATGACTGATGCATTGATATCCAAGGTATGCCTTCTGTTTTGGTATATAATTTTCTCTTTCTTGTGCCTTAGTGCAAACTTTTCTTTTCCTTGAGATTTTTAGTACAAAATTTTCCATCAAAAATTGTGCTTTCTTAAGAAGAACTAAATTTTAAATGTCTTTTTAATGTTGTTTGATTTTGATGAAGGTAGGTAAGGGGTAGAAAAATAGATTAGCAGTATCAGTCTAGTTTCAGTTGAGGACCATCACATTTCAGTAATAATCCTAGAAAATGTATTGAAAGAAGTAATCTTGTGTTTCTGTCAGGACAGAAAAAAAGGCCTAAACTGTACTGATCCAACTAATGCTTCATTGAGAATTCCTGTCAATCTTTCGTTTCTACAGCATTACAAAATTAGTGGACATAATGGAACTTGTAATGTGCATTTTTATTTTCAAAAATGCCTTGCTACTACTCCATGAAAATTTGGTTGAAAGATTTCAACTGACTGTCTTGGATTGTAGCACTGTTGGAGACTGAAATCACCATCTGAAACACTAAAGCAACATTATTAAAAAAGGCTAATGCACAGGGAACATGTTAGTAAAGAGATGTCTAATGAGGTACAGCAGGATGTCTAAGAAATACAGACTGTATTTCTATCCCAACAGCTTGAAAAAGGATACAAACATGCTTAATACATGCACATCTAGGAGTGCATATACTTATATACACACATAACCTGTTGACAGCAGTACAAATAGATTGAATCTGGAATTACAGAGTGAAAAATGAAAAGTTGGGGAAAATTAGCTTAAAAGATTTACTCAAGAGAATTAAACTTCTGCAAAATGGCAATTTAGTGAGAGTTGTCAGGGATGAGTAGAGCGAGTATGTGCAATAGCATACAGTGAACTGCAATTTGTTAGTATGTCTATAGTTTGATACAGTGGCAAAGTTCTGCTCTGGTTAACACAGTGAAGGCTGATGCCATAAACTAAGGAATACCAATACAGGTTTTGTATAATTACAGTATGCTGTATTGACAGACTGCTATACACTCCTCAATACAAGTTTAGCAAAAAAAAAAAAAAACCAAAGGAGATCATAAAAGAATGATGAAATGAGCTTATAGCTGTATGAATTTACTTAAAAAGGAAAATCACAAAGCAAGGAGCTTTAGTTCATAAATGAAATATTTAAAATTTATTTGGTAGATGCAAACATGAAAAAAAGAGTTAAATGGCCTTTTGTTTGAAGGTGGAGTTCAAGTGTAAAATAGTTGAAAGGAAGAAAATGTGTATTGACATATATTAAATAGAGATGTCTCCTGTGGGAAAATATGAAATCTAAAATAGTTAAGAAAAAAGAATATTTTATACAATACTTATTAATTTGGTGCAGGGTATAATTTTGCATTGAGATCACATTGGGTTGTACAGAAAAGGATTCCCTTCCTGCAGCTCTGCCCAAACTTTTATCTGTGGTATTTAAGATAATGTTAAAGCCTTTTTCATTTCTCAAATAATTCTCTGCCTGCAAAGTTGATATGATATACAAAGGAGCATCAGGAATACTATATACAGATAGTATGTCTCACAATGGGCTCAAGATAAGGACTTCTGAATTATGATTCTGTTTTATTCACTGTAGGTCATTCCACTGAAAAGCTCTGCTTGTATTTCAGAGAGTTTGGATCAGGTCCTGTAGAAATATAGCAATTGCTTTTAACTTCTGAGCTCTTCAATGTATGTTTTAATCATTAGTCAAACAAATATAATACCATTATTAATATTAGTAGAAAGCTTTCAGCAGTATTCATAAAATACTTTTATGTGATAAGTTAAATTATTTTTTCCTCTTCTAAGAAAGTAAAAGACATTTTAAAAAAATCAAAGATTCTCTAGGGATCCAGAAATTTGAAACTGTAAATATTACTCATTTGTTAAAAAATGACTGAGCATGGCTGTAAATTGTTAAGGCTTATTCCTGAAGGTGTGAAGTATCATGTGGTTTTGATAACACTGTTTTAGACCACTCACTGCAAGTATGGATGGATATTCAGATACTGTAGCAGGCATAAGTATAGTCTCCATTCAGAATTTCTGTATTATAATAATGTATCAGCATAGTAGTTCAGTCTTTTTCTGTCTCTGTAGTGCCAGGTATGGTGATACTTTAGGAATCACAAAAAAATTCAAGGAGATAGGCATATCTAGTGTATCTCCTCAGTGCAAAGGGTTTTAAGAACATTATTCACTCAAATCATTATTCCTATTATGTGTTTAACAAAAAGCATCTTATTTGAAAATGGCAAGTACAGAGCACAGGAAAAAAAATCTTATTATGCTCTATTGTGTTGGACCTGGACATCCTGTAACCTCACATCTCGTTCTCATCAGGGATGCCAGGATTTTCAATGGCTTTAGTTTTGAAAAACGAGCACTTATTCTGTTCCCATGCTTCCTGCAGTTTTTCTCCTCGATCTGATTCTGTAATAATTTTTTTTTCATTAATGGATTCAGTTTAGCAATGGGTGAGTGAAAGATTGTGTAAGATCAGGTTATCAGTACCAGCCACTTAAGGTGCATGTATTACAGGTCTCAGTTGTGCTATGGGAATTGGCTATGTTATCTTTTCAGGGAGCTTTGTGGAACTAGAGTGGGTTACAGACAATTGGTTTTATTGATAACAAAGGAAGCTTTGATAATTTCTTTAAAAACATCTAATGATAGTTTTGACTGAAGACATGAGCCCCCTGTGTTCATCTTTCTAATGCACAGTGTGAAGCTGTAGCTGTTTATTCAGTAGAAAGAATCTTTCTCTAATTATAAAGAACTTCACTAGGATACTAGATAATGAGATGCAAGAGCCCCCTTCCACAATATTGTTCTTCCTTCAAGACCAAAGCAGCTACTAGCAGTATTACTCCACTCTTCCTCACAGACAAAACACTAATGCACTGCAATGTATCATTAAAGGTCAAAGCAAAAGTGGGGTTAGTCATGCCTGCTGTGCAAGCTGAAGTGAGAGGGGTGGGGAGGAAGAAAACTTCTAAGACAAGGAAAACAGAAGGGCGACCTGCAGCGCAGGGCAAGGACAAATTAAAATCTATCTTAAAAAGTGTTTTATTGTCTTTAACATATCATAACAGAAGAAGGAGCTGTTAGGGCAAAGAGTTTAAAACAGGACATGATTATTCATCTTGCTTTCACTGATTTTACACTGATTTCAGTATGACTTTGGTCTCCACACCAGCTCACTTCAGTGTGTAAAGCAAATTTAAAGGAGATTAAGGCTGATGCTGCCTATTTGTGTTGTGGACTTTTCTCAGGTCACTTTAGGTATTGAAATATGTCATAGCTTGCAAGTGTCTCTATACTGATGGACATATGGCTGAATTACTCCTGAGTAATATTCTGATATAAACTTGTACAGTTCAAATTAATTCCAACAGAAACCATGCTCTTATCACTCTCATTTTATGACCTTGTAACTTACTGACTTGATCAGTTATGATGATTTATATGAAAACTGATGGGTTGATTCTTGTTTTGCTAATTATTCAAAACAGCCTGTTCTGATTATTGAGAGGTTTTGGGAGGAACAGAAACGTTTAAACAAAACTTCAAATTTGGATGTCATTTATCCCCTTAGTCTGGGATACCTGTTTAACTCATAAGATGTTTTGTATTTTTTTGTGATTCTGTAGTTAGGACTTGAACTAGCATCTAAAATTCAGAGCTGTTCATTCACTTTTTCATTCTATCAATTTAAAAATTAAAAATAAAATATATAATACTAGGTATAAAAGGAACAATTTAGGGCTGTTTAATAAACAGAAGTAGCTGAAAAATGCATGCAATGTCTCTGTTTGACTATTCCCAACTTGCTTTCATTTCTAAGTGTGCACCTATTGTTTATTCAGATGTAAACTAACTTATTTTTACAAAGAAATTGCAATTTTCAGATATTTAATGGATGGGCTTGCAACTGTCTGGGCCACAGAGAATTTAAAGGTTGCCCATGATGATTTTCTAGGCTTTGGTTTGATTTACTGACTTGCTTTTGGTTTCCTCTGCCTGTATTTTGCAACAGATGCTTGCATGAGCAAGGACTGTTTCTCCACTATAACACATGGAGCAGCTGCCAGCTTGTAATATCAGCACACGGGTGATTGGGTGCACTGGGCTGCCGTGGTCACAGGATGTGATCCTCTGGCATTCTGTGAGGTTGAAATGCGGGAAACATACTGGGCTTCCTACTTGCAAAGCTCAAGCCTTAATTTTAAAGCCTGAAAAGGAGACCAGAATACAAGAGCACTAGTTCTTATTCCAGCCAGAGCTGTGATATATATGCACGCATGAATGGATTCCCTGAAGTGCGTTTATCCCAGGAAAGCCAGAGCATGAGCAATGATGCTTGGCTCTGTTTTAAGTAATAGAAAATAACAACAAGTTCACCAAATGTTTGCTGGTTTCCAAACATTTCAGATTCAGATCTTTCTATTGTTTTCCAGCCTTAAAAGTACCATAGTGGAGAAGGTGCAGAAAAAGCAAGTTTTAGTGAAGGTGTGAAAGATCTCACACATGAAAAATGAGTGTTCATGCTGGAAAACATGACTATATGGAGGACATGAGAAAGTATTTAAAATTACTGGTGGCATAGGGGAGCTGGATGAAGAATGATTGTTCAAAAGTTTACTCACTTATGAACTAAGGGTCATCAAAATAAATTATTGGTGAATGGAATAATAATAAAAAAAAGACGACATTTCTCACAGCCCATATTTGTAGAACTTCTTGTTGATATGTTTGCCTGGATTCCAGAACTGATTGACTTGCATAGGTTTGGATGGACTTTTCTCCTCTGATTTTGTCAGAAAACTCTACCTCTAGCTCAGGAAGTCCCTTCAGCTAAAATCCAGGGGCCAGGCGAATATCATTATATGTCTGACCAGTTCATGTATTTTTCCTCTCTATAGTTTTTATGTTCCTTCAATTTTTTGCCTGAGAAAAGAGAAGTCCAGAAAAGCTCATGTGTATATATATGTGTATGTCTAAGATGATGATGATTGTGGGGGAAGAAAACAGAGGGACTGAGTGAAATTTTTTCATTTTTTTAAAGAAAAGTATTGGTTGGCTGTTATTATTACATAAAGAATATGAAATCATACCTTGTAAATATGAGGCAAAGAACAAAACCAGGACTTCTCTCCATAGAACATTTTTCCAGTGTTTTGAAATTCAAGGTTGCAAAAGGTTTATAGAGACAAATTCCGTGACTTGGTTTTTAAGTGCTAGATAAATTAATGAACTGCAATATAATTTGCATTTATGCAAACTAAGGTAAAAATGTCATGGTTGAAATTGTGAGAGGAAGGCCTGCTGTGTACAGAAAGGATATGCTACCTCAAATGGCGTGCTCATGTTTCTGTGCCAGTATTTGACTGAGGATTGAGGGGACAGTAGATGCGAGGTGGGCTCTTAATTACTGATCTGTGACAGAGGCAGAAGATTTGACGTAAGGTCTGGTGTACTATGGAAAATGCTATGAGTAGTATCAGGGAGGAGAGAAAATATAATCCTGGGTAAAGTCACAGAGCCTGGAGTTGACTAGTGACTGGTAGAGAAAATACTTCATTGTGGGAAGTATGCAAACCAGGCAGTTACAAGTTTGTCTTACCTAAGCTTTTGTGACTGGAAAAGTTACTTAATGTCTCTGACTGGAATTTCAACCACATCACAGTGGGTATAGTGGTATGTTTAGTAGATCTGAGGTCTGTGATTATGGTTTATGTGTGAGATGGACTACTGGAAGTCACCACGGCTAAGGAGTCTTATGCAGCTGCTGCCAAACATGTAACTTCCAAGGCCAGTGGCCATTAATTACTGTCATATCCTTGGTATGAAGCACAAGTTGCAGCTAAAAATATATGATATGCTAGCTCAAGGATAGAGCCTGGATGTAGGATGGGACTTGAACCACAGACCCCAGTGGAGTCTGCAAAAAGATACATGGATTTTATTTCAGGAAACCACACACACTTCAGGTAGGAAGAGATGAAACTGAATTTTTATCTTTTTGACAACATAACTTGAGAGAGTATGCCTTCACGGAAGCCAAAGAAGTGTGTGCAATATAGAATGCTAATAAGATGGTATGAAACTAGCTCGCTCAGGTCGCATATCAATGTATCTGTGGAGACGCAAAGAACAGGATAAATTAACTCAGTATAAGATGGAGGCTGATACTGCTATAACTTGCATTTATCTCTTATACTTTTCCATTTGCTTAAAATCACATGAATTATTTCAGTATAGGTGTATTGGAACTATAACAACCTATGTTAAGACAGATTGTCATAATAGGTACTTTCTGTCTATGTCTTTTCTCTCTGAATGTACAGATACATTTTTCATATATAGTCAAGGAAACATGCCTTGCATAAAAAAAATGAGTATTTATCTTTCAACTGTATAGCTATACAGGAAAGTTTCAGCTAGTTCATCTGAATTGCTTATTTTCTTCCTTTTCTGCTACCTCCTTCTTTTGCATCTCAGAATGTGGCTGTCCAGTAGTCATTGGTTAAGAAGATGGAAATTTTTGTTCCTGTGTTCAAATAAAGTATTTAATCTTCACACAGGTTCGCATTTTCAAAGGTTGTTAATGAGGGTTTCAAACTTTATGCAGCATTTACATGCCTAAAGCCAGTAGAAAAAAGTCCTAGATACCCAGCTGCATGTTTAGATGCCTGAGTACTTTTGAAAATCTGGTCCACAAAATTCACCTACTAATTATGTTAAGAGAATTTATAAACCTAGAACAAGAACAGGATTTCAAGAAAGAACTTCCAACTTTCACATTTTGTACTGTGGGTAAATGGACAGATGTGCACTTATAATTTGTATGTTATTTTTCATATTATCAACCCCAAATCTTTAAGACTTGGAGACTACCTGGTTTTCAAACTGCTAACACAAAGTATTGTAACTAAAACCAAAACATACATATTAAGGGAAAAATAATGGAACTAGCCTTAAATTTTAGGCTGTTCAAGACCTCCATCTCCTCACTGCATTTCTTAGTACAACTAGGAGGTAACAGGTGAAGTATGACAATGGAATAGTATGGGTATTTCCTGAGAGAACTTTAGAAAAACCTAAACTTACCTCCCAGCCCTTTTTCAAACCATCTAAACCTCTGGGATTCTCTCTTCAGACATTTCGATAGTCTGTCTGATATTCAATTTCACTGAAAGAAATCCACATCTCTCTGCTTGTTCCTTTAAGTTTCAGGGATGCTAATTATACCCTGGCATTTATCTTGGGCCTGTGGAAAGCCCTGTCCATTAACTTACTGGGCCAAGGCTCATCTTCACATGATGTAGAAGTTTAATAGGCCCTCAAATTGTTTTCTGTAAATAAGACTCATTAACCCTGCTGCCCCTAGAATGTTTTCAATTCTCAACTTCAACGTTGCCAAGACAGAGTCTGCATTTTAATTCTGAGTCTGAATATTCACCCTTTTCTGACTATTCATTACTGAATCTATCCAACGCTGTTACCTTTAGTATTAGCAAGAAGAGAGAAACTCAGCGAGAGTTTTTTTGAGGCATGAAGCAAGACTACTGTAGAACAGTAGAACAAGAGAAAGCCATTATCTGTTGCAGGCAAATACAACTCCATTAAAACTGATGAGTCTGAGGCTGATATAAATAAACAAAACATCATTTGTGTTGAAGGATTTTTATATAAAACAGAAAAAGATGGTGTCATTCAGGATTCAAAAGCCCTCTCCAATTTCTCAAAAAACTATTGTGTGTTTGTTTTGCTAATAAATTCTGTCTCTGATTGCTTTGAAAATACAGAACACTTACATTAGCGCTACTGAGTTGTAAAATAGAACTGTATATTTATTACAATTCCTCAGATTTCTGGTTATGGCTATTATTGTGGGTGTTTTGGTGGATATCACAAATAGCAGAAACAGTAGCTTCTGCCTTAATAAGCAGCCCTGGAGCATGGGCATTGGGGAGTGTTGAGGGTCAACAGCCGCCTACAGACTAAAACTGAACAACTACTCAGAGCTTAGCGTGGTCTGTGACAGGTCTGATCCCTCCGATTTACCCTGGGTATCCTGAAAATAGATCTGGCTCCTGTTCTTTTTAAAACCAGATGAACTGTAGAGAACATCAGTGGAAATGGAAACCAGCATGAGGCAGGCTTGTATTAAATAGCTTTATAGGAGGCAGACTTGTATAAAATAGCTTTATAGAAGAATGCACTACATGCTACTAAAACCAACTGGTGCTGTCATTCTTTATATCTGCTTCAAAATGATCGGTATCAGGATGATATTTTTTTGCAGTTTGTAAAGAGTGAAGATGTACCATATCTTTTATAGCTCAAGTATACACATTTTTAAGTATAAGACTTAATGATTCACATAAAACCTTGTAACTAAAAAGCACACTTTAAAGTAGTGCAGTGTTATAATAAAAACACTGCAATTGACACTGAATTGTAATTGTATTCTGGCTAGCAGTGTACATGCTGCAATTTTCTGTAGAATGAGTACTAAATCCATAGAGTGCTTAGCTTACCGATTACTCAGTCCCTACTGTACATTAAAAGCTTTTTTTTTTTAAATATTGATATTAGAAAACCTTAAGAGCAATCTTCCAGTACTTTAAACTTCAACTTTTCAAGTGTTCTTTGTCTTGATGGAGTCAGTTTCAAACCTCCTTTTGATTTCAATGTAACTTAATTGCTAGGTATTAGACACTGTATCTGTCTGCCCATTTGTCAGCAGCAGCAAATTAGGCACTTAAACGTCTAACTACAAATATTTGTCCCTGCAGTTCACTGCATGCACTAGGATCCCATTTTCTTTCATTGGAAAAGGATTAATTCTAGAGGCCTGACTGAGATCCAGCTAAAAGTTTTTTCTCTTAAGTGTTAGCTTTTAAAGACAGCAGTAGGCAATTGCATTAAAATCAGCAGAAAAAAACTACAAAAAATGGGACATAGAGACTGAAAAAACCAAGCTGCACTTATTTTCTGTGTTACCTAGAAGTGAACGTGGAATTGTATTTTTAACATTAATTTGCCAGAACAGTTTTGGAGATGAAACATTTTTCACTGGCACAATTCCACTGATACTGGATACAGGGCTCAGCAACAGATTCTGTCCACTCACCCAGAGGAGCTTGGTGATTTTTCAGATATTGTCGTTCCAGCCCCTGGGCAAAACAATTCAGTGACTCCGGACCTCCCTTGCCCTTCACCTTCCCCTATGTCGCCTTGCAGGATGTATTTCACAGAATTAGTGCAATGTCTTGGCCCTTAGCATTAATGTAGCTCCACTACTGATCCCTGCAGAAGGCTGTCATGCAGACAGATGCCTGTGGTTTCACTGTGGTGCAGCAAGGTACAACTTGGGTGGCTCTCCATCTGTATGAGAGAAGATTTTCAATACTTTTTTTTCTTGGAGGTACCACTTGCAGAAGAATGCATTTGGCACAGCAAAGCTGATGAAGCTTTTCCTTTCTCTGCAGGAAAGAAAGGGATTTTGAAGATATCGCATACTGTTCAAGCAGGATGTGCTGGCCCAGACTTCACTAAATGACCTCTCCTCTTAGGTGTATCAGTCACAATGTGACTTACTAATTTAGCAAGGCTGAGAAAGCGAGAAGAGTGAGGTGGAAAAAATACAGAGCAGAGATTACTATGTGCAAATCATTGCTGGCTTTTCTAAAAGGTCAGTCTATCCTCACTTCACTGTAACCAGCTTATCCCATTTGCAACACCTATCACTGCCCAATCATTTACTTTTGTAAAATAAAACTCTAAAATACATATAGTTTCAATAAATAACTCATGTATACATATAAAATTAAGCTTTCATGCATATATACATGCATGCATGCACATATAAATGTGCATATATGGATATAAAATGCATATATATAAAAGTATATATTAAAAACACATATAAAGGATGATTGATTTTACATACACATGATACAGATATATGTTACATAGAAGTGAATATACGTATAGAGCTATTAATATATGCATTATGTATATCATTATTACTACTACTATTATTATTCTAGACATGTAATTCACAAAATGCCTCCCTGAGTTTTCACACTGCTTTCTTCTTATTACTTGGTGAGCCACTGCTTTTGATGTTGGCGTACTTAGTATTTTTCAATTTGGTGTTTGGATTTAAAGGTAATGTTGCAATGTCACTGTGCATGCTGAAACCATTTGCATTGCCCTTTTAAAACAAGGATGTTGTTTCTAAAATCTTTATTCACTGAACATTTTTTTGCCGATAGAGGAAGATCTTTGCTGACCTTACATTGAGCAAGGCCAGGGTTATCTCTTGTTAAGCCATGAACTCTTAATTTGAATTTGTAATGTTTTACGCAGACACTTTAAAAGGGAAATGATCTTTTTCTGCACACTGTACAGTAATTCTAATGAAGCTAAATTGCACAGGGAAACATATTGGGCTGTAGGAAATAAGCAATGATGTTGGGGTTTGCATAACCAAAGCAGAACAAACCCATGGAGGGGTGCAGATTGTACTGGCAGCGTGCTAAATACAGTGCAATGATGGGTGATGGAAGACTGCCCATGGGAGAAAGCAGAGAATGAAAGACGTGTACACACACAGGCACAGAGCTGTACCATATGGCAGCACCTGAGAATGGAGAGTAGAGGATGTGTCTTGTCCTGTCGCTTCCTTCTCTCACTCCCACTCTGACGTACCTTGCTAGTGTGAGAAACCTAAGCAGTGGTGGCACGAAACAACCTCTGTATGTTCTGGCTATCTTTGGGAAGAGAGGTGATGGGTTAGCTAGGATTTCTTTTTATTTCTTAGAATTTGCAAATTGATTTGGATTATTAACTTAAGGTTTAGGTTCTGGATGAAAGCTCAAAGGCTAAGTTTTTTGGACATGAAATACATGCATGATGGGGAAAAAAAAAGAAAGTGAACTAGATATCTGTGTGCTTTCATGTGGAATGTAAGCCTGGATGTTTGATCTTTTTTTCTAAAGTTTACTGTTTCTACCTCTGTCATGAGATTTAATACTATGAATTGGGGGAAGGAAAAGGAAGAATACAGTGCATTGATTCTGTAAGTGTGATAATATTCTGTGGTCATCGTGACTGAATGAGGATGACTAGACACATTAGGGATTTTCTGTAACACTAATGGAAGTTCTTTACACGTATCGAAAAATGGATAAATCCTTCCACAGAGCAGATATGAGAACCAAAAAATAAATCTCTTAACTGTTTTCATTATCCATCCCAGGTTTTCAAAAAATCCGCTTTGGATGTATCAGTCTAATTAGTTCTGTACATTCTAAAATTGAAGGCAGAGATCCCCTTTGTAGATTTGTGATGGTTAAATGTCTCAATAAGATATCTTTATTAAAAAAGCAGCATAAGGACTTTTTATTTTGAATAATATTATTGCATTGGATGCTGCAGAAGAAAATTTTATCATTTATTGTAAAGGACTGCCAAATATTGTTTGCTAGATACTTTTATTCCACTCCATTAAAAGAAATTTTAGCACACAGTGAAGGTCTGTGATTGATCAAGTACTAATCCACCAATTCATTATCTATGTGAGAGCTAGGCAAAACTGCAGTCCTGGCAACTGGGAAAGCTCCCTTAATAATTTTCCTGGAGTGGGCTAAGCTGAAGAGTTGCATCTCAAGTGCTAATGCAGAGTCACATCACCAGGCACCATGTGCTGGTCTGTTGAGCTGTATAGGTGAACCCAGAAATAAGTATAATGATTTATGCATTCCCTTATTCACAAGTCAGCACTGAAAGAGAAAATTCTCACCTGCCTAAGTAATTCCTAACTGCACAAGTCACAACCTATCTCCAGGCATATATATGCAAAAGATCATAACTTTTTAAAATATCTGAGCCCAGTGATGCTCTTTCTAGTTTTCAGTTGAGGAATGGTGTTAAAATCTGTGACATTCCCTAGACTGCAGGTTTTAAAAATTAATTGCTTGCATGTGAAGGCCTCAAGTACCACCTCTAGCAGACATCTCCTGATCATCAGACAATGTTAAAAAGATAAATTAGTCTAGGGTTTTTTTGAATAATGAATTGTTATGACTAAATTGCTTAATAAGTCAGCATAAATGCTGACAACTGGTATTTGCCTCTCAAGGATGACTTTAAAATCCTTTTTGCATAAGAGTGGGGTCCTACTTGTCTGCAAAAGTAATATGCAATTTGTTGTGGTAGGCTTCGCAGTATTTTATGTCTACTTATTTCCCTCAAGAGAATAGAAGCCTTTCTCTTGCTCTCCCCAAATATCTATTACCCTCCCCCGTGCCAAAAAAAAAAAAAAAAAAAAAAATTAGGAAATGTTTTGAAAATGGGAGAAGGGAGCTATCTTTCACAGATCCTGAGTTGATATGAATCAACTACAATTAGTGTTATGGATACTCAATACTAGCAATTTCCATCAGTATTTTAATGGACATTTCTATGCACAGAAATTTGTTCTTTTGTTTCCAAAAGAATGATTGCATAAGAAAATGTGGTGGAAATATTTGAAAGAAATGGCTCTTGAACCCTAGTGGGTTTTTTTTCCCCCCATGGTAGACATATAATGTGCAACTTCATGAGTCTGAAATTCCTAAATAGACTAAAACTTTCTGAACTTTTCCAAGGATAAGACACAACCTAGTATTCCTTGTTGTGTTTCTGCCTCCTCTTCAGCTTCCCTGACAGTTCCATTGAAATATACACATTTTTTTAGCTTATCAGAAGAAAAGTATTGTAAATTCAGGTTCTTGCCCTCATCCACCCTTCCACTCAGCTCATGCCTCTGTGTGAGGGAAGAGTGCCACAAATTCTTTTCCATCAAACCCCACCTGTTACCATAGATGTTTTGGTAACATCTGCCTTGCCTGCTTTTTCCTACAGTGATGCAGAAGAATGAGACAGTTGTAGCGGTGGACATTCTGCCAGTTAATGCTGAGGCAGAGACTTGTGTCTTTTCTGCTTTTGGGACACCAATGGGAAATGGTTCCTGAATGATCAGCTGATTCCCACCAACTGTGAGTATGTCCAAAGTGTCACTGGACATTTGTATCTTGAAAACACACAAGTATGTATGTCTGGATAGACAGGGAGAAACTGCTGCATGGTACAGAGAACTGACAGCAGCTTTGTGGTATGTCTCCAGGTAATCATGTTAGATGTGTTTCTAAAGGGTTATTATAGCACCCCAAAATGTTGTCTGAATTTTAAACATACATAAAAACATAGACTCAGTAGCTACCATACACAGATATAGCTGTTCTTCCAAAACCAGCTTCAACAATGAAAATTACAGCTCAGCTGTTCAATCAACACAGCAGTAGGCAAATGTTGGTGTGAAATATACTCAAAGTAATTTCAATTAACAACAATTAAATTGCACTTAGTTTTAAAATAGGATGCCAGGAGTGAGGAGTAAGATGCACAGCATCTCTACAGGTGATAAATGTAGATCTGGCCTGCTGCTCACCTGGGTTTTTCAAATTTCTTCCAGGCAATATTAGTATCAGTGGAACCAGGGAAACAGGCAGAAGAGCAGTTAGTGGAAGGATATAATGTCAAAAAGGAAGGAAGAAGTAACTTGTTCAGCTTGATGGAAACAGAATGAATCCAATCTTTTCTCAGCATCTATTTTCCTCCTAGCCTGGGAGGAGGAGAAGAACAGAGAAACAGTTGTCAGCCAGGATGAAGATATCACACAAGGGAACAGCACAACTTCCTAACTACTGCTGTTCTCAATTTATGACAGAAAGTGTATTCATCAGCTTAGAGATATCAGAGCTTCAAACATGATTCAGACAGCTGAATGTTACTAAAATGCATGGCTGGCAGAGGCCTAGTAGCTCCAGAAATGTTTCAGCAAAATGATCGTATTTAACCTGAAGAACTAGCTGAGCAAATAATTCAATAGAGAAGTCCCTAATTTTCAGTGACATTCTCAGTAAATACTCTGTATGCTTGCAGCCCAGGAGTTTTTACGGATAGCTAGGCAATTTATGTCCTCATCAAAAGAAAAAAGAAAACCCACACATTACTTTCAGTAGTGTTTCTCAAATGCAGAGAAATATGGGAGGACTTTTTTAAAAGTAAACCAGAAGTAATTATTAATAAAAATACAATGTACCTGCAGACTAATGCCAGATCCTTCTTACTGTTCAATTACTTTAATAGTACAGAGTATGATCAACATACTGTTAAGTAAAGATTCCTGCTATATCTTCATAATTTTACTGCAAGTTAGATATTTTTTCTTAGCTGGAACATTATGAGATAGAATCAAACTTGTTTAGCACTTGGAAGTGTTGTTCTCAACCTGATTTCTGCCTAGCAGGGGCAAGTGACAAGACCAGAGCTATACTTATTAGCAGAACATCCATTCATTTGCTATAGTCACTGACTATCTCATTACCATTAAATCACATAAGCTCAGTTTAACCAGATGAGTCAGGGAGAAGGTCAGCCAATAGGAACTGTGACAAAGTTGTCTGATTGCATGCTGTTCTTTGCTCATAGGCAGCTGCAGAGAATGGCATTTTGTGGGAAATATGATCTGCACCAAAGTCTAAAACAGTGTACATAGAAATAAAAGATGATGGATAATGCTGAATCAAAGTACTACTGGCAATGCATGGTAAAACATGCTGAATTTCTGCTGTGGATGCATTAATTTAGGTTGTTCATTTCATATGATAGTTTTGTCCCTGCAAAAGTTGTGACAAATGTGAAACCTAAACCCAATCTTACAATTTGTTTATGTGAGAAAAGGAAACTGAAGTGAAGAAAGATTTTTATACTTGATGCTTGATGATATTTTTTATGGTAGAATAAGTGCAGTTTCAAATATGAGATTGACAAACTTGTTCTTGGAATAGCTGATATACCAGTAGTTTGTAGCATAAACCAAAGCTGAAGAAACAGTATGGTTTTTCAAGACTACTGTTAATCAGCTTTTTCAATAATTCTGAAAACGAATGAGATCAAAATTGCGTGTTGTGTTTTTTCAGGTCAAAAATAGGTTTTAGGCATTCTGTAGGCAGATTCCTTTTTATGTGTCATTTGTGGTAGCTTGCTCACTCACACTACTACACAGTGCTTTAATCTTCATTTTAGACATGCCCACAGAATGATTTTCAAGGATGTTTGCTGTCGACCACTGTGAACATCACAAAGAGCTTGCAAAAGAAACAGCATAGTAAGAACATAAAGACAATTTTTGAAGAGGACTGACTATCAATGTGCAATTGTTGACAGTGATATACAGATAAGGAATGATGAAGAAGTATTCTGAAAATCTGGCCACTTAACATCAGTCTGAAACCAAGTGAAGCAGCACTAAGGAAACTAAACTCTTTATTATTCAAATAACACATCTTTATAATCTCACTTTCCCCTGGAGCAGTATTTCTTTGCTGATCCTCACACAACCCTTTTTTTTTTCTACAGACTACGCAGATCAAGCTGAATGTTAGATAAATAATAAATCATGTTACTTGGGTTTATATGTGTTGTTTACCCAATTGACCAAATTGTTCCTGCTACACTGTCCTTCTCCATTTCAACGGCTATTAATACCCAGAGCATGACTTGAGAATTAATTGCCTATTTAGTGCTGTTGTTCTGAGGAACAGTTGAAAACTTATGCTAATAAATTACTTGATTAGTGTCATTTGACACAATGTGAATAATTTGTCAGTGGCAAGTGTCTTTCCTCTTGGGAGAACGAAGGTTAAGCAGAGACAAAATAGAAAAGCCAATATGTGAACATCAGCATCATTACTGCTGGAACAGAACATGAACATCTTTCTCTCTTTCCTACGTCACAGAGGTTCTTGTTTACTATTTCATAACCTTTCCTGATGACCAAACTTTTTTTGTTGTCTTGCTTGCTAAAAGAGTAATAGAACGTGAAGAATTAAAAAAGCTACTAAGAGTCTGAGGAAATAAATGATAAAATATTTCCATATTTTAGGTTATAGCAATCATTGTCCTTAAAACATATAGTATAGTCAAAAGATTTTACATTTCACCAAGACTGTTTTCCCTCTAGGATGAAGACAAGGAAAAGGTGGATCATTTAAAAAGTAAAGTTTCCAAGTAAAATCTCTTTTTAGAAAGCTTTTTCCTTTTTATCTTCATTCTATATGGAATCTTGCTACTTCCAATTGTTGGCCTAGTATAAAATCAGTAGGATATGAATTTTTCCATCTTAATAGAATGCATTTAAAGTGCAGACTTTACAGAGTGTCTGTCCTTTTGAAGCAATGGGACATAACAGAGTGTGCGGTGAAGGGATCTGGCAAATCCCTTAGAGATGAATGTACAATACTCTGTATCTTACCAAGATATTTTTCTACACCAACACATTTTATCTAGTTGACCTCAAAGTGTGAATTTAAACCTTAATATACAGCCAATGGAGCCTTCTGAAGGTGACCTATTTGTTCTTAATTATTAAAATTGCATAATATGGCTTTTCCCTTCTGTGTGTACTTTAGACAAATACTTTTCATTTGCTTTTTACTATGCAGTTAATGTGTTTTCACGATTTAAGGCTAAATATGTAATACAACTGTGTTTATTTTCTGTAACTCTGCCAAATCACAGTAACAGTTCTGTTTCAATTTGTACCAACAAGACACCTTTTGGTTAATATACAATATGCAAAACAAGCTGAAATATTTCCTTTCAAAAAAACTGATGTCTCTGTTAACTATTGCTTGTATTTCTGTAATATTTAAGTGTGTTAATCTTGGATGATGGTCCCACTGTTGTAGCTACCATGCAAATGCAGGACAAAAAAATAGTACCTGAGAGTTTGTGCTTGAATTTATCACAAGAGATAGACATGTACAGGGTGATGGGTGATTGTAAAGAAAGAACAAAGTAAATTACAGAGTAGTGGATATGACAGGTAGTCATTGCTGCACATTTTCAGCTTTATTATTTTTCCTTAGGTAGACTTCATGAAATTGGAGGTGCTGATTTTCCAAATGCTTAGTGTCAGCATAAGAGAGAGAAGAGTGACAAAAAAAAAAAAAAAGCAGAAAAAAAGGGTAATGACTACTACCATGGAGTAGTCAGAAGTGAAACTGGTATTTCTCATTTACTGTAGGAAAAGTTTAAAAGGGAAGTGGAACTGAAGACAAGTTGTAGAAGTTTGATATTACAGTAAAAGGAAAAAAGTGATAAAAGCATTCAGAGATATGGAACATCTGGTCAAAGCAGCAAATCAGGGATCTGATCTATCAGACAAAATTCTAAATTGTTAGTAGTAGAAAAACCCCAATCTTGTTCAGAGAAAAACTTTCTGCATTAAATGGAACATAAAATGACAACTGAGAGAGAATTTTAGTTGTATGGATGGGAAGGAGAATAAGTCTTAGACATCTTTTGCTGAATGATTCTGAGAATACAATATCTTTCAGTGTTGCTTAGTTTCTCTTCTCTTTTTGTAGGTGTTTTAGATGGTTTTACTCATAGCTACATTTGAGAATAGGCAGTTGTCATAAATCATTGCAAAGCATTCTCAGACTTCTTTAACATAGAAAATAGAAGTTTCACCTGGGTTTCAGGCTTACAGAAGCTAAATGTTTGTTGCTTTATTAACCCAATGTTTGTTTTATAAAATAAGTTTCTATGTTTTTTAATACTGCTGCTCAAATCTCTATTTACCAACAGACTGGACAGTAATTGGGAATGTTCTTGCATGGCACTGTCTTTCTTTCAGAGTGAAAAGGAACTCTCCAGTTCTATCACATGCATGGTACTTTATGTGTTGTAGACTTTTGTATGCCTTAGAAAGAACAGCATCTTTTAAATAAAAGTACGATAATACATCTTAGTAAAAAGTTCAGGAGTCAGGAGAAGACCTGGCATCAGTCTTTTCACCAACAGTTTGGAAAAAGGAGTCTGGTAGAAATTACAGAAGAAAATGACCTGAGAGACCATCAGTCTGAGGTTTGATGGAGCAGGAAACAGGGGAATTGTTGAGCTTAGAGCAGTAAACAAGCAGGGTTGTGGGCCATGTGAGAAGGGAATTTGATGAAGATGTAATGAGTAGAGACATGCAGTACAAATAGAAATAGGAAAATGATTGCTTAGCCTGACAAGAAAAATCTAGTCATCTTGAAGCTGGAAGTCTGTATATTTTTTATGTTGGATTCTAGTTCAAAGATGCAAAAGAGGGAGAGTCAGGATGTGCATACTAGGAAGAAGATCAGAGATGATAAAGATTACATTTTCTTTCATTTAGACTTCATTGTTCCAGGCAAGTGAATTCTTGACATGCTTGGTGGACCAAAACAGCTAGCAACCCAAACACCTACTGAGAGACCTGGAGGCATCTAGGTGGAACAATATATTCCACACACATTCACTGAAAACCTGCCTGTACCACAAAGAATAGAAGAGTTTAAATAATAAATTGGTTAAGGAAAAAGAATGACTAAGATGGTGAGCGCTACCTCCAATGGAAAGAGATTTGCTTTGCAAATGTCCTTAGAGATCAAGGGCATTGGTGAGAAGAAATATATAAGAATATGACATTTAGAAAAGGGTGAAGAGGAGCTACACTTAAAATTTAGTACCAAAAATCAGAGAAATCTGGGCACAGAATTTTTTTTTTTCCCCAGACTTATCCTTGCTAGTCATCCAGTGTTGCCAGCTGGTGAAACATCAAGCAGTAAGCAACATCATTTCACACTATTCTAGCATCGATGTGGTGGTCATTTGCACCATCTGTCACACAAATGTTATGGGACAGAGAAAGCACTTCATGAGAGCAATGTTGAAATGGCACTGAGAATCAGATAAACAGATCCTGTGGTAAAAATCAAGGAAATCATAGGTACTGCTACAGACAAAACAGAAGAAGGAAACAGAGAAACTAAACATAATACTTCTGCTGAGTCCTGAGAGACCCTCTACTGCAGCCCTATTCCTGCCATTCATATTGAGTAAAAAATATGAAATCTAGACTAAGGCTACAACAGACTGGTACATTTTTAAGACAGAAATAATGCGGAGCACATGCATTATTACATGATATTATAATGCAGAGGAAAAGTGTGCATTGCATGTTGTTGTATGCTTTGGACACTGCTGCAGTGATGGATGAGCTATAACTGCTAGCAAACATGCCTCCTAGTGAGACCATTGACCATATTCATAGCTTTCAAGCCCTGGTGATTTCTTTTACACTGTATCTCCCTGCACTGTGAAGTTAGTCACCTAACTTAAAAAAGCAGGCAGGCTAACCATGCTAGTGCAGAGTTCAGCTTCAGGAAATTATCAAGTCTTCTCAGCAAGGTAAATTAGTACACATTCATGCAGCTGCAAGAGCTCTGTGCAGCTGCTGTTAGGCTGCTTCTGGTACCTCAACTAGATCATTTAAACTGTCTAAGGTACCAGTATGCTATAATGCTATCTGAAGTATGGATATAGCCTACCTCTATATCAGTAATGATATGTAAAGTTCAGTGCAATAACCATGAAATCTCTGAAGCTCTCTGACTGGAATAAATGTCCTCCTTTAGAAATTTCTTCTAAAATTGCAAACCTCTAGCAAGGCAGTATTCACTAAAATCAACATTAGTGCATAGTTCCCAAAGCCTCTGCTTTATTTAAAATGCAGAATAAAAGGTAGTTGCCTGTGATATCACCACATACTAAGCATTTGTGTGTCTGGTTGTTTTAAGTGGCAATCAATGTAAAAGTAGATGTTTCCAGAGATTTTTCCCCTGCTGTTCTGGCCTGTTCTAATTAAGCATGTTTGATTTTTAGATTTGGGAGATTATCTCTGGTATTAGGCCACTACTTGCAAGGGTTTGCAAATAAAGAGGCTAAGGGTTTTTTTGTCTTTTTTTAAGTGGTATGTTAACTCTCATATTCCAGTATGTAGAGATTTTACCTAAATCCCACAAACACCTCTACTGCACCCAGATAATTCCCATAAGGCCTAAATAGCTTTCTTTTTAGGTAACCTGAAGGTGGACGGATGTATAGCAACATATTTTGCCTGTACAGGTTAAACTGTTCTTGCAATACAAAGAAACTCCAAAGAAATAAACATCACTAAATGTCACCACATGTTACTGTGACAGGGAATTCAATTTGAGAAGGCTGCTTATTTGCCAGTGTAATTAGAAAGCATTTTCTACAGTAGAAAGATGCTTAGCCTTAAGGAGCTAGGGATGCAATTTCTCTGAATGGCTGCCTTATGGTTAGAAATTACCTCGGGAAAAAAAAAGAACACCTGTATTTTAGTGCTCAGTGGTGCAAGTAGAATACAGATTTCCACCCCATGCCTATTTAATACACTTTTTCGGGAAAGCTTGTACTTTGAAAATCTTTTATTATCCTTGTAAGTATTTTGTCAATATGGTAGCTGGCAGGGAAACATGGATTACATTGTCAGTGTTGGTGAAGACAGTGTCTATTATTAACTTCCAGATAATATATTTTTTTATGTGTTTATAATCACTTTCTTTTGTGTGTAATTTGTAAACATGCATGTACTTGTGTGTGTGAAAATGTGTTTGTATGCATTACTTCAATTCTCCCAAAGTTGATATTGGTGTATTCTACAAAGGATATATAATGAGCAAACCATTCAGCCTAAATAGTCTGACTTGCTACAATGATGTACAACAGAAGGGCCCCTGAATTTTTCATCAAAGAAAGGTCCTCAATTTTGAAAAGTTTAATTTCTGGTGGCACAAAACATTTCAGGACATCTTCAAATACTTGAATACCCAAATAATTTGAATACTCAGCCTTCACAACTATTTGTATCAGTTAGCATAAAAGGATTCACTGCTTTATTTAAAAATTGAGGGCAGTCTAATATCTGCCAAAAGCAAATTATTAGTGAGTGGAAACACCTTTGCTGAGTGGACAATGATTTTGCTGGATAGGTTTGTCCATGGAGTTCCTTGAGGTTTAGTCTTACAGGCAGTCTTTTTCTATTAATGACACTGGTGCAAACAGCAGGATCATGCTAATGAAACTTGCAGATGACACAAAGTTGAGAGATAAAATCAGCACAGAAGAGGATTGGAATATTTTAGAAGAAGAAGAGGGCAGAGTGCTGCGAGTGGAAGGTGGATGGCAGAGCTGCAGGTCCACTAGGACAGCCCTTAGGAATAGGAAAGGCATCTCAGCCCTGTGCAATAAAGATCTGAGTATCCTTCTAAAGGAGTGGGGGAACAGCAACAAAATCCATGAAAAAAAACCAACCCCATTTGTCAACTTTCTAGTGGAGCTTGCTCACTTTATGAAAAGACTGTATAATGTTGCTGCTTATGATGGCAGGACACCATTCCTATGCTCCCATCTTCAGGATGTGTTGCTGTTGATAACAAAACTAGAAGTTGCACAGAGTCAAGCACAAATATAAAACGTGCTGTATTAAAACTCCTCATGTGGAGTCCCCTCAGGTGGATTTTAATGTCATGATATAACACTAAGTCTAAGATCTGGTCATGTTTTCTTCTCTGAAGAGATTTTTAATTTCTAATTGAATTCCATTGTTAATTTCTAATTCAACATACCAGTATTTTGAACAAAAATGCAAATGCATATTACCATGTGGAATAGGTTTTGAGTGTGGAAAATTACTCCTTTATCAACTCATCACAATACTGCTTGGGTATGGATTAAGTTTCTCCAAGAGATCAATAAAATTCAAAATATTTGTGGTACTGAGGATTATAGCACAATAGGAAATGTTTTTCCTTAGACAGAGATCACGATTCAAAGCTAGATTAGAGCCATCTTTTTTTGGGGCGTGGGGAAAGAGGAGAAACATACATTTTAATATGGTTGGATTTAGGCTGAAGTTGACAAGCCAAAACAAGTAGAATTAAGAAAATATTGTGACATAAATGAAACCATTACCATAAAAAAAAAAAAAACAAACCCAAAAAACTGAGCTTTCTGGATAGCTGTTTGTGTCTTATTGAAGGCAAAAGCTGTGAATACTGCTTCAGTTCTTGAAATAACTGCTGCTTCACTTCTCTCCTGTGACCCGTCTGTCACTTGGCATGAGTAATTAATACTTCTTACTAGCTGTGCATTTTTTCTAATCAAAGGGCAATGAGTGGATAAAGGGTCAGCAAATGACAGAGGATCTTACTAGTGACAGTTAGAGAAACCCAAGGAAATGCCAGAGATTACAGTAACATTTATGATCATTAAGTACTATCTTCTTGCACATCCTTTGCTGCGTTCATTTATTCAGTGATACCACTGATACAATCTTTAAAGCATAATGTTGCAATAGAGATAAATATCCTTGAGATTATTTTTTAAACAGATATGAACTAAAGATTCCAGAAATTTGAGAACTTCTTGAAAATTCATTTGAAAATTGAAAACTGAGTAAAAAGTCAACCATCTCAACATGCAAGTTGAGTGTTGTCCAGTATTCTTTGAGAGTGAGATAATGAATAAACAATTTATAATAAGCACTACACACTGCTGTGACAGAAATGATCATTATTCTAATCTACAACCTTGTTGAGATGTTTTCTTTTCTTAAATATTTACACTATTTTATTTGACTTGGTAAGATAGATTGTTTCAAGTTTAAGTTGGTTTAAGTTGAAAATGTTCATTCCTGGTAGCTGAAACCTGATATTTTCAGCTTATAGGAAACCATGAAACCACCATTACTATAGCTGTGGATGATGTTATTTTTACTGAATACTTTACAGCTTTGTAGGTCTACCCCAAATATTTCAAAAGTGATTTAGCCGAACTGATAGTTCAGATTTGTGTCTGAACACAACATGTTTCAACAACTGATTCTAAAACACCTCCAAAGATTTTGCTTTAGGATAGCAAGTAAAACATTCATTTTTAACAATATTTTAATGTAGGCTAGTTACAGTCACCATATATACCACTTGCACAGATACCTCCAACACATATGTGCATGTATACAGAAAATAGCTGGCCTCACTTTTTTTTCTTTTTTTCCCCCTGCTATTGGATTTTATATTGCTATCCAGTGCTACTTTGGAGTTTAATAAAATGGTCTGAACTAATTTTAATTGTCATCACATTGTTTTCTAAAGCTTGAATTGAGTATTATGAAGTGAATTTATTGTTTTAACTATGCAACTTATTGTTTTAACTATGCAATATGCACAATATGCACATTTATCAGCTTAATGAGAGACATTGGCTTAATATACTAACACTGACAGTGCTGAAAGAATGTTAAATAAACAAAATGCCTGAGCAGAGTGAAAGGCCCTGCTCACTTACATAGATATCTTCAAAATGATATATCCACTCAGTGGAGAGAGATTAACATAATTGCTTCAAACAATGTGAGCTTTTATAAAGTGCTTTTCTTCTTATAGAGGTGACGTGAAGCCTTGAAGAGGGTTTCCACAGAGATATGAAGCTTATTCTTATGAAAGGAGTTGCTCAGACTTCAAACATTTTTCACATTAATGGGAAAAAAAATTAATTTCAGAAATGATAATGTTGCTCCAAAGGCAAAATTCAAGACTGGAATATGTACATCAGACAAAAATCAGGAGAAACAAGGTGTTCACCTCATCAGCCTGCATAAATGTCTCTGTTATGAGTATATCTTCAGTTGAAATACAACATCTGTTAGCAGAGCTTACTGTAGACTTTACAGTATTACAGATATTCCTCCAGGTGACATATAAGATAATTTCCAAGCTCTCTAGGGAAAAAAAAAAATCAAATATTATTTGAGTCTTGAGTAGGCTAGGTGCTGCTGGCTTTACTTAGTAACTAAGGTAAGCTCCTCCAGTTGTAGGAAATATTATACAGTTTCCCAGATAAAACTATGTTGATGAGTTTAAACTGTCTCCAGCCTACTTAGAAGTAATAGGTGAAGGAGACAATGGCCAAAACTCTGAGTTTTGTCTCGTGCTCCTCACTGCTAAAAGTGTAAGGACTGGTTCCTGCCACAGCTTGTCTTCTCCTGGCCTGCTGCCCCTCAGACCCAGTGAAAGCCTGTGCTGAAGAACTAGGACCCACCACTGCTGAAGGCCAGCTAAGAAATCTGTTTCTTGGCATTCAAAAAATAACAATCATTTAAACATCTGGCCACTGTTCTCCATTCCTGTAAGGGAGCAGTGAAGGCCAGCTGCTCCCTGAGAGATGGGAAGCCAAGACCTGGTGGTGACCCAGCACAGACTGTGCTCTCATTCAACCTTTGGGCAAACTTTCTGCAGAAACGTGTTGAAAGCATATATCTGTCTGTCCCTGCCCAGCTTCTCTTTTATTTCTGGTTGAGTTCAAGGTAGTTTTGGTAGTCACCTTCAGCTGTGCCCTACAGAGCTCTGTCTCTGGTCAACATGGGTGATTCTCATGTTCTGTAGACCTTGTCTATCTGGTACAAAATGTTTAAAGCAATATAAAGTCTGTTTCCATGTTTCACTTATGATTTTTTCCTGTAACAGTTTTGAGTATTTACCTCACATGGAACAATGAGGATTGAGGAAATTATAGTTAACTTTCAAGGCAACTATAGTCAGGTTTCAAGACAATTTGAAAACATTTTAGTTAGAAATAAATACTCAAAACTTATAGGTTACTTTATGAAAGAAAAAAAAACAACTTAATTTGGGAGATGATTCTGACCTAGAACAGTTTTTTTGTTGGGCTTTTGTTCATGGTTGGTTTTTTTGTTTTTTTTTTTTTTTTTTTTTAGAGGAGAGTACTTTGTATTTTTATATAATGAAAAAATTGACTTGGAGTGAAAGAAATTTGAGATCTGAAGTGGGAAACGTTCTGTCCCAGTTCATGCTGAAATTCAATAAGAGGTTTTGGTGCCAAACTTCTGAATCTGTCAGGCTTAGAAGCATGGGCATAATGCTGTTTTTCCCAATTAGGTCTACAAACACATGGCATTTCTAAAACACCATATGTATGTTGGAGACAATAATGTGATATAATCATTACTATTACTTTAAAAATGAGGACAGTTAGAGTAATGGAAAATCAGTTTTAGAGAAGGACAGAACTAAGACAACTTGATTCCCATTGATGTCTTCCATCTCTAACATCAGAGGTGCTCAATTTTTTGATGATGTATTCCACTCTGTCTTACTTCCTGAGGACAGACTGGATGACATTTTCTGTTATCCCACCCCATGGCATTGTCTTTTCTGAGGACCCTGCAAGCGTTTGGTGCTATGCTGTCGCATAACATCACATCACACTTCACCTTTGTATGGTTGTACCCTAGCAGGAGTGGAAGCATTGGCACTGTATGGGATACAGAGGAACACAGAAGAATGGGAAAGTTGCAGCTTGCACATTCCCCCATACAACTGGAACTGCACCCATCAAGCGAGACGGGCACGTCTGCATTATACTTATGTAAAGGACATATCTGTGATCACAAAACAAGACAGATCAGAGCTCACAAAACAATAAGACTGATGTGACACCCCTGATGTCTACCTTTGCTTCAAAAGCAATAATATATTTGGTCTACCAACTACAGCAAAATTCACCACCTCTCTCCTCCACCCACCCACCCACAGGACTTAACACCAGTAGGTGAATTGTTTTGTAGCATCAGATGCTGTGGATAAATAAGCTGAACCATACTGGGCACTTCAAAGGAAATAAAAGGGACATTTGGAGTAGACAATATGGGTGTTTAGGTAAGAATATATCTTATAACATGAGAGAAAAAGATGGAATGATGGTAAAATGAAATGTGATTAGCACTTGTCCAAAACGAGATTTTGCTTTAATGAAGAAGCTCCAATATTTCAAAATCTTTGTTCCAAATGATCCAATAGGTTTTTTTTATAGATTTTTGGTGGATTTTTTTCTGGTTTAAATATGCATTATGTAAAAAAAAAAGGAATAAACCTGAAAATCTTGATACCATTTTTAATTATTGAAGTCAAACAAATGCTTGATGAAGTAAAAACAGATACATTTTGAATTTCCCTGTTGAACATTTGTTGCTATTTCTAAAAAGCATGTTTTGGTTTTGACAAAGTTTCTTTTATAATTGACACCTGCATTGCTGAAAAAATGATCAGTATGCCCTACTAGAGGATTTTGAGTTGCAAGGAATAGTATTATAGAAAGTAAAAAGTACTAAAAAAGAAGCAAAGGGAAAAGTTGGGACTTGATACAGGATGAATATGAGATGTGAGAAAGAAAAAATTATGTGGGAGCTAGATTTATTGGTACAGCCAGAGAGTGCTTGTTCAGTTTGAAACTGAAGAGACTGACGTGTTCAGCTGGCCATTATGTTGCTGAAAACTGAAATTGTATAGCTCAAATACTCCTTTCAGATACAAATGCAAGACTTCGATAACTGTGTGTGAAATATGTATTTCTTTCTGTACTTATTTACATATATAAATATAGACTCATGTATGCCTTTGTGTGATATATATATATTAAATCTGATTCAACAAGGGTTGTGAAGAATGTTTGTGATGGATGAAGCTAACAACTGTGGTTACTCTGTATATATTTTTAAAAACTATCCATGATAGAATGGTGGACTCGGGAAAGCCAAAGTCATTGTTTTGTTCTGGAGAAAGAGTATGTAGATTCAAGTGTTGTGATATACTACAAATTGCAAAAATAATGATATTCATAGTACACTGAATATTTAAATAATTTTTCACTTTGTTGTAAAACTGAAAGTTCATCTTTACATTAAAAACACAGATAAATTATATGAATTGGCTTGACTGAAAACATTGCCACAGTGTAGATGGTTGCTTGAAACCATGTCAACTCGTTATGCAGGGCCACATGCCAAGTGATGATGACTGCATTCTGGCTACGTCCTCTCCTGTTGCCCTTTGCCAGAGCTAGTGAGGGACTGAGCAGCTGTCTAGACTGACTCTACAGTGGCTAAGAGTCTTCCCAAGCCAGATGCCTTTTTAGCTAGTAGGGTTTCATGTTTCCTTCTCTTTTTGTGTTTTGGAGCAAACCAAGATGCCAGACTGGTTCTGAGATTGTAACTCAATTGTTTTAGCCTTTCTTCACATATTGTAACAACCAACTTCTATATATTATTACCCTGTTGCTTGTCCGTCTTTCCTTCCTCAACCTTACTGAAAGACTGTCATCAGTTTGCATGCCAAGGAAGACAAGCACAAGTGGGATAAGAAGGATAAAAATCAAGTCTGAAATGCCCAAACCCCTGTTGCTAGTAGTTTCAAGCAGAAGACCAAAGTTATGGAAAGATGGCTGAAAAACTGAGGGATGAAAAGACTGCAAATTGAACACCTGGGCTGTGTTTCAAGACATGAGCTGTTGAGCCATTTCTTCTAAAAAAGAAGCTCTGTCATGTTAAGACTATTTTTTTCTTCTTCTTCTTTTTTTTTTTTTATAGAGATATTATTCAATGATAAGGAGGTTTAGGAGAATTTATAGAGACAGCTGTACTGCTGTAAGGAGTGGAGGTAGAGTCTAGGTCTGGAAATCAATACAGATTTCCAATTCATTTAAGTAGAAGAGGCAGGCTGGAGAGGGACTTGATATTATCAAATTGTCAAACTATTCCACATGTTCTAGTTGTGTTCATGAACACTCTGTATTAGAAACAAACATCATTAAAGTGTCTAAGGAAAGCTGTGCACTACAGCTTTGTAGTGAACAAATATGTTAAATGGGGTTGTATCGACTTGTTCTTATATGTCAGTAATTTGACTTTTTCCATGTATGGTAAAAGGAAATGCATAGGAACAGCAATATGACAGTTGCTTTAAAAAGAAAGAGAGTAGAATTATACTATACTCTAAGTTTCCAGAATAACATATGACAGTGTCTTCATGTGATTCAATTAACTTGTGCTCTTGACTTCAATAAATTATTTGCTCCACCTGCATTTCAATACCAAAAAAAGTTTAGCTATTGATTTTGTTTATTCTTTCACCCCTTGCAGTAAGTTGCCTTATGTACAGTGAAAAGTGCTGACAGTTCCAAAAGAAAATCACCAATTGGCAGACATAGGATTTCACAGATATCTGGTTAGGTTGTTTCTATTATGGCATGTTTACAGAGTTGTGCCAATAAATTAATAACAAACGGAGCTCAAAAACCCTACAGGATACTCTTTGCTTCACTGTAGCTATTAGAATATTTTATTACTACTTTACCCCTTTGATACACTGACTTACTTGGCACAACATTTTAGTCAAATTGCTTCATTTATATCCAAAACCTTAAACCCACAAGTTGAAACACAAAACAAGAATGTCAAATGATTCCTCTTTTACATCAGTATCACTGCATTCTGAGAATCATTCAGTTAAAAATAATTGGGGGACATGAATGCTCTTTGAACTAAAGATGCATAGAATGCTAGGATTTGTTTCTTTTTAACATATTTGCAGCTAGTTCTAGATATTGACAGAGAAACTGTCAGCATGTCTATTCAGTAGCTAAATATTTCTACTACCCAAAGCAGTCTGATGTTTAGCACTGAAGCAAAATATTTTTTCATGAATCAGTGAGAAAAACTGCTTCTGAATGCCAAGTTATTAAAAAATTACAATTAATAATAAGATGCATATTCCTTAATTTAAGAGACATAATATTACAATACATACATTGACAAATTAATCTTCATATTCATGTCTACAAGAAAGCAAATTAACAAAAAAGGCTAAACTGTAATCCCATAGGTGATTTATTGGAAAATTGAAACACTTGGTCTTGACTCCTGTGTGTCTTGTAACATCTCAACATTGAAATTAACAACAAAAGCCCATATGTTGTCCAGCTAGCAGAATTGACTTAATGTCTATCTTTCCTTCTCACATAATTAAGATAATTGCACCTACTTTTTCAGAGTTATTGCCTGTAATTACTGCATAATCCCAATTAAGTGTCATTGCTTAAATAGAGGGAATTGATAAAATACTTAACTTTTCAGGAAACTTCTCCAATATACATGAAGGGATACATTGGTAATCTCTTTTCTCTATGTATCCATCACATTCAGCACAGGCAGACAGTTTAAACTTCTGGACATAAAGAAAGCCCAGAATAGCAGCCAACATAGTTTTCAGAAGAGCTGTGACAGTATTCAGTGGTAATTGCCTTTAGGCTATGTTAAGATACATTCCTTACTAAGTATGAAAAAAATACTATCAAAAAAGTATTGATACTGGTGTATTGAGAGCTGGCTGTTATCTTTTGTCTCCAAATGAACCAGAAGAGAGTATGAGCTTTGCTATAGACTATTTGGCAAGCCTTAACTTTCTCCACAATTTCCTCAGTTAAAGTGCATCCTACTTGGCTGATTTATAGTATACCTTCTCTGCTGATTGATCCCCTTGCAGGTTCATGGAAAACTTCAAGTAACTGAACGGTGTTTGCAGCTGTGTTGATCAATACTTGATCAATTCTTCTCCCTGGCATTTAGTTAAAAGCAACCCATAGATGACTGACTGGCACAGAAGTCCACAGGGCTCACTCTCCTTGCAGTACCTCGGAGAGAGTCTTCCTCAGGGTACAGGGGTATAGCTGGAGAAGTAAGGGAAAGCGTATTATGGAGTTACGACCCTCAAATTATAGGGCTGGTTCCAAAGAATGAGATGCAGAACACATAGAGAAGAGACCATGCACCCAGGTCTGAAAATTTGATCAAAAAAAATCCTTGCCAGCATTTGCTGACCCCTGGAAGCAGTTTCTAAGTTCCCTAAGGAGGGCTGAATCACCCTACTCACTGCTAATATGCAGCAGAAGTACCCTGGCACTATTTGTAGGGCCTCTCGAAATGGTCAGGTCCCCTCACCTGTGCAGGTGCACTTGCTTCCTTTTAAAAAATGAGGCCGAGGGATGAGATGCCAGCATATTTTTTATAAAAAATGATGGAAGCTTTGACAGGGAAGTGAGAGATCAGTTTCCTCTGCAGTCTGAAGGGTTTCATACACCCCTCCTGAGTGAATACGTAAATTGTTAATTAAGATAACAGGTAGTCTCAAGTGCAAGAGACAGGAGAAGGTCTCTCCTGTTGAAGTTGTGGAGCTGTCCTCTTGGTTAAATCTAGAAATAGTCCTACAGAAGAGAAAATACTTGAGAAATTCTAGAAACAGAGGCCAGATGCCTCCTGGGTAGTTTCACAGCTTCAGGCAAAAGGATAACAATACATATAGTGCTCCAGCCCTCCGGGGTGGGAAGCAGGGATTTGAACTCATTGACATGAACCAGGAACTGGCTCCGGGCTCCATTTCCCATACAAGTGTTGTGGCCATGAGGTTTTTCTGCACAGGGCAAGTGGTTGTACCACAGTTAGCCTCCTTGTATAATCTTGCATTGATAGGAAACAGTGGGCTCAGGTTAGTTCTCCAAAAGGAATGTTTTAATCATCTGCTCTGAAGAAAGGATCACTAGCTTTCCATAATAAATAGCTTAGAGGTCCTTCTGGATCTCTAACTTAGGTGCCTAAGCTGAAGGGAGTTAGAAATTCAGACTCAAGTCTAACATTATGCAGACCAGTGCTTAATACTGGGTTTTTTTGCTTATTCTTCCGAAGCCCCTAGTCAAGGAACCATTTTAAACTTTGTATTCCAGTCCAAGGATCTGGCAGACAAAGTGCTGGCAGAGGAGCACTAACTTATAGGCCCCCATGTCTTTTATTGCATATTGTCTCCACTCTGCTGGAATCTTTTAGAGGCAATCCATTAACTATGACGTATTAATATCACACCTTTCTGGTAAGACTTTTATGTGTTAATTCACAATAAGGTTATGATGTACTGTTTTTGTAATTTTAAAGACAGATTAAACTCTTTGCCCTTAGTTAATTACTTTTATTTTTTTTTAATTAATTTATTTAATTAATTTAATTAATCTGAAAAGGATTGACAACTTGCTTTTCATACAGGTATTTTCTTGAAAAGAAAATATGTTCCAGTATTTAAAGGGTGGCTACAAAGAAGATGGAGACTCCCTTTTTATAAGGAGTCACATGGAAAAGATGGGGTGTAATAGGTGCAAGTTACTCCTGGGGAGATTCCGACTGGACACAAGAGGAAAATTTTTCACAATGAGAACAATTAGCCATTGGAATAATCTCCCCAGGAAACTGGTGGATTCCCCAATGTTGGACACTTTTAAGATTCAGCTGGACGGGGTGCTGGGCCGTCTTGTCTAGACAGTGCTTTTGCCCAGAAAGGTTGGACCAGATGATCCTTGATGTCCCTTCCAACCTGGTATTCTATGATTTTGTGATGTTTTTTCTATCCTTAGTGGTGTGGAACTGATCTGATGAAGAAAGATCAGTCCTGTATAAAACCAAGACTGTTTAACAATCCTTAAGATACACAACAAGAACAACACCATCTAAATCAAGCTATAGGTGATTGAGCACATGTTAAATGTCCATTCCTAATTCTTGAATTTTATAGTTTAGATATTAATAGCGGCAACTATCTTCATTACTGTTTTAGCGTCTTACCCACAGAAAAGCTTACTAGTCCTGCAAAAAAGTTCTAGTAGTAAAGTTTTTGCACAGTTTCTCTCCCTTGCCCCCCACTGTCTAGTGTAGAGGGAAGGCAGTTGTGATGGTCATTCTGGGCAGAGAAGCTCTTTCAAATAAGAAGCCCTACACAACGTTGAAAGTTCTTAAATAAAACTGTCTCTTGAAACAGTGCAAAAGTTGAAGTACAGTTAAAAAAATGAGCTATTTTCAAATGAATAACTTACTCCTAATATAAATTTTATACCTTTGAAATATTGTGCAACAACTCTCTTTGATAAACTTCCTCTTTTGTTGCCTATATAGAACATAACTAACTACTGAATTAAGAATTTATGACAGATAAAGCACAGGGTTTACAAATAAAAGCACCCTACTGCAGTTCATGGGGAAAAGGTCAGAATGGAGATTTGGGAGTTGGGAAGTTCTTCAGGCTTTCAGCTGGCATTTTATATCAGACAGTTCAAGAGTAAGAGCAAGAATCCTTGATAAAGAATATCACAGTTTTGCAAGTGTCAGCAGCCTTATCTGGGATCATATTCTCATTGACTTAGATGTATTTAATCAAAGATAAGGTGTTTCCTTAAATAAGATGACCAACTTGTAAAGTGTTTGTGGACCTAACTAGGACTATTTGCCTATACAAAAGTACATTTCATTCACACCCTTAGTAGAATATTGATACTGAATACCTCATTATCATACTAATTTTAAGCCATTATCAATATAGCTGATTAATTTAACCTGTGGGTTCCATCTTATACTGGTTACATGTTACGATCCTCATAATTTGAGCTCTTTTGACACAGCATGAGGTGAAAACATTTCTTTTTTCTCCTTCTTAGTTGTGCTAAACTCAAAATCTTGTCATGGACACAAAGGAATACACATAGTTGGATCTAAAAATATATTGTTAGCCTATTTCATAATTGAACAGCCTAATCAAGGGTCATTGTAAATATAGTTCAAATTATCTAATTAACATGGAAAAGACTCATCAGTGATAGTTAAAACTGTTTTTATTAGGTGTAGGTGGCAGGATGTTGTCAGTGGTGGGGCTGCAGAGGTGGCATCTGTGAGGAGGCTGCTTTGCACCAGTCACAGCCAGTTCCATTTGGTTCCAAAGGAACCACTGCAGGGCAAAGCAGAGCCCTTCAGCCACCGGTGCAATACCTCTGGGAAAACATATTTAAGAAAGAGCAAAAATAGCAGTGGGTGAAGAGAGAGGATTGAGGGGGGGGAAAATCAAACAAAAAAGCTCCACACCACCACCACAATAAAAACAATCCAACGATGTGAGAAACAGCCCTGCAGACACCAAGTCCAGAGAACAGGGAGGGGGAGGATGTGCTCCAGGTGCCAGAGGAGAAATTTTCCTACAGCTCCTGGAGAAGACCATGGTGAAGTAGATTGTCCCCCTGCAGCCCATGCAGGACCCCATGCCCGGGTAGGTGGATATTCCCTGAAAGAAATTGCAGCTCATGGAGAATTCACAGTGGAGTTGGTTTATCCTGAAAGACTGCAGCCCATGGAGAAGACCCACCCTGGAGCAGGGGGAAATTCTCAGGAGGAAGGAGCAGCAGAGAGGAGCTGTTATGGACTTATCACAACCTTCATTCCCTATCCCCCTGAGCCTCTCGGTGGGGAGGAGGTGGAGGAGTTGGAAGTGAAGGAGTGAAGTTGAGCCAGGGAAGAAGGAATGAGAGGTGAATGTGGTTTAGGCTTTTTTAAATTTTTAGCTGTTATTTTTTAAGCTCAAAATTATGTGGAAAGGCCATTTTCAAACCCATTCAATGACTGTCATCACTATAGGAAGCTGCTTTATAAGCAGAACAGCAGCAAAAGTGTTTTGCCGTTCTTCATTACAGAATTCAGTATGTTGACACCATTTTATCGTCTTATCAGAGACTAATGTGTTTTTCATTCTGCATTTGTCAGATCAATGATTAGATTAGAAAGAGTGGGATCCTATAGCTCTGCACATCTTGTGGTGTTGTCTCACAGACCAATTTGTATTCTGTTCATTTCTTGTGCTCAGATCACAAGTTAGAAGACATGATGTTGATTGACAGATGGTAGACAACATAGCTCACTGGAAGTCATGTTCAGCATCAACAGTTAGGGGTCAAACTTTGCTAGAACCTAACGTTAAAAAAGTTAAACAGTTTCAGTGTAGGCAGGTCCTTGGCAGCCCCTTCTGACTGTTGTTAATTTACATGCAAACATCTTAAACACACAAACAGGACCAATTTTCAAGGTCATTATTAAATCGTTTGGTAAACTTCCCACTCACATGTCTTCTCCTTTCCTAACCTCCAACTTCAGTGAAGTCCTGGAAAGAGAGATAACATTTAAAACTGCTAAATGCTCTAGAAATAACCAACGTTGAGACAAATAAATACATCAGATATGCTTAATAACTTAATATTTCTTCAGAGTTAGTCCCTTTAAGATTTTTTTTTTTTAAAGAGATTTGGCATTTTAAAACCTTCTATAACTCAGCAGACCATTTTAAGTGTTCCCTGAATGTTCATAAATTAATATGTTCTGGTCTTTTATCACCTCTGTCTCACTTTCAAAGACTACGTATAAAATTACCTATGTGTATGTTATACAGAAACTAATTTTCCATTGCATTTACTTGGTAAATAAAGAATAGTATACCAACACTTTTGATCCAGTTTTATACACTGCCTATATAATTTTTCTGCCCTTTTTGTTCAGCCTTTTTTTCTTACTTGTGTAGTGATATTTTAAACCAGAAATTCAACCATTTAATAATCGTAAAGATGCTGGGAAGATAAATTGTCCCACTGCAGATTTATCTTAAATATTACTTGTTATCATTGCTTAAATTATGCATAGAAAGGCTGACAGTCATCTAAAGATAGCCAGCCGTTTTTCTGTTTCACTCCAATATTAAGATAGACAGCAAGATTTGTCTTTGAAGGTGTTTATCTTTTAGGACTGATTAGTCAGGAATGCAGGTAATTTTAGATGCATAATTTTATGGGGGATAGAACACCTAAAGATTCTTTCAGTGCACTTTTTCATACTATGTCCTGCATCTTTCCTAAACTCTGCTGTTTCTCACAGTTGAAAAACAAGTCCATTTTTTGAAAGCAGTCTGGTTGGAGATGACCTTACTGCACAAAACTGTAGAAACAGTAAATTTCTCCTCAAATATGCACAGTGCAATTCAAACAGATGTATTAAGTGTTGAAATAGTCAAAAGTGAATCATGAAAATAAAATAAAACCTACAAAAAATATGCAAATGTGCTCAGACTCTAGTTTGTACAGCTAAACTCTTAACATGTACTCTCAGATGACATAAAAAACAGCAGTTGTACAATAATACAGAAAGTATTAGAAAGGTTGGATTGATTTTTATAGGGCATACTAAAATCCTAATTCAATAAGGGCAATCCAGCATTTTAAATATCCCATCCCATCCCTATCCTTTAGCTTCAATTTGAATTTGCAGAACATCCCCCCCCTCCCAAACCCTAAGGAGTAATTTTTCATTTGCTGTAATTACTCTGTGTGATGTATAAGTTATTCATCCAATAAATTAAATTTACAAATAAAATATTAATGTTTAAGGAAGTCTTATGAAAGAGACTTGTGTGTTTTGAATATGGAAAATAAAAAACTCCTGCTGCTTTTGTTAAAACAAAATCTGTACCTCTTAGAAAATGGAGGGTGGAGTAGATTACAGAAAAAAATGCTTTTTTCTTCCTCAGGCTCTTGTGGAAGGAAATGCTTGTTTGCTTTTGTATTCAATCCCTGCTAATTAATTTCAGCCATCAGTCTAGTTGCTGTCCTAGAATGTGCAATCACTTAAAGTCAACATAATTATCATCCCCTGAAATCTGACATTTCTTCATGATACTGTACCTGTACAATACACTTTTTTAAGCTTTTCAATCTGAAGAAAGTCTTATCATTCCTGGTTGTAAAATATCTATCCAGAGTTTTGGCCACGCTCAATATTTCACAATAACCTAGTATAAAAATATAAAAAAATAAACTTAACATGTTGAAAGAGAAGTAAATTAACAGATTGGTGATTAGTAAAGCCTGGAAGTCTCTTTTGCTATTAATTCTCTTAAAGGCAGTAAGATACATTAGAGAACATATATTAAGGAAGCTAAAGGTACAGCTACATTGAACAAGTCACAGTGTTTTATAGATACTGTCTGTTTTAAATTTTAAAATATTTTTATTATTTTAAAATTTCATTCTCCAAGGAAAGTAGATGGAAGGGGCATAAGATAAGGAAGATAAAAGTGGCTTTATTGTGGTAAGGATTAAGAGGGGTTAATTATAAATCTCCCCAACTGACTTTGCTAATTTCATTGTTTATTTAAATATAATTTTTTTTTAAACAAGGTTGCATGAGATTTCATCCCATGTACACATAAGATAATCTATCAAGCATGATAGGGGACCATTTCCTTTTCACTTGGATATTAATGTTCAGAAGAACATAGCTTCTACTTTGGATGTTTTTTTTTTCCCTAAATGTAAGTGGAAAGAGATGACTAAACTTCACTATTCCTTCATCCAGAGAAAGATTATTGCCTTGATGAGGGAAAAACAAAATGAACAATTTAAAGGGTATTCAGTTTGTCAAAGAAAATAGAAATTATCTGCTGCCTTTGTGAAATGAGAGTGCTCACTTAAGTTGTTCATTAAAAAAGAGAAAAAATGAGGGGGAAAGAAAGTCTTGTTTTCATTCAGCTATTAAGAAGACATCCCTAGCAAGCAATGAGTATTATTTGATCAAACTTGACAAGACTGCTTGAGAGAAATCCTGTCCACAGTTCCTGTGCAAAGAAAACTACATTTGTACTTCTACACCTTTCATTCAAGGTTTTTTCCAAGCAGTTTCCAGTCAGTGTCAGTGAATTAAACGTTTCAGAAATGTTGTGAGATATTGAAAGTTTTGTATACCCGTTTTGTGACTTGAGGTATAAAAGTTTAAAGCCTTAATCCATAAAAGGACTTCAATGTCTGGTGTAACAGTTAAATGGAATTTTAGGGAGCCCAAATCCAAAACATAGGTCCTCAACTCTTTCTTCATCTACAGTCTAACCCTGGTGATGCTTAAACTGTATTACCATCTCAAATTAATTTCTTGGAGAGAAGGAAGATATTACAGCTAAATTAATGAGTGTTAAGATGGTTTAATAAATAACTGGAATAAAAATACTGAGCAATTGGAGCAGGGATTGGAAACCAGGTTTCCTTCCTCTCAGAGGAGTACATAGTGAAACATATATAGTGAAACCGTGTCACTCTCTTTTTCTCAAATTTTTCAGTCTAATGAATTTGTAGTTCTCCTTTGCAAAGTGTACATCTTCAAAAATAGAATTAGGCAGTGATGTCCTACTGCCATGTGATCAAATCATTCTTCAGGGGTATAAGAGAGAACAGAACCAGATTCCAACATCCTGAGTGGACTGTTCTGAGTTGTGGACTGACATCTCTTCCTAAAACATATTTTAAAGATGGAATACAAAGACAAGGGATTCAGAAAAGAAAAGAAAAAACAGAAAGGAAAAAGGAAAATCAGATGGGAAAGGGGATGGGGCAGGGGAGGGGCATGGAAGACTGGGCAGAGGTGCCCATATAGCATATGTTAATAAATTAAGAACTATATTACATTTAAATGACTATACTGCTTCCAATTCTTCAAAAAGACTGGTTATCTCTGTAAAGTATGGCTTTGCACAGTACTGACAACCCGATCATAGTACCTGTAAAAGTATTATTAAAAATAAGAAGACACCAGTTTGTGTCCAGACCAATGTTTTTTGGATGCATTTTTTGTATGTCTATAATACTAGTAAAGAGAACTAGTAAAGATAACTCCAAATGAAATATGTCACAACTTCCTCAATGAGATGAAAGCAAAACCAAGTCAAGAAATATATTCTGAAAAGATCTGGCATGAAAGCAACATCGTACTGCAGCTATGGCATAACTTTTCTTTGACCCAGCATAAATGGGTAAAAATGACCATTATTTCTTCAATAAAATTCTGGAAAGGAAATCTTTTATTTCACAAATAAAAAGAAAATTCTAGTTTTGCATTGGCTGTCCTCTGGCCATCTTCCAAGTATTTACACTCTTTCCCATAAAACTGATGACTCAGTCTGGCTTCAGTGCTTCTGATTCTTTTAATAAAATCCAGGCTGGAATTTACAAAGGAATCACAAGTCATGAATTAAGAATAATGATGTGCATCTTAGCTCCTTCTGAACTTCTGTTCAGCTTCCACTGAACAAATGATCATGCTTTCTTAGAATAGCTTTGAAAGAATGAGGTGTTCATGTGTTTTAACAGAATAAATGAACACATGAAGTACATTTCCTTCTATATATAGTTAACATGTCATACACAGTTAAACGTATTTAATCAAACTTGTCCATTTGCTCTTGCAAGGTCAACATCTCTTCTAAAGTTAGTAAGAAATTGAATAAATTTGCTGTGGAATTTGCATTTTTTCTTTCCTTATTCTATTCCAGATTGTATTTCTTCATCATTATGGTTTGGTTTCTGATTTTCCACTGTACTGTAAACTTATTTACAGTTGATTTTTTTCTTTGTCCAGTGAAAATAAAGATTTCTATACAGTGCTTGTAGAGAGTTATTTGCACTATAAAGGAATGACTCTGTCCTGGTTTCGGTTGGGATAGAGTTAATTTTCTTCCTAGTAGCAGGCATAGTGCTGTGTTTTGGATTTAGTAGGAGAAGAATGTTGATAGCGCGTTGATGTTTTTAGTTGTTGCTAAGTACTGCTTATGCTAGTCAAGGACTTTTCAGCTTCCCATACTCTGCCGGGGGCACAAGAAACTGGGAGGGGGCACAGCCAGGACAGCTGACCCAAACTGCCCAAAGGGCTATTCCATACCATATGACATCATACTCAGTATATAAACTGGGGGGGTTGGCCGGGGAGCAGCAATCGCTGCTCAGGAACTGTCTGGGTATCGGTGGGCGGGTGGTGAGCAATTGCATTGTACATCACTTGCTTTGTATATTATTATTGTTATTATCATTATTATATTGTTATTATTATCATTACTATTTTACTTTATTTCAATTATTAAACTGTTCTTATCTCAACCCAGGCGTGTTTCTCACTCTCACTCCTCCGATTCTCTCCCCCATCCCATCGGGGTAGGGGGAGTGAGCGAGCGGCTGCGTGGTGCTTAGTTGCTGGCTGGGGCTAAACCACGACAGACTCCCACAATAGTTTATAGTGTCTGGATGAATAATATCTTCTGCTCCTTGTTTTGCATGTTCACTATTATCTTGCACATCAGGTTTTTAAGAGGATATAATGCTACTTTTAAGAACATAAGATTTACACCGGTCATTATGGGTATAAATAACACCAAGTATTATAAATTGTGTAAAGAACAAAACAAATCCATTATTGATGTGTTTTTTGCTCCTTTCACTCTTGCTTTGGCTCCCTCTCTCCACATCTGCTTTTTTCACGAGTACTATCCTTTCCAGTTCCTTCTGACTATATCTTATTTCCCCTGTTTGCCTATGGAAAAGCAGTCATCTTGATGAGACGCACACAACTGGTGAGTATATAGCACAAGAAAATGCTGCTTGTTGTTAGCATTGTTTACGCATCAGGTTGACATTAAATTCTTTGCATAAATCAATGAATTTTCTTAAAAATAAGAGTACTGGATGAGAAACATACCTACTCTGGACTATGCAAACTTTATAAAATTTGTCTGATTCCTTTCTCTCTGAACTCTCCTCATCCTTTTTCTGTCTCACATGTGATGAAACCTATTATGTGCTCCATACCTCTAAGATCTTCTAAGCATCTAATAATAAGTAATCATGAATAGTAAAAATATCTAGTTCATGCAAGTACCTATTCTATGGGAGTTGATGGGGTTTATTTGCTTTAATTTCCTACAGCATTATGTAGAACAAATATTAAATAATGTCTTATATTACAAACAAATATTTTCTGTTTTAATTTTGTTATGTTGTAGAATTCAGATATATTTCTTAGATGTTTTTGTTTGATAGTTTTCCATTTTTTTAGTTTAATATCCAAAATCCAAGATCCAAGTACTAAGAACTGTATAATAAAAGCTTAGGATTATTGGTTTTGATCTGGATCTCCAAAACCTACCTGGAGCAGACAGTAGATGCTCAGAATTTATTTGAGTTCATGAAAAATTGTGGATGATAAATTTGCCTGATCTCTGAATAGGAAGCATAATGGTTTCATTCTCTTGGGAATGTTCTACAGACATTGGTTGTATTGTTAAAAAAATACAGTAGCTGTTGACTTCAGAAATAATGACCATTTATCTTAAAGAATGTTTGGTGCTTGTAACAGTGCTCAGATTGCATTGCCTTTGCATTCTGAAAGTCTGTGACAGCACACTTTAAAAAAATTCCTGTGTGCTGCTGGGCATTTCTTGAGCTGACTATGCTATCACTTCAGTCTCACTGATTAATAGATAATATGCATGGGTCACTGACCTGATGTATCCATAAGTTTAAAAAAAAAAAAAAAAAAAAAAAAAAGATGTATACTGATTGTACTAGAGTCTGACTAATTTTCTTCAGCACTTATTAAGCTCCTGTATTACAAGTATCTGGTTATCTGCTGAGAACAATAAAAATAGCTCACAAGACCATTTTCTCACAGTATATTTTCCATTTCCAGTATCTTTTTCATGTGCATGCTTTACACAAACCGTCTCCATATATATGCTCTAAAAGTGACACACTGATTAGAACAGCATGGAGGAAAATGGCATAAAATTGGACACAGTAGGTATTTCCCTATGTGTATTCAATCACATACATTGAATTTTGATCTTCCAATGACTTCTCCATCTATGAACAACTAATGTTTCCTTTTGTTCTACTTTTAACCACTTTGTAGAAACTGTTCCTTTCCAAGGAAATGTAGCTCCCATTTTCCATAAAGCAATCAAGGAAGTTTCTTTTTCATTTTTTCTTGAAAAAGAATGACATATATTGTATTTTCATATAAATTATTTTAAGTTCTGTATACTTTTGAAATATGTAGTCAAAGCAGAAGGCATTGAGTTAAGGTTGCCTTTGATTAAGGTTCAGAAACTCAACCAAATTTTACCTTTTAGAGGACAAGCTAGCTGTTTCATATCACTAAAAAGAAAAGGGGACGATATCAACAGAAACAAATGTTTCACTGCATCTAATTCTATTGTTTCTAAGAAGCATTAAACAAACTGCAGGTTTTGTGATGTGGAGTTGTATTGAACTAGATATTTTCTGAAGTTTCCAGTACTTTGGACACAGTCTCCGGTCTTAATTGAGGCCTCTCTAAACATTTCACACTTTCTTAACAGTAGCTACTGCACAACTTGAGTTTATGTTAATGATGTCCAAATTCAAGGCACTCACTACCACTTAGTATTGTAACACTTAACTTTTTTCTTTTTTGAGATAACCTAACAACTCAGTTTTTTCTGGACATTAGCATATATAGTAGAAATATGTCAATTTAGTCACAGGGGAAAGTTTGATCCCAAGGCACTTCATCCAGTCTATATTTGCATGCACACGAAGATATTAAGTAAGCTACAGTTTTGGTGTAAGCTGAATTGGTTGAATACAGTTTTGATTATAGAGATTGGTCAGCATCTCCAGTGTATACCTCATATCAGATGGCATAGCAAAGTACAGTTATGTTAGATATATCACACATTTACTTGGTATCATGTCCTGAAATAATTCAATATGTTTGGGATGTATCAGATTCACTCTTTATGTGTATCAATGTTCTGTGAAGGGGTTGTGCCCATTTCCCAGGACTGTAGTTGTGCTGTAGCCCAGACAGCCAGAAACTCAGTAGATCTCTACTAAAAGAGGCAGGCCTGTGACTAGTATTTTGCACAAGGGCAAGACAAGAGGATATCATACTATCTTTCTCTCTTCTCCCTTACCACCATCCACCAATATACGTGGTTCATGGCAATTTTGAAAGAAGTAGTAAAAATTTTTGTTTAGGCTTTGTCTGAAAATCACAGTCACCACTTCATCACTCATAATTGTCTGTTCCTCCCTGGAGTGGTGCAAGACAGCTTTTGCCTAGTATAAACCTGAACAATTCTGCCATAGTAAATATTCAAACCATAGCTATTCTTTCAATAGCTCCTATGGGCTTCATTTTACTCTTTAGTTTCTTGCCAGTGATTCTTCTTCTGGCAGAAAAAAAGGGGTCAATCTGCAATTGTTTATGTGCTCAGAGATGATCTTCAATCTGAGAAGACTTGGATATGGGGAGGAAATCCTGTCCTCTAGAATATGATTCTGTGCTTCTACTTTAAACTCCAGAGAGCAAGTAGTGATTATAAACCATTTTGGGGTCATGTCTTCTCAACAATTAAGCAAACATGCCTAATTGACATTATAACCAACAGTGCCATAAATATTAATCCCTAGGTAAGGGGGAACACAAGGACTCCAAATAACTTGTCTATGGTCTCATAGCAATTAAAAAAAAGATGCTAGCGTAGAACTGGTATTTTGACTTACAGGTCACTGACACTATTGCATCTCAGCCTAGAGAAGTCTTGTTATCTAGATCCCATGTTGTTAAGTCAAGTCTGAAAATGAGTCCTAAGTGTTGCAGTGGACAATGGAAGGCAGGTTAGCAATGCATTTAACTTGAGTTAGATGACAACATGCCTAATTACAGCAACACCTAAGTTCATGGCTGATAATTGTAGTAATAAAAAAGCTGCAGAATACATTGAATGGGCAGTACCCAGCATAAACCTGTTCCAAAACCACCAGTTTCTGGCAGATCAGTCAAAGGCACATTCTGGTGAAGATTATTTCCATTCTGAAATTTAACCTTTAGTCCCTGGATACGTTACCTTGGTGTGTTTCAGGAAACTGCACCTTTTCTGGATCTTAGAAATCATAATGGTTTTTAACAGACTATTACAGAAATGCTTTTTCTAAGTAAGTAAACAGTTAATAGAAGAGGCTGCAATCTAATCATTTAGATGGCATTGATGAGTTCAAGACCCTCACTCTCATTAACGTGTACAAATTTAGACCAGATCTCTGCCCTTCAATATAGAAAGGATGCTACTACCTGTTATTTGTAGAGGCACACAGATGTATTTTCTGAGAATGTAAGACGCCCACTGCAGGTTATACCGAAGTCCCAGTTAAGCACCCCCTCTGTCAATGCAAATGCCCCAGAAAAAAAAATACAAATCAGTGCAAGTACGTAGTGATACTCCCTGAATGCATTCCAAATAAACAGTGAGTTGAAAGCCAGGGAGTCCTGGTGACAGAAGCAGGACATTCCATGGTGTCCATAAAAGGTCATGGATCCTTTTCTGTGAAACCGCCCAACCCTTTTTTGAATCCTTTAACACTGGAAAAGTTTTGTGGCAAGGAGTTCCGCAAGTCCTCTGTGCATGGTGTATGGAGATGTTTTCTTTAGTTTCTTTTGTATCTGTTAGTATATTTGACGTGCCCTTGCTCTCAGACTAGAAAAAGCAGTGAAAAATGTTTCTTTTCCCCTTCTCTGCATCAGTCATGGTTTTACTATCTGAGGACCAGCCAGTCAGAGCATGAAATTAAACAAGACATTAGCCCTACATGCTTCAAACTTCAGTAATACATTAAGTTACTTGCAACTTACATCAGATTTGGATAATTTTGTTTGGACTTACATAATTTGTTTTCAGTCTCATCTAACATAACAATTTTATATAGTCTAGCTAAATTTTCAAGCGCAAATCAAGAATTGAAAATATTGCTTTAAAATGGAAGTTTTAAAATGGACTGCAATATTTCTAGCACACAGCAAAAAATATTGAGAAGACAGTTTGCTTTTACTCTATAAATACATCTGACAGTTTTTCTGATACTCCTCTAGAAGGCTGTCATTTGAGTCAAATGGAGAAACCTAGAAAACATTTATACAAAAAATGAAAATAATAAAAGACAGACATAAGTAGATTAGAATGAAAATAATTTAAGCCACCCTTAACTACCTAACCTTTTAACCAGTGTTTTTTTACTGATGATTTGGGAAAAATATACTTAAGCAGATGGTGTCATTAACTGAAGACGTAAATCTTCATAATACTACTAATGAAGCCTGACATTTTCCTACAAGGTTAAAACAATGTTACGTTGCTCTTTGTCCACTTCTGTGAAGGAAAATACATTTAAGAAGAATTTGCTGAACACTAGAAGCTGCTTAATTGAGATTACCCAGAGAACGAATTCTCGTTTTGATTATCAAGCTCTTCACGTCTGCAGTCAAGTAGCAGCAGCAGCAAACTTTTGTCTAGACCAATGGAGCTTTAAAAACCCTGTAGTTACTATTTGGGTTCTTTTTGCTCTCTGTCAGCCCTTGCAGTGCTTTGCAGCTTTTCAAGAGTTTACTCAGATCACTTGTGAGCATCACGTTTTGGAAGCATTTAGGAAATACCACAGCAAGAGGCTTAGGTTGCAGGAACTGTAAAGCAGATAATGAGAAAGCTTGTTTGGTGTTCAGTGGGAAAGATGGCATTTTAACCAGTGCATAAGGGGCATTTGCCACACAGGATTGATATTATATCTTGACTTCCACTGGCAATTAAACTACTTTTTAGTAAAAGTCTCATTTAAGGCCAGGCGGTGGCACGCTTATGTTTCTGGGTAATGCTAGGTAATGCTACGTAAGGTGAGAGGAAAGATCTCTTTCCCTTATTGTAATGTCCCATGCCTTGTTTTGGTTCCAGTCAGACAGCACAGAGCACACCTGACCATGACTGCAGCTAATAGTCTCTCTTGATTTTATCGTTACTTGTGAACTATACTGTAGAGGTTAACTAAAGTTTACTTTTTATTTTTCTGTATTTTCTGCAGAATTTTCTGGACCTTTAATACAATATTAATCAAGTCAATATATTCCAAATGTGCCACTCTGTGTAACTTTCTGTGCCATTTCTTTTTCCTATGGTAGCATTTCTTTATGTTAGCCAGTAAAATGGGATCGTTTGATATAACAACACTGTGGAATTTTTTTTCTGAGCTCAAATATTAGCAATCTATGTGCAAAAAAAGTGATCAATGAAAAAGACAAATCAGCAGAAGATACCTCAACAACAGATTGAAATATGTTTCACACATTCACTATTATTTAAATTCACAGTTGCTAACAGTGTTTTACAAGGTGCAGCAATTTTTTCTTGGCAAAAATTTAATTCTCTAGAATACTGAGTTTTCAAAATTTCCTTATGTACCTGGAAAATTAAAAATATTTACTCTAAAAATCTGAACTACTAGTATAAATCAGTCACACTGGATGCAAATCACAATTCCATGTAATGTTACAGTGAGGCAGTTTCTGTCTTACTCAAGCTTCTGGCTTATTAACCTCAGACTAATATTAAAACCAAGATCTAAGTCCATTTAATCTATGATGTAAAGAACAATATTTCTCTCTCTTGATTGCTTTTCCTGTCCTTAGAATGTCTTCTATTTTTAACATCTTCTAAAATGTTACATGGTTTATTACTATTTTTCCCTTTGAGAAAATTATTACTCTCTTACGTTCACTTTAAGTTTGGGGGAATTTTTTGTTTATCAGCCTGCAAAACATCATTATCATTGAATAGTTGTCCAGCTTATTTTGGCAGGAGTTTACCTATTTTCTAGCAAATCTAATATCAACCATGTGAAACAAGTCTGACCACAGAATTTATACATCCCATTGTATCCTCTTCAGTTTATGACTGTGGCTCATTTTGTTTCTCTCTAGATGTAATCCATCTTCCCATTTGTAACTGACTTGACATGGTTCTCTAATTTTACCTGTTCCACATTATTTGTTTTTATAAATGCTTGTTTCTTCTTCTGGTATCAGTGTAATTGGGTTCAGTGTCTCTTTGCTGGCACTTGCTGAAAAATGCTTTGATACTCTAATTCCATTACCTTTTATATTCAAGTTATTCTAAGACTCAAAATAGTCTTCTCAGTAATACTGTGGAAGAAAATATGCCACCGTGTTTGCACTGCCTGTGTGTTGTCTACCCTGTCTTAAGAGTCGCTTCTTGGTTCCTTTTCTGGAGTCTGTCTTTCAAGTGCTGAGATTTTTGTAGGCAGCTGCACTATAACAGTAGATCAATAAATAGGACAGTAGAAATTTTTCCCAAGAATATCTTGAACAGCTTGATTTGCTTATTCCTTCACTGCCAGCTAGTGTCCAGGATGGCAGAGAGCATCATTCCTCCTGTCTTCACCATCTGAATAATTAGGTGTTTGAAACATAAAATATTAAAGAAACTTGGATCTCATTGCTTATATGCCTAATTGCTGAGGTGGAACTAAATCTCTTTGAAAGTTTCCAGTGTGAATGCTTTAAGTTTATCTCACCAGATCTCAGTGTTCAAAATGCATTCTTCTTAGAAGCATAGAAGATTTGCTGACAAACTTGTTCTTAGAGGGTTTCTTCAGCTGGTTTATCTTGTGGGTACTGTTGACCTTCTGTAATATTAAACTTTAGAATTTAATTCTGGGATTCTATCACTACTACTCACGTCTTGAGCTATAGCATTTAAACAATGTAATAACAGACAAGTAGAATGCCCCTATGCTTGAAGTTTGAGAGTATTTCTCTGGCATTTTTGTGGCACTTCAGCAATGTTCTGGGGTTTTTTTCAGTAGGGGGCATAGGGAGAGAAAAAGGAAAGGGTATTTGTTTATTTTCGTTGTTGAAAAATGCTTTTAACACACTTGAGTGATTTGTCTTGTATGCTACTGAGTTTCATAGGAAACTTTGTTACTGATGATATATGTTCCATATTTTGATTGATAATGCAATTTTGATTGGCTTCAATTTCTATGATTTTGATTCCCAGAAACCCATGGGAAGGGAAAAGAAGAATAAATAGGAGCACTGAGGTGACTATTCAAGGATTTTTCAAGCCACCTGGTAATTTCTTCCCCTGGATGAGCTTGCTGCTTAGCATTGGCAAAAAATAAGCTATTCAATTTTATCCCATAGCATATCAAGTATGCCCCTAGCTTTCAACACCTCCTCTTATATGTACAGCTATTATATACTACCAAATGTGTGCATGACACCTTGTGTTTTTCTTATATGAGGGTCATTTATGTCTCTTTTACATCCTTTTCCATGTGTAGGTGACACTGTTGGATAATGATGGCTTGGTGTGCTCTTGTGACTTTCTCTTCTCAGGAAGTTAATGAGTTCCTTTTCCAGGATAGACTGCAGACACTCACTTAGATATGTGATATAGCAAAGCATAAAAACAAGGTTTCATCTCAAAGGATCTTTATTTTTCTCTAATAATTTATTGTGATAGAAAGCTTTAAACATTGTTTTATTTTTAGTAATGAATAATGGATGGTGTAATTACATAGAAATAGCATTTAATTATGCTCTTTTGCATTGCACAATATGACCTATTAGATACAGTTATTGGGACTCATTAAACTGCAGTAGACGATAGCACTCACACAGTGTGTCTTGGTCATGCCAGATACCTTTTGTACCTTTCTGTACTGCTTGACATTTCTTTATTGTGTTTGAGTGACTGCAATGAAATATGAACTCTATAGTACCTAAAATTAAAAAAATCAAAACTAATTAATATTTGAAATAAATCCTACTTCATAATCCTAGCATTGTTGTTGAATGCTAGTACTTTTTGCTCTTTCAGTAAAACTTTCTAGTGTATTGAACTAAAAGGAATAATTATTTGTTAATGGAAAACTATATGTAATGTTAAACACATATAGTTCATTCTACTCATGAGCCATAAACTACCCTTTGCCTCAAATTAACACAATCCTTGAAAAATGTATAGGATAACAAACAGTTAAAGAAATCTGAAAATATGAATATGTAAATGAAGGACTGTCCATTCAGAGTGATAAGTATCAAATTTGAAAAAGGATATTTTTTAGAGGGAACAACCATATGGATGAGGAATTGGTTGGATGGTTACATCTAGAGGGTAGTGGTCAATGGCTCAATGTCCAGATAGAGATCAGAGACAAGTGATGTCCCTCAGGGGTCTGTACTGGGACCAGTACTGTTTAATATCTTCATTAATGACATAGGCATTGGGATTGAGTGCACCCTCAGCAAGTTTGCAGATGACACCAAACTGAGTGGTGCAGTTGACACACCTGAGGGATGGGATGCCATTCAGAGGGACCTGGACAAGCTCGAGAAGTGGGCCCATGTGCACCTCATGAGGTTCAACAAGGCCAAGTGCAACCTGGGTCAGGGCAACTCCTGGTATCAGTACAGGCTGGGGGATGAAGGGATTGAGAGCAGCCCTGTGGAGAGGGCTTAGGATACTGGTGGATGAAAAGCTGGACATGAGCTGGCAATGTGCGCTTGGAGCTCAGAAAGGCAGCCATGTCCTGGGCTGCATCAAAAGAAGCGTGGCCAGCAGGTCGAGGGAGGTGATTCTGCCCCTCTACCCCGCTCTGGTGAGACCCCACCTAGAGTACTGTGTCCACCTCTGGAGTCCTCAACCTGTTGGAGTGGGTCCAGAGGAGGGCCACAAAAATGATCAGAGGGCTGGAACACCTATGGACACAGGCTGAGAGAGTTGGGGTTGTTCAGCCTGGAGAAGAGAAGGCTCCAGGGAGACCTGATTGCTGCCTTGCAATACTTAAAGGGGGTTTATAAGAAAGATGGGGACAGACTGGTAGTAGGGCCTGTTGCGATAGGACAAGGGGTAATGGTTTCAAACTAAAAAAGGGTAGGTTTAGACTAGATATATATACGGAAGAAATTTTTTACAATGAGGGTGGTAAAACACTGGAACAGGTTGCCCAGAGAGGTGGTAGAGGCCTCATCCCTGGAAACATTCAAGGTCAGGCTGTATGGAGCTCTGAGCAACATGATCTAGTTGGAGATGTCCCTGCTCATTTTAGGGGGGTTGGACTAGATGACCTTTAAAGGTGTCTTCCAACTAGAACTATTCTATGATTCTATGATTTTATGATATGAAGTAAAAGAATGAGTAGGGAACCTTCTTATATTGGTAAATAAGAATTCATTCATTCATATCAGTGAAAGTGCTGAAGGACTGATGAAAAAATAAAAAACTTTCCAGTGAACTGAGGACCTGAAATATAATAAATGACAAAACTATAGAAAGTCAATGCCAGTGAAGTGCTATGAGTAATACTCTTCACTGTCTGCCTGAGAGAATCTGATTTGATTTCTGGATTTGTTCTTTTTCCACCAAGTAACTGCAGGATTCTAGCCAACATCCCTTTTCGCTAAAATAAGCCTATGTCTTTGGATGTTGTCCAGCCTTTGCTGAAAGCATAGTGACTGCTTTATTTTTCCATACAGTTGGTGCCCCTTCAGTATTTAACCCATACTTGGTAAAATGCATCTGAGTACCATGAGTGTGAAAAGAGCTACTGAGGAACCAAACTATTCCTCTTCAGTTTCTTCTGGGAAAGGATGCTGGAAAAAGAGGTAAAATTCCAGGGTGTGAATACTCAATGAAATTCAGTCCAGGAAATCACAATCTGACTTTAATGAGAGCAGGAAAAGTCAAGTATAGCCTCCATAATGAACAGTAAGCTACAGAGCTGTGAGGTTGCTATCACAAAACTGTGTTTGTACCCTACAGTTGAGGTAGTTTGCCAAGCTTCACAAGTTTTCATTTATTGTGAGTAAAAAGTAGCTAATACATAACTACAGTGCAAGTAAGATCATACTGTCCTTAGCACTTCATCTCACTCCATCTCTTTGAGAGCCTGATGCTGCAATCCCAGCTCAGAGAAACATCCTTTTTAATTGTGGCTAGCACCATCCTTGGCAGTAGATGTCAAACAGATGAGGAACAATTATTTCTGTGAGTAGAGTGCACAAAGGTTTAAATATCTCTTTGAGAAGCAGTTGCTCAAATTGAGCTGAAAAGGCATAGAAATATTTAAATGTAACCATTTAAATATGTAAAACATACTTACACAGAGGTAGAGGAGTCAACTTAAAGAAAATCTTTGCAAGGTCTTGGAGCCATACCAACTAGCTTAACCTCCTTAAGGATGAACCATCTCCTTGAATTGAAATGAACCAGTGACTACAAATATGCAGAGGTCTGAAGTATGTCAGCTATACTATTCCAGTCTTGTTTTACATATACCAGACTCTTTATATATTATGCAGTAAGCAAGAATTGCTAAACCGAACTGTAATTTGATTAGAGTATCAGTTAAGTTTTTATCTAATTTCTATTTAAAACGTGTAAAAAAATGTGTAAATATCTTGGAATCTAATCTTCAGATTAGACATTGGCAGACTGAATTCTTTCATTTGCCACTTGAATTTTTGTCATTACATACCACAGTAGCGCCGGGGGTAAAACAGACTACTTAGTAGGAAATGCCATTTATGCTAATACGAAACAGTGGCTTAGAGTTTCTGTCGCTAGCACTGCATGCAGATGTCTGGAGAACTCCTGTTCTCCAATGTAGTGCTGAGGATATGAAGGTTGAACAAGGATAAGAATTTCCTCCATTTCCACAAATTTATATAGGTATTGAATCAGAATTTCGATATGTTCTCCTTGAGAAATAATGGTTCAAAGGTGTGAGATAGTTGTACTTGCTGGTTAATTTTAGGAAAAAGGACTTTAAAAAGCCTAGGAGAATCTCTCCTCTGATTATCTTTTCATTTGAAGAACAAAAAAACAGTCACTTGTACAAATATTTGGCAGTGATATTGGCTAAGATCATTAGGAGCTTTAAAATCCCAAAGAATTCTTGAAGCTTGGCAAGCTGCCAATGTGACTTCCAAACTCACAAGCCTCATGCAGTTTATGGAAGACAAGATACAGACAGAAGACTAGATAATTCCAACTGTTTGACACAATTTAGTCATACAGTATTCAACTATACTGTACAAGACACAGTAACTATTTGGGATGCATTTAGTATTCTGCAGGTGCTTTAGTGCTCAACCATAACCTTCAAGTAATGACAGATATGATACAATCTGGGATACAGCAGCTGCTAATGAGTATTAATACTGCATAGGAAAAGCAATTGTTTTTCTTGGCCTGTCAGGCTGGCTTTGATTAGAGAAACATAGCGGAAATATTCAATTAAAAAGTTCTTTCAGAAAAATGGCCTGTGCACCTTATTCTTTGAGTATTTCTAGTGTGCAACTGGACCTGTATAATTTCCTGTCAGACTTGCCAATGCCTGCTGAGTTTTAGCTTTTGTCTTGCTTTCTTTAAGTATTTTTCTTTTGCAGGGTTTTTAACAAACTGAATTAATGTGTCATCACAATCATTGCTGAGTGAATAGTGCAGCCACACCACGAGAACCACAGCAGAAGATAAGGAGACTGCACTAGTAGCTATTGCAGGGATCTACGTATTTTCAGTTAAATTAGTCTTGTCTATATAGTTTGTATTTGTCTTTCAATTTTGTGAATTTTTATAAGCAGTGGATGAAATGCCTTGTTTTATTTAAGGTATAGTAAAGATGACATATAAATCTCTGCTTCTCTCATCAAACCTTCACTATACAACTGGATTGCATTTCCTATAAAGTGAGAAGCTCTTTTCTAAGGGTCTGAGACATGACTGACCTTAGGAGCCCAGACTCCTAGTCCAGACACAGCAGCTGCTGTCAGGCACGTTAAGCAATCCTTTGCCAGCTCCTGCTTGCCAGCTCACTTGGGAAAAGATTTGAAAGCGCAAATCCAGAGCAACAGCACTTCAGCAATTTCGGTTATCGGGCCTTGTGAGTCTATGAAGAACCTGTCATCTCCTCAGAGGTTTTTTACACATTTAACTCACAGCTCAGTGTCTTGGTTACAGGAAGGTTTTGGGTCAGAGGCAAAACAAAACTCAGATAGTTTCTCTGTTTCCACGTAGGCTATATTTAGCACATTTCTCTTCAAATGTTAACGAGAGATAATGGCAAGGACCTGCCATCTGGGCTGTGTGATCCCTCACTGTAGTTTGGCCCTCCTTTGAAAATGTCCTTGTTAGGAGAAACACAGCAAGTGGGCAAAGAATACAGATATTCCTCCTTCACCTTGGGGTCAAGCCCCTCTAGGCTAGAACTCCATTCATTGACAGGCTGGCACTGAACTCTCCTACTTAACTTGTAAACTGAAGACATGAGTTTGTAGGAGTACATGCTTTAAACAAGCTGAACAAATAATCGACTATTTCCCTTCCCACCTACCATCCCTGGAATGAGTAACTAGTGCATGCTAGAGTTAGAGGAACGAGCACAAGCATAAGCGTGCATCACTCTGTATTTGCAATGGGTAGCACATGTATTTCTTGAACTACTTAATCTCTTTTGTCAGTTTCTGATTTGTTTTTTTCCTTAGTATTTACCTTCTCATATCTGTCCTACTTTTAACTGTGAAAATATTGCAATAATCTCTATGGAGAAGTATGATTTTTACAAGATAATAGACAGCAGCTGTCAAAATGGAAATAGCTTCCATTTGTGGTATTCTGAAAAAAAAATCCTCTGCCTGTTAACATGGCTACTCCTTTCTGAGTCTGAATTTTGTATAATATATGTATATAACTTGTTTATTTCCTAAATAATATCTTTATCAAAATCACATGAAGCATGGAAACATTTAGATATATTTTGTTCAGCTTTGCTAGCTTATCTGAGCATGATGGGGTGAAGGATGCTAATTTCAGCAGAGATCAGCTGATGTACATTGTTTGCTATTCCTGGAGAAATTTGGTCATGTGCCTAAGTCCTTTCAAAGTACAAAGCATGATAAGCAATAGTAAAAAACCTCTTGTTCCTTGTGAAATTGTGGCAGTAGGTCTACTCTTTTGCTTCACAGCAGCCTGTGTCTTCCTGTTAAATATTTTTCTTATTCCTTTACTTACCAGTCTTCTAAGTTACAGAAAAAAATCTAAAAAAATTAACAAAGTGTTCATACCTGTATTGTGTAGGTACTCCCATATTCAACTTCTATGGAGAGCAAACTTGTTCAAAGCACTGCAATATATATAGACTTGTGCATATGGGATGGGCAGAACTAACTGCAGTTTCTCACTTCTTTTGCTTCTCTTGTAATTTAAGAGTGCCAAATAGAACTCATATTTTTGGACACCAATTGTTCATATCCTTTTCTAGCCAGAATGGTATAAAATTGAATAATTCTCTTTTTCATTTTTCGGTTACCAAAAGGCTCAGTTACCTGTAGGAGGGGAAAGTAGTAACTTAGAGTGAATCCTTTAGATAGGAGTGTATCCTAAAGGGCCGTAAAAGTTGGAGACTTGATGTCTTGCTGTGAAAAGGTGCCAAGCCATTTTCTCTGAATACTTTGTTCAGTACAAAGTCCAAATCCTTGTATTAAAAAAAAAAAAAAAAAAAAAAAAAAAAAAGCTGTCCTTCCTTAAAGCTTTTAAACACAGCTGTCTGTCATGAGATTCATTTACTGTTAAAATCGGAATCACTTTGAGCCTGAACAGATACCCAGGATGCTCTTTCTCTCAAATGGTCTCAGTAGAGTCCTTAACTGTAGATCAATGTTTCTGAATTTTTATACAGGCTTTAAAGGGAGTATTGAAAGGAAATGCTCTGTTCCCTAGGGCTAGTCATGGGCTGTTAAATTTGGAGAGATTTTACAAAGTAGTTTCCTTACTGTTTTGTCAGTGTTATTACCTGAAGGACCTGTTGGGCTTAAATTGATGTAACTCATTCTTTCCCATCTGTCCACACTACTAGACAGGGATAATATCCTCAAATTCTTTACAAAAATGAAAAGAACTCCCAGTGCTACAAAGACTGCTGGAGAGAGCAAGCAAAGCAGATACAAGTCACCAAAAATGAAGGGACTCCTGATAATAAATAAGCAGTGTGATGGAATAGAAGAGAGTGCTCTTCATATAGCTTAAGAACATGTTTGAAGAGCTTTCTTGATTCAAGGTCAAACCTCATTAGGTATAGAAGTGCAAATTTTGATATAAAGTGTCATCTTCATTTTGTTTCTGGCCTGAGAATTTCAGGTAAGCAACCTGAACAAAGAGAATTGGACAAAATACTTATTGTAAATTTTTCAGGAATTCCAAAAGTCCTTATGCTCCTAATTCTTAGTTCATTCATGATGTCATCAACTGGGTTACCAAGAGATTTATTTTCTCTTCCAGCCCCAAGAAATAAACCCTCATTCCTGTCATTTTCTTTGATGTTCTTTGAACACTAGCATTCCAAAATGTTAATCTAGTAATATCTTACATCTTTTCTTATTGGTTCATACAATCGATTTCTGTAAAATATTTATGTAGAAAATCCATAGGGTGTATGCTGCCAGTTTCTGAAAAAACACACATCTGCCTTCAGGTTTCCATTAGCAACAGAAATCACTGAAGAAGTTATACAAAATTAAAAAAAACCACCATCCCTATGTTAATGAAAATTTAAAATAGAATTCTGGTTCTTGAGTACACACAAGTTAATTCAAAGATTCAAGCTCACTGACAGCACGGTGTAAACCTTTACTACTCTACTCCCTGATTATTAGCATTAAATTTTAGAAATGAACATGAATTGTAGCATTGCTACAATATTCTGTCTATAATTCATGGTAGTGGGGGGGGTTGTGTAGGTTTGGCATTGCTTTTTGTGGTTTTTTGTTTGGTTTGGTTTTGGGGTTTTTTCTTGTGGTTTGGGTTGGGTTTTTTTTTGGGGGGGTGGAGGGCGCTGTTGTTTCCTTTTTTTAATGGCCTAAAATCTAACTGAGTACAGATATAGGCAACTAAGTCTATATCCAGGCATTCTGAATTTCAATCTTTTGCATAATTAGAGCTCTTGGGCTGATTTCTATGGCACTGGAATTTGTGAACTAGTAGAAGTATTTAACTTCTTTTTCTCTTGCATTTTCTTCCTACTTCCTCTCTTTTTCATCCACCTCTCCCAGTGGAAGTAGAAAGAAGGAATGTAGAAAAATAAGACAACATACTTGTTAGTACCTGTATTTGATGGGGTTTTGCACAGTTCAAGCTTGTAGATGACGAGTGATCACAATCCTAAACAGAAATCTATGTGAAATAGGAACTGCAGTGAAATACTACATTACAAACAGGAAGAAATATGGCAAAATTATTTACAGTTCTATGAGCATGTAGTCTGCTTCATGATGTGATACTCACTACTGATCTCCAGCGAGTTCCATAGGAGAAAAAGTATTTTATTTCCTCACAAGACTCAGTATTAACAGGGCAGTACCCTGATAAAGCAACAATACTCAATGCTTGTGGTTAAGGGAGCGAGAGAAAAGCTGGTGTGTCCTGCTGTATTGCCGCAACTGAAATCTTCATAAAGAATTAAATTTGATCATTAAGAGAAATTACCTTTGAGATAAGATCAGAGAATTACAAAGCATTTAACTAGTGCTTTGAACACAAATGGAAATTAGTCAGTTGACATCTGTTCATACAGGAAACTTGGTGCTGACAGTTTTGTTGTGTATGACAAATACAACTGCAGATAAATAACCTTGATTTCCAGAATTAACTTGAGTGCTTTTCAGCAAACTAAACTGGAATTAAAGAAAATCAAAACAAAGAGGTGTGGATCACAGCACTCTGTCGAGTTATAGTGATTGATCTGAATAATCACTACCACTGTTTCATTTTCACTGATTCGGTAATATTTCTGAAAGTGCAACACACATGCATACACACACATAAGAAGGTGGCTTATCTACCTGTCAAATTTTAGTCTAGTCTACCCTTGATTGGCTTAAAGTAGACTTGGTAGTGTAGGTTAATGGTTGGACTGGATGATCTTAAAGGTCTTTTCCAACCTAAACGATTCTATGATTCTATGAAATTGTTTAGGCCACTGGTTATCAAGGGACAAAATCAAATATAATGAAGAAAGAAATCTCATTAGTTAAAACAGGCAAACAGATACACACACAGTGATGACTACGAGGGAAATGGTTTTGTCTGAGTTTTCAGTAAGTCCTTTAAAAAATATTTATTTATTTATTTATCTTTTCCCACAAAGAAGGAAATAGAGATTCATTGTGGTGTTCTCATGCTCAAATTTCCGTTCTACCTGAGTCACACACAGAACTTCAAATCTGTTCTCCCAAATTCCAACAAGTGCTCTAACTTCTGTTGGGATTATTCTGCTTGAATATGTGTAAATTATTAGTCCTAACAAATGGGTGAGAGTCACATCTCCCAGTCAAATGTATTCACTTTAATGAATCAGCGAATACACCATTTCTGGGTCTTGCCTTGTCAGCTATCCTTAATTCTGTCCTGGAAGTACATGAAAGAACAATTTATTCTCCTGTTAACTATACTGTTGACCTTTCCTAAGTGAGCTCACAAGATACTTAATATCAACCATGGTAATAATTTTTTCAGCCTTGATTTACCCTCTGGGTAGATCAGTGAAACACTCACATTGCTGAACATATTTTCACTGAATGACTTCTATTTATAATCAGTCTGGATAAACTTTGAACCAGGTTCTTGAAAAAGATAATAAACAGTTGTTACTTTGTGAGCCATCTAGTCTCTTCACAAAGGGTATCCAAAGATGTTCCAAAGTTACTGTAGATTAGTCTTTCAAGTGGACTAATTAAATTACATTAAACCTCTGTGTGGTGATGATCAGGAGATGGGGACCAGGGAGGTAAAGCCCCTCCCACTGTAAGGGAAGATCAGGTCCAAGACCACCTGAGGAACCTCAGCGTACACAAGTCTATGGGACCTGATGAGATGCATCCCAGAGTCCTGAGGGAACTGGCTGATGTAGTTGCCAAGCCTCTCTCCATTATATTTGAAAAGTCATGGCAGTCCGGTGAAGTCCCTGCTGACTGGAAGAAGGGGAATGTTGTGCCCATATTTAAAAAGGGAAGAAAGGAGGACCCTGGGAACTACCAACCTGTCAGCCTCACCTCTGTGCCTAGGAAGATCATGGAACAGGTCCTCCTACAAGCTATGCTGAAGCACATGGAAGACAGGGAGGTGATTTGAGACAGCCAGCATGACTTCACCAAGAGCAAGTCCTGCCTGACCAACCTAGTGGCTTTCTATGAAGGAGTGACTGCATCAATGGACAAGGGAAAAGCAATGGATGTCATCTACTTGGACTTCTGTAAAGCCTTCAACACAGTCTCCCACAACATCCTTCTCTCTAAATTGGAGAGATATGGATTTGATGGGTGGACTGTTTGGTGGATAAGGAATTGGCTGGATGGTTGCATCCAGGGGGTCGCGGTCAATGGCTCAGTGTCCACATGGAGACCAGTGACAAGTGGGGTCCCTCAGGGGTCCATACTGGGACCAGTGCTGTTTAACATCTTCATCAATGACATAGACAGTGGGATCGAGTGCACCCTCAGCAGGTTTGCAGACGACACCAAGCTGAATGGTGCAGTTGACACACCAGGAGGATGAGATGTCATCCAAAGGGACCTGGACAAGCTGGAGAGGTGGGCCTGTGTGAACCTCATGAGGTTCAACAAGGCCAAATGCAAGGTTCTGTACGTGGGATGGGGCAACTCCCAATATCAATACAGGCTGGGGGATGAAGGGATTGAGAGCAGCCCTGTGGAGAAGGACTTGGGGGTACTGGTGGGTGAAAAGCTGGACATGAGCTGGCAATGTGCACTTGCAGCCCAGAAAGCCAACCATGTCCTGGGCTGCATCAAAAGAAGGATGGCCAGCAGGTTGAGGGAGGTGATTCTGCCCCTCTACTCTGCTCTGGTGAGACCTCACCTGGAGTCCTGCATCCAGCTCTGGGGCCCTCAGCACAAGAAGGACGTGGACCTGTTGGAGCAGGTCCAGAGGAAGGTCACAAAGATGATCTGAGGGCTGGAGCACCTCTGCTGTGAGGCCAGGCTGAGGGAGTTGGGATTGTTCAGCCTGGAGAAGAGAAGGCTGTGGGGAGACCTTATTGCGGCCTTTCAGTACTTAAAGGGGGCCTATAGGAGGGACGGGGACAATCTTTAGCAAGGCCTGTTGTGACAGGACAAGGAGTAATGGATTTAAACTTAAGAAGAATAGATTTAGACTAGACATAAGAAAGAAATTTTTTACAATGAGGGTGGTCAAGCACAGGTTGCCCAGAGAGGTTGTGGAGGCCCCATCCCTGGCAACATTCAAGGTCAGGTTGGCTGGGGCTCTGAGCAATCTGATCTGGTTAAAGCTGTCCCTGCTCCCTGCAGGGGGGTTGGGTTCGATGACCTCTAAGGGTCCCTTCCAACCCAAACCATTCTGTGATTCTATGATTCTATATTCTAAATCAATTGTTCCATTTAAATTTTGAATGAACATGCTCATATGAGTAGTAGAAGGAGTTAAGTAATCTACTTTAAACTCACACATTTAGCTAATGTAATTAACTTTTTGACCATGCCCATGTAGCTTCAGTCAATTTCAGCGTTTATACAGGCACAAGGAAATTTCGTCCCCATTCTTTTACCTTTTTTCAGGCCAGTATTTTAGAATGACTAGAGAGAAGGTAGGAATTTTTTTTTTTTCTGAAAATATGTTTTCCTTCTGACTGCTTCATTAAATCAGATGAAAGATTTCACAAATTTCACGTATTTCACATATTAAGAATTATGGTAATGGTGTCTAAGGTGCTTGGTCTTAAAATAACTAAAGAAATATATTTCTAACTTAGGTAAGTAGCATTCACCAAAGTTGATACTCAAGGAAAAAAACCCTTTCTTAATATTTTTTTTTCTCTTTGCAGAAAAGTTAAGTGTAGAATCTTCTCTCTTAGTAATTCTCCCTTAGCCAAAACCAGTTTTGAGTCAGAGAAATTAAATCAATTTAATATATTGTCAATTAGCAAACTTTTCATTACTGATTCTTGCATTGAAAAATGAAAACAAACAAATATTTAGGGAAAACATCTCAGCTTCCATGTGGACACATCTCCTCCCTTCTTCCTCATCTCCTGTTCCCTCACTGCAGGTTACACTCAATCCCTTCAGGGAGGCGATGGGTGGCACAGGAGATGGGGGTCAGAGCATTGTGATTCCTACTCAGCTGCTCCAGTGTGGGTTCCTCCACTGGCTGCAGTGCCTTTGTGGCCATGCCTCTGCCTGGGTCTCCTCTCTGTCCTTGTCTCTTGCTTCTGCCCTGCTTGGGGCAGTTAGCTTTGCTGTGAAATTTTTCCTGCTTCACTACCCCTCTTGCCCTGGCATATTTATTGCTTCTCTCTTCTGCCTCCTCCATTGTCCAGTGTCCTGCCTTTGGCATTGTTTTCTTGGTGTCATCATTACTTGTCATCATTACTTAAATGTCTTCACAGAGGCACCATAAACTCGTCACACTGTTTCAGTTTTGATACGCAGTGCATCTATGCTCTCTGTTGTGGAGATGGCTGGAAGCGGCTGTGTCTGGCACAGGGCAGCAGCTGGCCCCCTCCAACACAGGTTCCCCCTGCTCCCCCTTCACTACCAAAACCCTGACAGTTATGTCCAATACAGTAACAGGCTCCTAAATTTCTTCTTTGGTTAGACTCAGACAATAAACTTGTCAAGACTTTTCCTGTGAAAGACCGTTAGAGAGCCAAAAGGTGTACACTGTAAATAACAGATTTCTTGATCTTATTCTGCACCCTTGTATTCCTGAGGCTATTTTGCTTCTGTCAGTGACCAGTTTAATAACCCATTGACAATTTTTTATAGTCTTCATCCAGATAAAACTTTCTTGGCTGCTAGCAAGCTGATGCTTCCAAAGTGACATGGAAGTGACTCCTTATAAACAAACAATAAAGGCCTCACCGTGTTTGAGACATTTTCTTGCAAAAATGGTATCTGCTGGGAAAACCCAATCTGTTAAGAGTGAAACTTTCATCAATTTCAATACAGAAATCAATTCAGATTTTTTTCAGTTTTGTGTTTCTCTTACACCTTGGCAGTCCCTCCCTAAACAAAACCAACAAAGGTTTCCTGAGAGGATGGGCATTGCCCACATCAGACTTTCCCCATGAGTTAACAGTTAACTGGTGAACTAAATCAAGAAGAAAAATAAAAAATAAAGCCAGATCAGTTTCTACATGTGACTCAGTGTCCACAAAGGCAGAAATGAGTTGATAGGCCAAAGGAAAGGCAAGGTTTCTTCTTACGGAGACAGTAATACGTCATGCTGTCTAATGCTTTCATGAAATTTTTAGCTAAATCTTCCTGTTGGTTCTCCCTGGCACATTTTCATTTTTTTTTTGGTTGCATTCCCAACAATCCCTTCAAATTCTGTAAGGGTCTTCAAAGCAGTCCACTTACTACAGCAGGACACTATTTAGTTCAACGTTTTCAGTGGGAAATGTATGCCTGCCCTGTCTACTCATCACCAAAGACCAGAATATTTTCTTGCAGGTTAAGAAGTTAGAAACAATAGCTCTGCTAACAAAATCTGGTCATCAATCTAGAGCAAGTCATAGGTGCTGGTTTTAGGTGGGATAGAGTTAATTTTCTTCATAGTAGCTAGTACAGGCTATGTTTTGGACTTGTGCTGGAAATGGTGTTGATAATACAGAGATGTTTTCATCATTGCTGGGCAGTGTTTATGCAGAGTCAAGGCCTTTTCTGCTCCTCACCCCACCCCACCGGCGAGGAGGCTGGGGGTGCACAAGAAATTGGGAGGGAACACAGCTGGGACAGCTGACCCCAAGTGGCCAAAGAGATATTCCATACCATATGACATCATGCTCAGCATATAAAGCTGGGGGAAGAAGAAGGAAGGGGGGACATTTGGAGTGATGGCGTTTGTCTTCCCAAGTAACCGTTATGCATGGTGGAGACCTGCTTTCCTGGAGACGGCTGAACACCCGCCTGCCGATGGGTAGTAGTGAATGAATTCCTTTTTTCTCTTTGCTTACATGCATGGCTTTTGCTTTACTTATTAAACTGTCTTTACCTCAACCCACAGGTTTTCTCACTTCTACTCTTCTGATTCTCTCCCCATCCCACCAGGGAGGAGTGAGTGAGTGGCTGTGTGGTGCTTACTTGCCATCTGGGGTTAAACCACGACAATAGTTGAAGTAAAAGGAGAGAAAAGATGCATTGGGAAAAATGAAACTCAGAGGGTTTCAGCATAGTTCAAAACCTCAGAAGTGAAAACTAGTTCTGTGTGTGACTGGATGTAAGATTAGGACTATGCAGCCAGAGCTGAACCACTTACAACTGTCTAGTGGAGCTTGGATCCAGAATTAGCTTTTGCATCTCATCCTTAAATTAACTCACCTGAAATTAGCATTTTCTAATTAAAAGGTAGAGGATTATAAAATTAAATTTTGACCCACTAGTCACAGAATATCTGAATGAAATGCCAGGGCAACATAGCTCAATCTTTGCATGTCACTACTTGACAAATCTTCTAAAATATGACAGGTCAGTAACTTACTGTGGCTATTAGTTGATAAAAACAATGCAGGACATCCTAGGTCACTATTTTTTTCAAGTGAAACAATTCCAGCATCTCCAAATATCTTTTCTACACTTACATAATCACTATATAAACACCTTTTTGATGTTTTCTATAATAGTTCACATAGCTGCGTAATCATGAACATTTTATTTCAAATTAAGGAACATGTATTCTTAATTTAGGTAATTTTTTTACTTCATTACTTGCAAATACATCCAATATAATAAAAGCTAGACTAACTGCACTATGTATTCAGGTTTTTCACAGCTTTTAAAGACCTTTACAAAACCAGTTTTAAAGTTTTCCTGCCCTTCTCAGAGAATGACTATACTGGTTTGTAGGGCAGCAGGCAAACATGGTTTTGTGACAAAAGCTTCCAACGTGTGAAGGAAACTTTAAGTATCATTATGCAGATCATCATTTAGCAGACACTCATATCTGAACAGATGGTGAAATCAATTCAAATGAATATGTAAACATATTTTCAAAGATCACAGCACCCTAAAGAAGAGTGCTAGAATTTATTTATCTTGCACAGTTTTTGATGTCTTAAAATAAGACAGGGATAAGACTGCTGAGACAAAGATTTTTTACTTGTAGTTACCATTTTAAATTTCTAAATCCAAAGTTTAGATCCCTAAAATCTCTTCATAGCTGCAGAGGTTCCAGAATTTCCAAAGTGCCAAATTTTAATGCCGAAAGGACCCTTATAAGCCAACATTTTTTAAATAGGGCATATTTCTATCCAACTAAATTTGACCCCTGTTTGATGCTTAGTTTACGCTGAGGGTCCAGTGACAGTCACAGCTTAGCAATCTAGATGTGTTTCCTGGTTTAAAAGGCTTGACCTCTCTACCTTTTTAGCCAAAATTTGACAGGATGCATGCTTTTCTTACAAACTACAATCCACCTACAATCCACTTAAGAGCTCACCTGGAATGTATGAGACCCAAGACTTGTCTTGCCTTCTCCTGCACTTCCCTTCTCTTCCTTACCTTTCATCTCCATCACCATCTTCTACACCCGTCTGTTTCCTAAATTCTGATTTTAAAAACAGTTGTGGGCCACTTATGACTGACTGAAATAATAAAACTGCATTTTTCTTATGATGATAGGCTTTAAGGTTTGTACTCCCTCATTTTGGAGCAAAGCAAGACCTTGGCCCTGTTAAGAACACTTATGGTAGTTGTACGCAACCACCATGGAATCAGCTTGTCACAGGATACATTAAAAATCACATTTATTATTGCCAAGTACAGCCAGGCTGGAGTTTGATTTAAGGCAGTAGGTAATTCCTTTAAACATTGAATTACCTCTCTGTGCAGTGTTAGCAGATGACAAAAACTTAAGTCCTTTTTCAAAATCCTCTTCCTATTTTCATTGAGACTGAACAGCCATTAACTATTTTAAGGAATGGGATGGCTGCTCATATTTACCTAAATCTTAACATAATGAAAAATTGTGAATCTTAGTATTTTCACTGAGATCTCTTGTTATTCTTGAAGAGGAAAGCAAGGACATTTATTGCAGGTAGCTATCTTCTTACTTGCTCTTGCTGAATTATAACTTTTTTTTTTTTTTTTTAACTAGAATACCAAGATGTTTGAATTAGAAGTAATGCCATTTATGGCGTGAATACCAGCTCTTACATTCTTTAAAGCTTGTTTTAGAGTGGTTTCGAGGATTCCCGGGGAAAGAATGGCAAGCACACACGGACTATCTAACAGCACAAAAGGCTTTATGAACTACACTAAAAGAGTTTAGCAAAGCAATAGTCATACCGACCAGAGGACCATGAGGAAGATGGTCCATCCGTACAGTCTTGTGCCGTCTTGCACTGCAAGCTCAGCCCAGCGGTCGGTAGGTGCCAGCTTTATGTGGGCGTCCCCACAGAGGCAATGGTGACCTCGCCGTACACCAGCCCACCCCTCTTCAGGAAATCCCGGTATTTGTATTGAAGGAGGAACAAGTTTCGACACACGTGACCAGCGAGTGCCGAAAACACGCCTCGGTTGTAACAAAGGGAGACTATGGCGCGTGTGCCCGCTGGCTGGGCGTGCTGCACGCGACATAGTCATCCCATCTATTGGTTCATGGGCTTTGTTCATGTGATGTATTACCGTAATCCAGCAGTCACGTATCAACCTTGCTCAAGCCAATAACAAGATGCTTACAAAGCAAGCAAAATCATGAGCTGTGCCTTGTATCTTCACAGTTGCACCTCCTTGCTGACCACAGAGATAAGAAAGCTGAGAAACGATCCTCCCTAACATTTCTCAGCCCCCTTGACTCCATGATCAGCATTTCAAACAATAAATTATCTGTCTCCTGTGCTAACTGCATTCCTCAGCTACCTACTTCTCACCCAGTGTCCATCCACGGACAAAAATTCCATCTTTTAACCCTTCCGTACACAAAGCCTCAAGGCCACTATATAATTTTCCAAACAAATAAGGAGTCCATTCTCCTTCCCTCTCTTCACTGCCCAATCCCCAGGTCCTACCATAGTGCTCCTGAGAAGAAAGCAAAGACCAGCTTTTATATGTATTTTGCAAAGGCACATTAAATCATGCACAATCATTATGTGTGACACTAACAGTCAGAAGGGACCATTTAGCCATTGTGAAAAACTTTTTAAGTGTAACTGACTGACATCTCTTTTCATCTTGTCTGATTTCAGCCTCATCTGAAATGTATCTAGTTAACAGGAACAAAGAGTATCCTTAAACCCATCTTGTCATATTCTTTCAAACTCGCACTGAACCGAGAATTTTCATGTCAATTTCTTTCCTTGCTACCCTACAGTTGTAAGTACAGCAATTCAGAAGAAGTTGGCCATAGAGTCTGCATATGGAGACACAATGCTAGACAAAGAAAATCACTTGCGGTTAAGTAATTTTTCCTCTTGGCAGTGGTCTGTGTCTACCTGTGTCTAAAAGCAGTTTTCCTGTGCAAGAGGAAATTAGACTTTCTGATGTCAATAACAAACTCTGTATATTTATGAACACACACACACATATTTAAATAAATGGAGAGTAAACAGAAATCTTAGATTGAAAGAATAATTATGAATTTATCATCAACTATAAAAGAACAAAATTTGCATGACAAGTTAAACAATTTACCTTTAAAATACATTGTATGATAGTTGATTGGAAAGAAAAGTAAACAGGAAAATTGTGTTTTTCCTACTATTCCAATATAATAAAGATTTTAATCAAGCCATGCAGTTTTAATATTTCATTTGTCACAGTATATGTCTACTGCAGTCCTCACTGTAGACAGAGGAGCTTCCAGGGATCTGCTGTGTAATGTAACACTAATTGTCTGAGGTTAAGAAATCTCTTGATCAAATGATCAAGATGATAGGAAAGATTGCAAAGGCTGAAGAATTTTAGGATTCTAGAAAAGTAGTAAGTAGTAGTAGCAACTTGAGGAAATAAATTAAGAACCCATTAATTGTTATTATCTTAGCAATCTTAAAAAAGACAATGGTTATATTTTAAAGTACACTTTTCCACTCACTTTTTATATTTATTTTTCCTTTTTCTAAAGCTTCCTGGTTTCTTTTGTATCAGACTGAAAAATGGCAAATCTCTCATATCCCATATACCTGTTGTAGCTCTAGCAAAGTGCTATTGCAGCTCATCTAAGAGCAGCAAAGTATGAGAGGAAAAAATATGTATGCTTGACATGGTGTAGAACTTATATTGCGTATCATGTGATTATACATTATACTACCAAAAAATCTTTCTTTGGCATATTGAACAATCTGACAAGATAATCATCAAAACATTATTGAGAAAAAGAAATATAAGCAAATATTTTTTGGAAATACAAACCAGAGTGAATTAAATTTTAGTTTGATTTGCCTGTAATAATCAAGGCACAAAAATACCACTGTAAGTTTACACTCATTGCCAAAGGCCTGAAGAGAAATAAGATCAATGACAGCTGAAACATTGTCTGCCAGTATGTCTCTTTGTTAGATTTAAATTTGATTGGTTTGATAAATCCCTTTCCTGAAATCAGATTATGGTAAGATGTGGTGAGATTTTTGCAGCAAAAGGCTACCACTTTGCACTGAAATAAGCCTAATGATCTAAACCCCAAAAGATGTAGAAGCCTTGAGACAGACTCCTCACTGTCAGTACGAACTGAGCCACTATGTCAGTCATGGAAAGAGGAGGACATTTAGATGACAAAGTGACTATACCGTAGTTCATGAACAGCAGAAGTTAAAGTAGTTCTGGTGTATTTCACCTCACCCTGTACAATATAATGAAATGGCTTTTGCAATTACTGCAACGCAGCTGGAAATAGGGTACTGAATTTTTACTGACTGAAAATCTGCTGAAACCAAATGCAGTGAAACTAAGCAATAAATTCAATGTATATTTGGGTAACTGAATTTTGAATGTGCATCACAGATGATTTCTCTAGATATTAGAAACCTGTGTCACATAGCACTGAGACAAGTTTTCTCATTCCTCTTTCCAGTCAAGAAGTTTCTGTCTGCCTACAGTTTTAGGCATTGACTTGTCTGATTTGTCTATTTGAGCACAGTCTCTGGAAAACCTTAACATATAGTTTATTCTTTCTATAATGTTTGATGGTTTGTGACTCATTTTTCACGTGACCACTCTACAGGGATTTGTTAATGGAAAAATACTACTTCTGCTTTTCTAAAACCATTCAGAGATAAGTTGGTCATCCCTAACTGGTAGACAGTAAGGTCACAAAATTTTTATAATTTTGAAGAAAAGGTTAGGATGCTTACAATGCATAAGCTGTAAAAATTAGGACAACAAAGTGAAGAAAAGACTTTTGTTAGTGCATTTTTGTATATTTTTTTGTTCGTGTAAGCACTTCATTCATTCGTATCTTTTTAATTATGCTGTTAAGACCTGTTGGTAAGTTCAGAAACTTGCTTTAATTGTCACTGAAAAATTACTGGGCATTGTCTTGGCCATAATCATCATTCATTCTTCCCGACTGTCATTGGACAGAGAAAGTAAGATGGCTCAATAGTTCATGTAAGTACCTTAAGTCAAGTACCTGTACAACCTTGTACCCTTCTGAAAGTAGCAAAACTGCCATGAAGTTTTAAACAATTTCTACAGATGTGTTTCTTCAATAGAATAAACACCTTCATCTGCCTTGATTTAATGTTGATTTTCCCTTAAGACTGCAATTATACAGCTGGCAAACACAGAATGGTCTCCTTAGTTATTCCTCAGCTTAAATTTATAGACATTCATCCAAACTGAGTCTAGCAACTGAAATGTGAAGCTGCTTTGGAAGATCAGGGAGAAGATAGCTCTTAATACTTCCACCTGTCATTTCTCAATGTGTTTCAAAAAAGAACTGCATGCATGGCTAATAATTCACATATGAGTGAAATGCAAGTTATGGTGCATGGAGTAATGCAAGCTGGATGTGTTGATATTGTTTGGCAGCTCTGAGCTCCTGAGGAGAACTTTTGAGATTAAATTTGTTCTCACATCATCTGCACATGCAGGATAGTTTCCTAGTCATAAGCACATATGATCATAAATGTTTCAGGAAGTATTTTGAGAAAATGAATAGAAGCAGACTGTTTCTTGGACCCTAACAAATCTCATTTATGTACTTTTACAATTCGGTGTCTTGATTAACTAAAATTGGAATGAATGGAAGTATAATCCCCTACTGACAGTATATATGATCAGACCTGTTTCTCTCTGGACCTTTAAACCATATGATAGAGAACTCTTGTTTTCTGCATTTGAAGCAAAAAAAGTTCTTGCCAGGAAACATATACTGGCTGTAACTTTTAGAGGTCTTCTGAAAGTGTTTTGATAAAAATAGATCAGAGTGGACACTGAGACAAAAATGTGCTCATAAAGAAGTAATTGTGACCTCATTTTATGTCAGAATTTTTTTTGTTGTATTGCATTGTTTTCCTATGCTGGTGAAAATGTTATCTCAGGCTGATTGCTCAAGGTCCTGACCTGCAGATACTAGATATTCTGAGTGAGTTTTTTTCAGTGTAGAGCAAAACCTGTTTTGAATCTTATCATCCAAGGGAATACCCTGACCTTTACACTTAAAAGGCACACAGTTAAAGAATTCAAAGGTTTCTATTTTATTTTGAATCAAAAATGAAAATAAATCATAAGAAGAATGCAATTATTATTTTCTGCTGTCTTCTATTCACAGATCTTTCAGCTTAAGGCAATGACCTGTATCAGCTTTACAGAGGATTGCAGCAGTCACTTGGTAGTTCATAAGACAGCGGAAATTGAAGTGGTCACTTATTTTCAACTTGTAACAAAAAAGGCCCAAGGGCCTGCTATTAATATCACTTTATCATTCATGTCATGGCTGCCTTTAACAACATTCTAGAGTGGTATTTACCCACAAACTTGTACTTGAATAGCTTGTATAATATGTGTCTCCCTCAAAAATAAATTACTATCAAAAGTTTCATATCCCCAGACATGTGACTATACCATTAGCAACGTATGTTTGCCTGCATGACCTTTTTCAATATATTCAGAACTGTCATATTATTCTTGACACCACCAGCATTTGACACCATGTGAAAGATTTCAAAATGAGCGTCTGCAGGTGTAATTGCTAAATGAAATCTTGTCTGACTTTTCATTACCTCCTGGAAGAGCTACAGTCTCTTTTTGCAATGGCTATCCTGTAGAAATGGTAGAATATACTGCTCAAGGGTATGTTGCGGAGAGAAAGGCATTTTCTGCACAGAGTGTTTTTACATTATGGAATACCCTAATGATTTTGAAACTCTAACATTATGCTAATATATCTGACAATGTAAGACACTCTTGTGACCACATGAACATTAGTCACAAACCTAGATATGTCTTATCATCTCATTTTTCAAGCTACTAAAGAATGCAGAGAAAAACTGCCACACATTGCTTGCCCCAAGGACAGTGAACTGTAGGTGTCAAAGCAGAGAAGACTAATTAGTCACCTTTCACTGCCTCAAGGTCAGAGGAACAGGAGTTTTTGTAGCTTGCATGAAGTGATCATCTACGTTCTCTCATAGTCAGAAAGTCCCTCTCCATTTTTCCCCCCATACTATCAGTATGGGCAGCCATGAGGAAAAGACTGTGATACTGAAGTCCTATTTTTGCAAAGTGCTTTGATCATCATCAAGTCTTTGTATAATAATTTATTTTCTTCATGGAGTCAATTGATCATGCAGTCATCTTGGTTGTATTTTGGTAAGTAGGTAGTCTGCTACTGAAGTCTGTTTATCTTCACATGCATTGTCATGTGTTTTGGATCTTTTTGATGTATGTTAGGATTCTGCAACTTTGAAGGCTAAAGCCATCTTGTACTTCTACGTGTTTAATGTGCATGTGTGGTAAATTATTGTCCATCCTCATTCAAGCTTTCCTCTTATGATGCCTTTGAAATACCTTAATGCTACATTGATGCTGAAAATAAGTTCATTATCATTTCTAATGCACTGTGTGATGTCTGTTCATTCACAGCTGTTTAAAATTTCACCAGTGTAAGCTTTTTTCCAGTCAAAACTATTTTTTTAAAGCATCTTGTAACAGTCACATTTTGCACCATTCGTTATTTATCTAGCTACAACTATTGCTCGAGTAAAAATTTCACAATTTAATAATTAAAAGAAATCCCACTGTACTCCTGTAATTGATAACACACAACTACAACATAGAAGCACATATTCTTGTTTAAATGGGTTTATTTTACCTGTGAAAGTATGACAACTCTTCAAGCTTGGCCATGTGATTCCACTCAGATGGTCCACAACCATATTGTACTTTAAGAAGGGTAGATGGGATGGGTATGTTAGGTTTTCAAGAGAGAAAGGGCTTCCTCTTGTGCTGTAGGAGAATGAAAGCAAAGTTGTGACAGACGGTCCAGAAAGAGTTCTGCTTATTCTGGAATATGGCCAAACCTTATATTGCAGTTCTCAAAATGTTAGATTCACCATGGAACAAACACTCCCTTTCATCTATGACATCGGTAAGGCACATGACAAAATAAATCTACTAGGTGGCATCTTCATCATGCTTTTATTTTTGTTTCTATTCTGTTCTCTCTTAATTTAGTAAGTCACACAAATAGAACATTTGCTCCCATCCAAAATGCAGTGTCTAAACCTAAATTAGTTTAAAAGAAGAATCCAGTAAGTCTGTAATTAAGCACAGGGGAAAATCTGAATACCAGTTATGGGTCCATGTTAAATCAAGAAAAGAAAGGAAATTCAGGCTGTGATTACAGATGAGAGACTGGCTTGGAAACCAAGAATTTAAATAGCTTTTTTCCTGATGTATAGCTAAGAATACTGCATTATATATCGTAGTTATAGCAAGGTTTTGCGAATATCATTCATTCAGTGCATTCAAAACACATGCAAACACAGAGTAAATTGTGGACTAAGTAACAGCAAAAATTCTGAATGGATTGCATTTTTTTCTTTTGCACCTTGAGTCATACAATGAAAGTGAATTTCATTCTTTCTCTTTTAAATATGTCCTTTTAATGTGGCATTATGAAAAGGGACAAAAATTAAACAAGCTCTATTTCTCTCAGGATTGTGAAACAGAGAAAAGATTTGACTCAAAATGCATTTTTTATTATAGCCAAAATTCTAACTTTTCTGCAAACTTCTGTAAAATGAGTGTTGATCTGTTGGTTTGGGGAGGGGGGTTGTCTGGTTGGGTAAGGTTTCTTTGCACTCTTCATAGGAGTCTGTAGCAGACCTGAGTTGTAGAATTAACAGTTCAATCACTATATTGATTAAATTTAAGCAGAGATTTTGGCTCTAGGAATGTAAATGAACAAGATCAAATAATTGAGTGTATATTTCAAGCACTAAAGCTGTGTGATCAGCTACAGGTTTTTACACAAACTGCAGAATAAACACAGGCTGTGAGACATTACCGGTGTACTGACAGTGAGTCTGGAAGCCAGGATTTCTGGACTCTGTAGCTGCTCAGTGTTAAATCAGGGACTCCAGAAACCCCAGGAAGGATGTTTGGCCAAGAGAGGACCTTCTTGCTCACCCCTGGAGTGGAAAGAACCTGAAAACTCCAGACTCATAATCTCATGCAAGGACATTTAGGAAGACTAAGAGCCCTTGGGACTTCCAAAACACCTCAGGGACCCTCAAATACTGCAAGAGCTCTGTGGTCACCAAGGCAGACTGCTCGACAGGACTGCCTTGGAGCTTGAGAATCTGAATATGTTCAAGTCCCTGTGACCTGCTTGAGAATACACAGGGCAAAACCAAAGAATCTTTCACGTCTTTTGTAGCAGTTGGTTTAACTAGATGCCTGACGGGGAAACAGCTGGCTTTGAAAGAACCAATATAGAATCACAGAATCATCACCCAATGGAAGTCTGTACCGGCACATACTAGTAACTTGGCCAGCAATTTTTGTGATACTAATTCTTGGCCAGCATTTCATGTGGTATGACCAAGTCCAGGTAAAAATTTCCTTCTTTTTAGACTTATCATACATATTGCATACAAATAATATTTTGACATGCATTTTTTTTGAAACAGAGCCTGAAAAGCATGCTAATAAGAATATTTTAAAAAATTATGCATTGCATCAAACCAAAATCTTGTTCAGTGTCCTGTGCCTTACAATCAACAAAAGCAGATTCTTAAAGGAAAAGAAAAGAAATAAGGTATTTGTCCTCCAGCTTTCCCAATTCACCCACTTCACGTCATTAACAATTCTCTGGGGCCTCCATCATATCTGTTGTCCATAGTCTCTCTCCAAACCTATAGAAGCTACTGAACACACTTCTTATCTTTTGGTCTATATTTTTCATTTTAATGTAAGTTTTTTGAGATGAGATGAACAGGACTGTAGGCAGCATGTAAGAATGTGCATGCTAGCCAAGTTGCCTATTTTGTTCTTTTTTCTATTCCTGATCATGGCTAACACGCATTTTGCCTTTTTGCCTGCTGAAAATTCTATCTGATATTTTCAAATAGCTACCCACAAAAACTTCAAGAGCTCTTTCATTCATCATAATAAAGTAGAGTCTGTTATTGTGAGTATGTCACTGGGTGATTTTTTTTAAATTAATTACCTTGTATTATCTCGTTTGAGTTAATCTGCCACTTTATCTTCCAGTTTCTTGAGGCTTCATCCAAATATTATAAGGTCCTTTTGTAATACTTCACATTCAGCTTTGACCCTTCTGCATGATTTTGTATTCTCAGCAAGCTATATAACATCATTGCTCATATAATTTTCAGATTTATTTGTGAACATATTTAACAACAGAGACCCAAAAAGGTTCCTCTGTGAAGTCCCTGTGATTGTGAAAACTGCCTGTTAATTCCTGTGTTCTGTTTCTTACCATGGGAAAATCTTACCTGGTATCTCTGATGTCTTAGTTTATTTAGGAAATTTTGTGTACAATATACTGAAAAGCCAAGAGTGGTCTATTAACCAAATTGCCTTTTATTTTCTCACAAGTTTATGGCTGTCTTGGAGAACTCTGGTGGATATATCAGATATGGCTTTCTTCTACAAAAGCTGTGTTGACTCTTTGTAGCATGCAGTATTTATCCTTAGTTCACCTTTTCTTCTTGTTTCTACCATTTTTCCCCACTGTGAAGCTCAGGCTGATCTCTAGTTATCCAGATCATTATCCAGCTTTCTTTCACAAGCTGGCACTGCTACTGTCACCTTTTATTCCTCTAGCACCAATTCCATTTAAGCAGTACTTTAAAGTCACCCATAAAGCATAGTTCCAGAGAAGGAACACTTTCACCTCCTCTGTGATGAAAACCAATACATAGAATTTATCTACTTCTTTTTCTGATAAAACTTTTGTTTTCTTGCATATTCTCTATATATTGCCTTTAACTGCCTTATATATATGCCTTATATATCTGCCCTGTGAGGTTTTCATTAAACTATGAAGCAATGGAAACTAAATTAACATATTCCATTTTCCACTACATCATATATTTCTGATTCTGAAAGTAGTACAAAATCCAGTGCTAATCCTATTAAAATTTTCATCTTGTAACTCAGAATGTGAATGTGGCTTGTGGTGGACTTTTTTTGCAAATACAGCATTTCATTAAATGAGTGATATGTTTATTCCGTTTAGATCTACTGTGGAAATTAAACCTAATCAATAGGATTTTTTAAATTGAAATAATTTATTTTGCAAGGGTGAAGACAACTTACTGATGAATTTGGGTCCATTTTTTAAAGTGCATTTCAAAGAAAAGTTAAGGACAGTATAAATTTTGTAACACAGTAGTCATCATACAAAAGGATGAGCAGACTAAAACTCTCAGAGCATTCTTGAATTAACTTTTGAATGATCTCAGAAATATTATCACCTGTAATTTCTCCCTTTCTGTATGGCAGGTGAGTTTCTAAATATTTTGAAAGTGAACTGGTATGATTTATGAGGGTTATTGCTTTATTTTCACAAATGCCATCATCTGACTGTTCCTGAGATTTATGAGAAAATTTAGGTATTATCTGGGAATTATTTAGATCCAAGCAAGCATGTTCTGATCACAGGCCCTTGTGCTAGACTGTGCCTTAATATTATACGCTGTGGATAAAGCATAAAGACCTTTGAACTTCATAATTTAACTTTTTTCTTGCTTATTAAAGCTGTATGCAGAAGTGGGCTATGAGAATCAAACTCTGATTAGAAGCAGCAGCCAAAAGCTGAGCAAAAAGGTGATCAATAGTGAGGGGCATTGTCTCATATGCTGTAGTAGGCAGCCAGGAGGGAAACGTGGAAGGAATACTTGGCATGCCAAACGTCTCAAGTGTGAGGTGTTACAACTAGATCCTATGCCACAAAGAGTGCAAATGGTGTAACTGAACTAAAACTGCAATGGTTTCCATAAACCACTGAGAAAACACGTAAAGTATCATATCTAAGCTTGCAGGGGCAGTAGTTTGGCAAAAAGTTCCTCTGCAGTTTGGAGAGAAGGACCATGAGCGTTAAACCTGCAGTTCATGTTTTGGGATATCTATTTTTTGAATTCTTGTGATCTCTGTTTGAACCAAAGACTAGACTGGTCATAACATTTAAGTGCGAAATCTAGTTCCCTTACTTGGGGGAATAAGTTTCAACTGAGCAGCACCACTGCACCCAGAGTAGTGTAAGCACAGAGCCTCGCAATGCCTAAACACGCTCAGCTGGCCCATGGCGCTTTGTCGGTATATGGGGGATTTGCATCTAGAAAGATTCAGGCTGCATATTAACATAACTGTTTGTAATAATAGGGTTACTGAAGCATGGAAAAAAAATTGCCCATCTAGACTTGGTTATCTCCTTCACTAGAGATTTCTAAGGAGCGGTTACATAAACATGTATCAGGAATGACAAAGACATAGTTCATCTTGCCTTGTGCCAGAGAACTCAGTGACCTCTTAAAGTCACTCTCAGCTTTATTTTCCTATGATTCTGTGAAGATTTGAAAATAAATATAATAAAAGCTTTGAGATGCTCACAGACTGCAGTAATGGAGCCATATAATGTTTGAACAGATGACACCATCCTGGGACTTTTGCCAGGTAAGTGATTTTGAGCTACAGCTTTTGTGAACACTTACACTACTGAATCCCTCAATTTATTTCCAGTGAACTCTTTATTCTTAAATCCATATAAATAAATTAGGCATCTGAACAGAAGGGAACACATTCCGATCATTAGGAATTGATTAGTATGCTATAAATGCTAAAAAATAAAAATACCTCTGTAAAGAACATTTCTCTGACTTAGTCCATTTTCTTTTTGACCTTTGGAGACCTCTTTCCATTCCACTGTGCAGGTCATCTGATTAGTAACATGTACGTGCAGATCTCAGATGGCTGCATGAGTCTTTTCTGGCTTTCAAGAATCAATATTGTCACTGGAAAAAGGCGAGTTTTCTGTGGTCAAAGGCTCATTTTGGTACAAATTTTAAATACATGTTAATTACTGCAATGTAATTTAGTTATGACAATATGTATGAAATTGAAAATTACCTTAAAAAGTACCTGAAAACATAAATATAACATATAATCAGAAGTTAGGTAATGCTATATGTGAGATTATTTGAGATCCTACTAATATCCCTTGTTTGTATAACAGTAGTATAGGCCCTAATTAATTTATCATAATCTGGTTTTTTCCTAAAAAGACGTTTTTTTCCACAAGAGCGAAGCAATAGCACCATCTAGAAGAAGTATACTTTCAGTTATGTGTTAGTCTTTTCATATCTATCTTTTTTCTCTTTCCTTCCTACTGGGCAGAAGATAGCCCTAATGTGTTTCTCAGTCTCCTAATTTGGTCAAATTTGGGTAGGCTTTTATTACTTTTATTATTTGTATAAGGCATTAGAAATTTAACTTAAATTCATATCCCTCTATTTAAAAGAAGATGTCTATAAAATTTCTGAGTGAAATAATTGTCCTAAAGTTAAAGAATTAATTAGCAGATTTTTTTTCCTTTACATCAGACTGAGAAATGGCTGAACCATTCTTGACATTTTTCCAAAGTATGAAGATAGAATCAGATACTTGGCAGAAAATGCCTACACAAATGGATAAAGCTTAGAAAAGTATGAGAAACTGAAAATGGACCTTAAAATTGAAAATGCTGAAAAACTTGAGATAAGCCTTGATATACCATCCAGGATATGTACTCATATCAGTAACACTGGGCCAATATTAACATGTCACATGACAATAGTGTAGCTTGCAAAAAGTTCTGTCTCATATAATACCACAAAAATCCTGATAAAATTTTCTCTCATAAAAAAGATTATGATATAAGATTTTATCTGTAGGCAAAGAACAGTTACTCAAGTGTGCAGTACATCAAAAGCAAGTTTCACTGATCCTGGACTAGTGAATGGCCAATTCATTGAATGGTTAATCTCATTCTCTCAGCAGAGAATGCATGATTAAACTTCCCTCTCTGGGTATCTCTGCTGGTAATGTAAATTTAGGAGCCAAATTCAATAATGCTCTTGGTATGGATATTTATGCTTTACATTTGGAGTTGCAGTTTCTAATTCTGTGGTTGACCCTACCTGACACTTGAGCTGAAGAAGCCTCATGGACTGTCTGACATAGCTTTTGTGTTGCACTGATTAGTGCCACTAACACCATTTGAGTATTTGATACCTCATTGTCTTGAGTATGCAGTGGAATGATTTGCTTGGTTTTTCTAGCTTGCAAACATATTATATTTTGGAAGGGCTAAGAATTTTTCAATGCAGCAGTTTGACAGAAGAGGATTGCTTTTTTGTTTGTTTGTTTTATTAAAACCCAATGACTTGTTGAAATGAAACATTGTGGCAATGAGCTAGTTTCAAGAAAACATCTTTTGGGAAAAGTTTCTTCTGTCCAGCATTGGATTTTCCAGGAAAAGTAAATAAGTAAAACAAAAGGCCATGGTCAACATCTTGAAAATTACTTAGGGTGCAGCACCCCTAGATTAAATCTGTAGTCTGAATCGGGAAAAAAACCCGCTTGAACAAAGGTTTCTCAGATTCCAGGTGCAGGTTGCCTGTCCAGCTCTTTAAAAGTGTATTAGAGAGGACAAGGTCAAAGAGATAAACCTTGTAGCTGGGAAGAAAGGGGAGTATTTTTCTGTCTTCTGCTTCATAGTGATGACAAAACCTTGTGTCAGTTTCTTAAACTTCATCTGTTGCTCTTACAGGCTAGGCCTATAATCTACAACAAAAGTTGTGATTTTTTTTTTTTACTAGAAGAGTAAGCCTGTTGTCTGTGTCTTCCTCCCCAAAATTTGAGCTGATCTTTTAGTTTCCCTGGGCCCTGGCCATAAAGTGGCACTTGAATTAGAAAATATAGGGAAAGTCAAGTATCTTGGAGAGGGAAGGACAAGCCTAGTCAGATTTTCTTGCCAAAAATATGCTCCATTTAAATTTTCTTGCACATGCTGGAATTTTCTCCACATGGGAAGTTTTGTGGTGACACATTGCATTACTGCAGTTCAACTACAAGGTGAGATAAGCATGACAGGCATAAGTAATAAGACATATGTTGTGCAAAGGACCTATGTATATACATACCTGAGCTACCCCAAGCAGTGCTGATACAATCATGTGGCACACAGTGTCCTCTTCTAGAAAATAAACCATTGTTTCCCATGGGTGCCCTGTAGCTCAAACTTCTTCAGGCCATGGTAATTAGCCTGTTGGAGATTCCTGTTTGGCAGTGAGTGGGATGAGTGTTAGTTTGGGAGCAGTCATGCTATCTACGCTCCCTGGCACACTGCAGACATACCTGCTGAGACTTTCACTGCTCCATGGGGAGACAGAATAGCCAAACAGGAGACTGTAAAATTGTAGTAGAAATCAAACTGCCTAAAACTCATGTTTCTTCACATGTAGAATGCCTTCCTTTTGTATAACCTAAATTTTGGACAACCTGGAGAAGTTGTAAATTTACAAAGCATAGAAAGCACTACTCCACAGCTTCAGATGGGAAGTGGTTTGGACCTTACATCATCTGTGGACCTATAGGTGGTAATTGTCATAACTGCACAATTGAGGTCTGGCATCTTATGCGATATGAATATGGTGAAAAGACCTATTATGTACCAGTTGATTTTCCTACTCAGCATAAGTTGGAAGAGAATCAATAAGAAAAAAGGCACAGCATGACCAAGAAATATGGCATATAAGCTCTCTAACTTTTGACTTTTTTTCTTTTGAGCAGTGTATAAATAGCAGGAACAGGACATATGCCTTTATTATATTTCAACTTACATTTAGAATGTTTGAAATGTAACTGATTTAGACGTTCTTTTAATTTCATGTTCTAAATACAAATAAGCAGGACATTAGTATTTAATGTTCTTTTAATTAAAACAGCAGTTTACTCTAAGCCCTGGAATTAATTACTTTTTGAACTGCTTCTCAGTTTTACTGATAATGTTTGGCAGTTTTAAAACAGAATAGCTAAACTTGAGGCTATTCATTTTAGCAAGCTGATGCAGAATACACTAAGCTGAACTGTAATTTAAAAAAACTGTCACGTGCAAGTGCATACTATTCATTTAACCATGAAGACCTCTGTGAAAATTTGCATATGTGCACTGTGAATGAAAGGCCATTCAAAAGGTGGAAATCAAAGCTAATTTAACATTATTGACCTAATGATACTAAATTTTGACCTAGTTATGACTTTAAAGACAGATGATTATTTTTCCATGAGCCCAGCCCTTGGAAAGAACTAGTTTGCATTTTACAGGAAATGTGTACTAAAACTGCTGGATTTTAACATATTTTTCTTAACTATGAAGAAATGTTACAGGACTTAAATGACAGGACATGCATTTTAAATGAGAAATTGAGAAAAGTTTTCACCTGGTAACAACTTACTCGTGTAAATAATAGCCAAGGAAGGACTCTGTATATATAGTTATCTTCTTATAGAAATTACAACCATAATACCTACCAACCAACACTTTGTCCCAAAGTGCAATACAATCATTTTGCCTCATTTAGAATATTTTGGTGCCAGTCTCTTGAAAATAAAACCCCCATGTATGCAAAACAAGAAAAACACCCCAGATAACTTAAGACATTAATAAAGTAAGCTCCTACATAATACAACTGACTTCTGGAAGCAGAAAAAAGACCCATGTAAGGACAGATGGGGCATCAGTGTGTCCTGTGCCATCATAGACAGGTACTGGCTGTGTGAACCACATGTGATATGGTGGTGGTTTGTCCCCAGTAGGCAGCTCAGCCCCACACAGCTGCTCGCTCATTGCCCCCCAGAGGGACTAGGGAGAGAATTGGAAAGATAAAAGTGAGAAAACCTGTGGGCTGAGATAAAGACAGTCTAATAGGTAAAGCAAAAGCTGCTCATACAAGCAAAGCAAAACAAGGAATTCATTCACTACTTCCCATCAGCAGGCAGATGTTCAGCCATCTCCAGGAATACAGGGCTCCATCGCACGTAACGGTTATGTGGGAAGACAAATGCCATGACTCAACATCCTTCCCTTCCTCTTTCTTATTCCCCACAGTTTTTATTGCTGAGCATGACATCATATGATATGGGATACTGCTTTGGTCAGTTGGGGTCAGCTGTCCTGGCTGTGTCCCCTCCCAGCTTCTTGTGCACCGCCAGGCTACTCGCTGGTGGGGTGGGGTGAGAAGCAGAAAAGGCCTTGACAGTGTGTAAGCGCTGCTCAGCAGTAATGAAAACACCCCTGTGTTATCAACACTGTTTTAGTCACAAACCCAAAACACAGCACCATACAAGATATTATGAAGAAAATTAACTCTATCTCACCAAACACCTGTACAGATACACAGGCAACCGTCTCTTCCAGACATTTGGGGTGTCAATGAACACTCCTTGCAGCAGCAGTTGGCAGCCCCACTTGTGTAGGTGCTGCTGGGGCAGTGACTCTTTGAAGTGCTTTTCATGTTCTGCCCAGGTCAACTGCCCCCATTTTGGGGATGCTACCATTTGAATTTGCTTGTATTGCTGAGAAACTCAGTGTGATTCTTTTTTCACTGTGGTCACTGTGTTTAAAACTCAAACACCTCCTGGAGGGTGTAAGCTGGGTGGTATGATCCTGATTGAATCCTACTCTGTACTTCTGACATATGAATTCAGGTCCTCAGAAGTATTTGGATTTCTACTGCCAGATGTTGATCTGATATTTAATAATGGAGCTTCCTGGATTTTTAAGTATTTGTAATGAAACAGTTTTACCTGAGAATAGTTAAGTCTGCAATGGTATCCTTTAATATCCAAGTATCTCCATTATGTCACACTTGCCTTCATATATGTACTCTTTTCATCCCATGCCAACCTTCCCTTTTCTCCCCACCTCAAGATTAAGAACAGAACAGTACAGTGAAAGTCTAAACTATGTGTTAAACCAGAAGCTAGTAATTAAAAAAGGACTGCATTTGGACTGATAAATGTGCACCCAACATCTTCAGTGAAATTTTGTTGATTTACACCTGCTGACCAAGCTAGGCTTCTGCTTCTAATTCAGTGTTCTCGTATAACTCTTCCTCTTTTACTGTCATCTCAATCTAGTTTTCAGTACATCATTTATTTACTTGTAGCTTTGCTGTATATGTTACATATATAACTCGTGTGCTAGATATAGCAAAGATGCTGACTTGACAGTCAGCAAATTGCATGTAGCATTCCAATTCCTTTTCTCTAAGAGATTATAAATAAGTGCCCTTTTTGAACCAGGTCTACAGTAATGAATATTTTCATGGTATCTAACAATAACTAATTTGAGTCCAAAATGTGTGACCTGCCACTGCCTCTGTTACTCTCTCACAAGGATGAAAATTCTGGTAAGACAACACTATTCACGCTCTTCTTTCCATGGCATGATATTACCAACATTCCACTGAAATAATAAAGATGACCTAGCCTGCCTCCCTAGTGTAAAAAAGAGTATTTGTCTTAAAATGTAAATTGAGTCCTATTAACAATCCCCTGGAAAAATGCATTTAATCAGAGTGTTCTGCTGGAACACTAATGAAATAAAAATTAGTTGAAATTTCCAATTAATCTTTTTTAAGATTCCATACTATTAAGTAGGAGAAATTGTGCTGTTTTGTCTTAATAAGGAGGTAATTTCTTTTGCCAATGCCAAAGAGAATACTTAATAAGCTTCAGGAAAACATGCAAGTGTCTTTAAAACTAAATTAAACTTTGCCTTAAGATGCAATGAAGAACAAGTACATACAGTCCCCACATATCCCACATAATTTTTAAATTCAGTTTTCAGGTGCGACTCCCATTTGGTATTTGGCTATACTTACCCTAAATACAATTATAGGAAAAGAAATGCAGGGAAAGCTGCAAAGGGATGGCTCAGAGGTAAGTGCAGCTAATAGTTGATATCATCAGAATAAGGCTATTCAGTCTACTTTATCTGCATATTGTGCTGAGGTCCCAATGGCATCAATCATTAAGCTATAATATATTAGCACAATAGTTATCTGCCTTATTTCCAGACATTTTCTATTCACACGTGGCAGACCAATAAGCAAATGAATGCTCTGTTATCGTATTTGCATATAACTAGTTAAAAACAATACAGGACGAATTTTCTATTCCCCCGTGACTCAAAAGAGAAAGTTCTCCTTCAGAAGAGCAACAGAAGCAAGGCCCAAAGCTGTCTTACTTGCGTGAGCAGAAAGTTCCTGCAGTTCATCAGAAGCTTCTATTGGCTATCTGCGGACACTGGAGTCCTCCTATGGAGAGTGTAGTCACTTGATTTTATTGAGGAATCCATCCTACAATTTACATTTCACCTGTCCACTTTGGAGCCTTGTAGTTTTATCAGATACTTTCATTCTGGATTAACACTTTCTACAGCTGACATCATATGGGGAGGATTCTTTTTTTCCCTCTTTTTTAGGATTGAGCAAAATCTCTGCAAGGACTTCTTTTAATTCCAGTAAATACAGAAATGAATGCTCTGTCTTGTATGAGTATTCATACTTGGATTGGCATAGTTCAAAAAAGATGAAGTTAGAAACCTCAGAGCTGGCTTATTTCTAGTCTTCATTGCACAAGATGAAGCAGTGCTATTATGAATACCTAATTCCAGAATTCTGCATATGCATGTTTATGCATGTATGTAGCATTTGATTTCAGGAAGATTTAAAAATGTGAAATATAGTTCAGGATATAAAAGTGAAAGGTAGCCTAGATATTTTAAACATCTGAAAAATTCACAAACTTTTGTTTGGTAAATATGAATCACAGAAGAGCATATTTTCCCATCCAAGGGAATACTTCCAAGATTTAAAAATAGGTAGGTACATCAACATTTTGAAGCATTCTTAATAATTCTTTGATTCCTTTAATATCATAATTTTCTTGAGTCTAACATAGTCTTTCTTAGTATTAAATAGCAGGTTTAATAATAAAGTAATTACAGAAGGACTGTTAAAATATTTACAATTAATATATAATGATGTATTTGTAATTTACTACTTCATAATAAATACCAGATTGTTTTAATTTTTTAATTAATTTTAATGCATTTTAATGCATTTGCCCAGCATAACATTCTGCTGAAAATTGTTGCATTTGATTTTGCAATAGATCTTAATTTAGTTTACCAGTTATTGATTACATAGTGGTTATCAGCTTTAAAGGGTCACCCTTAACTGTGATATAACCATCTGAGTCTTCCATCTCAAACGTGGGCCAGTTAATGTTATGTGGTATCCAAATTTAGTAGCACTTTCTTACTGCAATATTAATGATTTGGATTAGACTGATCTATGTAAAAGAGATTTTTACTTTCACACAACATGCCCATTGTGTGGAAACTAGCTGGAAGCTATTCTTTAGAAAAATGCAAGTAACAATTTTCAAATAAGTTTTCATTGTGTGGTAAGTTATAGAAGTTTTGTAAGGAGTAAGTTAGCTATTTTAAAATTAATTTAACTTCTGTCATTTCAGTTTTCAATTTTCAATTAAGCATATTCCCATGGTTTATCTTCCACAGTTGTCTTCAAATTCTTAGCCTGTGATTGATGATTCAGACTATAACCTTGGGAAAGGTCTACCATGACATTCATGTACTCTTACAGTTGTTTCTTTGAAAGCTGACTATTTGTAATTTTTTCTTGTTCTTTTTTTTGTTTGTTTTTTTGGTCTTTGGGGGGGAAGCATTTGTTTTGTGGTTTTTTTTTTTTTTGCATTAGTTATTTTGGCCAGAGAGTAGTAATCACAAAATTCCTACTGGATGAGATGGAAGGGAGAAAATATTTTCAAATTTTCCTGTTTAATGGTTTTCTTCCAGATTTTGCCAATAATAGGCATGGAATTTCTTGAGCTCTTTCAGATAGCAATGTGTCTATGTTTAATTCATAAACCAACTCACCAACACGTGAATTACAAAAGAAATTCCCATATTCCATACTAAGAAAATTCATTAGAAATTACCCTTATTCTTGAAATAGTAAAATCAAAGGTTCTTGAAACTCTTAATTTAAGTGCAAAATATATCTCAGCCTAAAAATTGGAATCCTGGCTAGCACTTTTGCAAGTTCATTTGCTCCAGAGAGGATAGTTGGCCATAGTTTTCTAGGTCAGTCATCTCCAAAATTTTTGATCATGAACCCCTATCATTAAAAGATTTTTGAGCATGCACCCCCAGTATATGTATATTTATTTATTTATTTATTTATAAATTATATACATGTAGTACTGTACTAATTTATTTTGTACATTATAAAACATATACAGAACCAGAGATTAAAAAGGATGAGATAAAGTTGAAATAAACACTATTAAAAAAATATTTTTATTTCATTTATTAATGGTGCAAAAAATATTTTCTTCCCGCACCCCAAGGAGTTGTATTGTACACCCCGTGACTGCACAATCTCCCCCATTTTTGGAGACCACCGTTACAGATAAAGCAAAGAAAACTGAGTACAGTAGGCAACCTTGCCAATTCCTGTATCACGCAACAAATATTTTTAAATTCATTCCATTTCAGGGTAAGACTAATCAAATGGGAAGGGAAAAAAAGTAAGTATCCTGTAGAAGAGAATCATAGAATCATAGAATCATAGAATTGTCTAGGTTGGAAAAGACCTTTAAGATCATCCAGTCCAACCATTAACCTACACTACCAAGCCCACCTAAACCAATCAAGGGTAGACTAGACTAAACCATATCCCGAAGTGCCACATCTACCTGCTTTTTGAACACTTCCAGGGATGGGGACTCCACCACCTCTCTGGGCAGCCTGTTCCAATGCTTGACCACCCTTTCCGTAAAGAAATTTTTCCTAATTTCCAGCCTAAACCTCCCCTGGCGCAGCTTGAGCCCATTTCCTCTCGTCCTATCGCTAGCTACTTGGGAGAAGAGACCAACACCCACCTCACTACAACCTCCTTTCAGGGAGTTGTAGAGAGCGATAAGGTCTCCCCTCAGCCTCCTCTTTTCCAGGCTAAACAACCCCAGTTCCCTCAGCCGCTCCTCATAAGACTTGTTCTCCAGACCCTTCACCAGCCTTGTTGCCCGTCTCTGAACATGCTCCAGCACCTCAATGTCTTTCTTGTATTGAGGGGCCCAAAACTGGACACAGTATTCGAGGTGCAGCCTCACCAGCAACGAGTACAGGGGAACAATCACCTCCCTGCTCCTGCTGGCCACACTGTTTCTGGTACAAGCCAGGATGCTGTTGTCCTTCTTGGCCACCTGGGCACACTGCTGGCTCATGTTCAGCTGGCTATCTACCAACACCCCCAGGTCCTTTTCGGCCAGGCAGCTTTGCAGCCACTCCTCCCCAAGCCTGTAGCGTTGCATGGGGTTGTTGTGACCCAAGTGCAGGACCTGGCACTTGGCCTTGTTGAACCTCATCCAGTTGGCCTCGGCCCATCGATCCAGCCTGTCCAGGTCCCTCTGCAGGGCCATCCTACCCTCGAGCAGATCGACACTCCCACCCAACTTGGTGTCGTCTGCAAACTTACTGAGGGCACACTCGATCCCCTCATCCAGATCATTGATAAAGATATTGAACAAGACTGGCCCTAAAACAGAGCCCTGGGGAACACCGCTCATGACCGGCTGCCAACTGGACTTAACACCATTTACCACAACTCTCTGGGCTCGGCCACCCAACCAGTTCTTTACCCAGCGAAGAGTATGCCTGTCTAAGCCGTGAGCTGCCAGCTTCCCGAGGAGGATATTATGCGAGACGGTGTCAAAAGCTTTGCTAAAGTCCAGGTAGATGACATCCACAGCCTTTCCATCATCTACCAGGTGGGTCACCAGGTCATAGAAGGAGATCAGGTTGGTCAAGCAGGACCTGCCTTTCGTGAACCCGTGCTGGCTGGGCCTGATCCCCTGGCTGACCTGTACTTGCCTGTGGAGTTCGCTCAAGATGAACCTCTCCATAATCTTCCCCAGCACCGAGGTCCGGCTGACAGGCTTGTAGTTCCCCGGATCCTCCTTCCAGCCCTTCTTGTAGATGGGCGTCACATTGGCAAGCCTCCAGTCATCAGGGACCTCCCCTGTTAACCAGGACTGCTGATAGATGATGGAGAGTGGCTTGGCGAGCTCCTCCGCCAGCTCCCTCAAGTCTATTAGCTCATTGAAATTGTGGGGTATCATGTAAATCCAAATTGCACTTAGTAAATCCTAAGCTAATTATAAGTAACTGCAGATAAAAAAGTATCAGATTTTTCTTCTTTCCTTGTTTAAACTGCTTTCTTCTCATATTTAAGTATTATCAACCACACTGGCTTGTAGAAGGGAAACACACTTCAATTTCCAAGAAAACTTTGTAAGAAGAGATGTTCTAACCCTGCTGTGTTCAGGAAAGCCTTTGTTGGAAGGGTGCAGACCCAGAGTCCTGCACATACAAGAGACATGTCTGCGAATGACCAGAAAATAGATAATGAAAGAATAGGTTTTATTTTAAGGGACCAAAAGGTGCCATTATCCTGATATCAAACAGGTATATATATATTATGCTTCTCGGTAGGTGTTTCATCACAAAAAGAATGGAGTATATTTCAGGTTTTTTTGTTTCAGCTTCTATCCTAGTTGAAAGAAATATTGGATAAGTCCACATTAATAAGTCAGTCAGTGCAAAAGGAGCTTATCTGAAAGGTGAAATGGTTGGAACTGAGATCTCCATGCCTTCTCTGTATCTGTTTTAAGGGGTATTTATTTAGCATTAGTTTTACTCTGTTCCTGTGGACTGCATGCCCTTTAGAAGTTGGAAAACAGATTCTGCTCCTGGAACACATCTCTCAGCTTAGTTTCATCCATAAGTAAAACAGCTCACACACTCAAACACTGCTCTAATTTGCAATCCAAAATGTGGTAAGTGGGGGCAATTGGGAGATTCACTTCAAAACCACACTCCTAATCTGAACTAAAACACAAACATAGATGTGCTGGTCTGCTTGGTGATTCATTTTAGCATTTCCAAATGTCACACTGTGTATAGCTGTATTATTCTGAGCCTGTACTTTGGATTTGCTAGATTCTAGCAACAAAAACCATTCACAAAGAGATCGTGACAAAAAGTGTATCTGCGATTACACATGTCAGCACAGAATCCACACTGTTTTTAAAGAAAGTGTAGAGAAGTGAAATATCACTCTCTTATTTCTCCTTTCCCACCCTCAGAAGGGTAGATTGCTCTCCATAAATCAGGAAGCCAATGTCTCCTCCGTTTCACAACTTTGCTGCTTCTTGCAGTTCAAGGAGTCTTTTGGTAGGAATGTGAGAGTAACTTGGGGCTACTTTGAATCCTTTGAGCCTTTTATCTACACAATGAGGAATTACTTCCCTTAGTTATTAAGGGGTGTAGTTAGAACAGTAGTCAATGGCAGAGCAGGGATAGGACAAGACTATCCGAAACGGCCAAGAAAAGGTATAAATGCTGGACAGATTCTCTTTTCATAAAAAAAAAATTAACAGAGAAAGGTACAGGGACAATTTACTTAGGATGCCTCCATGTTGGGGAATTTTTAACTGAGACTGAATAATTTTGCGTTTTAACTGAGACTGAATAATCTCCTGTGGTTCAAGGAGAAAATAATCCAGATATATTGTCTAATTCTATTTTATGTTACAAATGAAAACAAGCTAATTCAGTTCTTAATGTTAAGGGTTTTCTTTTTCTTACTGACCATAAAACCAAAACTAGTCTCTTCCTTTATGCTCCATTGTCCCCCATTGCTTACAGAATCACAGAACCATGGAATGGTTGAGGTGGGAAGGAACGCCTGGAGGTCATCTGGTCCAACTCCCCTGCTCAGGCAGGGCCACCTACAGCCAATTGCCCAGGACTTACTTCTGCTATTTGTCATATAAACACATAGATTAACCACAGAAGGGGAGAAGCAAGGCAGAATTTTTTTTTCTTTTCTTGTGATTGAAACACCAGCATAACACAGTTCAGAGGCAAAAGCTTTTCTTCTGTCTGTTAAAGACATGTATCCAGTCTTTCACTTAGCTCTGAATAGGAGACTGTACACTACTGTTTCTGACAAAACTGTTAGAAATATTTTTGTACTTGTTTGCCTTTTTTCATTTTGTCATCCCAATTTTAAAATGTTCCATAGGGCTTAGATTGGTCTCCAAATAGTTGATCTCTGCCATGCTAACCATCCTCAGGCTGATCAGTGTCTCAGGTTAGCCAAAAGATGTTAGACCACAGGAAGGAAGTGCTTCATATCTTGCTGAATAAAATATTCTGAGTTCAAACAAACTCCCATAAAAATCAATAGAAAAGCTCAGTTGTGAAAGTCAAAGAGAGAGGTTGACAGAATGCACTATATGAAGAGATTACCATGTAATGAATGGTTTAAAACTACAAAGAATAACATTGTATGTACTAAATAAAGGAACATAATTGTGTTTGGTTGTCTTGCTTATTTTTAAAAATAAGATTTCAGCTGACGTCTAATAAAGAACTAATAAAAGTACATTTCTAATCTAAAAGTGTAGCTGTCATTCCATGTAATAAAATAAGGCAATGTTCTTACTCTAAGGAAAATGCAAAACTTCAAACTTCAAAAAAACTTAAACCCATTTAAAAATCAATAAGACTCTTACCAAGTAAAAACCAAAGCATTCCAAACAATACTAAAATGTCATTTGAGACAATTGTTTATGGTCACTATTCTTTTCCATTAATTTTTTTAACATTTCATGTTTTATTAAATGTGACTCCCTTTCTCCCTTTCTTAGTTTACTGCCTAGTAGAAACGTAAGGGTATGGTTATTGGTTAATTAAGGATGCAAAAAATGCACACTAAGTATATAAATATTTACCCATAGAAAACCAGGATAGTGAAAGGTGTATGCTGGCTGATGAGCTACTACCTTTTTAGAAACAGTATTTACCAAAACTCTCATAAAAAGATTTTGCAATGAAATGAGACATAAAACAAAAAACGGTGGTCGTGAAGACTTTAGTTGCTGTATAAAGTTCAGAATTTCAAGATCTCTACAGGAGGGAGATCTATTGAGGTAGAAAGCAATTTTGACCAGTATCTAACTTACAAATGCTCTGTGCTTGCTTATAAACACATCTGAACAAGCTTTTAGCATCCAGCTATGTAGATCCTGAGACATCCTTTTAAGGTCTCACTAGCAGAATACGCAATGGCCGCTGTGGCCATTCCTCAGCTATTTTGTGGATGTCTCTCTTCATAATGATGGTGACTGATTACATTTTGGTGTATTTTAAACATACCTGGTATGTACCGCATGCTATTTGTCAACACTATTGCAACGGTGTCCTTAAAATTAAGAATGCCAGTCAAAAGAGATCTAAGATCTTTGCAGATGAAAACACTCTGCTTCAGAAATGGAAAAATGTTGAAGCTTGCTGTTATATGATGTGATACAGCACATTTTTCCAGAACAGCAAAATCAGCTGTTTTGTGCCTACTTGTTCTATAACCTTTTTTTTTAAGTAACTATAACTTGAAACTTAGCCATATGGATGTCTGCATCATCCTGCAGAAAAAACATCTGACTGCCTATAAACACTCCTATGACTGTTTTCAACACTATCCTTTTTCAGTTACTCTGCTGTTTCTTGACTAAGGCAGACTGCACATCTGTATTATAAAAGTTTATCCTATGGATAAATCAGGTGACTTTCAATTACTGCACAAATAAAGTTCTTTAACTTGAGGCGGGAGAGAGTAGGGAAGGTCAGAGAAAGTGCTGAGAGGGTTAGAAAGCAGAGTAGGACAGTTTATTAAGATTAACAGCTGCAGACTTGATGTTGCTAATAGCAAGAAAGATTACACAAAACATAGGTGAATCCTGTCATGAAGTCCTATGTCTTCTATCTTCCTTATTACAAGGACCTTACTGCAGAGCCTTGTAGCTGAATCCTGTGCCCTTCTCACCCAGCAGGATTTTTAAATGCTCAGTCAGGCTGGCTGGGGTGATGGCTGGCTGGCTGGTTGAATGGACGAATTCTGCTAGCCAAGATCACCTCAGATATATCCTAATGTGCATGCTGCTATCGCTGACTGTCTGCATTGGTAAGCATCCATGGCAGATATATTCTTGATTTCAGAGTACAGAGCAGACAATCCACAGGCTGAAAAAAACCCTGAGGTTCTTTGTTAAAACACGGCGGTTTACTGAAAAAAAAAAAAAATCGAGGCTTCCTCATCATTCACCTTCCAGAACAGCAGTTGTGCTCTTCAGTGCTGTCCCAAAGGGAGTAAAAGGTACCCGCCTGATTAAAAAACTGCCCTAAAGACAACAGGTCGCCCGACTACGTTGTTACTACCCAGCAGGCAGCCGGCAGACCCCGGGCTGGGAGACCCGACGCCGGCGGGCAGCCCGGCTCCGCGGGTGCGCACCGCCCCTCCGCGCCCGGCCGCGGGGACCGCCTGCAAACGGCGATCGGCTCCGTCGCACCTGCGCTGGCCCCCCCTTTGCCTTCCGTCATCCGCGCAAAGGGGGATGCCGGGCTGTATGTTATTTTTAATCCATTTACAGCTTCCTGCCCAACACCCTCCCGACCCCCCCCCCCCCCCCAACCACCATCACCACCAGCAACTCCCCGCCCCGGCTGCGCGCTTCCAGCCACACTTTTCTGGTTGCAAACGGCGTGAGCATCAGGTGCGGGCAGGGAGGAGCGCGGCGCCTCCGGGGCAGCCCGGGGAAGGGGCTGGGTGTTCCCCGGGGCCCGGGTGCCCCGGCTCTGCCCCCCATTCCCGCAGAGGGCGGCGGCGGCTCTCCCGCGCCGGCTCTTCCCCAGCCTCGCCGCCGCAGCAGCGGTGCAGAGGGGCCGGGGGATCCCATTTTGCTCCCCTCGCACTTCTGTGGCACAAATTTTGCGTTTTCCTCGGCCCTCCCCGTCGTCCCGGCGGTGCGCTCTCCGTCCCCTTGCTGGGGCCGGGGGCGCCGGGGGCGCTGCGGGAGGCAGCTGCGGGCTGCCGCGGCCCTGCAGGGCCGGCTCCGGGGCCAAGGGGGGACACTGCCCGCTCTGTCCATCCACTTCTCCTCCTCTCCTGTTTCTCGCTGAGATCATTTCAGTTTCTCTCAGTACTCTTATTATTAATATGTTTTCCCTACTCTACTCTCCCCCGCTCCCTTCCCGCCCTGGCCGCTAGCCCTCCGCAGCCTTGTCAAAGGGATGGGTGTTTGCGGTGGGACGTAGCTGGGGAGGAAGATGAGCCTGAGAAAGGGAGGCGGCAGCGAAAGGGAGAGATTTTGCTGTCGCCTCTGGGCTCATTGGAAGAGGCAATCGTTGTATCTGCCGCCGGAGGATTAGCAGCTAAACTTTTATTGCTCCCTTTTGTGCGTGTGTGTGCGTGTGCGTGTGCGTGTGCGTGTCTGTGTGTGTGTGGGGGGTGTAAATGGAGAAATCGCCTCTCAAGGGGGAAAATCTTTTCAATTTCCCTGTGTGGGCAGGTGCAGTTCAAGGAGGAACTCATAAGCATTTTGTCTTATCCATGAACTGATTAGGGGAGGGGAAACGATCCCTCTCCTCTTACTCTTCCTTTCCCAGTTTTGAAATCACTCTTTCCCCACCACCCGCCACCCTCCCGCCCTTCCCCTCCCCTTCCCTTTCCCCTGCACTGAATGAATAGAGGAGTCTCCAGGGTTTTCTTCTGCTTCTCGCCCTGGACTGGAGAAGTGAGGGGACATCTCTCTGTCCTCATCCATCTCTATCTCGCTCCATCCATTCCCGAGAGGATTTCAGACGGTGCAATGTGTTTTCAGGCTCTTGCCGCTGCTACCACTTGATACTATGCTACGCGCAGGGAGAGGGTTTTGCAAAAATGGATTTGTTCGATTTTAGAGGATTTCTTCTCTAATAAGGATCGCATTGCACACAAATATGACTAAATCCCCTATTTGGTAAATCTTTCTTCCCCCCCCCCCCACCCTTGGGTTCCCTCCCGCCCGCCCCCACCCCTTCAGAGGAGCAAGCACAGGGAGCTGATGACGGACCCATTAATCCCTTCTTCAATGCATCAAAAGAAGCCGAAGGGCTGGAAGTCGCTGGGCTCGGAGTCCTGCAGGAAATGCTTCGATCTGCTTTTGGTTTTGTATGAAACTGGTGACTAGGGGCTCGGCTCGCCCCGCCGCCGCCGCCCGCCGGCCCCTGGATGCGCGGGCCGCCGCCGCCGCCGCCTTGCCCGCCGCCGCGGTGCAACGCTCATGGTGGTGCTGATGATAGCTCGGCTGTGATGGGATTGAGCCGGCGGTGATTATTTGAAGGCGGTGAGGGAGAGCGAGTGAGAGGAAGGGCTGCTCCGCTCTGCTGTGTGTGGGCTTCGGGATTTTTTTTTTTTTTTTTTTCCCCCTTCTTCTTCTTTTCCTACTTCCATCCTCTCCCCGCCACTGGAAGTCCTCCCGTATCTAAATGGAATTAGTGGAGACCGAAGCCCCTTGTGTAAGGAACAGACATGACCCATGGGCGCAGCTTCTTTCACAGTGAGTATCTCCCCCTTCCCGCCCCCCCCCCGGCTGAGCTCCGCCGCCGCGAACGGGCTCCTGCTCTCCGCCGCCTCCACAGCTAGCGTGACGGGACGCCCAGACCTCCGCGGCGTGGGGGTGAGCTCCCCCCACGCAGACACAACACCCCCTTCCCCACCACTCTGCGGTGCAGCGGAGGGGAGCCGGTGTCAGCCAGCGCTGTGGGGCGGGGGGGCACCTTCCTGCGGGCTGGAGGCTTCCACCTGGCCGCGACGCGGCTGATGGCTTTCGGCGAGACGGGGGAGAGAGGGGGGAACGGCCCCCGCCGTCCGCGGCGGTGCCGTGCAGCCCCAGCCAGGGCTCGAACCGGCGGGCGAGGGGCCGGGGGGCGCGGAGCAGCGCCCGGAGCCGCGGGGGGCCGGCCACGGCGGGCGCGGATCCCGGAGGGCTGCGGGGTGGGGGCGGCCCCCTCGGGCGAAATCCTCCAGGAGCAGCAGGGAGGCACCGAAATGTAACAATTATTTGTCGAAGACCCCCAGGGGCCTCAGGCTGCGTGGATGGGACCCCCTCTCCCGCCTCGGTTTTGCAGAGGGTCCACTCTACCGAAGGGGCTTGACCGGCCATAGTTCCTTCCAGCACCTCTCTCTACGCCCACACCTGTCAAATAGCAGCGCTATGGACAGGTATTGCTTGTCCAACAACTCTTTGCCAGGCTAAGCCATGTCTATGCCAAATCACAGCCTCCAAAGAGCTGCCTGGCCAAGAGAGAAATCTCTTAATGTACAGCTTGTAATGGAAAAATGCACAGATCCAAAAAAGATGCAAAGATGCGTAATCAGAGTGGCACTAGAAAGCATGATTATAATTACACCCGTGATTAGGAGGGAAAGGGGGAGGAGGAAGACAGAGACAATGCAACAAGAAATTTGGTGGAAACTTCTTTAAAATAATTCCCAAACCCAGATAATCACAGTATTGTTGCCGTACTGTCAAAGCTTCCCAAATGACAGTTTTCGATGAGTGAAGATTGCATGACTGGTCTCTTTGGGGTCTGTCCTTTTTTGTTTTCCTCTTTGGGAGGCACTGTTCTTTTCCTGTGGCTTGAGAAAGAAAAAAGCAAGGGGGTCATAGAATAAAATGGACTGCCTTGACTGCTTAAGTAAAAAATACTGTGTTATCTTTTCCCATAAAGCCCATAATTTTAATTACTTTCTGGCAATACACATATTTTGGTGATGCTGGTGTCAATACCACTAAATCAAGAGGCTTTTGCTTTTTTTAAAATATGGGAGAAGTATTTCATTTCAAATGTCCAAATGTTAGAAATTATATGTCCAGAAAAAACTTAGTCTCTTAGTCTCTTCTTGTCTATTACCTTTTATTATCAAGATTATTTTGACTCCTTATTAATAATCAATAGTGACATGATGATACGTAAGTATAGCTCCCTGCTTCGGAATAACGTAGCTCTGCAACTTGGAAGCATAATTTCTAGCAGTTACAGCTGGAATTGAAGAGACCTGTGTTTTTTTCTATCATCTTGGTAATAATATCTCTGTGACTTGGATCAAGTCTCTCTACTTCTCTGAACTTCATTTTTTTGTATATAGAAAAGGAGGGGAGAGCTAAAAGATACAGGTGTTTGAAATGAACCTGTAAGAATCAGATATGAATTGTTATTAATTGCCTAAGAAGAAACATTTCTCACATGGAGTTTGTTTGGCTGTTGTGTGTCCTAGTCTATCTTCCATAAAGTTGTGGGCAGAAAGAACGCCAACAGCTGGCTCCATATTCTAACACCAATCCACCTTACACTATTGAAAAATTAGGTTTTGACTGGTGAGGATTACAGACATAGACGCAGTATGTTCACTGCATAAAACACAGCTAAAGTAAATGAGCAACTTAGTAAATGGGCAAATCCTGCATTGCCTTCAGATCCTGACACAGCCTGCGGGCAGAGTCCCAGCTAGCATGTATTTCCAGAATCCATCCCTGAGGAGAGTAAGGGCATGAATGGTTGGGTAGCATTCAGATACGAGCAGAAGATGTAATGTTCTCACTGAATGCCCATGACACAGAAGAGTTTTTAACTACCAGCTCTGCCAACATCCGTCTCTGTTAGCTGAGGGATTAAAAAAGACACAGGGGCTGTGAGCCTGACCAAGAAATAGCGAATATGCTGCCAAGCCTTCATTTTCCCAGAACTTCAGCCTTTCCCTGCTTAATAAGGTAGCCATCATCCATGCCTCAAACCCTCTGTCACATGGAAAGGGTCAAAGGCATAGAAATAGAGATCTCAATGCCACCAGAATACCAGAAATATGGAGACTGGCTTCCTTTGGGGTAAAAATTGGACACAATAAAAGCTGAAAATGATGAAAGCACCATCTTTGAAAGGATCATTCAGGTAGCTAGTTACTAGCCCATGATGACTTTTGGTGTCTTTTGGGGATAAGAAGAGGAAAGTATGCCATTCAATTACATTTGTTAAAGATCACAGGTCCATCAATTCCTCATCATAGTCAGCAATACAAATGGCAGCTGATCAGAATAAATGCTCAGAATAAACATGCAACTTCATCTCCACTTTAACTTCAGTGGAATCTGGGGACTATTTCCAGGCTCAACACCAAGCCAGCTTGCGTCAAAACCCTGAGCACTCCAAGAACTGACGGATCTGTTCTCTTATGCTCTTGCTATCCCACTTTCCCCAATAGACAAAGAAGATATGGATGATGACAAGAAAACACTATCATCAGTGCATGATTTCTTCTTCAGGTAGCTAGCTAGTCACTTTGATCTTCCAAAGCGGTCTCATTATAACTGGCCTAAGTGTTTGCCTCTTAGCCTTTTCTAGTTAAAATGTCATATTTGGAAACTCCCAGAAACTCAGGAATTATCTCCAGGTTGAAGTTCATCTCTGAAAGGTCACATTTGCTCCCAAGAGGCATAGCTGTCCTATCATGGTTGGGGATAGGAGATTTCTATTTGTAAAATGGGCTGCAGATTCACTGCAGCACAAAGCAACACCCTCTCGACAAGTCAAACAAACTAGATTAATGAGGCTGTTAAGGACACACAATAAGTTACTTCACTGGGGATTTGCAAATGCTTTGATGGATGTGAAGAACCCAACCCCTCACTTCTTTCATACTACTAGTACTCATTTTCAAATTTTATTATGCCATAGCGAGAGACATCAGTGAGTCCACTGGCACTGAAACTTAGCAGGCCTTTGTCTACCTTTGTCAAAAACAGACACTTTTCTATTACTGGACCAAGCTATGATTATATAAATAAATATTGGTAAAACATTTTTCTCTAATATTAAAAAAAAGAAAAAAAAAATGAGGGAAACATCAGTGCCTGGGGATTTTGCTTTAAACCCAAAAGATCTCCTCTTTCTTTGGATACACTTACAAAGAAAAATACTTACCAGGACAGATCACAAACTTGCTTATACAAGAAGTACAACTTAAAGATGCAAGTAAACATGAAACTTTTTTTTACAGTAATTTTATTTAATTTGTATTCTTCTAAGATAGTTGTTTGATTTGATTGCAGGCACTATCACACTGTAATATCTAATGCATATTTCTTTTTCAGTTGTAGCAAGTCTAATCATCCTACATTTGTCTGGGGCAACCAAAAAAGGAACAGGTATGTAAACTTCAGATATTTTTTTCAGACATTATATTAGAGTCCGAAGTACGGATTTGAGTTGTTAGTTTAGTTCTTGAAATTTTTGGTAGTACACCTACTTGCAGTATCTGACCTTAGTTTGTTCTGAGTATTAGTGCACCTGTACACACACAAAAATCCAGTGGTACTTTTTTTAACAAGTTAGTGACCTGATCTACAGCTAGATCTAACTAAAGACTCAGCCTGACTCTAACTAAAGATTGTAAAGTGCCCTCGCTTTCAAATTGTGAAGTCCAGCTTGGGCACTGATCTATCTACACTTAAGATCTTTTTGCTTGTTGAAGTGGAATTCAAAATCTGAAATTCGCTATTATGGGTACATTTGTGCAGGGTGGCGATAGAAAAAGGTTCTTAAAAGCCCTGGATGCTAAGTGTGGTGAGAGCCAAGCAGAGAGTTGCTAAGCACAGTGTGTGTCTGAACTTGTGTCTGAATGCTCAGTCCCTGCAGACCCGAATTCATTCCAGGATATTAGGATCCATGTCATATTTATCTTGGATATAGACCAGGAAGAAAGAGAAATGGTTGCAGAGCATAAGGCAGATCTCAAGTCATTAAAACCAGCCTTGGAAGGTCCCTGTCTCCCTCCATTGATCAAAAGAGGGATCCTCAACAACTCGGCTCTACAAATCAGAGGCTTAAGTTAAATGGGACACTCCTTGAATATAGATACCTCATTTGGAGCAAAACACAGGAGTCCTCTGTGGACACCTGTGTGAGGTCCAGAACCTACTATCCTTCCTTTTAATACCAGTCTAGGTATTTTTCCCTCTGAAGAATCCATCTTATTTTAGCCTACTTTTTAAAGCATGATGCCCAGGAAGTGATTCTTCATCTTCTCCAGCCTGAACAGACTCAAATCTCTGTCTCTAGGCTCTCTGCCAACGTGCAGAAAGGAGTGCAAGCGTTTCAGGGCTAGGAAGAATGCAAACAAGAAGGTCTGACTCTGCTCTCTGATGATTCACCTAAAAGGAGGAGGGTTCTGGGCTGTGATTCCTGGCCTCAGAGCTATTTATTAATTTTACAGCAAACAAGAAGATAAAAATAATCTAGGAACCAGAATCCAGGAATTCCCCCGTCTATCTCTGCCCAGTGAATATAGAGTCAAGTTGCTGTGAATTTAAAACAATTTGCATATTCTGTCAAAATTCTGTGGTTTTTTTCTTGATTTTACTACTGATATATTCCTGTATTAAGGCATATAGCTTGCTGATAGAGCACATGCTTGAGCCTTTTGAGATATACAAGTGGGAAACTCATGTCTCCCATTTCTTGAGCACATGCTTTCCCTACAAGTTTATTATTTAAAAAGCAACATAAATGTCTTCTCCTAGACATCCAAGTCTCTTTTCTGCTTGGAAAAAATGTTTTGAGTAAGAATTATATGTTTGTACCCCTAAAGAACATCCTCATTTTCCCCCAAGTCAATGATCATACACTTAGTCTCAACAGAAAAAAGCTGAGATCATTGACAGAAGGGACTATTTTATTTTGTAAAAGAGTTCTAAGTGTCATAGGGACAGAATAATTTGTGAGCTAATTATACAATGCTTAATGTGATCATTTCACAGAAAAGCAAACTACTTCCGAAGGACAGAAACCAGTGCAGTGTGGAACTTGGACAAAATATGCGGAAGGAGGCATCTTCACTTCTCCCAATTACCCCAACAAGTATCCTCCTGACAGAGAGTGCGTCTACATTATAGAAGGTGACCAGCTGAAGAATCTTTATATTCTATCATCAACTATATATAAAAAAGTGTTTTATTTAATTATATGTGAAGAGTAGGTAAAGCCTATATGATTGTGATAAATCTTTCCAAGGCACAAGATTCAGAGAAGATTTAGAGAAGACCTATTTCTGCACTGTTCCTTTTTCTTTTTTTTTTTTTTTTTTTTGTAAAAAATTAAAAAATTTTGCAGAGCTTACCAAGAAATACTGGAAAATACTTGATTTATTTCCTGACATCACTCATAAATTAGTTCAGGTGGTAAGTATGCATGAGTCACTTAGTAATAAACACTGTATAATTTATTTCAGGATATTCAGAGAACAAATAAAACCTAAAATGCTGTAACATGACAGAAGAAAGACTATTTTAAAATGAGTAAAAAAAAGTGAACACAGGAAACAAAAATGCTTTTGACTTTATATAGATATTTTAACTTATCATAACTGAATCAGGGATGACAAGCATAGCCAGGTGAAGTACAGTAAAGAAAGTCATACAGAAAATATCCATATAGTGAGTTTAAAAATTATTTTCCATCCAATTGTTTATGAGAAATGAAAATGAATGGAAAAAAAATGAACCAGAGAAGAATAAACATTAACACCAAACAGCTGTAAGACACAGTTTTTAAAAAGTGGACAGTTGCAGGCATGGAAGTGATGTAAGAAAGGCTAGAAGTGTATTAAAAACAAGTTACGCCATTTCTTTTCATCCGTCTTAGCACAACAGATGTTGAAGGGATTGTTGTAAAAATGAATCTGTGGAAAATAATAGACATTAGATACTGTCAGAGCTTAGTAGCAGAAAAGATGAATCAGGTACAGAATGGTAAGTCACTGGAACCAAGAAGATTCATTCACGAGTTGTGAATACATGCAGAATACAACACTGATATTTGTTCTATCCATGCTTGGTTGGACAGAATTATTAACTACAAATGATGGATCCAAGAATTATAGAAATATTTGTTTTACTAAAGATGCAGGTACTACCAAGAGAGATTTCCAAAGGTGTATAGCTGATTCAAACTGAATTAGCTGCTTTAGAACCCCCCACTAGGCCCTTTTAGAAACTAGTCTGTCTTTCCAAATCTAGTGCTGAGTTACTAAAAGAAATACATTTCATAAAAACCTTCCAGGGAAACGATGGATAGTAGATGTTGTATGTATTGTTTAGGAAACAAAATCACAGCAAAATGACCAGGATCTCTGAATTCCACTTTAGTGCTAAGTAACCGGACTGAAGTGAGAAGTAAAGAGGTGATTATAAACCATGGAGTCAAACAAGCCCTCCAAAGAAAATTTATGCTTGTCCAGTCTTCCCACTTGAGTCCAAAATTTAAGCAGATATTTGCTAAACATTTAAGTTCTTTCATAGTTTAGTAATTGATTTAAAATAAAAATTAAATTTTAAAAAAAGATAAATTTATAGGTTCGATATGTACTACTTAGCATTATATTTTTTGTTACACTTATGTTTCTAGACCCAGGACTTTTTGCATATATTGATCAAATTATCTTTCTAACATTTCTGTGGGGCTTGGAAGAAGTAAGTTCAAGGATCTGAAACACAGAGATGTGTTTTATCATTAAAGAGGTGTGGAAAAAAATAAAATATGACCATTTTTGTAAACCCTAGCCCAGTATCTCAGGCCATAAGGTGTTCCTCCTCTTAGTAAGAAGGTGTCTGAAAGCTCTTTATTGTAAAGACCTTTGTCTTTATTATGGTAATTAGGTACTTATAAAAATACAGTTCATAAGCTGAAAATTGGCAAAATACACTGTTGAAATAACCTGATTTAAAATAGCTCAAATTGGAAATGTCTAAGAGCAATTTAGGAAGGAAAGATTTAATCAACCAACTTCTATGATGAAGATGAAATTCCACATTGACAAGTTTGAAGCAATATGTAGTAAAAAGAGTAATCTGAACTCAACGGACATCTTGTCATATTTTATGGGAAAAATCAACCTGGCAAAGACCAGTTGCACTTAATTTCTTATGACACAGATATTTTCTGTTTCCTGTCCAGCCATAATCAACAGTTGGATTGCAACTGGGTATTTTAAAACCCATGATGATAGCAGCTCTATCAGTATATAACTTGATGAGAACCATGCATATTGCACAACTTTTTCAGCTGTGATCTCCTTGTATCTATTTCTACCTTCTGAAAAGGTCAGGAAGAATCATGTCTGAAAAATGTCACAAAAATAAACAGAGATGTAGTAAGATGTCTGAGCAATCATATTTTGAAAAGTGGCAGTTTTCCAAAAAGGCAAAAGGAGAAACACTGAAGGACAACAAAAATTATTTTGTAATTACAGTCAATTATTTGTCCATATTTATTCTTTTTGCAACATATAAAATTGGCAGAAAAAGAATAAATATATAAAGAAGGCTAGCAAGTGAAAACTTTTCACCATATCTTTTATATTCTGTGGAACTCATTGGCATAAGATACTGAAATTAAAGGATTGCAAAAAGAAAAAAAGATTAATTATTTTACTAATAGCAATATCTCTGAGGTCAGATAACAATCTATGGAGTGGATAATCTTTGCTAATCCAGGACATAAACCTCCATTCAATGTTAGAGTAAGATAGAAACATCTCCATATGCATCTTATTCAAATAGTTTCTGGCTGCTGTTGAATACCAAGTACCAAATTAGGGGGACTGTTGATATGATCCGTAAAAGCATTCCTACATTACTATCTCACCTTTGTATGTCTTAGAGAGTTCAGCATACCAGGACTGTATATACCATGCTGACAGCTGTACGATGTGAGTTTAAATACATATATGAATCACCAGGTTCCTTCCTGCCTGCTTGCTTTTGTTCCTTTTGCTATCAAACACAATCTAGGGCAAATTCTGATGGCTTCCCTCAAACACAACTCCTACCAACTTTAGTGGACTTGAGTGAGGACTCCAATATGTAGTGTGTTGTAATAAAATTGAATTTCATCTCACGATACAATTTTTCCCCCCACATTGTATCTCATCTTAAATGTATGCAAGCCTCTTATCATTTCAAAATTACTTCGGTGAAGTAAAGGAGCTGGCAAAAATTGGCATGATCATAGACTGTGAGTTTCTAAAAGACAAGAGGATTTCTGACTGCCGAGGCTTCTATCCTAGCAGTCAAAGGCATAAGCAGATCAAACAGCTAGAAGTTTCTTTTTCTTTTCCTTTTTTTTTCTTTTGTTCTATTTTAGTAGTAACGTTAATTGACTATTGGAACAACCAGGAATTTTAAAGTCCAGATTGGACACCTTTCTAAAAGAAATCCTTTAGGTCGTCCAGAAGTCATGGACTCAGTACAAAAATTACTATGCTATAAAGGAGCTTCTGGTGAATCCCATCTGTCTTTCAAAATGCACTGAGAATTTGTTTTTTTATTTTTTTCTTTCAGTCTTATTGGGCATATAGAAAACATAGGAAATAGCTGAGTGTACACATTAAATTCCATGCTGGGCCCAATTTCACCCTTGTTTTGCATATTCATGACTCTAACCTGGCAAAATTCACAGCTGTCCAGAACAACCGCAGCAGCAGCAGCATTAGCCTTTGCCAGACTGCAGAAAACTTGGCATGTGTGCTCCAAAGGAAAGATTGCACAGGAGATTTTGTAGGAGTAAAGGCTTTTTTTTTGTGTTAAAAATATCTGGGGAGTGGGATAGTCATGATTTACACAATATATCTTAAGAATTGGTTTGGAAATCCTCTAAGTGAAGTACTTGTAAGATTTTATCCGTTCTTCATTTTTTTTATAATTAAATACTTATTTATAAGTATAGGTATGGACTAGAATTGCTTTACAGAGATATGGAATAAATCTTCCACTTTATATGTTTGTGTACATTTAGAGTTAGCTCTCTTGAAGGTCTTCCATGTTTTCACTAAAGACCATTAAACTCTTTAATCCCAGATATTTCACAGGTGTTGGAAAATGGTCACGTATCACAGTATGAAAAATCTCTGCTCAAAGTCCTTTTGTATTTCACAGTGATTTTTGTGTTCAAAAAGTTTTCATCAAAATAAGGAAAGAATCTTCTTTTAAAAGGAGGATATAGGTGGCTTTCTTATCAATAATAGCTGGACAACCAGAAAGACCGAGGATTATTGAAAACTATTAGTACTGTAGCAGCTCAGATAGATGGGGGTAGGTGTTGAGTTCAATGCCTCATTTCCATGCAGTCTGGTAAATTGAAACAGATTTTTTGCTTAACTTCAGCTGTCAGTTACACAGACTTAGAGGCTGATCAGAATTAAAACCTTAATTGTGTGTTTTTGCTGCAACTGTTCTACCACAAGTTGGAACCCAATGCCTCATTGAATACAAAATCTCAAGACAGCACTTGTGTAAGGTAATTAGATGAAAAATATGACAAGACTTGCAGGCATTAAGTAGTCTTTCCATGGTATTAAACATTTTTGAAGAAAGATAATTGGAAGCTAAATATGGAAGATTTTTAAGTTTTGAAGTAAAATAATTTTATGAAACAGCTTCAGTATATTTCATTTGGACTTGACAACAGCTTTTCCTGACATTGTAGCCACCGAAAAAGTTCTGAAGATGTGAATGGGCTTTATGTGTGAATAAGGATACCAGAAATGACCACTCCATCCCTCCTTTTCTGATTAGATGGCCAGATTCCCATCTAGTCTGGAAGAAATGAATATTCTGGGGTTTTTGTTTGGTTGTTTTGTTTTGTTTTTCTGTGGCTATACATACATAGTTATTAGTCATTATTCTGGACTCATTCCCACTGTATTTCTGTAAGTTTTACTGCGACCAGATTTGCACACACTTTGTTGCAAAAACTGTGGCACAAGATGTGTATTTGTACAGTTTCTGCATGTTTTAGCTTGCATTTGGCAAAGAAACCCTTTGCTAATGCCAGAGTATAAGTCCAAAACAATACCTTTTTCACCAAAAGGAAGTTAAAGTTGGGAGTTTGAATTGTGTGTTTTCATTCCTTATGGTCATTTCCAGGAAGATTTGAATAATTTTGTTTCTTAGGTAGATTATTGCAAATGCATTTAACCTTTAACTAAATGCTGTACAAGATGAAGCACAGAGGTGCATTTAAAAGCACATGATGAAAAGGTGCATGGATGCGTGTATAGCACCTCTTTCTCCGTTCGCCTAATCTTTTGTGAGCACCACAGTCCTCACAGTTACAGAGACATAAAGTGTTGCATTTCTCGGGACAGTTAAGAGAAAGGATCTCGTCCTGTTTGGACTAGCTTGCAGAGCAGGCTGGGACACAGGCAGTACCTATACTGATACCTAAAACAGGTCAGGAAATGTTCACTGACTGGCCTTAAGGCTGATAGGCACAATCACACGTGTACAGATTAACTCCTTTCACCATCCCAGTCAAGAGTACAGATACAAACTGCTTGCTGTGAATGGTGCTTGACTGATGCGAACCACCGCATCACGCCTAAGAATGGGTTTTGGCAGTTCTGACTGGCATGGCCAAAATGATGACAGGAGGTGATTTTAACATTTAGGGAGTGTGAACGGTCAGTGGCCCAGCCCCCAAACTCATTCCCCAGCCTTGTTTTATTTAGTGGTGGAGAAATGTTGTTAATGAATAGTCAATGTTCCATTCTTAAAGTAGAGCAGCCTCTATACATGGGAGCCTTGGAGGAAAGTAGAAACTCTTTCTTGACCACTGCTTGAGCTGATGTGATTCTCCCTGATCCTCTAGCAAGAACTGAACTTCACTAGGAAAAGCCTGGTCTTGACTTTGTTGAAAAATAAATAAAATCAAAGAAGAGTAAACTATAGCAATATATTCTGATCGTAAAACTAGTTTGCAATGTGAGATTCAGAGAGGTACATGGAGGTTGTGGAAATTGTGCAGTTTTTTCTCAGGCTGTGTTTTTATCAGTTCAATATATCTCACACGTAACTCTGTAGGCCTGATTCTGTTTTACCCACAAAGACTCCTTTTATATCATACCGAGGCTATAATTTGCTTTAGGGCCCTTTTTCAACACCAAAAATCATATCAAATGACTGAGATATAACTCAGAGGGGGCCTCATGCCCATTTTTATCATATGTTACATAAGTCTTGGATTCAGAGAAGACCTGTTAAGGGTTTAACTCTCGGCCAGCACTTGTAAGCCTTGTCTTGGCATGAAATAGAGTAATGAAGGCTTAACACAGGAAGTTTATAAAGGACAAATGTGTTACGTTAATGGCATAAGCCATTTTTGAAGCAGGTATCTGTTGCCGTGGAAAGCAGAGCAGCTATACACTGGTATGATGCTGTCTGACACTAAAAATACTAGCAGAATTCACCTTCATATCTACTTTGCACCACTAGAACATTACAACAAATCTTTAGGTACGTTAATAGCATAATATTTGAAAAATGAGTATATAAGATTTTCACGCCTTATTGAGCATTCTTAAGATTACCTAAAGCATTGCCAGGATGGAGTTTCTGGTACCTGTCTCTGCAGCCCCTAGGTGAATGATAAGTTCTCAACAAATCTCCTTAAATGGAATAAGAGCATACAAAATACGATGCCAGATCAAAAGGTGCTGATTGCTCTCTTCTTCTCTAGTATTGCTTAGTTAAGTTTAAATCAATATTTGTCATAAATATGTGAAGTCAAGGGTAGAAACATCTGAATAAAATTAATCGGTGATATATTCCAGTTATTCAGTCTTTTACTATAATCTAAAAGATCTACTTTGGTCTTCAAACCTCACCAAGGGCGGCATTAATAAGATCTTCTTTACAAGCTTTATTATCTGATTTTAATATTGTAAGTTTTTTTCATACTTTCAAAGTAGTTCTGTTTCCATGGACTGTGAATTTGGTGCAATTATATGTAACGTTTTAGGTTTTGATTGTGCTATTGAATGTGTATGGGCACAAAGATTGCAAATTTCCTGTAAACTGCTATAAATAACAACCCAATAGTAACTACTTCCTTAAATGTGAATTTCTTCAAATTGAGAACAGTAGATAAGGTTCCTTTCTGATATTAAATTAAATATTTTAATAAATATCAATCACCCAATTATATTAACTTTGAAATTAAAGCTATAAAAATAATCTTTCTTCTCAAATAGCAGGTTTTATTAACTTACTTCTTCAATGCTTCTTATAAAATAAGGCTGTGTTTATTTACATGAAATAACTGTAAATGGGATCTGACTGTGTGCTCTTATGGGAAGATTATAAGATTTACCTAATGTCTTCTTATTTAGTTAATTTAAAATAATCTGCCTTCTTATGTGAGCAATGATCTCATCCCAAATCTTCAATTTAAAACATTTAAAAATACATACAATATCTAGGTTCTGGTTACACCAACAGTTTTCCTATTATTCCTGAGGAAAGAAATTGAAGGATACTGACTGCTGGAGTGGCAGCAGTTTCCATGTTAAGCTTATGTACTCAGTGTGGAGTTTGATCTTGCATGTTTTCATGTGAAAAGAATGGTGATTCAGGCAAAGCTCATAGCAATTTCAACCTCTTCTAATATGTGTAAAGTGTGGAACATGATCCCATGGGAGGCACAGCAGACAGTGACAAAAGAAACCCTTGCGTTAGCAGAGGCTTTGTCAGCAAAAGGCTATATTGCATCACGAACCAGACACTGAAGGCATACATTTTTTGCTATGGACAGAATTAAGCATAGGAACAGTGCAGCCCAGGGATGTTGCATCTGTTAAAATTTGCAGACAAAACCATGATTTTTTTTTTTTTTTTCCTTCTAAGAAAATATTCTAGTTCAACCAGTAACTATTTTGCTTTATACAGGAGATGCCAGGGAATATTTGTTTTAGAGATCACTCTGACTGCCACTAGCCTTAGTATCTGCAAATAAAGATGTTTTTTATGTCTAACTAAGTGACCACTATAAAGTTACTTCAAGGTTTTCAGTAGAAAGTTGTTTGGTCTTTAGCTAGATGTTAATTTTGCTTCATCCTTATCTAGTTGCTTAAGTGAGAATTCCCTACACCTGTCCTTATGTTTCAAATGAGATGATAAGTAATTCTGAGTATAACATTTACACTCAAGCTTGTCATTGACTGCAATACATACAGGAACAGAATTTGTCCTTCTTATTATAGTCCAGCTATGATCAGTTTTTTCTTCAACTTTGTGAGCATTAGGTAAAAATTATTCTGATTAACATTTCCCCTCCAAAGATAAGAAAACACTGGTTTTCCAGGCACATAAGTTTCTTAGAAAGATTTTGTGTTTGAACCAGTTGTTCCTAAACTGTATTTTGTTTTACATCATAGATAACTCTCTTAGTTTTGTTAAGAACTGCTGTCGTGAGCACTTTTTTAAAGGAAAAGAATAGACAAGTAAGCTGATGGTGTAAAATCTATAAAAATATAGATGTACTAATTTTCAAACAAGTTTCTAAGCAAAACGTTAAGATGTATACAGAATTGTTATATTTGATTTTTTTTTTTAAGTTTGAAGGGTCTTGGCTTAGAAAATAATAAGATAATCTTCTTTTCATCTCTAGCTGCCCCTAGACAATGCATTGAACTACACTTCGATGAAAAATATTCCATAGAGCCTTCTTGGGAGTGTAAATTTGACCATATTGAAGTACGAGATGGACCTTTTGGCTTTTCCCCAATTATTGGACGTTTCTGTGGACAGCAAAATCCACCTCTGATAAAATCCAGTGGCAGATTCCTGTGGATTAAATTTTTTGCTGATGGTGAGCTGGAATCTATCGGGTTTTCTGCTCGATATAATTTTACACCTGGTGAGTACAAACTGTCACATTCTTTGATAGGAAAAGCTTAGCATAGTAACTTTGTTAATGATGTATAATTGTGCTGTTTAATAATATTTTAAACTGGGATTATGTATATTATCAAGGAAAGTATTAACAGACAGGAAAATGATAGAAGGTATATATATTTTTTGCATAATAAGTAAGGCTTATTCAAGGAAGAAATTTTCAATACAGTTTTGTCCAAGGTACTTATATTCAGCATCTTTGGTTTTTAAAATAATTGTTTTCAATTGAATTCTATTATAGAAAATAATTCAAAATGTTTCATGGGAAGTTATGTGTTTTATGCTTGATTGTTACACTGTGCAGCTTTTCTTTCAAAATGATCATTGATAAAGTATTCTAATAAAAAAACCCGTAATTATCTCAGAAAACTCCATCATTGCTTTTCCACTTCACCAATCATTTCCCCAACTGAGGAGTGGAATAGTTCTCCCTTTTTAATAAAGTAAACTATTACAAGTATTGCCAAAGGAAGTGTGAGGTTCAAATAATAAAATGTATTAGATATTTTTCTAAAAAAGGTGTAAATCTTAATTGTAATTGTACAATTATTCCTTGTCACTATTTAAATTTAATTCACTAAAGTAAAACAAAACTCATAGTCATACTTTCCATTAATTCGCCTCCTCCCCCCACTTATTAACAAAAGATTGCTGATTTTAAATTTCATTTTTGGCTGCATCGATACTATACTGCACTGCACTGCTGGATTTGATGTAGTTCTGTACCTTCTTATGTACTGAGTGATGAGTCATACCTTAATATAGCTCATTCTAAAGTACTGTAATTATTGTATAATTTCATCAATTATGTCACTATTGTTTCAGCTAAATTGTTGTATCAGGTGGAACAATATTCTGTAGAATATCTGCTAAAATTAACAGGCACCAAATTCTGCTTGCTTAATTATTCCAGTAGCATCATAGAAGATAGCTGGGTTACTTGAATGTTCCTCTATGCGGTTTCTTTCCCTAATGCAAGGAAAATAGTTATAAAATTACCCAGCATAGTTCAATCTTCTTTTAAGTCAAAGATACTATGATATGGTCTTCCAGAGGGTAAACATTTAGAAGGTTCAAATGGCAACGGAACACAGAATTTCTGTAGCAAATAACCTGATAGCCAAATATATGTATCTATTGTAAATGCAAAGACAATGGACGAAGTTTTAGTATCTCCACACATACTTGTCTCTGAAAAGTGAGTTAAATTTTTATCTCTCATTTCCATGGCTCTGTGGGCTTTTGCCATTTTTCTCCCCACCTCTGCCCAAACTTCTTTGCTTTAGATTTCATGTCCTTCTTGTTTCAAAAAGTTGTGTTTTATGGTTGAAAAGAAGTTCATAGCACAATCTGCAGCTTATTAAGTCTAAAAAGCTCTCAAGTGAGAAAAATTTCGTGGATGATGTTTTATCCTTGTTACTTTTCTACTGATGTAAGGTGGCTTTCTACGCAGAGATCAATGCTGGTAAATTGCTATAGCAGCATAAATTATTCCAGACTTCAGATGGAACAGCTATGTCTTTTTTCTTTCTTTTTTTTTCCCTCCATACATTTCAATAGGAAGCTCTGCAAGTGATAGAGGGTTTCTAGGAATATTGGCCAAAATGAGAATGTGATTAACCTGACAAGTGCAAAACAGCACTGCTGCCTTCTTGATGACCAGTAACAGGAAGCAGTTCTCATTCCGCATGATTACTTGACCAGTCCTTTATTATGTAGGCATGGATAAGGCTTGACATTTTGAGATCTCTTGTCCAAATGTGTGCAGTGGGAGGGGTCACTGTCAACTCATCAAAAAGAACGTATAAAAGGGTAGCATAGAGAGGAATTGCCTCCAGAAATTATCACCTAAACTGTCTAGATCTATCTTGGGTAGTGACAACTTATGAAATTAAATTATGAACAAAGGAGATATTGTAAGAAAATTTTCAGCTAACCTCTCTTTAAAGAATGTCAAGAGAATGATCCAAGGCAAAGGCTCATTTGAAAATTATTGGTGTCTAGAGCAGCTGAACACTCAAGGGGGATGCAGTTTGCTGCATCCATCTCACAGGTCACAAGCAGCACACTGCCTAACTGCAGCCTGCATAGGACAAGTGGAACAGAGCTATTTCTTTAGTACCAGTAATCTTTGATTTTCCCCATCTGTCTGGTCCCCACCCACCCCTGAAATATTCCTCAGATGCCACTTTTGTATTCGATATCTTGATGGAAGTTCTGTTTTGTTGATGAAGACAAGAAATGTGATGTTGAATGTGGGTGTGTGGCAAGATTTAAAAAAATTAAGCAAGCAAATTTGACTAAATTGAAGCTGCAACCATTTATTATTATTGGAATGGTACCTGGAGAAGCAGGGAAAGAAATTATTTACTAAGTCTCCAGGGTGTACAAAACCAGCTAACTGGATGAAGTTGAAAAAATGATCAATTAGGGTATCAGGAAAAATGTTCCAATTAAGATCTATTAGTCTGCAAATGGAAAGAGCCTTGTCACCTGAGGCACTTTAAAACTAGTTTGGACTAAGTCCTAAAAAAAGAAGTTATATAGAACAATCCTAAGGAATAGACTAATATTTTGCAATTATTAGAACTTTTCTGTTTAATAATTTCTTTGACTCCTTGGTATTGAAATTGTTGGAACTCCAGCCACTGATGCAAAAGCCCAGTGGAGTTTCAACAGTCTCTCAACAGGCTGGGGTTTCAGGTATCTTGAAATAGGCATGATTCACTTGCCATAAATTCTTTTCCATTTAAATAGATTTTTTTTTCAGAGCACTTTTCAGCACTCTTATCTTTTCAGCACTTAGCACTAGCACTCTAGTGAGGTCTAGCAGAAGAAACAACTTTAATGACAAATCCAGAACTACACACAAAACCAACACAAACACACCCAGTAAGTGGTAAAACTACTAAAAGTTCTGCAGAAAATTTCCCTATTAAAAGGATAATTTAGGCTTTCATTTTTGTGATTTTGTAAATTATAGGGTTAAGCAAGATGTTTTTGAATGAAGCTGTATGTATGGTATAAAGATCGACTATTTTAAATGTCAAAACTCTGGGTTAAGGGAAGAAGTTATCTTTTTCTTATGTATTGTTACAGCTGAGTACCAGTAATAACCAGATGCAACTTGGATGTAAAGTAAATTTTCAACCATTTTGTATACATGAGAGTTTATAAGCAAAACAAAACATATTTACTCTTTATGTACTATTTTAATTCTATTTTTTATTGTTAAATGCTCATTAACTCTGATCATTTCTAAATGGAACTATCTGAACTTATGAAAGCTTCATAAATATATACAAATATTTTGTTGGGTTTTTTTTCAAATCTCATGTATAAAAGTATTAACATATCAGACTACACTATTTTCAGGCTGCTCTGGTTCATTTTGAATGCAAATATGATTGGCTAGGGAAAGACACAGGAGACAAGTCACATGATAATTCTTTCTTGCTCTTGTTTTGTCATTCTTTGGGCCATTGAAAGGCCTACACCTGAAATTTCATTTCACATCTCTGGGGCCTTGGACTCAATCTGTTACCCTCATTTTTCCTAGAAAGTTATGTCTAAAGAGCATTTTCCAAATTGGTGTTGAATCACTGTTTTGTGTAGAAAAAAATCAAGTATTACTTCAAGGGGACTTATTTGTGACAACCATTCTTTAAAATGAATAAATTTTTTAGTGTAGACAAGGATTCAGACAGAGAGGATATGTTTATTTGAGCTTTCTTACTCAGCTAGAATAATCAGATTTCTGTTTATCTTGGTCCCTGATTTTGCAGGACAGTGGCTTAAGACAGCGCATCATTACTTTCAGTTCCTTCACTTAGTAGAAGCCATCTGTGTTTTTATTTAGCCTCATTAATATAAAGGTCAGTCAGTAACGTTTTCTGTTCAATTGCCCAACAGTGGAAAAAGAAAAAAAGCTTTATACTCTTATGTCCCAAAAGTGGAGTGTGAAACACTGCCTAATCAGAATAATAGTACTTTTACATCCCCACTGCAGTGCTACAAGTAGCTGTAGAATGTCAGAGTAGTAGGATAATGATATCAACTATCTTGAGGGGAAAAAAAAAACCCACTAACACAAATTCTTCCTGACTGGGGAATTTCCATATTTTAGGACTGATGAAAAGTTTTAATGTGAATTCATTAAATTTAATCACAGTTCTACAGAACTTAGATAAGATATTGTCAAATCATTTTGCTATCTCATGTCCGTGCCCTGGCTTGTGTGTATTTAAGGAAAGTGTATTTCCCAGGCATGTGGGACAACTGGAATACTTGTGGGAGCTTGCTCACTTGCTTTTATTATTTATTTATTTATTTTTCTGTTGTCTTCTGAACTTGGTCTCATTGCTTCAAAGTTAACATCAGCAGTAGCAACAACTTTTAACCAACTTGTAATCCAGTCCAATCTTTTGAGAAACAATAAAAAAAGTCAAAGCCAATGGACTTTGAATGAGTCAATCTTTTTCTTTTGGGATCAAGGTTGGTTTGGAATTATGAGAAATTACTCATTATATCTCTTTGTTTAAACTTTTGAGCCAGAACATTCTGATGTTTAGAAAAAAAAAAAAAGTGTGAATTTATTTTATTTATTGAGATTTCTGGCACTCAGCACTTCAAATTGTTATAAACAGCTTCCTTAAGAACTTTTAGTAGGTTTGTACAAGTAGGCAACAGTCAGGCACTTTATTGCTCTTTACAGTGTATTAGGGCATCTGGTCTTGTAAATGAGAAAGAATTTCACTGTAACATCTAGGATGATGCATTTAATGCTTGGACTGGATGATCTTAAAGGTCTTTTCCAACCTAAATGATTCTATGATTCTATGATTTGTATGTTATATTGAAAATCATGATCAGCTACATAAATATTGTCTTTTTAAGGGAATTTGATTTGTGTTGTGCTGTTCTATAGATTCCATTAACTTACAGGAACTGTAGGATTAGGCCCAGAGTATTTCAGTAGCGTAAATGTGAGAATGTAATAGGATAATATGTTTATTTTAAATTTCAAGTGAAAAATAATTCCTTATATGGGACATTAGAGTTGCATTTGTATTGATTGTATGATTATCGGAATGAAGAGTTTTTCCAAGTCATGTAGTGTTGTCCTTCACACTGGGACTGCAAGCAGCAAGTTTCGAACTCATGTCATAAATGTTTAAATTCATATCCCTCTGTTGAAGGCCTTTAAAGACTTTCAGAGTTAATTTTATTTGGGCATTTTCTGCTTCAACCACTGTTATGGAAGACCTGTTCCAGGAGCCAAATTATTAGGAATGTTCTTCTGATTTCTTACCTAAAATTATTCATAGCCAGCTTATGTTTTTGTCTTCTTATACCAACGTTACTTGTTAGCTGTGAAACCTCTTTTTTCACCAGGACTGTATGCCCCTGTGTCATGAGCTTAGAGATGATATTAAACTTTTTTTTTTAAGATGTCAGTTTGCTTGTCTACACAAGCCAAATCCTTGTACTGTCTTTTTATGCCATAGGCTCTTTGTTCCCCCTGCCATTAGTACCATCCCCTCCTCTCTCTAAGAATCTCTTCTCTGTATCTGTTCCACAACAAGCTGAACACAGACTTTCTAGAGGTTTACTAGGATATTGTACTGCAGTACAGGTACAAATAATTCTTTTCTACCTCCACAGGAAAATCCTTTCCTGATATGCAGGTGATCTCACTAATAAAGGTGATTATGGTGTTGCATTGTTGAAGAGTATTTAGAAAGGAACCACATTTCTCTGACAGAAAGTCTGTCTTTTTGGAAGCACCTGGGAGGAGCTTTTAGCAAGCTTAGATGTGCACTCAAAAATAATACTAGAGAACCTACATTTTTAGATTAAACTGTGTTTTTGCAACACCATTGTCATAATTCTCAAAATAGTTCATATTATTACTTGTTACAGAATGATTAAAACTAAATCTCAGAGGCAGGACAGGATTTTCCTTAAATATGGTCCTTTTCTTATGCTCTTTCCCCTAAGGATACACTTTTGGCTTTATGCAAATATTATACTGAGCTAGCTTAACCTTAGGTCTGATATAGGTGATTACCTTTTGCTTTAAACACTTGCAAAATGTGGAAACAGCCAGTAAGCCCTGGGTATTTGTTTTCCCTATTAATTCTTGATTTCTCTGTAATGTTTGTGAAGCACTTGGAAACAGCAGAGCAGGGAAGATAATACGGAATTTGTACTGAACAGAAAGCCTGGGTAGTTGTCTTCCACAAATGTTTGAAACAACTTGTTTAGAATGAGAATTTTCACTACTAATACACATATTCAGAATAGTACCTCCAAAACCTGTTGTTAAGTATCTTACTTGGTAGTTCTCATTCAAACATTTTAACACTTATTTCTTCAGGGAAAAAATGAGAAACTTCGTGCCTCATATGTAAATGAGTAAGGAGTTTTCAAATACACTTCAAAGTTATTCCAGATCATCTAACTTCCTTACCTGGCAGATTTTCTAATAGCTCTTACTGGGATGCACTTCTGGCTGATTGTGTTGTGGCCTCATCCTGGCAACACTGTTGTCTGTGACAGTTTGTCTTAGTGACCATGGTGATGTGGATGTCTGCAGAGATTCTGCTGACATTGAAGCAATTCTTTTTCTTTACTTACCCATTCCTTAAGTTGTTGAATTTTCATCCTTATGTATTGTACCTACAGGTTTCTGAGGTGTTACAGGTATAGCCAATAAATCTTGACAATCACCTCAGTGTTTTTGTCTAATTGGCATGACTGTGGCCTTTCTGTTAGGCAGAGAAACTATTTTTTATTCTAGCCACAAAGTTGCAAATGGTCTGATTCTTTAGCTGTCTGTATGGAAAATGATGCTTTTATGTTAGATACAAAACCATGTTTATATCACTTGCTTTCAGTCGTGCATATTTGTTAATTTGATATTTGCATAGGTTCAAGTAACTGTGATTGTTCATTTTTTTAATCATCTGTTCATTTAATGAAGTATTTCTCAATTCTAACAGCAATAAGGAAGGACATTTATTGACATATTTAGCTTTCCTTAACAGATTTTTTACTCTTTGAATAGTGCTTCTAGCTAATTCTCCTTAAAAAAATGCACACAAACCATTGTTAGAAAGTTGCCATTTCTCTATAGCTAATAAAAAGGGCTCTTGCCCAATAATTAGTAGCTCTGATTTCACACACTGTAGTCTTTGGAAAAGTCAGTCAGGCTTCTGTTTCTAGAATTGAATATTTTTGCAGTATGCAATGGTTAATTAATTAGTAAATGTGTCATTCAAAATATATCCTCTCTCAGCCTTAGTTGTGTATACTCATCAACCATTTAGCATTGGTTTATTTTCTGAGGGTAGTATTCATATTTTTTGTGAAGAGGTCAATCCAGAGAGTCTCTTTTGTTTACCAATACTAAGGTGAATGTTACTGAATATTGTTTTGTATATTTGTAGTTCTAGTAGGTGTATGTTGTCACCTTAATATATCTTTTGTGATATTGATGGCTATGACCGATACTGATTTGTTTACTGTCTGTTGAGAAATGCAGATTATGTAATTCTTTCATCTCTGATATCACATTTGAGCTTCTTTGGTGCTCAGGTCCAAAAGTAACATGGTGCTTCCCTCAACTTTGATAGAAATTGTGTCCTAACTATTTTGTAAATAAACTTTTAGCTGGCCCGTTAGAGTATCTATGCCTTTGATCTGTCTTGTCTTTCTCTTGTATTATGTGATATCAAAGAATCTGCAATCTTTAATATCATACTGCTCATATGGGGTAGAGAAATACTATCCAGCATAGTCTTTTACGTGCGGGGATACAGAAATACTATCATGCATAGTCCTTTCCATGTGAGGAACAGAAATACAAATATTTCTGTGAGAGGTAGAAGTCATCTGTATGGCTAATTCTAGCCAATGTATGTATTGCTAGACCTGGTGGAAAATCAAGAGCTTGAATCAAGCCTCTGAACAGCCAGACTTACTCCTATCTGTTTTTTCCCTTTCTCTCTTTCACTCTTTCTCTACTATTATAACCTACCTCAAGCTACTGACAAGCTTTTTTTACCATACGTACCGTTACCTTATACATACACTAAGGAGTTACGAACAAACCTCATCTCAGTAACATTAAGTGATGTTATGTATACAATAAATGCAGGTGTGCTATCCTAAAAATGATCATGACAAATTGAGGAAGTGAGAAGTTGAATTTTTAAGCTGAATTTTTAAGTCCAATCTTAAAAGAATCCAAACTTTAAAATATGAAAACCTATAATGAAGAGGTATATAATGGTAATAATGGGTTCATGCAAGAGTAACCTGCTTATTGTGAGTGTTTAATGTCTGTGAATGCTGAGTAGATTAAAGGTTTTTTTAATTCACATTATGTAGAGATATTCCTTTAAAATCTCATAAGTAGCATATTCTTCTGGTCAGCGAGGTAAGGTTGACAAAAAGTTCAGTCACCAAGTACAGGATGCCACATGTATCTGGCATCCTTATTTAAAGTTTCAGAATTTGCTAGTCTCCATTTCTATAATGTCAAATAATGTAATTTACACTGTATCTTGTAGTTGCTTTATTAGTTAGCTTTGAAATAAAAAAAAAATTGTCACATGATTTTCATTCTTGCAAATCTTTGAAATCACATTTACATGCAGAATGCCACTAGCACAGCTAATGTTTTTCTTTTTTTTGGGAAAGCCAATAAGTAATTTTTGTTCAATTTATGTTCAATGTGTAGATATTTTCAATTTGCGCACATTTTTTATTGTGGCAAGTCCAAATGCTAGGTTTCTTTATGCTTTTTCTCTGCAAAACCTGTTCATTTCACTAAGGCCCTCAGGCCACATAAGAATAACAACTACTATAATTTAACACTGTAATCCATCAAAAATCTCTGAAATTACTTTCTGATATACCCGAGGATAATTCTAAAGAACAGTTGCTTAAGCTTACTATACTCAAATGCTGCACTGACAAGCAACTAAATTTAGTCCCAATTTAGCAAAGAACTTCAGGAAGCCGACATTTAAGCATGTGCTCAAATGTGGGTAATCTAAGCTTGGGTACTTACTTAAAGGTAAGTATCTTTGAATACTGTCCTCTACCTTTTCATCTATTGGACTAAGTTGAAATGTTTATTTTGGAGAACTGAACTACTATTTCCTCAACTCTTTTTATTAATTAAAAACTATTTTTCTACCTTTACACAAATTATGTGGCAGACATATATCAATTCAGTGTTTGTCTATTTGATCAAATCACACTGATATAACTTTAAGTAGGCTCAACTTCTTCACTAACTCCATTTTCACTTGTTTTCCTATTCTGTTACAGTAAGTTGAGGTTTTGTTGGAGTTAGAACATTATGATTTGTCTGTCTTCCTGTGCTAGTCTTCCTCTAGATGTCCTTGTCCCTAAAAAAATCACCTCAGAATTGTCTGAAATGAAATTATTTTCTGTATGTAAAAATGTATAATCTTCTTCAACCATGCTTAGAACTGAATTAATTCAGATAAGTTTTTTGGTCCAATCCAGTTTTTCAATCAGGTTTACAAGTTGTAAAATTAAGTGATGCTAGTTCTGCAAGCATTTACAGTGAGTACTTGTTTCACTCCTTGATTTTAAATTGTAAACATAAAATAAAGTTTCCAGTAGATTTTTACTACATTTCCACTACTTAAACTTGTGGTAGTGCATCCAGTGCCAAATGGGCTTTTTAAAACAAAAATGGAGCAGTACTTAAGGATAATTTTTTGAAAGGGACAACTATTTATTGATAGGAAAAGAAGCCTGTGACTTTTTGTGTTATCATGTGATCTTTCTCTAAACCTGGAATTTAAGCCCACAGACAAAATCTCCACAAACAAGAGGTACCTAGGAAAGCCAAGATGATCTTTAGTATCTTGCTCTTTCTGCAAAATTTCACCTCACTCTAGGTGATTTTGGAACTCAGTAGAAGTCAGGACTGAGGAGTAGTTGGCTTTATCACACACATTTCCAATAAGGAAGAAACTCAGATCTTTTGGGCCTGAGCTAGTTCAGCTGCAGATCTTTCAAAGAATGGTGTCTGTCTTCCATGCTGTATGTTGTTGGCAGCTATGACTATTTATCACTAATTTATTTACTCTTTACTCATTCATTTATTCAGCAATCTGCAGACATTTAAAAGCACCTGCATTCTCTGTTAATTTATTTTCTCAATTCATTTAGGACCAAGCATAAAGACATTTAGGTGGTGAGATGTCTGTTGAAATAAACAATTGTTTAAGCAAAAGAACTGGATTCAGGAAGATTCAAATTTAAGAAGTTTATTTTCTTTGTGGACCTGGCACTTTTTTATCTTTCAATTACATTTTTTGTATTTGTATTTTCTGCCTTTTCTTTCCCCTTTAGCTAAAAAAAGAAAAACAAAACCAAAACTTGTTTGCTAGAAATTACATTCTATTAATAAAAATGTGATATTTTTATTTTATTGCTGTAAGGAAATATTTAAAACTACTTTCAAAACTTCCATTTATAATTACTGAATGAAGAGTACAGCATTCCTTAACACCTCTTGTCTTCCTAAAGTTTTAATTTTTTTCCCAAAGTGGTTTTGCTGCTGTCTAGTGTTTATTTAACTAGTATAATGTGATACATAAAAGCATTATCTACAACTTCACACAATACAGAAAAGATTCCAGCTACAAAGATCAAATTCTTCTCTGGTTTAAGAACAAGGCTCCTATTCATACTAATGAAGTTGGATGCATGGTCAGGCAGGTTGGATTTAGTCTTGTATTCTGGTCTGCCATGATATATCCAATCTGATTTAAGAGTGCTTTGCAATCATATGGACAGAGAGTCTAACTGAGAACCTTTCACTAAAAAGATGCTAGTCATTCATAATCAAATCAGGTAACATTACTGTTAGCACAATTACTTCTGCCTTTAGAGAGCAATTCTCAAGACAGAGATTTTCTTTTTCGTATTAAAAATGTGTGATATAATAAATACCACAAATATTCATGTACACAAATATCTTTTGAAATTCAGAGATCCAGTGCCCTCAAATTATTCTTGTTCTGAAGACTCTTCTTGATTATGTCAAATGCACATTGTTTACATGATCACAGCATAGTCTGCAATTCTCTAGGTAAATGAGTGTCTGACAGTGTTTCCTCAACTAGATTTGTAGAGGAGAATTTAGCTTCAGTGAGACAAAATGTTTTGGTCTGTGCTACACAGTCTAAAATGGACCTTTTGAGGTTGTTTTTTTTTTTTTTTTTAATGTTTAGGGTGATGAGATCTACCAAACAATTGAGAATGCCATCAAAAGGAATAAATTCATTACAAATTGTGAAAGCAAGCAAATGCTTTTGATCAACATTTTATAAATATTGCTTCAGACATCATTACACATTAGAGATGCAGAAAGTTTTTTTGAATACTTTGATGTCAAAAGACTACATCTAATATCCAGCAATTTGTGTTAAAAAGATTGCTTGAGTCATGAGTAAGATGATAACAGAATTGCCAAATATTTTCTGAGAATTCAGATTCAAATGAACTGATGTCTGTAGCACATCCATTATTAAAAATTTGCACTAGCATGACAGAAGAAGGCAGTGTGAAATGTGTTATTCTAGTCGCATATCAGTCCCCTAGATGACACTGAGAAGCCAGAAGATGTTGTGTAACAGGACTTACAAACATCATTTGCCAGATGTTATCTGATAGTTGAAGCTCAAGAGACAATGTTATCAAATCTGCTGGTTGCAGTATGTGGGTTAATAAAAGATTGTATGATACCACTTCTTGTTTTCTCTTGATTTTTTCTTTTCTTTTCTTTCCTGTAGTTCATTTCTCAATTCTATATGAAAATTAATATTAAAAGAAAATGCAGGAAGTTATTATGAAAAATATGTTGTTCTTTAATGCTGATTTCATTATGTGGATTAGACAGTTGATTATTAACTGCTACCAACTACAAAGTCCATACTGAAATTATATAAAATAAGCTCATAGGGTTTTTTTTAAATAAAATGTATACTAGCTTAGTAGTTTAAAAATCAGATTTGAGTAATTTGAATCCCTGTAATTCCGTGTGCTCTCTCCACAGGAATCATTTGTGGCATTAATATAGTTGTTTGTATTCCAGAATACTGCATATCAGTGATATTCCAATACACATATAGATAAATGATTTACCAAGTACTCTTAAATGAAAGGTTTTATTTATATATGACTTTTTTTTTTTTTTTTTTATCACTAGAGTTTTAAATGACTCTTTCAAATCAAGCTAGGAAAAATCCTGCTGTTTGGCAGCCAAAAACTTGACCTGGTCAAATGAAATTTAATTATTGCCTGCTTGTTGGATAAGCAGCTGACCCATACTTAAAAATCCTGAGTGCTGTGACTGACCATCATGTTTGACCTGCTGCTGCTGAAAGTGAAAACTGTCCAGATACTTTCTTTCTTTTAAATGTTACCACATCAGCGGAAGAACTGGACAATCTCTAATCAGTACTCACTTTGCTGATCTTCTCCCAGTCTCTTCAGCCAGTTAGTGACAATACTGGATATTGTATAAAGTAGACTTAAGGACTTAGGAACACTGCCTTCCCAAAGCGTGATTCAATGAATTACAACAGCTTTTTCGTGGTGAATGTGATGCAAAAGACCAGTTTTTTCATTCTCTGTATGAGGCTAAGCCAGTCAATCAGTGTAGCACTCAATAAATCAATTGCTAAATTCAGCTCAGATTGTGGGTCTAAACCTGCTTCTGTTAGAATCAATATTAAAACTGTGAATAAATCCAGTGGAAATCAGATTGTTGCTTCAGACTGGAAGCTTCTGAATAGAGGAGAAAAAGTGCAAATGTGTTAAATTCAATGGAAACTATAATTTTTTAATCTAAATTCCCAAGTCATGATAATAGAATTAAAAATTCACTAATCTATACTGAATGTAATCACTGTTTAGGGACAGATGGATCTGGAGTTTCTGGGGTGAGGAAAAGTCAGTGGTAGCTGAGTTTTTATAGACACAAATCTGACTCTATTCAAACTCTAGATTACAAATCTTCAGCTATCCACAGACCCATTTGTTTGCTGATGTTCATGACAAACCAGTTTGAGAATTGGTTAGTGAACACAGAGCATGTGGCATAAATGATACTGAAAGAGGACTGAGGATCCATTAGAAGGATCTTATTTAAAGAAAAAATTAAAAAGGTTGAAAACAATACCCTTTGATTTAGAATTTATCATCGTGTTGATTTTTTCATGTGGGCATATAGCAAAACATGTCTTACTGTTACTGATGAGCAACAATCTTTATTCATTAATTTAAGTGGAAACCATTTGGAGTTAGGGTTGGTATGAATTATGTTTGTTTTAGTCAAATACATAGTAAAGCATACAGTAGGGCTTTCCTCATCAAAATAATAAAAGTCACAGCTGACATAGTGTCTTGTTTCTAAGAGATTAGGTATATGCTAGGTCAGTATTAGTCATTAATTGTGGTTTGGACAGTTCTCTGGCACTTTTAATTGCATGAAATTGGAGAAAACCTATCTATTTGAACAAAAGGGAATGTTACTCTTATGAAGTTGTAACCAACAGGAAGCAGATGAAATGTAAAGGCAAAAACCTAGCTGTAAAGCCTTACTTAACCAAAAATTTATCAAAATATTTTCCTCCCATAATCTCAGGAGAAGCTGAATTTCATAATACTGGAATGAGTGGAAGGGTTATTGCTCCCTTCCCATACATTATTTATATCCTTAAAAGATCTGAATGTTATCTTGTATAATAAAATGTAAAATTCATAAGTTTGTGGGTAATTTAAGTAGGAATTCACAGTTTAACATGCAGAGTTATCTTCTTTCTGACAACTGGACTATACTGAAACTCTTCCTCAGAGAAAACTGCTACTCTATGCTGTTAAAAAGATAAAGAAACAAAAGAAAGTGCAAGAATATCTCCAAGGAAGCTCCACAGTATACTCTGTAGCTAAAGCTGATGACAACCCATCTTCTCATTCTGTAGAGAGGGCTTTGTACATTTGGGAAAACTGTTGGGTCAATAGGTCCCTGCTCCCTGAAAGGACAATTTCTAGTCAAGAAACCTCTTAAAAGTACGAGAATAAGAAGAAAAAGCTTTGGTGTCACTGAAAGCTGTACTGCTATGAATGCTAAAAAGACAGGACAGAAGACTTATTTTTCCTGCAGTTGTTTCTGGGACTTGATGTTGATATACCTTCCTGAGCAATTCATTGAGCTATGTGGCTTTTAGAATTTTTCTTCTTGCTCACTGAACGTGTCTGTGGTGAACACATATAATTACAATTAGAGTTGACAATTTGGTTTAATGAATGAATTTCACTCTTCCTTTGATACACTCTAGGTTTTCTTGTTTTTCCTTTAGAAAGAACGCATTTGGGCTTTGGTGGGGATGAAAACGTAGAATTCGCCCTTTCATCCTAAACAACAACAGATTTCTACTATGGATATAGAATACATTTTAGAAAGATCCTGTGACATTAGCTTTCAGAATCATACAAAGACTTTGTTATAGGAGAGCACTATAACATAATTCATCCAATAACTTTCAAAAATCTAGCAGCTGGACAGTAAACTAATGAACAGCTTTTTGCCTACGGCTATTTCACTTGTTTCCACTCTAAGGATCATGTTTTCTGGAGTATTGTGTCTGGTTCATCTCTTTCTGGTATCTTATATGGCCAGATGATTAAGCAATCAGTTGTTTTTACAAACACAACTCAGTTCCCTTCCAGTGTTCTCCGACACGGTTATTCACTTTAGCAAAATTCCCCCTGGTGTTTTGCTAGGCTGTAAGAGAAAAATATTTGGAGACAGCGCAAGAAATCTCTTGTTAAAGTGGATGGTGAACTACTCACATGTGGAAACTAGAGGAGATATTTGAGTTTTTCATGTGAGATGCAGTTACCTCCAAAAAGATGCCAATAGCATACATGCCGTAGCTGGGGTGGCCAGCTACAGCAGGGGAATGTTAGGTGTAAACATTATGCTGATGTTTCTGTTTGTACTGGAAATGTGCAGTCAACTACAGGTTATTCAGTACTATTTGAAGTAGCACAAGTAATATATTCTGTTGACTATAATAGTTGAAAAAGATGTAGCTCTTCAAAAGAGTTGGGAACATTGCAGTGAATATATTCATTCTGTTGAATGTTCTGAGGTAAAACTAGGAGAAAGCATTTGTCCTATGATAAAATAACTAAGGTTACTTTATATCATCAAGTTATTCCTATAAGTTCCCTCTGTCCTGGGAAATCCACTCTATGGACTGATACAGCATGAATGACCTCTCTGAAAAGGATATGCAGATTTAGCACTCAATGGTAGCAAGCAATAACCATGTATAAATTGATTCACTCTGAAAAAGTAATGGCTAGCAACCAGTTGTGCCTAAACCCTCTGGATCATTTTTCCCTATGCTTCTGCCATGAACTTAAAGTGTTATTTCCTTGGGCTGGCCAACAGTCTTCTATAACAAACCAATGAGACCAATCCCAAGCCTTAGTAGTAAGCAGTAAAAATGTAACACAATAAAAATGATCTGCCAAATAATCCCACACATATCATCAAGGCTGCCAGACTTCCTCTTTCCACTCAGCAGCCTGAGTATGACGTTGTTGCCCATTCTTGCTCTCCTTTCTCACTAGGTCCGTTCCAAGAAGCACTTCTCGCTTCTGGGATTTAGGTGCACATATCATAGAATCATAGAATCATAGAATCGTTTAAGTTGGAAAAGACCTTTAAGATCATCCAGTCCAACCATTAACCTACACTACTAAATCCACACTAAACCAATCAAGGGTAGACTAGACTAAATCATGTCCCGAAGTGTCACATCTACCCGTTTTTATATCACATAGTCCAAACATCATTTAAGGATGAGACCCAGGCTGTCATGAGTCCTCTTCTCTAAACCTTCTAAAATAGTTCCCACTGATACAAAAGTTACACTGGAGAAAGAACCTGCTATAAACATTTTACAGAGTAGACAAGGGAGGCAAGCAGGCTAAGATCTCAAAGCCTGCCATTATGTGCATGAAAAGAGAAATCTAGGTGTAACCTCTGTAATCGTGTGGTCTGTTCCAGTGGATTTCATTCATGCACTTCTTATCTGTTCAGTTTGACCAATCTTAGCAAGAAGTTGTGCAAAACCATGGATTTTCTTTTTCTGATGATACTGCCTTTTCATTCCAAATAGATGTTAAAGAAACAAGCATTAACTTTTGGTATACAAATGTCCGGCTATTGCTAACACTTGCAGTATATCTCATCTTAATGAGAACACTATAGCTGTGTAGTCTGTAAATCAGTATAATATATTAATTACACTATAAAGATATTTTGATTGTGAGTATGAGCTGAGAATAGTAAATGTGAAAAAAGAAAAAACTAAAAAAAAATTTAGAAATCAAACTTCTGGGCAGCAGTTTGTGTTATTTCAACAATATAAGGAATCTGGTTAAAGTAACTGGAGCAGGTTGACTGTATTTTTCTAAATGTGATTTTACTTCACCTACTGCTCACAGCACTCATTTATAAAATTTCTTCCTAAGACAAATAGTAGCTTTAGTGTAATTCACTATGAGTCAGATCACCAAAAGCAAGACGAAGTAGTGTCTCCTTGTAGAACTACATCCTCAAAAACAGTTTCTCGAACTTCTCCAGACTACAAGGTTTTTTTGGCTTATTTGCCTTCATATGACTTGCTGATGTAATAGCAGATAGAACTTCAAAGTGAAATACCAGAAGTCATATTCCCTTCTACATTTGCACACCTTTGAGTTCTCTGATGACTGTGTGAAGGACTGAAGAATTTCAGAAGCATTGTTTTAGATTATAAATATGTAGCCTCAAAAATAACTGCCTTTACTCATAATGTTGTTCTTAAAAGAAAACATAGAAAACAAAGAGCAAATACAGCATGTACTGTTGCCAATTATAATTATAACTGGTTTTTATGGTGTTTATCAAACCATAGGCTTTCTTTGAAGATCCTTTGGTATCTTTAATACTGTTATAGATGTATATATGGAAGTCTCAACAAGACTACAGAGCTGAAAAGATTCATCAGAACAAATTTCATTTTTGGCTAACAAGACAATAATTTGTGTATTTTTGCACATCTATTTCACTTAGTATTTTTTTTACTTAGTACTTTTCCTTTTCTCTCCCCAGCAGAATAGCTAAGTTGCCTTTGTTTGTACATCTCACAAAAATGTATAGTTATAGAAATGTTTTGCTATTTTAGAACTGCTTTAGTGATTCTTTGAGCAGATTTTTATGCTTTTAAAATCTTTTGGTCATCATCTTCCCATATTTTTACTGTATCATCAAATACTAGGAGGCAACCACATAAAATACCTTAGAATAATCCTGCTGTTCTGTACTGAGTTCTGCAACCTCTGCTTTTACAGAGAATTGTATTTCAACCCTCAAGAGGCAGGACTGGTTTAGGCTCCCAGAAATCATTGTAAAAGAACCTGACTTCATAAACTTGAAAATAAATAACTGGTGGTTTGCTGAATAGTGCAATTCTCTTTCCTTTTCCACGAGCATTTACATGTAAAATCAGGTCTCTAAAAAATTCTATGACAAAGAACCACATGCATGTGTTAAAATTTCTTAAATATTGATAGATAGAAGTTTAATGCCTATTTCTAGTCATTCAAAGACAGGAAAATGAAACGATGTATCTACAGCTGTCTGATCAGTAAGTAAAAATGAACAGTTTCCCTATTTATCATTAGGAAATATGGTTTCTTTCTATTGTGACCACTTTGTGTATATATCCATTAGAAAAGGAGGTTTTGGTATTCACAAACAGCAAAAACTCCTTTATGTTTCAAACATCAACCCTTTGTAGTGTATAGTTTGATCAAATAATTCCTTAATTTCTCATTTATAGAAGAAAAGAAAGTAAAATACCTCAAAACTTAATCACAATCAGGTCTCTGATCTGCACCACGGTTTTGCAGCACACATTTCCTTCATCTTGATTTCTGACCATACAGTAATTGCTCATATTCTTCACTGTATATACTGTACTTCAGAGAGAAAAAAATTCTTTGTAATTAAGTAAGTTCTAGTTTAGATATGCCAAGGAACATACTATTCCATTTTTAAAAAGAGATATTGAAACATCTGTTCACTCAAATAATTTTAGTTCCAGGAGTGAGATATCTATTATTTTTATCAGTACAAGCAACAGGTTTGACATTGACAGTGTAAGAAAGTGTCAAAATGAAATTTATATGAAAAGCTAAAGAAACTGATTAATGAAATGTGAGAAGTTTACTCACAAATTTGTGCATTTGTAAGAAAGAATATACCGCAATTTTTCTGTATGACTTAAAATTACTTTTAAAAGTCTTGTGGAATCTGTCTTTGAAGACAAGTTGAACAGTTTTGATAACTGTGGATATTTTATTCAAAATTTGATCTTTTTAAATAGATTTGTAATAATACTTACCAGCAGAATATCTTTTTGCTAGTAATTAGTGTGAACTTTATGCATTTTCCCTGTTTCTGTTAGGTACTATCTGTCTGTCTCTTACAGAAATCACTCAAGTAATAGAATTTGATACAATTTCACTTTCTGTGCAAGTGACTTAGAGTGAGAGAGTGCATGCATACATGTATCTATAGGTGGGTAAATATGTTTCTATGTCAATATGCCACATAAGATACTGCAGTTTACTTGTAAACAAAGTCATTTACATACTTTTTGAAGAGTTAATCCAGTTAACCTACAATTCCTTTTTACTTTACAATTTTCTTTATTTCATAAGATTTTTGAGCAATCAGGTGCCCTAACTCATTACAATTGTCCTCTTGTTTTTGCATTTAAATTCCATGCTTGCCAGCTGCTTAGAAAAAAAACAGACTTGTTGCATATGAACAGTGAAACTAAAAATAAAGAAATGTAGCATGGTTTCCATGGGTCAGGTATAGAATAGATCCCAGAGCCAACATCTAAAACCTTTAGAGGCTCCCATGAAGACCTAGTGGATCCATTTGAAACCAGTCCTAAATATTACAGATTTCTCCAGGTTGGATATATGTGCTGTCATGACTTAAAACAAGATCCACAAAAACAAGTCTGCACTGTGATAGAGATTTGTCTAACGACTGCTATTGTCTTAGATTTGTCTTTTGACTAGTTATTTCAATATTAGCTAGTTCTGGTGTTTAGTTATTACAGAATCACAGGATCACAAAATGGCTGGGGTTAGAAGGGGCCTCTGGAGGTCATCTTGTCCAACCCCCTTTTCAAGTAGGGCCACTTAGAGCCACTTGCACAGGACCATGTCTAGATAGCTCTTGAATATCTCCAAGGACGGAGACTCCACAACTTCTCTGGGCAACCTGTGCCAGTGCTTAGTCACTGTCAGTGGAAAAGTGTTCCCTGATGTTCAGACAGAACCTCCTGTGTTTCAGTGTATGCCCATTGCTTCTTCTTCTGTCACTGGATACCACTGAAAAGAGCCCGGTTCCACCTGCTTTGCACCCTTCATTCAGGTGTTTATATACATTGGTAGGATGGCCTCTGACCCTTCTTTTCTCCAGGGTGAACAGTCCCAGCTCTCTCAGTCTTTCCTTATAGGCAAGATGCTTCAGTCTCTTAATCAGCTTCATGACCCTTTGCTGGACTGTCTCCAGTAGCTCCGTATTGCTTTTGCACTGGGGAGACCAGAACTGGACCCAGCTCTCCAGGTGTGGCCTTACCAGTGCCAAGTATAGGGGAAGGATCACCTCCCTCAACATGTTGCCAGCTCTCCTCCTAATGCAGCTCAGGGTACCGGTGGCCTTATTTGCCACAAGGGTACATTATTGACTCATGTTCAACTTGGTGTCCACCAGGACCCCCAGCTCCTTTCCTGTAAAGCTTCTTTCCAGCTGGGTGTCCCCCAGCATATAGTGGTGCATGGGGTTGATCCTCCCCAGGTGCAGCACTTTGCATTTCCCCTTGTTGAACTTCATAAGGTTCCTGTAATCCAATTTCTCCAACCTGTTGAGGCCCCTCTGGATGGCAGCATGACCCTCTGGTGTATCAGCTACCCCTTCCAGTTATGTTCCATCAGCAAACTTGCTGAGGGTACACTCTGCCTCATCATCAAAATCATTAATGAAGATGTTAAATGGGATAGGACTCAGTATTGACCCTTTGGGTACACCACTCATTATTGGCCTCCAACTAGACTTTGTGCTGCTGATCAGCACCATCACAGGCCTGGTTGTTCAGCCAGTTTCCAGTCTACTTCACTGTCTGCTCATCCACTGCATTTTTTTACTGGTTAAGGAAATTACAGATTATCACCATTTTCTCCTTAGGCCACTCTAAAGTTTCTCATTCTGCTTGTTTGCCAGTAACTCTAAATAATCTGGCACAAATTTTTCCATCTCATAAGAAGGTTCAAATGTAATTCTGTGCTTCACAGAGACTTTACAGAAAAGCTTATAGCAACTAAACATTGCAGGAATCTCTTATTTGTGAAATAGGTTGTAATATATCACCAAAGGAAATTTCTGGATAACTTTTATTTTGTTGGTTTTGGTTGGTTTTAAAAGAGACATTCAATGCTTCAGGAAAGAGCCACAAAACTTCTTTTGGATGCAAGGTCTTCCATTTATATAACCTTTACACATTTTCACGATTCTTATGAAAATTCCTGGTTTTCTTTTTACAGACTTCATTTCCCCATTAAGGAGATCCCCACAAAAAATGTACATGTATTGCATTCCCCTCAAGGTCTATTGCCTCCTATTTTTCTCTCTTATTATAGGTGATCAATCTTATTTTTCACAGTAAAATTTTCCTGTCTTGGGAGGTTTTCCTAATGGGAACAAGATTTTCATCAGTAACTATCAGTTAGGTCTAGCCAGTCAGTGTTTAGATATCATTAAAATGGTTCTGACTAAGCCAGACTGATAATAAAAATTTCATTGAATTACATACAGAGGAGCTGCTAAAGTATAATCTGTTTAATGGCAGACTATTTAAAAACCAAACATTTGTTGTGTAAATATGCTTAAACGTCGTTGAATTTCCAGCATCTCTGATAATACCTTATTTACATTTTTTTTAATTATAAAAATATTGGTATACTATTAATGTTTAATGAAGTGTATCACCTCAGGTGTCATAGATTTTATTTCACTATCCCTCTTGAGATGTTGAAAAGTTGCAGAAGGAGTATTTCTCAAAACTGAGCAAGATCTGTGATGTTTCTAGAATTTTAACAGATTGTGCACTTCTACGTGCATTGTTACAAATGTTACTGTGTTGTTAACAAATGAGGATATACTTTCAGAACTGTTTTGTGGGTCAAATTACATGGTCTAGATTACACTTCACCCTAGATTCTTGCTACTAGCACTCCTTTATATGAAAACTCCTTCACATGGGAGAAATCCTGTAAGTACCTTTTTCTTCTTCTTTCCTCCTCTGTACTTTGCTAATGTGGTGGAGTGTTTTCAGTAAATGAGAGTGATCCTTGTAAACTTGGCAAAAAGAAGAAATGTAATGGTTACACTAGACACAGTTTGGATGTTAATTTGAACCAGCAGTCAAAGTAGGTTTCCGTTAAGTGTCTTGCTTTCAGCACTAGATATCAACATCTGAGTACATGAACTGAAATATTTAATTACATTTATTGTTGGCTATCATATCTATCTACTGATCTATAAAACTTCTTAACAATTAATGCTAAATGCCTACTCAGTTATATTTGCAGTCCCTTAAATTCATGAGTATTTACTCATGATTTATATTGTACAACTGTAAAAGATAACTGAGAAGAACAACAGCAGCCTGGTTATAGAGAGACAGTTTTAAAAAGTGATTTTACAACTCAAATTTTTGACATTCTGATTGTTCAGGTTAAAATGGCTGATCTTGCTTACAGAGCACTAGACTTTTTCAGGATATTATTTGGTTATGATTCTTACTGTCCTGACTCAACTAAGGCTAGAGCGAAACAACACTTTAGGTGGTGCGTTTTGTTTGGGTATTTATTTTTTTTAATTTGATACATTTCCTACTTCCAAACTTTCTCTTCATTGTTTTATTTACAGCTTTTTCTACACTGACCCTATCCTGAAACAATAAGATCAGTTCTATGAGTAGACTACATGGCTCAAACTCTACCTTGGTTTTCCTCTTGTGCAATTCTTTTGAAGCCTGGGCAGTATGTATGTGGCTCAGGAGAAGCTTAATGCAGAGTGTTTGTAAATAAGTGTTTATCATTGATTTCAGAAGACCAGTTACTATCAACTTGCCAGAAAAAAAGTAAAGGCCAGTGGATTTCTTTCTTGGCTTTTTTTTTTTTTTTTTCCCCTCCTGAAAATGAGAAAAACTGTGTAGAAAGTTCATTTTAGGTAGAAAAGCAGTGCAAGTGATAAAAGTCTCCCAGACAAGACCAGCCTATTCTGAAGTCATCTCCTCTTGAAATACTTTAGCCTCTTTCACATTTCTGGTTTTGGACGGTATCTTCAAACTGGGCAAAATTTTGTGAAATGGTGATTTGTCTATGGATAGTTGTCTATTGAAGCATAAGTTTAAGACCAAGCTCATTTCATCTGTGTGTTATACCTGGCTGTAATAGGATGATACAAAGCATCTCAGACAGTAAATATAATAATGTTTATCTGATTGAAAATGGCACATGTATTAGACTTATTATCTTGTTGGCACAATGAATTCCAAGGTAAATCCTTATGATATTTATTCCAGGAAGACCAAATGGATGCTTCTGATAAAGAAAGTGTCTCCTCTTTGTCAGAAGGGATGGCAGAGTTTTTGTAAACACAAAACGAAATTTAGATTTCTCTAGTTAAGTTGAGTGTTATGCTGCAAAATGCAAAATAGGCAAAAGGATTCTGAATGGATCTGTAAATATATCTTCTTTCATTAGACTGATGTATTAAAATATCATGTGGTTAGCTGTGTGATGTTCTTGCTTGCTAGTGTATGCAGAAATATTTTTGAACTCACTCTTTGGAGACAAACAGGATTTCATAACCAAAAAAAAAAGAACTTCATATAATAGCATCAATAATTCTGCATTAATAATTAGTGTGTTGCCATAGTTTTGAAGCATTTCTCATTTCCAAGAAATATATGTATAATTATATCACTGAAGTGCATTGTCAAATTTTAACACATTGACATTTTAACCAAGATATTGAACAAAACTAATTTTCTCTTTCTTAATTTTTAAGATCCAGATTTTAAGGACCTTGGTGTTTTGAAACCATTGCCAGGTTGGTATGTTGGGGTTTTTTGTTTGTTTTTTTGTTTAACTTGGAGGTCTTTGCACCCTGTTGTAGAAAATATTTTTGTTTGCTGTTCAGGTTTCATTTTTTCTGATATTTTGTTATTCAGTTTGTGAGTTTGAGATGGGAGGACCTGAAGGAATTGTTGAATCTGTACAAATTGTCAAAGAAGGAAAAGCTTCTGAAACTGAAGCAGTAGACTGTAAATGGTACATCCGAGCACCACCCCGATCCAAGGTCAGTCCTTCATCCACTTGCTGATTTGCCATTTAATTTAAGAAATTGACTTTTCTAATATGTTGTGCATTTCTTAGTACAGTCAGATCTTGTTTAATAACTTTACAGCTTGAAGTTGTAAACTATTTTTTTTCTTCTGCTGTGGAAATGTAATTTGTCACCTCAGCCAAAATAATCTTCTTTCTCTATAAATAATGATGTGGGCAGTGTTAATGCGCTTTTTGTGCCATAAGTAATTTTCCTAAATTCATCTTTAATTTTGCTCATATTTTTAAAGAATCAATGTGTTTTATTAAGGGGGAGGTAATCTTATCACTTTAACTTTCAATATATTTCAAATACCTAATATAGAGACTACTAAGGGAACACTGCTGCCTCCCTAAGTTCATCATTGTTTCTCATCTGGGAACTGTGAAAATGGGGACAAGGTAAATTCACATTCCTCTGTATGAGACCTTTAGTTCCTGTGGTTTAGAGCCACAGATAAAAAAAGATAGTGTTCTCATTTCTCTCCCACCACAGTCAGCAAGCCATGTCTTTGTAACAAACGAGAGGGTTGCAATGAATTCAATTCTTTTCTTGGATTCTGTTTGAGTTCCTCTCTTATCCATGGCTTATCAGTTATTATATGGATTAATTGTTTCTGGCTATGCTACCATTTCTCCTCTCTTTGCAATTGGAACAGCTTTGTTCCTCCAACCTAGTTTCATTCACTGTGCTAAAGACAGCTCCACATCATATTTTTTCTAGCTGTCTTTTATTGGACAAAAAAGGTTTTACAAGGTAGAATGGATATATCCACTAATCTCTGTCATCTTTAAACAGATAAGGTGGGGTTTTTTTGTATAATCTGAGAGCAGACTGTACTGAATATATCTAACTGTTCCAGCATTTGGTATTGAATAAGCAGGAGGAAGGGTTTCCAGAAGAGAAAAAAGCATTAGTATCAGCATTTTTCTATTGTGAAAGTTTAGAAGAGGAGTTGTATAGTTGGCTCATAAAGACTACAGATAAATTATTTCCAGAATACACTTTAATCTTTTTCTTTTTCTTTTTTTTTTACTTTTGGATAAATTCAATATTCATGGAGGTTTTCAATTAAGTAGATGAGCTTCCCATTTTGCTACAGTAAGTAGCTATAGACATGAAATTACTGGACTGATGAAAGATTCTTGCATATGTTATATTCTTAGGTATTAGTAGAAAGAAAACAGGTAAACACAAAATTAGAATTGTATTTATTAGAATCAGCACAATTAAATAAGCCAATAAAATTGTACTATAGTCTTAATTTTAGTTTATGCTTGGTTGGTCATACAATGTCTGTGATATTCTTACTTGATCTAACTCTAAAGTTCTATATGATTCAAAGTCCTGCTAGAAATCCCATATTTACTTTTCTGTAGGATTTATCCACACTTTAGTCCTGATGTAAAAATACAAATTGTGTAGCTACATAACCATGAACACAGTGTATAACAGAAGGATGCCACACTACCACAGTTAATAGAGAATTAAAGATTGTTTAGTTCTTCATGAACTTCTATACCTGCATTTAGTTGCGTTGCATTTTAAAAAGTGTATACCAGCTGAAGAGCATCTGGAAGGGAGGGTGATGAGAGAGTTCTAGAAAAACTGAGGAAACACTGAAAGTTATTTAATGTCATCTAGAAGATTTTGTGAAGGAGCATGATACCAGATAATAAAAGGCATTTACAACGAGGAAGGAATGCTCTGATGTCCATGTCTATAGGATAAGTCATGGTCCTGCACTCCAAAAGAAAGATTGAGGTTAGATACTAGGGAAGAAAATTTCAAACAGTAGGGAGGGAATTATGAAGTATTGGTTAAGGAAGTTTGTTCAGCCAGTATTGCTAGTGGTCTTAAAGTGCAGGTTAGGTAGCTACCTATGAGAAATGATAGAAACATTACTAATCCTACCTTTAGGCAGAGATGTGAGCTAGGTCATCTCTTGACAAATCTTGCTGCTCCCATCTTACAGAATTCTCTGGGTAGAGAGATAAGGCAGTGTAAAAGCATATAAATCAGTGTTTCCTAACATGGAGTTGAAAGCTTTTTCAGCAATCTAGGAAAAAAAGGTTTTCAAACCTCATCTTAGAGGGTTAAGTCCAATCTAGCACTTGAACTTAGTGTGTTTTTCACATATATATATATGTACGAATATATACATGTATGTACACACACACATGGACACGTGTATGGTTATGGTGTTGCCATAATGGGACAGGTTGAAAAACTTTCAGGTATTAAAGAAAGAATTAGTGGATAAAATTTTTAACAACCTTGTACGAAGTAAGATTTATGGTAAGATTGTTTATGGGACTGATTCAATTGGACTGGATTCTGTTGTCCATATTTTACAGTCAGCTTCCTTTGTGCTTATCTAACCTTGAACTAATGACATATCCAATACAATAGTTCAGTGACATCATTCTAATTTATGGCAGCTTGCACCTATGAAAACAGGCTCTCCTGCTAAGAACAGTAAGAACTCAGCTGACGTCTTTAAATCCACATGTTCCTGTACTCTGGGCTGCACAGTTTGTTACTGGGAACTATGCCTAAAAGGCCAGAGTTTCTCAGACAGAGTTGGGGTTGGATCTTTACATCTTTAGTTTGTTAATTAAACTGTGGCAGAATGTGGGCTGCTTGCAATTTCATTTGGCTTAAGCTCATCCAATTGAAACTGTCTGCAGAAGCAAGATGCAAGTCCTTTCTGTGGTTTGCAGTTCCATATTCAAGCCAAGTCTGAGCTCAACGTATGAGCAATGACATTAGTCAGGGAGTATGAACCCGACATCTCTAAACCTGAGCTTCAAACTGACAGTCTGGGTGTAACATTGCTGCTATCCTCAGCAAGATGGAATGGGACAGAGAACAGCAAATTTCTTGCACACACTTAAAATAGAGCCATCACTGATTACCTTATACCACAAAAAATAACATGCTGAAAATGCATGAAGAACTGAAACTTTCTGGAAGTGCAGAAAACAGCAGAAGGCAGTTTAAACAGACTTCAATCTATACACAGACCTGGAGCCTTATATTTGATGGTGATTGGTTGCACAGTGTGTGTTTCTTGTAATCATTCGAAGTCAGTTCCTGCTGAGTAAGATAGCTGTGAATCTGGAGTTCAGAAATACTGAGGGGTCTGCACTTCATGTAGCGTCTGACTTCAATCAGTAATGAGAGCAAGAATGAAAAATGAAGGAGAGAGCTGCTGACTGAATGTTCCAATCCATCCAGAACAGTAAAGAGGAACCTCCCCATCCTAGAATTCTTCACAAAGTAAGACAAAACCCAAAGGAGGAAGTGGATAAGCTTATTGCACTGGGATTTGAAAAAAACTTCAGAGATATCATTGGCTACAGCAGTGGATAGGCAAAGAATCTTTATTTACAAATATAAAATAAGAAAATGAAAAGAATGATAGTATTTTCTCACTTTCTGTTAAGGGTGAAATGTTGGAGGATAATACCAACAACAAACATTTTTCTAGATTGGATGTGTCAGCAGAGTTTGACAAGGCCCCTCAGGAAGGCAGAACATATGTTTGTGCTCAGGTAACCTTTGGTGCGTAACTTTCCCAGAAGGGTACCATTGCATTATGCTTGTTCCTTGAGATGTTTTCAGAAGAAAAAAAAAAAAAAAGACAGCAGAATTTGACAGTAAAAGTAATAAAACATTTACAAAGATGATGTTCTGATGCTGGGAAAAATCAGTAAGCAGTACTTACATTCAGAAGCTCTGGGCAGCTTGGGAAAGAGCATCCAAAATACAGATAGACAAGCATTAATTTGAATCCAGTCCAGTGGAAGTCATCTATTCAGGAGGAACAAGCAAGAGGTACGTTTAGACTGAGCAAATAGTGAGGCTACCCTCCGTATGTACACCAGAGGAAATAAAATGAAGTTGTAAGCTAGTTAGGCAAAGTGCTGCCTAATTCTCCCACCCCACCTGAGCATGCTACTGGGCAAAGAAGGTATCTTCACAGGTTACAGCATGTAAGACTTAACAAAAAGCTTAACAAACTGAAAGGATTAATTAATGAGTAGTTTTGACATATTATTGCAGTACCCTTAAACCTGAGCTGCCTATGATCAGTGATGCTTGTTTCAAGCAGAGCTGTTGGGGCGCAGTTGGAGGGGGATGTGCAGCACATGGGAGGGGGCCAGGGCAAGGGTGGCCACAGGGCCAGGACATGGCTGACAGGGAGAGCCGGGCAGCCAGGGTGTGCTGGCGGGTGGGCTCGCCCATGGCAATGGGGTCAGCCCCAGCTCAAGCCAGGCAGCAGCTCAGCGATGCACGAGGCTGGGGCAGTGAGGTGTGAGGCCAGCCATGGGCCAAAAGCCCAAGTGGGACCAAGACACTTACATAATTACAAAGGATAGGTATTGCTACCTGGCAGAGGCTCTAAATCACTTGTCACTGTTTTCATGGTGGATCTTGTATGCATGTACCTAACCAAATAGGAAGATGACCAGCCGGGTTAGCTCAGTTGGTTAGAGCATGGTGCTAACAACACCAAGTTCACAGGTTCAATCCCTGCTTACTGCAGGGGGGTTGGGCTCGATGATCTCTCAAGGTCCCTTCCAACCCAAAGCATTCTATGATTCTATGATGCTTTCAGTTCCAGGTGCCTGACTTCGGATTGAATATAGTCTGGAGAGAGACTGGGTTGTTGTACATGCATTTCCTAGACGGTTAGGAGGAAACACGTGGTGAAGCAATTGCAGACCTACAAGTCTGTATAAACCAATCTGACTAAACCAAAACATTTTCTGTTCTCACATGTGAAGTGGAAACTTGTGCTCTTGGATGAGACCTGCAAGAAAAACAGTTTAAGCTGTCAGCACTGCCAGACTAACATATCCCTAATTTTGGAGGCTTCTTAATCAGGTGTAGAAGAGAAGCTTTAAGTAGTGCACTAAAATTTAATAGGAGCCATTTGAGAGTGATTCCTGAAATATTACAGGAAAATGAAATTTAGAGACTGGAAAACCTAATAGCCAGAGACACTTTTACAGGCTTCAAATGAGCTCCATCTCTGAAGAAGCTCTGAAGCTTGCTAACATATAGATAAGGCACATAATATTATGAATAAAAAAACCCAACACATTTATATGGCATCCCTGGAACAAAGTGAACAAATTATGTTTAAACAAGTAGAAAATATTGTTTAACTATGTTAAACTATTAAAAACACTTCTTTGAAACAGTTTTGTTCAATGAAGATGCAAGACAAGCTTGTGTGTAGAGTCATGTATGAAGAAATTCTTCCAGCAGGAATGGTAATACACATACCAGAGTAGTACTGACAAAAAAACCCACTGTTAATTTAGCATGAATCTATTCCATTCAGGTATAGAAATATAACCAACTTCAGCATCCTCCAACCAAATAATTGTTAGGAAATGTGATTAAAAAATCTACTGATGAAAGTAATAAAACATCTGCCAAAGAGAACAGCAGAATCAGGATGTGACCTACAGTTTTCAGTGTTAAAAAGCAGAACAGCACCAAGGAGCTGTAAAGGTTGTCACTTGCAAGCATTTTGCCACTGTAAGAGAGAAAAATGAGGACGATTTGGCAGTTAGAATAAATGTCAGTTACTGGGGACTCAAAGAAGTCTGAAGAAACATATAGGACAAAGCAAAGAAATCCAAAGAACTTCACTTGTCCAGGAAAATGGTATTTTGATGTCTGAGCCTGGCTGTGAATCACAGGGTGTTAGAAGAAGTGTACTATATAAGGTTGTCACATTCGACAGACAGTATTCTCCAGGCCCCAGCAGCAAAGAAAGCACAAGGTATGGAGTTCTCTGTCTGCACAGTGTGGTCCCAGACTAGTAACAGCAGGCCCAAAAATTACAAAAAAACCCCAAGCAGAACATGTACTGTTAACACTTTTGGGCTGAAGTAATGTTGATTTAAAAAAAAAAAAAGGTTTAGGATCCAAGCAACAGGACAGGCTACTTTAGAAGACAAATTCAAGCATTATTAGTGATATGCTTTTTAGGCTGGTATACTTGTCATCATCTTGCCTTGAAGGAGGTTAATTAGTGTTGCACGATCTGCTTTAAAAAACTGGGCTTCCCAGGTGTAAATACTGGAGGTATCATCTTGAAAGTCCTTTGTTAATCATGTAGAGCTAAACAAGATGCAGAATAAAGCAGGCACTGTAACTGATGACTGAGCAATGGGGAAAGACATAGGACCATTTAACCCAGTCCTGTGTTTGCAAGAGAATTGACTGAACGTAGAAGCTGAATATGTGAAATCTGGACATTAGGCCCTGATGAAGAGGAGGTTTTTGTCTTACATATAAATTACTTTTGTCAGTTGAACGATGGCTTTTTGTTTGTTTGGTTTGGTTTTAAGCGACTGAATGTCTGTGCACATATATTAAGTCTGATATGCTGGGATATGGTTTGAAGCTTTTCCTAACAGGCCTGATCAATCACGTTGTCAGCCCTAACATTCAGTGATTGATTAAAAAGCAGAACTCATCAAAAGTGATTCACTATGAAGAGATTATAATCTGACCATTTTACTGAGTTGATATATTATTCATAGTTTACAATCATTCTTTTTTTTTTAATATAAGCAGAGATTTCTGTTGTTTTCAAATTTAAATAAAAAAATAGTAAAACTTATCCAGCATTTCCTTTTTTATTATTATGATGACAATACAAACCTTAAAAGTGACAAGACAATTATTTAAAATATAATGTGACCAAGTGTAAATTATATATGCCACAGTTGCAGTGAGGCTTTATCAGTTTTGTTGCTAATGGCATTGGCATTTGCAGTGACACCTTGAAACTCAGTAAAAGCTAATACTTGTGTACTAGCAGCCTGTTCTTCTAAGTAATGTAGAACTGATGATTTGAGGAAAGTGGCTTACTAAAACTCTAAAAACCAAAAATGTGAAAGAAGAAGATATGACAGTTATGCTGTTTCTTTCAAATAAGATATTCTCTTCAACAAGAATGTCCCAATTATGCTAATAAAATGTGCCAGTATCTACAGAAATGTTATAATTCCAAGAGCTCCCATTGGCATCAATGAAAAAGTGCTTAATGAAGGCAGATGGTGGCATTTGAGTTTGTGACCTCTTTGTTGTTCATTTGTTTTCTTCTGGGGAAGCAAAGTTTCTTATCCACTGCTGGTAGAAGTAATGACTAAGATCTCAGTAAATAAAATAACCAGAAATATTGAAATTTTTTCTCTCACTTTCTGATGAATTTCTTTTAGTGAGATCCACATACCAGTGAAAGTAATGAGAATATTGCCACTGATTTCAGAAAACTATGTATCAGGAACATTTTGCATTAGATAACAGTTTGTCATATAATCAGTTTTATTCTTTCCCTGGGGAACTCAGTTTATTAGTCATTTTCTTCTGCCAGTGCGGGTCTTACAGCCTGTGACAGGAACAATGGCAAATATATAGTCATAAACCCATAAAAATTGGCAGAGGCGTGCAGATGCAATTAAATTATTCCAACTCTTTAAAATAAAATCTGATCCAATATCAGGTTGTCAGCCTGTGTAATCACTTTCCAGTTTTTAAAAATGCACTGCAGTCTTAATCCATAGGTCTGATCCAAATAAGTAAATGGAAAGATACCCACTCATTTTGGTGAGCTTTGTATCAAGTCCTCATTACTTTATATAAAGTTCTGGGAATAGCTATCTCCAAAGGAGACTATGAGAATGAAACCCCAACGCACCTCAGAATATCAGGAATTTATTTTCTCTAATTTATAAAACATCATAGAATCTTTTAGATTGGAAAAGACCTTTAAGATCATGCCATTGGAGAAGGTGCCATCTTTCTTCTGAAGGATGGAGATCAATTTTCTTCTGAAGGATGGTTCCAGTACCTATCAAGTCTATGTATGTTGTGATCTTAGCTGAATTTATCACACACAGGAAGGAACGGGTATGACCAACAGCAGAATTCAGACTTGGAAGGAACTGAAAGTGTTGGCTTCTTCACTGAAAGACTTAAAGTTAAATGCTAAGTTATTTTTCTCTTCATTTCTTCTCAACATTTATAACTGCTACTCTAAGAAATATTTTACCATTTTATAAGGCTAGTTTGCCACCAGAAACTAGAGAATGTCAAACGATAAGCCCATAGAAATAAGACTTTGGCTGTACTGTTACATGGACAATGTATTTAAACAGATCAGGAATAATTGATGAATGCTGGAAATTGCTCTGAGAGCTGTTATTTTATAACCAAGTGAAAATTAGCACACATTTCTTGTAAGAATGAAAACTGATATAAATTACATCTCAGTACTGAAATAGGATACTGTATACAAGATATATGTGTGCTTATAGATATGCATACACACATACCTATGTACATATAAATGTATATATATAAGACAGCAGGGTAGAAATAAAGAACAAGTGAGCAAGTATAAGAGGTCTTTCCCCCATTAGATAAAGTATAGTTTTATGATTGTTCTGCAGTCAGAGTAAAATATTTTTTTTTCTGGAGTAGGTAAAAGCTTTTCTGAAGAGTGGAATAAGATATAAATGTGATATATGTACATTGCATTATATCTGTATGGTCTATCATGTCTATATATGGTATATTGTAACATATAAATGGTATACATATGATAGGTATATATGTCATAAAAGTAATGATTCATGACAATAATATGTTGGAAGCTTTCTGTGCTTTCCTATGAGACGTTTATCTGACATGCTTTGTTTTCTGGAAAACAGTCCTGTGTATACAATATTGCATATAATCACCTGCAGAAGGTTTTTGTTGCATTACCTATGACAAAGCTGGTAAGCACTGACGCTCCCATCTGAAGCAGGCTGCTTCTGTTAGCGGAGGAAAGAAAAGCAAGGTGCACAATTAACTTCCCGTTCTAAGTGAAACGTTATGCAGAGATGGACTGTGGGCTATCTCAGCAGCTTCACAGGAGAGGCTGGGTGCCAGGGTTTCACAGTGCCTGTTACGCTCTTGTTGGAGCAGGAGCTACTGGTCTCTCTAGAGCACAGAATCAGCTCTCTGGTGTCTCCCAGCTACTCCCAGTTGCTGGTTGTGGGTGTAATGGCTCTGCCTCTTCCCATACCTCCCTCCCTCATGCATAATCTTTGTCTGGCAGGACAATAGTGTGCCTGTGCCAGCTGGACCCCAGGAGCCGCTAATACAAGAGGGTCTTATCAAACCATGAGAGTGAGGAGTAAGACTCCATCTGACATTGCCCACCCCAGTTCTGCATGGCTGCGTTCACAGACTGGTCCAAAATTCTTGTCTGCAGTTCTCTCACTGTCCTTTTGCTGCTCATTTTTGCTTGGTTCCAGTTAATTTCAACACGTTAACTCACATTTTCTATCAGAGGTGTAGGAGTTTCTAGGAAGTAGCTGGCAGTGAAGGTCAGCCATCTGCCTGGTGGTCATGGAAGTGGCTGATGCTATGTAAATAGAAAAGAACAGAAGCCACACTGAAGCTGAGGTTTACCTGAGGGACTAAAGTAGTCAGGTATCAGCAAGACAGAAATGCTTTAAGTAGCTGGATAACACCAAGAACAAGGATTTGGAGCACGAGAAGGAGTGAAGGGTCAGGTGCCTGAGCACCTGGGGAAGGGAGGAAGAGAGTAGAGGACAAAAGAGAGACTTGTAAAGGGATGTAGCCAGTGCAGAGGAACTTCAGAAATGCATGTATAACTTCACCAAGGAAGTAGGCAACCTGTTTTAACAGGAATGGAAACTGCATGCCCCCCAGTAGGAGAGGAAATGTCAAGACTTTTCAGGACAACACATTTGTAAAAAGTGGTGGATACTGCAAGAAAATTTCAGCAATGCCAGCTGACTGAAGTCTAGTAATTTTTCCTTCCACTGCAGGGGTGGAGCAATCAGTACATGAAATGAAAAACACTAAAATATGTATTTCTTGATATATTGCCATCTGAATATTACTTTGTGTTTTGCTGTTAACTGTTCCATTTTGTAGAGATCAATACAAGCAGCTTCCTTGATACATAGTATTTAAAAAACAGGATACATGGTGAAAGTAGAATTCACTTAACTGCAATTGAATTGGTTAGGATTACTGTAAGAAATAACAAACTAGAAAGAGGTGAGGCAAGAAAAATGAAACTTAGTATACCGAATTTCATATGCTAGTAAAAATTGTTTTACAAATATTCTTTTCAGAGAGACCAGTTGCAAAGCATAACAAGGAATGAAAATGTACCATAATACACTACCTCAAAAGGGTCATTTAAAAATCTGAGCTATTATTAAACAGTGGCAGACTGCTTAGTAGCATGTAATTCTCAAACCATAAAAGCTTTAGTATGTTAATGAGGTGAAGTGGTGAGTCCTGTTGCAAGTAGGATATGCTATGTTTGTGTACTTTATGCAAATCCAGAGAAGCTTTTTGAGCAATTGTTCTGTGCATGTAAAAAAATACCTGAAGTTAATAAGACTGTAAAGAAGTGTATCTGATATCTAATACAGTGGAGTTTCTTTTTGGTTATTTTTTCAAGTGAAGAGGCATATAGCTGGATATTGGATATGTTTGCTGGCTTTTTATGCTATTTCTGCCCTACTTCACCTTTCTGTATCATTCTCCAGAAGTCTTCTGGGTATGCTTGGCAGTTTGATTATGTATCATTTGTCTATTGAAAATATTACTTGCCTTCTCTGTAACTGAAATATTTGATGCTACTTGTATTATCAATTGCTTTTAAAATGAATGGTTTTTCCTATTAAAGTCCATATAGAGTACAATATTAAATAATAGCATTTTCTTCTCACCCTGCTTCTTTTTGGGTAGATTTAAAGAGTTCTTTGCAAAGAGCAATACATCTATTACATTTATGAGAGAACTTAGCTTGTATGCAAGAGACATTTCCTAAAAAACTTTCTAGGTTTCTAGCAGTTTCCATGAAATACACTTGATTTCAACCCTGTTAAATTATGAAGATATATACCATAAGGATTTGTTTAGAAAAGCTGAGATGGTGGCCAAACTGCTTGAGGAAACATAAACGATTAATGATTGAGTTCTGTCTGGCTCCCAGATTCTCACTTCGTGAATCAGTGTAGCTGAGACATATCACAAAGATGACACATATTGACTCTGGGGAGGGAGCAGCAATTATTTGCCTTATTATTTTCCATGTCAGGCAAGTAATAGAGCAATATTGTGCCAGCCAGCAAAAGAAGAAATTTCTAGCTTGTCTGTCCTTCAGCTTGAAGGACTGTTGTACATACTTCTCAAAGACAGGTATATATTTGGAAATTAGGACCGTACTGCAAAGAATGAAAATATCTAGGTCTTCTGCTAGATTCTACTTTGAAGCAAAACAAAATACTAGGAAGTATAAACAGTGCTCAGTTTCCATATTAATGCCCTTCCAGGGAAGTGGTCTATGGATCACCAGCTCCAGAAAAATTATTTTGATGGTGGTATTATGTAGTCTTTCTCCCACAAGGTAGAGCAAGAGTGCTTTATGTTTGTTTAGCCATTCACAAATGTCTGTACATGTTGCCTTTGTTGTTTGTTTCATAGATCTATTTGCGATTCTTGGACTATGAGATGCAGAATTCCAATGAATGCAAAAGGAATTTTGTAGCTGTCTATGATGGAAGCAGTTCTGTGGAGGATTTGAAAGCGAAGTTTTGCAGTACTGTTGCTAATGATGTAATGCTGCGGACAGGTCTTGGTGTAATCCGCATGTGGGCAGATGAAGGCAGTCGAAGCAGCCGATTCCAGATGCTCTTCACATCTTTCCAAGAACGTAAGACCCTAATCACTGTGTCCGCCTTTCAGTTTGTTAAATGATACAAGTCCCAAAAACTGTTACTGTTTTCTTCATGCACAGTAGTCACTGAAGAATGTTCCCAAACAAGCTATGTAAATATTCAGAACAATTTTTATTCCAAGCATTTATAGTGTGCAATAATTTGTAATGCAGTAGGTAGAGCACAGGGTTCAGAGACAGGAAGACAGGTACGAGTAGGCACATCCTGTCCAGTTGTATGACTGTGACTTTTCTCTGATCCCCAAGCTACCGGGCTGCTATGCCTGTTTTCCCTTACACAATGTGGAAAATAGTACAGCTCTGAAGGTTTTAATCAAGCCTGATTCTTTTCTATGAATTTGATTTTTTAGATCTCATTACGATGGATGTTTGAAAAATACCTTATGATTATTTTATCACAGATGGTGGGTGTGTTTGTGCGTATTCCAGAATGCATATATCAATAAACATATATGTCAGATATTAAGGAAAGTATTTAGTTAACTTTTTACAGTAACAGAAGTTTTCTAGAAGTCTTTCATGATAATTTGATTAATATTCTCTCTATGCGCCTTGCCTGCATTCATGTTTCTATGCTTTCTGGACTCAGATAATAAGCAAAACAGCCTTTAAAAGAAACAAGAAGTAGTTCTACCCAGTTTAAAAAAACAAGCAAACAAACCACAAAAACCCCACAACAAAACCCAATAATCCCATTCACTGAAAATGATTGACTCAGGTAATCACCTGTGAAAGATATTGATTTGTTTTCTTTGATGGAAATAATGCATATTTGGTCCTTTGAGGAAGGAGCATAGGCATTTATTTTCACATGCTGATTCATGTTCATTTTTAATGTATCTTTTGGTCTGTGCATCACATATCTGACAAGAAGATTTCTGTGCGGCTGTCAGTGGTTGGAATGAAGGCACAATCCTACCAAAAACATTCTTCATCTGTATTCTGTGTGTGTTCCCTGCAATGAGGCAATGAGACTCTGTTGAGAACAGCCTCCGTAATTCCTTAATTATGGCTCTGATTAAAAATTTCTGACAGTCTACATGTCTGAAACTGCATACGCCACTGTACTCTCACACAGCAGCCTTAGGGTGGATTATATTTTTCTTGTCTGTAAATCAGGCCAGGGTCTAAAAGATATTGAGAACCCTCAGCTGAGATGATACTGCCCTTTTCTCATTTCTGCAACTGGAGATGTCTTGAATATTCAAGATCTGATTCATTTTTTTCACAAGGCATCCTGATCTGTTACCTTAGAAACAACTGCATAGACACTGGAGGTTCACAGCATATAAAGAAATGGAGAGTGAAGCTCTATAACGACTAACTTGAAATGAAGGTTTGAATAAGTGTGTGTTTGCAAGGCTTTCGTATTTTAAAGGAAAACAAAGCAAAATGTGTTTTTTTTTCTGTTATTGTATTCCTAATATGTTTACCTGGCATACTACATCTTATGAGCTACTCTGTTCTTGTAAACAGATGATAGCTTATACTGGGCAGTTGAAAATATTAACATGATATGTTTTCTGTAAATTTATTCTGAACAGTCATTGCATGCTAAAAGCTGAAAATTTATTAAGGACTAAATTATGCTTTGAAATATGTATACACAGCCTGCTCATAAATAGTAGAAGAAACTGCATCTGTGTTTTTAATGCTGGAAATTGACTTTAAAGATTTAAGGGTGATGCAGATTGTACTTTCTGTGCCATGTCAGCTGTCCGTAAGTGCTGCCCTGTGCTGCAGGCTGGTGCTGGTTGTTAGGAGTCAGCTAGAGCAGATGTCCGGTGTGCGCACTGTGAGACACAGCTCATAGCATGTAAACTGCAACGTCTTTCAGCAGCGCGGGGGAATAATTAGATCATCTGCATGGAAGAGAAGGAATGTCAGACCTCATTCAGGGAGATGTGCATCAGGGAACAGACACCTGTGTCTCTACTCAGGGACAAAGAAAGAGGAAAAAAGCTATTTGGTTCATCTAGAGCTGAGAAAGAAACAAAATAGAAGAGGACATTTATGTGGCGGTTATGTGCATGGGAAAGAGTGACAAAGTAAAATTTCTGTATTTACTGTTGCTGTGGGAATGACCAGGAGGTGTTGTGATCTGTAGCTCCCCAAGTTCCTCTCCTTAGTATGGGGATAAGTTGTTGAGATTGTGAGTCTTCCCTTAGACAAGGCTGCGTGAACTGGAAGTGTTTTTTGTGGAAACAGGTTACTGGCGCTGAGGAATGTTTTCTTTCTGTGTAAGTCTGTTCAGTATTAATTCTTGTTATAGAGCCATTTGCTGGGTACTTGACATTTGTGTAGAACAGAGAAATCTTTAAGAGATTTCTTATATGATTATTTTCATATAGTTTGATTAGTGTGCTCCAATTGCATTTGAAATATATATATCTTTTTTTGCTGGCATCTAAAAAGTGGTCTTACAGGTTTCCAAACCTCTAGCAGTGATGCTCTGCAGAGTAGCAGTGCTATAAATATGTCTGAAGGAAAAGCATACAATGCAAGAAGTTGTTAAATTTCCTATGCCAGAAAATCAGTAATGATTCTCACATCATCAAAATAATAGTAGGGGTCTAGGTAACACTTAATAACCAATTAATTCTTAATAGTTGATAATTTAGAGTGATGATCTGGAATTTCGTGATCAACATTATTAGCTGTTCCAACCGTCATTATGGGTTTTGTCTGCTTATGTCCTTACCTTTTTAATCTCTAATATATCTTCTAAGCATATATATTGAATCATATTTTTGTGTATGGTAGTCGCTGTCTGCAATAGATTTCAAATATCCAATAAATTAATTTAAGAATCAGAAAAAGGAAAACAAGAAAGCTGGTATCATCAAAAGGTGTCTGTTCATCTGGTAAGAAGACTTGAAAAATGAGTCTTTGGTTTTTTACCCACTGATTAACTGTTCATTTCATTTTCCATGACTGTGAGAGTAATCTCCAGCCTGATTAATGACAGACGTGCTACACCTACAGCTTCTTCAAAGAGCTGCTTCTGAGCAGACATACATACGCTTTAACCCAAAAGCAGATTCGTAGAAACAGGGCATATGGGATAAGAGAAAATCCCTTTGTATGCACAGCAGGCAACATGTTTGTTCTCTCAACTCTGACTGCTATTTGGAAGCAATGCTCCCTTCTCCATCCGTAACCCTGCACCACAAACCCCAGACCAGAAAAATATCATTCCTTCTCCTATTTTGTTGCCCCTTTGAGCTCTAAGCCTGTTTTTAAAGCTCTGTCATGTGCAGCTTTCCTAAAGGAGCACAAGTTCTATAATTTTTACTTTCTTTTTATTAAAACCTGTATTTGGATAGAAATCTAGGGCCATGTTTAGAAAAGCAGTGCACAGCTTTATCGAGTAACAGCACTCAAGTCCTTGTTTACAGCCAGAATCCCTGAAGATGATCACCCCAGCGTGGACAATTCTCTAATGGGGAAAAGGCACTGCAGGTATGCAGTATTAATGACTGTGTTTACTGTGGTAATGCAAAAGTAACTACTGAGAAAGGGAACAACAGACATAAGTGCAACACATGTGAAGAGATGGTTTCCCTTTGCAAGGACTTAGGAGTGTAAATAGATTGCAGCTTTGCTGGTTTTGCTCCCTGCTTCTACACTATCATAGCAAAGAGAAAACCTTGGGATTGCCTCCTTACTGCTGAGCACTCATTCGTGATTATCTTGAGTATGTGAGGAGTAGGTGTGAAATGTCTGAGGAATTCAGTGTTACTTAACCGTTGTTAATATTTCAGAATTTTCCTATTCACCCTCAGGAGAAAGCAAGCCCTCTCAAAAATGTTGTGACAAGAAGGGAAGGGGGGGAGAGAGAGAAGCCTAAAAATAACAAGTAGGGTAGGGCATTCATCTAAGATTAGGGAGTCCCGGACTAAAACCCCTGTCTTGAAACAGGCTCAAAGGGTAAATCCACAAGGTTCAGTGAAGTATGACGTAGACACCGAAGCTAGCTTGCTCAGAGCTAGGTCATGCCCAAGAAGCAAAGGGGTTGCACTAACTCTGCATGGTGCTGAGAAACAGTGTAAATACACTGGGGAAAGCACTGCACTGAAGTGGAACAGCCAGGCTTCACACCAGGTCTGTAACAAGTCAGTTTTTTACTTCCTCTTATAAAAATATTTTGACCAGGCCATGTTTGCATTTTATACCCAAAGTATCCTGTAATGCCCAACAAAATGATGCTCAACACACACAGATAATGTATTTTATTATTAATGTAAAAACATCACAATAGTATAAATAATTATTAATAACACAGAGATATTTAACTTCTATAGTGCTTTATAAATATTGTTATTTTATAGTATAAATGTGCATGTGTTACTTGTGATTTTTATTTTATTGTCTCAGTGAAAGCAGCAGTTTTTAATATAAAATATGACTGCTTTTATTTCATGTTACTTTGTAAACATGGCATATGGAAGAACTATTAATACTCTTTATGTTTCTCTGCCTTGGGGTTATTCAGGATTAAAAGAAATTATTATCATTTTGCATTAATAGATGAAAAAGTATAGATTATTGGCTCTATGGGCATTCCCCAAACCTTCCAATAGTAAGAAAATATAGACAACTCCATTGGCTCAATTTTTATAAATGTTGAAAACAGTAATCTTCAAATACTACACTCAGGCTTTTTTGAGTACTGTGATGGTAACCATCTGGAAATATGATCATTATAACAATCTCCTAACTTGTACTAGGAACAAAATATATTTACAAGCCAGATAACAGAAACAGAGTTATTACTATAGGATTTTTTAAAGTATAGGTTTCCTAAACCTGAAAAAGACTCTGGGATATCATGTCTACTCCTCTTAACTCACTTGCTTATATATCTTCTAGGATAAGTGCACCATCTTGTGTTCACTATAAATACTTGTTGCAAAGCAGATGTTACATTATAATTAATTCAATAACTATAAAATCTGTTTGTATGTTAGATACAAGGTATCCCTACACATACCACACAAATTTCTAAAAAGAATTATCATTAAAAATAATGTAGAATGAAAGTGTTTGAAGTTTTTTTGTTTTGTATATATTATTTTGTCTAAACTATAATTTTACATAAAAATAATTATTGGTTCAAATCCACACTGGAAAAAGAACCTTTAATTTTTTTTTCTTTAATTGGTGATTTAATTTAAATTATAGTATTTTCATGCTGTAAAAATCCAACAGTTTATCAAAGACTTAAAGTTTTAAAAATACATCAGGTTGAATTATATGTATAGTTCTAATTTGCTCGCTTGTGTTATAATCATTATGAATTGTTCATTGTGGTGAACAACGTGCTGACAATGTTTTTTCTAATGCAGCCCAGGATACTGGTGGTCTTCTTTGCCACAAGGGCACATTGCTGGCTCATGGTCAGCTTATTGCACACCAGCACCTTTTTTGCAAACTTGCTTTCTAGATGGTCAGTCCCCAGCATGTACTGGTGCATGAAGTTATTCCTCCCCAGGCACAGGACTTTGCGTTTCCTTTTGTTGATCTGCTTGAAGTTCCTGCTTCTCCAGCCTATTGAGGCCCATCTGCACAGCCACCCAACCCCTTGGTCTATCAACCAGTTCTCCCAGTTTTGCATTGCCTGTGAACTTGCTGAGCATACACTCTGTCCCATCATCCAGGATAATAATAAAAAGGTTGAAGAGTATTGTCCTCAGTACTGACCCCTGGGGTACATCACTAGTGACTGGCCTCCAGCTGGACTTCATGCTACCGATCACAACTTTTTGACCTTGGCAGTCCAGAGAGTTTCAGTCCAACTCACTATTTATCTACCCTGTATTCATCAGTTTTTCTATAAGGATGTTATGGGAAACAGTGTGGAAAGCTTTTCTTAAGTAGAGAAACACAACATCTACTGCTATTTCCTCACTCACCAAGCCAGTCATCCAATCATAGAAGGCTGTCATGTTTTCTCTAAGTCCATGCAGACAACACTTCTTGTCTTTCATATGTCTGGAAATGGTTTTCAGGATTATTTGCTCTGTCACCTTCCTAGGGATTGAAATGAGGCTGACTGACCTGTAGCTCTCAGGACTCTTCTCACCTTTCTCAAAGATGGGGGCCCAGCAGAGCTCCCCTCATTACCTCCTTGATTACCCATATCAGGAAGCTATCATCAATGCACTCTGGAAACCTCCTGGATTGCTTGTGCCCTGCTTTGTTGCCCTCCACAGATATCAGGTGATTAAAATCCCCCATAAGGACCAGGGCCTGCGAATGTGAGGCTTCTTCCAGCTGTCTGAAGAAGGTTTCACCTACTTCTTGTCCCTGATCAGGTAGTCTGTAACAGACAGACACCAACCACAAAATTGGTAGCTGTGGGCTGACACTAGGCTGCCCACTAATCCTGACTCAAAAACTCTCACTTGTCTCCTTGCCCAACCCAAGGCAGAACTCTGCATCCCTGCTGCTCTCTCATATAAAAGACATATAAAAATATCATTTATATAATCATGGAGTAGACTGATAGAGTAGGGCTTCCTCTGGGTGGAGAGGTTTGTGCTGCTTTATCTAGTTGAAACTAATGACGGCAGTAGGTTCCTTTTGTGAAAACATCCACAACCTTTCCTCAGGTTTGAACATTTACGTATTGAGGCATTGCCATAGATGATGTTCAAGATTTAGATTAAGCTATCAAGTGTTGCTGCCACATACCTTATCTGCTCAATTCCACTCCCATCCTGGGTTCTGTAACGGCTTCAGGAAAGCATTAGGACCAGATCCATCTTGCTGTAAAAGAATCCCATTTACTACCAGTTCATTTATCTTTTTGCTGTTACTAGTATGTCCTTGATGCAACACCCTAAGACCCCTTTGCTGTGCCTCTTCAAGGGCAAAACCCCCTAATTCCTCCAATGTACGATGGGACTGACAAGTTTTCAGCTTCTCTTGATGTTTTCATTCATTCCAACAAAAGGGCTTCATTAGAGTGGGAAAAATATATTGATTTCTTGTCCAGCTTAATCATTCCAGGTTCAAGGGACTGCAGAGAGGACTTGACTATACCAGTTTTATAAACACAAACAATACGGTGCTGTTTCTCATTAGGTTTGGGAGTCTTACATTTGGGTTTCTCTCATGCTAAGTTGTACTTACATAAAAGTTGTACTTTGAAATTGCTCTGCTTTGCTATTCATCTAGTTTTGACATTTATTCACATAACATCTCTTTCCTCCATAGTTCATCAGCACAATTTAGAGAAACTGAAATTTTCTTTCTTTTTTCTTCCTTTCTCTTGACTTTCATTTCCAGATCTCCTTGCCATCACGTCACATAATTATCCCTTCCTCTTAAATCTGCAAAAAATATCTTTTGTACTGGTCTTATTTTTTCTGTCTTATTTCTGAAACATTTCTTAATATTTTTCATTTGATATAAAATATCTTGTAATTCTTTTCAGTGCAGAATGCCTTGAGTGTCATCTGTTTCTGCGATACAGTTCTCTCTTTCTTTCTCTTCCTTTCACTTCCTTTGTTACCTTCCTCTAGTTCTCCTTTTCTGCTTACCACCACTATACTTCTAAATTCCTTTATTTCTGCCTCACACAACTGTCCTTCCTGCCCTTAAATTGTTCTCTATTCTTTTGGGTGTTGTTTTTCCACTATTAAACGTTTCTTTGCTGTTGCATTTAGGATTAAATCAGACTGGTTTTAAAGTGGCGAGAGCAAGTCATAGACATCTAGGAGATTCTGCCTGCTCAGACACAGCACTCTGTCCTCACCACTTTACTTCTAAAGCCTTTCATGCCACTCTGCATGTTTTTGGTGTTTTGGTGGGTTTCTTTCTTTCTTTATAGCTTTATTAGCATCAACTTTCCTAATCCTGCATTTCTTTTTTTTTTTTTTTCTTGTTCCTCTGTCACTCCTTGTGCTTTCTCTATTTGTACATTTGTCCATTATTACATTTGTACATTATTACCATGTATTTTTGAATGGGTGGCTACTTAGGTCTTCTTAGGTTTCCCTTTCATAAATTCTCTCCCTCTCTGTTTCACTTTTTTGCTCAGAGCAGGCAGTGAGACTCTTTCTGTGTGTTGGAAAGACGAGTCCCAAAAGATCCTTGCCTTGCCCAGAAGCAGGGATTGCAGTTAGAGTGTGAAAGGAGGATAGTGCCTCTGGTGGGTTCCCTATATGATGTATTGCATCATGATGTGCCACAGTATCCTCCAGGCTCAGCCCTCACTGTCCCCAAATGACAGCAACAGATAGATAAGGACTGTCCCAAAGCACCCTCCCTTGCTAATAAGTACGTGTGCTGTTCTGCTTTTTCTGCCCAGTTTAAAGTAAAATCCTTCCTGCAACAATCTTAACACCTGACCAAGGTCACTGCAGCTTAGGAGATGGTATACCAGATTTTTCCAAAAATTGAACAGTGGTCAGAACCAGTCTGGCTGATCAGTATTCTGCATTGGCTAAGAGGTACAATATACATATGCTGTTATATCTGAGCGGGTTGTTGTATATTTAGGGGTGTGTACAAGTTTTCACAGTATTTACTATTTGTTTAACAGACCATAACTGCTCTGAAGAAGCCATTATAGTCAGTTATGGATATCTGAACTTCAGCACTTATTGAAAAGTGGACTTCTTGACATGATATATGGAGTCATTAAGTTCTACAGTATAAATCCTTTGTACTGTCCTTAGTTAGCAAACCACTGAAGCAGTCATCTGCTCTGAGTCAGTCTCTGTGCTATGCATATATGTTGTGATAGGAACTGCTTTTAAATTGCAGAGGAGAAAATTTGCCATGAAGCATCAAATTCTAAGTATTAATAATATGAGCATCATAACTCCTTTCTGATTTGTTAAGGGTCTTAGGTTATCTTTTAACTTTCCTTTAAAAACAATTATAATAATGCTTTTGGGTTGTTTGACCTAAAAAAATACATAAATAGTTTATTTTTACCGATTTAACACTGATAAGGTTTGTAGCTCTTTTTCTAAATGGAGGAAGATGTTCTGGTTTGGTTTTAATAAAAGAAATATGAGGAGTAATTTATCTTTACTATGTTATGTAATTTTTGAGTAGTATCTTTACAACCCCAATACTTAAGGAACTCCCAACACTTGAGTAAGTAACACAGTTTAGCAGCCTGTTCAATTCCTTCTGATGGCTTCCAGGTTGCTTCTTCACAGTAATAGTATATGACATTCAGTAAAGCCTTCATCCTGCAGCTTTAATCTGCATGATTCTCCTAGACCATGGGCTTTAGGGACACTGAAGACTGTTGCTTTTTTTAATCTTCACACTTGTGACCAAAGGGGTACTTTTTTACTGTAGCTTTTCTTATGACCAAAAGGTTTTAAATATAATTTTATTTTCTCTGTGTATGAGTATTCAGGCACTGTTGATATGGACACTAAAGTACATATCTCCTTTGAGTCACACAAGTTTTCTTATAAAACTGGAGTTTCAGGAACAAACTTTAAAACAAATTATTTCCCAATACTGGATCTGGCTGGGGTAGAGTTAACTTTTTTCATAGTAGTCCATAGGGTGCTGTGTTTTGGATCTGTGGCTAAAACTGTTGATAACTCATCAATGACACTCCCCACCCCCCCACCCCCCCCAATATATGGGGGGCCAACCCACCACAGCCATCAGAGTCAGACTATGGGAAAGTCCATCTGTCTTAGAACTGAAAATCTCTTGCCACAGAATAATAAACAGTGTGTGACTTGAGTGATCTCAAAACTGCATGTTGAATATTAAATATGCTCAAGGACCCTCTGTTGTATAGCTTTTTCCTATTACAGATTACATGATCACTTCTAGATGTGTTTGTTGCAGAGAGCTGAATGATTTACTACTTAATATCAGCTTTTTCTTTCTTTTTTTTTTTTAGCCCCTTGTGAAGCCAACACATTCTTTTGCCACAGTAATATGTGTATTAATAATACATTGGTCTGCAATGGACTCCAGAATTGTGTGTATCCTTGGGATGAAAACCACTGCAAAGGTAATGTGTAGAATCGGAAATATCAAGTCATTTAGACTGCATCGGATACAGCATACTATCCTTAGTTTCTTGTTAAGTATGTGCCAGATGGGTCAAAGCTCAGGAAGAGCAATTCAGGGAGATCATACATCAAGCAATAGAGAAAATGAAAAGAGGTAAAAATACCGATGGATTTTACTTTCAGTGTTTGCCTTTGTTTTGCTTGGTGTTGATTTGTGTTGGTTATGTCTTTTTGGCTTGTTATGTCCTTCTGGCAGGCTTTCTGATCACTTGGTCTCTGTTTCCCACACAATCTAAAATATAACTAAAAGTCGTATTTTGGTTCTTTTGTCATAATTACCTTTGTAGGGGAGTAATATATGGATAGGAGGTGTCTTTCAGCTGCATGCTGTGCCCATAATAGTCCAGGTGGGCTAAAAAGCCAAGGTGAAGAAGAATTAACATTGTAAGAAAGCAACCAAATCTACCTATAGTCAAGTGAAATTGAAGGCCAAGGAACAAGCACAGGAAATCAGGCATAATGTCTCTTTTATAGGTAGGGACTAATGTTCCTAACCAGGTGCTGACAATGTTTCTAAATATTACTCTGTGTTTCTGGAAAAAAAAATCAGCATCTGTGTTGTCTTCAGGGAAAAGAGCTTAACTAACTTACAGTGCAGGCTAGGGAGACAGTTTGCTTCCCTCCCACCCCTCCCTGCTACTGCAGATTTGTTCCTGGAAACACGGAATATGCCAAATTTAGGAACCAATCAAGAAAAAATTCAGAATGAGGTGGATTAGCAGTCAGTCCATAAGTCTGCTGAAGCCTGTAAAATCCTGACAAGCAGTGCAATAGGGTAAAACACAAATGAAAACATACTTCAGAAGAACACAGGAAAACTGTGGCATGGCATAATATTCTTCAAAGAAACTAAACATATGATTGGGAAATAATTATCTGTTCTCTACTTATTCAGCACAGAGGAAAACAGAAGACTTTCCGCACTCTTTAATTTCCAGAATGATTTTCATCTTTCATTTGCCAAATGTCTTTTTATTGGTTCTTGTGCGTTTATCCTCTCCTGTTTTTCTGACTAGAAAAAGGAGGTTTGCTGATTTGAGCAAAAAGATGGTTTGCTGCTGTGTTGCTTTTTCTAACTCTGCTACTTCCCCAGAGTTTATGTCAGTCAGTTAGAGAAATCCCAGGTGAATCTACAAGAGTAGGCAATGGGGAGCGCTGAAAAGTTCATTTTTTGTATCTAGGAGACTATGAAGAGATGGATGTTATTGTTTGGGTGCCAATAACTTTCATTTCAAAGGCTTTTTATTAAGTCCTTTGGTATGTTTTACGTTGCCAGGAAAAATTACACTAAACTGGGTGTTGAAACTTAATCATAGTTGTCAAGTCTTTCTATGTCTGTGAGACTGATGCGAACGCTTTCAGCTTGGATTTCTACAAGGCTCAGTCACCATCTCATGTGTCTGCAGCCATCTGAAAGCAAATCACAGAGAAATATACACAACAGTAGGGTGAAACTGTTTTTCTTTTTATTATTTTACTGCACTTCTTTTTTCATTCACAATGCAGAATTTGCTGGCTAACTTCCTAGAGGTCCCTGACTAAAAGATAGTAGGTAGGATCAGCTTTTGGATTTTTATGGGTGTTTAGAAAAGTTGTGGTAATTAATAGGTCAGGACCAAAAAAGATAGCTTGCACACTTTTTTTTTTTTCTTTCTGAAACCTCAGTTTGAATAACTTTTCTATTTTCTCCTGATTTAGCTTTTTCATTGAATACTGTCAACAGTCCCAGTCAGCTCATAAATATTAAGACTTCACCAAAGTTCACAATGCAAAGAAGAATTTCTTGTTAAATCTTGTAAAGTCTTGCTCTTTCGTTGGTCCTAATGTCCTAGTTGCATATATTTACTGGAAGAGACAGAAAATAATGAAGACAACATCTGTAACAGTCTTGGGGGCTTTAGCAGGCAAATGGGGTTCAGAGGTGACACTAAAGCCATCTGCTTGTTATAGTGGTTGCTTTTCATTAAAAAATGTAAATAATTCTTTCATTTAATTAAGCTTGTAATACACTCCAAATAAATCACTTTCCAAGTGAGTAGGCACACAGAGCACCCCTGTGTTGTTCATTTGGCTTTCACAAATACCTGATTTCTTCTGGTTTTCTTGTCAGTGAGATTGATTAAGTGAACTCAGACATAGACTAGGCTCGGCTTTGCAGTCAGTAATCTGTGAACCCATCATGGTTGTTTTTATTCTTAAACTGCGATTAACGCTGTGCTTTTTTTTTTCTCCTGTCACACAGAAAAAAGAAAAGCTAACCTACTGGACCAACTTACCAATACCAGTGGGACTATAATTGGGGTGACTTCTTGCATTGTGGTCATCCTCATTGTTATCTCTGTTATAGTACAGATCAAGCAGCCGCGTAAAAAATTCGTCCAAAGGAAAACAGACTTTGATCAAACAGTGTTCCAGGAGGTGTTTGAGCCTCCTCATTATGAGTTATGCACCCTCAGAGGGACAGGGCCTACAGCTGACCTTGCTGATGTTGCAGATGACTTTGAAAATTATCATAAACTGCGGAGATCATCTTCAAAATGCATTCATGACCATCACTGTGGATCACAGGTGTCTAGCATTAAGGGCAGCCGTAGTAACCTCAGCACAAGAGATGCTTCTGTCTTGACAGAAATACAACCCCAGCCTGTAAAACCACTCATTCAGCCCATGAACAGGAGAAATATCCTTGTCATGAAGCATAGCTACTCACAAGATGCTGCAGATGCGTGTGAGATAGACGAAATTGAAGAGGTACCAACCACAAGTCACAGGCTGTCCAGACATGATAAAGCTGTTCAGCGGTCAGTATCAATAGATTTTTGATGAAGACTATTGTGTAAGGACTTGATTGCCCAAACATATTCACTCTTTATTCAGTAGAGACATATTTTCTTTCTTCTTTATTTATTGTTTAAATTTCTGTTTCCTGATAGCACATACCATTTTATTACCTCTCTCTTCCTGTCTTTCTCTCATCTCTGCTCCTGTTTCCTGAAGGATCCTGTATCTCAGTTCTACCTTTCTACTTTATATCTTTCTTTTTCTTTTACTATTTTACACATACCCACATGCATACACACACAAGTCAACAGAGAACAGGTACAATTTTTAAAAACCAAAGAAGATTTTGTGTGAATTCAGTTTTTGAAAGGGCCACATACATGTGGTTTCCTTGTAACTGAGGTGGCCTTGAGTATCATCCACTGTTCGTCTAACATCTCTAAATCAACATATCAATAAATAAAAAACACATGTGTCCATTTTGATGCATGGCGCAATAATGAGAAACACAATCCTGGGGTAAGAAAACCCCTTTTCTCATGAAACTTTATCTTTTATATAATGAATGACAATATTTGCAACACTTTACTGTATCTGTTCCATTATTAATCACAGTATCTTGGCTTGTCATATTAACACATATATATCTTGATTAGAACATGAGACGGCATAGTGAATACAGAATATTTATATATCTACATATAAGAATGTAGTTAAAAGGAATCTTTCTAATCAATAAAAAGTAAAGTCAAGCATGATATTTTTAATAAGAGCTCTTCCTACTGTATATTGCACTTTCAATGACTGTAAATATGAATGATTAAAAGTTTACAAGTAAAAGAAAAAGAAAAGCAGAAACATTTATGAAAGATTTGTTTGAAAAAGAACACAGAAACTTTTTATATATATTTGTGTTTTCTCTTGCATGCATTATTTATGCACTTCTGACTGTTTACATGCCCTCCATATTTTCTTTGCACATTAAGGCATTTCTGTCTCTTAAAAAAAATAAGTTGATTGATTATTTTAATCTAATTGCATGCCAATGTAAATTACTTGATGAATATTGATCAGATTATCAAGATGTACTGTTTATTAAGTATCTATATGCATATATTTCTTTTTTTTCTATGCAAACATTATTATTTTGAATGAAATAGCCATAACATTCCAGGTTCTGCCTCATTGGGTCTCTAAGCAAACATGAGTCTGAGTACAACACAACTAGGGTCTAGGAGACAAACTTGAGGTAAGTAAACATAACTATACAACAATTGAACCACCTGTTGCTTTCCATTTTATTTGTTATATTGCTAAAGTGCATGTTAGTTCTCAAGTTATGTATCACCTTGTATGGAGAGAGCCAGGTTTGAATACTGAGAAAACTGAAAGACAGATGACTACTTTAACATTGTAAACTAAGCAAAGTCTATTAATTCCCTATTCTTGTCAGCACTATAATCATCCCCTAGCTAAATATAATCTTCATTCCAAATACATTATAAAGACAGATGCTTTGCATGGCTCCGGTATTTCATTTATTTTTTTATTTATGAAAATAAAATTTAGAGTCCCAGCATGTGAAATAGTTATGTAAAACTTGGCAATCTAACCCGAGACAGGAAGATGTGGAACTATCTGTTTTCAGTTCATTTTATTCATTCAACCTTGTGAAATGTCAGGGGAAGTGTATGTGGTAGTACTGATAAATTTAGAGATTCTGTAGCACTAATGTGAATGTTTGCAAATTAAACTTCCTTTTTTGAGTGTTTTCCTAGGCTTTTCATTTTGTATAATTTATCAACACTTAATCTCAATAAACATAATCTCAGATGTTTATAATGAAGTTATAGATAGCTGCTAGTCTGTCAATTTATATATGTATATGTGTGTATATATATAAAAACACAGATATGTGTATATACATGTTTATATGTGTGTATATATACACACCGACTTTAGTGGGAAAGAATCCATTAATGGTTTTATTGCTTCTAGATAGTGTAGGTAAATATTTTTCTGTATTTTTCCTCAGAGAGAGAACATATTTTAACTTTGTTTTGCTTTCAGACAACTATTCATTCAGTCATGAAAACTCTCAATGGAAAATCTATAATGAATTATTGCAGCTGTCTGAAAGAGAGTGGACATGTTTCTAATTTCATTTCATTGTCTTTATCCAAACTCAAGAAGTACAGATGTATCTTACTTCCTTAGCAAGATATTCCCATTGCACAATAATATGTTTCTTTTGTAATTTGGTTGCTGGCCACCAAGTGCTCCTTAGTTTTTAAATACATTTGGAGATTTGCTGCAAACTTGAAGAAGAAATTAGTTCCTAACTGAGACTGTCCTTTTTAAAAAAAAAAAAAAAAAAATCTTAGTTTTATTTCAGTTGGTATGTTTTATGTCTGTTATTTACTTATGTCTGTTATTTACTTGTATGTTGTGTGATATGTGGAAGAAGAATTACATTGAACTTTTGTTATATGTACATTATTTTCATTATATAGACTGCTTGAGAATAGTGCGCTCCTGGGTGATTTTGAACATGCTACAATGAAATGTGAAACTATCGTCCTTGGAAACACCAGCTAGAGGTTTTATGGACTCTCTGACCAGCTATTCTCATATCATGACAAAATTCAGCAAACAGTGTTGAGTAAAATTACTAGAAGGCAATAAGACTTTGTTTATTATGCTTATCGGTCATTTCTCTTTTTGTTTTTCTCTCTTTTTGTTGCAAGTTTAATTCCCAATTTCAGGAACAATTTACTGAAATCAGGTATTTAGCCATTCATAATCACTTCAATAGAAATGTTTGTTGGACAAGCATCTAGCAATATGACTGAATTTGACATTGAGAAAATAATCTGCATGTATATTACTGAATATTTGAGTTGGCAAAAATCCCTTTATTAGATACATTGTAAAAAGCATGCATTCACAATTATTGCTGTTACTGTTCCATTTCTGTGTCATATGCTTGCTACTTGTAACTTTTTATATAAAGATACATAAAACAATGTATAATAATTTCTTACCTTGAGTTTAATGGCAATGTTTTCTTTTAAAAAATTTACAAATTTTGTGTAATTCAGAAAATTAAGCTCAAAATATAACTTCTAGGAACCTGAAACCCAGATACATCAGAGAATCAGCTGTCTCTCATCCCTCACTTATTGAAAAGCAAAATACATTAATTTTTTAAGATTTAAATGAATTAATAATACATAAAGTTGATCACTTAATTTTGGTTTAAAGGTTTGTGATAACCTTTGTGTTCAATTCTGTACTCTTAACTAATTTATTTCCATGGCAATTATTAGGAAGTTTTCTTCAGTGTAGCAGAGTAGCAGATTTTTATCACTTATACAAATATTATGGCTGGGCTCCAATTTTAGAGATACATATATAAACCACTTCATTATGCAAGATAAAATAATATTAATAATTGAAGCTATAAACATTAGTAACCAACACTGAGATCAAACCTGAGAGGTTAAGTTATTAAGGAATTATTGTAGGTTGAAAAGCCACAATTATTTAAAGTTGAAACCCCCTTCATTAAAGAACTGAATAACTATGCATGAAATCATAGTTTCATTATCTTTTCAAAGTGTTATCTTCCAAATTCTGTTTCAAAACAAATCCCAGTTCCTTCATAAACATATTGTATCATTCATGGTTGTTAGGTTTTCCTGTATAAAAATTTTGTTAGTCTTATTGAAGAAGTGGGAAGAATTCCATGGATTTTCCCAAAGTATAAATAGATGGGAAAAGAGAAAACCTGAAAGACTGACATAAAAAATAAGGGTGATCTATATCAACTATTTAAATATATAGTACATAATATACATAATTAAAAATACATGAAATCTGATTTCTACAAAAAAAAATTCTACAAACATGATTTAGGAATGACAGGAGACAAAGAGGGGGTTAGGTATTTGCCTCCTTTTTTATACACTATATTTGCAATTTATTTTATGCAATTTGATTTTAGCTTGACTAACATGTTTTTTATCACGTATTAGCTGCAAAAAACAGTCCTCCGTCCTCTGCAGTCATTGAGTCATTGAGTCATCTCTCGGCTGCATGGATTTTTAGCATGCACTAATAGTTCATTTCCAGATCTCTCTCTTTCCAAGTTCATATACTTTATCACTGTGTTTTTTCTTAATTTTTCCAAGTCCTATCTCATGATCATTTCTTCGTAACGTATATTATGTTATTTGCCACATCCATGCTTAAAATGAATGCATCTATGCATCCATTATAAATTCAAGGAAGAATGAAAGACTTGCTGAAAGAAATGCATATACATGCACACATATTTATGTAAATTTATAAATATTTGTTAATGGAGATAGTGTATAAATAAATATATAAGGAGAGATCTAAATATGTGAATTTAGCTTTGAATTAATTATATTGGTCACCTAGAAAAATATTCAAGCCTTGGATTTTAAAGTTGCTATATATTTAAGTGCCTAAATCCCACTGAAACATAGAGTTGGTCTAGTCCTTCCTAGACAAGCACCCAATGCAATCCATTTTATGATTTTTCCAGTGAAATGTTGACTGAGAGAACTTAACTGGAGAAGACATGGGTATTAATAAATATGTTGCATACACATCCTTCCTTTCTTAAAAAAAAACATAACTGCATCAGGGAAAATGAGTAAGAAACATAAAAATCTGTGTAAATAGAGCAGGTCAAACAAAGTGAGAATGGTAATGCTTACTTGATTTTGGAAACTCCTTTAGAAACATGTTGTTTAATACCTAGGTATACTCTTAAACAAAAACACCACTGTAAGTGACAAAATATGTGTATACTGGGGGAACGGGGTCAAATTATAAAATTATCTATTAAAAAATAACAATAAATTCAAACCCAATTAAAATATTATAGTTGAAATAATAAATTTTCTGTAATCATATTCCATATATAGTCAGTGTGAATAATAGCCTAGTCCAGTATACTGCAAACAGTAAAGATAACTTTTTTTTGGTATCACGCAATAGTAGGTTATCCTTAACATGGTCTATAAAACTCAAAATATTAAAATAAAAGGGGTTGTGGCTGAAAGTGAACAGTTTGCCTTTCCTATGAGTATTTTTTATTATTACGAAGCCACCTTTTTAAAAACGGAAAGCAGTTCAAGCAAGATAGTTCAAACAGACAAGCTAGTTCAATCAACTTCAAGTTCATGTAAGTTCAATTAGCTGTAAAGAGAATACTCAAAACTGGTATTTAGCCACATACTGTAAGTGAAATTTAACCTATTCTATTACACCTTTTCCATTTTATGGAAAGAAGGTTTGGCTTGCTAAATTAACACAGCTACATGTATTTTATATAACAACTCAGTAAATTACTGTGGATTAGCTGAGCTGGTAGCGTTAGCTTCATGCATTTTACGTCATGCTTGCCTTAAGCTAGAACTAAGAATGGTAGTTACTAGACCATTTTGGTTTGACTGGTACAATGTGTGTGATGTACAGACACATTGACAGTATGCTTATTTCTTATATATTTTTAAAAAATGAGTTTTTATTATCACAGTCCATTGCCATATTGTTCATAGTTTTGCCTTTTTTTCTTTTTCCCATGCATGTAGTGTTATGTATATACTTTTCTTTCTAGATGGTAGTGTGAACAACCACTCCCAACCATTTTTCTCTGCTCCATGAAATACGGCCTTTTCAGTTTGTGAAGTCCTCTCTGCAGCATCATTTAAAAATCTCAGGAAGTCCATTTTGTAAACTATCCCAGTGTAAACCTTTTCTATCTTCCCAATTCTAAAAACACCTTGAAGAAAAAAAAAAAAAGGCTCTGATAAATATTAGTACCTTATATTTCTAATTTTTTCCATTTTTATGCTGGAGATATTCTCTTGAACCTAGCAACAACATAACCAATGGAAGGGAATAAGAGAAAGTAGAAAGGTTGCCTGCTCAAAAGAAATTGCTAGCACTAAAAAAAGAAGGCAGACAAAGAAAAGAAACAGGGAAAGGTACACTAATTAGAAGCATAGTATGAAGGATTGTTGCTCATACCCATTCACAAATTTACAGACACATTTTGGACAGATAAATTCCTTAGCCACAAAATAAAAACCTACTGTCCATGTCAAACAACAAAAGACAGATGTAATACCTGTGCTTTACAGAACACTGTCCTGCAAACAAGCAGTTGGCCTCTTGTGTTTTCTTGTCTTCTATTTTATATGCAATCTCCCTGCTACCACAAAGATATTTCAGCTGAAGGAGCACAGCTGAAGAGCTAACTGATACAAAGGATGAAAACTGTACCTTTCAAAACTCTTTTTAACACAGAAGTCTGTATCTGATCTGGAAGTCTCTTATAGCCTTGTTCCTGACTCAACATTTGATGTGAAGTCCTGGACTCATGATTCCACTGCTCTACCTCATCATTACCTTAGTATCATGCCTCTCTACTCTTTGATGACAATTTTACATCTTTATCACTGCTGCCTTCCATTTGTGTCCACAGTGAGTTTAGTTCTGTTCCTTTCTCTCCTCCAAATTCACTGAAAATGCTGAAATACTATCAGCTCACTGACCTTGTGCTACCCTTGCATCCACCGGCTCTTTCCCATCTATCACTTCAGAGCCATCTTAACCTTACTTTGCCTATAAACAGCAAAATGAAAACATGTGATCGCAGCATATCTTAATTACTTTTCATTTATGCAGCACAACAAAAGCTATGAAGATGCATTGGAATGGACTGGAGTATGGCCTTATTAGGGATACTGGATTTGTATTTTAATGACCGTGCATCAGTGTTGTCTGGGCTGTCTACCTCTGAGTTGGCATGCCTGCTCCTGTGATAGTCATACCTCAATGTCCTGCAAAAAGAAGCTCACCTCCACTCCTTTTCTTCTCCCAGTGATACCTGCACCACTGTCAAACCAAGTTTTGTTTCAAGCGCTTTTATGTTTTCTCCTGTGCTGTATTTGTTTTAGTATGTCCCTCCACACAACATAAATCCCTGTCCTAGCCTCTTTCACACGCCTATTAAAACACATTTGAGCTGCATAGCCTGGCAAACACCTGCCAGTGGTGTGGCAGAGCTATCATCAGCAAGGTAAGAACATCAGCCACCAGAAGAAGCAGGAGTTGCTGCTTCCCTCCATTTTTTTTTCCCAGGAAAAGGAGTCGTGCTGATCCACAATGTCCCAACAAGGTCACTATGGGAAAAAAGGGAAACTGCCATCCCCTTCAAGCAACATAGTGTAACTATGAGTAGAGAGAGTCTAAGCAGCCCATGATAAAAACTGGAAAGAACAAGATTGTTCAGATTTCATTACCAAGCTAACAGACCTGACCAACACTGTGCAGCAGCATTTCTTCTCTTCATTCTCAGACAAGGGAAGACTGAAGTGCAATCCTTCTTTATTCCAGGGAGCAGGATACCACAACTGTGAGTACTGATTCTGTTCAGGGCTCTGGAAGGACTTACCAGCTGCTTGCATGAATGTAGGCAGACAAGGACTTACTGGGCCTATAGGGGCAGTCTTGTGCTGCCACATGCAGTGGACAGCTCTGCAATATCTAATCACTTAGACCTTTTAAGTTTGCCATTCTTCAGTCTGTCATCCTCAGCTCCAGTGAGAGACATAGTAAACGGACTCAATTATTTCTAAAATGGTGGCTTCATTGGAAAGTGATTACTTGGCATTTAATTTTGTTGGATGTGACAGGCATCCATGGCACTTGCTGCAGCTATTGTAAAAAAAAAAAAAAAAAAAAAGTTTTTTTTTTTTTGCACAGATCCTAGATACATGTATCTGGTTAAATGAACCATTCAGCTGCATCAACTGCATCAGTAAATGAAGACACCTTCCACCTGAGGTTTTGCTGATAAAACTGCAGGGCCTGATTCATGCTCTGTTCACATCAGTCCTCTAAGATCCTGCTTTTTTTCTGAGTTCAGTGAAAATTTTATTTAGGAAAAATCAGTTTGTTGAAAGCAAATAGCTTTCACTGTCTTTAGTGAAGCACAGAATGCAATTTACATTGGGGAAGGAGAGCTTCATTCCTCATTTCTTGCTTAGTGCTAGACTTTTCAAAGTCAGTAAAAATATAGGTGAGCTGCTCTTTCCCTTTGACAAATCAGTGATTCAAAGCAAACTGAATGCTCTATACTTAACTGACCCATGTGAGTTAGAAAAGGAAGTAAAACAATGAAAGAGAATGCCAAATATCTAAATTAAGCGTATTTTCCAAATGATCAATGGAACAATAATATTTTTAACAGTTACAAGACCAACAGCTGAACACTTGGTTACTATACAAACCCAATCCTAACCCCCATTTCTGCAACAAATTTCATATTATCATAAAATGGAGTTCAGCTGAGGAATACAAAAAAATTTCTATTTGTATACCAGTTTAAAATTATAAATCTAACATTTAAAAATCTGTAACAAGGAGCTGATATCCTTTATTTTGGGACAGACATTTTAAATACAACTGATTTTGCTGGCCAGAAAGAATTTCTGTCTTCTTTTTTTTTCAGAGCCAAGTCTCTCCATTTTGAGTGTTCCTTGCCAAATGGAAGAAAATTTTCCTTTCCAACTTTTTCACTCCCATATTCTACTGACTGTTTTGGTGTAGAAAACACACATGGGGTGGTTGTGTTTTATATTCTGAGCATATCTGGCAGTTCTTTAGTAATGAAAGAGGACATTACAGCTTTGCCTGCAGGAGGAATTTCTTCAACTGTTACCTAAGTTGCATGGCAAAGATCCAGGTCTAGAGACTTCTGCTGTCATTTGAGAGTAACTTTAGTGACATAAAGGATCTTGTTAACTTTTAGTGTGTTGGTGGAATGTCTACACCAATCTAGGAAAATTTTGAGCGTCAGTTAGCTCGTAAGAACTTAAACCTTAAATTATTAGAAGTAATATGAATATGGCTTCTCCATTTGTTAATATTGCCATCACATTGGTGATTGAAAAATAGAGTGATATTAATATGGAAAAGTTTCAGTTCATAACAGAAGGGAACAAAGATAATGTGACATTATTATTATATATGCTAGGGTTTTCAGATCTGTGATTCTTCTCCTTAAATTGAGCTAGAATTCATAGTTTTACTCCTCCTTTCTCTTTATAATGCAAACTTTGTACTCTGTATATGTCTATTCGATGAACATCTTTTTTGCAATTCAGTAGCTTATCTTGATGGGGACTCAAAAGGAAAAAATATTTGCTGCGATAACATATAATATACAGCTTTTTTAAAAAAAGGCTATCAGATGTCATTAGAGTTTAGCTGAATTGCTTAATATGCTGCTGGAAAATGATTAGATCCTAGATGCATAAAAATAAAAATAGGAAAGTACTCTAGAAGCTCTGCATGATTTTAGTTCTCTAAGATTTTATTATTCAGCTGGCTTTGATCAAAAGACAGAAATCTCAACAGGGACATAAACTTTATATAGCATAAAGTTTTAAACACACATCTGTTTGGAGTATATGGAGAAAAGAAAGGGAACATTTAGGAACTTTTTTAATGGTTTGAGAAAACGGGTGGTTTTTCTATCTCAGAATTAGTTAAACAGACTTTGCACAGGCTCCTTTCTGTAGAATCTGTGCATCATGGTGAAAAAAACATTTAAATAAGAGGTATAAAATGCAATCTTTGAGAAGGAACAGAATTAGATCATAGTAGTGAAAATGTTTAGAAATATGGTGTGATTCTGAACCTAGTAAATACTACCCTGAAATACTTCAAAACTTAACGTCGCCCTTTGGATTCCTTATTTTAAGGCATATGGTTTCAAGCTGCTACACACCAAGGGGGTAATATCTAATGAAGTCACTGGGAAACTTTTTTTCTTACTGAAATTCTTGTCTAGTTCCTGAATGAGGATCTTGTCATCCAGTCTGTGAGTGTGGGTTTACCACCTTCTGTTGCTGATGACACTAAATGGGCTGATTATTCAGAGGTGATGGTCTTTGTGACAGACCTGTTGTCATATCTGTTAGCACTGCAAATCCCACCTCCAGCTATGATAGTAATAACAGAAGTTAGTGGGTGATGAAGAACTTGGTCTAGTTAAGCCTTAACTATGTGTCTATACTGTCTGTAGCTTTCTCTGTATTTTAGCATTCAAAGTAGAAATAACAGGGTAGCTAATTTAATTTAAAATACATTCTATCACTCTGGATTTTCTTTAGCATTCTTGATTCATTGTTAAACACCTATCTGAAGTATTTCTTGTTGAACACCATGGCTCAAATGCCATTTAGGTTGAGCATGAAGCTCTGAAGATCTAAATTTTTGTATCCTGTGTCATGTGTCCATCCTACCCTGTCGTGTCACCCCACACCCCACCCCCCCGACATTTAGTAACCTTTTAAAGCTCTCCAAGCCCCTCAGGAACTGTTATCCAGTTTGGAGCTAACTTCTGTCAGTGATGAGTACCAGCTGGGTCAAAAGAAAGAAGAAAATTTTGCATCTGAAGATTGCTAATATATTTTCTCAATGTGAAGAACAATCTGTGTACTATAGCCACATGGATCCTTCTACTGTTAGGGGAGAAACAAAACTTAAATTTCCAACTAGTTAGGTTTATGCCATAGTTGTATTTTTGCCATGTGAAAACAGTCCTTATTATCTTCAGTTTCAAAGTAGATACAAGAGAAAGTGGACAGCAAAGGAGGCTGCTAAGAAAAAAAAGACATCCAAAACCCCAGCTGTGGTAAGTAAATAAATCATTGAACCCTTGTGCATAAAATTAATGTACAGCATATCATGGAGTGGAGCCACCTCTGTTCCTTTTGGACAATTTTCAAATCTTCTAATGAGTTTATGGGGTTTGTTTTTAGACATGGATCAGGCATTGTCTGCTGACATTTTAGTTATGTTTGCTTCATCTAGTTCTATGAATTATGAAATCTATATTCCTAAATAGTTTTGAAAACTGTTAGCCAAACAGTTCCAACACCTTCCTCTGCTCTACATATTTTATAGATCATTTAGAAACAGGAACTGTGCTATGGAACTCCTGTTGAACCTAGCAAAACATTGCATAGCTATGGCATCTAGCCAGTACTGTAATCATAGTGCATTGTTTGAAAAATGGGGAAAAATGCAATGATGTAATATAAGGCCACATTCGAGGACCCAATCCACAGAACCCTGGAAAAGCACCTTTTAGTGAAAAGGCAGTGCAGAGCTATTTCTGAGGAGCTTGAATTTGTCCTTTTTTTGTATGCTGATGTCTAAAATGATAACAAGCATTGTGAAGGAGAAAGGGAGAACAAAAGCACAATCCAGATTCTTTTCTTTCGTGATGATAGTAATGCTTATCTCTACATCTACTGCTTGGGTGATGTATTGTTTGGGGAGAATTCTGGGCTGATACAGGCTTTTGATCATAACATGTAATGCTGATGCTTATGCAAGTGTCCCCCAAGCTTGTTATTGAAGTTTCATAAAATTCTTAAATCCAATAAACATTATATGAGACTATGACAGCATTTTGGCTTTGCTGTTTTCAACAGGAAATACATTCTATATTAAAAATTTGCAGGAAGCTCAAGTTTGAACAAAAGTCATGGATCTCTCCCCTCCCCCCAGTCTTGCACATAATGGAGTTTAACACAGACTAATTTGTAAAAATGTGGTGCATATGCTGACATTGCAATCAATTTTCTAATATGTCATGCTTTCCCTCACTTAGTATGCGTGTCTCCCAGGTACGTGGATACTCCATTATGAACACAAGAGCTTATATGTCCCCAGACAGCAATAAGCAGTCATCAGATTGCTAAAAACTGCAAATGTGGCCAAGCTAATGCTGCAAATATATTTGAACTGATATTGCACAAAGAAGTTGGACAGAGAAATACAAAGGAAGGCTTTCATCCATTTTCAGAATATTTCATGCTTAGCATTACAAAATGTATTTCAGTTGCTATGATGATGAACATAAATTAAAAAGATTTATTAGTTTGCTTTCTTAATATGCTGGTAGTGTTTTATTCTGGGGGGAAAAAAGACGCAGTTAAAATGTCATGATGCTTAAAAAACATCTGTTCTACCAGATCATGACTAAAGAAACTCCACGCTTACTTTATTTGTGGGTTTTTAATTTGGTGTTATGTCTTTCAACTACTCTTAATGAATGTTAAAAGCTGCTAGTCAAAAGTACATAATGTCTCAAAGATGAAACTTGCTTCAAGATCTTGGATGGGTTGGACCCTTACTGGAATAAGTACACCAGGAGCCAAAGGGAACAATGGGTATTTGGCATTTCTCCGAGCCTGTGCCACTGCAGGGAGAGTAGGGGAGGAAACAGCCTTGTCTGAAAAACCTAGAGGTTTGTTGGACTCCTTAACCCTATTGTACTTCAGAAACCAAAGCACTGTAAATAAAGTCCCTCTTCTATAAAAGTACTATTTTGCTGCCATCAAAAAGAATATGAGAGGCAGATTCAAGCCGTCTGACATTCTTCTAATTTATTACTAGGTGACTGTTCATCTGCATTAGATATCATGAAATAGAATTGGTCTCTCCTGAAACTGATCTGGGAGGTTTCAAGCTTAGTCTCCCATATGAAAGACCACTGGGCCAAAGGGTTGGACTCTTCCTTACTCCTCTCCCTTCAGTTTCCCTTTTGTTCTAATGTTCTAATGAATGGTTGTCTTTAAACAGAAAATAAATAGTTCTCACAAGAGTAATTTAACAGAGAACTATGCAAGAACAGCTAGAGTGTTGCACTTGCAGGTGATTAGTTTCAGAATTACTTCAGTTAAGTTACTTGTATTCAAAGCTTTAGGTAACACAATCTGAAACCTTCCAGTTGAAGGGAGGCTCTGATAGTCCGTCTTCCCATGTTTCAGTTCTGCTATTCCAGTAGAATTTGGAAGCTCCTGCTTCTGAGGGCTGGCAGAAGATCCCTGCAGAAGAAGGGCTGCTCCCCAACGTATGCCTTAGAAAGCTGAGTCTCCCTTCCTCTCAGCTCAGTCACTCTGCCAGATGACCAAGGTCAAAGAGGTGGCAGCAACCAGTAACAGCCGGAGGAATGAGACCCTGACATGGTGTTGTTGGCAAGGGAAATAGAGGTCTTTTCCTGATCTATTATTACTGCTTTTTCACCAGTAACAACCGATAAGTCATTTTGCATCCAGTAAAAGGGAGTGAAAGTTTCTTTGGGCAGCTCCTCCTTATGTGAACTTACACTTTATGTGAACTTACAGCAAGTGCTGACTGGCAGAGGGGACTGCAAGCACAAAGGGATGTGCCTTTTTCCCCTCAAGTAATTCTGCTTTTTTTTTTTTTTTCAGAGAAAGGTTCAATATTTATTGTGTTTAAATAGAGCTAGCTTATCAGCAAGGTGTTTAGACACCTCAGGTTTTAGTGCAGGACAGGTTTTACACACTTCAGTAGGCAGTCAGTTCCTACGGGAAAGCTCAGTGTCCAGCATTGTTATTTCAATGAATTCATAGTCAAAGCTACTTTCCTCATGACTGTTTATTTCTTTTGATCCAGGTCAAAACAAACACAATTACCTGCCTGTGACATATTTCTATAAATCTTTCTTACTTCTTTCTGCTAAAATGGAAACATGAAGGGAAGAACGTAACATATTTTATCTGAAGTCAGTTCCTAATTCAATTAGAACTTCACCATGGCCCCATTGAACTGCCTGGACTTTTTGCCACTGACTTTAATAAGGTTAGAATCAAAATCATAACACTCAGTTTCTTATTTCTTCATGACAACTGATTAAAATATTAAGTAACTCAGGGTGAGTCCTTCTTTCTTGTCTACCTGTACCTTGATATTGTGTTACTGCTTTTTTTTCTGTCCTTCATTAAGTTTTAATTAAGAGTTCCTTTGTGTGTAAATAAAGGAGGGCTGTTTTATTTTAAAACTCTTCAGGATATGCTTCAGTTTTGATGGTTTCTAAAGAGAAAAAAAATATGAACATGATTTTTTTCTAGTTGAAGATTAATCTACCAAATATGCTTGCCTGAGCATGTATTGGGAAATGAGATCACAAATAAGGGTTATGAAAGCAAGCATCCTTTCTCTACTCTTTTAATTAAAAAAAAAAGAATGCATTTGATTAATAAGAATCCTGGTTCCCATCAAGGCTCTCCAGAGAAAATCCTTTCTATTTCACAGAATGTCCATTGTGAAAACAAGATTAATATTACTGATAGTTGGTTTCATTTCTGAAGCTTCATTACATTCATATCTATTCATTCTTCTTTTTAAGCCTGTCAGATCAGTGTTTATTATTTTACATCAGTGACAACTAAAAGTAATGCCTTTTGATGCAGTGTGTGGCATTGGTTGCTATGCCTGACAATACAGGTGGAAAGGATGCAATGCCAGGGACTACAGATTCAGATAAGAGCATGAAAGAAGATATGTGTGCAAAGTGACACCTCTAAAAACACACTTGAATGCTACTATGTTCTTCTATAAAGAAGGAAGATATTTACTTGAGTGTTGGAGAGAAGAAGAGAAAGGGAATTATTTGGTTTGATTTTCATTCAGATTTGTTCTAGTGACCATTTACTTGTTGGGTTGCAGTGTATGTACCAGTAGTACAGCCTGGTTAATACTGGAACAAATGTATATTGCACTCCAGTCAGGTAAGTATTTGAAAATCATATCTTTGGCTTAAGCAAAGATTTTGCACTACAGTTACTGACTTAGGCCTTATGTGCAAGGCCAAAAAGATACTGTTATTTCTCTCCTGTGCAGGTACACACAGCATATTGGTATATGCAAGATGATAGTTGAAGAGCTTTGTAGGGCATAAGAAATTAATGAAAAACTAAATTTTTACTTGGATTTAATAACTGTAGGGGGATAGAAGAGGAGATAGTAAAATCTCACCCAATCTACTGACTTGCCACAAGTCAGTAAGAAGTTATTTCTAACAGTGTGCAATGTAATTAAGTCTACTAACTTTTTTTATTCTAAAATCCTAAATTACACAGTCTAGGATGTTAGATGCATGATAGCGATTCCCGCTCCTTGTAAGAATTAAACTGTTGGCTGCTTACAAGGTTTTCTAATGACAAAACTGTCTTGTGAATTCATTATGGCCTTGTTCATCGATTTTGCTAGGTCTCTAGGGAACATTACAGACTGATCTGAAATTTCTTTCTCAGGTGTATATTGAAAGACTTAGAACTGCTGAAAACAATCTATTTAATGTACAAATACCTTTGTCTAAGTGTTGACTTTAAAACTAGCTTAAACAATGTATTGGATGTCATCGTCGCATTACCTTTTCCCTCTGACGAGGGTGTTTGAACATCCTCCTGCATGCCCTAAGTTCCTCGCTGTAGGTGTAGTAAGGGCAAGAAAGAATTTTTCTCAAAACGGCATTGTGATGTGAAATCCTCTCCAGCAAAGCATATTATCTTGACTAAAACTTTTTCCTTCTGTCTGAAAATCAATGGGGAATGTTTTCTATACACTGTACATCCTGGACAGCTTCCAGGGTTTGAATTTTGGCCAGTGTCACTGTAAGACTCTAGGAGAAGGAATTTAACATTTGTTCAGTTAAATGAATTGGGACCCATAGAGCAAGATGTTCAGTTAAATGAGATGGGAACCATAGAACAAGGTGTTATTTATAATCCAATGATCCAGGCTAATTCTAGTAGCCAAGCTATATATGCCTCGAGCAAGCAGTTGCTTAAAGAGCTTTGATGTCTATTGATATTGCTGATTATATCCATATCTTTCATCTGGAAAGTGATAAATGGACATCCTTGGATAAATTGAAAACCACATCAAAGCAAATTAATGCCTTTTATTTAAACAAATTGTTGTGAAACTTTATTTTGTCTGTATTGGCTCCACCCAAAATTATATAAATTACATGAATTTTCTTCTTTTTTCACTTGATCCAGGTGGTGGGAGGCTTTCGTTTTCTCCATCAAGTTTAAGAGACTTCTGTTTGAATGAAACAGTACTGACTAGATATCAATTTAAACAAGAATGAAGGGTTGGAAAAAGGTATTGAGTCAAACTGAAAACAGGCCTTGTACTTCATTTGTTCAACAGGCTTGCAATTGGGTTAGCTTTTGTGTTATTAAATACTAGATTGTAAGCTGAAATAGTGTATCTGGCCAGAACTTGCTAGATGAAGAAGAAAAAGAAATAAATGTCACAGACATTTATCTCAAATCAGGTGTTCCCTGATTAAAGTTATGCTGTAGAGCAAGGCAAATTTTCTTTTGCCAGAAACTGGCAAGATTTGTTAAATGACATAAGTTTATTTTACAGCAAAACAATAACTTTTTTTTTTTTTAATTCAACAAGAAAAAGAAAGAGATCTAGACCACACCATTTTATTATAATATTCAGGTGTTTTGGAGAGAAATACATGAGTCTGAGATGATTCATACCATGGATCCAAACCTGAGGTTTTTCCATATTTTGGGAGAGTCCTTGGATGAGCAAGTTGGTACTTATGCATATGAAAAATACATTTATTTGTCTGGAAAACTGGCATATTTTGATGTCGAGATTTAAGATCTGCTTCCTTTATCTGTAAAATTAATTAGTATAAATGTTACCAGCAGCTTTTTGAGTTGCTTAAAGCTAAATCCGATTGGTCAAACAGTATTGCAGAAATGGCTCTGGTAAAACATCTGAAGTAAAAGTGAAGGCAAAAACAATTCTTCAGCTCAAAACTTAGCTTGGATTGATCTATTTCACAGGCTTAGTAGGAGGACGGTGATGTCTGCAAGCATTTATAGAGCAGTGAATGTGCTGCTCTGTTAATAGTAAGTCCTATTGAAATTTTGGTAAATTTACATTGATTTTGCTTTTTTTTAAAGCACTAGAATATAACTTTAGAAAGATCTTTTTTATAAAGTGCATGGCAGCTTGGATGATAATTTTTAGTGGAGCATATTAGTAATTGGTTACAAAAAGAAAATGCTTCAACTTTTGAACCATTCTGGTCAGTATGAATAACCAAGGTAAAATAAGTACTGCTAATGGCAATTTAATGAAATGTGAGCAATGGATAACTCTAGAGATCTTTTGGAATAGCTGATCTGTCTAGTGGTTATCAGAAATATAAATTTTAAACAGTAAAAGCATGAACTATGTTTGTTTCAGATTTTTATTTTATATGAAACTAATCATAATACAGATATATTTTAATATGCAATTTAATAACACTATAGTAATTCTATCCATTTACTCTCTGTAACATTCACAATTCACATCTGCAAGTTCCAAGAACTTAAGGCTGTTACTACTATTTGTAATGTTAATACCTTTCTGCCACTTTTCGTTATTTATAAACTGTGTTCTTTGTTGTGCAAACCGAGAAAACACTTTGTGAAAGCTTGTATCTTGCCTTGTCTGTTTAAAAAGAAATACAACCAAAACCTTATATAGTTAACTGTGCTACAATCTTTTAATTTGTCCTGTGTAGTCAGGCTCTATGCTGATCTTTCCTAAAGCATCAACATGCATCTGTTCATTGATCAAATTAGAGCCTACACTGTTTCTGAAGCATGCACTGAACAACATATATTTCTTTGACTTCACTTGTTCTTGCTGTTTTCTCATTAAGATGAGTAAGGATTTTGACTGAACTGGGGGGATTGAATATAACTAGGAGCTGAAAATTCCCCCAGTTAAGATTTTCTTGTCACTGAAAAAGACTTTGGCTTCACCTTTCAAATTCCAGTGGACGGCAATCTAAAGTGAAATTGTTCAGCTGAAATTGCTGGGACCTTAGGTACTCCAGGCTACTGGAAAGACATCTTATTATTAATCCTGCCTTAATGAAGAGATTGGACTTAGGGCATGATCCAGAGCCCATTGTAGTCAATGGAAGTCTTTTTCCATTGACTTCAGCGGGGTTTGGATCAGGCCTTTACTTCCTAAAATGGATAGACTCCCAGAGAAAGTCTGCTGTAAGCAAGTGGCATCCTTTCCCGAGATCTTAGAAGATGCTGAAGACAATAGTAAACTCATTCTTCGCTCATGACTATGGTTATATGTATGGGTCACTGCTCATGGGGAGCACCCAGTGTATCTTAAAAGTAAAGAAAACCCTTAAAGTCTAAGCATTGCTCAGAATGATCAGAATTTATCAGAATACTTGATCTAGAAAGCAGGGATTTATGTTCATATAATAAATGGGTAAATTATGAGAAACAATGCAGAAAAATTTCTGAGAATCTCATAGTTCCCAAGGGAAAGGGGAGAATTTAAGTTTAAAACTCCCAGAATTCTAGTATGAGAATCCTTGACATTCAGAAATAAAAAACAGTGATACCATAGAGACTTTACTTTTTGTCACAATGACTGCAATAAAAACTGATAGTACCAACATAAAATCATCAGTTTTTCTGAGGAGTGAACATTTTCAAAATTTCTGTTTCTATAAAAGGGATCTAAATATGCCAGAAAATTGAAGGAAATTAAAAGGTTTCTTTAAAAAGAACAAATAGCAGGGGGTTACAAAGTTCCTGTTTTGTGGTGGTTGTTGTTGTTGTTTTTCCTGAATAAGTTTAAAGAATTTTCCTAAATTGAAGAGCAAGTAGAAAAAATTTAAATCCTCCCCTACCTCTTGAACCCATGTACTTCCTGAGGAAAAATTTCTGTTTGAAGTCATGTAAATGGCTGAAAGCCAGAATGCCTGAGAGCATAGACTGAGCAATGGCTTCATAGTCTTGATTAGTGACGTGATGTCTGACTTAGACGTCTGCAGGACTGTGTCTATGGATGAACTAGTTGATCAAGGTTTCCTTTACAGATAACATTTTTGTAGCAGAATGTTATCATACTCATGCAGTTGTTTAAAGTTGATACGATGAACTGTGCCCCAAAACTACCTCTGTCTCTCCACTGATCATGAAAGGAATAAATATGACAACAAAACAAAAATGTGTGTATACATTTGAGCACATGATTTGCTTCTGCCTCCCTCCTCAGTTGATACAAAATAAGAACCTTTAAACCTGGTGATCAGGACCAAGAAAAAACTTGTAATCAAGGCTAGAGGTTCAAGAGTGAAGCAGCTGAGAAAGCCTTTGGATTTCCAGCAATCTTTATTGTAACAGTGAGAGGACTTGGACACTGCCAATTGCTATTTCCACACCTCTAAAACAAGTGTTTTGCAAAGGGAAGAAGAGAGAGCCTGAAAGATTTCTGACAGATGTTCAGAGACATCTCAAGTCCAGAAACTCCTGATATCTTCTTCTCCTTTTCCTCCTTCAGTGTGAGGGTGCTCATATCTTCCATTTCTGGCCAACAGCCTGAAGGAATTACTTTCTTGTACTTTGCAGAAAATTCAGCCAAAATTTGTCATTTTTTAACAGAGAGTTCTATCTTGCTTTCCTAGGCATAATGAGATGCATAAAAAGAAATAATATGTCTCTGAAATTTTTGTTTAATCTGGCACTTCTGAAGAGAGTTCTTTGTAGAGAGTGTAGTAGATTATTAGCATAATCTTTGACAAAACTAATCATTTCTACTGAACAAATAGTATGGGGTGGGTTGTTGGTGCTTCTGAGGTAGTTCCATCCTCTACAATAATTCCATGAAGGTAGAGTCCCCTGGCTGACTGCAATGGGACTTAAATGGGAATGGAGCTGCTTGAAAAATCTGTTTTGGAAATAGAATGATATAGTGGAACTTCTCAAGAATTCTTGCTTTTATCTCTAATCCAAATTTCTTTTCCTGTTACAAGTTGAATGCATTAATCTTGTCAGCACAAATTGTACAGGAAACTTTATAGTCAATATGTATTGTAATTGGGATCGTTATTTCACTTGATAATTTGTTTTCTTATAAAAAGTTACATTTCTTACTAAGTGACTCTTGTGATAGTTCATATCTCCCTTGATTGATGTGACCCTATTTGACCCCATTTGTGCAGTTGACAGTGTTGTATAGGTCAACTGTATATGTAAATTGTAAAGATGGTCTCGAGATTGACTTCGGGCTACTGGTTTTTGAAGGCTGCTCTTATATTGTAGTTTCCTAATAAATGTTACACTCGTTCTTTTATTTGATATAGCCTCTTCACTTCAGTTTATCATTTTCTTATTGCTAGTTCTTAGACTTCATGCAAGAACACTAATTAAAACTGTTAATGTATCGCCTGCTATAATGAATCTCTTCCTAATTTGCAAGAGAATGTTGGTAGTATACCTCTTTATATTCTTGAAAAAATACTGTAACAACACTGCCAAAAAGTTTTGGATTTTTTTTCTTTTATACTGTGTAAATTATTTCTGTCTTCTATGTTATTAGATTTTAATTCAGTAAAGGTGAGCTAGCAAACTATGAAGGGCACAGCCTATAAACCTTTCAACAGCTCTGGCAAGAAAAGTTATGCAAGGAAAATACGTGTGCAAGTATGAATGGGGATTTAGAGCATCAGCTGTGTGAATGAGTAATGTTATAAAAGGAGGACTCTATTTAGTATTATGGATCATGATTTACATCTTCAGCTTGAAAAGAATCTGCATATGTTTTACAGAGTGTGATAATTCAAAGTGACCAAATTACAGAGATGTCAATAAACTTCCTTTTCTGGTGTCTACCTAAAACAAACCACTTTTTTTTTTTTTCTTTTCGTCTATTGTCCCAGCTCAGACAAAGTGTTCTGCAGAAACCTTACATGTTATCTCTAGAACTTTGTGTTATCTACAGACCACCTAAGAGTTGCCACAGTCTTATTTTTAAGAATCGTTTAAGTGATGTTAGCTACATAGCTACCTATGAAACTACCACTGTATCAAATACATCAAGAATATCTTATTGCTAGTTTCTCATATCAAATTAGTGTGTGTGCATTAGCTGAGAATAGAGGTGAAATGGCTGAACATTAGAAAACCATTCTGATAGGCAAGCTGGCAAAGAAAATTAAACAAAAATTATGGGGAATTGAATGTCTATAGGTTTGTTTTCTCATTGATTAAGGTTCATTTAGGACAATAATTCAAAAGCATACAGAAAAATAATTCATCCTTTCATATACAAAAAGAGAACAAATGTGCACTGATATGAAAATTACTTAGCTATTACACATAGGAATATTGAATGAAGCTTTGTTGTTGGCAAACAGTATTGATTTCTTTATACTACATATAATGATTAAAATAAGACTATAAAACAATTCACTAATGTGGAGATACATCTTTTATGAGTACTGGAGAGTGATAATGTTGATTTTGTATAGAAGCAATGCATGTTAGAAGAGAAACCATATCAAGGCATCTTAACCTGAGTTTACACGCAGAAAGCAGAGTAACCATTTTGATTCACAGTTGATAGTCTAAAATAAATTTATGTCATCAGAAATTAGTTTCATTGTTCAGAGTTGGTATATCCCAAAGTACTAATATGTAGGGAATCCTGAGTCTTGAGAGCTTGAAAGAAAGTCTCAGTTGCAATAGTCACCTATGCAAGGAAAAAATACTGTTCCTTAACTGAGCTGTGGAAATATGCTACACACAGTCACAGACAGACACACAGACACTCAGACTCTGTCTTCACACACAGTTTTGCTATTCACTGTTTTGATGACTCAGTTTCAGTACTTTTGGTGTATTTTATTTTTGAGAGAAGTTTTTGAAAGATCTTCCATGAATTGTATGAAAAGCAAATAGGGATATGATTTTGGCATGTGTAAGAATAAGGTGCAGGAATAGCTTCAGTTTCTATAGTATATAGTCCCAGAAACACAGCTGTGTGATGGTACAGGCACTGAGATGATCTGCAGAAGATGTTTATCAGCCTGACAACCTGCATTGTTGGGTCTGCTAAATCTTTCCCATGCAAGCTGATCAGAACTACTGTGGATCAACCAGTACTTCTTTATTTTGGTAGACACATGGACCTGGATGTTTCAACAGTTTCACTGTGCATAAAAACAGCATCCTTTGTGTGACTACAGCGGGCCTCTCCTATTACTCCTCTAACTATTGAAACTCCTAAAATGAAATATCTTAATATTACTTTTTTCCATACCCTTTATAAATTGTTATGACTAATAAATTCTGGAGCTGAAGTTCTGTATTGTTGCCAACTGTTACAAACTGCGAAATGAAGTTGAAAATTGTAAATGTCATGTAAATATGATGTTAAAAAAGACAATTACTGTAACTATTAATTTAAATTTCAAATTATCTGCTGTCAATATTTAACTATTTCTTAATCTCCCAAACTAGCACTGAAACTGTGTTTTGGTTGGTTGGTTGTTTTTTTTTTTTTAATAGAGAATAACCTGTCCATATATTCTCCAGGGTATATTAGCTTGGAAACAAAAATGATTAAAGGTAGTTTAGATTTAGACTGACAGACTAGAATATTTTCATATCAGTCTCTGCAACTTTAAAATCCTAAACCCTGAGCTTCTAAGGGCCAAAGAAGAGAGAGGTTTTAGATAAATTATTTTGAATCATCTTCTACATACCACATACAGAACATAATTTTATAAGGAGATCTGACAGGTGATCTATCAAACTTATCTTTTGCTGTACATCTTTCATAATCTTACCAGGTGAAAAGGAGGTAAAGGTTTCAACAAGGCTCCTTCATTTCTTCAGGTACTCATCTGTTTGTGTAAGTCTTTCTTAAATTTTGTTTTTGTAGTTTATGGCACTCTCTCTTCCAGGCTTCTCATCTATTTATTTTCCAGGAGTAATCCAGAGGAAAAATAGCAAGATGGATCTGATTTTGCATATTAATTGTCAGAGCTCTAATATATAAACATAGGTGTTTCTATTGTTGTAGGAGATAAAATGCATCCTTTTGGCCTGTGGAAATATTGAAATTATTGTATGCTTTCATGACACCAGATGGTTTCTAATTAGAAAGGCCATTGCCTGGAAGACTGTTTTTAGTCACTGACAAACTCACATCCTATTTGCATTTAAATGGCTCTTAGATGTACCTAATAGCTTCCCAATATGCTGTCAGTAGGGACACAATTGTACACTCTAATTCTATACAGTAGCTTCACTGAAGTATCTACTAGCCTGCTGCCTGTCTAGAAAATGAACATTTTGGATTGGGGTAAATATCTGTGGCTCTAGTGTGATGACTAGTTACCTTTTCCTTCATTCTTCAGAACAGGGCTCCGCCACCCGCCTAATAAACATACTTCCATATTTAACATGACAACCTCTTATATCTCTCGTTATAATCTTCCCAGGGCCAATACAGTCTTCTGTAATGAAGTAAATTGCTTCCAAGTACTACAGGTACTGTGCCTAAAAATCTTCATTCTACTTAGAACAAAGAAAAAAAAATCCATTTTTTTAATGCAAAACTTTCATAATAGCACTGCCAATGCAGAGTCATTATTACATTTCATCTAAATTTGACTGAACTTTGGCTCAGAAATAAGTTCTAGTCAGTGCAGATTAACTTCATAGAATAGATTGTACAAAACTGTACTTTGCTTCAAAGGTAACAAATTTGCTGTGTTGCTTGTGAATCCTGTGTTGGCAGAAATTTTTTTGCAGAATATGTGTAAAATAAAAATACAGATATTTAAAAATTTAGCCAACAACTACATTATCCCCAAACTTCTATACTGCTGATCACTGACATGCAACTTTTCTTTGATATTGTTTCAAAGCTCATGTTTCTGAATTTGACTATTCTAGGATCAAACTTTCAGAGACAATTGTTTTTTTCATTTCTATAATTTAATGAAGGTGATAGGGTTTCTATTAAGTGATTAGGTGACTCTATCTCCATCATATTCATTCAAAGGCAATCCTTAATATTTTTTCATATACAGCAGTTTCATTTGTTTGCAAATTTACCATAAGATTCTGTAAAGTATTTAATTTTATCATTGGAATTCATAAAGATGAGAAAAACACCAACTCCTTATAGTTCCATTATCCCAGCTAATGGCATGTACTATTAATTTCTGCAAGCTCTTTCTTTTTAATTTCTGTTTCAGTGATAGACCAATGTATCTACCTATATTACTATAGCAGGCTTACATATTGTTGCTGCTTAACAACTGCAATGTCAGCAAACTGCAGTGTCAAACTATTATTGTCTTGAACCTAATGGAAAGACATGTATTATAGACAGTTTTTGTGAACTGTCAGATGAGGTGAGCATGTACATGTTAAAGGAATTGTAAGATGGGCAGTTAATTGTTTACATATAATGTATTGTTATATGTACTTTTTGTAGTTAAGGGTTTTAGCCCACAAAAAAAAGGAACAAAACTTCAGTCCTGCTGAAGTCAATGTTAAACACCTCACTGAGCCCAACAGGCCAGATTTCACCTCTGGTATTTACATTCAGTGTAGACCAAGGTAAAAGTTAGTGACAGGTCTTCTGTATTCTTCTGTTTCTTTTGGGGGTTGGGGTGTGAATTAGCCAGATATGAATGCAGACAGTTGGGACAGGATTGTTTTTATGAGTGAATGAGCATGAATCTTATTCTGGATCAGGAAAACCAGCTGCTAGAATTTCTACCACCCACACCTTTGAAAGAAATACATAATTTGCTGAGGCACATTATTATTTTATAACTGGTGGCAGTAATCCTACAGCTGGCAGTTCACATGACAAAGAATGAAGGCCTGGTAACAGCTGACAGTGATGGGAACTTTTTCTCTGACTTCAATATGGTTCTGGATTGAAATGCTGGCCCTATCTATAGTTTATCTACTGCTTGTTTTCCTCAGTTCCCCTTGCAGTCACCGGGAAGGCATCACTCTGGAGAGTGATTGACTCCATCCAAAGGCAAGTGTGAAGAAGTATTTGGAAGGTGATTCACCTGAATATGACTAATATAGGCAAGTCAAATATCCAGATCACTAATGAAGCTTCTAAATGGGATCTTCAGAGTATCATGTTGAAAATCTTGACATGGCTAAATATAACAGACAAAAATAAGTTTAAATTTAGTTTCAAGACCCACAGTCAAATTGTGCTCAAGTTTTCTAGCTGAGCAGGAGAGAAGGATGAAAACACTTTTCCTTGTTAAGTCTTGTCTCCTATGTAAGGTGCTTCCTACAGTGCAGGCTGTTTTCTTTTCCAGTAGCATTTTTAAAGCCATCTGTATAAACAGGAACCATCAAGGGCAAAACTCCATTCGTGTCTGCCAGCCAAACTGGACAGTCATATGCTCTATATTGCTAGAAGGATATAAAAGCAAGCATGATCCCCTCCCCCACCCCGTTGTCTGAGAAGTGAATAGACCTTAGAATCTACATAAAAACATTGTTTACCCAACATGTCTGTTTGACTTGTTTGGTTCTAATAAAAAGCTAATTTTCAAACCAGTATTGTGATGGCTTCCTTTAGGGAGATATACTTCTGTAGCAATGCTGTAGTAGAAAATATTTTAAATCGATCCTGACTCGAATAAATAATGTCATAATCTGTAAAGGTTACGTCCAGTTTCTGGCATGACTGCTGTTGCAAAGTCCCTTGCCTAGGGAAAGGAGAAGACATTCTGGTGGTTACTAAATATGTTATGGTGAGCAAACAGAGAAAAGGAAGGGAACTGTAGACCCCAGATCCAGGTCCCACATCAGGAAAGTATCTCTGACCAGCAATGCAAACTCAGTGTATACCTTTCATCTGCATGTACCCTTGGCAGGGCTGGGCTTAGGAGGCATTCAGAGGAGTGGAGCAGCTCATCTCTTGGGAACTTGCAGCAAAGAGCATTCACTGAGGTTGTTCTGCTGAAAGAGAAGCAGAATGAAACAATCCTTTCCACACATTAGACTTGCTTCCTGTTCTCCAATGGAGATATGATCTGAAAATTCATAGAGGAACATTTGTCTCTATATTTTTCAGCTGTATAACACCTCTTGGTTTCTTCTGGATTATTATTAATGGCCACATCAGACCAAAGAGAAGTTATATGAATTCAACAGAGTCCTGAAACAACACCCCAGTTAGGCATGTATGCTTTGAATTTTGAAAGCTATAAAGCATATCTGGAAAAAACCCAAACTTCTGAAAAATCTTTACCAAAACTAAGTTTTGAACTATTTAAGCCTGAGTTGCATAGACAAGTCAGAAAACTGCCATTTTAGGGGTTTTTGCTTGCTTGCTTTTGTTTGGGGTTTTTGTGGGTTTTGTTGGGGGTTTTTTTGGTTTTTTTTCCCAGATGATTAGTGCATTCCACACTACCTGAGCCATTAGTTTAATATTTATAAATTTTGGAGAGTTTTGAGAGTTAACCGGTCAGGAACAGCAACACACTAAATCTTAACAAAACTTCCATGGAATTATTAGCTTAATAATAATTAGCTTAAGCCAAGCAACATAAAAAATAATTTTGTCTTTAAAGGTTAAAAGAAAACCTGGTCTACTAGGGGCTGATGGGGTCCCTCTGTCAGAGAAGGGGAAGAGCATCTTCAGTCATAAGCTTGCCAAGCTGGTGAAGAGGGCTTTAAACTAAATTTGCCAGAGGAGGGGAACCTCAATCCATCCCACTCCTTCCAGTTTGCTGTCAGTGCCAGCAATAGATGCCCAGAGCCTGGAGAAGGATCACAGGTCCACAGGAGAGCACCTGAAGAGCAGCACAAAGGTATTCCAGCCACTCTAACCAGTAAGTAATCTTCATTGGGGGCCCAACTTAAATACCTCTATGCAAATGCACGTAGCATGGGGAATAAATAAAAGGAGTTAGAGATGTACACATGCCTGTAGGGCTGTGATCTTATTGCCATTACAGAGACGTGGTGTGATGGCTCCTATGACTGGAATTTTTGAATGGAAGGATACAGGCTCTTTAGGAAGGACAGGCAGGGGAGATGAAGAGGGGGTGTTGCCTTCTATGTCAACAACCAGCTGGAGTGCATAGAGCTCCACCTGGGGATGGATGAGGAGCCTATTGAGAGCTTATGGGTCAGCATTAAAGGGCAGGCAGGGACAGGTGACATTCATTACAGTGGAGGTCTGCTACAGGCCACCCAACCAGGAAGACCAAGCAGGTGAGGCCCTCGATAGGAGGGCAGCCTCATGTTCATAAGCCCTGGTCCTCATGGGGGACTTCAACCACTCCAATATCTGTTGGAGGGACAACACATGTGCTGGTTTTGGCTGGGATAGAGTTAATTTTCTTCACAGTAGCTAGTATGGGGTTAGGTTTTGGATTTGTGCTGAAAACAGTGTTGGTAATACAGAGATGTTTTACTTACTGCTGAGCAGTGCTTACACAGAGTCAAGGCCTTTTCTGCTTCTGGCACCACCCCACCAGTGAGTAGGCTGGGGGTACACAAGAAGCTGGGATGGGACACTGCTGAGACAGCTGACCCCAACTGACCAAAGGGATATTCCATGCCATATGATCTCATGCTCAGCATATAAACCTGGGGGAAGAAGAAGGAAGCTGGGGGACATGTTTGGAGTGATAGCATTTTATCTTCCCAAGTAAGCATTACAGATGATGTTGCCCTGTTTTCCTGGAGCTGCCTAAACACCTGCCTGCTGATGGGAAGTAGTGAATAAATTCCTTGTTTTGCTTTGCTTGTACATGCAGCTTTTGCTTTACCTATTACACTGTCTTTATCTCAACCCACGAGTTTTCTCACTTTTACTCTTCCAATTCTCTTCCCCATCCCACCAGAGGGGAGTGAGCAAGCCACTGTGTGGTGTTCCTGTGGAAGCCCTGATAGAATTAAATCTGGCCAGAGCAACAATAAAAGCTTCTATAGGTACATCAGTGATAAAAGGAAGACTACAAAAAATGTGGGCCCTCTCCAGAAGGAAATGGGAGACCTGGTTACCTGGGATATGGAGAAGGCTGAGGTAGTCAGCGACTTTTTTGCCTCAGTCTTCACCGGCAAGTGCTCAAGTCACACTGCCCAAGTTGCAGAAGGCAAAGGCAGGGACTGGGAGAATGAAGAACCACCCACTGTAGGAGAAGATCAGCTTTGAGACCACCTAAGGAGCCTGAAGGTGCACAAGTCCATGGGACCTGATGAGATGCATCCGTGGGTCCTGACGGAATTGGCAGATGAAGTTGCTAAGCCACTATCCATCATATTTGAGAAGTCATAGCAGTCTGGTGAAGTTCCCACTGACTGGAAAAGGGGAAACATAACCCTTGTTTTTTAAAAGGTGCAAAATGAAGACCTAGGGAACTACAGGGCAGTCAGCCTCACCTCTGTGCCTGGCGAGATCATGGAGCAGATCCTCCTGGAAACTATGCTAAGGCACATGGAAGATAAGGAGGTGACTGGTGACAACCAACATGGCTTCACTAAGGGTAAATCATGCCTGACAAATTTGGTGGCCTTCTATGATGGGGTTCCAGCATTGGTGGATAAGGAAGAGTAACTGGTATCATCTACCTGGACTTGTGCAAAGCATTTGACACTGTCCCGCATGACATCCTTGTCTCTAAATAAGAGAGATATGGATTCAATGGATGGACCACTCAGTGGATAAGGAATTGGCTGGATGGTCACACTCAAAGAGTTGTGGTCAACGGCTCCATGTCCAAGTGGAGACCAGTGACGAGTGGCGCTCCTCAGGGGTCAGTATTGGGACTGTTGTTGTTTAACATCTTTGTTGGCTACATAGACAGTGGGATTGAGTGCACCCTCAGCAAGTTTGCCAATGACATCAAGCTCTGTGGTGTGGTCGACACCCTGGAGGGAAGGGATGCCATCCAAAGGAACCGTAACGTGTGAACCTCATGAAGTTCAACAAGGCCAAGTGTAAGGTCCTGCACATAGGTCAGGGCAATCCCAAGCACAAATACAGGCTGGATGGAGAATGGCTTGAGGGCAGCCTTGAGGAGAAGTACTACTTGGGGGTGTTGGTTGATGAGAAACTCAACAAGACCCAGCAATGTACGCTTGCAGCCTGGAAGGCCAAGCATATCCTGGGCTGCATCAAAGGAAGCATGACCAGCAGGTTGAGGGAGGTGATTCTCCCCCTCTACTCTGCTCTTGTGAGACCCCACCTGGAGATCACATTATTTCAAAAACATTTGATATCTCAAAAATGTTTGGTATGTATTAGTTCTTTTCATCACAGTCTACACTAATATTCTATAATATTTTTTCTGTATGATACATTAATCTACATAAAGGTATCAAAAGTAGTCTTTTGTAGACCATAATGAGGAATGTATGAGCCTTAGCTTTTATTTTGTCTGTCATTAATAAAGGTTGTAATTAAAGCTGAGATAACAGCCATTCTCTTCTATTAATTTGTGATTCATAGAATTAACAAATTAACAGCATTCAGCTCTGGGGCCCCCAACATAGGGAGCACATGGACCTGTTGGACCAAATCCAGAGGAGGGCCACGAAGATGATCAGAAGGTTGGAGTGCCTCTCCTATGAAGACAGGCTGAGACAGTTGGGGTTGTTCAGCCTGGAGAAGAGAAGGCTCCTGGGAGACCTTATAGCAGCCTTCCAGTACCTGATGGGGGCCTACAAGAAAGCCGGAGAGGGACTTTTTACAAGGGCATGTAGTGATAGGACAAGGGGAAATGGCTTTAAACTGAAAGGGGGTGGATTTAGATTAGATATAAGGAATAAATTCTTCACTAGGAAGGTGATGAGGCACTGGAACAGGTTGCCCAGAGAAGTTGTGGATACCCCCTTCCTGGAAGTGTTCAAGGCCAGATTGAATGGGGCTTTGAGCAACCTGGTCTAGTGGAAGGTGTCCCTGCCCATGGCAGGTGGGGTTGGAACTAGATGATCTTTAAGGTCTCTTCCAACCCAAACCATTCTATGATTTTATGAATCACAAATTAATGGAAGACAATGGCTGTTATCTTAGCTTTAATTACAACTTTCATTAATACTAGAAGTATTTTGCTATTTCAAATCAAGCTAGAAGAGCAGTGTTATCAGCTGAATCTATTAATTTCATTTTTATTATGTCAGCCTACCCAAACTTGTTTTTTTAGTATCATTTTTTCCTATTCATTAGTCAATCTGGTTTAAATTTTGGCAATTTCTGCTAACCAGTGGAAAAATGTAACATTTTTTCTACAATTAAGAGAGAACCATGTCTCCATATGAAGTATAAAAGGGTATGGCTGGTGTGTAAATTAACCAACAGGCAGACCACAGGCTAATCCATTTATTCATTCAAGTACCATTTACTTCTGACCTTGTTTTGCATCAAAAGCAACTGCTACTGTCTTATATAATGAAAAAAAAAATCATTTTACTTTACAGTATTGTTCACTAAATCCAAAGCCTCTTTGAAAGCTGAAGGATGATTTCACTTCTTTTAAGGAGTCACTTCGAAGCAGAATTTAGTACGTTTGTGTGTGCATACATATTTAAGCTAGCCTAGTTACAGAATTTCTCTGTTGTCTTTGTCATAGTTACTGCTTTAGTGAGATACATGTCTGGGTACAGCACTGTGACCTGGAAAGAAGACCAAGAAAAGCTTGTGTATACTGGTACTGGTAACTGGTAACTGTGAATTTTAAGTTAGCCCTTGCCATCTGAAAAGAAACAATTTCATTAGTGGCAGAACTGCCAAGGGCTCCCTCAAATTCTTCAAGGAAATACCAATTTGAGCAATACTTAGGGAGTTCAGAGCTCTACGAAAATAAGGCAAAGCAGGACAAAGCACACTTAGCACATGAGACAAACAAAACTGAAGTTTCAAGAACAATTCTCTTGAGATGTAACTCTTCATATATGTAATTTTATAGTTTAGATTCAGCTGGTCAAATGAAGGGGATGTGTAAGGTAGATGAAATTAGATAATTTTATGTGCACCTACACTCTCATAAACCTCTTACCACCCTACTCCCAGATGAATAAATTCAAGTGCCACATGAAAATTTATTAGTATGACCATTGATCTGATTTATTAATTTACACCCACACTTTCAAACAAATTTAAAGAACTAAAACCAGACAAACCAAGGCAAATATTATAAAGGGAATCAGAGGGACCAGGTTAGACTACACACATTCTGGATGACTAAAATTCTGTGAGATGATCTCATAATTTGTTTCTGACAATTTTGGTAGTAATTGTGATCTAAATTGACTTGAACAGGTGGTTTACACCTATTATTGACCAATGTTCAGTGTAGGTGCTGAGAAGTAAGCCTGTGATGATTCATAACTTGCATGTTTTCAGCAAAATCTGAAGAGTCTGAAAAATAACTGGCCTTAATAAGTGTTCTTTTCTATGTTTTATTATTTCAAATTAGTGAAGAGAAAAAGCAATGAGCTTGTGTTCTAGATGGATCAACAAAACTAGCAAATATTCCTCACCCAAAAGGCCAAACATTAATAGACAATATAAAAAAGATTTCAGCAGCTTGTTCTCTGTCAAGAAACACTTTTGTCTGTTTTCTTAAACCATTCAAGATGAGAAAGAACATTTCACAGAAAATAAAAGCAATGAAACATCATCTAGCAGATGGGAAACAAGATAATTATTAATGACAATAGGCTAAATAAACTTCCTAAATCATAGTCTTGATCATCCAAATATTTGTAAATGCATATTATACAGAGGGTATATAATGTTAAATTTTAAAATGAGGGAGAAGTAATTGTATTGGGTTTGCATGACAAGGTTTTGGTAGCTGGGGGGCTACAGGGATGGCTTCTGTGAGAAGCTGCTAGAAGCTTCCCCCATGTCCGATAGAGCCAATGCTAGCTGGCTCCAAGATGGACCCACTGCTTGCCAAGGTCAAGCCAATCAGTGATGGTGGTAGTGCCTTCAGGACAACATATTTAAGAAGGGGGGGAAAAAAACCTGTGCAATTGCAGCCAGAGGGAGGAGTGAGAATATGTCAGAGAAACAACCCTGCAGACACCAAGGTCAGTGAAGAAGGAGGGGGAGGAGGTGCTCCAGGCACCGGAGCAGAGATTCCCCTGCAGCCCCTGGTGAAGACCATGGTGAAGCAGCTGTGCCCCTGCAGCCCATGGAGGTTAACAGTAGACCAAATATCCACCCACCTGCAGCCCGTGGAGGACCCCATGCCAGAGCAGGTGGATGTGCCCAAAGGAGGCTGTGACCCTGTGGGAAGCCCACACTGGATCAGGCTCCTGGCTGGACCTGCAGACCCCTGGAGAGAGGAGCCCACGCTGGAGCAGGTTTGCTGGCAGGACTTGTGACCCCGTGGGGGACCCACGCTGGAGCAGTCTGCTCCTGAAGGGCTGCACCCCATGGAAGAGACACACACTGGAGCAGTTAATGAAGAACTGTAGCCCGTGGGAAGGACCCACGTTGGAGAAGTTCATGGAAAGCTGTCTCCCATGGGAGGGACCCCGTGCTGGAGCAGGGGAAGAGTGTGAGGAGCTGTCCCCTTGAGGAGGAAGGAGCGGCAGAGACAAGGTGTGATGAACTGACCGCAACCCCCATTCTCCATGCCCCTGTGCCGCTCGGGGGAGGAGGTAGAGAAAATTGGGAGTGAATTTGAGCCCAGGGAGAAAGGAGGGGTGGGGGGAAGGTCTTTTTAAGATTTGGTTTTATTTCTCATTATCCTACTCTGATTTGATTGGTAATAAATTAAGCTAATTTCCTTAAGTTAAGTCTGTTGCACCCATGATGGTAATTGCTGAGTGATCTCTCCCTGTCCTTATCTTGACCCATGAGCTTTTCATTATATTTTCTCTCCCCTGTCCAGCTGAGGAGGGGAAGTGATAGAGCATGTTTGGTGGCCACTTGGCATCCAGCCAGGGTCAACCCACCACAGTAATACAGATCCACTCCTTTGTAATTCAATATTGAGCTTGTCAAAGGGACCTGTAATATAGATTGGCTGGGCTGTTATCCATGTGCCATGTCCCACTACATAAGTATTTACAGGACCAAGACCTATGTTATAACTAATCTCATTGCAGCATCATACATCAAACAAAAAAAAATGAAGAAGTGCTATTTGGATTTTTCTGGACTCCTCTGTAAAAAAATCTTTAATTTGTCACAAGAGTGTCTTCTAAAGATATATATATATATTCATGATGACATATTCATACCACCTGTCAGGTTGTGAGAATGTGACAGTTCTGTACAAGACATAATTATTTCCCCTAAGATTGGAGTTTTTTTAATGGAATTAATCTGTCACCCTATGTGTGCTTTAGATAGGAAATGCCTCTCCCATCATCTTGTGGGCCAGTGAAATGAGCTTGCACTCGCCCAGCACAGGGTTTGTTTAAACTCTGGTGTTGCCTTATCTTCTGAGAACAGCTGGCTGGTAAAAGTTGCATATTGATTTGCTTGAGCTCATTCATATTTCAAAACATGTTTATATCTGTCATTGAGCAGTTTTGTAACATCCCTCTTATATTTTACATCACCAGTATTAACTACAACTCATGTTGTTCATTTGCTATTAAAAGTAACAGATGGTACACTAAGCTGTTTTTTTCTTCAATATAAAGCATGCACTCAGTTGACACTAAAATGTGTTACTGCCCTGAAAAGTGGTTTTCATAAAATATACTTTGTGTTTCCACATTTACTGTTTGAAATGATTCTTGGATGAAATCCTCTCTTCTTTATAAGTTATAAATTGGGTTTTCCAACTGCTTGCAAGCTTGGGTGGTTTGTGAACATAAAGCTGTTTTTAATGGTACCAGAATCCACAAAGGAAAAAGGCTTTGCAATGAGTATTTAGGTACCAATTTTGTTCATGTCACACAGTCAGGCACACATTCTAGCTCAGTCCCCACATCTGTACTAGCCTTACCAAAAAGGAGGAACAAAATAAAAATATGTAAACCAGAATATGACTAACCCTTCTCTTAGACCAGCCAGCTAAACACTTGAAGTATTTCTGTCAACTTAATGGAGTCTACACCAACCCACAGCTGGAATTGCTGTCACATTGTCTGTCACCCCTCAGAAAGTATTGTGGGCTGCTGGTGTTTTCTTAGGAAGTATCTAATACTTAGGCAGATCATATGTCTTTGGCTAATCTGGCAGATGAAGTTTCCCTCCTGCCCATATAATATATTATTATGAAAAAATCTGGTCTCTCATTGCTGCCTGTGTCAGGGCTATTTTCTAAGGTTTCTGTTTTGATTGTGCAGCTTTGATTAATCTCTTCTTGTAAAGTAACAGGAGTTGCTGAGAGATGTTATCTTATAGCTCTCTCTGTTTTTAATTTATTTTCCTAACTCTTTTTCTCTGACAGCATGGTGGTATGGAGGCATCTAGCATAAAGTTAGTTGAATGGTGTGCATTCTAGAAAAAACTTGGAAATATTGGAAAGTTGTAATACAGACAAAATTAAAAGTTGGTGCATTTTGATTAGAAGACCAGTTGATAATTAAATGACAGTATAGAAGCAGTGAAGGTATAGAGATTCAAGAGATAATAGATACCTTTATCATTGTAAGACCTTATCTCCCTGTTTTGCTCCACTTGAGAAAGAAGTATGCTGACAGAAGATGTAGAAAATTGCTGGAAAAATACTTTTTCATATGTTGTTTTATTGGTGCTTTTAATTTTATTTGTACTCTGACAAACCGGTATTACAAAACTCCTTTCTCTGCATTGTGATGTGACACTGTAAAGTTTTTCCTACTTAATTGTCCTGTGAAAACTTTAAAGATGTAGGGATAGAGGCATTCTATCATCTTTAAAACAACTACTATATATGTTCTCCCTTCCACATAGAAGCATAAGAGAAAGGGATACGGAGACTCCTCTAAGCACAATTCAGGAAACACTAAAAAGTCATGCAGCTTTTGGTGTTTTAAAAGGATAACAGAGACATCTAATGGCAAAGAAAGTGAACTAGTTTAACACTAATCCTGAACAAAACATTCCTTTCAGGGAAATTAGAGATAACATGAGATGTGCTCCAAAGGAAATTTTCCTTTTGATATTCTAGTCTGGTTGTAATACAGATGGATGTAGAAAGGATATGAATTTATGCACCTGGACAATAGTTGGTGATAGTTGTTACCTGATCAGTTCTTTGGTTCAAAGTTCCCACCTGCAAATACTTAATTCTAATTTAAAAATTCTTTTCTTGTCTTCTGTACAAATATCACTCCAAAAATGCTGGGTTGGTGGTGGGAGAAACATATTTTTTATTTATTTCAAAAGACTATTCAATGTAAATATAGTGCTTTATCAAAACTTCAACTTCATTGAATAGGATTTTTGGTACAAGCCCAAACAGTTAGAAAGATATGAAGGAAGTTGTTCTGAGGATTTTCTTAAAAAGAAAAGCAAACAGTTGAAAAGAAACCATGCTTCTCCTCTGTCTTCTTCCTAAAACTGTGGTGGAAGTGGAAATCAAGCGACAACTGAAAAACAGGTTCCAACTGGTCATTAGCAGGCAAAGATCAAATTCAAACAAGCACATCAGATTCACATATAAACTAGAAACAGCACCTGAAACAGCGCATTTGAAATAGCTGCCTCACTAAGCAAATGCTACTCTGCTGGCATCAGCAAAGAGCTCATCAGAACCACAGTGATACATGGAGGTGAAACGTTGAAATAATGTGGTTCCTGGGTACAATAGAGAGAATGGAAATGCACAAAGACTAGCAGTCTACAACCTTTATAAAAATCTCATGGAGTTATAGACTTGCATAAAACATGTTAAAATCTCACATTATAAAAGAAAGAAGTGCATGGACAGTCTTCAATGTGTTTAAGATATTAGGTTGCACAACGGAAGAAAAACACATGGTCCGCTGTTGCTGCTTCTCCTACTAATCAACAAAGGAACAAGGGTGAGTGTGAAGTCTCCTCCATGCTCAAGCATCAACAAGAGCAAGAGGTCAGAAATTAGCGCACAGGTTATTGCAAAGCACTCGTGCCAGCAGCAAGAGGAAGTGGGACTCTTGTTCTGATCACTTCTTTGCCCCTGGAAATGTCTGGCTGTTCCTTAACTAGGCTGGATTGCAGGGTTATGATACAACCTGAAGTGAAAGTGCCAACCTCAGTTACAAAATAGTCAAAGACATCCACAAAACTGCATAGTTATGCTATAATTCTCTTCTGATTTCTTTGCTTTTAGATTAATTGCTATAGCACACTACTGACTTCATGCCTAATAGACTTGTTTGAAAAATGAACAGTTTTTCTGACTCATTTAAGGAAGTGTTTAAAAGATTATTCATTCCAAAAGACTTCAGAATCTTTTTTTTTTCTTAATCACCTTTCTATAGACAATCTTCTACTCAAAAAATATTCAGTGTTATCTGGCTAGGTTTTCCTACTCTATCACATAAAAAGAGAGAGAAGGAAGTCTGAGGAAAAACAAAGGATCCCATTTCCCTTTTCCTCTTTCTCAGTAGTAAAAGTCAAAAAGGTCTCACTCCCGCAATATAGCAAAAACATGTATGGAAATTAAAAGTTGGGTTTTTTTCCTCATTGAACAACTCCTGTTCAAAAATGGTATTTCTAGCCTTTTAATGGGTTTTCTCATCCATACTAATCCCTGTATTATGTTTTCATATAAACACTCTATAAGTGTCATGTAAGTGCCTTTTTACCTCCTTTTTAATTTCAGTATCAGCAAACACAAACCTTAGGAAACAGTTTTGTCTAACAGAGAAAAGTGAGCTCTTCACCCGTCGTGTTTATAAATATGAGGAGCTTAACACAGAGAATATGTTTCCATTTTTAAATGTTGTAGTCCTTTAAAGAAAATTTTCTTTATCATGCAATTTACTAGTGAAAAATATATTCATAAAGAGGCAATAGATAACTCATAGGTTGTGCTTTTTATACCTCTCTCCTTAGAAAATACATATCAATAGACAAATCTATCCCAGTCTAAAGCTCTGTGGTTGGTCTGACCAGGAGCTTTCCCCACCCTTACGATGCCTCCTCCTTAAAATGAGCTTTAAGTCCCCCATTTGCCAAAACAAATTTTAAATCTAATTCTTACAAACTAGCATCAAGTCCTATGGTGTCATCACATGGAAACATTTGTGCAAGAGGCAACAAGTGTTTCAAATAATAATTTGAACAGAAAACCTTGCCTGCACAAATCCTAAAATTTACTTTGTTTCAGACTCAGTAATCAGTATACAGTAAACCCACCTGAGGCCAGAGGTGTCTGTTGACTTAATCCTAACCTCACTCCTAGCTTTAATCATATCTGTGCAGCCCCTGCCAGATGAACACAAAGCTGGCTGGCCACGCAGATGTTTACATTGAATTTACACTAGTGCCCACCCAACAAACAGCTACAGCTCTAAATTTTCAGATCTCTGGAACAGTCTTCCTGTACCCAGTGCCAATTCCAGAAAACAAAACAAAACCAAACCAGGTTTTCCCTATAGCCTGTTTTATTTCTCTTGGAGGCAGCAGCCAAAGCTGTGGCTCACCAGGCTCTGACAGTCTGAGCAACCAAGCCATCCTTGGCAGAATCAGAACAAACTGAGAAAGGCAACAGCTGTGGGAGTCTATTCAAGGCTGGCCACCCTTGGTAGCCCCAGACACCACCATTGGACCAGGCTTTCCAAACCTTTCTGGTTGTAGCGCTAATTCTGAACTAGGCAGACTCTCTAGACACAGCCCTTAACTTTGTTTACAGTTCTTTGCTAGCCTGAACAATGCTCCCAAGCCTAATCTTAGCTCTGATTACACCCAGGAGTCAGCAGTTCCAGAGCAACACAAAGCAAGCAGATCTCTGCTGATATATGCATTAGTACTATAAAGGTGACCATTAAAGCATGCAAATATACCCTTATGTAATCTGAGCCAAAATTTACTCTGGTAAACTCTGTTGAACACAGGCCTAATTTTAGGCTTTTTCTGGTAAGTACCAGTCGCACAATAAACAAAGCCAAACAGCCCTTTCTGGCCTAGCCATAACCTAGTTTATTAGCTTCTTGTCATCTGAACATGACATTTATCCCTAGCAGCAGGCTTAACCTAGGTCTAAGATCTAGCCTTGACAATCTCCAAAACCTCTTCTCCACATGTAACATTTGCAGAAAAATTGATCCGGACTGGGCTTATTGTGTCTTGCCATGGAGCTAAAATGAAAGGTTTTGATAGGTTTTGAGGGGAAAGTAAAATAGGTGGACTGACTTTGAATCCTGGAGGATATTCTAGGAAATGGCTTTTGCATCTCTATTCCTTAGAAGCACATGCACACAAAACCTCAAATATGGCAAATGATTCCCACATCGTGAGACCCATAGGGGAGAGAGACTGAAAAAGTGTCATGTATGACATACATGTCCTATGTTCACATATTTGCATTAGCATTATTTTGTTCTAGATCTGTCAGATGGATGAAAGTTTACTTTATTCATAGATCTGCAAAAAGGAGTTACAAGTTTCATGAATCTAAAGAATATTTCCTGTTTTCTCTTGTATGTCTTGTAAGTGTGGATTGTTATATTTTTGATCCTTAACTTTTGTACTCTAAAAACTAAATTCAGTAGGTAATAGCTGACATGATGGACTAGAGTTTCGTTTCTAAATAACTATGTTAACTACAGCTGAGATCTACATTCAGCATAAAAAACATATGCATCCATGAAGAAAATGTGAAATAAAATAGCATAGAATAGAAACTAAAAGTAAACTTGATGAACAGTATATTAAATTTTCCTTACCAGCTGAAGCAAAATAAACATGCATATTCATTAGGGGAAAAAAAAAAAAAAAAGACTTGAGGACAAGTGACAGACATTATCAAACAATATTACTTACATTGAAAGTCTTAGCTGACATTTGCAGGATTCTCCCCCTCAACTTAATTGTCTCTAAAGACCACATACTGCATAGAGAGCTGAAAACAAACTTTCTGAGACAATTTCAGACCGATTCTACAGTACGCAGCAGCACAGAACATGTGAAAGCTTCCCAGACTAAAGAACATTGGTGTAAATATAAAATGAATACTGCAACAGTATTTTATGCTGCCAGAGATGAAGTTATATCATAGATCTTTAAATGAAGACTGGTAAGTTTTTTAGAATTAGTTTTAATTAGAATCAGGGATTTTTAGAATTGTGGTGGAAGTATGACCTTCCTTAAACTGTTGGAATCAATAGCTGAATTATTACCTTGCTAAATAAATAGGCTCTTTTCCAGTTCCTCCTTGTCCTGAGGTGGAAGGCAACAAGATTAAATCTATATCAGTCTTAAATTCTGTACTTCTAACCACCAGGGGGCTGACATAGTCTTTGTAAATGAAATTTAAATACCTTAGCTGATGGCAGAGAGGGTTTAGTGAAAATGAGGATATTCACACCCTACCATCAATTAAAGAAGAGAATACTCTTTCTTCCCCAGCATTAAAAATTCTTCATGAAGCATTTACTGAATATATCTGATCCATATGGAAGTAATGTCATCTCATCAGACTTCACCAGGACTAGTGGTTCTGTGCAACCCTGTAGCTGGAACTACAGCTACAGACTTCCTTTGTTGGAACATCCAATTTCAGCCCATCTTGTGTCTGACTGGGTGTCACTACTGGAAGAGAGGAAGAAGAAGAAACTGAGGAATTCCCTCAGTCCAAAAGAGTGGTAAATGATGCTTAAATATAGATTATTTTCAGATATGAGTCCCACAAAATACTGTCCAAAGGGAAGAGTTTTAATGATGAGGAAGAAGAATATTTTTCTATAAATCATCTATGAATCACAAGTATGTTGCAATATATTGCTGAATTGAATGAACCTGGATCAACCAGAAGCCCCAAACACCTTTGAAGTTAGCTCTGCTTTGAATAGGAAATTGGACTATGTGATTTTCAGACACTTTCTGACCTATATTTTTTCTGTGAGATGGGGTTTAAGAAAACCACGTGGAAAATATTACTCTTGGTGTTTCTGTCTAAGTCCTTTAGTTACCAAAATAGGTTCTAGAACTTAGTGGAAGATGGCTGTGTTGGTAGGACAATAAATGAGCAGTAGGAACTTGATGCAGACAGCCTATGTGACATCGCACAAGTCACCTTGCAAATCTTTATTTCAGTTTTGCTATTTGTGAGATGGAGATAGCAGTCATCTCTTCATAATGGTGATCATTCAGCATGGTGATGGAAGTACTCAAGAGAGTATTAAATACCAGTGTACTTGTGAAATAAGCAAACTGGATCCAAAATATGGTGGATCTCCCTGCCACTGGATCTCTCCAGTTGCTCCCTTTCTTAAGAGGAAAGGCAAAGCATGATCTGATGCATTTCTATGAATACAGTGACAAGACTGGGTTGGTACTAGGGGAAATACCTTTTTTCATGAGGAAAAGATAATTAAGACAATTCTTTCCATTGAACATGGCCTCTAAGTTATCTAGTATACAGGAAAATTACTACTTTATTTTTAGCAAACTGCTCAATACTTCACCACAATTACTACTAGGCAGCTGAGATGGCTGTTGGGGCAGTGTTAAATAAACTGCAGCTCCGACCTGTACTTTACAAATGTGAAGTGCTGTCTGCAAATGACATGATTTTGAAAAATCAGTCTTCTCTACCCCACCAGTTCATGTGCTGTCAGAGTAATGGCCATGACATTCTCAATATTGTCAGCAATAACGCTCCATTGACAAAAAGAAAAGAATGAGGGCACACACAGCCCCAGGTCTGATAATATTTGCCTTTTTGCCCTTCATAACATGACATGTGATGTGTATGGTTCCGTGTGTTGCCCTTTCTATGAACAAGTGCTTTGGGGAAGCTTACATAATCTTCTGCATGACTGGGTAGGCACCAGTAAAGCCAGCTTCCTTGTTCCTACATGTCAATCAAATCAATCTGAAATTTGAATTAGATTAGCTCTGTCATTGAAATTATACTTTGCTATTGTAAAACCTAAAACAAACAAACAAAAGTTAAAACCAGATCTTAATTCTACCATAACATTTCCTGTAGGAAGAGGCACATGGGTAAGAAAGAAACAGCAATGAAAATTTCATCATTCTATTATCTTCCTGCTTGACTTCATTTTAATTGCTTGTGGTGTTTTTGTAAACTTTCAGCATCTTGAACCTAAAGAAAAGGTAAAAATCTAGACTTTTTTTTTTTTTTTTTTTCAAATGTCTAATACTGAGAAGAGGAATGGCTTTTCCCTAATTGTTTTTGACTCTGGAAAGCATGGTGGGTTGAAATCTAAGCAGTTTAATGTAGTAGAGCCTGCTTTCAGATTTAAGCATCTCTGGCATTTTTCCCAGGCCTTGTAAGTGATTTTGCCATCATGTCAGAAACTGGTACCATACATTTGGCACTGCGTATGTCATCTGGGAAGAGAGCTCTCAGGCAGTAGGAGCCACACACCACTAGAGGGTGCCAATTACCTTCATAAGCAGGATTTCTGAAATAATCTTGTCAGATAAATGCTACATTACTTACCGCATGGACATGTTCAGAAGGTTGTGCTGGGCATTATACAGACCACCAAAAGCCTCTGAGTGACACTTCTCGTGAGCATAAATCTGTGTGATCCAAAGTATGCAGTACACAGCCCTGCAATCAAGGGCAAATGCCTCTGGGACCAATTGCAGAGACAGGATCAGGTGTATGATTTGAGTGACTGCCTGCAAGAGTTATTTTAAAGCATATGATGTTCCACAGCCGAGGAACCTGCAAGCAAATGGGTGAGTAATGAGGTGCGAGGACACAGGGATGTGTTAGGAGTGGTCTCCTTGCAGAGTAGGCAGTGAACTCCCAGTGTAGCATTTTAACTGTGATATGTTTAGAGAGTTTGGTCATCTTTACATGTGCTGCCCTCGTCATGGGTGAAATTTAAAAGAGTGTGATGGCACGGGAGGTTTTCTTGTTACAGAGCCATGAACCTGATAAGGATCTTCCTTTGCCCTTTCCTCTCTGCTACTGCAGCTGCTCCCTTCTGCAAATGCTCCCATTATAAATAGCCTTAGTGCTTCTCTGAGACTCCAAAGAAGTCATTAGTAGGAAACATAGAGAAAGGAAGACAGGTTTGCAGGTAGTTGTACTGAAGGAACAGCTGATTAATTATGAGCATTTTAAAGTGATAGTAATCTCCTAGAGTTCTACAGTTATAGAGTATTAAAGCAGTCTGGGTTTTTTGTTTACACAGATGTACTCTGGGCTGAAAGAATATGTAATACTCAAGCAGAGTGAAAAATACAGCGGTGGTCCTACTTTGTTTTTTTTTTTTTCTTTTTTGAGGGGATGGCAGGGGTTAAGGATATGGTGGTTTGACCTTGGCTGGCTGCCAGATGCCCACCTAGCTGCTCTTTTGCTCCACCTACTTAAGTGGACAAGTAGAAAATAGGATGGGAAAGCTCATGGATTGACATAAAGACAGGGAGATTGTTTACTGATTACTGTCACAGGCAAAACAGACTCACTCACCTTGGGGAAGATTAATTTAATTTATTGCCAATTAAGAACAGAATAGGACAATGAGAAACAAAGACAAAAACTGAAACGCTTTCCTCCCACCCCTCCTTCCTTCCCAGGCTCAACTTCACTCCTTCACTCCTGACTCCTCAGCTTCCTCCACCACTCCCCCCATCCCTGACTGGTGCAGAGATATGGGGAATGGGGCTTGTGGTCAGTCTATAACAGCTCCTCTCTGCTGCTCCTTCCTCCTCATGCTGTTCCCCTGCTCCTGCATGGGGTCCTTCCCACAGGCTGCAGCTTCCTTCAGGGCATGTCCACCTGCTCCAGTGTAGGGTCCTCCCCAGCGTGGATATCTGCTTCACCATGGTCCTCTCTAGGGATTGCAGGGGAGTCTCTGGTGCCTGGAGCACCCTCTCTCCCTCCTTCTCTCACCCTGGTGTCTGCAAGGCTGTTTCTCACACATTTTTCTTACTCCTCTCTCTCAACTGCTCTGCAGCATAATTTACCGTTTCTTAAATACATGTTCTCAGAGGCACCCCACTCATGGCTGAGGGGCTCAACTGTGCCCTGGGGTGGGTCAGATGGAACCATCTGTGTCTGGCACAGGGCAGCCCCCGCCTCTCCTCACAGATGTTGCCCCTGCAACCCCCTCCCCCCACTGCCTGGGCACCTACACCCAATACAGGGGATTAGGGAAGAACTACAGCATTTAAATGCCAGCACGAAGGGAGAAGTGGAGAAAAGACTGAAGGGGAAAGGGCCATCTCTTGAGTTATCCAAGAGACTGAGGTTTTCTGGTTGAAAGAGGGAGCTGCAGGCTGTACAGCAGGGCACCTGGGTCCTGCAGGACACCAGCCAGCTTGTGCTGTAGCCAGAGCTCTGGAAGAGTTCTCTTATGTAGAGGAATAGCCAACAAAAGAAAACACTTTACAGGCAGAATAATTAATAATAACCTTATTATTTCATTTTCTTTGAGGGATTATTTTCCTAATAGAAATAATATAATCCTTTTAAGGGGAAGATGGGGCAAGAAGAAAGTGGAGGTGAATTCAGCTCAGGACTTCTCCATGCCCTGTGGCATCCCATCCTTGCAGAAATTTACTAGTTAGCTTTACAGTTTCACCATGAGATACTTTTGTGTTTTACCTATAAGCACATGAATTAATTTATGTGTCCACTCACATCCCATGCCAAGCCACTGTCTGACCCAAGGTAATGTTATTGACATCTTCTCCACTTCCCAGCAATTAAGTTTCTTCCCAGACAACACTGATAAATCAATTAATTGTATGGTGATTTAGTTTTAGAAAGGTTAAGAGCTGCAGGTAACCAAATGTGTCTGTGATAAGTAGGAAACCTCACTCTTGGCTATTAGGACTGTTGGCAAGTAGTTTTGACCATAACCAAAACACAGCAGGCAAGGATGCTCACAGTTGCCTGCTGCAATAAAGCGTATAAGATATCACTATTTTAACTGAAATTTGTCCTATTTTGAATGTCATAGGACTTCTTACAGGCTTAAAGTTAAGCCACAGTCCTCTGCTGAACATAGGTCAAAATGATGATAGGAAGGAGCTTGCATGTCTAATGTGTTTGTACCACATTTCCCTCTGCCTCCAGCTTCAGAAAAGGTGTCAGGTGTTTCCACACAGCTGCCTCTGCTCAGAGCTGACCAAGCAGACAGAGGAAATACATTAGAAAAGAATTGTCTGTATGTGGGGAAATGTTAACTCTTATGTCTCTTTAAAGCATTATAAGTGCCCATTAGTGAGGAAGTCAAGGAGTCAGTTGTTCTCAGGAGGGATATATCAGCATTCACTGCAGTGTTTGTGTTGCAGACCCTGACCTTGTGATGTGACCCATCCCTTAATTCCTTAAGAACCCCTACCAGATCTGGAGCTTGTGATCAGGAATGTCATCGGGAAACATATAAGGGAGCAGATCTGCAAAGGCAGTGAGACACCTGTCTGTCCTGGATCTTCATGTTAAGCAGGTACAGGATTCCCTCAAAAAATCTGCATATTTGGCAACTGAAATGGTGACTATTTTTTATCAGTTACAGGCTGCTTGTACTGCACATGGAAATGACTAATTTTCTACTTTTCTTTATTGTCTTTAGTATGACATAAATTTTGTTTAGACTACTAGGAATGTGACAGAATGGATCAGAGAGATTTTGGCAGGCAATCGCCTGTCTGGGTTTGCATGGCATTCCCGAGGCACTGATAGCAGGTTCATTCACATCACACAAGGCCGTGTCTTTGTTTTCAGTCTTGGAGTCAAGAAGGCCATCTGAGGGACCTGAGGGAAACTCCACAAATGATCCTTGATGTCAGTGGGGCATATAGAAGTTCATTAAGATCTTTTGGGGGATGGAAAGTGATTTTAAGTAGATCACCTATGATTTCTGACCTGACAAGAGCGTTTGAAATGTACGGAGGAGTTGCAGATTGATTGTCAGTTCAGTCGTGGGTTGGGATTACACATGGAAAAACATGCCATCCTCCAGTGTTAATGAAATTCCTTTGGTGTTCATGGAAAATGTGGATATTGGCTAATGGTAGTATCTGACCATAATTTGTTATCTTGTTTGTTACTTCTGATGCCTTTTTGCTATAAATAGTACAACTTAGTAGAAAGACGGCCATCAGGAAAGATGATACTTGGATTTTTCCTTCTTTATTCATATGTATATGAACATATACATTATGTTCATTCCTTAGAGACTGGGTCAGGTAGAGCCACTTGAAAGGGAGATTGTTCCTTGCCTTCCATGACTACTGATTGTGGTCAAATAAAGGAGATAGAAGAAACTGCAAGGGGTGTTGGGAAGAGCTAGAGAAAATGTTGTCAGCAGTTCAAACAGCAAGACTGCAAGGTTGCTGAAAGGAGCAGGGGGAGGCCAGTTTTAGTGGAAAAGGAAGGGCTTCTCTAAGCTCCTTTTCTAAGCTGTGTGGAGTTTGCTGCAGCTCAGAAAGTTGCTGAGTGACTCAAACCAAGGCTGGAAACAAGACACTTTCAAAGACATAGGAGACAATGGGTGTGTTGGGTATGAACCCTTTTATCCAAGTTATGCTTGCCCAAGTCACTTTGAATTTTCTTTGTTGAAGTTTGTTATCTTGGTTTATAGTCTAATAAAATTGTGCTTTCGGAACTAAAGTCTTGGTCCTTATGGGGAGCTCTCTACAGAAGAAATTCTGAACACCTGAACATGTCAGAACTCTCACCAGCTCCGGAATCCATCACAGGCTCTTAGGACAATTGCTGTTTATGATCTTTCTCTTTGTGTATCTGAACTCTGCCTATGTTTTCTCTATGTGGCTTTCATTCCCACTTCCTTCTTTTCATTAAAATAGCCATAAAATTCTTCATGTTGATGTTACAGAACAACTGTCAATTACATTGTTGGCATACATCCAGTTGACATCAGTGGGCTATAGTGAGATGTTTGCATCTTTTTTTTTTAATGTTCATCAGTACTTGAAACTTAATAACTGAAATTTATGGCAAGTTGCAAAAAAAAAAAAGCCCAGTGGAATCTTATTTCTGTGTCTGAATTATCTGTTGACTTGTCTGAAAACTCAAGAATACAATGTTCTGTATATAGTTACATTTACTTCTTTGTACTTAAGCTTTTCCTTTATCAAAAACAAATATTAAATGCAAAGTTTGAAGAGCTACAGTAATCCTACTGTGAAAACCAGATGTAATTGTCCAAGAACCCGCATGACAAGAAATTTCAACTCCATTTTCAAATCCATATGATCTCAGCCACAAGTGACAAGTGGATGGTTGCTATCATATTTTATTTATATTCCTCTCTAGGTATTTAGGTAGTTCTGAATAAAGCATATTCATTTTAATTTACAGAATTATGTCTATCTGAAGGTACTTAATAAAAAGTTTGCATAGAGAAAAAATAAGTATAAAGTTTAAATGTTATTTTTTGACAAATATTTTTATCATTTATTTCAAAATAAAGCAATAAAATAAAACCATAAAAATTAAAGTTACATCTAGAAAAGTTAGAAAGGTTTCAGAGTTCATATTCGTTTTACATAAAAGTAACTGTAATTATCCAAAGGCCTTGATTTCAAGAAAGGATAATTTAAAGTGTCAAACTCCAGTGCTGCATTTTAGGCCAAATGCAAAACATGTAGCACAAAATGTAAATATATTTATGTAATGTGCTCATAAATGATTCAGTGTTTAGACACCAATCTAATTTTGTTTAAACTGTATCACTTTATTGTAAGCTACAAGATTTTGAAGTTTAAATGAAATTAATGGGCATTATAGATTTAGCTTGTGGGTGGGTTTTGTTTGGTTGGTTTTACTCTCTGCTATTTTTCATTGTGGGGAAAAAACTTAGCTTTTGGGGAAGGAAAAAATAAAAAGGAATAGAGAAAGGTCTTCCTGAGTAAATAGCTGTTCCTCCATTTCTTTCCTTTTGACAGTCTATAGTTACAATGGTAAGTCCCCACTCAGAACAGATGTTCTAGCTTTCTCTTTGCTCTCTCTCCTACATGTAGCATTTTCAGGGGGAAAAAAGTAGTAGCTTTTAGTAAATTAAACTAAGCTTCTCAAAGTACTTTCCAAATAGAAGCAACAATAATAAAAATAAACTCTGTGGAAAATATGGTGTATGAATTAACTTAACTGATCCAGTGGCTCTGTGTAGGTGAGTATGATCTGCTGTTTGATTGTCTGTATACCAGCCTCAGGGCCACCCAAGATTTTAAAGGACACATATTTTTCAAATTTCCTCTATTATACAGATACAGAGTGCCAGATTCTCCCAGAAAGAAAATAGCTCCAAAACAGAGGAATCCAAATGCCTGGGTGCTTGTCTTTCCTCGTGTTAAAGAAAATTTCCCCTTTTGGGAAGAGGAGATTTCTCATTCCTTAATACAAAAATTATGTTTCAATGAAAAGATATGCAAAGATCTCTCATCCCTAGAAAGAGATTGACTTCAAGAAACAGAAAGCACTTCTGGGGACCAACCCCTCAATTAACAATAAAATGCTCAGTACAAACCCTCCAACCAATTCTAAAATAGGTGTTGGGTTTTGTTTGTTTGTTTTGATTTGGGTTGAGGGGGAGGTTTTTTATTGTTGTTGGTGGTGGGTCTGGGGTCATCTTTTGCTGTAGAATAAAAGCCTCTAGGTTATTAAGCTGAACGTAAGCAAAAAGTAAGTAACCAACATATGTTCAAAAGAAAAACACCAGTGAGAAGCAGTGCAAGTTACTGGATGTCATTGACTTTTTTTTTATGCTTGGGGGTGGGGGGAGGGAATAAACTGATATAATGTTTGATCCAGGACAAACAGCCAGAGAGATGGCAAACAGAAAGATCATAACAAATGGCAGAGTGGAGTATGATGCAACCTTGTTCATGTGTGAACCACCCTGAATGGCCACCTAGGTTAAAAGCTCCTATGCAGAGTGTTCTTTTGACCTATTCTCTTCAGCATGGTAGTAAAGTCCTGAAAATTGTACAGTCTTCAAGGAGAAGCCAGTTATAGTAAGTTCCCAAAGCGGGGCTCTCAGAATATGGATGATGAATTTTGAGGTGGGTAAAAACTCTGTAGTGGGAAGGAGCCATGGGTATCTACTTCTCCAGTCATGTAAAACAGGAGAGTGAAGGTCAGGGTTATAGGGGATGGTTCTGTTAGCTACTCGTATTTGAGTTTTTCAGTTTCATGTGGTGTTTTCTCTTTATCCCTTTGCACAGATTTTGTTTGATTTAACTTACTTGTCATTGGGAAGGAAGAACTGCTAATTTCTGAGCATCCAGACTAAGAGATACAGGTGTGTTTCAATGCTGAATCACAACAAATTATTTTATGAATGTGTTTTCCAGCTATTAATGAAAGCTAAGAGAGGTGAGCTATAACATCCTTTATGCCTTAAAGAGTGTACTGACATCAATATCTGGAGAGAATATACTTGTTCTGAAAAAATGCATGGTGTGGAAAGGAGGAACCATGCTTGGCAGTCTTGTTTTGGGCTAAGGAATAATGTTGGGATGAGAGCAAATGGATATAATATGCCTCAGGAACCACAGGAGCAATGAGGTTGTAGATCAGCCTCCACTAAAAGTTGTGCAAAATATGGTAAATTCCAGCTAGATATTAGTTGAAAGAGGATACATTTATAAAAGTGAGGGCATAGTGCCATTAGGTCCCTGTTATCATCAGAAAACACAGACACCTGAAAAGTCTCCTAGTCTTACATGTTGAAACTTGTTTTATTAACATTTTGAATTGGTAGTTTTCTATTTAGTACCACTAGTTCTCAGCAGATGTCTTTTTTTTTTAAAACATCTTCACTCTTTTTCAGTTTTACTTAGCAAAATAGTGATATTTTCTTAGGTGAATCATCATCATTCTCTTGTAAAATGTATGACATTGTGTGCCATAAGAAAATGGAATTTAATACTTGGTGATCCATTGGATATGCTTCTTACTGTTTTCTTCTACATAATGAAATGCATATTCTTGTCTCTTAACCCTGATAATGTTCAGTCTTCAACTCTCAGGGTGCATATTTCCTATGTTTTGCAACATGACTTTTTTTCCTCAGTAAAATGGCATCACTTTTGAATTTTCAATAAAACGTTGTGTTGCAGTGAGGAATAGCCTTCTGTCCTGGTTTCAGTTGTGATAGAGTTTGTTTTCTTCCTAGTAACTGGCATAGTGCTGTGTTTTGGATTTAGTAGGAGAAGAATGCTGATAACACACTGATGGTTTAGTTGTTGCTGAGTACCGCTTATGCTAGTCAAGGACTTTTCAGCTTCCCATGCTCTGCCAGGTGCACAAGAGATTGGGAGGGGGCACAGCCATGACAGCTGACCCAAACTGACCAAAGGGCTATTCCATACCATGTGACATCATGCTCAGTATATAAACTGGGGGGAGTTGGCCAGGGAGCAGCGATCGCTGCTCGGGAACTGTCTGGGTATTGGTCGGTGGGTGGTGAGCAATTGCATTGTGCATCACTTGCTTTGTATATTATTATAATTATTGTTGTTGTTGTTATTATCTTGTTATTATTGTTATTATTATCATTACTATTTTACTTTATTTCAATAATCAAACTGTTCTTATCTCAATCTAGGAGTTTTTTCTCACTCTTACTCTTCTGATTCTCTCCCCCATCCCATCAGGGCAGGGGGAGTGAGCGAGCAGCTGCGTGGTGCTGAGTTGTTGGCTGGGGCTAAACCATGACACCTTCCTTTTCACTGTAGGCCCACCTCATTACTCAGAAGTGGCTCTCCAGTCTTTCTGAACCATGGGATCCACTGTCGTCTGAACTCTGGGAGGTACTGAAAAGCTTCTTTTGCTTTCAAAAGCACTTGTGTTTTTACTTGCTTTTTTTAAAAAAGTGTAAAATGCAGTTTCTTTAGTTCACTGTGTAAACTTGCTTTAATTAATTTTAAAAGTCTGTTTGTTTCTTGAAATTGTCTCAGGAAAAGGCTATACTGCTCAATACTATTATTTTTGCTTAATGTACATGTTGGAGAGGGCCTTTAAAATACATTTAATGGTCAGGTTGCTACTATCATGTGAAGGTTTCCTTCTATTTAATATTCTCAATGTGTTGCTGTTTCCACTGAGCAAAACAGGAGGCTCTGTATGTGTAATTGTGCTGAAGAGAATGCTCTGCTATAGCACTCACAAGAGTCATCTTTTCTACGTAATAAAGTCTCAGTAGTGTAATAGAATTTACCTTACATATGAGAAATTTTAGTTAAAATACAAGAAGTACCACGCAGAAAAGGTTTTATTTTTAAAAAATTAGCCATCCAAATAAAGGCCTGCTATTTAGAATTGTTAATATTTTATATTTGTATTGCAATACTATAAATGTTTCTGAAGGGAAAGAGAAAATCTCAGCAGGGCTCATTATCTCATCTGCAGGTTCCATGCATTTAGGTAAAGATGAAACCTCCTCTTGTAGATTAGGTTGCCTGCGGTGGCTTTCCCTCCCTACTCCTGTCCCAGCGTGAATTCCTTGTGTACCCAGAACTGTACAGATCATTTCACTGGCAGTTCCATGAGGGCCTTGTGCAATGGCTGTACTTCTTCCCTATTCCTACTCTGAATATTGTGTTTGTTTTCATTCCTTTGTCTCTCCCTCTGAGCTGACCAAAGGAAATGTTCCTTGTGATTTCAGTCATTTGGCACCAAATGACAATAGCTTTGTAAGTCTCTTTTGTAGATCTGTTTTCCTGAATTCAGGCTTGAAGTCTTTGAAGATCACCTCTGACAGTATGAAACTTTTCATAAGGGGAAGTTTTTGTCCTTTTATTTTACTGTTATTTTTTGTGCTCCCAGCATTTTAATTACAGTCGGGTTATTACTGCTTTTCTTGTTGTCCCCCAGAATGAAATCTGTGGGAGCCAAAAATAATTGGAAGCATGATAAATCTCAAAAGAAACTGAAACTGACTCTATGATCTTTTGTTTGTTTCTTTCTGTAGACTCTTAAATCTGATAGCACCTTCAGCTACTAGCATCTGACTAGTCTGAATACTTCTGACATTCAAAGATGTCATAAATAACCATTTAACGTAATAGACCTTAGAGATTTGAACAATTCCTGATTAAAACTGTATATGTGTCAAAACTGAATGTGATGGTTTCACTTGTTTGCTCAGGCTTATTCTAAAACATAATTTCAATTTCAACTTCAGACTAAGAGAAAGGTATTATTTATTAGGAAAAAATATTAAAGACAATTTTTTGAAGGAAGAAAGAAGTCTGCCACTGAAGTGAGAGTGGAATGGGTTGAACTTTATAACCTTATATAAGGTCCTGATAGAATCATAGAATGCTTTGGGTTGGAAGGGACCTTCAGAGGTCATCTAGCCCAACCCCCCTGCCGTGGGCAGGGACAGCTTTAACCACATCAGGTTGCTCAGAGCCCCGTCCAACCTGACCTTGAATGTTGCCAGGGATGGGGCCTCCACTACCTCTCTGGGCAACCTGTTCCAGTGCTTGACCACCCTCATTGTAAAAACCTTCTTCCTTATATCCAGTCTAAATCTATCCTCCTTCAGTTTAAAACCATTACTCCTTGTCCTGTCACAACAGGCCTTGCTAAAAATATTGTCCCCATCCTTCCTATAAGCCACCTTTAAGTACTGAAAGGCCACAATAAGGTCTCCCCGCAGCCTTCTCTTCTCCAGGCTGAACAACCCCAACTCCCTCAGCCTGGCCTCATAGGAGAGGTGCTCCAGCCCTCGGATCATTTTGGTGGCCCTCCTCTGGACTTAGTCCAATAGGTCCGTGTCCTTCTTGTGCTGAGAGGTCCAGAGCTGGATGCAGTACTCCGGGTGAGGTCTCACCAGAGCAGAGTAGAGGGGCAGAATCGCCTCCCTTGACCCGCTGACCACACTTGTTTTGATGCAGCCCAGGATTCCGTTGGCTTTCTAGGCTGCAAGCTCACATTGTTGCCTCATGTCCAGTTTTTCATCCACCAGTACCCCCAAGTCCTTCTCCGCAGGGCTGCTCTGAATCCCTTCATCCCCCAGCCTGTATTGATATCAGGGGTTGCCCCACCCCAGTTGCAGGACCTTGCACTTGGCCTTGTTGAACCTCATGATGTTCGCACAGGCCCACCTCTCCAGCTTGTCTAGGTCCCTTTGGATGACATCTCATCTTTCTGGTGTGTCAACCGCACCACTCAGCTTGGTGTAGTCTGCAAACCTGCTGAGGGTGTACTCAATCCCACTGTCTATGTCATTGATGAAGTTATTAAACAGCACCGGTCCCAGTACAGACCCCTGAGGGACTCCACTTGTCACCGGTCTCCATCGAGTTGTTGACTGCTACCCTCTAGATGCAACCATCCAGCCAATTCCTTATCCACTGAACAGTCTACCCATGAAATCCATATCTCCCCAGTTTAGAGAGAAGGATGCTGTGGGGGACTGTGTCGAACGCTTTACAGAAATCCAAGTAGATGACATCCATTGCTTTTCCCTTGTCCACTGATGCAGTCACTCCTTCATAGAAAGCTACTAGGTTGGTCAGGCAGGACTTGCCCTTGGTGAAGCTGTGCTGGCTGTCTTGAATCACCTCCCTGTCTTCCATGTGCTTTAGCATAGCTTCTAGGAGGATCTGTTCCATGATCTTCCCAGGCACAGAGGTGAGGCTGACAGGTCAGTAGTTCCCAGGGTCCTCCTTTCTTCCCTTTTTAAAAATGGGCACAATATTCCCCTTCTTCCAGTCCCCAGGGACTTCACCGGACTGCCATGACTTTTCAAATATCATGGAGAGTGGCTTGGCAACTACATCAGCCAATTCCCTCAGGACTCTGGGGTGCATCTCATCAGGTCCCATAGACTTGTGTACATTGAGGTTCCTCAGGTGGTCTTGGACCTGATCTTCCCTTACAGTGGGAGGGGCTTTACCCCCCTAGTCCCCACCTTGCTGTCTATCAACTCAAAATTGACGAGGAGAGAGGTTGCCGGTGAAGACTGAGGCAAAGAAGTTGTTGAGTACCTCAGCCTTCTCCTCGTCTGTTGATACTAGGTTGCCACTCTTGTTCATTGGGAGGGTATGCTTTCTTTAACCTTCCTTTTCTGGTTAACATACCTGTAGAAGCCCTCCTTGTTATTCTTTACATCCCTTGCCAAATTCAGCTCCATCCTTGCCTTGGCCTTCCTGACTCCCTCCCTACACAACCAGGCCGTTTCCCTGTACTCCTCCCAGGACACCTGTCCCTGCTTCCACTGCCTGTGCAGTTCCCTCTTACTCTTTAGTTTGACCAGCATGTCTCAACTCAGCCATGCTGGTCTCTTCCCTTCCTTGCCTGATTTCTTACATATGGGGACTGAGGACCATTTCCCAGGGGGTCCTTCTGACTAACTCCTTGAAGAGCTGGAAGTTTGCTTTTTTAGAATTTAATGTCCTGACTGTACTCCTTGCTTTTCCCATGTCCCTCAGGAGCATGAACTCCATCGACGCATGAATACTGCAGCCCAGGCTGCCTCCAGTCTTGACGTCACCAGTGAGCTCACTTGCACTTGATACTCCAGAAACAGTTGGGACAGCTGGAAAGCTTGTGCTCCAGCAGCCTTTATCAGTTGTGCTCAACTTTGTTTTCTTTAATTTTTTTTATCATACGGTTAACTTTTTTTTTTCAGTTATTAGTATGTTAACATTTGTATGGCACAGGGTTGATGAGCCTTGTCATATAGCTGCCTAAAGTCCCATTACACTTGTGCCATTATTAAAAAAATCTCCTCTCATGATCAAAACAATTGTCTCTGAAAGAGCTATAAAATGAGGTTATATTGCATATTAAAAATGTCAGTTTGGGAAAGATATATTTTAATACCACATATACCAAAAGAAATAGATACTATGCACAGAGTCTTTAATTAACACAATTGCTTTTAAGTGTTGATAGTTAGGATTAATGATCTTGGTTATAAAGTGCCATTTTTTTTTTGCCACAAGTATAATATGGGGTTTAGAAAATGAGCACGGGAGTGCTGGCCTTAATTTTCCCCAGAGCAAAATAAAGCTTTATGCTGACTCAAACTCCTTCCATCTTCATGCAAGAATGACATAGACATTAATGTATTAATTTTTTTAATTGTCTTTACCTAACTTAGTATGTAAATTGCCATTATTTGAAGTTTGTGCTGCTTTCAGCTGCAATATTTTAGTGTAACATGTATAATCATTGTTGAATTGTAATGCTTTGGATTAGAGGATAAGAAATAGGAGAAGAGAAAAAAGGAAATAAATCATCCATATAATCCATGGTAATTAGGGATTTTATTAAATTACATTCCAGTGAACCCTTAGTACTATCTGAAGGCAAAAGAGGAAAGCCAATGGAAGAGCCTTCTTCAAAACCACTCTAATGATGCCAACCCCTAACGTGCTGCTTATGTTCACATTTCCATTGAGCACTGTAGTATTCAGCCTATAAACTCTCACTGAAGACAGAGGGAGAGGCATTACAAGCTAAAAGTTCTGTTTTCTTGTTTTTCACATCTTTAAAGATGGTTTCCAAAAGGATAATGGAAACAACCCCATGTCAACCTTTTCTAACACACAACTTTACGTTACAGCTGTTTTGTGAAAACAGCACTGAAGGGTTAAGTCATGAAAGATGCAAGCTACCAACTACTTCATGATATCTGTTCTGAAGATATCAAGTCAGATCTTGGTTGTTATCCACAAAATGTGAGGACAAACACAAAAAACTGTGATATTGTTACAATGATGTGTTAGAGATAATCATGGATGTCGGTCTCTTGGGTTTTCTCAGTAGCTTAGTCTTGAAATGAAGGATAGCTGTGCTGTCCATTCTCTTTGTGTTGCTCCTCTAAGCCCCACAATGGTGATTTATAATTCATAAGTTAAGGAATATGAACTCTCTGCCCTGGTTATTTATAGAACTGACTCTCCATTTTTTTATAAATATTTTAAATTAATAATGTAAAAATCTATTGATTCTATTTATGTGTTTCATTTAATATACAGGAATACTTGTTGGGGCATTTATAGGATAGTAAAAATAACTCAAAGGGATAGATGATGGCTTACATTTAAAATCTGCACTGGAGAGGAGTTTGGATTGTTGTGATTTCAAATTATTATTGCAACTTTTGATCCTCAAGGCAGGGCTACATACACATGCTTGGAAGTGTTTTAAGTAAAGTGTTGCACCAATTTAACTCATTTCTTTTAAGTTGGTGAGTTAGCATTCCCCAAACAAATTAGACCTTACATTATGAGATACAACAACAGAACACAATGGATTCTGTTGTCAGTTCTTACAAATTCACAAGTCCTATGATTGTTAGTCTCTTATTTTCTTTAAATATTGCTTATAGGAATCAAGTGCTCCTTGATGAAAACCAGCACCAGATTTATTGTAAGTCAAAGAGCAGCTAGACATTGGCCCATATTCTGAAAAACACCCATTTCAGGTGGTTATAAACAGGTATGTTGCTCTGGCCTCATTGGTCCTCTGGTCTACAAAAGCATCTATTAGCCAAAATGATTTGTCAGCTTCCCTGGCATGTTGGATGTATACCTATCCACTGACCCATTTTCTATTGAACCTTGTGGGTTGGTATTTCATAAGAGTTAGTACAGCATTCTAAATATTGTGAATAGAGTAAATCTTAAGCTGCATTGTTGTTGTAATTAAGGTTTTGAAAATATGCAAGCCTAATGATGTTTTTATTTTGCAAGAAATTACTGAGAGCAAATAAATTAGCTCTTGTTTAAGTTAAGAATTAATATGGTGCATTTCTGTTATTTCTGAATGGTTTGTATTGCCTTGTGACCTACCTTACACTCCTTGACAAGCCAATCAACTTGAGTCTAAACAATATCAAAAAGCAATTTCTATTACTTTTTGTGGACCAAACTCAAATTAGGGGCAAAACTCATGTATTAAACTCAGAAGAACTCTGCAGAGAAAAGAAATCCAAATGTAGGTCAAACGATCATTTATTTGCTTCAGTACATACTTAATATCTACTGTGACATCAATTTGCAGACACTAATGAATACTAATTGCCCATAATGGTGTTCTGTTCAAACTCTACTACAACAGCTAGCTAAAGCTAGTGACATCTTTTTATTTTCTGAACTTCACAGAAGATGTTTTTCCTTCTTTCTTCAACATAAATGCAAACATTAAAGTATAGAAGAAGATACTAAAAATGCTTTGCCTTCAGATACCAGGGTAAAGAGGTACACATGGTTTCACTGGACTCCTTTTCCTTTTACTGCCTGACTCTGGACTTTATGCTGATTTTTCTGTACATGTGCTGTGAATGCTAAATGTGAATCTGAGGAGTCTTTAGTGCAAGTAGTAAAACTACACTTAAAGTAAATTCATTTTTCATATTTTAAATATCTAAATATCTCTTGCAAGTCAAAATTTTATCTGGGGTTTGTGTGCATGGGGGGAAGTGTTGATTATTTTTATTTCGTGTCTTTTAAAGTAAATTTCATAATAATATGCTTATATGGGCTAGAAAATGCACTTCAATCATTACTACCCAGATTCTTAGTATGGTGCAGCCAAAGCCTTTCTGGTAATCAATAAGGTTCCTGTAGAGGGATTCACTTAAAGTATCTTACTGATTTCTTTAGATTCATAAGGTAAAAATCTATTTCTAATTTCCTTTGCTCTTGCTAAATTATACACTATTTGAAAGGTTTTTTAATCTTGCAGTGACTAAATACATTATATATCAATGTCTTGGAATGCTTACCAAGGGGAAAACTTTCAGTGTCTTATTTTTAAGCAGTGTAAAGGAGAGAATTTTGATACTTCTGATACTTAGGAGAGAAGCAAAGGAAATATTTCCATTTCTAACTTCACTCATTCTACATGTTTTTGTTTATATGGGCTCTGTTAATATTACAGGCAAGACAATATTGTCCCATCATGAGTGTTAGAAGTAACAAGTCTGATTTCATTTTTTCTTATTAATATTGCAGTAATAACACTGAATGTTTTGTTTCATTCATGTGACAATGTCTAAAGGCCTTTTCCCTCCAATGGTAGATTCTTAAGTCAGTTCTAGGGTAGAAAGAAGTTAATGCAGCTTCTCTGAGACCCAGGTATTTGTTATGTATACTAGTAATTTTTTTTTTTTTAAAAAAGTCTTTTTTTTTTTTTTTTTTTTTTTTTAGAAATTAGTTGTATCATCAACACTGCTAAATAGCTGGCCTTTCCTGCCCCCCAGCTTGGGTTAAAAGACTCCAATATTCCAAATGTTGAACTATCAAGACAGGCAATTATGTGTTAATTAGTTTAGTCAATTCAGCTTGCTGTGTTTCTTGACTTTGCTTGCTACCTTGTTTGTGCTTTGTCTTTTTCAGAACATCTACAAATCTGATTTATTTTGTTTGCACAGTCTCCACTAACCACAATATTTTTTAACAAGGAATCAGACACCCACCTTCACCTTTCTTATTTTATCTATATTATTTTGTTCCTTTTTTGTTTGTTTATTCATTTTGTTTAATCAGTTATGTCGTTCTTTTTAATTGCTACTAAGGTGGCTAATTCCATGTAGAAACCCATGTCATTGAGCTAAGGACTATAAAATATGTAATGTCATTCTTAATGCCATGCTTCAGCTTATCTGGCCCTCTCCTGACCTTTCTCCAAAGTAAAATAACTAAACCCAAAATCCTTGCTCAAACCTTACACAAAAGGTTGTTCTTTTCCCATTACAGCCGTCAGGCCATTCATACATTTCAGAATGAATTTTATCTAGCAGTAAATTTAATTTTTATTCACATTTATTGATCTGTCTCTGAGAGGGTACCAAAGGTCTCAAGTAGGTTTTACCAAAAATGAAGAGCTTTAATTGTCGGTAATCATGCAAGAGAGTGATGCACTGAGATAGCTTTCTATTTGCCAATTTCCACCTTTTTCAGTTAGATGTGGAAATGAGTCTAATGTGCCTTTCATCTGGAAAAAGTACTGACAGAGTATCCTTCTCTAGTGTTTGCAATATATGTTGACATTTTACTTAATTATATGGCAGGGTAGCAGCCAGAGTCCATTACGAAGAGAAGAAATCAAAATTCCAACCTGGGATTTCCCTGTGGTTTTCTCAAACAAAACATTGTCAGATAAAATATGCACTATTGTTAGACAGACAGAAAGCTCCCTCAATCTGTTAATTTAATTGGAAGGAAAAAGCAAAACCTCTGTTGCACTTTTCAGGACCCTTCAGGCTCAATGCATGTTCATAATAATGTGTCCTACCTTGCTGTTTGATTTAGAGTGCAAGCTAGTAGGGTTTGCCTGGAACATCATCCTTTTGTTGCAGGTAGAAAATGCTAAATGGGTGTCAGAAATAAAGACTTTCATAGAAAAAAAATCATTCCTAAGATAGCAATGCTAAGAGCAGTTAAGGCCAGAGAAAAGTTTGAGCTGAACTTTTTCACATTATGGCCATTATTGATAACACAAAGCTCTAACAAGATAGTGAGCTTTTCACTCCAAATAATGTTCAGACTTTGTATCAAAAAAAAAAAAAAGCAAGGAAAAAAGAAAAAAAAGCATCTCAGGTCTAAGACGATACCATATTGCTCAAAGGAAACCATTTAGAACTAGTTCTTGGTCACATGCGGTATTCAGTTGCTGAAGCTGTGACCAGGCTCAGGAAGGACAAGGGTGGCTGGTATGACCCAGCACAAATACACCAAAGGCGAATTGTGCCTGGGCAACATGATTGCCTTCTATGATGAGATTACAGACACTATACAAAGGGAGAGCCCTGGATGTTGTTGACGTTGATTTCTGCAAGGCTTTTGACATAGAATCATAGAATGCTTTGGGTTGGAAGGGACCTTGAGAGATCATCTAGCCCAACCCCCCTGCAGTGAGCAGGGATTGAACCAGTGACCTTGGCATTATTAGCACCACGCTCTAACCAACTGAGCTAACCGGGCTGGTCAACATGTCCTCCCATAGTATACTTCCAGGCAAATTAATGAGATATGAATGGAACAGATGGATAAGAAGCTTGACGGAAAACTGTCTGGAGCCCTGGGTTGAAAAAGTTGTGATCAAAGCTACAAAATCTGTGTGGAAGCTGGTTACTAGAGGCATTTCTCAGTTTGCTACTGGGCCAAACTGGGGACAATGGTCAATACCTTGGAGTGCAGAGCTGCTCTTCAGAGGGATCTCAACAGGCTGGAGAAGTGGGCTGCAAGAATCTCAAGAAGTTCAACAAAAGGAAATTAAAAATCCTACACCTGGGAAGTTATAACCTTATACCACCACATAGGCTGGGGCATAGAACAGCTCTACAGAAAAGATCTTGGGCATCCTGGTGGTCCACAAGTTAAACATGAGTCAGCAGTGTGTCCTTGTGGTGATGTGTTTTCCAGTTGCATTCTGGACTGTATTAGCAAGAATGTAACCATCAGGCTAGAAGCAACTATAGTCCTCTATCCAATGTTTGTGAGACTGTATCTGGAGCATTGTGTCCAGTTTTTTCAGAAGAAGAAAGGCATGAACATACTGGAGTGGATCCAGAAGAGAGGCTCCAAGAGGGTCAAGGGGCTGCAGCACATGAAGTGCAAGAAGAGGTTGAGAGAACTCACTTTGTTCAATCCTAAAAAGAGAAGGCTAAGGGGAGACCTAGTTGCTGTCTTCAAATACATCCTAATAAAACATATAGTTGAAGATGGATCCAGACTCAACCTAGAAGGCCACAGTGACAGGATGAGAGGCAACAAACACAATCTGAACATGTAAAATTCCAATTACATACCGGGAAAAGGTTTTTACTGTGATACAGTACAATACAGGTGATTAGCTGCCCGATATATATTGTCCCTGCTGTGAGAAAAAAGTTGAACCAGATAACCTCCAGAGGTCACTCCAACCTAAATTATTTGGTGATTATATGCTAAAACGTATTTTCCCTTTCTGTGTGACTACTTAACTAATATTCAAACTCATGAAGATAGCCTTTTATTAGAAGATATTCATATGGTTTACTAGTTGTATTGGGTCTGGCTGAGATGGAGTTAATTTTCCCCATCGCGGCCTTCATAGTGCTGTGCTTTGTATTGGTGACTAAAAAGGTGTTGACAGCACACCAGTGTTTTGCCTGCTGCTGAGCAGTGCTCACACAGCATCAAGGTTGTCTCTCCAACATTTCCTCACCACCACCAGTGGGCTGGGGGTGGGCAAGATCTTGGGAGGGGACACAGCTGGGACAGCTGACCCAAACTGACCAAAGGGATATTCCATACGATATGAAGTTGGCACAGCAAAAAAAGCTAAGAGAAAGGAGGAGGAAGGGGTGGGGGGGGCGTTTGTTATTTATGTTTGTCTTCCGGAGCAACCCCTGCGTGTACAGAAGCTCTGCTTCCCAGGAAGTGGCTGGTGGGAATTAAAGAATAAAATCTTTGTTTTCCTTTTGCGTCCACTTGTGTCCTTTGCTTTTACTTTTTATTAAACTGCTTTTATCTTGATCCACAAGGTTTTTTCCCATCTCATTTTCTCCCTACCTGTCCTGCTGAGGAGGGGAGTGATAGAGCAGCTTGGTAGTACCTGGCATCCAGCCAAGGGCAAACCACCACACTAATACAGAACTGCTTATTTAGACAGAAGATGCAGAGAAAATATATTATTTCTTTGAACCCAGCAGGGACAAATAAATACCAGAAGGCAGTTTCTCGTCTCGTAGTTCATATTTCCTTTTCTACCCACCTCTGTTAAAAGAAATTCTCCATCTTCCTTGTGGTCATCATGCTACAGTTCCTCTTCCTCCAGTTTTTCTAAGGGTTTTTGTTTTCAGCACATTCCAGCTGACACACCACTCTTGCTTTCCCAACCCATTCACAAGAAACTGAGAGTTAGTCTGAGATGGCCCTTGCTCCAGATTTCCTGCATTCTGAGCAGTGATCTGTCTTGTACCACGTACTCCCTAAAAGTGTTTTTGGTTTGTTTGGGGGTTTTCTTGACTGTTTGGGGTTTTTGTTTGTTTGTTTGTTTGTTTTGTTGTATTTGTTGGGGTTTGGGGTTTTGTTTTTTTCTTTTCTTTTTTAGGCAAAAAGAAAGTCAGGAGACATTCTTCACCAACTGTCTGGCTAGAAAACATCATTCATTTTAAGATTGGGTGGAAGAGAAATTATCATAGTTTAGATGAAACTAAAAGCCTTGACATTTAGTAACTGTATGATTTCCTTGTGGAAAAGTTGACATTCTCACCGGGAGATGTGAAAATAACAAGAGCCCCTCAAACAGGCAGTTGACTTACCATTGCATCAAAATTGTATCAGAAGATGGAAATTTCACTGTGGATGTGTTTTCTTTTTCTGATAAATTAATTTTAAATCATAAATTAATATTCATTCTAGACATAACACCAACAAGTTCTTTCAAGGTCTGTAAATGCTCAGAAATGAAAGACATGATTGTATAAAGTCATCAACAACCTCCATAACACTGTACTAAAAGTATATCTTTATTCTTCAATAGGAAGTTTTTTCTGTTTGTTGTTTTTCTGGGTTCATTTGAGTTTTTTTAAGACATTCATGAAATGTCACAGACTTTCAGAATTCAGTGACACAAAAAGCCCACCAAAGAAGTATTAAAATGTTTCTTTCTTATTTTAAGATATAAACCATCTCTGTGTAGACAGAATGTTTGTAAAACTAACATAAAATAAGGAATAGTGAGATTAATCTGACAGTTTTCTTACTTTTTACTGTCATACTTTCATATAGTTTGAAAATAAATAAAAAACAAATAGGTGAACTGAAACAATTTTAGCTATGCAGTTCCTTGCCAAAAAGACCAGCTCTTCTCAGCCTTCCTGCAGTATTGCTCCACATTCCAAATAAGATAATTATTTAAAGTATAGTATATGTTAATAGAAATAATTTATTGAGCACTTTTTAAAATCACTGGTGCCTAACTATGCATTTCCCTTTTTTTATGTGATTCATCACTCTCTGTTTGTACTTGAATGTCTGATTCGTAGTCTGCAATAATTGTATTGCATAGGAATCCCCTAGTTGGACTGTAAAGATTGGAATAATTATTGTAACTCAGCCACTTTTATGGCATATACATGCATGTCTTGTTGGCTGCTCTTGTACTTCAGCACCACATGGCTCCTCCAGTTAGAACTGTTAGCAGTAAAAAGCCTACCTTGACTTTTCATCTCTTTACTTGTATAACAGTTCCTCCTCTTGCTCAGAAAGGAGGGCATTCTGACATAAAAATAAAGTGTGGGTGAAAGTTTCTCAGGTGAATTTTTCCTTTGCAGGAACAATAATTGCATCAAACTTTACACACTGACTGACATACAGAACGGCAGCTATACTGTAAGGTTATTGCAGAAGAGAAATTGGAGAATTTGGAGTTGGAGAATGATTTTTCTGGTTATCCATTCCACATTGTTACTGAATGTTTTGAAGCAGTATATCATTGCTAATTTTTTTTTTCTTACATTATCTCTGAACATTATACATAGATTGTGAATATTTTTAGGGAGATGTGTTTACATAGACAAGTTATAGTTGGCTGTATATGGTCAGCTTTTTCTTTTTTTTATTTTGCAATACAAAGAGTAGTCATTCAGTTACGATAAGATTCACATTTGTTCCAGAATATGATCTAGTATTTTTACCTACCATAGGAGCATTTTACAGATAAATCTTTGGTATATATGTAAGAAATGTTTATTTCTCTTCTGATATAAACTTTTGAAAAAGAATAGTGCATCTTCAACCTTGATAATGTGAGTATAAGATCTGACTGGTGGAGTCAGAATTTCATCTCCAGAGGTAAAATATTGAAGAACTTTCTCAGCATCGCTACAAAATGCTTTTCAGAACGGTATTTAAGCAAAATATTTTACTTATGCAAATGACACTTCATTTCAAAACGTTAAAGAAAAAGGCCTGATCTCAACTCCTTGCACATTCACGGGGAAAAAACACTGCTTTCAGGCATGTTACCTGTGTTCTGCTTGTTTTAGTCTAACAGAGAAGTTTTACACAGGAAAATAGGGCACAGGTGGCCATAGGATAATTTTCACATGTTTCTTGAAGCATAAAATATTTCCTAGTTTCATATCATAAATTTCCTTTGATACTACTTGTTGATATTTATGAAGAGAAGAAATGGAAATACATTCAGAAATCAGGAAATAAATACAGAATGGCACTTCTTGGTTCAACCTTCTTCATTATTGAATGAAAAGCCATAAGCAGCAACATTTTGAAAAGTATTAAGATCTTAGAAAAAATATTAAACTCCAAAAAAGAGTATTCAGTCTGGAATAAATTTTGTTTTAAAAAGTATTAAGTATTGTTGTTGAACATCTGGAAGTAATTAAACACTAATGCATTTCCTATCATATCATTCATGAAGTCCAAAAAATGAGAAGCAAGAAAAGGTTTCAGTAATTATTTGTGTTTTCATATGCATTTATAATTTCTTACATTTATACATATATTACAGCTTTTACACATATATAAATAAATATATGTGAATGTGTAAATGTAAATGCCTATATGTGTCCATACATGTATACAGATAATTCATGGTGTAGTACCATGCATGTGTTTTACTAAAATAGATTCATGGAACCATGTTAAACCAGATTTCTTAGTTACCATAAAACCATCTTTGCAGATCCCTGAAGAAATAATGCATTCTTAAATGTAATAGTTGTTTTAAGTTTAGGAGCAGTCCGCTTTTGGACACCATTATTTTGGGCCACACTGGATTTAAAAGCTATGGTTAGGCCTACCAAGTAAGCAGGAAATGCTCTCCAGACAGCCTTTGCTTTGTGGAAAGTGTAGAGATAAGTATGGTACAATATGCATGTAAGTTTGCGTACACAAGCATGAATTTCTATTAGATAGTACAGCTTCTTGTCTCACAACTTCATGTCCCTTGAACTACTTTCATTCCTGGACCAACAAAACCAAATCAAATCTGATCCTTGTGCCCTTTCATACAACATTGCTGGACTGCAAACTGAATTCTAGGAAGACAGTAACAAAAAGTAAAGTTCAAGCAATACGGATATTTTAAAGTTAAAAAAACTTAAATAAATAAAACTTAAAGTTTCTTTAAGTTTCTTTCAAAACTTCTGTAACAAAAATTTAAAACTAAGTTAGAAGAGCAACCATAGCCTCTTGGACTATTATGCTGGATTAGATATGGTGGCTTGATGATTAAATATACATATTTTAAAGAGCAGTTCATGAGATAAACTATTGCTTTTATGTTGATGTTAATATAGTACAGACATCCTGATAATTGTAGGAATACAAAAAATGAAAAGGCACATTAAACTGCAGAGAAGGTCTTATTATTTATGTTTATAGGGAGAGAACATAGATTTCCAGAGTTTTAGTTTAAGGTTTATGTGTTCTGCTCTAGGATGTACACTTTGTATACAAAACCAGGCAGTTATTTATAGATATGGCCTCTGGTATCTTTCAGGTGATAACACAATAAACACACAGATTTTAGGAGTAGAACATGATAATTTAAATGTATTAAAATGTATGTGGTGAGCATCAGTCTTCTGATGTCTGTAAAAACATTCGTTGTCATGAAAATGCAATGAGACATGAGTGACTTCCTTTTTCTCTCTTCTCTATAATTTTATTTCCATCAGAGAAAAGCAGATGTCAGCTCCCTGGAAGAGAAAACAACATTTGTTATCATAAATAGTGGTTGTCAAATCAATACATCCCTCAATCTGGCTCAAGCTAAATGCCCTACTTGGAGCCTATGAATGAAGATGGTAGGAGAAAATTTTCTTGAATATAATTATCCTTATCCCTTCTGGGTCTTTCAGAGGAAGCAGAGTTCTCTTCATTCTCAGCCATAGGAAGATAATAAGAGTGTAGGCATGTGGTAGAAAGTAAAATTACATGTTTTTCCTCAAAGTGATAGTGCAGTGCCAGTTTGGGTCTCTCACTTCTGCTGGGTGCGTCTACATTAACATTTTATCTTCAATAGCTATCTGTGCTTAGATTGTTTTGAAAGCTGTGCTTTTTGAACTGCTTTGGTTCTCGGGGTGGAGCAGCTTCAGGAGTGCATGAGTTAGATTTCTTTCAGATGAAGCTATTCTGGAAGATGCTCCCTAGGACCACATTGAATGCCATCCAATAGCTATTGGGAAATCAGGCTGCTGGACCAAACTAAAACAAGTCTAAAGTAAACCCCCATGAGAAACAGATAGTGTGGACACTGGATCCTTTTCATTTGGTAGACTTACTGAGCTACTTGCTGACGTAGACATAACCCTTGTGTTCACTCCTTTACTGGAAATTTTTCCAGGAATGAAAAACTTTCATTCTCCCTTCATCCCTCAAATATGACTAGTTTTAATATTTTAATTAAGATAAATACTGGCATTCTGTTGCTGAAGCAGGGACTGCTAGTTACCTTTTAACCTTAATTGAAATTATCTACTCCCTGGATCTCCATATTCAAGATCAGCCATTCACGCTAATCTTAGTGGACAAATGGGGATTCTGTCTCTTGGCCAGGTAAAAGACAGCAACAAGGAATATGATACAAAGTGTAGCAGCCTTCTGCAACCCAGCCCCCTGCTGATATATGTTTCAACCACATGGCAGAGTTAAACCCTTGTCTGTCTGGACAAGAAAAAGGTGGTGGATGATTCAGAGGTATTGTATCTGCAGATCAGACAGTGTAAGACAGATGTCTACATTTTGTACCTTAATTTGAAAATAGTATCCATTCTGCCATTAGCACTACATACTTAACTTAGCATGTTATCTGAATATTCAGCTGACTTAGGTTAAATATCAACATTCCTACCTTTCTATTTCTGGTTTAGAGTGTCATATTGAAATGGCAAAAGGCTATCTCTGCTTATGAAAGCTGGAGGTATTCCATCACTGAGTAGCAAAGTAACAATTCAGGTTTCCTAAGTAGCAATATTATTTTATTAAAAAAAACTATCTGTTGATCTTTTGTTCTCTCCTTTTTAGGAATGTTGTAAAGAATCTTCCTTCAAAGAGTATGTGCACAAGGTAGTTTGGATACCAAAAGCTGACTCACTTGCTGAAGGCAGTCTAGCTGCAAGGTAAATTGTCCAATATGGAGCTCTACTACTGTTAACGATTGCCTGACTCACTTCTGTGAAAGTTCAGTGGTATGCTTCATTTATATGTTCACATACATTATTTTCCTTAACTTCTTTTCCTCTTACTTATCATAATGCACTATAACATGAGTTGGTTTTTTTCTGTCTCACCCATTCTGTCGCTGTTCCTGATTTCTGCAAACCAGTCGGTTCTTGTCTTGCCAAGCTCAGGTCCTCCTCCCTGAATATTTTCTTTCTGTTTTCTGCCCAGGGATTCTTTTGCCTGCATCCTTACCCAGCAATTCCTGGTCTGCCCCTGCCTGGAGGTTTTTCGTTGAGCCTGTTTTTGTTGTTGTTGTTGGTTTGTTGTTTGGGTTTGTTTTTTTAAATATAAGAAACATATCTCTAACCAGTGAGAACTTAAATCTAATGTGTGTGTTTGGATAAGAATGTGTATACATGTATAGAGACATGAATTTAAGGGGCTTCAGGCACTGAGATTCTCGTTGTGGCTTCCTTTTTCAATATGTCTGTTTTACGAGTGTTATTCTAGCTTTTGAGTCTTCTGTTGTATGCGGAAGGCCAGTAAGTCAGATCAGATGAGTCCAAAGTGTTGAAAATAACTCTGTATGATGCCTACCTAAGTACATGCATTTCTTTCAGTGGAAAGATGTTTTTTTTCCCCTTCTCATCTCTTTGTATTACCATAATCTGAGACACTGTTTATAATAGTAGTAGAGTACAGGGAGGGGGCGACACACACACACAAAAAAACCCCCCAAAAACCTAAAAATAATCCAAAAAGTATGTCTTAAAAATTGATGATGGCCTTTTAAATACCATCAGTTGCTTCAGCAAAAAATGCAAAAGTACCTTTATTATTTCATTTATGTGCCAGCTTCCCAGCTGCCTGCTGTGTGGATCTCCAAGGGGTTTATTTTAGAAATGTCAATCCATAATACACCTGCAGGATAGGCATACTTTAAGATGAAAAAAAAAATTAAAAAAAAATCCCAAACCCCCAAAACCAACACAGATTTTTCGTGCAAGTAGAGCTAGAAATACAAATCTGCCAAACTGAAGTTGCGCATTTGCATCTGGTATCCAGCCTCTTAGCAGTCATGTACTCTAGGGGCATAAGAAGAGGATGGCCTTTTTGCTTGTGGGGCAGTGATACATTCTGAAAACCAATGAGGCAGGAATCCCTTTTCAAACTTTTATGAACCTTTTCATACCCTGGAGCAGTGGTGTGTCTCTATAGTGTCTATAACAGCCAACATTGTAAGCCTTAAAACTAGCCAGCCTTTATACCATGAAAGACAGGAAAAAAAGTTGGAATACAAGGAATAGAATGAGTTGTCCATGACCAGAAATATTGCTATATTTTTATATATTAACAACATTTTTTAGAAAGGGAGAGAGAGGACTCTGAAAATACCTAGGTTTGTACATACGAATTACCTTGTTGCCTTTCATTAAATTACTTCCTTGTTATTTCTCCAGCATATTAACCTAAACCTGTAGCTGTACTTAGGTTCTAAGTGAACTCAGATTTGCTGGTTCTCACCATTTGCCCTTTAGCATGACACTTTTTGGTCTAATTGTCTTGCTCTGAAAATGATCAAAAGACTTATTTGACTTGGAAACATCACCTGGCGTATCCCACAAATATCAAGATTTTCATGTATTAGGATGGGTGACAGAAACCAGGTGTAGACAGTGCATGCATGGGAGTGCTATGAAATGATACAAATGCTATCAAAATCACTGGATTTCTTAATGCATGTTAATAAGTACTTCTGGAATTGATTTTGCTTGTCTCTGATGACTAACTACTTGTTATCTCTCTTTGTAGATGAAGAAGAAAATGTATATTATGCAGTCAATCATAGTACATAATTGGTGTCTGCTATCTGCTAGGAGCGGCCATCAATTTATGGTTAATTAACCTAACCTATCTTCTATTCTGACAAGGTCTCAGGTTTAACCCTTTTTATTAATGTACCCTATACCATTTGTGTATCCCTTGTTGATCATATACAGATATTGGCAGGGTAGTTTTTCTTTTCTTTTTTTTTTTAAGTTTGGGGGTTTTTTTTGTTTGTTTTACCTTTTAAGGTATCACTGATAAGAAATGTAATATTTAATCACTATTTTTAATAACGGTTTATTACTTGTTTGAAAAGTTAAATGCCTTTGTAACTTAACATAAGCACAAAAATTACTCAGTGAGCTGGCTCTGTTACCATTTTGATACTTACTTCCAACAGTAGTTATTTTAGTTTGGAAGAAATGAACTCCCTCTAAACTACAGGTGAGCAGAGAAATCAGGTATGTCTCCATGACATAAGGCCAATTAGAACATATTGGAGTAATAGAATATACATCAGCCAACACTGAACATAATGGTGGCACAGGTTTATCAGTCATAGTGAAAAATTAATCACAGATTATTGGTTTTATTTATTTTTTAAGAAATATTGCATGGTCTTGTTTCCTATTTATTGAAATTTCTGATCTTTCTATATCAGACTGAATCAATAGAGAATGGATGTGAATTTTATTCATTCACAGAACTCAGAAAAAGTTTCAGATTAGTGTTTTGTTTGGTATTTTGGTAGATTCATAGTGTAATAAGTTACAAAGATGTATTCATTTGAACAGAACTGTTTGCTTTCTCGTGTCCAGTCCTATGGAAAATGTTCTTCTCATTAAGAACTAACCTTTTGTTGTGAGATGGATTCAACCTTGTCAATAAAAATTTACAAAAAGAAAAAAAAGGATTAGTCAATGATTGTTCATTTTAAAAAATCTATTAGAAAAATGTAATTATTTGTGAAATCTTTTTGGTCAATTTTAATCAGAACTTCAGTAAGCCATACCACTTCAATTTTGGTAGTTGGTGGGTTTGGGGCATTTGGGGTTTTTTTTTGTTGTTTTGTTTTGTTTTGTTTTGAGATAAAATTTTATACTAAATTAAAATTGTTGTGTTTGGGTTTTAAATGCTGATTTGGATGAAAATAATTCTAGCATTTCCAAATTATATTTGACTATAACTGACATTTTCCTGTGAAATATTATGGTTTAATTACAACATATTATTAATTGGGAAAACTGTATGTGAACAATTTCAGTGACATGTAACATTCCCTTCTAAATTCAATTGTAGTTCAAGAGATTCAGTTCTCACTCAGAAATTGGTATTCATAGGGGATTAGTCTTTTTAATGTTCTCATGGAAAAAATGTAAGTATACAAGTATTTTAAACAGCTGAAAACACATTACTGAGCATTTCTAACTCAATATACTAAAACTTTTATTTCACCTGAAGAGAACTGCCTCCTTGTTGATATGCTCATCTGCTCCTCTCACTTGGCTTAGCCTGGGTACCCTGAGCAGGGGCAGGGCCTATTTTGAAATTTACAGGGGAATTTTCAAAAACTGCTATTTTGGGGTAAATCCCCTTCTGCTAAATCCTTTCTTCCCATTGGAACACATTTGAAAAGGAAAATGCCCAGGGCTTCTTGGTTTTTTTCTGAGATCTTGATCTAGTATGACAAGATAAAATTTCAGGGGGGAAGACTATTGGTGATACTGAAATGTCAGGTAGCTTAGAAAGTTCAAGGTACTTTGGAAAGCAGCAGAAACCTCAAAGGATATCAGTGCTTTGAATTGCTCTACAGAGGAAAAGCAGCAGCAACTAGAGAAGGCAACAACACGCTATTCAGTTCACAGTTGTATGATATGGACTAGAAGTGCAGAGTTTAAGCAACAGGAGAATTGGAAAATCTTTTTTTAGCACAATGACAATTGTTTACCTGCTAAATTTTGCCTGGCATGAGCCCTTTGGGAAGCAAGCCACTCCTTTTCAATGAGACTGGTCTCCCTGATGAGATCATTCTGAAAAAATGGGCTGTTGCTATCTACAACTGTGTCTTGCTATCATTGCCACTTTTCCCCCCATTGTAACAAGATCACAAAATTGTTCCAGCATGTCTCCAGGTTTTGTTGCTGATTTTCAAACACAGTGAAAATCCCTTCCTATGCTAAGTAGCTGTATGTGACGTTGCTGTCAGAAACAATTGGCAATATATTCAGTCTCTCCTTTCAGGCAATATAAAACATAGCGTTACATCTATAGGCAGAGCAGTAGCAAGGGAGCAAAGCAGCTTAAGTGTCTTTTATGTCCTTAGTAAAAAATAAAATAAGTGTGTCTTAAAAAATTCTGGTCTGAAATAGATTGCTCAGAAGGTATTGGACACAACAATGGTGGTGTGTTAATCTATGGCTAACTGATGCCTGCCAACTGCCAAATTACTCCTGATATACCGTAAGTTAATAAATAATTTACTTGTTGTTAATAGATCCAAAATCTGAAGTTCCTGTTGTAGAACTACATTGTGCCAAGTCATCCAGACTTAGTAATGAAAAAGGCAAAAAATTATGTTGAGTTAAAGTGCTTTATGATGTTTACTCAGAGTGTCCTTGGACTATCCATCGTAAGCACTTGGTTCTCAGGCAAAACTGTAAATCTACCTTTCACAGTCACTTACTATACAAACATTTTTTTAAAAAATAACAATTTTTTTTCCCCAAATAAATCTCCATATTTCCTAATCATAGCTGCAAAAGATATTTGAAATTTCACATTTACTACAGGATGTAATAAACAGGACATGGACTCCATGATTCTTACTGGGTCCCTTCCAACTCAAGATATTCTATGATTCTATGATTCTCTGATTCTATGATTCTCTGATTCTATGTACGAGGAAGAAAACAGCTGTCTTGTATCTTTGACTCCATTTCCCTTTGTAACTGTTAGTATTTACATAGCTGAACATGCATTGTTAGCACAAAGAGCCAACTACCAGTATAACCTCTTTTTCATTCTTTCACCCTCAGTTCCCATAGAGTATTGGTTTTGGGCTGAAATGCTTTGTGCTCTAAATTAAATGAGTCAATTAAAGAGTTAGTCGCAGTCTTCCTTCAAAGGAAGTCAGCTTAGAACCAATTTGTCAAAACAGCAAAATCAGGAATATGCTTAACTAGACTGTGCATATAGTTAAAAATCAATGTAAGACCTCTGCTGAAATAAAATAAATATATAAATATATATAAATAAAAAATAAATATATAAATATACAAAATAAAAAAAATTAAAAATTTAATAAAGAAAAGGGGCTTTTATGCAGCTTCTGTCCTGCTTTCCTCTCATTTACAGAAAGGTACTCTTTTGTCTAGAGCTGTAAAACCCAAACTGGTCTCTAGTTCAGCACTAATATAAAGACAAGCAAACTTGACAGTACAGCTTAACTCAACACTTTAAATTTAACCAGTTACTAGCAGCAGGCAAGGAATTAACAACTTTTATTACATAATCACCCTCAGTAAGTTTGCAGATGACACCAAGTTGGGTGGGAGTGTCGATCTGCTGGAGGGTAGGATGGCCCTGCAGAGGGACCTGGACAGGCTGGACCAATGGGCCGTGGCCAACTGGATGAGGTTCAACAAGGCCAAGTGCCGGGTCCTGCACTTGGGTCACAACAACCCCATGCAACGCTACAAGCTTGGGGAGGAGTGGCTGGAAAGCTGCCTGGCAGAAAAGGACCTGGGGGTGCTGGTTGACAGCCAGCTGAACATGAGCCAGCAGTGTGCCCAGGTGGCCAAGAAGGCCAACAGCATCCTGGCTTGTATCAGGAATAGTGTGGCCAGCAGGAGCAGGGAGGTGATTGTCCTCCTGTACTCGGCGCTGGTGAGGCCGCACCTCGAATACTGTGTCCAGTTTTGGGCCCCTCAATACAAGAAAGACATTGAGGTGCTGGAGCGTGTTCAGAGAAGGGCAACAAGGCTGGTGAAGGGTCTGGAGAACAAGTCTTATGAGGAGCGGCTGAGGGAACTGGGGTTGTTTAGCCTGGAGAAGAGGAGGCTCTTCTCTCTACAGCTCTGAACTCGCTCTCTACAACTCCCTGAAAGGAGGTTGTAGTGAGGTGGGTGTTGATCTCTTCTCCCATGTAGTTAGCGATAGGACAAGAGGAAATGGGCTCAAGCTGCGCCAGGGGAGGTTTAGGTTGGACATTAGGAAAAATTTCTTTACGGAAAGGGTGGTCAAGAATTGGAACAGGCTGCCCAGAGAGGTGGTGGAGTCACCATCCCTGGAAGAGTTCAAAAAACGGGTAGATGTGGCACTTTGGGACATGGTTTAGTCTAGTCTACCCTTAATTGGTTTAGTGTGGACTTGGTAATGTTAGGTTAACGTTTGGCCTGGATGATCTTAAAGGTCTTTTTCAACATAAACGATTCTATGATTCTATAATTATTAACACAATTTTATTCTTTTTTTAACATAAGCAGATAAATATGAGCAGTAAAAAGGTACAATATTATGATTTTTTTTCTCCATCAATATTATAGAAGTGCATTAAAATAAGTATTTGTAAAGGGCATCAAATAAATTGACACACAACAACTAATTATCTTATGCTGAATTTGATTATCCAGGTTCACCAGGCTGTAGAATTGGGTTATTAATGTATAATTACATACTGTTTGCAGGAATTAAAACCAAATTAATATAATTTACAAACTCTATAGTTTGCTGCTAGAAAAGAGGTTCAGGAGCTGCACAAAATACATTAACAAATATGGTCTAATGAACTGCACAAATGATTGCTTTTTAGCCCAGGTTTGCCACGTAAATCATAGATCTTTTCTTCTTTCCTCCAGACACATTCCAATTCACTCTGTTATTCCTCCTATAACCCCAAGAGACTTTTATTTTCAAAATGGCTTTTATTTGTCATGTCATGTAAAATGTGCTTTAGAAGTCTAAACAAAATAATGTCAACTACCTCCCTTTGTCACTTTGCTCCATTACCCTCAGAAAAGTCAAACATATTTGTTAAACTAGAGCTGTTGTCCCTGAATTCTTACTGATCTGGAATTTAATGAAATTTTCTCTCTCAAAATAACTTCCTTAATGTGCAAACTACACTTCAGTTAGCTTCGAAAGTTTCAGTCCTACAAAAGGAAGGGGTGTTTTAAGTCACTGTATACTAGGTAAATTTATTCCAGAAATTACTCTCTTGTACAAATCTAGAGCACAATAAAGAGTAGGCCAATTCTCATCATTGTCTCTCTTAATGACTCTTGAGATTTCTTGTATTGCACATATCTTTACTTTGCTACAGTAACACCCAAATTAAAAATCACACAATAATTACAATTATGAACTGTCATCGTGGAATTATAAATGAAAGGAAAGCAAATCTGAGGGGAAAAAAGTTAAAGCCGCAAGCAAAAAATAACATTCATCTCAGTCAGAATGCCTTTTACGTATCCTTCTTTTAGAGAGTTTGGACAATGGTCGCATCTTTGAAATCATCATGGAGAAGGTCTCCATCCACAGATTCAAAGACAAAGTGTATTATTTCCAGAATTAGAAGTCAGCTGTCCTTGAATATGTTATCAATACGTGAAGAGTTTTCATTCTGGGTAAGTGCACTTCATTTTGTAGGACTTTACATTAATTTCTTATACAGTATTTCAATAACTCAATGCATTTCAAAACCAAAGAAAATTCTTAAGAGAACCTCCTGAAGGTGTTGTCTTAAACCAGTTAAGTTAGTGGAAATTAGAAATCTCAAATTCAGATAAATACAACTATTTCTCAAGGAAGTGTCACCTCTCTAGAATTTGACCAGGACAAAACTTCAAATTTCTTCAAAGGGGGGAAGAAAGAAAGAAAAAAATAAATGCATAGAAACAAAATTAAAGGTCTGTGACAGAAGGGCTTCAGAAACTGAAGGAAGAATATGTCACTGTCCACATCAGAATGGGCACAGTTTCCATTGCAATCAATGTTTTTTCAATCTTTTCTTATACACGTATCCAAGTTAACATCCTCAGTCTCTTGTGTAGGTCTCAACATGAACTAACCCCCAAGATTCACCCTTGGGGAACATCACAGAGTGCATGTTGCCAAAGCCAGACCAAGGCAGCCAGCCACAAAATAGCATTAACCCTCCAGAGACTGTGCACTCTTCAGTCTCACTGAAGCTGCACGACACTGGTGTTTAGAGTTTGACTGAATATACTTGCAATCATCCTTTCATCGACTCAGTATGTGCACATGTTGGTTTTGTAGCTGGGGAAGACACTCTTAATAAATATGCAGTAGCTATTTAATTGCTTCTGCTCTTGAGAACATGGAATCTCAGAACATGTTTCTAGTTTGTGTTTTAGATTTTGGTTTTTTTTTTTACTTTTTTTCACATCTTCTGAAGGACTTTTAATGTCACTATAGTTTAATGACATTTGAAATTTTATTTCAAGGAGGTCCAAATGTTATTACAGCCCATAGAAAGAAATCTTCTAGTTCTGAAAATCATCTTTATTACCTGCAAAATTCTTAAGTAGAATGTTTTAAAGCTGAGTTATCATCAAAGGAGTCCCTGTATGTTTCTGTCTGTCTCTGGAAAGACTTCTTCTATCTTTTTAATTATGGTAAGGAATTTGCTTAAGCTGCACTAGAAACCTAAATAACTTCTTAATTTTTAACAGCACTTTATATGACATTATCCATTTCTATACAGACGACATAAGATACTGCCTAGTTTTCTTTCCAAATTAAACCATTAATGGCTGTCAGTCACTTACATTTTATTAATATTTTTAATAAGAAGCTCTTCATTAGTTCTTTCAAAAAACTCTGTTCACTAGATGTCAGCAAATGTCAACTCATTTCTCACTGATCCTAGAGGGCTGAGAAAGAAAAGACAGCTACATGTTTTATTAAAATTTTAAATAGATACTAAGTGCATTTGTGCCTCAGTGAGAATTCTAGGGTTTGATTTTTGTAAGTATACTGTCCAGGGAAAAAAAAGAAAAAAAAAAAAAAACACAACACAACCAAACGGCAGAGAGGACCCAAACTGAACTTTGGCATACTACTTGAGACACTTCATCCGCAAAGTCCAAGATGGGTTTGCTATTTATGAGGTCTGAAGTAAATATAAGGTAGCAAAGCTCCAAACAGGAGACTAGAATAATGGGTTGTTTCCATGGATGGCTGTATTAGAGATGGTGAATTTGGCAGAACATCTGATGCCATGAATGAAAAGAAAAGCCAAATTAACCTCTGACTCATAGTCTTCCAAGAGTCTTGCCTCAAACTCAATAGTCTATTTGTTTGACTACCAAAGTGGTTTTTAGGTAATCAGAAGTTATAGGAAAGGGAATATTAAAACATTAATTACATATTTGGGAAAGAAATGTAATATTATTTAGACCAAAACAATTGCAAATTATTTAAATTAATAAATATTCACTAGGAGACCCAAAGATCCTAGATCCAATAAGGGAAAATAAAAATTTGAAACTTAAAAATTCTTTACAAAAATTGTAATGGTCATATCATTCATGGATACTTTGCCATGTGTTTTGAGAATCTTCATCACATAACCTAAGCACAACTGTGTTTTTTCCTATGAAATCTTTGTTATGTACTTGTAGCGCAACTGATAATACTTATTGCTGATATTGATTTCAGATAAGAAGTTGATCAATAAGTGAGTATGTAGCTAATCTACATTTCTGAGTTTGATTGCAGCTCTATTTGCTCTTCAAATTAAAAATGCTGTCCTTGTAAACCTAGTTGTTATTTATTCATTGACCAGTTCCTCACCTAGTGAAAAATACCATAGCTTAATCCACTTCAGTACAATTACATTGATCTTTCACATGGCAAAGTTAAAATAGTTAGGGCACATGTAAGCACCTTACTTGCTTTCCATTTCCATTGTCTAACTTGATTAATTTCAGTGGCCTAGTTCCTTATTTATTTGGGACCAGTGTGTTCAAATTCAGATCTTAGTACGTGGTTTGACCCCTGGAGTTGTGACCTCTTCAAGATGGACTAATGACTTCAGTGTAAGATGTTTGTGGGAAATGCTGCTGGTATTTGAATCTTGGTAGAATTGTATACAGAGGAATAATCTTTTCAGCCCTATGGCTGTCAGCTGGTACTTTCACAAGCATTTAATTTACTTATTAATTTAGGGTTAGCAACTGCTCTTTGTTCACAAGGGAACACCTCGATACCAATGCCACCATAGACTGAGCATAGAATGTATCTTTTATAAAAGAAAAGCAGTAACCATGATGCAAGAAAACACACCTTACCTAGAATTTGGAAAAATCATCTTTTTCTTACCTTATTTACCATTCCATTACCCTTCTATTACCATTCCATTACCATTCCATTCTCCTTACAAAAGCTGAGAGAATTGTTAACCAGATCAAATCCTGTACCAGACACAGTACAGGAAATATATTTTAAAGTCAAATGAGTTCATTTTCACCTGACTTGACAGTCATTCTGTATGCTGAAGAGGGCCACTGGAAGGCTTGATCCTCAAACTGTAGTGTGCTATCATGTTTGTATCCCTAGGAAATAAAGGACTCCCGTGAGTTGCAGATTTTACTGGTCTGCGAATATCATTGGGATAACTTAAATCCAAGTACGATATTCCATGGTTTATGGACAGTTGTGCAGGACTGCCATCGTCTCACATCTATTCAAGGAGAATGGACTAACCAAAACCAAATATGGAGACAATCTGCAGTATTAAGCACTGGATAACTCTAAATATATCTGTAACTAAATAGTTTGTTACCTGAGCCTATTTAGTTTCCACACCATCAATTTGGTCTTACATTGCAAACAGTACTTACTATAATTGTTCATTTTTCTTTTTCTTTATTCACTTTGGGTTGTTGAGAACCCCAGGTATTCTAGCTACTTATTGTTTATGATATGCATGCAGGCCCAAAATTATATAATGGAATGAAAAAATGCAGTTCTCTGCAATGTGGTTATTCATCTAAAGTATCTAATTTTAAGGGACAATTTTCTTTTATCTTTAACTCATTTTATCTGCAGAAATGCATTTGAGTAGTAAATGCTTTGTAATAATGCCCTATTGTAAATTGCCATTCCTTCTGAACAAGGGAGCATACTTTTCTGCTTCATCTGACCTGTGTTTTTAGGAAAATAAGTTCTGCAGAAGGAAAAGGTATCTACTTTACATAGGAAAGAGATGGAGAAAGATATTTTAAGATGACTGATTCCAGCCTGACTGCTACCTAAGGCAATCCAAGTGGAGACCAAGAAATAAGAATGATGCCTTTCTACACTAGGCAGATATGGGTTTGAAGATAACAATAATCCTCAGAATTGTTTGAAACTTCATGATCAATCTTTTGATAGATCCAGTTATCCATTTCTCTGAAACATCCATTATTACTTGGGAGAATGGCAATACTAAGGATATGTGCTCTGAAGCAAGAAAAATTCTGTGTCAGTTGTAACTTGTCACTTGTAAAAGAAATCCTAGAGAGCCACAGCAGACCAGTTGTGGGCTTTATATATTACAAATCAGTGCTTACTGTCTGATGAACTTTACTTTACTTTATATATGTAACTGTGTGGTGATTGGGGAAAATTTCTAAAGATTAGAAAGAAAAGATGCTTTGACTCCAAACCCCTGGATTGTTTCATATTTTGAAATGTTACCATTATAATGAGGAATGCCTTTAATACTCTGAGCAAGGCTTGAATGTAGATGTAAGTTATCAAATTAACTTTTCTATATGTTCCAGTGGTTATTTCATCATGTATACAAAGCTGGCCAGCTCCAGAGGAGGAATAGAGATTTCAGTTTGATCCAGGGCTAAACTAGCTTATATGGAGTGAAGTCTGCTTCTGCCTCCAGTGAATTTGACCAATTTTCCAAAAGAGAAAGGTAAGTTTAATAGGCTTTGGCTTAGAAGAGGCTTATTCACACGTGTCCTCTTTGGAAACCTCATTATCATGGGATAAAATCATCTAAAAAGCTCTGAAACTTAGAGTTTCGTTCCATGTGAAAATTTCACATGACCATATTAAAGGTGTGTTTAATATTTGTATAAATAGTTAACTCTTTATTCTCTATACCCTCATGAGTCAGTGTTCTTTCTGACAACACAAAAAATGTGAACTAGTGAATGAGTGATGATTCTGCATAACCAGCTTTCAGAAGCCTCTTTCCCTATTTCTAGACTTGTGCATGATCTAAACCTAATTTGTTTTGTTCTTGTCTTTGGTGTTTTCTTTTCAACCTCTGTCCTTCTACATTAAATCTATTCTGGAATCTAAATTGCTTGAAAATCTGAAAGAAACAACTTTTAATGGTTTGCCCAATTGAAACATGCCAAAAAAAAAAAAGAAATTTTGCCTTGTGGAGGATTTGAGGGTAAATATTACCACCTACAAGAATTTGCATAAAAAGCCTAATGCTTTATTTTTCTACACAGAACTTGATCTTCATTATGTTACAACTAGAACACAAATATCAGTACGATACTGTCGTGATTTAACCCAGCAGGGACCTTGTCCTGGTTTCGGATGGAATAGAGTTAATTTGCTATCTAGTAGCAGTCATAGTGCTGTGTTTTGGATTTAGTGTGAGAAGAATGTTGATAACACACTAACGTTTTGTTGTTGCTAAGTACTGCTTATACTAGTCAAGAGCTAGATCTTTTGCTTGGGAGGCTCCTTATCAAAACCCTGACCTTGAGCATTCTTTGGTATTTGGGTTTCATACAGAAGTCACTACTGTACTTTGGGTACTACCTCATGGAGAGAGTTAGCAATTATACTTCTTACTCTGAGAGGCTTGTTGTGGAGGAAATACAGAATGGCACCCTTGTTACCTTCTTCTATGATGTTTCCTCCTTCATTACAACAACTTTTCAGTATCTTGAACACCGCTGGGCAGTTAAGATACTTCTATTGATACTTCTTGGGAATATTGTTTCAGTTTTGATAAAGGTCAGTAAGCAATTTAAGAATATCACCAGAGGAGGAGGTGACACGTGCTGAGGAGGTCCAACTGTATAATCAATTGCCAGAAAATGAGAAGCAATATGCCCTGTTCACTGATGGGTCCTGTCATCCTGTGGGAAAGCATTGAAAGCTGCTGTATGGAGTCTTATACGACAAGTCGCAGAGACTGCTGAAGGAGAAGGGGAGTCAAGTCAGTTTGCAGAGGTGAAAGGCATCCAGCCGGCTTTAGATATTGCTGAACGAGAAAAGTGGCCAGTCCTTTATCTCTATACTGACTCGTGGATGGTGGCAAATGCCCTGTGGGGGTGGTTGCAGCAATGGAAGCAGAGCAACTGGCAGCGCAGAGGCAAACCAATCTGGGCTGCCGCATTGTGGCAAGATATTGCTGCCCGGGTAGAGAACCTGGTTGTACAAGTATGTCATGTAGATGCTCATGTACCCAAGAGTCAGGCCACTGAAGAACATCAAAACAACCAGCAGGTGGATCAGGCCGCTAAGATTAAAGTGGCTCAGGTGGATCTGGACTGGCAACATAAGGGTGAATTATTTATAGCTCAATGGGCCCATGACACCTCAGACCATCAAGGAAGAGATGCAACATATAGATGGGCTTGTGATCAAGGGGTGGACTTAACTATGGACAGTAAGGCACAGGTTATTCATGAATGTGAAAAATGTGCTGCAATCAAGCAAGCTATGAGGTTCAGGCCCCTCTGGTATAGTGAACGATGGCTGAAATATAAATATGGGGAGGCCTAGCAGATTGATTATATCACACTCCCACAGACCCACCAAGGCAAGGGCTATGTGCTCACCATGGTGGAAGCAAGCACCAGATGGCTGGAAACATATCCCGTGCCCCATGCCACCACCCGGAACACCATCCTGGGCCTTGAAAAGCAAGTCCTGTGGCAACATGGCACCCCAGAAAGAATCGAGTCAGACAACAGGACTCATTTCTGAAACAACCTCATAGACACCTGGGCCAAAGAGCACGGCATTGAGTGGGTGTATCACACCCTTTACCATGCACCAGCCTCCAGGAAAATTGAGCGATACAATGGATTGCTAAAGACTACCCTGAGAGCAACGGGTGCTGGGACATTCAAACTTTGGGATACACATTTAGCAAAAGCCACCTGGTTAGTCAACACCAGGGGATCTGCCAATCGAGCTGGCCCTGCCCAATCAAAACTTCTACTTGCTGTAGAAGGAGATAAAGTCCCTGTAGTGCACATGAAAAATATACTGGGGAAGACAGTCTGGGTTACTTCCCCCTCTGGCAAAGGCAAGCCCATTTGTGGGATTGCTTTTGCTCAAGGACCTGGGTGCACTTAGTGGGTGATGCGAAAGAATGGGGAAGTCCAATGTGTACCTCAAGGGAATTTGATTTTGGGTGAAAATAGCCAATGAACTGAATTGTATGATGTTAATTGCTACATAATACTGTATGTTACCTCTTAACTGTATGCTATCTCTTACTGTATGTTATCTCTTAACTGTATGTTAATATAATAACATAGTATAATGTTAATATAATAATATAGTAGGTTAATGTGTTAAGTATATAATACTGTATGTTATGGTTTCTATATGCCACATCAATGGTATTACAGTAAGAATTGCCCAGCTTAATGAAAATGAACTTTGATGAAACCATGTTGGAATGAGAACTGGCTTCAGCATGCAACAATCCAATGCTGCACACCACTTCTCCTGCTCTGAAAGACTGTGATGACAGATGGAACCCAAAGTCATGGACTAAATTAACTCAATGGACATTTTAGAGGGATGGCCCATAGACAAAGGGAATGATATCTGTGTGTATATATCAAGATAGGGAAAGTGGTGGTGATTAATTAGAACACATTGGAAATGAGAGGGACTGTGCATGACATACACCAGGACAATGGTATAGAATAAGGGGTGGATACTGTCCTGGTTTTGGCTGGGATAGAGTTAATTTTCTTCCTAGTAACTGGCATAGCGCTGTGTTTTGGATTTAGTAGGAGAAGAATGCTGATGACACACTGATGGTTTAGTTGTTGCTAAGTGCTGCTTATGCTAGTCAAGGACTTTTCAGCTTCCCATGCTCTGCCAGGTGCACAAGAAACTGGGAGGGGCACAGCCAGAATAGTTGACCCAAACTGACCAAAGGGCTATTCCATACCATATGACGTCATGCTCAGTATAGAAACTGGGGGGGGTTGGCCGGGGAGCAGCGATTGCTGCTCGGGAACTGTCTGGGTATCGGTGGGCGGGTAGTGAGCAATTGCATTGTGCATCACTTGCTTTGTATATTATTATTATTATTATTATTATTATTATTATTATTATTATTATGTTATTATTTTGTTATTATTATCATTACTATTTTACTTTATTTCAATAATTAAACTGTTCTTATCTCAACCCAGGTGTGTTTCTCATTCTTACTCTGCTGATTCTCTCCCCAATGTCATTGGGGTAGGGGGAGTGAGAGAGCAGCTGCGTGGTGCTTAGTTGCTGGCTGGGGCTAAACCACAACAGAGCTAAATGCCACACAGCCGTTCACTCATTGCCCCCAGTGGGATGGGGAAGAAAATTGGAAAAAAATATAAAAGTCGTGGGTTGAGATAAAGGTAATTGAATAGGACAGAAAAGGAAGGGAAAATAATAATGCTAAAAGAATACACAAAACAAGTGATGCACAATGCCATTGCTCACCACCTGCTGACCAGTACCCAGCCCGTTTCCAAGCAGCAGCCATGCCCCCCTGGCCAACTCCCCCCAGGTTTTTTGTTCATCATGATGTTACATGGTATGGAATATCCCTTTGGCTGGTTTGGGTAGGCTGTCCCAGCTGTGTCCCCTCCCAACTTCTTGTGCACCTCCAGCCTCCTCACTGGCAGGTCAGTAGAAGCAGATGAAAAGTTCTTGACTTAGTGTAAGCACTATTTAGCAACAACTAAACCATCGGTGTGTTATTAACATTATTCTCATCCTAAATCCAAAACACAGTACTATACCAGCTACTAAGAAGAAAATTAACTCTATCCCAGCCGAAATCAGGACAGATACTATGGGATTTTATCCCACTGATGAGATACTTAAGCCTCTGCAATACACCACTGGGGTTTATGATGACAATTTCAGGGGTTGCAAAACTTTCATAATTACTTAATTACTTTTTTTTCTGCATGGGATAATGGAGGTCCCAAAAGAGGGTCTAATCTATTAGCTGTGTGGACCATTAGCTATACCCAGATTCAGAAAACCATGAAGATAAGTTTTATCCCGTATCACAGGCTGCTTATAAGACAGATGTACCAACTCTCCACTTTGCTTAGATATATACTATATATCAGTAGAATATAGTATAAACAGTAAATATTAATATTAGAGAAATGGAATATAGAGAAATGGTAAAAATTAAAAGCAGATGAATCAATTAAAAAAAAACCCAAGAAATCTTCCAGAGGCTCTTAAAGTATTCTTTATTTCCCATTGTACTAGATGGCCTTTTTACTATTAAAAATGTATAAATGTTGAAACCTAGTGCACTCCCAGCAATTCTCCACAAACTACAATAGTGATATGTAAATGGTGTTCAAAATGTTTCTGCTGCTGCAAACACCAAGGCTAAACCCCAGTGATACATATTTTTCCCAGTAGTCCGATTATATTTGTAGGGTCATGAAGTGAAAAGAGATTGGAGAACATGTTACTTTTATTCAAGAACAGCGTGTGTGTGTGTGTGCACACATGCATGTAGGAAGGGACGTGTATCCCATACGGGCTCAATTGCAGAGTACGACAATTCAGTCTTCATGGTTTAAGGGTTGTAGATGTGGATGGATGGATGGATGCATGGATGGATGAATGTAAGCTATAGGCCAAGGAGCCCAAGGAGCTCCAAAACATATAAAAGGGTGTTTGAAGAAGTCAAGCCTGAGCAGCCCAGCTGCACTCACATTTGCCTTTTTAGCTTTTTTTAGTTCAGTGAGACTTTCTTGCTTAATGTTCAGTATGTGATGAACAGATTAACTGAATTTGAACTTAGGCCATATTCTTTACATCTTTGCATGCCTTTTGATACAAGTCTATTGTTCTGCTTCAGGCAGCCATACTCTCCTCCTTCGTGCATACTGGCACTGCAGTTATCCACTTTTTACATTTTATGTTGATTGCTGAGAAAATACTGATTAAATGCGTTTAGGTGTCTTCATGAGTCAAAAGGACTTTATTTAGGCTTCAAGATGAATTGGAATTCAATCATGTATTTCTCTGCTTATTTTAATAAATTGTCAATATAACAACATAATTTACCTTGATTTTTTTTTCCCTGTGAGAAACCATGGGATACTAGTAAAGAATATTTAAGACTTTCTGAGGCAATTCACCTGATTATAGCGGGGGAAAATCTATAAAAGGAGGATGATGCAAACTGTCAGAATGAAGCAGTTGGAGAGGAGATCTGACTGGCAGCAATTGTGTTTCAGGTGGGAACAGTGTAAAATGGAAAAAAATAAACAAAACATTTCCAGATTTGAAAATCAATATTGGTTTGGGTGAATTTTCATAGAATTTCTAGCCTATATTTGGGAAAAAAAAGTAGTGGGGATGCAATCGGGGTCATTCTTCAGCCCAAATATCACTAGGAAGTAATGTTGACATGTTATTTGTAGCATTTACTGCTTGTTCTTAAGTAAGTTATACTATACTTAAAAGCCAGTAATGAACAACCACATTAATGAACACAGCCATCAACTGGACTGTGACTATTTGCAGTGAGTTCATAATTTTTGACAGATCAAGAATTATTTCCTTAAAAAGACTGACAGACATAGAATCATAGAATCATAGAATCATAGAATCGTCTAGGTTGGAAAAGACCTTTAAGATCATCCAGTCCAACCATTAACCTACACTACCAAGCCCACCTAAACCAATCAAGGGTAGACTAGACTAAACCATATCCCGAAGTGCCACATCTACCTGCTTTTTGAACACTTCCAGGGATGGGGACTCCACCACCTCTCTGGGCAGCCTGTTCCAATGCTTGACCACCCTTTCCGTAAAGAAATTTTTCCTAATTTCCAGCCTAAACCTCCCCTGGCGCAGCTTGAGCCCATTTCCTCTTGTCCTATCGCTAGCTACTTGGAAGAAGAGACCAACACCCACCTCACTACTACCTCCTTTCAGGGAGTTGTAGAGAGCGAGTTCAGAGCTGTAGAGAGAAGAGCCTCCTCTTCTCCAGGCTAAACAACCCCAGTTCCCTCAGCTGCTCCTCATAAGACTTGTTCTCCAGACCCTTCACCAGCCTTGTTGCCCTTCTCTGAACACACTCCAGCACCTCAATGTCTTTCTTGTAGTGAGGGGCCCAAAACTGGACACAGTATTCGAGGTGTGGCCTCACCAGCGCCGAGTACAGGGGGACAATCACCTCCCTGCTCCTGCTGGCCACACTATTCCTGATACAAGCCAGGATGCTGTTGGCCTTCTTGGCCACCTGGGCACACTGCTGGCTCATGTTCAGCTGGCTGTCTACCAACACCCCCAGGTCCTTTTCGGCCAGGCAGCTTTCCAACCACTCCTCCCCAAGCTTGTAGCGTTGCATGGGGTTGTTGTGACCCAAGTGCAGGACCCGGCACTTGTTGAACCTCATCCAGTTGGCCACAGCCCATCGGTCCAGCCTGTCCAGGTCCCTCTGCAGGGCCATCCTACCCTCCAGCAGATCGACACTCCCACCCAACTTGGTGTCGTCTGCAAACTTACTGAGGGCACACTCGATCCCCTCATCCAGATCATTGATAAAGATATTGAACAAGACTGGCCCTAAAACAGAGCCCTGGGGAACACCGCTCATGACCGGCTGCCAACTGGACTTAACACCATTTACCACAACTCTCTGGGCTCGGCCACCCAACCAGTTCTTTACCCAGCGAAGAGTATGCCTGTCTAAGCCGTGAGCTGCCAGCTTCCCGAGGAGGATATTATGCGAGACAGTGTCAAAAGCTTTGCTGAAGTCCAGGTAGATGACATCCACAGCCTTTCCATCATCTACCAGGCGGGTCACCAGGTCATAGAAGGAGATCAGGTTGGTCAAGCAGGACCTGCCTTTCGTGAACCCGTGCTGGCTGGGTCTGATCCCCTGGTTGACCTGTACTTGCCTGTGGACTTCGCTCAAGATGAACCTCTCCATAATCTTTCCCGGCACCGAGGTCAGGCTGACAGGCCTGTAGTTTCCCAGGTCCTCCTTCCGGCCCTTCTTGTAGATGGGCGTCACATTGGCAAGCCTCCAGTCATCAGGGACCTCCCCTGTTAACCAGGACTGCTGATAGATGATGGAGAGTGGCTTGGCGAGCTCCTCCGCCAGCTCCCTCAGTACTCTCGGGTGGAATCCATCCGGCCCCATAGACTTGTGAGTGTCCAGGTGGCGTAGCAGGTCATTAACTGCTTCCTCCTGGACTATGTGGGCTCCATTCTGCTCCCCATTCCTATCCTCTAGCTCAAGGGCCTGAGTACCCTGGGGATGACCGGTCTGGCTGTTGAACACAGAGGCAAAGAAGGCGTTAAGTACTTCAGCCTTTTCCTTGTCCTCGGTGACAATGTTCCCCCCCACACCCAGCAAAGAACGGAGATCCTCCTTGGCTCTCCTTTTATTGCTGATGTACTTATAAAAGCATTTTTTATTGTCTTTTACAGCACTGGCCAGATTGAGTTCTAGCTGGGCTTTTGCCTTTCTAATTTCCTCCCTGCAGGACCTAACAAGATCCCTGTACTCCTCCTGAGTTGCCCGCCCCTTCTTCCAAAGGCGGTAGACTCTCCTTTTTTCCGTGAGTCCCCGCAAAAGCTCCATATTCAGCCAGGCCGGTTGATTTCCCCGCCGGTTGGTCTTACAACACACGGGGACAGCCCGCTCCTGCGCCCTTAAGACTTCCTTCTTGAAGAGGGCCCAGCCTTCCTGGACCCCTTTGCCCTTCAGGACCGCCTCCCAAGGGACTTTCCCAACCAGGGTCCTGAAGAGGCCAAAGTCTGCCCTCCGGAAGTCCATAGTAACAGTTTTGGTGCCCCTCCGCTTAGCATCACCCAAAATTGAGAACTTTATCATGTCGTGGTCGCTAAGCCCGAGACGGCCTCCGACCTCGACATTTCCCACAAGCCCTTCTCTGTTGGTAAACAGCAGGTCAAGCGGGGCACCTCCCCTGGTAGGCTCGCTTACCAGCTGCATTAGAAAGTTATCCCCCACATACTCTAGGAACTTCCAAGACTGCTGCCTCTCTGCTGTGTGGTATTTCCAGCAGATGTCCGGCAAGTTGAAGTCCCCCACAAGAACAAGGGCTAGCGATTGTGGGACTTCTGCCAGCCGTTTATAGAACGCCTCATCTACCTCTACATCCTGGTTGGGTGGTCTATAGCAGACTCCCAACAGGACATCTGCCTTGTTGGCCTTCCCCCTCATCCTTGCCCATAAGCATTCCACCTTGTCATCACCACTGTCAAGCTCCATGCAGTTGAAACATTCCCTAACATACAGAGCCACCCCACCGCCTTTCCTTCCCTGCCTATCCCTTCTGAAGAGCTTATAGCCCTCCAGTGCAGCACTCCAGTCATGAGAGTTGTCCCACCACGTTTCCATGATGGCGACTATGTCATAGCCATCCTCATTAGCGGGCTCCTCATTAGCGGGCCCGTGTATATTCCCTTCCCCCTTCAAACATAGTTTAAAGCCTTCTCAATGAGTCCCGCCAACTCATGGGTGAGAATCCTTCTCCCCCTTGGAGACAGCCGATCTCCATCAGCCGCCAGCAGGCCTGGTGCCGTGTAGACCTCCCCATGATCAAAAAACCCAAAGTTCCACTGATGGCACCAGCCTCTGAGCCACCTGTTAATCAGGTGAGTTTTCCCATTCCTTTCAGCATTCCTTGCTGCCACTGACGGGATTGAGGAAAACACAACCTATGCTCCCGATCCTGCGACCAATCGCCCCAGTGCCCTGAAGTCCCTCTTCATTGCCTTAGGACTTCTCTCTGTAATCTCATCACTACCCACCTGTATAACCAGCGGTGGGTAATAATGGGAGGGCCTCACGAGGTCGGGGAGTTTCCTTGTAATGTCCCTAACCCGGGCCCCAGGGAGGCAGCAGACTTCCCTGTGGGATGGGTCCAGGCGGCAGATCGGGCCCTCAGTTCCCCACAGGAGGGAATCGCCCACCACAATTACCCTCCTTTTTTTCTTAACAGGGGCAGTCGTAATCCGTGGGGGTGACTGACTGGCCCTCAGCAACCCCCTGGCTGGACCTTCCCCTTCACCTCCCTCCCCGCTAGCCTGGCCCTCAACCTCCAGAGCCCCGTATCTGTTGTGTAGGGGCAGCTGGGAAGGTGAGGGAGGCCGGGAGGGGATTCGCCTGCCTCCCCGGGCAGGGACCTATTTCCATTCCCCATCTCTTGGATCCCCTCCTCCTGCTTGCTGGCAAGAGGGCAGGGGATCCTCCGCTCCTTGTGGGGCCTCCGCCTGCTGCCCTGGCCCCAGGGACGGCAGGGTGCGGCTCCACCAGTCCATCTCCGTCTCACACTCCCTGATGCTCCTCAGCCTTTCCACCTCCTCCTTCAGCTCTGCCACCAGGCTGAGCAGATCATCTCCCTGCTCACAGCGAAGACATTTGCCGTCCCCGCTGCCGTCTGGCACAAGCGACAGGCTCAGGCACTCCCCGCAGCCGGCGACCTGGACGGCTGCGTGTTGGTGCGGGAGCTCCCTCTGGGTCCCTGCATTCCTTCTGGCTGCGGCTTTCGGGCGGGTGGTGACCATCGCTGCCAGGTGTTCTCCTGGGAGGACGGTGACCACTGCCTGGGTTCCCCTTTGGAACTTGGAGGGGGGACACTCAGCCTTCCCCGTGCGCCCTGACCGCGCAAACTGACGCGCCACGCCCTGTTTGCCCGTCCTGGTCGCCGCGCTCCTGGTCACTCGCGCTCCCTGGGGGCTGCTTTTATAGGTGGGGGGGTTTGGCCGCCGTCACTCCTGGCCCCGCCAGAGCTGCCGCACATCAGCAGCTCGCCCTTTCCCGCTCTTTCCCGCTCTGGGAGGGGGGCTGGGCTGCCCGCTCCTGCCCTTCGCGCTTTTTTTGCTGCCTCAGCAAGGGTGCCCCTGCATGAGCGTCCGCTCCGGAGCCCTTCGCCTCGGTGACTGCGCCCAAGTGGCAGTTACACCGGGTTTTAAACTGCCGCCGTCACTCCTGGCCCCGCCCACGCCGCGTCAGAGCTGCCGCATGTATTTGGTAGTATTGTAGACATGTATTACTTGTGGTTATTCTGATTTTGCAGTCTGCTTTCGGACAGTTTCGGATGACAGGAATCAATTATTTACATACTGCTTTTTGGGGTATGTAGTTTGTTGAGTTCTTGTTTTCTCAGAATTGACCTTAGAAGGTGAAATCCCTGCCTCCCAGCTGTGACTCACTGGCTTGGCAGCACTGTATTCCTGTGCCCAGCACAGCCAGCTGGCTTTGCTCTGACTAGCGTGTTTCTAGACCTAAATACTCAGGTGCAGCCAAGTCTCTAAATACTAGTAACTGGACGGGAAGGATGAGAAACAGATATTGATACAAGCACAGGCTTAGACATGGGCTTAACATGGATGTAGCCTTAAATTCTGTGATCATTAAGTCCTGCATATTGTAAACTATAAATGTCATCAAGTCCTTAGGAAACAGAAAAAAAGGAAGCTACTGAGAGAAAAAAAAAAATCTGTACTGTATGTACACATAGTGCATAGAGAGACGCTGCCTTAGATACATTGCTATTGGTGCTCTTCCATGAACAACCCTACCCACTATCATCATACTCGGAAATTTTTGTTATATAATCTTTGTTTCGCAGTAGCTGTGAGGAAGCTGAACATTGTGATTTTGGGAAAACAAGGGCTTGTTGTAGCCCTCATGTCACAGGACACTGGAAAGGGGCACATGTGCTCAGTACTTTGCTCAGGGCTGACATCTCTGTACACATGACCTGGGTCTCTGTGTCTTTTCGTTGAAAGTTGATCACCCCAAGCATGGTTGTGTTGCTGTTCTCAGTCATGCCTCCCCTTCCCTTCCTCTAAACAGAAATAGCCATTTTGTTTTGCCTTACTTTGGTAGAAAGTTCTACACAGATAAAAGTAAGTAAGTAGCTTAAACACATCTGTCATTGGCACATGCAATGTTTAAGCAGAGCTGTAAAAGATATCAAAGAATTTTCCTTGGTCTTGAAAAGTGACAGTTACAGAGATGCCAGCTGCTTTGCAGTCATTGCAAAACCTATCTCCAGAATCGGTTTCTGTCTTTTTACGGAACAGAGCTGACATCTGAAAGTCATGTCCATGGTACAACAGTCTCTACAGAGCTGCACTGAAATCCTTTTTGTCACCACAATGACAAAACATAATAAAGTAATAATGATACTGGTTCAAGAGCATCACAAGCACAAAGTCATGAAAAGAAATACTACCAAACGCTTTTGGTATTTTTTTCCCCTGTGCTGTGGCCCCAGGCCTACAAAGGTTTATGTATGTAAAGAGCAAAACACAGTGGGACTGTTTGTGTGCCTCAAGTAAAACATGGGATAAATCTTTGTAGGCCTGAGACTTTCAGTTCAGGCTATCTGTACATTAATTTCCCTAATACTTATATGTTATATAATGTATATAATATATATAGAGAGAGCAATTGCTACTTAAAGGAATGATTTGCAATATGAAATTTACTTTATTTTAAAAAAACATTGTTCTTTGGAAAAAGTGTATCAGAGCCCTAGTTCATTGTTTTTCTTTAATTTGAAGTCATTGAATGTAGTGTCATTCAGTCCAATGCATTGAAAAAGCTTCAGATGTGAAATCCCTTGTGAAGGTCTCAATATTAGAATTGGAAACGCTAAGTCTGCCTCAAAGTCCCTAATGTAAATGTCTGAAATTTTACAGTTGTTTTCTTGTACTGAGTGTTTTGACAATTCCCTGGAAGGAAAAGTACAAGGTGATGGAAATAACTGCTTCTGTGTCACCTCTTTTTGTCTGTGCCTTCAGATGCCACAGTTTTTCTATGCAGTCACATGCAATAGAATATGCTGGGTGTTCAGCATTTGGGACAAGCGCAGACCAGGCCATGCGAGCCCCTTTACAGTGAAAGATACCTGGGTCTACTACTCTGGGAGTTTGGCCTAAATCAAAGGGTATGATCAGAGGTGTATGTCGTTTCCCAGGGGTATGGTACAAACACATACAAGGATCCTTCAAAACAGATCAACAAGTTACTGTACAAAAACATCTCTCTCACCTGTAGCAACACTTTCTGGGAGAACGGGGAATGACTAAACAGTAATACATGCCACAGATTCAGTTCAGGACAGAAAATGAATTTTTAATTCTTCTTCTAATTAAGCTGTTAAAAGTAAAGCTGATAACTATTCCAGACACAGTGACATACGCTCCTCAGGCCCTGGGCTTGGCTCTCCATGCCTTCAGCATTGAATATGCTAGCTTCTCCTCAGTGGCTTCCCCTCTGTACTTCCTTGAGAAACTCAGACATTTACTGGACTCTGGCTTTGAGTCCCTGATTGTAAGGAGAGACAAATACCAGTGTTCCCAGATGCCCTTATCCAACCCAAATGAGCTTTCATTCACAGTGGATTGTGCAAGTGTTCAACTGGTAATGTTCCATCTCCTTTCCTACCTGCTTTGATGATGACTGAAAGAAGTGACATGTCACAAGTGTTTTCAGGGACATCCAATTTAGCAGCCACTACGATAAATGGGATAGGTCATACCTCATAATGCAATTGTTTAAAAGTAGCAGAGAGCTGCCATTGCATCTATCACCCTGGTTTGTGAGGCTATCTCTACAGTTGTAACAACTAAAACCTTTCTTTGATAAAAGCTTCAGATTCTGGAAAAGAATAATGTAATGCTGTACTGATGCACAATGACTGGATCTGGACTCGCTATGTGTTTCCTGGTGTTTTCAAAGGAGACAAAGATTGCTATTCAGAACTGTTTCTAATGAGGCAAGAACAGAAGTCTTCACGGACCTGCAAAAGCTAAAGGGGTATGAAATTTTATCGCAAACGGTGGAGCTGAAACCTACAGCAGCATGGAGCTGTGACTGAAGTGAAGTATCTGTAACTCACATCAAGTATGTAAACTCCTTGGATGTATGTAAATATTCCTGCATCCTAGACAACATTTTAACAGCCATCAGCTAACTTGTTTTTTCTCTTACACTCAGATGAAATACTTTTTTCGTAGTCTGGGATCAGATTGGAAGTGTTCTTTGGATGAGGAATTCTGGTCTTCCCCATTTCAAATAAATGAAGTTATACAGCTGGAGTGGCAGCATTTTCTTAAAAATGTCTGACAGCAAATCTCACTGAAAAAGTGATATTTTGGGATGCTGGGATGTCGCTATTCATGCATCCTTTGTAATAACCTACTAAATGTACGGTCCCTTAACAGTCAACCAAATGCCTATGTTTGGATACATTAAATTGTTGGTGAAAATAGCGTACTCTGGTGGAGAAAAAGTGAAAAAACATGACACAAATAAAATCTGAAAGAAATATACGACTGAGTCATCAACAGCCAGAGATCTTTTTCATTACCCAGTGAGGGAAACTAAGACTCAGATCTTTTGGGTCTCTCAAAGGTCAGCAGAGTTCTCAGCAGCCGTGTGCTGAGGTGGAATGAGCATGTAAAGGTGACCAAATACACCTGTTTTAATTCTCTAAAGCTATAAAAAGTCTCCTGGTTGCATCACGGATTTATTTATTTCAGAAGAAAAATTAATTTTGAAAAGACTCAACCTAGCTGGTTTTGCTCCCTACTAGAATGGTTACAGCTCTGTATAACGGAGAAGATTACCAAAGCAAGTAGTGCTTTTTACATTCCTGTTTTGTGACTGTGCAACTTGAGACAACATACAGAGGCCTGTATACAGAGCAGTTGCTTTCTGAAAAAACTTTATGGTTCTTTCAAGCAGGATCAAAAAATAAAGCAACAAAAAACTGAGGCAAAGAAATGTATGAACAAATGAGTTATGTATTTCCTTCCATAGATGTCATTAAAGAGGCCGCCTTCTACAGCATTGCTTTTCAAACTTGATTTTATATTCTAAAATGCTAAACTCAGAACTAAGTGAAAGCATTAATAATGTGATCTTCTATCTACACCATATATTTTTATTTCTGTGGACTGTTTTCAGAAATGTCAATCTCTGCTAATATAAATTATCATGCGTCAGTAAAAACATGCAATTTGGTATAACTTTGTTCTAATTAGAACTGGAAGGCCTGCTTTGAAATCTAGCAGAATGAACTAGAGGTGCTAGGTAATGCATTTGAAGGCTGTGGCATATCTTTGTTGTATTTCAAAGTCCTGTTTTAAGAGTCTCTCTTCCACAAATAAACAGCCCCTATCTCAGTTTTAAATTTTGTATTTGTGTGACACTGTATAGCAACATCTCACCTGTAGCAAGCAAGTCAATGCAAAAATATAGTTTAAAAACACTAGTTCTTCCCAACTCTCACATGGAACTAACATACAGTATCTATATGTACCTAATATATACCTATAGTATCTAATATTCACATATGTGCCTATATATTATGATACGCAATATCTATAAGATATTATAAGATAGATATAATAATATCTATAATACCTAACATGTATAAACTTCAAAGAACTTTATATATATTGGCTATGATCCTGAAGGGAACTCCTGAAAGGAAGCTTGTAAATGTGCTATGTTTATAGCAACTTTCTGACTAGAAATTTCATTTGAAGTCTTCAGTCTCTGAATTCAGTTGGGAGGCTCAGAGGGAGGATATTAGGTGGATGCATACATTTCGCAGGTGCAAGAGAATAAATGTAGTCTTTAATTCTGTTAGCTAGGGGTTGTATTTTAAAAATATATTTTCCTTATTTAAAAGATCAAGTTGCAAGTTTGTATGAGTGCAAAGTGCATACCCAAAACTTAGGCACACAAGCAATGCTGAGTGTTACACATGTAAGAAATAACTATCCATACTGGCCAAGCCCCACGCCTGGCTGGTGCTGTGGTAAATATTTCTCCCAAGTGCCTTTTTACAGAAAAAATGTTCAGTCTTTGGAAGGCACACTGGGTTGCTGTCATCATTTGTCTGGTTAAAAGCTGTTTTTCTGTGCAGAAGGAATTGAGAGAATAGCAGAGCTGCTCAACATCATTGTAGAACAATTTGTTCTGAGGATGCACCAAACCTTGGAAACTGGGCATAAGTGTTGAACACACAGACCACACAGGTGACTGCATGCACATTGTCTGAACATTTCTGATTAGTATATGGTTAGAAAAAACAAGCTCTCTGCACCATTTTTTCTGATGTTATGACATCTTCATCTCTAAATTCTCCCAAACAAACCTGAATGGCCTGAAAATGTGTTGGTCACAGAGGCTGGTGATAGAGTCAGAACATGATATTAGAAAAAAGGCACTATAAAATAACTTTCATGTTAAAAATCATTAACCCACTCTCCTCCAGGAGCTGAAGTTCCATGAAATCAGAGGGATTAAACAGAGTACGGTGGCATGTTACTAAGTGCTAGCCATTTAATTGCAGAGGCTGTTTGTCAAACATATCTAGTACAGTATGTAAGGTAGAATCATAGAATCATAGAATCATAGAATCGTTTAGGTTGGAAAAGACCTTTAAGATCATCAAGTCCAACCATTTATTTAATAAATCATTCAAAATGAAAAATATTTTATGGAAGAAAATAAAGTTTTACGTTCCAAAACAGACTGCTGTCTTGGGTTCTGATATTTTTACAAGAACAAATAAAATGTTCTTGAGGAATCACATGTTTTTTCAATGTGTAAAATCTTATACAAATATTTCTGAAATTATATCAGACATGATATTCCATATGAAGGTGGAAAATTTTTCATCTGTAGTCCTCACCTTCCTATGAGGGGAGGCCCTTTGCAGTTGAGAACTGACACCTCAGAAACACTCATGATGAATCTTCCTTTGCAGGAGAAAATACAGCAGCCTTTGTTGATGTGTGAAGCAGTAAGGCTCAGGAGCTAGAAAAGAAGTTTAGGTATCTCTGTGAATGAACTCTAATTTATTAGGTAGTTTCTGTGTCTTGAGAATGTTGTGCATGTTGTCAACAGAGAGTTATATATTCTTTGCCATAGCTGGTATCTATAAGGTAATCTGCCCTGGTGCCCCGATAGGATAGAGAATGAACTAGTGATTTAAATTTACAAAGCATTCTTTTAGTCACAGTGATGGCTGAATTTAACATGGGCTGCTCACACAGAGTGGATATACCTCGTTTGATTTAGCCACAACTTGTGGTTAATATAGAGGTCATTACTGGGTAGGTACAGAAGACTACATTCCTCTGCCAGCAGATTAAATTTCAAAGGTATGCTTGTAAAGAAAAAAGAATCAGATTTATTAAATCCCATTTTTTTTTACAATTTACAGTAAATTGTTTTTTAAAGGCCACCTAATCCATGAAGACTATGTTTAGCAATTTAAATGGTAACCTATTTAATAGATGAGGACTCAGTCTTCTGCACCTTGGCTGATCATGGAAGCGTTTTTGTGTCCCTGCCACAAACTTGTCCTAATATTAGGGGTAGACAAAAGTATGTTTCACATCAAATTAATATTTCATCTTTCTCTGTATTCGTATATGTAACATCCAGATAATACTTTCAAATATCTGTGAAATAATTTCAGGAACAGGTAAGTAAGCATTTTCTTTTGGGAAGAAATGTCCATTTTGTTAGGCATTAATGTAAATAATGTATGGGAAACACTTGGGAGCTGCTGATCAAAATACCTTTCTGTTGATAACTTGATTTAGTAGATGAGACAAAAAGCTTTTCCCCTTGAAGCTGTTGGCTTAAATGAGTTCAAGGTGAGTGCTAGCTTAGGGAAGGCTCTAAAGAAATGAGGGGTTTCATTTCTTGTAGAACTCCCACACCATCAAGTTCAACATGTCCCTGGTAGAAATGTTTGTATTCCTAACAGTCTTGGCAAAGTGATGAAAAATGGCATGAGCTTGATTACACACTATTCTTTTCCAACTACAACTCTTTGAGCTCAAAAAGAGGACTGCAAATAACTTATCTGTTTATTTACTTTATAAGCTACACTTTCTGATTTCAGTCTGTAACTGAATGAACTGCATTTCCCTACATTAATAATTTCAAAATCTGTATTTTCAGCCTTGCCACTCACAAAGAAAAGGAAAGACGCAGAAATAATTCTGCCAGCTATATAACTCCATGAAGGCTGCAGGTTTATCCCATTAAGGACAATATTTAATTAGAAATAAAGCATGGAACTGTTTTCTAATAAACACTGTAAAGGTCATATAATTAGATATTTTATTAGAAAGAAATATTTTTATTTTGTTACTCCCCCTTTCCATTCATGCGGTACTGATTTGTACTGATAGTTCTTTTGCTAGTTAGCTGTCTAAGGAGAAGGGGCTTTCTGTGCATGTGGGATTCATTCTTTGTATTAAAAGAGAGGCAAGATTTCATCTGTTTTCCTGTGGATGCACATTGGATTTAAGGGCTTTTCAGGTCCCTTTAGTTCTTATGCTCATCTTTCTTGAAAGTAGCAGGCAGAAGTGATGACGTGCCATCATTCCCTCACCACTGGACCTAATGTTGTAAGTCATATAAAACTAGGAAGAAATCTTTTGTCTCTGCTTTCATTCCTTGTGTATACAACGGAATCATAATCAATGAGTAGTCCGATCTAAAGAGAAATAATAGCCGCTCCCCAGTGTGCCAGACCCCTAGAAGATTGAATGTTGATGTCTTCTAGAGGAATTTCTGTGGTCCTTTTCACTGTCTGCAGAATAGGTGCTGCCTTACAGCCACAGACTGGTTCCTGCTCTGATTTCTGATACTTTTAATGCACTACACTTTTCAGCTTTCTACTCTCATCTCTCCGTGCTTGAACTCAGGAAAACGACCATTAAACACAAGTATTTCAGGCTTAGTATAAAATTCTCATTAGAAATAAGGAGCCATAGGTTAGGAATTCCCTGCACACTGCTTAGCTGCGATTTCAGGGCATGATTAATTTCTCGGTGCAGATCATCAGGCAGACACCCGCAGGGGTTCCTTACTTGTGCTTAAAGCAGAAGATTGAAGCAGAGGAGTGCTCATTTACAGATGAGATCATAATTTTACTATTGAGATACACCTGCAATTTTTTCTCCATATCAAGAGCTACCGTTTAGATTTATATGCAGTTTTCTGGCATGTTGCTTTCAGGTGCTGAAGTCCGAGTATGAGGATCTCTAGGAAAATGCCATATTCAACCAGAAAACCAATTTGCAACGCAGAGAAATGCATGGAAATGCGACGCTTTTTCACAAAACTTCACTGCCAGAGCTTTGCCTTACCCTCCCTCGCATTGCTAACCTCTCAGCAGCAGCCAGACGAGCTGAGACACACAAAACGTTTGCAGCCGGTAATATCTGATGATAACCTTGACTGTGACATACATCATCATTACCGCTCCGTAAGGCAGGAGGGACCCGCGAGCGCAGCGCGCCCGGTCCCTGCAGGCAGCGAGAGCGGGCGGCCACTCAATTCCTCGGCCTAACGCTCTTCCCTTTGGGATCTTCCCTCCCGTCCTTGCCGGGGTGCGACCCTCCCTCCCTGCCAGCCCCCGGAGGTCCCTCGGTCCAGCCCGCCCCGCCCCGCCCCGAGGGTGCACCGCCCCGAGCCGCCGCCAGGTGGCGCCCCGCGCCTGCTCTTGGCACGGAGGCGTGGGCGGGGCCGGGCGCGCGCCGGGGAGCGGGGGCCGGTGCGGGAGCGGGCCGGGGAGCGGGTCCTGCTTCGGGAGCGGGCGGGGAGCGGGTCCTGCTCCGGGAGCGGGCGGGGAGCGGGGGCCGGTGCGGGAGCGGGTCCTGGTCCGGGAGCGGGCGGGGAGCGGGGGCCGGTGCGGGAGCGGGCCGGGGAGCGGGTCCTGCTCCGGGAGCCGGTGCGGGAGCGGGCGGGGAGCGGGTCCTGCTCCGGGAGCGGGCGGGGAGCGGGGGCCGGTGCGGGAGCGGGCGGGGGAGCGGGTCCTGCTCCGGGAGCCGGTGCGGGAGCGGGCGGGGAGCGGGTCCTGCTCCGGGAGCGGGCGGGGAGCGGGTCCTGGTCCGGGAGCGGGCGGGGAGCGGGGGCCGGTGCGGGAGCGGGCGGGGGAGCGGGTCCTGCTCCGGGAGCGGGCGGGGGAGCGGGTCCTGGTCCGGAGAAGAAACGGTTCACTGAAGGAGGAGCAGCCGCCGAGCGCTGGGCGCCGGGGTGCGGGAGTTGCGGGCACGGGAACGCGACCTCCCGGGGTGCGGTGCGCAGCCTTACTGACTGAAGTGCCCCAAACAGCGTGTCCTTTTTAATGGTTATTATTTTTTTTTGTTATCAACATTATTAAAGTCTATGAATTCCAAATAGCTCCCAGTTAGTGATGCTGTGCGGTTCCGCCGCCGCAGTGGCCCGTAAGCGCTAACGTGTCGGTGGCACGTCTGTGCAGGGGCGACTCAGCCCGACGGCTTTAAGTAGAAATAAGGGGGGGTGGGCGAAGGGGTACGGCTTTTCCCTGCCGCCGGTGACGCCCTGCGGAGAGGAGCCCCGGAGTGGCCGTCCCAGCGGGAGCCCCGCGCCCCGTCGCGGCTGCCTGCGGTGTGCCGGGGTGCGGGGCCGGGGCGCGGGGTGCCTGGCTGGGACAGGGGTTGGGGTGCGGGGGGTGCCGGGGCCACGTTCTGCTCCCGACACCTGAATCCCTGCCGGGTGCGAGTGTGTGTGAGTGCGTGTGTGTGCGCGAAGAGGGGAGGAGGGAGGAAGTGGGGTGGTGGTGGTAGCGGCTGGGGCGGGGGGGGGGGGGGGCGATATTGGCAATGGGCGGGAGAGAAAGAGGCGACTCCTGTTTCCTTTTCTTTCTGCCAGCGCAATCTCGGCTCATTTTCTCTGAGCAATACAAGTTCACGGACGAGCTACCTAGCCAGCCCTCCTCTCCCGTCATGGACCTCCCAGGTAAAAAGGCCGTTCTCCTCCCCGCCGGCTGTTCCTTTTGCAAAATACGATTTTAAATGATAGCAATAACAAGATGCGGGGTTAGGGCAGCGGGAGAGATGCCTCGGGGGAAGTGTAGGGGGGATTTCCCGGCAGCGAGACCTCAGTGCGTTCTGGTGAGCGAGGAAAACTGAGATGCAACTTCCAAGGGAGACGCCGGGTGAGGTTTTGCCTCCTGCGATGTGTGTGCATGCCGGGGTGGGAGCAGGGGGATGTGGGAGCCGGCCACTTCCTTCCCGAGAGTTTAGGGAGCCGCCGGGATGGGCGGCAGCGGGGGTAGCCTGGCCTGGGGGACAAAGCATTGGGAAGTACAAGCCGGTGCCCGAGCGCAGGAGTCCCCGGGCGGGGCAGCGCCGCGGCGGGGACGCGGGTTCCGGGGCGCCCCGGCCCTCCGCGAACCCTAGGGATAGCGGGGCAGCTCCAGCGAGGGGGAGAAGGGGCATTTAAAACAACCATAATAATAAAATCTCCTTCCGGAGTGGCTGGGGCGCTAGGAGAGCGACCCAAACCCGGCTCGCAGATCTGAACAGTGGGGCAGTGGGAACTAGCCGGGTTTTGGAGCCCCCGTCGGCTGTGGGGGTGCAAAGGGACTGTCCGAGGCGCCCACGGGGAGCTCCACCGTGGGTTCAGGGACGAAATCTGCCGCGCTGCCCCCCCTCCTGCCTCCAAGCACGGCTGGGGCTGCGCGACCCTCCGCTGCTCGGGGACGGGAGGAAAGGCAGAGGCGGGGAGACGCCGGGCAGCGGGGTCTCCCCCAGACGTGTTGTGCCGGTGGAGCGCCCGGGGCGGGGAGGGGGGAGCCCGCGCCGAGGGGTGCTGCCGGGCGGCGCTGGTGCCCGGCTCCCGCCTGGCCGCTTCTCTGCCTCACCGCCGCCTTTGCCCTTGCCAGGCTGCTGCGCGCCGCCCGCCCTCTGAGCAGGCTCCTTCGCCCCGCGCGGAGGAGGAGGAGGCGGCGGCGGAGGAGGCGGCGGAGAAGGGGAGGAAGGCGCGGCCCCAGCCGCCGCTGCCCAGCCGCCGTCCCGCAGAGCGCTGGCCGCAGGGCGCCGCGGCGGCAGCAGGCGCGCAGCCCCCTCCGCCTCCCCGCGGCCGCCCGCCCGCGGCGGCGGCGGCGCGGGGCGCCCGCATGGCGGCGGCGAGCCGGAGCGGCGGCGGCCCGGCGCTGGGCATGGGGCGGCGGCGGCGGGGGGCGCTGCCGGAGCCGGCGGGCGGCTGCTGCTGCTGCCTGGCGGCGGCGCTGCCGCTGCTGCTGCTGCTGCTGCCCGCCGGGTGCCCGGTGCGGGCGCAGAACGACACGGAGCCCATCGTCCTGGAGGGGAAGTGCCTGGTGGTGTGCGACTCCAGCCCTTCGGCCGACGGCGCCATCACCTCCTCCCTGGGGATCTCGGTGCGCTCGGGCAGCGCCAAGGTGGCCTTCTCGGCCACCCGCAGCACCAACCACGAGCCCTCCGAGATGAGCAACCGCACCATGACCATCTACTTCGACCAGGTCAGCCGCCGCCTGCTTTGCCTTCTTCGCTGCCCTCCAGCCCTTTGCCTTCTTCGCTGCCTTCGCTGCCCTTTGCCTTCTTCGCTGCCCTTTGCCTTCTTTGCTGCCCTTCCAGCCCTTTGCCTTCTTCGCTGCCCTCCAGTCCTTTGCCTTCGCTGCCCTTTGCCTTCGCTGCCCTTTGCCTTCGCTGCCCTTTGCCTTCTTCGCTGCCCTCCAGCCCTTTGCCTTCGCTGCCCTCCAGCCCTTTGCCTTCGCTGCCCTTTGCCTTCGCTGCCCTTTGCCTTCTTCGCTGCCCTCCAGCCCTTTGCCTTCGCTGCCCTCCAGCCCTTTGCCTTCGCTGCCCTTTGCCTTCGCTGCCCTTTGCCTTCTTCGCTGCCCTCCAGCCCTTTGCCTTCGCTGCCCTTTGCCTTCGCTGCCCTTTGCCTTCTTCGCTGCCCTCCAACCCTTTGCCTTCGCTGCCCTTTGCCTTCGCTGCCCTTTGCCTTCTTCGCTGCCCTCCAGCCCTTTACCTTCGCTGCCCTCCAGCCCTTTGCCTTCGCTGCCCTCCAGCCCCACGCCGGCCAGCCCCTCGCCTCCCTGCGCGGGCACCCCCGCCCCTAGCCCCCCCCCCCCCCCCCCCCCCCCCCGTGACTACAGGCTTATTTTCGTTCTTGCTCCCCTTCCATCTTTTAATCCTGACCCACCCTCTCAATAGCAGTTTTACAGCTCAGCTCCCCAGAAGGAGTTTGGGAAGTTCTTTTAGGTGGCTGCGGGGCTTTCCTGGGGCGGTGGGGGGTGGTGGGGTGGGAAGGGGGGACGCCGCCTTCTTTTCCGCTCCCATCACTGGTACGCAGAGGCCTTTAACCTCTGAGTTTGTGCCTCGGATGCTTGCGGGGGCACCTTGTAGCCGAGGATTGCCCCGGGCAGTCAGGGACGACCCGGAGGGAAGGGTGCGCATCCCCCCTTCGGTGCTCCGTCGGAAATGCCGATTTTCAGGGCAAAGGGAGGATGGAGATTTACCGACGGGAAGCCGCCGGATCTGCCTGTTCCGAGCGTATTTGGCAATGTTACAGCATCTCTCAGGGGGAGGGAGGGCTGTGGAACAAGAGGGTGTTTCCCGCGTTATCAAACGAGGCGAACGATGTCCCCGACGGGTTATAACGGAGCGGTGTTATCCCTCACGGCATACGCCGCGCGGAGCAGCGGACGGCCCGGCCTCGTCCTCCTGTCCCTTCCCCGCCGCACTGCCTGCCTCCCGGAGCCCAATCTTTCCGCTTGATTTTTGCGATGAAATTTACTTTTTTTTCTACCATCTCTGACTCCTGAAGTAGTATTGCAGAGTCAGCCAAAATTAGCACACGCAAACTGTTTTCTCGGGTTTTTTTTTTTCCATCTGTCTGTCCGCCTGTCGTTCGTCTGTCTACCTGTCCTTCCCGATGAGTTTGCACAGCTATTCCTTGTGTACAGATCTCATAAAGTCAGATCACTAGAATAAAAAAAAAAAAACAAAAAGAGCTCGTGGAGCGTATTTTAGATGCTTCACCCCTCAATGCTCAGTTCTCAGGTGTCTGAAGGTGTTCCTCCCTCGGTGCTCCCACAATAAAGGATGCATTTTTTTCCTTTCTTGGAAACAGTAGAGTTTGGCTATTCGGGATTTTTGGGGGGGGGGGTATTTTTTGTTTTGTTTCCTCCCACTTTCTATTTTTCTTCACTGAAACAGAGGTTGTAGCCTGCAAAACGGAGTGTGGCCGTGGTGCCCTGGGGTCGGGCATGGCAAAGCAGCCGGCTCGGGCTCACCCGCTCACCGCACAGGATCGCCACGGGCCCGCGGGTTTTCCTCCTCTCGTTACCCGTGCTTTTTGAGCCAAATCAGGCTGCTCGTCGCTGGAGCCTGGAAAGGGAGTGAGCAGATGAGCCGGGGCCACATCCCCATCAAATCGGCGGGCCCCGCACCGCCAGCATCTGCAGGGGCAGAATGCAGCCGCCGCTTCTGAGTGAGGCTTTGCATATCTGCCGGAGGGCTCAACTCTTTCTCTTTTTTCTTTGTTGCAAAAGACATTGAAATATATGACAAATTACGATTGTTGTCTGGGAGGAGGAACAGGCCCACCCCAGCTGCCTGAGGAGGGTGCCGGCCGGGCGGCACAGCCCTCCAGAGGGACAGAGGCATGAGCTGGCAGATGTTGCTGTTGCTGAGCATCCTCTCTCCTCCTTTGCCCCTCTCTGAAGTACAATTTTAGTTCTATACCCTATTAAACTCGAGGACAGGTCAGATTTCAGTAGTGCTAGCTAAAAACCATACATTTACATTACGTGTTGATGAGTTTCAGGGATTTTTTTCCTTGCTTCTTTCCCCTCCCTCCTTTCTTTCCCTATCCTCCCCTCACCGCTTCTGTCACCTTTGCTTTATTGACAGTGCAGTGTGGACATTTGCACTTCATCTAACAGGCTTTGGAGATCATTTTTGCATAACTAAATCGTTTTATGAACTGTGATGCTTTTTAAATGCCTCTGTAACTTGGCTCCTTTCCCCTGCAGTGCACTTTTAATTGTGCTGCAAATGCCATTTCGACTAGGCTTTATATCGGTCATGGAGTTCATGTCAGATTTTCACTGGCGCTCTTCTAAGGTGGGGCCTGATTTCTCTCTTTCTCTCTTTCTCTCTCTCCTTTTTTTGTTTTTTTTGTGTTGTTTGTTTACTTTCCAGGTATTAGTTAATATTGGCAACCATTTTGATCTTGCTTCCAGTATATTTGTAGCACCAAGAAAAGGGATATATAGTTTCAGTTTCCACGTGGTCAAGGTCTATAACAGACAAACCATCCAGGTGGGTTGTGATCTAAAGAAGATGCTGTTTTTCCTTTTTTTTTCAAATGCTCATTTCTAGACACTAAGGTGCATTTACAAAACCAGCAAGTGAAGAACAATACTGTAGGTTATTTTAGTTAAAGGGGTCTGTATGCATGACAAAAATCACGTATTGCCTTAGCTTAATTCAGCCTCATTTCTAACCTGCACAGAAGTTTAGTGATGTGCACAGGGCAAAAAAATCATTGAGAGTATTGAGAAAACTCAGATTCTCTCTCTTTGCACTTTTTAGGTAAGTTTAATGCAAAACGGCTACCCAGTGATTTCAGCTTTTGCAGGGGATCAGGACGTTACCAGAGAAGCAGCCAGCAATGGAGTCTTGCTCCACATGGAAAGAGAAGACAAAGTGCATCTCAAACTGGAAAGGGGTAACCTCATGGGAGGGTGGAAATATTCAACCTTTTCCGGCTTCTTAGTCTTTCCACTATAAAAGAAGGCCAGATAGGAGACAGATCCATGAGCTGGAAGAAGGATTCAATCGTTAACACCCTGAACTTGGGCAGCACATGACAATATTTCCAGTCACCCCGTCAGACTGTCACGGTAGAAGAATGATAACCTTCTAAACTCCAACATTTGCTTTGAATATTGACAATTCCTCGGGAGCCGGCGCCTCTAATTAGTTTTAGACGACAGTGATCTTTAGGAGAAATGAAATTATCGACCTGAGCAATTTGTACCTGTGATTGTAAAGTCAATTTCGGATTTTATTGTTGGGATCATTGACTTTCTTATTATTTTTTTATTTTTTTCCTCTCTTTCATTTTTTTCCTCTTTTTCTTTCTCTTGTTGTTGCCCCGATGAGACAAATAACTTGGACCACACAATTGCTTTGTCAAAGGCTCACTCTAGAGCCAGAAGAATGAAGTGTTCAGCCCAATGAGGTGTTCTTTCCATGCTTTATTTCTTTGTGTTGTATAGCCTTAAGGAAAAAAGAAAAAAAAAAAAGAAAAAAAAAAAAGAAAAAAAAGAAAAAAAAAGAATGGCTTCAGTCTCAGTCCTGTATTTTTCTGGGGGAGGGGGATTCTGGACATTACTGTGTCAAGAAGTGCTTTATCCAGTGAAGCAAAATTTGCACGATTGGAACCTTATTTGTTTTGTGTTGTTCGTGTTTTTCATCAACTTTTTCTTTTTCCTGATTTTTGTTTGTGTGTGCTAAAAATGTAAGCTAGATTGATCAATAAGACAAAACAAAGCACATATATACCCTGTAGCTCTAAGTAAAGCTAACCAGTGAACAATTCTGTCTGCACTTTCCAGCTGATCTTTATAGACCTATTTAGAGAGAGAGAGAGAGAGAGAGAGAAAGAGCGAAAGAGCTACATGATCCTTCAATTACAATCTGGAAACCGGTAAAGGAACTGACATTTCTGAATTGTCCTGACATTTCTAGAAGCAACAATGGAGGCTTTGAATATCTTCTCTAACCATACCCTAAAATATATCCTTTCTTTGCATTACTGGGCGTATTTTGGGTGCTTTTATCTGATATTTATTTGAAGTATTTGTCCACTAATGCTTGAGTACACATTGTGGGAGCACGGAGAGATGGCAGAGCAAACTCTTCCTATTCCAAAATAAATAAAACCATCTCCACTTGACCTGTCTGTGGCAAGTATTGGAGGAGTTGCCACTAGCATCTTTGACAGCCTTTGGGAGAGGGGCCTCAGAGGATCAGCAAATGCACCAGAAGTTGCACGGGTGCTGTGCATTTATTAGCCGTGTGTGCACTTCCCAATACGAATGGCCTCAGAGTTCTGGGGGTGGACTGACATCAATATTGGATGCTAGGAAAAGTTATAACCCCAATCGACAAGAGGTAAAATATCAAGCCAACATCAGTTGCATCCTTTTGCCTCATTCTCAATAAACAGATGTTGTTTCTTCACTTTTTTTTAAGAAGGTTGGTGTATTAGACAGTGTGCTGAGGAAAACCTTGCTTGAGGAGATCCAGGATGAATGTTTATATTATTTTATATGATTTTTTAATATTTGTTCATTTAATTTGAAATATTTCATCTTTCTATTAATCCCACAAGGGTGGATGTGTATAAGAATTTATTTTTGTCAAATTTACTCCTCTGCCACAAAAAATTATAATGCAAAGGCATTTGCAGCAAATTGGTGGTAGCTATGTTGTATTTCAAAATTCTGGTGGACATGTTATTTTCATTGTAAATTTATCATTAAAGGGACAAAGTCAATTAAAGTAATATATTCTTAAAAAAACCTTATCTGTGTTGCTTATGATACCTCAGATGACTAAAACATAAGCCAATTTAATATTTAATATTTTTGTGTTTTTTCACCATTTATGCTGTTTGTTTGTTTTGGCATTTCACTTTGCCAGTTACTGAATGAACGGGTTTCAGGTTTGTTTTTTAATGGATCGCATTTTCTAGTTCTCTCTTGTGCATTGGCATGACTACAGTGTTTCTAGTTGCAAAATACCACAGGGCTACGTTTAAATACATGAAATAAAACCTGAGTCAGCAGCAACCTTTGTCTATTAAAATACAAAAATAGTTATGAAAACAGTAGTCTTAATGGTAGATATTGTAAAACTACTTTTAAGTAAGTTTTTGTGTTTAAAAAGTCATCATGTCTCTCAAGAAAATAGACACCGAGGTGGGTTCAAGGTCCTAAGTTTTCGGTTTCTATCATGTTTCCTCAGTCTTATGTTAAAATTCTGCCTACCATAATCACTTTCAGTTATCCCATTTATCTCAGTTCATCTGGCTTGAATAAGACAGTGACATCTTAGTTCTGGCTCTCTCCTAAGCTGAACGAGGCCAGTGAGAGGGTTTTTCTTGGAGGTTTCTTAAGTCTGAATATCCCACTTCATGTATTCAAGTTCAGTAATTTTTACCATGCTTATTTTATAAAGCTAAATATGTGTATATGATAACCAATCTTCTGAATTTAAAGGAGGTCTCTAATATACTGCCTCTCTCCCTCTTCTGCTCATGTGTCCTTCATGCTAAGCTATAGAGTTAGGACTGTTATATAAACAGTTAAATTAAATGGAAAATGGGCAGTAAATTCTTATTGTACACTAATTACAATCGGTGCATTTTTTTAATGTTCTTTGCAATATTTATTCCCTTTCCCCTTTTACTTAATTTTGTATCTGAGCTTGAGAAGGTGCAATCTGCTTGTCATTTGAAACAGTAGACATGTTGATATACATATAAGGTGTGGATATTATGATGTATTTTATGTTAGACTGGGAAAATGTACAACAGCAGCACTGTGGAACGGAACAAGAAATATTATGTGAGACCACTTAAAGCAGCCTCCCAGCACATTAATATACTTTGTTGCCTTCCTCTAGGTTTTTGAGTTTTATATCCATAGTTTGAACATGGTCTTGCAAAAAACCTATGTGCTCTTACCTCCCCCTGAGGCAGTGGGTGTGATGGATGTGCAGTGTCTCTCATTACTGGTCAGCATCTTGCAAGCTGGGTCTGTTTATTTTGGGTGGGAGGGGAGAGAGACAGAGAAGTTACATTGTGTTTGTTGGCTGTGACTTTTTTAACTTTTAAAAAGAACATTTTGTTTTTATTGACCAAATTTGTATCTCAGACAATCTGTCAAAGTAGAAGATAGGCTAAAAGGGCTTGTTTACTGGTGGAGTTATTCAGAAATAGCTGAAAGTGGTTTCATGTCCTTGTAATGTGACATTCATTTCTGGAATAGGCAGGGTCACAGGTAGCATTGTTTAAAAATAGCTGTTATAATTAATAGTCTGCATCAATCCAGGATAACTTTCTAGTGTTAACAAGCACTCAGAAATCAGTGTCATTAATATACTTCATAATTTTCATGGGTAATGACTTGTCAGCCAAAGTCCATTAAACAGTTATGTATAACTAAAGAAAAACAATTGATTCACCTCTTTTTACTTATTGTTGAAAGGCCAAGGAATATCTTTGAGGTGATGCTAGTTTCTAGATTTGGAACCACACACTGTCTTGAACAATTGTTACAGGATCATGTTTGATGAGATGAGTCATGCCCATTTTTAATCATGGTGGTAAATAATAATGATTCATTGTAAAATACCCATTTTCTTAATGGAACAGATTCTTTTATTTGACTTGTCTTCATCTGTCAGAATGCTCAAAACAGAACTTTATGATTCCTGGCCACCTGTTAACTAGATCACATTAACAGGTTATAAACTCTTGAGAAGTATTGATATCCATTGTGACTATAGTTAGACACAGACAAGATGGCTGGGCAGATGATAGGCAAACCTTTTGATCAGCTGCTTATATAATCAAGTACCAGCAAAATTCGAGTGCTCCATAGTAAAATAAATATATTGTCAGTTCAATGAAGAGGCTGATCCTGCCTGTTTTACTTACTTCAGTAAAGTCCATTCCTCTGTAGAGGAGCTTTTGAAAAACATCAATAGTATTTGGCCTGAATTGTAGGGTTTGGATTTTGGTCATGATATACTATTATGTTTACTTTAAAAATCAGTGACAATAACCAGTGCAAACCCTTAGTTAACACAATAATAATTTTTCAATTTAAATGTATTTCAACACTAATCATAATTCTGGTAATGTACTCAAAATCCTACAAATATAATTTGAACGCATGTTTTAAATCTATTCTCAAAACAGTAATGTTTGCGGTCTTATCCAACATAACCATGATCTTTTTTCTTATTAGCCATTATCAATAAAATTCAAAGACCACTAATTGTGTTTTATACTATTTGAGTGTAATAATGAAAATACACTTCACATACTAAGTATATCTAACATATCGCATTCCTTCCTAGGTAATATACATTAAAGTATTTTGTGAATACCCTCTGCTATTCATTAGCAAAATAAAAGTGCCTAACTTGCTGGGCCTGTGCAGATCACATACGACAGATAAAGTAAATAATGGCCTAGCAAGATATGGAGAAGCAAATAATAAGTACTATTATCAACTCTGCATTTAAAAAAAAAAAAAATCCTCATCAACAGAAATTCAGGTTGTATTGACAAATGTTCCAAAACTCAGGAAATATTCAAGTTAAGCTTTTAAACTAATGTTACTAACTGAGATGACTTCCACTGTAATAACAAAGTGTTATTTTTACTATGGGTATCTAAAAAATAATTTAAATTATTTTGTGAGATCAGCTGTACTAAAAGGCTCTTGTTCAGAATATTGATGATATAATGACTCATCAGAAACCTAAGTTCATCAATTAGCAATTAGTAGTTATACTGTAACATTCTCATTACACCTGATATTTCAATTAATTGAAACTACTTCTTTGAAATGCTTTTATTTCTCTGTGCATGAATATACACACAAGTGCATGCACATATATATATACATACACATGCTTGTAAACCACACATTTTTAGCTAGGAATGGGTGGACAGACAGCTGACTTTTTCATTTATATAATTTGGGCTTTCTTTCTCTGAATCATTACCCCAACAAATTAGTTGTTATTTTATTGCCATTCTAAACCTAAAACTGTTTATCTTTGCTTACATCCAAAAGTACACAGAGTAATAGCAAATGGCAGTGTACATTTCAGTGCTGAGAGCTGCCACAGTGTAGGTAATATTAGGTGAAGTGAAGCATAGAGTTATTAATAAAAGACTTTAATTGCCTCGAGTTCTGTTGAAAGCTTTTGTGATGAGTGACCCTGTAGTGCTGTGTGGGAATTGCTTCAAAACATCAGAGAGAGAGAGATCACAGACTGGAAGTTCAGTTTGTCCTATTGACACCAGATGGGAAACCTGCGATACATATTATTTCCCTATACTTAGTTGTTTAGCAACAATAATCCTTATATGCTGACTTAATTTTGGTTGTGTAACTGTTTTCTGTATAGAGACGCATTATATTGTCGTGTATCAGAACTAAGAATACAGTGACTTCAGCGGATAAAGGATAAAGGGTTTTCCAACTTTGTATTTGTTCACTAGGAGGAATAACCTAGCACAGAACATCTCTTGCTCCTACTGGCTTTTGTGCCAGAGAAAATATGTAAGAAATTATTTTTAAAAAATCTTTCAAGTTTTCTTATATTGTTTATTGTTACCAACAGCAGAATTTTCTCAGCCCTGTTCGTAACAGTATGACTGGGAGTATTTTGGGATGGAGTTTAAATGCATATAGCTAAACTGTCTAACAGCTGGCTGCTTCTCTGTCATAGCTTTTCTGGAGAGCTATGTATTCTCATTAGACTTTATAACCTCTCTAGATACAACTGTCCCTTAATCTTGACGGTCTAGCAAAATTGGTCTTCCCTAATTACTTCACCTGGGTCAGGAAAGCATCCATTTTTCTTCTTGCAATGGTTTCTATTGTTTTCTTATGCTACATAGATTGTGCTAAAACTGTCCAGTAGAGAAAAGGTGATTCCCACTGCACTTGCCTCTCTGAGACACTTTCATTTCTCTTCTCCTGCCCTCTCTTTCACTTTCATTCATAATTCAAAGGCTCCTATTGTTGAATTTTTTAAGAGTGTTTTTTAAAATAATGCTTTTCCATTCAGCTTCTCATTCATAACTGTGTGAAACCTTGTTCATGCAAAATGATGACAGCTTTAGTTGGCTGCTCACAAGTTATCTTATCCCTCAGTTCTGCAGCCAGAACTCTCAGATAGGAGAACCCAGTCTAGTGAAGAAAAAATAGAAATCTAAATAAATAAATAAATAAAAGTAGGAAATTGATCTGTATATGAATCAGTGATTTCTGGTAAATGTTTTGATCCCATTCAGTCTGTTCTCTCAGAGAGCATGAGTTGCATAACCACGTGGCTTGGCATCTCTCTGTTTTCTTAAATCCAGTTAAAATATCCCTATGAACAGGGATATTAGGTATCTCCCCTTTTACAGCCTGTCTAGAAAATACAGACCCTCTCATATAGGTGTTTGGGCATTGGACAAAAGTGAGAAACCACATTTTCAAGTACCTGAATGATCCTTTAACATGAACACCTTGTCAGAAAGAGAGAACAGTGCAGGAAAAAGAGCGGAAGGGAAGAAACCCTCCTAACAGACAGAAAGGTCGCTAACTATTCTTTGCACACGTACCAACTTCAAAAGCATATGGGTACATGTACGCAGGTACATGTGTGAACCATGGCTATAAGTGAAAAACATTTGTAGATAAAACACTTTCCCAGAGTTTTAACTTTGATGCAGTTAACAAAATTACATGAAAATGTGTATGCAATCTAGGGGGATTAAACATACACATGTGATTAGTGATTGTACCAAACAGTTTATAAGGACAGTGGTTCAATACAGATATATTGCACAGTGTATTTCACTCAAGCATGGAATGATGCACTATGTAACAAATATCTAAGCTATTCCTGAGCAAACTTTACAAAATTATCTTTACAAAGCTATGAAAGTTAGAAATCACAGTGCAGCTCATACATTTCAGACCACTGGACACGTTATAAAAAAATGGGATAAACATTTTGGTATTTTTCTCTTCCCCTCAGTCAAGAAGTAGCTTACCTCCTGAAAACAAAAATGGAACACACACGCACTATATAGCATGATCTAATTTTTACTGGGAGTAAAAAGAGACTTGCTTATTTGCCTCCATGTTCAGATCCTCTCTAAGGCATTTGCCCATCACATGCTTTTTACCTGTGCACTAATGTTTTCCAGAGCTTCATAGGTTATGTCTGAACTAAATGATTGAAAATTGATTTGCAAGTGTACTTTAGCATGTTAATCCCATAAGTGGCAGGCTTTCTTACCACACTACTGATTGTCAGATTTACTGTAAATAAGGCTTACAGTGTCTGCATCATGCTTAGAAAGAGCCAGGCTCAGGATATCTGTTGGATATAGGCTGTACTGCTGTACTCTATTCATGCCCAAGGCAGCCATAAGCAGTGAAAGACAACTTCAGGCAACATTTAATTGGCATGGAGAAGTACAGACTCAGTATCTCAAGAGTATTCTGGTGCTGGACCAAAGATCACAAATCAGTGTATGCTTTCTTATAAACAGTATACACAGTAAATGAATCTGGACTGGAAAATAAGTTCCCAGCGGTATATAACTGCCCAAAACCATAGACTTAATGATTTATTAAAAAAAAAAAAACTCCATAGGCTCTTGGGCAACTTACCATCTTGATGTTCCTCTACTGGATTTACTCCCCAGTGTCACTGCCTTTCCTGTACTGGGAAACCAAAACGGGGCAAGATACTCCAGATGTGATCACAAGTGCCAAATATAGAGGATCTTGATCTGATTGCTTCATTCTTGCTAATACATCCAACTGTGCAATAAACCTTTATTGCTGCAAGGCTGCACTGCTCACTGATGTTCAACTTGTTACCCCAGGATCTCAATTTATTTTCTGCAAAGCTTATTTCTACCCACTCAGCCCCAGACACTACTGCTGCATATGGATATTTCATCCCAGGTTTAGGACTTCCTGCTTTATTGAACTTCATGAGTTTCTGCCAGACAGCCCAGTCTGTCAAAGTCCCACTGAACAACAGTCCTGTTGTTTAGCATATCAACTTCTTCCTCTAAATTTGGTTTCATCCACAGACTTGCTGAGGGTGCATTTTGCCCTGTCATCCAGGTAGGTACCTCATGAAGATATTAAATGGTAGCAGCCCTAGTACTCACCTGTGAGGAAAGCCTCTAGTAACCATCTGGCAAATGGATTTCAAACTGCTACTCAGTACCCTTTGAGCCTCCTGATCCAACCAGTTTTCTGTCCACCTTGTAGTCTGTGCATTCAGTCCATATCTCTTTAGCTTGGCTACAAAGGTACAATGGGAAACCATATCAAAAGTCATGATAAAGTTAAGGTAAATAGCATCCCCTGTCCACCAAGCCAGCCACCAGAGAGGACAATCAGGCTGGTCAGGCATGATTTTCCCTTTGTAAAGCCATTGTGGTTGTTCCCATTCATCTTGTCATTCATGAGCCTATGAATGACTTCTACATGCAGATTTTCTCCATAATGTTCCAGGAGACTGAAGTGAGGCTGACCAGCCTCTAATGTCCCAGATCCTATTTCTCACTGTCCTTGAAGAATGATGTGACACTTTCCATTCTCTAGTCACTAGGGACCTCTCCTGGTTACCCAGTTTTTGAAAGGTGACTTTGGCTAAGCTCACTCATCGACATCAGGTGTATCTCATGTGGTTTCATGAACTACTGTATAACAAATTTATTTGTTCAATTGAACCGTAACTATTCTTTCCCTACCATAAGAAGTACCTCAGTCTCCCAGACTTTTCTGTCACTAGGCACAGAGACCTGGAAAGCTGCAAGGCATTAGTAAAGACCTTGGCAAACAAAGCTTTGAATACTGCAATCCCTTCCATATCCTCATCACAAGATTCCCTAGTCTTCCTGTCAATATGCTTACAGAAGTCTTTATTTTTGCCATTCACATTCCTTGCCTATTTCAATTGCAGAAGGGTTTTCCTAATTCCATGCCCAATCAATATTTTTAATCTTCTTCCTGACTGCAAGGCTTCTTTCAGTCATCTAAAGAAGGCTGCATCTTATTTTACCTCTTGATCAAGAGGTCTGTAGAAGAAACCCATCACAACAGCTTCCTCATTAGCCTCCCTTTGATCCTGACTTATAAACTCTCAGCTGGCTTGTGGACCATTTCATGGCAAAGCTCCATGCCTTCAAGATGCTCTTCTGCATAAAGCATAATCTCTCTCCCTCCATTCCCAGTTGTGGTTCCTAAAGAACCTGTATCCACCCATTGCAGTGCTCCGGTCATGTGAGCTATCCCACCATGTTTCTGTTACCCTGCAACTGCTCACAACTTCTAATTCCTCTACTTTTTTTTTTCATGCTGGAGGAGTTCATGTTCAGGCACTTGAGATAGGTCCCCAGTTGTGCTGTTTTCTCAGGGAATGTGTGAGAACCTTCTTTATTTTGTTGTCCCCCAGACTCCTTGACCCTTATTGTTCCATTTGGGCTTTGGTCTTCATCCCTTTAAAAGTCTTGTTTAAAGGCTTTGTCCTTAAGTTAGCAAGCTTGTTTGCAAAAATGCTTTTGCCCCACTTTGTCAGATAGAGACAACAATTCCTTATTCCTGAGAGAGGGTCCTGTGGTCATAGATGCGAAAACCCTGCATGGGATATGAGCCGCACATGCAGGTATTGACACACAGTATACTTTTGCTTCTACCTGAGCCTTTCCCTTTCACTTGAAAGATTGAGGAGACACCACCTAACCCCTCAAGCTCTTCAGGGTCACCTCCTGTTGATACACTTTGGTTTTCCCTGGCCGTTGGTACTCACATGGGTGAGTAGGAAGGGGTTATAATCTAGGGACTGGCTGAACCTCTGCAATATTTCTACAAAATCCTGGGTCCAGGATGCACTCCAAATCTGCTTAGAAACAGGTAATAGGTGAAGAGATAAGGTTACTGAGCTGACATCCCCAATACTAATTCTTTGAAGCCTGGTGAGAGGAAAGGAACATTTGTGACTATAGTCTGTGACATTTAGACAGTATCTCAATGCTTCAGCACCAGCTAATCTGACAATAGAAACAATAATGTACTTTCTTCACTGATACTTTTACCATCATGTATCTTTCTAGCACCTGAAAGTCAGGCAAATATGAAGAAACAGGAATAAGCATATGCCAAAAGAGAGAAGAAATGAAATGACAAATTGAAAAACATGGAAGGCAAGAGTACAGAATCAAATGAAAGCAGGGATCCTATCTGGAAGGTGCTGTTAATAGGACTGCAAGTGATTTAGTGTAATGATAGATAGGACATGGGGTAAGAGAAATTAGGTGTAGAACATTGGACAGGTCTTGAAATACTGGAATAAGAGTCAGAGACTAGAATTTTTTCAAACAGTGGAAAAGAAGGCTTTACAGAATGAGAGGCTTGGGGCAAAAGTTGTAACAAAATGCAGAGAAAGAGAGAAAAAACCCAACAGAGTGAACAAGGCAACAAATATGTGGGGTTTCAGGGCCTGCAATGCATCTGGTCAGACTGCAGCAAGAAGTAGATATAGGGAAAGAGAGTGAAAGAAGCTGTGAAACTATGCAATACAAAAAATACCTAGTAAGACAAGCATTATAGAGATGTTAAATACAGTCTGATGTGACAGTGGAGGAACATGACAAAAGGGACACAGCTTTTACCGATGGTTTCCAAGTTAGAAGAAAAAAATCAATTCACAAAGAAAGGTGAAAGATTTAAAGTTTTGTGCGTTTGTCTCAAAAATGCATCAACTGGATAGAATTCTGAGCACTTCCTTACTTTTCTTTTCTTGCTTCTATTTATTTCAAGGGGTTTTGTACCCTCTTGTTTTTGTTAACAGCCTTTCCATTTATGTTAGTTCCTCTCATTCTCTGCAAATGACTCACCAGTCCTCCCAACTGTTGAAAACATAGCCAGTGTGAGTAATCCCCTCCTAACAATGCCAGTGGGAAGTGAAGGATGCATTGCTTCCTAAGAAACGGTGGGCCAGCTAGCGTCCCCCTTTCTCCTTGTTTCTCTCTGGTGTGCTCGGCACACTCCTTGCAAGAACATCGCTCTTCCAGAGAGATGGTCATTCTGTGCTGTGGTTTGTCCAGATTTGGCCACATGCAGCGAACAGTCCAGATAGCTGCAATCCTTCTTGCTCCCAAAAGCTGATTGAAAAACAATGGAAAAATAAATGATGCATGTTTTGAGTTTATAGTTTTGCTGACCTTTTTAAAATCTGCTGTAGATTTAGTTGGAATATTTCAGTTTTCAATTTGAGGTAGGGGGATGTAAAAGAATATATCTTTAAATACCATTTCAGAGCTTTTTTTCTTTTAAAGTCTTTTTTGGTTGTAGTCTGTGAATTTGGTGATCAGATAAACACAGTGAATATAAACACTTCCAAAGGAAGCGTGCGCTTACCAGGACCCATCCTAACACTACCCTGTACCTGTATATTGGGTCTGCGTGGCAAGGTTTTGGTAGCGGGGGGCTACAGGGCTGGCTTCTGTGAGAAGCTGCCAGAAGCTTCCCCTATGTCCAGTAGAAATGGATGCCAATGCCAGCTGGCTCCAAGATGGACCCACCACTGGCCAAGGCCGAGCCAATCAGCAACAGTGGTAGTGCTTCTGTGATAACATATTTAAGAAGGGAAAAAAAAACCCCAAAACCCAAAGGGACACAAACTGCAGCTGGAGTGAGAATATGTGAGAGGAACGACCCTGCAGACACCAAGGTCAGTGGAGAAGGAGGGGGAGGAGGTGCTCCAGGCACCAAAGCAGAGATTCCCCTGCAGACCATGGTGCAGACCACGGTGAGGCAGCTGTGCCCCTGCAGCCCATGGAGGTCCATGGTGGAGCAGATATCCACCTGCAGCCCGGGGAGGACCCCACACTGGAGCAGGTGGATGTGCCCAAAGGAGGCTGTGACCCCATGGGAAGCCCACACTAGAGCAGGTTTGCTGGCAGGACTTGTGACCCCGTGGGGGACCCACACTGGAGCAGTCTGCTCCTGAAGGACTGCACCCCATGGAAGGGACCCACGCTGGAGCAGTTCGTGAAGAACTGTAGCCTGTGGGAAGGACCTACATTGAAGAAGTTTGTGGAGGACTGTCTGCCATGGGAGGGACCCCACGCTGGAGCAGGGGAAGAGTGTGAGGAGTGCTCCCCTGCAGAGGAAGGAGCAGCAGAGAGAACATGTGATGAACTGACCACAACCCCCATTCCCCATCCCCCTGCGCTGCTCAGGGGGAGGAGGTAGAGAAAAATTGGGAGTGAATTTTAGCCCGGGAAGAAGGAAGGGGTGGGGGGGAATGTATTTTAAGATTTGGTTTTATTTCTCATTATCTTACTCAGTTTTGATTTGCAATAAATTAAACTGATTTTCCCCAAGTCGAGTCTGTTTTGCCTGTGACGGTAATTGCTGAGTGATCTCCCTGTCCTTATCTCGACTCACGAGTTTTTTTGTTATATTTTCTCTCCCCTGTCCAGCTGGGAAGGGGAATGACGGAGCGGCTTTGGTGGGCACTTGGCATCCAGCCAGGGTCAACCCACCACACCCTGCCCAACCCTGGGGCTCCCCCAACCCTGCCCAGGGCCCAGGACCCCATGTCTACCCAGCAGGGCCATCAGCCCCTGCCCCAGCGATGCCCCAGGAGGGCCGGTCTCCAGCTCCCCACAGCCCTGCCCTGCCCAGCCATGGGCTCTGCCAAACTGGGCCTACCTGCAGGCCCATGTCCCAGCCTGGCCTTGGCCTGTTCCCACCCCCAGGGAGGTGCCTGATGCCTGGGGATGCAGCTGCCCCTGCAGCCCCCCTTGGTTGCCCTGCTCCTGGCTGGGGCAGTGGGACAGGCCCTGCTCTGATACCCTTTGGGGAACCCCCAGGCTTAGAGTGCTCTGGCCCCTGGGAGCCACCAGCCCCCTCAGTGCCCTGACACACACACTGTTGGGCTAAGGAGAAATGCCAAATATCTCATCTGTTGCTTGCATAATGGTTGTTTCAACCCCCACTAAATAAGCAGGAAGCCACTTCCCCACCTCTCTCTCCAGCACTTGGCCTACCATATTTTTTCACCAGAAATTGCAGCTTGCTTCCTCAAGAAGAAACTTTGGAAATGTTAGGTATTATTAAATCATCTGGTGCAGTAAACCTGATAAATAACTGCAATCAATGGGTTGTGGCCCTATCTGTTCACCAACAGCATAAAGAGGTGCTTCATGGAAGAGTTGATTCAACAAGGAAACGAGGTGTATATAGTGAGTTATCTGGTCCTTAAAATGCATTCATCCTGTGAGGAACTAGCAGATACCCCAGGGGCAAGGTTGTCTATAGATGATTAAGCTTTTTTCACTCTTAAATTATTATTTAGATTATCTTATTTTGGGAAAAGTGATTTTTTTTTCAGTGGATTATTTCTCCTCTACAATTTACATTGATCCCTCCAGAGTTTGGAACACTGATTTATTAATTTCAGGTGCCTTTTTAAGCAATTAATTGATTAATATCCAGTCATACTAATGTGAAACAGTACTTGATTCTATTCTCATTTAGTTCAGCTGGGATTTATTTGCCTTCAATTGGAGCAAGGCAGGCCTGGGAACAGCGAGTTGGTATTTGTCTGTTCACTATTGCTGAAATGTCACCATTCCTATAATTGGATTTATATATATTTTAAGGTCATTTGATCATCTTGTCAGGCTGTATAGCATAGCTTATGGTTTTATCAGGTTAGGAACTCCATTTATCCAGTAATCCAGTTACTGAGATAATAATTAATCTATGTATTAAAGTGCATCTTCCAGAAAAACGTATTATAATAATCTCTTCAGTAGATGGCAGTGCTGGGATTAAAACTATTGCTTGACTAATATGCAAATTCCCTCCTGTTGGTATTTAGGTGTAAAAAGGTTTTTCAGGGCATTCTCATCTTTCAATTGGGGCTCTAGTTTCCTTGGAATGCTGAAACTGTGGGGAGATTTATTTCTACTGGCTCAGAAAGTGTAGAAAAATAGATCAAATACTACAAGTGCAGTCAGTTTCCTCCAGAGATATGCATGAACAAGCTAAAGCTGTGGAAAACATGTAACCATAAAGCTCCAAAAGTAATAGTTCCTCCACTGCATATGACATAATCCACTTCAATTGCTCTCTGTGAAATGGTGTTGCTAGCTGAGATGTTATAGGGTCTGAATACACAGCTTCTGTGTGGAAATGTTTTAATTTTATGTTCATTAAACTTTGTCAGAATCACCGTGGTATCCTTACGTTATGGGGAACTTCTCTATATACAACATCATAAAGGACTCCATTACTGGGTTCTTGTGACTTCATAATCCATTCCTTAAATTATGATGAAGAACATTTTTCTACCAGGATGTATTACAGGTTAGGAAGTCCTGATTCCTGATAAGAACTAAAATAGAGATTTGCGTCCCTGTTTTTTACAAACAGGATCATTTCTCAAAAGGCGGTTTGACACAAATCTCTTTAAAGATTATTCATCCTAATGGCACACATTAAGTAGCTCACATGGAAAACTCCTCAGGACTACAAAATAAACAGCAATAATTTCCCGTATCATTAGGGCTTTGAGAGAGAATGAAAGCTTCTCTTGGGTTAGAGTTGTCCTGTACCTGTGTGGACAACAAAGGATGGTTTATTGTGGCAATTAAAATGCATGGTGGCAGCATATTATTTTTTATCTGTTGGGAAAGCAGGAGAGAGAAAAATCTCACAACCACACAGAAAGCAATGCTGAGTAATGTATTCCAGATCACACACTTAAGGTAATAATACTAAATCTATGAGCAGCTAGGAATTCTCCATTGTCTTGATGCTGATGACACCCGTATTGACACGGTACCTCAGAGAGGCTATGGAGACAGCACCTATGGAGACAGCAACTTCTCTTTAAACACAGCCCCAAAGAAGGGGAATTTGGTATTTTTCATTAATAGTAATGTGTCTATGGGAGATCTGTATTGATCCTATCCAATGGGGCAAAATATTATACATCATAACAGAAAAAAAAAAAAAAAAACCGCCACAAACGAAAAACCTGCTATTTTTCAACATTAAGAAAGTGGAATTCACTTCTCCTAGATGAGCAAAGGGCAGATAACTTGTGAATTCTTTTGACAGAAAACTGAAAATATTTTATAATTAAAAATAGTAAAATAGTCTTGACTTTTATAATGGCTTATTTTCTATAAATTCTATTTATCAGAAAATTACAAAATCCAACAAAAAGTTCTACTTGGAGTTAAAGCATTTCCAAAGGAAAGGAAAATATGTTAAAACACATTGAGGTTTAGTAAAAGAATATTTTGGGGTAAATGAAATCTATGTTCTGAAAATGTTGAACCTAAATTCGCAAAGGGACTCCAAACTCCTGTTCTGTTTCAGAGGGACTTGAAGACCTAGGACCCTCCAAGATGCTCCAGACTCCTGGGGGTACTACCTTTCTTGAGCCCAGGTCTCAGAAGTTCAGTCCCCAGAATCAATAAGCCAGCTTATGACACATGTATGGCACTGTGGACTCTGCTAATTCTGCAAGTCCATAGATTATATCAGACTCCACAGCAAAGACTCAGTAGCCATTTTTGTGAAACTAAGTCTGTGCAGAGTAGTTGCATTGACTGATACTGGCTCAGAATCTATTTTGTTTTAGCTGAGACTTTACTGTCAGAAACTAAACTTCACAAAAACATGATTAAGTGTAGCTACTGCTTATAATTAGTAAATGGAGACATAGAAAATCACTTTCCAGAATAGCAGAATTAGTAAGAGAAGAAGAAAAGTGTACCATTACCTTTGACTACATTCTTTAACTATATTCACTACATGCAAGGTTCATCATTCATCTCTCTGAAAACAATTCCTGAACTATGTAATCTCATAGCTAAATCAGTGTAAAAAGCTTGATTTCAACATATTGGAAGATGTACTAAAATAATGAGAACAAGAGAATTTACTATCCACTTTATACTCACATTCTGCAAAGAACTGTACAAACCACAAAGTAATGGAAGACAGAACTCTTGCAAAGAATATGCTAACTTTTTTATGACGAGATGTCAGTTTGAACCTGAGAGATATTAGAATTCTCTTGAAAGAAAAAAACCAGCCTTCTAAATCCTATTTGTAAAATGAAAAATGTAGCTAAAATAGTTTCCATTGGCTGGAATAAATTCTTGTTCTCTTCAGTATAAGCAGTGATTTCAGATCTGCTGGTACATAGGTCAGCTGCCTACTGCTCCAGCAGAATAATTCTCGGTGAGAAGCAAAACCCGATGCTTTTTAAGCTCTTGAATTTTTACTGTGAGTGCAGTGAGGGGATAAGATTTGCCTTCTGGCAAGAGTATGTCCCTCTTAACTCATGGATGACCTGAGATCTCTTGAGGTACAAATATCATTGTAGATTTACAGCTTCTCTGCAGCACCCCTTAAGCATCTTGTCCTAATGGCAACTCCACTTCCTCAGAAGCCATTGGCCGGAGTGATCCTACCTAATTCTCAAGGGCCTCCTGAAGCCAGAGAGAATGAGTCTGCACAGATTAATGCTGATTTTGTCAGCACCAATTTAGCAGCACAATAACGCCATGGATTTTCAAGGGAGATGGTCATTATTAATTGTGATTCAATATATGCTATTTGTGTATCACTATATGTTGTAGGTGCCTTATAGACATGTATGAAGACAAGGTCCCAACCCGAAGAACTTATGAACTAAAAAAAGAAGAAGAAAAAAAAAAAAACCACAACAAGGCAAACAAAGGATACTTTGTCAGAACACATTTGTCAAGCAGATAGGTTTGCAATTATTTTTTGTTCTTGCTTTGAAATCTTTTAATCTTCCCAAGCATATTCATCCCCTGGCCACAAAACTCCATGGAAGATTTTGCAATCTGGGAATGGAACTTTTGGGAAGGCATCACAATGTAAGTTTAAGAGACAGTAGTGCTTCCCTAAAATATAGCATCTTTGTTTTTCCTACCTCCATTTCTAAAGACTTCTAACACATTCTTGAGGTAAAGAAATTTCTGCAATGCTGTGTTGAGAAAACAAAGAAAGAAATGTAGAAATATGCTCTTGAACTGTACTGAGAAAGACATAAGAATAATTAAGCTGCTGAAAAAATGTCTCCCTTTTCCTAAATAGGTACAGAATTGTATAGGTTGTGTAGAAAATCTTCAAACACAATTCCCTTTCTTTACCCTGACTAGAGCATCAGCAAAAGGGGACCAAAAGAAGAAACTTTTAGTTAAGCATAGGTTTGAAGGAAATGAGAATGATTTCAAAATATATTTTTTCTTTTTTCATATGGCCCTGCTTTCTTTGGGATTAACTTCTCTTTTAAACTTTACTTCTTTCCTACCTTCCTATTAACACAATGTGTTGAAAGTATGATGTAGTTCATTAAATTACCCTCCCTCCGGGTACTTGTGTCTATTTTTATCTCAGTTACATTCCTAAATAACAATAATGAAACCTCTAAGATCTTTCCTTCCTCGTGTTTGGTTTCATATATTCAAAAGGGCAACATTTTATTCTCTTAGGATGTTTTTACTCTCGACCACTCTCAAGCTAGTCAGTGTAGTTTTATAAATCAAATGCCAAAACCACTTTAACCAAAATCTATGATACATCCCTTGCCTAAAGGAGCTGCATTATTTTAAGGCCATAACTGTATCACAGAATGATATTGCTTGCTGAGCTGGTTGGGGGTGACTGGGGGGTAGACTGGGAGCTGAAATCTCAGCTGAAACTATTTTACTCTGTGCCATTCTCTGAAGTAAATCCTTATAGGTGATGTGGAGCTAGTAGCTCTGCAGGCTACTGAAGCCTGTTATCTAGCTAGCACAGTACAACTCAAGGATGGGGAAATGGAATGCTTAATCTCCATGTTTTCATTGCTGAAACATCTTAAATGAATGAATTACATCTGTGTGGAATGGTCCATTTTAAAGTAGTATCTACAACAGTCATGGAGGGTTTGGGTTTTTTTAATTGTTTTTATTTCTTGCTGCTAAACAGATTTTTAAGTGAAAAAAACCCACAAAACAATATAAAATTGAACACGCCTTGATGAAAATTTAGTTTGTCTCATCAAGCTTAATTCTCATGCATGATATGCTGTTTGATCTTAATGGTGGAAGTGGTTTCTGTAGTTGTTACATTTAGGATACTATGTGGAACATTGGTAAGAGAGACATTTATTTTATGGTGACATTTTTAAACTAATAGTAAAGAGTGAAAAAGAATGTGGCTTCTTTACTATGGGAAAGGGAAGAAAACACACAGATTGGTTCTCTGTTTTATGCGTGATAACATTTGACAACAGAAACAAACTGGTGAATTTTTTGACATAATTCAGTAAAATAAAAAGACCTGAAGTTTAACACATAATAGGCCTCCTTAGATTTGATTAAGTTAAAGATTTGTGTTGTTTAGAATCTGGTAGGATAAACCACACTGATAACTGTATGAAGCAGACTGTAGCAGGAAGGATTGTGCTTTGAGGAGCAGGAGGCTGAGGGTCAATCACCCTTGCTCATCTGTGGCAATCTGCTAGTGTGGATCAAATGAGTTCTACAGAGCCTTTTTAGAGGTGAATTTCAGGAGAGAAACTGTTTCCTTTTTTGTGTCTTGGAAGACATTTTTGGGTAGAGAGATGTAAAGAAAAAGGTCTGTAGATCATGCTCTGCTCAGGGAAGTAATTTTGCTTTGTTGTTTATTTTGTGCTTGTTTGCATCTGGAAATTCAACTGTGCTTGAGAAGATATCTCAGAAGAGAAATGTGATTCACTCCTTCCTAAGGTATGGCAGCCAAAGTTTGGACCATCCAGTGTCACAAGGAGATTCTAGAAAGAAAATCTTGCAAGAAATATAGGTAGGGCCCTCAGAAGTTCCAAAACTGATAGTTAACATCGCAAAAGAGAACATTGTGCTTTCTGATTGCTTGACTTCAGTAAAACATATACACTCTGTATTATAAAAATGAGGTACACTGCATAAAATAGTTTAGAAAGATAATGTTCTTCAATGTTAGCAGTAACAGTTCTCAGAAAAGCTTTGCTGTGTATTTAGGTTGTTATAGATTCTCTGGTTTTGCAGGCCTTTGGGCCAAACTGAAAAGCAGAATTAAGGCACAAATACTTCTCTCTTTGACTCTTAAATACCCAAATCCAAACACAAACTCAAATGTGCATCATCTCTCTGTGGAGGCTGTATGAGTTACACAGCATTTGACCTGAATACTAAAACAACAGGGGATGTTATTTTATGTAGGAAGAGGTAACTGTTAATATGCCAGTTTGAATTTCTGTGATGAGATTGGTTCTCCCTTTATTCCATGCCAGGATGCTAGCGTAAACATATGTCAGCTGTGAAACGTATAGTCCTTTCTTAGCAGGAAAACCTAAGGATAGCTAGCAAATAGCACACATAGGGATAGTGCATGTTCTACTGCAAGAAATGATGAGAACATGTTACTCAACACCTGTTGTCAAAAAGCAGTATAAATATAATTTTAGAATGACTGCTCTTATATACTATGCATTTGTGACAACAAACAGGAGCCTGCTCTGAGCTACTGGCCACTAATGAGTTAATGCTGTACTCAGTTAGCTAGACTGCAGCTGTGAATAGTTAAATAATGAAGCTGGATGAGGTCCCAATGAAAAAGTCAGACAAAAGGTTATAAGTCTGAATAAATGACTTCCTGATAATCAGTAGAAGAAAGAATGACTAAAAAAAACCCCAAACCTTGAATAGAAGCTGTCTTAGAAAAGTGTTATAACAGTTATATTATTGTGTGGCTTTTTCTACTGAATTGTTTTGCATACTGTAGTTAGGAACAGGTGAAGGTAAGATTTATGATATTTGTAATGATGGATTCTTATGCAAGTACTTATTTTATTGATTAATTTACTGTTTAGATAGTTGAAGTGTTAGAAAGGTGACTTACTATGTTCTGCCCACTTCTGTTTTTCTAAATGCTTTTTAATTGTTTGGAGGTAATTACAAATTATTTAAAAAAAAAAAAGAAATGAATAGATAAGTCATTCTTCTTACCTTTTATGTTTGGGTTTTTTTTAAACTAACAATGCTTCTGATGCTTTCAAAATGCTTGGGATGGTGTCTTATTTAGAACTGTTTGCTAGTAAGCCAGTGTTAAAGAATTAAAAGCTATTAAAGCTATTTTCTCTTCTCTAGGACATAGGCTTATCTTCCTGAATTATGACTTGGTCTGCTTATACTATGTTTAAAACTACATATATATTCATAAAAATGTCATTACATATGAGGGAATATTACATAAAAACAACTTTTACCTTACTCTAAGAAATGTCTTGGTATAATGATGGGACAAAATAATGCATATATTGGAAAACGCGTGGAGCTGGGTACACCTCTAGCTGAGAAAAATAAAATGAGAATTTAAGTTGTAGCCTAACTACCTCTAGTTCTGAGAGTAATCTCTGGTGTCCTCATATACAGTACTGATGGTGCTGAGAGATAGGGAGATGTAAGAGAGATTCATAGTAAGCAAAAAACAATATTGGCAGAGTAATCAAAATGGCCTACTAGCAATCTGTCACCATTGGTAACATTAGAAACTATTCCACCATAGCTTCAAAATCCAGGTTAACTTAGTAGCTGCTGGGCCTTGCTGAGAGAAGAGTAGATCACAGAATGATGAATCTTTACCTTCCTATCTTATAATACATTGTTAGAACATCCCTAACGTTGCTGTGTAATGTTCTTTGCTCAGCATCTATTGTATGTCTGAGAGAGAATTTAGAGTTAAAGGTTGAGCTTTTTACTTATTTATTTATTAGCTGGACTGTGGGATTGAAGACTGAACTCCTCAGCTCTGGGGTTAGTAGTATTAGCCGAATTCTAGCTCCATGCAGAAGAAAAAACTAGGCATGGATCACTCCTTGTATCCTTGTGCTCTGGCTTCTCTCAGAAAGAAACTTGGGCATATGAGCTAGGGGACATTTATGTTCCAGACAAATATTAGATCTGCCTGATAGCAGGGATCAGGAATCAAGAGCATGCTGTAGAATGCTCTTCCTCTTATGTTTATGTGCAACCTCAATGTTTTACGAGAGGTAGCTTGTGAGTAGTATAGATGCTATACCATTCAGAGAAGGAAGATGGAAGGGAAAGCGTGACTTCTGTAAGATGGAAACCATGAGGAATGTAGGCTTGTACATCTGGAGGTGGTATAGGAAACACCATATCTGTAACTGTATGCAAGTATTATTTCCATTCCCCCCAGTTTCTTTTTTCCTTTATCATATTGGAATCATAGAATTGTTTAGGTTGAAAAGACCTTTAAGATCATCCAGTCCAAACATTAACCTAACACTACCAAGTCCACCACTAAACCAATTAAGGGTAGAGTAATAATTAATTCCATGTTTCCTGAAATGGTGCTTTTTGCGGCTGCATGTTATTTTTTGCATCCAGGTCTTGGCACAGGAGCAGTGAAGAATAGGTTTGCACTTTTCTTCATGTAGTATCAAATGACTGGCAACACATTCTTTGGCTCAGCCCAGGTCATAATTTAAGGATGCCCTGTCTCCTCTGTTGCAGTGATTAGTGTAGGCCACTGCAGAAATTCAGAATGCATTACTTCAGTGTTGTCTTCTTACCATGACCTACCGGAGTGCTTCTGGAGGAGTGGTGAAGGCATAGTGCAACTTTGTGATGAGGGAAGTGTTTTCTTCACAGGAATGGTTTGTGGCTCCTCTGCACCAAATTCCTTAAAAGCATCTAATCTGAATTCAAGATGCTGTGCCTTCTTATATGATTTAAAGAAAACCATGTTGTTGCTTACTCTGACCCTGCTGTTTTGTATGAGCTTCATTTAACCTACTTAGGAGAGCTGGAGAAGGGAAGTTTTGCATGTACTCACGCATGTATTTCTTGGAACTTGTCTTCTTCTGTTCTGTAACTTTAAGCATTTTTTGTGTGTGCATGGAATTGCTGCACATTTTCTTCAGAGAGTTGGCACAACTTCTAACTGACAGGTGGCACATACTCTGTTATATGCTTTTAGCTCTTAATATGCTGAATCTAACTAAAATTCCCTTTTAACTGAGAAGTTGTTTAGTGTTTGGAAATGGATTATCTTGTGTTATATGCTGTTTCTTAATAATAGCATTTGTTTCTATTGTAATCTGCATTTTAGAGTTCCAGGAACGCCAAGCTGGAACACATGAATGAAGGATATTTCCTGGTTTGGAAAAAACCCAGATACTAGAAACCAGTATGTGTTCACCTGTTCTGAGAGCACTTGCAAACTTGATCCTTTACTCAAAGGTACCTACTTTTGCCTTCAGGAATAAACGTTGATTTATGCCTCCTCTTGACACCTGGTTTGCCTTTTTCTACATTAAAACTTGGTTTCAGAAAGGACTCTGAAGAGGACTTGTCTTCTGCATTCTTTCTTTTGTCCATTTCCAGTCACTTTAGGTAACAGAAAACTGGTCAGAGGCTCGCCCCCCCTGCCCACCCCCCCGCCCCCAACACCGCCGCCTCCCCCTTCCTGTTTCTATTCTTTTGGAAACTGCAAACATAAGTAGGAGGGTTTAGAAAACAGTGTGGGTATCTTGATGGCTTACAGGAAGAACAAATAATATCTCTGTTACAAGCATGAAAAAGTCAAGGTAACAGTATATAACTCCAGTCAAGTAATCTATATATATTTAAAAAACCCTGATGTGTCTCAGACTGCTATTTATTATGTGTCTGTATGGCACCAAATGCAGAAAAGCCCAACCTAGTTGTGACCCCCTGGTGCTTTAACAAAATAAATGTTAAATAATAAGATTTTTCAAAAGTATGTTCAAATGACTTAACACTGCTAAAATAGTTCTAGAAATAGTGTTAGTAAAGCAAGCTATAATTTTTTTCAGTTATGTTACCAAATACTACACATCTTAAACAGAACTATCAAGAAAAATATAAAGTCTTGTTAGACGTAAAAACTTTGTGTGCTTTAATGTAGTACTCTGGGAATTCCACTGTTTATGATTTTAAAAAGTTTTATGTTTTCAAGTATCATAATACACTGGAGAGCTTCTTGTGATACTTTTCATTAGTGTGGCTTTCCAAGTGCTATGTGCGCTCTCATTTTAAACAGAGCAATATCATGATAGACATCAATTGTGACGCATTTAATGTCTTGATATATCACTACTGCATGAAACACTTGTCACTATTAGTCTGTTTGAAACATAAAGCTGATGCAACTGATGGTGCACATTGTTAGAATAGAACAGGTGGTATAATAGAAAATAGTGTGAGTAGATTTGAGTGGCACTTCATATCCAAGGGTATTTAATATCCTATACTGCTGGAGAAGTATTAATATATATACTTTTTGAGGGGAAATATGTTAGTCCAGAGTAAAAATAATTGTTCATAAATCAGTTGGTTTTTTTTTTATTTATCTTAAAATTTTGTGAATTGAAAATCCTGTTTCCATGACTACCATTGCTGAATGTATTTGATTAGATTGTATTGTAATTTATGGCACAAAAATGCAAACCCCACCAGCAGTATGTGAATTAGAATGTAGCAGGTTTATAGCTTGCTTTGGCCCCAGGCACAAGTAATAAAATCCTAGCTTTAAGTACCATTGGGGTTTATAGAATGAAGACATCTGCATTATTGTATTAAAATGTTCCTTAGTGTAATAAATATAACTGACAGAAGTGCATGACTTCCTTTATGAAAAATATGTTGATAACAATATAGTCTTTAAATACTGAAGAAACTGACTATTAAAATTTTATGTTTCCAGTTAGAGACATCTGTTGAGCATTTAGCTGGTATTCTCGGTTTACTGCTGGGTATACCTAATAAGACTTTTAGTTTACAATTAAATTGAGACATACTGATGAAAAGAAGGTATTAACCTTCTGCTGATTAATGTTTTTTTAACAGTTAACATTCTAATTTTGCAATAGATATTTATGAACACAGGGTAATGGATTGGATCATAAACAGTTTCTTTTGCCTTCTCCAGGAAGCTGTAGGGGAATTTACATTTACGGTTTGATCAGAAGCAATTTCACCATTGTCTTTTCAAAAATGGACAAAATGTTATAGATGTTCTAGTTCTTACTTATTTTTACTGATCTGTCCAATCTATCTCCATTTATATGCTATCAACTATTCATTATACAGATGGTTTAGGCGTACTGATTAACTGAAAATGTTTCCAAACCAAGGTAAAACTTATCCCACTTGGGCTGTTTTTTCTATTTGAGACATGCTGTTGTCTTTTCCATTTGATGTCCCTGTCAAAACTTAGTGTAATTCATTTCAATCACCTTTGATTATTTAGATGTATATAGCACTCTTTCTTTGAGTAGATTTTTTTTCTTTTTTAAAGCACATTTGGTTGAGGTGGGGAGAGTTACATGTACCAAAGGTTTATTCATTTCAGTCTTGTTTACCCTGTATTAGAAGATGCTGCATCAGTTTACGCAGGTTAATCTCACATCCAGTGTTACATTGCTCATGTTGCAACTGTGGAAGTAACCAAAAGTATTGAAATACTGGTCTTTGAAAACTTTCTTCTAGACATAAAAGGAAACAATTTTATTTTCTGGATCCAGTAGATGACCAATTTGAATTTCTGGTTATGAAATTTCTCAAGTCTTGGAAAAAAGACAAAACAATCTGTGTTATCTATACATTTTACTTTTTAAAACTCATCTGTTTTATTACCTCAACATTTAAATTAGAAAGTAAAGAAAAAAACTATTGTAAATTTAACAGGATATTTAATAAAACCTTGGAGCTCTAAAGAACAAGGTATTAATTTTGAAAATGTAGTTACTGACTAGTAATCACAGAATTAATCAGCAATATATTTTCATTGTAATATATTACTTAAAACAGTTATATACTTTATTCATATATCTAGTTGTTCATGTTTTCAGACTTTCTTAAGCCTTTATATGCTACAGTTTGTTCTGAACAGAGCATCTCCCTAGATTTTGTTATGCTGAAGGTCCTGCTTGAACACTTGCTATTTTACAGTCATAATCTTTGGTTGCCAGGATAAGAAACATTTCTGTTCGCTGACTGATGGGTTCCCACAATGATCACAGGAATGTTCTTCTATCTTCTTAACAACTTTAATGTCTTGAACTTTCCCTCCTCACTCTGTTATTATTCCAGCCAATCCATTTACTGGTTTTTGTTTCCTTTTCCATCTTTCCTTGCTCTTTTCCATGTTTTCCTTTTGTTTGTTTGTGGTTTTTTTGTCCCTTTCCTTCCTACTCTCTCTGTATATCTTCGTGACAGTGCAAAGACTTCAAAGATGAAAAGCTTCATCTTTGCAGTGTCACAAAGCTGTGTCAAACATTGCATGTTGGTACCAAACCAGATTCTTCAGCCCAGAATAAAAAGAGGTGCCAGATTTGAACTTAAGGCTATTGCAAATAGGAGAAACAAATAATAAATGACTTCAAATGTCCAAATTAAAACTTCAGTATTTGAGAGAATGGCCTTTCCTCTAACACAATCTCGAAGGAGTAACTTGTGCTTCTGCTAAATTGTTTCTACTTATGTCAAACCATGTCCTTGTTTTTGCTGTCTCTGACCTCCTGCATGAGGAAGGCACTTCTAATGAACTTTGCCAGGGGAAAATCACATGTATGCTGGCCTTTACCTTAGTTAGATGATTCTAATTGAGGGGTGTTTTTATTTTTAAGCATAAACAAAATCTGTGAAAGTGGTAAAAATAGTTCCTAGGCTTGATGAAATTTTTTGGGAGGAAGAAAAGTTTTGAAGATTTTGTTCTCCCAAATAAACAAGCCTCTTCCCCCCCCCCCCCCCCCATTTATGTTCCTGGTCATGTTGCATGTTGGGGGAATCCTTCTTTGAGACAGAACTTGGAAAAAGCTCAGCTACTAACAGGGCAGTAGTACTGCATGGTCGTGATTGAATCTTGGTGTAATCAAGATTATTCCCTGGTGAAAACTAAAGGCTCTTTAAGAAAATTATTCTTCCATGATGATTCAAGTGAATTTGAATAATACTTAAAATTTTTTATGACATTCATTAAAAGGACTTCCTGTGTTGCATATGAACTATATAATCTTAGAATGATTGTGAGAGTTAGCATTAACGTTGTCATTTTGCATTGAACTGAGGATAACTAAGTCTAAATTACTTTCTCAAGTTTGTGGTGTAGTTCAGGACAAAGCTGAGAATAGGATGCTAGTGAACTTGAAATTATAGTTGAACCAGTGAGTCCCTTCAAATGTGAAAAGTTACTGTTTAAACTTTAGGTAATATTATTATCATTATGTAAAACATGGGAGAACAAATCTAAGCTCTTGGATCAGTTATGAAGTAAGGTGCATAGTACATGTCACTAAATGACTGTGTATAGTAAGACAACTATCCAAAACTTACTCTTGGCTGTGTTCTCAATATTTCAAAGTCTTGGAATATTACTATTGCATAAGGACTTGTGGGCTTGAAAATACTGCATGTTTATAGACTTCAGTCAATGACGATATCTTGCTCTCATCATTATACTCTGGAATTGAACAAATGCTGTTCAAGGTTATCAAAGAAGTTGATTCAATTTGAGAAAAGGAGGAAAGAAGAAAGGTATAGAGAAAGGTAAACTAGAGGAATCTGCCTGAAACTAGCTGGTAGGACACGGGGATTCTGCAGTTGTTGGTAGAGGTCCTTCCACCAGCCAGCACACATGCATGCACAAACATACACTTTTAAGAGTCAGTGTCCAAGTAGAATAAAATAAAATGCAGAATTGAATCCCTGATACTCCAAGCAGTATGATACGAATATAAAATGCATTTTAAGACATACACTGTTTAAGGTAACATGAGCTAATATCATTATGAAAGTCCTTTCAAAAATAAAGAATATCAAGGTGAATCTGGCCCTAGCATATCATTAGTATGGAACTACATTCGAAAGATCAGATTATATCTTATTTTCATCCAACCACAAGATTCAAGGCAGTTTGACACTGGTTGTCACACTTCTTAAGATCCTAGCAAAGCCTGTGTTTTTTTGGGGTGTGGGGTTTTTTGGTTGGTTTTTTTGGGGGTGTGGTGGTGGGGGTGTGTGTTTTTGTTGGTTTGGGATTTTTTTTTTTTAAAAGATTCTAAACAAGCCAGAAACTTAAAGTAGTAATAAATAGTGTGGGGGTTTTGACGGTACATAATTTTAGTTTTGCCTAATGATTTGAAACTGAGCAGATATCCTGTTAGGCATAAGAAAGGTCTCCCTGAAACATCTTTTGGTTATTTTTGGGAGTAGTTATAATATTCAGACATGCAGAAAGAGTAAATATGTCTGTGGGTTTATGTCTTGGCAAATACACATATAGCCCCATTCCCATAAGACAACCAGTGTTTGCTGAAGTCTGTTATGAGCTCCCTCTTCTTTGAAATACTATCTAGCAGCTATTAGTTGCTGAATTTTGCAGTTATTGCCTGCAATAAGTAATGCACTTTGACGTATTTGTCATTCTGTGCTCAATTTACAAAAAGGCTATGAACTACATAATCAGGATTTTTTTCTGAGTAATCAGAAAGAAAAGTAAGTAGCTAAAGATTAGTCAGAAAAATCAGATGCTTACTATTTAAGGGGACAGGCTGAAAGCAGAATTAATTATTCATGCAAGGCATTTATTTAATTTAAAAAAATGTTTGGGATAAGAGCAGGATTATTATTAAAGCTTCCCATTGGAATTAAGAAAACTCTTCTGATTTCAGGCTTTTAGCTAAGTTATTTTGCATCCTGCATAAGAGTTTGTCTTGGTTACTGTAACACAGATCTTTACTTTTCCTTCTGTTTGGGATGCTCCTGTTTGTATAAAATGCTTAAAGTGAGTCTTTCCTATAGTGATTAAGGTGCTCAGTGAAGATGCAGATTCTCTTATAGGTTACTGATAAAATCAGTAGCAGAGATGAAATTCTTCAGAAGTGTGATGAACATGGAAAACAATCACCAGGTGGGAAGTTGGGATCCAAAGCTCTTTTGGTTAAGTTTGTTCCAATCTTGTTTGCCACATTTGGGTGATCTTCACTACTGAGTCCTTATCTAATCTGATTTCTTCCTTTTCCTCTAGTGTTTTGGTAAGATGCCTTCTCCACCCCTTTTGCCCTGTAAGGTAAATACTTAACTTTATTTCATTAAACATTGAAACTTTTCATGTCAAATGGGGCATTCCATATGAAAAAAAAAACAAAACAACCAACTAAATCTATCTTGTTTCATAACAGATTTTTTTTTTCAGAATGGAAAAAAATTCTTCAATTTGGTTGGACCTAAAAAAAACCATGCTTTTGACATTTTTCCCCCAAAATGTTTTCTGTTGAAAGCTAAACAAGCAACACAGAAATGCTATTTCCATTTCTGTTGTTAAATAAAGTGGCACCATTCTTCTTTTTTTTTTTTTTTTTTTTTTCCTAAAGAGAAGCCAGACTACTCAGGTTTTATTTGCCAATAACATGTGTGTTGTTCTGTAAGTCTTGTATGATTACACAGTGTACAACACTTATACTATCAGAAAAAGAGTTGCCTGTTGGTGGCTGGTATATGCTTAATAAATGTCACTGTTCCTCCTACAGTTTTTCTGCTCTTGTCTTTTCTTTTCCCTCGATAGTTTCCAAATGACATTTCAGACAATAGAATGCTTAGCAGCAATCTTGCTATTGTTTTTGAATGGAACCGAGTAATTACATTTAGTAGAGTTTGTACAATCAGACCTTATCCATGTGTGGGACATTGTTGAATGAGAATTCTTTCTGATGATTATTCTAGTGAACTCATGACCATTAGTTTATCTCAAGTGAATTTGTGACTTGATGGAAAGGCAGCACACTGCATTTTTGGGTTGGGAAGAGCACAATGGTCAGAATCTCAGAGCCAGTATCACAGTTCAACCACTTTGTGTTTGCAGCAATTTCAGTGCTAAAATAGGGAGATTGTTCCATCAGATGGACTTTGCGCAGATACATATTTAGATCTTATCTTTTGTGACTAACTACTTGACTGAAATTGATTGAAGGGTGTGGGTGCTGCTGTTTAATTATGTGGATGTTGTGGATCAAAGGCAAATAGAACCTGTTCAGCTTTCTTCAATATATGCATACATACAGTGCTTACTTCCCTGAATAAGGTTGCTAATTTTGTTGTACTCCATTGCAGATGTTTTGAAAGCCTTTCAGTTTCAAGGTAAACAAGGTGGGTAGAGCTGCTATTTCCAATTACAAGATTCTATTCAGTGAAAGTCACATTAGTTAAAAAAAAATCAAAAAAGTAGGTTCTCAAATGTTACACTACCTTTTTCTCATCATTGCCCATGTCTTCCACTTTGCCCTATGTGAGTACCAGGTAGATGGTACAGAACTGGGAGGAGTGGCTGATAGACCAGATGGTTGTGCTCCTATTCAAAGGGATTTCAACAGGCTGGAGACATGTGCAAATGAGAATCTCATGAAGTTCATCCAAGGGAAATGCAAAGTCCTGCACCAGGGGAACACCCTATGCACCAGAACAGGCTGGTGGCCGAGTGCCTGGAAATCAGTTTTGCAGAAAAGGACCTGGGAGTCATGGTGGACAATGGATTGACAGTAAGACAGCAATGTGCCTTTGCAGCAAAAGAGGCCAACAGCATCCTAAGCTGCATTTGGAAAAGACTTTTCAGTAGGTTGTGGGAGGTGATTCTTCCTCTCTGCTTAGACTGATGAGACCACATCTGGAGTGCTGTGTCCAGTCTTGCACTCCATGGTATGAGAGACATGGACATATGGGAATGGGTCCAGTAAAGGACCACAAATATGATGCTTGGAGCATCAGACACAGGATGAGAGGCTGAGAGCTGGGTTTATTCAGCCTGGAAAAGAGAGGAGGGGGATTATGTGTGCCTGAATACATGATGGGGGAGTGGGAGTAGGAAGAAAGTAAGGATGATGGAACCAAACTCTTCTTGGTGATGGGGGAAAAAGGCAGCAGGCACCAGTTGAAATACAGGATAGAGGTGAGGATGTGAGGATGGTCAAACACTGGAACAAGTTTTCTAGAGCAGTTACAGAGTTTCCACCCTGTCCTGGTTTCGGCTGGGATAGAGTTAATTTTCTTCCTAGCAGCAGGCATAGTGCTGTGTTTTGGATTTAGTAGGAGAAGAAAGTTGATAACATGCTGATGTTTTTAGTTGTTGCTGAGTACTGCTTATGCCAGTCAAGGACTTTTTCAGCTTCCCATGCTCTGCCAGGCGCACAAGAAACTGGGAGGGGGCACAGCCAGAATAGTTGATCCAAACTGACCAAAGGGCTATTCCATACCATATGACGTCATGCTCAGTATATAAACTGGGGGGGGGGTTGGCCAGGGAGCAGCGATCGCTTCTCGGGAACTGTCTGGGTATCGGTCGGCGGGTGGTGAGCAATTGCATTGTGCATCACTTGCTTCGTGTATCATTATTATTATTATCATTATTATACTGTTACTGTTAGCATTACTATTTTACTTTATTTCAATTATGAAACTGTTCTTATCTCAACCCAGGAGTGTTTCTCACTCTTACTCCTCCGATTCTCTCCCCCATCCCATCAGGGTAGGGGGAGTGAGCGAGTGGCTGCGTGGTGCTTAGTTGCTGGCTGGGGCTAAACGACGACACACCCTTGGAGACGGTCAAAACTGAACTGGACATGGTCTGAGCAACCAGTTGTGTACGCTTCTTTGAGCAGGGGGATTGGACTAGATGATTTTAAGAAGTCTCTTCCAACCTCAAATATTTTGTGATTCTAGATTAGATAAGGTTAATCCTAGTAATAAAAGGGGTATCAATTTACTGCATAACTCTTACTCAAGGAATTGTAGATATTTCAGACAGCTCTCAGTATCTTGAAGAATGCTACTCTGCACTTTCAGAAGAGGTGACAGATTATGGCTGATGAGAACCTAGATCTTTTGGCACTGGCATAAAAGACCCCAGATTTCTCTTGCCAACCTTCAGAAAGAGCAGCCTCAACTCCAGGCAGTGTTCCTGCTTGTTGGAACTCCCAACTCAGGAATACTTTGATGTTAATATTTCTAGAATGATATAAATGACTTGCACTCAGACCTTGCAAGATGTCTTTTGCTTCCACATGTTGTGTATAGGGTACAGTGTGGTCCTCATATCTGTGGACCATCATGTGGAAAGAATCACATACTGTTTTTTCACAACTTAGGCCAAAAGAAGCTATCATCTCTTTAGTCTCCTTTTCCTTTGGAGGTCTCAAGGGACAGCTGGCAGTTGTGGGAACTGGAAGCATAAATCACCACTGGAAATGAACTGGTGGAGTATAGATAATGTCGAGCTTGTGCAGAGTCATTATGCTTTCCAGCTAATATTGTCAGCCTGGATCATATGTGGGAGATTTCATTGCTTTCTTTCAAAAAAGAATTAAGAGTAAAAGCTAGGAGATGCATTCTCCTATTTTACCCGCTGCCTGCCCCCCCCCCCTTTTTTTTTTTTTTTTAAAGACTTCTTCATTTTGTCTGGGGGAGGGAATCAGACTGTAGGTGATGGGAAAAACTGAACTATGACTTAGTTTGGAAAGAGCTATGGAATTTACCACTGTGCTGCAGAATCAAATTAGAGAAGTTAAGTATATTTGCATGAATAATATACAAGGAACAAAGAAATACGTGGAAACTAAATAAGACATCCTATTGTGTAAAATGTTAGTGAAAGACCAGAGCTTTGATAAGGCAGAGGCAAAATGCCTTTATGTAACAAAACTGCTAAATCAGAGCCTGAGGTTGCTGCTAGTTCTTGACTTGTTAAAGCTCACAGCAGGCTGGTGTCTTAACACTGTTGTTGCTTGAGAAACTGGTGCAAAAGGTCAGTAATCTTCATAAGTTTCTGTTTGGGCCTGAAGCTTCAGAGGACAACTTTGCATTAAAAAAACAAAAAAGAAAAAGAAAACAAAACCCTAAAAAGCAACCAACCAAACAAAAAAAAAAACCCAAAACCAAAACACCATCCCACAACTCCCTCCCCCTCAAAAAACCCCAAACAAAAGTCTCCCCCCAAACCCCACCAAAACCAAACAAAAACCCTCACCTAACAAAAATAACCCTTACTGCAACTGCATGGAAAACCTCTTTGCAACTTAGATGTTAGTAGAAGGTTGCTGGAAGTTAATTAAAAAAACCCCAAACAAACAAACAAGCTGGAAAAAGACAGAAGTGTAAACTGTTATATTGAGGAATATACAATGTGACAAAGGCAAACTATCTTCTGTCTTCTTTGAAAAGCTCTGCTTAATTCAGTATATTTAGCTGTAATGATTTGCTAGAACATATCTGTTCCTGACTTGTATACAAGAAGGGGAAGGGAAAAGACCAATGGTAATTTAAATACTGTGCACACATTTCCTTCAAAGGATGCTTGCGGTATTTCATAGTCACACCCCACTTCAATTCTACTTCACAACTAGCTTACAAGAATCATGGGGTAAAGATGTCATGTAAAATTTCATCTTCCATGTCTTGGTGAACTCTTCTAAATGTAGTACAACAGACAGTATAAAATCAGGACATTTGTACATTACAAAGATCGTTTGGTTTAGTGTGGACTTGGTAGTGTAGGTTAATGGTTGGACTGGATGATCTTAAAGGTCTTTTACAACCTAAACGATTCTATGATTCTATGATTCTGAAGGCTAGGAAATGGTACATATGCAATCGCTTAAATACTATATTGTTCATATTTAGTTTCTATCTACTTCAACTATTTACATCTACAATAAAACATATTCCAGTAAAATTTCTTAAAAGCATCCTTTTTTATTCTCCCTCCCCACCCGCACCTGCCATTTTTTCATGCAGGGTCAGATCAATATGTTTTGACTCTGGGGTTCACTTTCTTCTGTGACATAAATAAAGTGTTTGTGTCTACAATTTGCCTAAAATTCAGTTAATGGCTGAGTTTTTATTAGGCATTAGACAAAAAAAAAAATTCTTCTATAGAACTTATTTATGTACTGAAACCAGGAGTCTATGAAATTATGTTAAGAATAAAATGACATAATCAGAAAATTAATTATTTCTCTACTAATGCATGAGAGTCTAACTACCATATCTGCAAAACAGTTTAAAACCAAAACAAAACCTCATTTGGTCATTCTATAACCTGAAGCAATTTTAAGGACCTTGCAGTGTATAACTCTAAAGCACTTTTAGGGTCTGCCATTGTTATAAATGTCAAGAAACGCTGTTGTATTCCTTCCTCTCCTTGCCTCAATCTAATACAGTATTCTCTTCAATTTCTCATAATGCTGATATTGCAAAACACATGTTTCTTCAAGACTGGTAGGTTCATGAAATATTAACAGCTCCCCCCACCCCACCCCCCCCCCCCCCGCCCCCAACCTGTATTTTGTGCTTTAATATTTAAAAAAAAAAAGGCAACAAAGAAACCCGCACACTGAAACCTGGAGTCTTTCTCTAATCAGCCACTGCTGGATTTAGAACTCAGATTTATGGAAGAGACAGTCTTTATACATATATTTAATACAATCGGATTCTTCAGACTTTGTGCTGAATGGGACAAGGAAATGAAAACTTAATCACTAGAGAAATATGGAAATATAACCAATTGAAAAGGAGGAAAAAATTAATATTGCTTTAAATTCCAACTTGACTAGGAACCTACTGTGGTTTTGTATGTATATTAACAAACTGATTATTTCCCTAATCCTACTGAGATTTTCCTTTTCATGTGCTAAGTTTTGGCATGTTTTCCTCAATTACTTTCACATTAGATGTTGAAAGTTAGATTCAAATATAATCACAGAACTTGTAAGTGAATATTTCTGAATAAATCTGAAAAAAACCTACATTTTAAACCTTCTGTATTTCTTTTTAAAAAAAGAGCAAACATCAAGCTTACTGAATAATTCAGTTAAAAGCAGATTTCTGTGCTTTTGTTTGATGGTGGGAAGGGGAATCAATCCTTTATTCTTCCTTACAGGGTGTGATCTGGCAGCCAGTAAAATCAGTAAAAAATCTGGATTGTGGCTGCACATCTCGGGTGGTGGACAGGTTTTTGGCTGCTCTTGACAGAACTGTGTCAACTTTCTGTTTTGATTTGTTTATTCTCTCTCCTCTTTGCCTCCAAGACCAAGTTGAATTAGTTACAAGAGATGGGAGAGGTGCATTACCCAGGAGTTATGGGTTAAAAAGCAGGGTGAGTAGCTCTGGCAGGATAGCTTCTCCTGAAATAAAAAAGGATCGGATGAATTTCTAACTTGTGATTTATTTCTTTCTATGCTTGCACTGTGGGTTTTTTAGGACTTGTCCTCATATTAAAACATATCAGTTTAACTCATTTCCATTTTCATCTAGATAATCCAATGCAGCTCTCACATGGCTGGGTCAGAGCAGTTTCGGGTGTTGCTGGTGCCTGAGTGCAAATTGGCAGTGACTGGCTGCATCTGTTTTCTTCCTTCATCTTCACAGTTCCTTATGTCACCTCTGTTACCAGTTTGACCGTACCCTTGCCATTGTTTTGGTCTACTCCTTGCTTATGTTGAACTAGACTCTAAGTAACTGATCATGTGTAGATAAATTGACACAAAAGTGGGGTTTTTTTGAGAGTTTTCTTTTTTAGACAAGGACTTCACTTTGTCAACTTTAAATTTCCTGCTTAATCTGGTGTATTTGTACACACAGTAGTAACATATTTTTAGCTGATTTTTGTTTCAAAAAGCTGGCACTGCACAGCTTTTTTAGGTGTTAATTTATCTCCCTGAACAGCCTGGGTGAACAATCCTTCTGAAATTTCTTACCTTTCCCACCCCCAAATTTAGTGCAGTTCTGAGAAGGAACTGTGAGGCCAAGGGTCCTCTCCTTATACAAAATATGTTGTTAACTGTTGCAATCCCAGCTTCCAAAAGAGGTGACAGTTCTGATGGCTGAGACATTAGTGAAGTACACCAATGATAAGTCCCAAGAAGCAAATAGCACAAGCTTGTTGACAGTCTTAGTGCTATGTCCTGTGGAGGTTTTCTCTTAGTAGAGATCTGTTGCTATTGAGCTAATCCTATTGCTGTCCTTAATAATGTTTTTCACACTACTGCCCATAAAATGATCTTTAAAACTATTGTTCTGATGAGCTTAACTTAATTATATGTATATGAGATTATTGCAAGTCTTTATTAGCAATGATTAGCTACACAAATTACCCAACAAATTAATAATACATTCCTTAAAAAGACTAGCCATGTGTAATTATATATAATTTCGAAAATGCTCAGAAGATGGTGCACTGTGTTTTTCTACAGTATCTTATCTGCATTGTTGGAATCAATTTAAATTATGGGCACTTGTGAGTTTCCAGTATGTAATTCTGCCTGGAGAAATCAAGTATTTTGTCATTGATGCCATGGAAATATTTTTTTTAGAAATCATACAAAGCCTGTGCGAAATGCTGAATGAAGTCAGACATTATATTCAGTTTCAGGAATAAACTGGGAGAAACTGTTTATTTTAATCAAGTCAGATATAGACCTTGGTTCATGATCTGGATACATAAGTATCTGTCAACACAATGTTCTGATTTTGCAATCTTAATGAACAATCTATTTTTATATATGTAAATCTTCTAAGAAGGGGTGGGGTTTTTTTTACAGATTTCTGGCAAATTTAATGAGTGTGTTACATGCTTCTATAAATACAAAATATTAGTTGCACACTTTAATATGTGACTTCCTAGACTCTAGTTGAGATGCTAGGAAATTTAGATAGAATTATGAGGACAATGAACAAATGTTGAACTGCAGAGAGCTGTATTTTCAAAGCAAAGACGGTTCTTTTTCCACAAATGTCCTATTGCTTGGTTTTTAGTTGACACGAAATAGCAGAGACTTCTCATTGGTAACTGACTTGTGAAGTTTACATAGGAAGTCTAGTCATGGTGAGAGGTGGGCTCCTTGAGAGAATTCTTTAGCTCAAGAATCTAATCTTCTGAGACCTTCTTTCTCTTAGCTCTAAAGGGAGATTTTTCTCCTTACATAAATGCTTGTATCATGTCCACTGAGCTAGGTGGTATGAAAACCTCTGAAGAACTGAAGGCTGTTCCACCAAACATACTGTCAATTTCTGGACGTATTGTTCAAAGTGGTCATGGTTATACAAGCATGACAAAAGGTCTCTATCCCCAAAATGTGTGCTGCTAAATCCATGGAGATTTTTTTCTTGGTTTAGTGTTAAAAAGTTATTTATTTATCCATTTAAATCTTCATCTTAAATTTGAGCCTACTGAGATTATGGATCCAATTATTTTCTCTGTTTTTAAAGTTTCCTTTATGTTTTTATTGAGCTGTGTCAAAAGAGCATATACAAGTGGAAATGAGAGCCTAATGTGACCTTAAGACCTTTTGACATACGGCTCTTCAGCAGAATTTACAAAATCTGGAAGGGAGCAATCCCTTACTGAAGTATCCACTCTACTCTGACACCAGAAGAGGAAAATTCAATGAGCCAGTAAGGTGTCAGAACATCTCTAACACGTGTTGGTCTCTGCAATAGAGCTGTGAAAATCTGTGTGCTTTGGTGAGAGTATTTCATGAAGCTGCTCAGGCATCTGCTGATGCTACACTCACCATACACCGACTGGTGCAGGCAAAAGAACAACACAAACACAGAAATAAGAGGAGTGATAAGAAGGAAACAACTTCTGTAATTGTATACTTATCCATACCAGCTTTCTTAAGCGCAGTTATAGTGTATAGTTATACAGCTCTTACCACAGAAGACTGAGGATTTTGAAATGGAAGGATCCCTTTCCCCTTTTCCTCTTCCCCACCCGTGGGTTATTAGCTATTGACAGGCTGCAAACAGATCCTTCGATTCTGAGGTTGGCTCTCTGCTGTCTGAGCACAGAGAGCACTGAACACTGTTGCACCACTCCATGCGTGTTTACCTGGCCAGCTTGCCCCACAGTTTGGTTCAGTTTTCTTCTGTATCACCTATATAACTTCAGTCTGGCTGTTGGATCAGTGCATGCTAGTTTCCAAAAATAGATAACTTGTAAGTCAGCCTCTTTCTCCTTACAAATCTCACACCTGTCTGTAATTCATTCATTTTTCTGACATTGAAAATTAATTTCCTTTGTCCCCTGATGTTACATTACATGATGACTGATGAGAACCAGTACAGTAATTTAAAAAAACAAACAAAATCTGAATGCAAGTCTATGAGAGAAATCTACTCTGAGCTCTCTAGATGGAAGCATTCTTCTCTTCCATCTTAGCAATTACAAGTGTGATGCTTTGCTGTCCTGGGATTGAACTAATGCCATATCACAGGGTCAAGTGCTGGATGAAAGGCTCCAGGAGGAAGACACAACCCCTTTCTGGAAGAATATACCACTAACTCCTCATCTTACTGTGACAAATAGTGTGAAAAGGAAATACAGGAAAACGTAGGATATCTGAGAGCTGCTTAGAAGAAATCTCCTGTGAAAGTCTTCTTGCAAAAACTACTCACATGGAACTAACCCTACTCAATCAGTGTGCTACAAGCAGCAATTGTGTGGGAGAGCTCTGAAGATGGAGGGTTTGTATTTTCCTTATATGCCCACACCTGTGTTCAGAGTTGCACTGTTTCCACTCCTATTGTTATTTGTTTTCAGTCTGTATAAGTTTCTCCTCCAAGGCTACATTCACTGAGGAGTTGCAGTAGCCTCACCTCAACAGCACCCCAATCTCACTACAAGCTGTGCGAGCAGTAGTTGTCACCTTCCCTTCTGTTCATCTGGGTGAGGTTTTATTTGCAGTCTGGGCCACTGATCCATTGTGCCTCTTTCTCTTTATAAAGTCCTTCTGTTTTAGGTTTTATTCTTTTGTTGTACTTCTCTGGGAAGTCTGTGCCTCTACATTCTGTAAGTTCCCCTTTAAGTAGTCAAAGGTTGTCTTTAGATCACCCCTCAGCCTTGTCTTCTGCAGGCTGAACACGTCCAGTTCCCCCAGCCTGTCCTGTGTACTGTGTACTTCAGCCCTCTGACCTTCATTGTGGTCCTCCACTGGGCACTGTCATTTTGTGTACTGGGGAGCCCAAAGTTGAACATGGCACTTGGGTATGGTCTCACAACTACATAGTAGAAGAGAAGAATCCCTTCCCTGGACCTGCAGGTTATGCTTTTGTTGATACAACCCAGTGCGTGCTGTCCTTTGTTCAAGGTTGTTGATGATGATCAGGATACCCAGATCCTTTTCTGCCTATCCCAGAGCTCACACTGTTGCTTAGGATTACTCTATTCTGAATGTAGGACTTTGCATTTTCCTTTGTGGGACCTCATGACATCTTGTTTGCCCACTTCTTCCAGCAACCAGAAGAAAACAATCATGCTCATTTGAGCAAGAATATGTAAATTTTGCTGTTATACTTCTTATGAGTTACAATCTGTGCAGTTCTTATCTGATGAATTACTTGTATTTTCTAACCTGTGACCTTAATGCCCTTTATAACAAATTTTCAGGGTTACCAAGTTTCACTGTACTTAGAAATTAAAAAGTGTGTCTCATACAGCACCTGATTTTCTCCTTTTTGACAACTTTCATGTATATTCAATCATCTGAAGCAATTTAATCTACTTAAGTTTTGTGGAAACTACAGCTTCTTTCTCCTTGAACTACTTTTAATGCTTATCCAAATTGAGCTATGCAAGAAAAATCTGGGCCAGTTAATTTACTGAGGTTGGTTCTCTTGTGTTTAATATTCTCTAATGATCCACTAGTGTATTCCTGAATGCATGTTGCTATCCAATAGATTATAGTACAGATACATAAGCTGCATAACAAAAGGAAAGTAGTTGTTGGAGAGGGATGACTATTAACTAATATATTCATGAGTAGCTAGTCTCAATTTGGCTGTGTCCACAGATTATTTGGATCTTTTTAATTTAAGAATCTTGATGGACACAAAATGTAACTGAAATGAAAGTCTCCTAGAAATAATTGATGAGGTAATGCTCTCTTAGGAATAAGAATTAGCTGTGCTTGGTCTTTAGCTTCTAACAGATGTGAATGAACACAAATATTGCAGTGTTTAAGAATGCTTTTGGAAGGGAGTGCTGTGGTAATGCTTTGTGTGTAATGTTTTCAGGATTTTCAGCTCTGGCAGTCACAGCTTCCACTTATCTGGAAGATTTGCTTTTAACTCAACATCAAATGAACATGAATGAGGCTGGTCTTTGGTAAGTGACTAATCCATTATTCCATAAATGCACACAACACACCATCAAGTTCTGCCTAACATCTGAAATTGTCTACTCAGCAAGGCATTTGATATTAGAAGGGAAAACTTGATTGGAAGTAATAAATTCAAAGAACATTTTGGTAAACACTTTTGTGAAATACAAATAAGACAAACTCAAGGATTCTTTCACTCTTTAAACTTAAATGGTATAGCTCTGTTTTTATCAACATGTTGGATCACTGTTGCTTTCCCAGCCAGGAGTAGTTAGACAAAGCCAGCATAAAACCACTCTGCTGCTTGTGGTTATTTGGGTTTCTTAAAAATCAAACCAAAGGGAGAAAGTTCCTTCAGACTCTCTTTTTTTTTTTTTTTTTTCTCCTCCAAATAAAGAAAAAAGTAAGTTGCTTTCCCTCTGAGGTTGCAGATAAAAATGAACTATATGAATTGTGACCAGAGTAGGCCTTCAAATTCCATTATTTAGGAGGCTAATCCTATTTGCATACTGATGTCTTTGTACTGTTCAGATGAGCAAGGAGAAGTAATATATATCAATTCTTCTCTCTTAGTCAACTATCTCTTGGAAATGAAGGGCAGGTACTTCCTCCAATAGGAATCTCAAGGCAAAGGAAATTCAGAAAGATCAACTAAGACACTTAACTGAAAGAGGACTCTGGCTAATTTTGCAATGAAATATCTATCATATAGAACAGAACTGAGAGGTAGGACTATTCAGAACAAACTGTCCATATATTAATAAGAATGTAATAAGATAAAAATTGGGAGGCTATGTATAACTACAATAACTGTACCTTTTTGTTAGAGATATTGAAGGCAACATGGTCCATTAAAATTTTGGAGTTTTGGATCTCTATGAGACCTGATGATTGACATCTGACCTGTTTTAATTAAACATTTTGTCTACTGATTTCTTCATTAACTGAATTTGCTTTTTATAGTGTAAGTATAAAAGTTTCTTTTGGAGACGATTCCTCTTCAGACCTAGATCACTTCCAGTAAATGTAATTGTTGGCCCTCTGTCTGAATCCATATGATAAAACAATGTGAGGATTAGGTCATTTAAACAAAATAGAGTCCTGACAGATCTGAAAGAATGAAATACAATTTGAAGATAGGAAGAGAAGGAAAGGAAAATAAAAGCTGAGGGGAGAGGAAATAATAGCCCTAGGTTTTCTGTGGAATCCAGACTCTTCAAATGCTTTCTCATATGCAAAACTTGATTTTAGTAAGTAACTCTCCTGAATTTATGAAATTACTCATATGAGTGAGCTAATATTCAGCATTATAAATATATATTAGCAGTGTTTACTTATAATATACTGATATACATATTATAAATATGTATTAACAATGTTTATGATTTAAAATGGCTCTTTGTACTTTTCTCTGGTTTTCTGGATTTTTTTTTTAAGTCAAACAGATTGTACCCTCTGCCTTGTTCCTAGCATGTTAAAACTGAGATTCTGTCCCTCAGTCAGTCATTATTAACAAAGAGGTCCTGTGATCCTTTCCTTATCTCAGAAATAAGAGCTGAAGTGGTGGCAATGGGTGAATTAACACTTTAACAAAAGTAATAGCAGCATATAATTGTTCCTTTCTCCTCTTCCACCTTTCCAAATAGCAAGACAATGGAAAATGAATTAATTACTAATGGGTAGAGACATGGAGAACACCAGGCATAGTCAAACTCTTCCTTTCTATCTGAATATTTTAAATAGCTCATTATTCTCGATAGCACAGATATTCAGTGCAGCTTTTCATCCTTTGCTCCAGTCCCTTATATCAAGGCTAGAAAAGTATAAAACAGCCTTGGTTAAAAGTGTGAGGATTGCTTGGGTTTTGTTTTGGGTTTTTTTTTTTGTGTGTTTTTTGTTTTTCTTGTTGTTGTTTTGGAGGTTTTGGTTGGTTGGTTGGTTGGTTTTGATTAGTTGGTTGGTTTTGGTTGGTTGTTCCCCCCCCCGCCGCCCCTTCCCTGACAAAGGGATCATTTTCCCGGTACAATTGGAATGACAGAGTCCCGGAAACCTTCCTCTTATGATCCATTTTAAGGCTCACTTTTAGCCAGAGGTCTGTTCAATTCACCCTGAAGTGGAGCTGAAGTGTGAATTGACCTTTATACTGTGGGTACATCTTCATTAGTGTTCGTACAAGGACTGAAATTTTGAAGCTAACTTCCAAACATCCATGCTTTGGTTTGCTTTGGGGAATGGCCTACATTTCCTGAAAACTATATTTCTTCTATATGAAATCATCTGGCATATGCATCTCAGAAGTGTGCCTAATGCCCTCCAATTGCTAAAGGGCAGTCAGTCTATTGGCTCAGACTAGAGCTTATCATGTATACTCTGAAACATACTGTCATGGTTTAGCCCCAGCCAGCAACTCAGCACCACGCAGCCGATCGCTCACTCCCCCTATCCCGATGGGATGGGGGAGAGAATCAGAAGAGTAAGAGTGAGAAACACTCCTGGGTTGAGATAAGAGCAGCTTAATAATTGAAACAAAGTAAAATAGTAATGATAATAATAACAATATAATAATGATGATAATAATAATAATAATATACGAAGCAAATGATGCACAATGCAATTGCTCACCACCCGCCCACTGATACCCAGAGAGTTTTCTGAGCAGCGATTGCTGCTCCCCGGCCAACCCCTCAGCTTATATACTGAGCATGACATCATATGGTATGGAATAGCCCTTTGGCCAGTTTGGAGAAGTTCAGCCTGCAGAACAGAAGGCTGAGGGGTGATCTAAAGATGACCTTTGACTACTTAAAGGGGAACTTACAGAGCGTAGAGGCACAGACTTCCCAGAGAAGTACATGGCAGAGCATGGGAAGCTGAAAATGTCCTTGTCTAGTGTAAGCAGTACTTAGCAACAAGTAAAACATCAGTGTGTTATCAACATTCTTCTCCTACTAAGTCCAAAACACAGCACTATGCCAGCTACTAGGAAAAAATTAACTCTATTCTAGCTGAAACCAGGACACATACATATTCTAGACTTTAATTCCTCAGTGCCATCTCTTTTCCTCTACAGACCCAGTTCCCAATACACTGGACTATTTGCCAAACCAGACATAGTCTATGTGGATGAGTCAGTGCGTAGGAATTCAGTGTGAAACAGCGTGCTCCATGGTGAGAGAGGTACTGAGCAGCTAGGTCACAACTATCATAAATGGAATCATAGAATCATAGAATTGCTTAGGTTGGAAAAGACCTTTAAGATCATCCAGTCCAAACATTAACCTAACATTACCAAGTCCACACTAAACCAATTAAGGGTAGACTAGACTAAACCATGTCCCAAAGTGCCACATCTACCCGTTTTTTGAACACTTCCAGGGATGGTGACTCCACCACCTCTCTGGGCAGCCTGTTGAAATGGTGGAAATGACCACCATTTCCATGAAGAAATTTTTCCTAATATCCAATCTAAACCTCCCTCAACGCAGCCTGAACTCATTTACTCTTGTCCTATAGCTAGCTACTTGGGAAAAGAGACCAACACCCACCTCACTACACCCTCCTTTCAGGGACTTGTAGAGAGCAATAAGGTCTCCCCTCAGCCTCCTCTTCTCCAGGCTAAACAACCCCAGTTCCCTCAGCTGCTCCTCATAAGGCCTGTGCTCCAGATCCTTCACCAGCTTCGTTGCCCTTCTCTGAACACGCTCCAGCACCTCAATGCCCTTCTTGTATTGAGGGGCCCAAAACTGGACACAGTATTCCAGGTGCAGCCTCACCAGCGCCGAGTACAGGGGGACAGTCACCTCCCTGCTCCTGCTGGCCACACTATTCCTGATACAAGCCAGGATGCTGTTGGCCTTCTTGGCCACCTGGGCACACTGCTGGCTCATGTTCAGCTGCCTGTCAGCCAACACCCCCAGGTCCTTTTTGGCCAGGCAGCTTTCCAGCCACCCTTCCCCAAGCCTGTAGCGCTGCATGGGGTTGTTGTGACCGAAGTGCAGGACCCAGCACTTGGCCTTGTTAAACCTCATCCAGTTGGCCTCGGCCCATCGGTCCAGTCTGTCCAGGTCCCTCTGCAGGGCCATCCTACTCTTAAGCAGATCGACACTCCCACCCAACTTGGTGTCATCTGCAAACTTACTGAGGGTACACTCAATCCCCTCATCCAGATCATCGATAAAGAAATTAAACAAAAACAGAGCCCTGGGGAACACCGCTCATGACCAGCTGCCGACTGGACTTAACTCCATTCATTACTACTCTCTGGGCTTGGCTACCCAACCAGTTTTTCACCCAGTGAAGAGTATGCCTGTCTAAGCCATGAGCTGCCAGCTTCCCATGGAGAATGTTATGGGAGACTGTGTCAAAGGCTTTGCTAAAGTCCAGGTAAATGACATCCATAGTCTTTCCTTCATCCACCAGGCAGGTCACCAAGTCATAAAGGGAGATCAGGTTGGTCAAGCAGGACCTGCCTTTCATGAACCCATGCTGGCTGGGCCTGATCCCCTGGTATGTAGCTATGTAGCTACAGGCACAAGAGCAGCATGTTTGAGTAACCATGGGAAGTCAAGGGCTGGAAGAGTGGTTAAGGTGACTACAGCAGTTCTCTGGGTTGTGAATGCTTTTCTGGGTCTCCTAAACAGGATGTAAAAACTCATCCTCAATACCGAAACACAATAAAGATGAGAAATAGTCAAGTGAATACATGTAAAAGAAAAATGACTAGTCATAAGTATTTAATTTGTTTAGACAAATCCTATTCCTCTTCCAAGAAGAAAACATGGTACTAGTTTCTTGGTTTCACAGAGAAATGCAGAATATAAGGAAGACTAAACTGTCAGAAGGTATCTGGGTGTTATTGACTGACTGTCTTACAGCAGTATGTGAAGAATCTCCTGCAAATACTCCAAAGGGCTTTTCTCATAAAATTGTGTGAGATGAAACAATCTTCACTCATCTTGATTTTTGACTGGGGAACTGAGATAAATTAATAAACCAGGGAGTAGTAGGAAAGTTAATGGTTTTGCTAATGCTTATTTACTTGGGTGACAATCAAGAAAACCTGTATCAAATACTTTCCCACCAGGCTGAGTCAGATGTCATGTTACTAGGCATATTTCTGATATGGAGGGGATGGTGGGGTATATAAATAGGTGATTATATTCAAAAGCAACTCTGTTAGGTGATCTTTTACTTATATTGTATCAAATACATATGTAGTGCTTTTATTGCATACAATGACCATAACTTCACTGTCTCAAGAGACCTACAAGCTGTTCCTTAAGAGTGAGCAAGATGGCTTTTAGATTGCCTTTTTTTTTTTTTTTTCTTTTTCTTTTTTTACTGAAGGTCTTGCAAAACTATCTCTTATAAATGAATATTAATCCTGGAAGTGTTGATCACAGTGTCAAGATACTGATTTTTTTTCCTCAGCTTTTTGCTTTTTCTGTTCTTTGGTTTTATGACGACAACTGCATTTGTATTATGTTGTAGCTTAGCTTTCTGTAGAAATATTAATATCTGTTTTAATATCCATATATTATGCAAGTTAACATCCCTGTATTATCAATATATCCGAATTAATATCCATACATTAATTAATGCACTGGGACAAGAATGTGAGGGGAAAAAAATATTTGTTACTAATGAACACTTCAAAATAAATGTGTTTTAAGATCTTCTTAAAAACAGAACAATAATTATGTGATTAGTTTCTGTGTACCGGAAAGTGAGCATTGGTGAAAAAAGATACAATCCAACTTGTCTGCTACTTCCAGCTTCTTGTAGAGTTGCCAATATAAATTCAGTGTTGAAACTGAGTAACAGTTGTTTAAAAAAGTCCCCATAAATAGAGACTTACAGATGTAAAGGATCCACTGAATACAGTTCCTGGAAGATTTTTTTGTTTGATTGTCCATGGTATACATAAGAGGAGTTTATGTGGAAACTTCCATCTCCATTATTAACATGTGAGAAGAGAATGCTAGTAGGGGAGCTCATCAGAAGAGCAGAAGTCAAGTGAATGGTAATGATTGCTTATAGAAATTAATTTTGCATGTGTAAAGTAGGATATTTGGAATGGCAAGAATTGTATTGATGTGTTCACAGAACACAGCTCAGGAAGACTGCATATCATCTGCTAATTCACTTTATTAAATTAATAAAAATACTAATCACATTTGCCATCTTAAGTTTTGTTCTCTTTAAATACTTGTTGGTTATGAAAATGACTTCAGGATAAGGCATAAATTCCCATGTTGCTGTCACTTACTCTACCATCTCATTTACAAAACAAAATTTAACCAACTAAAATGCTTAATTTTTATTGATTTGCATTGCATGTTATATTATTTTCTGGAGATAGAAAAGAACAAAGTACATGTGACCATAGGTTCAGTGATGTTCCTTAATGCACTTCTGGCAGATAGTCACAGTTGAACAAAGCAAAGACAAGTGCCTTTGCAGGCTGGACTGAAATGGGAACTGTCAGTCATGGCTGGATTACTGAAATAGTTGTTACCTGTTTCATTTAATGATATATTTCAATGTATTCCTTTTCTTTACCCTTAAATGGAGGGAACCAGGTCTCAGTCTTCTTTCCCCTGTTGTGGCTTAACCAGGGTGGGCAGCTAAGCACTGCACAGATGCTCGGTCACTCCCCCCCACACCCTCAGTGGGACAGGGGAAGAGGAAAGGAATTGTAAAAGCAAGAAAATCCAGGGGTTGAGATTAAAAAAAAAAAAAAAGTAAGTTTAATACATGAAGTATAAGTGGAGAAGAGAGAAAGAAAACAAAACAAGTGATGCAAAGGCAATCCCTCACCACCTGCCATGTGTAGATCAATGCCCAGCCAGTTCCCAAGCAAAAGATGGCTAACCTCCCTACACCCCCTTCTTTTCCCTTTTATTGCTAGGCATGACATTATATGGCATGGAATGTCTCTGGTTAGTTTGGGTCATCTGCCTGGTTGTCCCCTCACAACCTGTTGCTCAACCCCCAGTCTACTGACTGCGGGAGTACAGACTGAAACAGAGGCGGCCTTGGTGCTGTGCAAACACCGTTCAGCAATAGCTAAAACGTGTGTGTTATCAGTAGTGTTTGGGTCATAAATTTAAACCAGCACCATACAAGCTGCTGTGAAGAAAGTTAACTCTATCCCAGCTAGGCCCAGTACTCCTCCACAACACACACATTTCTCTCTATCGAATGGATTAAATCAGCAGTCTAGGAAACCTTTTCTTGGAAACTGATGGAGTAAGAGACAGAAATATTGCAGGATGAGATGATTGCTAAAACATCTTAGCTAGCAGTAGAAAATCTCTTCCATTTTTTCCCTCTTCCTTTAAATAAGAGAGAAATCAGTTCAAATTTTATGGACTAAATTTTTCTGTGAGTTATAGAGGATTAATTCTGTAAGAGAGCATGCATTTGACAAGGATAATATCTCACAAACAAATCTGACAAGGATGTTGTTCGATAGATTCCAGCATCTAAATTTATGCTTCGTTGGGGAAGGTCTTGGTCATTTTCAGTCTGCTACTCAGAAAAAAATATTTTTTCTGCAGCTTCTAACTGGGATCTGACAGATAGATAAAGTTCTGATTGCAGAGAGAAATAGAAAAGAGATAAAAGAGAGTACAAAATACTGGAGAAGGAGGAGAAGAGGGGGGTCATATCAGAGGTCTCTCTTTGTAGCATGGGAATATTATGCAAAGAATCATTTTTATCATTATTAAATGTTCCCTGCATAAATTCCTTACATGTCGATGAGAGAAAAGTTGCTAAACATGGTACCAGGAAACATTAATTATGTGTAGATTTCCAAGCAAATCGATTATACAGTATTGGGGATAATTTATAAATAGAACTATAGGATGATTACATTATGACTTTGATTTCTTAAAAGCTACCTTTTGGTTAGGGTCATCATAAGCTTCATTACTTTAAGCTTTGACTCCTCAAGAGTAAGGAATGTGTTTAATCTAACTGAAAAGGAACCGATCACCATTTGCTCCTTCTCCTTTCAGAGCTCCTTCCTTTGTTCACTGTTAACATATTAAAGTTCTCTCAAACTTCTGGCTTTTAGAATAACTATTTCCAAAGAATTATTGCAGTAATATTGTGGAGTTCTGGAAAAGGCTGTCAGAATCAATCGGTAGGTATTTTGTTTGACTGTCTTTCAGACACACATTAGCATACAGTTAACACTTACTGGAATCTTCCAGAATAAGCAATAAAAATTTGAATAATCCACTGGATGATGCCAGCATTAACTTTAACTTTAAATCCATCACTGAATTTGTCAAGGTTTGATGTTCTCTTTCTTCTCTCTTTGGAGCGCGGGAATATGCTACTGTCATGGTTATGTGGACAAGCCACCGTTGGGGGGAGGTAGGAGCTTCAGCTGTTGGGGACTGCAAGGGTTTACAGCTCTGAAGCCCTCTTGTCCTAGGCTGGACTGCGATGGGCTCTCCTGCCTTGGATCCTTTTGAGCCTGGCTGGCATGCTGGCAGAAAATGCAACAGGTTTCCTGAAAAAAACTTTCTGCTTTTAGAACACCTTTAAACACTTCTTCTCTAGTAGGCACCCCGTTGTGCCAGGTAAACTCTGACTAACATTGCTTAGTAATCAGAGCCTTGCCAGAGAAACTGAGGTCCCAGGAGATTGAATAATACCTGTTGCCCAGCCTGGCCATTTGGGGCAGAAGTTATTTCCTTCTGCTTATGATATTCAGAAATGGGGTGGGAGGGATTACCAAATAATCTAGGACTGCTAAGGGTACAGGAAAGAGAAGCAAATTAGAAGACAATGCCTGAAAAAGGTTTCTTTATTTGTCACTCTCAATGAATAACAGAGTAAATTAAATGCTTGATAAATCAAATGTCTGCATTTACTGTAAGGCTGCTTGCAGTTTCTTCTTTATAAAGCTTATTCCTTGTTGATAAATATAGCACTCTCATTCAGATAGCAAATACTGTACCTTTTATTCTACTCCACATGGATACCCAAACATTTTTTTTTAGTATCACAACCTTTATTAATATCATTAAAGGCCAAAAATAAATTTTCCTTTCATTCTTCAATATTCTTTAAACTGTTCCATAGTTCTTTCAAATACATTTTCTGCTTCAATCTATCCCAGTGTTATAAATAACATACATTTTCCTTTCTAAAAAGCTTTTCTTCCTTTAAAGAGAACAATAAAAAAATTTAAATCTTACAAACACTGTAGAACTGATTCCACTTCTGTATTATTGTAAGAGTCAAGCCAAATAGCATCAGCCTATTCTAAATTCCAATAAAACCCTAATCTACATAATAGAGGTATTTCTCATGTGTACATCATAAGTACATAAACACTTTCATTGCCTAGGTTTATGCATGCTTTTTTCTCTTGTTATAAATCAATCACATTTTTCTTGCCTATTTCAAGTTCTTTCAAATATGTTTCATTTTTCTTTGTCAGTGTAATTTCAGGTTCTTAAAAGTGAATTCCCTTGTACTACTCATATCCTATACTTTTAACTTTTTAATAAAATAAACATGCAGCAAGGTGTCTAACTCAGCCAGTAAATAGTGTAGATAACTGCATTGCCCCTTGAATGTGGTGTAGCTTTATTAATTCTTAACCTGTGAAATAATTTTGAAGTATTCTCCTTCATCTAAGGATATTAAATGCATCTACACCTTTTCTGGTATCCCTTGTAGATGTTTTTATAAACTGAAAATGGTCAGTGGCTTTTCCAGGAGGTTGAGATGAACAAAATTCAGAAGTCGGATAAGGTAGAGGGAATTAAAAACATTAAAATGCCCAGCTTAGTATATTGTGCAAGGTGTTTATGAAAGTTATGCAACAGAACTCATAATTAGGATTTCTAGCAAAGCTTTATAGGTAATATTTCCCTGTTAATTATTTTGTAAGATACTCTAGTAATAGTTAAAAACCGCCACACATCTCTTGTTTTGCCTTCATGGCAGCACATCATAAACACAACAAGCCAGTTAGCCCCCCAGAGTGGAGAGAGATGCCTGCTTATAAAAAGAAATCATGTTACAAGACAAATGTATCATAAAGATGAGTTTCCTTTGCAGATGACTTAAGACAAAGTAAATAAACAATTCTTTTCAAAATGGTACTATTTTGGGCTGGTCACCGACTGTTTTCTATTTTTTAGATACTGTGGTCAAACATCTGTTTTATAGATCATTTAGAAAACAAGGAATTAAGTAACTTTCTCTGATGAATGAAATGGCATGCCCATTCAAGTTATGTTTAGAGATTTACAAAAGCAATTTGCTATTCATTCTACCCTTACCTGTTATCTCATTTATGCTACTTATTATTTTCAAGCAGAGGCTTTTGCTGGATATATGGTCTTAAAGTTCAGTGGCAACAGCTCTTTTCTCCTTCTAATTCTGCAGAACTATATTGCTGCATTATAAATACTTTCCTCTGATACTGTCAGGAAATTAGAAGGGAAAATTAGATTTTTTTTTCTTGTAGTGGTGAAATCATTTACTTTTCTTAAAACTTCATTGTAAGCAGAAATTACTTATAGGTAGAAATGTAATTGTATGCTGTCAGCTACTGAATCAACAGATGTTTTTTATTGGCACTATAATATAATGAGAATCACTGCATGAGAGTTCACTAGTGAATGGTTCTGATGCAAAAAGTGTAAAATAGTATAAGGAAGGAACAAGCTTCATCTTCTTTCCCTCCCTACACTTCCAAGTATATTGGTAAGTATAATGTTGGGTGGTTTTATCCATTACCCTTTTTTTTAGATAAAGGAATATAATTTTGACTTTAAAGCTGCAGGTTTTGCTTTAATAGTTAATGGCCTAATAACCATTTCTGGATGAGAGCCTGAGAGTGAAAGGTTGTGTGGTCTTGTTGATAGATTCAGTCCCAACGCAAGATGTGGAAGAAAGCAGGTTGACTGTAATGTGATCTTAACCTATAATGATTACATTAAAAAGTCTTTAAAATGTCTCTAAAAAATTATGCAGCCACCTATAAATTTCCTGTAGCTTTTGACTGCTTCACTGTATGTTTCATGGTCCTTTTCTCTTTCTAGTCTCTTACTTTCACATATGTTTCAAGAATGCCTAAAAGCAGTTGTGCCCTATAGCATAACCTTGCTTTACAGGCAGAGGTAAGTGATACCTCATTTTGCTAATATATTTCTTTCCCAGTCCCCATTTCACCCGTGTGGGTTGGGTTATCTGCGATGGCAGAGGATATGTTGTGCTGTATTTAATACCTTTTAATAGCTTTGAACTGAGCTCATTTTCAGTGATGTGTGAACATTTCTTCCTCATCCCAAATCTGCCCTTTGTTACCCTATGGCAAAATTTTATTTACTCCTCTATGGAAATATATCCAAGATCATTACAGAGTTTTGACTGAGAAAATTAAATGGAGTGTAACCACTCAATATTCTTGCCAAACTTATTTCTTAGACTGAATTTCTAATTTGGGTGGTGAGCTCTGTGATTTCCCAGAGAGGCTGTGAGTTCTCTGTCCTTAGATATTTTCAAAGACTGACTAGAGAAGACTGTGAGTAACCTGATCTAGATATGAAGTTAGCCCTGCTTTGAGTAGATGACTAAGTGGTTGGACTAGATGAGCTCCAGCTGTGTTTTATGACCTAAATTATTGTTTGATTTCAGGTAGATGAACATTCCTTAGATCACAAAAGGAGAAATGTATATGCAAACAAAACCAATGGAAGTCAGTCCATGAAGTATGCTCTTTTGGGTAGTGTTTTCTGCCTACTATTGAAGTGTCTGACTAGAAGCATGTATAGCTTTTTAAATGTCTATAATTTGTTGTTAATATAGGCAAACTTTTTAACAAATCTGATTTTAAAAGAACCCTGCAGTTGCTACAAACTAGCAGATTTCTGGAACTTCAGTTGAGACATTGGGTCATCAGTGAAGTTGCGTGAGATAGATCAGTAGAAGTTTTGAGGAACATGAAAAGTACATCTAGGTCAGTAGATTAGAAGACATCCTTCCTGTGTGATTGTGACTTACTCACTACAGTGAATAAGCAGTGTGGTAACCATGGAAAACCCAGGCATGTTCCTTCAATGTGGTATTTGAAGAACAAAACAGAGTTTAGAGTCTCTTGTGATATTACTTCATAAAAGTGCAAACGTTATCAGTATAAGATTCTGGGGAAGGGTTTTGCAGGTTTCACTAGATAAGGAAAACAAGGACCTTGCAATTTTCTGAACATCAGCACTACACAGAGAGAACTGAGATTGTCAGCTGGGATTCGACCTGAAGCCAAAACTGCCATTACAAGCACTGAAACATGCTATCAGGTCATTAGGGAAGCAGCATCTTTGCTGATGACAACAGGTGTAGATTTGGCATGGTAGAGCCTGTTGCAGATCACAGTCACAGTTTCAGCTGTGTGTTGGCCTCATTTTTACAAGTCTGTTGTGTATCCATTTGGTGTATTTCCTAGTGTGTCTTACACTGTTTAGTCTGAAGGTTATCAACTGATTCCCAAGGGAAAAGCCAGTTAACACCAAATTTTTCAGGTATTAACTAGGCTATTAAAATCTGTGAATTGTCTGGTAAATGTCTTCCAAAGTTTCTGATAATCTGAAGGTGTCTCTGCATTACTAAGGAAACTGTTAGGCAAAGATGCAATATGGACATTGTTATCCTAAAGTAATACAGCATCAGATGCACCAAGAAGCTGGTGACATATTGTCTCCCAGAAAGAAAGTATAGTGTGGTTACAATGAGACAGGGCTCAGAATATCACTTTTACAGTTACTCTCAAGTTGGGGCCTATTGTCAAGTCAAAACATATTGTGCTATAACTTTATTTAGCTATAAACAGTGCAGCTTGCCCAGGGAATTTAGAAAGGAACCATAAATTAGTAGGACTTTAACAAATGCACTCATTCTACTGAGCTCAGGACTCCTTTGTTTCATGCTAATGAAACCCAATAGTATAATTTAATTATCTTTTGCAAGAAAGTCACAAACATAGAAAACTGACCTTTTTTTTCAGAGAGGTCACACAGTTCTAAGATAAGAAAATTGAATGAGACTGTAGGATCTTCAGCTGCAGGAAACAGAAAAACCAGAAATCATTGGCTTAGTAATTCACCTAACATTTACCAGTCAGACTAATAAGAATCCAAGAAAATCTCTACAAGCACTTTTAAATCTTGATGTATTTGCAATTCAGTTCGGTACTGTCTCCTATGAATATTATAGCTACTGAGATAAGCATCTATGATAGCAACTAATACAGGTAAAAGTGATTGAACCATAGTACTGAAGTAAGTGAGAATATAAATTCATAGAAATTCTTTCAAAAATCTGTCAGAGTCTTTCTGGGGTGGAATGTGTTTTACACCATAAACTAACTAAATTTGACCATGTGTTTTGGAGACCTAGTGAGTGACACACATGAGAGGGAAATAGAAGAAAGGTCATGAAAAGTACCTGATGTTTCAGACAGTCATTTCATTGAAATGTTTTACCAATATCTATATAGAAGCATCACAGTTGGAGTTCTGGAGGTAGGTAAATAGGCAGATAAAGCAACATTACAGGCAAACCTGGGTTATTTTCTCATGTCATTTATGTAGCTTTTCTGGAAAGAAGAATTCAGTTATCACATTTTCATCTGGGCACTAGGGCTTTGTACCTTGGGTAGCTAAATCAATAACTAGAATCACTGAAGCTCTAGTAAATGTGGGACAGTGGGGAGGAAAAAGGAAGAGGTATACAACAAGCTATTAATGAACAGGAAGGTATGTAGAATGGGGAATTGCTACTATCACAGCTATGGAGGAATAACATCAAAATTTAGAAGTAAGTTGGCTCCCTTGTGCCAGCTTTTGGAAAAGTGCATCAGTAGTGGATTTAAAAAAATAATGATGCAAAGCACAGTGGTGCCATATTGTTTGTAATTTTGTCACTTTAAATAAATGTGACAAAAGTGGTGTATGATAAATAGATGCATTCCCAGGTGAGTCTGCTTTAGCACGATTATGTCTGGGGGTTTTGTAATCTCTCCTTCTCAAATGTGTTTGTTAAGAGAGAACAGACTATTTGAAGGAATAAAGATATGTATTGTCTTGACTCTTTATCCCTGTTCAGTGTTCAGGCATAAAAGGAAAATCTATCAATTCAGTTAGGAGAGTGACAGTCCTGTATACAAGTCTATAAACCAGTACACCAGAGGAACGACATCCCTAGAGAAGTCTTTGTAGTTTTGTGTATTCCATCTTACTCTGAGATGCTGTTTCTTTTCCCATGTCTTGGATGCATCTCAGGAATTAATTACAGACAGAGTGCAAACAAAAATAATAATATTTCCCATAAGGCTTACTTCTAGATCCTCCTCTTGCTGAGGGTTTAAAAAAAAACCCAGCTGGTGGTTTGGAAGCAGATTGTCTCACAATGCAATGAACGTTGACCAGACTATTTGCTAATGTATTTATCATTTTGAATGGAAACCAAATCTTTTAATAAAAAGATAAAAGCAAACTTTTAACAAAGCGAGGTATTGTACCTTGTGACCAGGACCTCAAAATGAAAGAAAAGTGGTTATGAGTAGGAACAAAATTACACTGGCAGTTTTGAATAATGCTAAACACTTTATTTCTCTCTGTAGTAACACTACTAGTTTACTCTTAGAGTTTAAATACCATGACTTATATAAAAGTTTTACAAAAGCCTCTATCTGTTGTGTCCTCTTGCTTCACACAGACAAGAACATTTTATGGGATCTTGTCTTTCTGGTGTTTAGGGACAAATCCATTCTGGATTCCGCACAAACACCTGTATTACTGCTGTTTGCTCAGGAAAATACTTTTTATTCCTTTTTTTTTCCCCCACCAGCCAAAATACATTGAAAATGGCAGTTGTTTGCTGCCAAACTACCAACAGTCAGCTCAGTATAAAAGTAAGGTATGAGACTAGAAAGTGTGGGACTGTGAACCCCTGTTCGCAGGGGTCCTGGGAAGGGATGTCTGAGTCTGAATCTGGATCAGAGTAAGAATTGCCTTTTGAGTTGAGCAAGGACAATACACAATTACAAATAAAAATAAAATAAAACAAAACAAAGCAAAATAACATAGGAATCATAACGTAGCTAACAGACTTACTACCTTTATCCCCCAGCCTAAACTACATAGTGAAATCTGTGTGCTTTTCCTGGTGGCACATTAAAATGCAGGAACATTGAAACACTTGAAGCAGACAAAACTATGCCTTAAACATCCAAGGAAGCTGGTATCTATGCAAGATGATGGCCAAAATTTTAAGACTGCATGGGGCTTGGTAGATGGAGGAGTGATCTGGCTTCACATGTCTGAAGGGGAATAAATAAGGGAAGGTCACACAGAAGAAGGAAAACACTGTTTGCTGGAGGCAATTAATGATTTCTTGAAGAACCAGCAGTAATTTCAATAGTGGATTTTACAGAAATATGTTGCAGAGCCCTGAACATTTGGGGTATTTTTGGCTGGACACAAAGTCACTGACTCCGTGCTTGATCCACTGCTGGAAGAAAATAACTTTATATCGGATCTATCCTGCTTTACAGATCTTTGTAACTACAAAGACGACCCCAGTCTCATATACCTTAGTCGTGCATGTTAACGTGTGGACAAAATGGATACTGTGTTTGATAGATGGGTCTGTCTTTGACCTTTTTTCCCATTTTCTTTGTAATGTGTGTGTATATACACTTGAAACTGTAGTTGAAGTGGAGTTTTTGAACCTGTTGCTGATTGGCATGACTTCCCTCCTCTTGGAGAGAACTATGAGTTTTTAGTGGGATCAGCATTAAGCCTGAGCTCCTGTCTGCAGTGTGTGAGTCAGCTCAAAATGAGTATTACCCTACCCTAAGAACAGATAGTACATTAATGTTAATTAGAGACATTGGGCTCTTTGATTAATTGAGGCAATGAAGCTATGCGAGGTATTGTGTTCTGGGTTTATTTAACATGCGTTGTAAGTGTGCATTAAGAAGGAGATTGTAGTTTAACACTGACATATTGTGTCCTCAAAATCAATGTAATTGATCAGATTTTCTTGAGCAAAACACAGTGCAAACATGCTTTAGACATTTAGGTTATCTATGTGCAAAATTAAACAATAATGACCCATAATTTAAACTATATTGTTTTATGGACTTTTTGGGGAAGTCCACAAAAACCATATACAAACCATGTTATTTCCAGTGCAGTGGAAACAAACCTCTCCAAGCTCTCTAAATAGTACATGCCTCAGTAAATGCTTCCTTTCCTTCAGCCGTGACCTTCTTGCTCTTTATTTTCCCACAAAACTGCTGCCTACAATGAAGACTAGATATCAAGTTCTACTGTGCTTTCTGTTATTAATATGAACTAGATTCTTATTATTTAACTCCTTCATGAATAATTTTTTAACTGTTGGTAAAAAAAAAACTGTATAAAAGATGCATGGAGAATTTTAGCGCAATTAATTAACATTACTTTGCAATATTAACTGTTGAAATAAAAAAAACCCACACCCACTAAAATCACTGCAGATACAATATTAAATTATATTAAACCTGAATTCAGCAAACTGAATACAATAGTGCATTTTAAATAGTGGAAAAGATAGGAAAAAGAGCATTCATCTCTCCCCCCATCTCAGTAGAACTATTTTGTGAAAACTGGTATGCACTATACAGAAGTGTTCAGGATATCAGATGCCTGAGTGCGCACCACAATCAAATTTCACTAGTTTACAGAGATAGGTATAATCTATCCATCTGGTTGTAATTCTGCTTTTCATTTTATACTTTATTCTTTGTTGTATATGTAAAAAAATTTACTCATTTTAACTTTTTTTTTGCATGAATTTTTTGAGTAACTGAAGTTATGTCTGAGATGATCTGCCAAATTAAATAGTATTTTTACTGCCCTCTGTGGTCTTAAGATGGACATGAAAGAAACCTTTCCCTGAATCTCATGATTTTGGATGCTTTTATGTTTGACTTGTAATTTAAGAGAGCTAAGGAGTCTTAATACACCCTTCAATTTGCTCATATTCTTTTGATTTTTTTTTTTAATTTAGTTTAAGTTATCCTATATCCAGTTATGTAAACCTTTGTAAGCCAAATGATTCAGTCCAATGTTTTCTTCAAATGTACCTTCTTTATAACATGGTTAATATTAAATATCTCAGTTCTTGAAAAGTGCAGAGGATGGAATAGGACCACAGCCAAAAACAGGAGGCACCTTAATAACGTGCAGATTATTGATGGAGGTCAGGTGCAGCATCTTTGCAGTTGTGTGATGGTTTGTTTGCTCAAGGGGTGTATGCGTTTGGCAAGCTCTGAAATGTCGATGTCAGTCTGAAGACTTGCAAGGATAGAAATTACTGAGATATAAAGGCTGCTTGTGTTAACGTTTTCTTTCTTTTATTTCCTTGAAACCAAAAAATACATTTGGATTCATTGCTATTTACCCAAAACATTCGGAACCTCGGGGCTAAACAAATAAGACATTCCCAGAATGCCCAGGTTCTCAGATTAAGTACACGAGGAATACTTTACTGGCATCAGAAAAGGAAATGTGCTTTCTACAGAATTAGTGTATGGATAAATATACAGCAAGTCAGAAAACACGATTATGGTAAACTTCCTTTCCCTCATTATTCCTGAATAAGTCCATAAATCCTGTGTAAGGAAGATGATATTGCCTGGAAACACTGAGCTGAGCAATGTGATTCATTGCAACCACCGGAGATATCACAAAAATGACATTTTTGCCTTGCTTTTGTTTAAAACATAGTTGCCAAAAGTGAAGTAGTTAAACCACTTATGATACTCAAGTGCATGAACAGTCTGCATAAAGTCTGAGCACTTGCACTTCCCATTGTCATTAAAAGAAATTTTGCCTGAGTAGGAAATAAATGGAAACAGACAGAAGAGTGAGACAGATCTAACCCTGCAACAGCAGTCAAAATAAAGAAATCCCCATTCAATCCAAACTTGAAAATTCTTTTCTATGTCACTAATGAGATGAATTTAGAGGCATTGTTATGCTCCTTTAATCTGGGACAGGGCAGTCTTTTGAAAAAATACAGTTTTATATCTACTAGGGGTTTTTTTTGTGTTGTAGATGATACCTCCACATGGTGTCTTATGGAGGCCTTCCTGATATTCGCAGATACTTGATAATTCTTTTTTGCATCGAATTTGTTGTAAGGATGTTGCACACAGCAATGTTGAATTAACTGCATAAAATTGCCCTAGCTGCAGTTTTGCTGTTTTTAACCTTGGCCTGGCTCTCATCACAGCCAAGGTAAGTAGTTCTCCACGGCAGCAGAACCCTGGGGACAGCAAAATGGCCTTGGCCCTGCTGCCCGCTTTTGTTATGTCAGAGCACTAGGAAAAACCAGCAGACTTGATGCAGACAGACAGATGCTGCTGGGGCTGATGAAGGATCCATTCCCAGCAGCACCACTCAGTGTTTCCTGCTCTGTATCCCTCATATTCCTGGCAGATGCAGTGGGACCAGCTGTCTAGGGACTTCCCCATCTGGACCCCTTCTTCCTTCCCTTTCAGGTATCAGGATCTCCTTAACTTTTATCCTCACTTCCTTACAGCAACAGCAACCTGTTTCCTCAGAGTACAGCTCAAATGTGCCTTTATTGTAAAAAGTCTTGAATGGGCTCAGTGGTGAACTCTACAAATAACGTTGCCAGATGTGGCTATGTTCAACACTCAGAGCTGACACTGTTCGACAGCTTCCCTATTAGTATGGTGGTTAGGCCTTGCTGCGAAAGCCACTTAAACAGTGGAGGCAGGCTCTGGAGCTGTGATTCCTCTTCTGGCCCTGGCACAGGTTTCCTTCACAGTTTTAGAATCATAGAATCATAGAATCATAGAATCGTTTAGGTTGGAAAAGACCTTTAAGATCATCCAGTCCAACCATTAACCTACACTACCAAGTCTACTCTAAGCCAATCAAGGGTAGACTAGACTAAACCATGTCCCCAAGTGCCACATCTACCCGTTTTTGAACACTTCCAGGGATGGGGACTCCACCACCTCTCTGGGAAGCCTGTTCCAATGCTTGACCACCCTTTCCGTAAAGAAATTTTTTCCTAATTTCCAACCTAAACCTCCCCTGGCGCAGCTTAAGCGCATTTCCTCTCGTCCTATCGCTAACTAAAGGTGAATCTGTTAGGTCCACTGTGCTTCAGTCCTATCGGTAGAATAGGTTCTACTTTCCAGCTCTGCATGAATGTTGCAGAAGATAAACTGCAAGGGGTAATGTGAAAGTCTAGGTTCTGGAAAAAAAAAACTAAGCACAAAAGAAACATAGTTTTCCTACTAGGTACATAGATAATACATATAGCGTTGCACAGATAATAAGATGATAGCATATAAAGATGTAACAAAATAAAGATGGGGTTCTTAGTGTAATTCCATCAGTTACATTCCTTGGGGTGTTGAATAAACATCCATGTGTATTTTTACTAAGTACAAAATTGCATACTGGATGAAAGCTAAGCCTTTTTCTATTAAAGCATTAAAATACTGATGTGTGATATGGGAAGTGTAGATTCCAGGAAGTGTGAAATTCAGTTGATAACTTTCTTTTCTATAGAAATGAACTCCACTGATCCCAGCACAGTAATAAATGGTAGTAATACTCAGAACAGTAGTACTTTGAGCTTATACAGCACCTTTAGTTGCAGTATTTTAAATCATTTTACAAAAATAATTAGCTCAGCTTCTCAACCTATTGAGAAATACATTTAGCAAGTCCTTTATTTGTGTTCTAGCTATGGAAGCAATGAGGTTCTGAGATATAAATGATTTTCCATAAGTTCATGAAGCATTCAGTAATTCAGACAAGGACTCCTGCAAGATCTGGATTCCTCTCTTCCTTTCTTAATTACTTCTGTTTCTCTAGAAGACACTGCTAGGCAAACTGAAAAGCTACTACATAGAAAACAATACCTAGGGAGGAAAAAAGTTATTCCCTTCTCCTCTCCCATCCCAACAATAAAGGGAAATCATACCTGTGGACTGGATACGAAGTGAGATTTATAGAATTATTTACTCTGCAATAGATTAAAATTAGTTTCCATGGCAACCACTGCACCTTCTGAAATACAGAATACCTTTACAATAAACATAAATACAACATAACAAAATCTTTAACATATCTTGTATTATTTTTAATAAGTAAGAGTTTATGCTGCACATAGACATACATTAAATGATCTTTCATTATTTTTTTAATGCTAAATTCTGTAATGTTTGCATTTTTAGAAAGGAATTAATATTTGCTATGGATGGTGGCCCTTCTATGTTGTCTGTGAGAGGATATTGCCAGAAAAACTGGTTCAAGAATACTGCTGATGTTCATAATACATGGAAAGCTGGAAGTCCATGATAGTTGCCTTATTAAGATTTTATGATTTATATGGTTCACATCGCTAACACTGAGGAAGGATTTAAATGAAGAGTGATCTTTTTAGTATTGATCATGTCTTGATGATAGTCCTGCTTTGAGTGGGAAATGGACTAAACAATGTCTCTTGCAGTCCATATTTCTATGATTTTATGATTAATTGCCTTATGAATGAATTTGTGCTGGTTTTAAAGTCTCATGTCTCGTATAGGTACTTTTTTCTTAAACTATGTAAAGCGGTATTTAAAAGATTATGAAACATGCCAGGTATGTGACTGAAGTCATGGTAGAGAGGTTCTTTTGAGAAACAGCTGATGGAAAAAGTCTGGGCAATTTTAATTTAATTTCTTTGATTTGTCAAAAAATGAAAGAAAGGGGAGCAAATATATTCTACTAAAATTCCTCTGGAAACAGGGTAACTTTGGTCTACTTCCACCTTATCTGTTTGGAAAAGTGCTGAGTTCTTCTTGTCCTAAATCAAACTGTTTGATCTCATGCATCCAAGTATCCATAACCTTGCAATAGTCAGGGAGAAGGTTGCTGCCGGGAGCAAAAACCCTGGAGTTTTTGAGTTTTTGGATTCAGCAAAACCATGGACATACTTCAGTATGAGGATTCCAGGGTTTTCCTGTCATGAAGAATTTTAATAATCCTGTTTTTCACCTTGGCTCAGAGCAGAACTTAATTTTAAGGTGTCCATGGAATGGAATTAGTGCCTCAGTGGAGACTGAGGGCTAACACAGTTGTACATTATGTAACAGAAACCTCTGTAATAATCCACAGCTGTATAGCTTTTTCTCTCATTCTCTCTGTAAGTAATTATGTACTTTCAGGTATTACACAGGGGTGAGTTACTGGTTTTTTTGAAGAACGCTCATTATATTGTATTTGAATATGCTAAGATAGTTTATTTGCTACATTTGAACCCAAGAAATAATTTTATTTTTGTAACGTATCTATAAAAATGTAAAAAGATTTTTTGTGATCTGACACAGAACTACATCAAAATAACTCTACAAGTTGTTAGTATGTGGGGGATTGATTCAGAAACAAAACAGCATTCTCAAACATGAATGTGGTGTCTTGTTCTAAGTAAGGCATGAAGAGAACAGTTAACAAAAGGTCATAGCAAGAAGGAAAGAGGCACAGGAGGCTTTATTAGACAAAATGGGATTATTTCTTCACTGCTATAGTGGGCTGAAAAGTTATCTTACATAATTTTCTGTAGCTGAAGGTTTCACGTGAATTATGCCTACCTTGTGCTCTTTGTCTGTTCTTTGAAACATGAAGAAGGGTTAATGTATTGTAGTAGGCTTCAGTAAGAACGTCTGGAAATTTAATGCAGTACATATGTACTCCTTTAGTAGCTGTCATGCACTTCTAGTGATTTTCTATCCAGAAGTATCATTATGGTCTTTAAACTCAGGTGATAATACCTTATACTTCAGACACTAGATAGAGATGTCTGAGGTTCATTTGTTATTAATAAGTAGTGACAAGTGAAATAAATATATTTCATGTTGCAGAATGTTTTGACATTTTCATTCTTTGTAGCAGGATGGGGCAAACACTGGAAACTGTGAATATCCTGTTGGAAAAATTTGTGATATTTGCTTTCTAGCAATATGTGAAAATATTGCAACAGAATTCAGCTGATCCTCAAGACTTCAGTCATCACTAGTAACTTTTTTTATAGTCAAGAGAAAGAAATTGGCACTTCTAGGGTGGAGTCCTAAACCATATATCCAAAATTAATGAGTTCAATTGTTCTCTAGAAATGTCTACTCCTATCTGTTGTCTATAGAAGTCTGGGCTGATTTGCTCTGGTGTATCATGTATTGTAGCCAGCTACAATTGTTGAAATAAATCTTATACTTAATTTCAAGATTTTAATCAAAACAAAACCTTTTTTGATATACACCAATTTAATGAATTGTGGAACATTCTGTTTGCTATGAGCAAAGTTGCTTGAGTTCAAATTGCTTTAATGGTAAACTGCATTTTGGCCAGTGTAATGCATTCATTTAGGAGAGCTGAAGACATAGAAACCTGATGTCCCACTGTCCACAAAGATTTTCATATTACTACAACTTACATGATGCACTGTGTCATAGAATCCCTCCACACTGGGAGAAATAATTATAAGGTCCTTTCAAGGAAATAGCTGATAGAAAAACATCAGGACCTATGAGAAAGTGGAAGAAAAAGAGAAAGTTTAAGCTAATGTCGTATTAAAAATATATGAAATAAACCACAGTTGCTCCATTTAAAAAGAGTAAATTCTCAGATATGTGTCAAAATGACCCTAAATAAGATTCTTTGATTTTTCTCTGTGGGAAATAGCAGATTCCCAGCAAAAGTAATATTACTTCCTTGTATTCTCAAAACTAACATTTTTCCTCAGAAAACCATCAAAGTTAAAAAAATTTAGTGTGGCTAGAATGAGGATCTATGCTGGTTACCTACCTGGTGACACAGCAGCATTAGGTGAGTTCTCTCTTGTTCCCTTGCAAAATAGTATGAAGAGGATTGAACAGGGAATAGAAATCCCTCTTGTGTATACTCTAAAAGGGCAGAATAGCATTTAATCATAAAGCCTCATGACAAAATTTTACCCAATCTGAAGATATTTGCATTACATTTCCCCCTCAAACACTATTAAAATGATGGTTTTAATGTTTCATGGAACTGGATTGGGGGGTACTGAAAAGGTATTAAGGTGAATGACTGTTATTTCCTGGGCTCTTTAATAATATTTTTGTTGTGAAAATGAAATATTTGAAATAGAATTTTGATTTTTGAAAACAAAACAGATAAAATACAAAAAAAGCAAAATCATAGTATTTTATAAGGAAGAATAATATTTCTGAAAGGAGATAATTAAAACTTAATTATATATGTGTGAATTATTATTTCATATAATTTGAAAATATAGCATTAATAACATTATAAGCAAGGATCTGAAGGAGACTTTCATTATGTTCATTGGTTTCTTTCCCATGTCAATCAGATCAGACAAAGAATTAAATGAGTTTTAGATTTTTTTTTTTTTTCCTATGCAAAAAAGGGAATCAATTGAACTTTTAAGCAGATCAGAAAATAGACGTAGTTTAGGAAAAAATACTGTGTAGATAAGTCTAATAAGTATCTTTGGTATCTACATAGTTTCGACAGATATTTAAAGTCCTTCCTCAGCACTTGGAGGTAGATATTTGGATCTCATTTTCATAAAACATTTGCATTTCTTAAGGAGTTGTAACTGTATTTGGCTATATTCCTAGTTTAACTTTTTCTTTCACTGCTAGTTGTTATGTTGGGTTGTGACTCTTGGCTGTTAGTAGGTGTTTTAGTAGTGTTATGTGCTAGTAGTGGTTTAACCCCGGTGAGGCAGCTCAGCCCCACACAACTGCCTGTTCACTCCCCACAGGGGGATGAGGGAGAGAATTGGAAAGGTAAAAGTGAGAAAATTCATGGGTTGAGACAAAGACAGTCTAATAGGCAAAGCACAAGCTGTGCACACAAGCAAAGCAAAACAAGGAATTCAGTCAGTACTTCCCATCGGCAAGCAGGTGTTCAGCCATCTCCAGGAATCCAGGGCTCCATCACACATAACAGTTACTTGGGAAGATAAAATGCCATCAGTCTGAATGTCCCCCTTTCCTTCTTCTTCTCTGCAGATTTTATTGATGAGCATGACATCATATGGTATGGCATCCCCTTTTTGTCAGTTGAGGTCAGCTGTCCCAGCTGTGTCCCCTCCCAACTTGTGCACCGCCAGCCTACTTGCTGGTGGGGTGGTTGGGAAGCAGAAAAGGCCTTGACGCTGTGTAAGCACTGCTCAACAATAACTAAAACACCCCTGTCTTATCAACACTTTTCATCATAAATCCAAACCACAGCACTACACAAGCTAGTATGAAGAAAATCAACTCAGTACCACCCAAAACCAATACAGTAGGCTGCAGAAATGTCTCTTTAGATGGAAACGCACAGACACATGTATTTTTCTAACAAGCTTAATTGAAAATGTTTCACATTGTTTTTTTCTTAGAATCACAGAATCATTTAGGTAGGAAAAGACCTTTAAGAGCAGAGAGTCCAACCATAAACCTAACACCGCCAAGTCCACCACTAAACGATGTCTCTAAGTACCACATCTACACATCTTTTCAATACCTCCAGGGATGGGGACTTCCCTGGGCAGCCTGTTCCAATACTTGAGAACCCTTTCCATAAAGAAATTTTTCCTAATATCCAATCTAAACCTCCCCTGGTGCAACTTGATGCTGTTTCCTCTTGTCCTATCGCTTTTTACTTGGGAGAAGAGACCAACACCCACCTCACTACAACCTCTTTTCAGGTAGTTGCAGAGAGCAATAAGGTCTCCCCTCAGCCTCCTCTTCTCCACACTAAACAACCCCAGTTCCCTCAGCTGCTCCTCATAAGGCCTGTGCTCCAGACCCTTCACCAGCTTTGTTGCCCTTCTCTGAACACGCTCCAGCACCTCAGTGTCTTTCTTGTATTGAGGGGCCCAAAACTGGACACATTATTTGAGGTGCAGCCTCACCAGTGCTGAGTACAGGTGAACAATCACTTCCCTGCTCCTGCTGGCCACACTATTCCTGATACAAGCCAGGGTGCTGTTGGCCTTCTTGGCTACCTGGGCACACTGCTGGCTCATGTTCAGCCGGCTGTCAACCAGCACCCCCAGGTCCTTTTCAGCCAGGCAGATTTTCAGCCACTCTTCCCCAGGCCTGTAGCCTTGCATGAGGTTGTTGTGACCCAAAGGCAGCACCCAGCACTTGGCCTTGTTGAACCTCATACAATTGGCCTTGGCCCATCGATCCAACCTCTCCAGATCCCTCTGTAGAGCCTTCCTACCCTAAAGCAGATCAACATTCCTGCCCAAATTGTTGTTGTATTTTCTGTAAACTTACTGAGGGTGCACTCAATCCCCTCATCCAGATCATTGATAAAGATGTTAAACAGAACTGGCCCCAATACTGAGTCCTGGTGAACACTACTTGTGACCGGCCACCAGCTGAATATATCTACCTCTATATCTACAATAAAAACTTTACTGTTAAATAGCTCTGATCATGTAGGGCAGTTTGCACAAGCTCGGGCCCTTCAATATCCACTTGGATGTGAAAGCCAGCCTATATCAAAGCAAATGCTTTTGTTTGGTGTGAATTCTGAAGGAGCTCAGGAACTGGAGATGATGTTATCTGGCTCTGACTAATGTTTGTGTTGAACCTCTGAAAATAGGACAGTGGATCCTAAATAAGCCCTTGATGATTTAATAGGCCCAATTAAGTTTCTTTTATGTACATTACATAGATATAGATAGATATAGATAATAACATTAGATAATAATGTTATTAGATAATACATCATTAGATAATAATATTATGTCACAGTGACAGTCCTATTGGAACCTTCTATTGGAAATCAATGGAATTGCAAGAATATCAATTATGTTAATCAGTACAGATAAAACCTTCTGTAGTGTCTTCATTGTTTTTCTTGAAGTAGCTCAAGTTTCTGATAAATTATTCATTTTCTCTAATGATTGAAGATAGGTCAGGATAAGTTTAATTAAAAAACATCAGCTGAACAGTGTTGAGGAAGGTTCTGTGGGGATCTTTCTGATACCTGTCTTCTCCCCTTGATGTTTAAAGGAGGTATTCTGCTGAGGTTATTTTGTCAGGTTTCTGTCAGGCTGTCTTTCCCACATTGCTGCACTCTCTGATAATCTTACTACACTGACTGGCTGAAGTTATTACCCTTTATATGAAGGATCTATGTTGAAAGCCAGTTATGAGTTTCTGTCCCAGTGGATTGTATGATGAAGTTGAAGCAGGCTGTCATCCAAAGCTGTATAATAGCCTCAACTGGGAAATACAAAAGTGCCATGGATTATTGATAGAGTCATATCTGCAGTTCTGCTGACAAATTTGATGCCTCTTTTGCTAGGTTTCCGTTATTAAGAAATACCTTTGTTAGTATGTCTCCCCTTCCCTCTCCCTGTGTGTTCCATTTGGCTTGGGTTCTGATTTGGCATTGTAACATATATTCCAGTGAAAAATGGTGTTATACTTAATAACCGTAATGTTACAAGGAAAAATGATGAACTTAACAAAGTGCTAATGATCTTCATTTAAAAAAAAATACCCTAGAAGTGTAAATTTAACAGACCATTTTAAAGTTATCTTTTATTCCAGTTTTTCTGTTTCTTTCAAAGTACTTCATAAAACATTAAAATGCATAATTTTTTCTTATCTCGAATATCTGTAGTACAAAGGAAAAGGCAGAGAAGGAAAGATTATTCTAGCAGTTCTTAAAAGTTTAAGTGACATGCTGGTAAAATAAGTCTTCTGCTTATTCATCAAAATTATACCCACATTGACATCAGAAATCTTCTGCCCTCTTCATGTCATCGTATGGCATAACTGTTGTAGGAAAAACCAAAAATACAATTTTTAAGATTTGGATTGACAAAGCTACAAAAAAGTTAACTATTTATGTTATATGACTGTGAAAGCTCTACCACTGCTTCCTCTGTGTGGTAAATCAGTTTTTCTCTAGCTGAATTGTAAAAGCAGTTTAATGGAAAAATGGGGTAAATTATGGTGGCAACATGGATTCTGCAAAGCATGTTTCTCATCTCTTCTCTCCGTCTTGTATTCAGTCAGGATATGGAAGAATGAGAGGCAGTATTTGGTTAAGGTAGAAGTATATGTCTAAGCTGAAAAATTTGTAACACCAGACACAGTGGTAGCAGTTAAGGAGATATGAAAGGTCTCCTTGGTCTTTCAAAAGACACGAACTCAAGAGTCAGCTAGTTAAAAACCATTTTGGCTAATCATTTTCATAGGGGAAGGGAGACACCACTGCTTTGGGCTGTGACTAGTGTGTTAACCACCTTTACCATGGGTGATGAAAGGTTTTGAGTGCTCCCACATGCAGCATTCAGTCCTTCACCACAGAGGATCTGACTGGAGTCGACATCTGTCAGTCTGTTAAGACATAATGGGCTTGTGTCACTGACTTCACTTCTGTCAGAGGCCAGTTGAGATGCACTGGAATGTCTTAAAATTAGGCTGAAATGTTGAATGCTGAGTTGTCCCTTTTGTCCCATTTACTAACTCTGTTTTTTTAAAATCAAGAATAAATGAGGAAAAAAGGAAAACCATCTCCATGTTAATGAAAACAGTGACTGAACAAAGACAGTGAGATCAAACTCTAAGCAGTGCTTTAATGAAGTGAAGTTTTGCTAAAGACCAGCTATTCCAAAGACTCTTTCACATATGAACACCTAGGTACCTGTCAGTGGTAGATCGATTACTTTGAGTCAAATGTCCTGTTGGGAGCAAGGGAGCATTAAAATATCCTGTCCAGCATATAAATACTGTGAGCATTGCCTTTCACTTTTTAAGTAAGAAATAAGTATCGATACAGAAGTTACTTAGCTAATTTTGACAAACTGCTTTTTGAGACAGGTGGTACTTCATTATTCTGTCACTGGATTATGCTCCTTTGGGTACCAGCAGAAAAGGGGTCTGTTGACTTGGTCCAACCAAGCTGCTGTCCTCTGGGTTAGGTGGAGCTCCAAGGAGGGAAAGGGAAGTAGTTTTTTCCTGAGAGCTCTCTCAGAAGGGAAAGTCTCCACAGCATGTGGCAGAACAGGGAACTGGGGAGCCATGGGTGAGCTGGCAGCCTGCAGCACAACAGAGATTGTCATCTCAGGGAAGAGTCATGTATCCCATCCTTCAAGGTGGCAGGCTGCAAAACCTGTCTTTCTAGACACCCAGAGGTGACTGTGGAGTTTGCAACAAACAAAGAAGATCTTGCACAGCTTCTGGATTGAACAGATCTGAAGGAAAGACACCAGCTTGCAAGAAGACAAGTCCCATTCTGAGTTTTCTCCTAATTACAAAAAAAAAAAAAAAAAAGAAGAAAAAATTCTTTTAGTTCACTTAGCCTTCTGGGGTTCTTTCTTATGAGAAAAAAATGTAGAATGAAGGATTATGGTTTGGCAGTGTTGTGGTTTAACCCCAGTTGGCAACTAAGTACCTCACAGCCATTTTCTCACTCTCCCCACCCACCCTGCAGTGGGATGGGGGAGAGAATAAAAAAAAAGAGTAAAACCTGTGGGTTGAGATAAAGGCAGTTTAATAGGACAGAAAAGGAAGGGAAGATAATAATAATAAGAAGAAGAATGATAAAAGAATATACAAAACAAGTGGTGCACAATGAAATTGCTCACCACCCATTGAATGATGCCCAGCCAGTCCTCGAGCAGCAATCGCTGCCCCCTGGCCAACTCCCCCCAGTTTCTATACTGAGCATGATGTCATATGGTATGAAATACCCCTTTGGCCAGTTTGGGTCAGCTGTCCTTGCCATGCTCCCTCCCAGCTTCTTCTCCACGTGGTAGAGCATGGGAAGCTGAAAAGTCCTTGACTAGCATAAGCAGTACTTAGCAACAACTAAACCATCAGTTTGTTATCAGCATTATTCTCATACTAAATCCAAACCACAGCACTATAGCAGCTACTAGGAAGAAAATTAACTCTATCCTAGCTGAAACCAGGACAGGCAGGGTCAGGGACCCATCATGCCAACAATGTGGTGATGATACAGTGAAGGGGTGTGTGCGGAATGTATTCCTCCTTATGATAAACAAAAGGACATGATAACTATCTAAAAGTCTTAGGCTGTTGTCTGCCTTGCCTTGTTTCCTTGAGTAGTAAAAAGACAAATCAGGAAAAAAAAAGTAATTTTGGAGACAGGAATGAATGAAGTTGTTATGTTGAAAACGTATCGCTTGGATGGATATACTGAGATACTGTTGTTTAAACCAATATATATCAGTAATGGTATCTGAGTCTACCTATACGTATAAAATTTCTCTGTGTATGCGTGTATACATATATGTATGTATTTATACACACACATAATGAGATTCATTACGGTAGTTGTGCACATGTATCCCACTGGCACATATCCTTTTATCATAACCTAGATAACAGCTCTAGTGCATATCATCACTGTCTTAGAGCAAAGAAAAAAATGCATATAGTCATAGTCTAATGTTTCAGTTTTTGCACGAGAAAACATTCCAAGAGAATTCAGAACAGCATACATAGAAAAGCTACTGTGGAGGACCCCCTTTCATAAATAGCTCATATTTTTTAAGTTGACATATTCTGGATGACCAGGTCTGGTGGGCTGCATATTTATGTCCAAGAAGCATTCCTGGATATCATGTGCAGAATGTATAATGTAATGTGTTTTCTATTTCCTTCCAAGTGCTATGTTGCCATTGCTGTAAACAGCTGACCTGCTAAAAGAGCAACTGCAGGGTATGTGAAACAAACTAATGATGAGAATTTCTTAATCTTGTTAGTGAACATTGAAATGCAATATCTTACAGGAGGTAGTCAAACAATCTTTTACATATAATTTTATTTTCTTTCTCCTTCTTTGTTACTGAACTGTTCAGGAACTGACCCTTACTTTCTCCAGTTGTTGGTGAGAAGCTGACAGCAAAATTGAACACATTTTACTAATTCATTAAAAAACATAGGGGTTTATTTTCCTTTTTTTTTTAAAAAAAAAAAGAATTAATTTCCATATTTCTAAATTCAGAGCATGGTGAATGTAAGAACCCTGCCAGCTGATAAGCCAAACTGCAGACTCTCCTGAACTAATAGGATTTACTAAGACCTGTACCTGGTGCCTTTGGTCCCCACAGATTGGAGTCTCTTGGGACAGTTCATGTTGAGAATGCCAAAATAAGGTATGGAGGCAGGTGTAATCAACAAAGGCTGCCAGCTTTTCTATTGTGATATATTGACTGTGGCTGAATCATACAGACCAATGGTTGGTACTAATAAAACTTCCCCAAAGAAGGCAGCAGCAGAGTAACCACAATGTTTGGGTGTTTCCCCCCCCCCCCCCCCCCCCCCTTCCTTTCCCTCCCTTTTAAAAGAAAGGCTGTCTTATACAGGAGTGAATGTGGTGATTTACAAACTAGGACTTGTTTGAAGAATAGTGCAGCTAGTTTCTCTGTAGAGAATTAACAGAGAGAAACAGTTGTTCAAGGACTAGTCTAAATGAGGACTTATGTTTCATCCTCTAAGCAGTGATTCAGGTTACTTACTTTTCTCCATTGGTTCTATAAGTATAGTCCCACAAAATTCAATGAGGAAGCTAACTTAAATTTACTTAGTAAAAGTAGTAAGGGACTGAACTTAGAATGTGAGAATACTACTTTAATTTTGCCTCCATACTGTTTATTTTGAACATTTGCTTTTGTGTCAATGAATCCCATGGGATAAATCCTGTTCCTTGAATTTGTGAATGATAAATATACAAAAAACTTGAAGAGGGAAAACCAAATTATATATTTCTCATGCTTCTTTCTTAATACCTAAAAATTACTTTGAAACTCCCAATCAAGTAAAAATAATAGAAATTAACATATTTGTTAATTTTTTAAACTTCTTTTTACCTATCATAGTGCTCAAACACATTTTGTTCTTCTGCTCTGCCTGCTTGCTAAATTATGGGCTACTGCACCTTTTTGAATTCAATATGGACCTCATATGTGCATTGGAGTTTGGAATTTGATTTGGGTAAAGGGGATTTATACCAATAGTGGTGTTTCACATTCATTGACTTTAACTGATTTAGTTTCATTTAATTGATTTTAATTTAACTGAAACTTTTACGAAACCTCCTGTTACTGTTCAGTAATGACATAGGAAAATGAGACTCAAGTGGCATGTGTAGGAAGTAGCACTCTGTGTTTTGAGCTTATCTGGTTTTAAGAACTATTGACTGTTGTCAAATTCATCTTTAGAAGACGCCTAGAATTAACAGCATTAATCGGGGGGCGGAAAATGTATACTTTTTATGTCTACTGTTCCATACTTTTTTGTACAGTAATTTACAGTATCTGGCATAAAGATGAGCTGGAAATTGTCAGCAAGGTATAGCAGAAGTTAATGAAATGGAGCTGCTTGGGTCTGTGGCAGAGGAAAATCTTGAGATTTTCCTTCTTTAACTTTGTCTTATCCTTGTGGAACAAACTGCTGTTTTGCCTCTGGTTGACTTGAAGGTACACATAAGCAGGTTGCTATATCAGAAAGTCCAAGACATGTTTACATGAAGTCTGCTTCAACAGTGCTTCAGAATGTCTGTGGTCACGGAGAAGAAAATCAATATTATAAACTTGAGAAAGAAATTAGAATGTTAAAAAGAAAACTTGTTTTAAAAAAATCATCATGAACTTATGTGGCGATGTAGTAAAAACGCATATTAGATTTTTGTAGACATTTTGACTCCAAGCCCAAGGACTTTTGAAGGAGAAATGAGAACACAAAGGCAATTCCACGTCCTTTTGGTCAAATTTGATGCCACACACAAACTTCATGACAAGGGGACACTCTCCAAGGCATGAAAATTGAAAATAATCTTGATTTGATTCTTGCTGGTGAGGATCACTCACATATTTAAGAATGAATATGATAAATTAAGAGACACCTTATGTATATGCAGTTTTTGCTAGTGGAGCATATGTAGCAGAGAAGGAACTGTCAATGTTGTCATGTATATAATCTGCACCCCAGTAAGATTACCTGTCAAATCATACTCTTTTTTGAAAAAAATTCTATTGGTCTAAACTTCTCCCAGTATAATCTGACACATACATGTGGATTACACTTTTGTTGAACCACAGGTTTCTGTTTTGTTCTTTGTTTTTTGATATGGTAAACTAAGATTAGAAGGGTAAAGGAAAGTATCAAGCTGTCTAAATCTAACAATTGTGTAGTGAAATCTAAATATTACAAATCATAAAATCATTTTTTCACTTTGAAATTTTAAATAATAAAAAGTATTTGAATGAAAATTAAGAGGAAATATTTTTCAAAATTTGTCAGTTTAAAAATTTGCATATAAGCTTCCTCAAAGAACTTTTTTTCCTAACTACATGAAATACGGCTGTCATGTCCCCTAATCAGGAGAGGTTTATATTCCTTCCCAAAAAGCTATGACACTCTTAAAACTGATTTTTTTCTACATTTTTTTGTTTTGTTTTGTTTTGTTTTGTTTTGTTTTCCCAAAGCTTCTTGAAAATTTCCATAAAGAAGAAGGAGGAAAGTGGTTACCATTAAAAATAAAATAAAATCTTAAAATACAAAATATGAGTATGTACTCACTTAGTCAACCACTGGTAGGTGAACGTTGCATTGGAAATAGAAAGAAAAAAAATCAAAATTTTATGAGTGCAAGCGTGCACTTATTTCATGAAACCTCAGGCTGGCCTGCAATAAAATAAACAAGCTAGGAAAAAAATAGAATGCCTTCTTTTAAGACACTGTTCAGTTAGGTCAATAGACACAGTTGGAAGAAACAATTGTGCAATATATCTTCCATTTTAATTTAAGATAAAGTGTCTACAATGCATGAAAATGCAGTTCATATGCATTTTATTAAAGCTGACAAATGCAGGCTTAATAATGTGTGTGCTCATGTGCATATGTGAAGAAGAAGGAAGTTTATATAAAAGTCAAGCTCAGGCAATCTTTTTTGTAGCAAGTAAAGAGTGAGCTGTACCTTAGCAGCCCTCTTGAATCAATATAGTGAAGTTGAGTTCCTTATTGATTCTCTTGATAAAATGATACAGTTCTGTCTCTCTCTTTCTCTCTCTCTCCTCTGTAATACAGTAGAGCATTAAAGAAGCAGGATAAGTACATTTACAGCCTTCTTAGTGCTGCCCACAGGGTACCATAAATGCACAAACTGGATATAATTGAAGCACATATTAACTTACCTTCTGTTGTACAGGAAGAACATAAACAGGCTGTTAATGTGCACAGTGTTGAAACTCTTAACTTGGGGGATGAGAATTAGCTAGCAGTAGTAATTTGGTAAGCACCTGGGAAAATTGCAAGCTTCATTTCCTGCAACGTGGAATATGATTAAAAACAGAATATATTATTATCAGGGGTACCATTAAAAAATGTGTAGACAGCATTCTATGATGTTAAAACGGAAATTGGAAGTTGTATCCAAATGTTAAAGATGCTGCATGTTAATTATTGTCTACCACAGTGCATTGAAAGTGCAATTCAATTATTTGCTTTGTCAAGCAATATTTTGATTAACTTGAACTTTAATTTTGTACATCTGGTGTTTTTCATATTGTGATAAAAACAGTATTGAGGTATGCTACTCTGCCAGCAGTATCTTGAAACAACAGAAAGAACATATGCAAAGTAACAATAAGCCATATTAAATACAGGAAAGACAGCCTTTTTTTTTTCCCTTCACTTTTTTTCTTTTTAGAGAGGGAGAAAAAGAAACCTTTCTCAAAGGGCATTGCGTAAAAGCACAGAGTTTAATGTGTATTTATGGATATGGAGCCTGAAATTATATTTATCTCTTGGACTTTCTCATACGTTGTCTTTAATTGGTATGATCACATTCCTATAATTACTGTATTAAGTTATGACAAACCCTTAAGCTGTAATGCACAATGCAAAATACTTTTGCAGATCCTAGAAAATAAATAGGTTAGTCTGTGGTGATAAACAGACAAACTGATGGTAAGCTTTTCTGGGTTGTCATGTCCTGTTTCTCCATTCCATATAAAATGAAGCCCTTGCATTTTATTATGTACTTTTAATTCTATAAAAGACCAGATAAGAAAAAATAAAATAAAAAATATTCTCCCATATGTATCATTTGTGTGGGTGCTCCTATTCGTGTTTCCAGGAGACATTTTGTAGTGGGCTGTCTCTGGTCCATTTGTGAGTTTGCTGGGAGTTTGGGTTTTTTTCTTTTTTGGGGGGAGGGTGGGGTGGGGTTTCATTTTGAGAGTCCCTTGCAGGAGCTACAATGCAGGTGGGGACTGAAGATGATGTTCCAAATAGTACTGGCTTCCCCCAGGGAAACAGCCTGAACTGAGGAGGAACTGGCAGCCGCAGGGCAGAATATGCATTGCAGTCAGTAGCCTACCCAACAGCAGCCTTCTGCTGCAGGACGTGCTTCCTTGGACCTGCAGAAGGATTTATGGCTGGCTTATCCTGTATAGCTTTTAAGACTTGCACTGCTGCAGCTCTTCTCCCTGTAGGCCATACTCAGACTCAAAAGATCCAGTTAGCTCTCAGCATTTTTTTCCCATTAAATAATTGATTTTTATGAAGCATTCATAATGAAATTATTTAATTAGCTGAAAGCTAGTGTCAGGTGGTATGCAAGGAGATCTTTTGTTACCAACTGAAAAGCCTAACATATTTGGCTGTGTAGAAAAGAGCTGGAAACAGATGCCATTTATAGGAAGCAGGAATTACTAAAAGGTGAAAGTGTGCAAATGAATGTTTTGCCGTGTCCTGAAGTGTTTGTTCTGGGTAGTTTCACAATTGGTAATCCAAAATATTGACAAGAAACATAAATTGCATGGAAACTTTTTAAGTAAATTATTTTTTCCCTTAAAAAAAAAAATCTTCATTGTAATATGATGTGGAATATGAGTGGTTTCTTCAGTTCAAGAGTATCTGCATGATGCGAAACAGTGAATTTAAATTATGCAGCAAAATAACACATTTAAGAGATTGGGAGCTGGTATGAGAAAACTTGATTCAATTTGCTTAATGACTTTTGTGGCATCATGAACAAGTCATGTATTCCCTCCTTGGCCCATTTTTCTTCCTTACCACGGAACGGTGATGTGAGGGCAAATAAGTTAAATGGCATGAGGGAGATAGGATGGTAATGCGCAAAATTGAATTAAAATATTCGGGAACAACTTTCCAGAGCAGAACACAAGTTTGCCAATATAATTAACATTAAAAAAAAGATTTTTGAGGAAAGGAGGGGGGGAGGTAAACATTGCTCAATGAATGTTAAAAGAAGATGCTCAAGTAGATAAGTGTTTCATTTCTACTGAATACTGCAATTTTGTATATATAGAGTTGGATGAAAAGGAGAGTGGGTATGGATAGACTTGTGAAGAAAGCACCAGAGTGGAATTCAAGTAAACAGGATGCTTCTGGAGGCTGTCATGTTCAGTTTCTACATTAGAAATAGTTTACAGAAGAGAAGTATGATTATTTGTGTTTCATAAAATTTAAATGCTTCAATAAATTGATTTATTTAAAAAATCTTGATGTAAATGGTGAAAATTGAGAAAGTAGATGGAGTTTGGTTGATTGGTTGATTGGTTTATTTTACATGTAATAGCACAAATATGGGGGCCTATTTCTGTCAGTATTAGATTTTGAAAAGTAAGAGCTAATATGGGACCTTTGAATACACAGAAAAGTCATTGCCTCAGGGATATTGGGACACTTCACTTTTGTTGACAAGTTTGTGAAGCTTAGGGTATAGGAATAACAGAGAAGTTTTTTTCCTAAAAATAAAATTACTGGAAAGCATTAGGCTGCTCCTTTCTAGGGCTTTCAGGTTTTTTTATGTCAAAGATAAAATTATTTTATAGCTAATTTTAGAATCAAAATGCACTTACTTATCAAAACGATCAAATTTTCAAATAAATAATTTTCACAAGTGACTTTCTGGGGAGCAAAAAGAAAGGTGTGTGTTGGGGGGAAAGCTACTACTCAGTGACTTTGTATGTGCATGTGCCTTTTTTTTTTTTTCTCCTCCAAACCTTCCTGTTTAGGTAGGTCTTGAGGTAGGTTATGCCAGTGTGTATGGAAGGGTTAAAAGATGGAATTTTGGTCCGTGGATGGACACTGGGTGAGAAGTAGATAGCTGAGGAATGCAGTTAGCACAAGAGACAGATAATTTATTGTTTGAAATGCTGACCATAGAGATAAAGAGTGGAGAAATGTTAGGGAGGATGTGCAGCTGTGAAGACACAAGGCACAGTTCACAATTTTGCTTGCTTTGCAAGCATCCTGTTATTGGTTTGAGTATAGTCGATATGTGACTGCTGGATTATGGTAATATGCCGCGTGAACAAAGCCCATGAACCAATAGATGGGATGACTATGTCGCATGCAGCACGCCCGGCCAGCGGGCGCACGCGCCATAGGCTCCCTTTGTTGCTACCGAGGCGTGTTTTCGGCACTCGCTGGTCACGTGTGTCGAAACCTGTTTCCTCTGCCATATAAATACTGGGATTTCCTGAAGAGTGGTGGGCAGGTGTCCAGCGAGGTCACCGTTGCCTCCGTGGGGACGCCCACGTAAAGCTGGCACCTACCGACCACTGGGCTGAGCTCACAGCGCAAGACGGCACAAGACTGTACGGATGGACCATCTTCCTCACGGTCCTCGGGTTGGTAAGGCTATTGCTTTGCTGAACACTCATAGGGTAGTTAATAAAGTCTTTTGTGCTGCTAGACAGTCCGTGTGTGCGTGCCGTTCTTTCCCCGGGAATCCTCGAAACCACTCTAAAACAGCTAGTCCTGACTCAACTTTCACTTCCACAGTTGGCAATGACATGCTGCTCCATGGTGGAGTTTGCCCTATTTTCTGAGGATGTTTGAAATAATCTGGTTTGATTGAACATGAAACTAGCCAAGAATTTATTACCACGAGGTTTTATAACAGTGAATGCCCTTCTTCCAATCTTGTTCTGCAATAAAGGTTTTTTTTATTTATTCTTTCCCAGTTTTTTATTAATGTAAATGTTCTTCCTAATTTTCACTGCTAGTAATGATAGTTACCATCAATCTATTACTTATTCTTTTATGAAGAGGACTTGCAGAATTTCAATCATAGCTCTTATTCTTTCATCATTATTGTGGAAAATGTCTGTTTAACTTTATGGAATTATCCTGAATATGGATAAAGAAATGATTAACTTAATCCATCAAATCACATGTGGATAAATTACAACAGGTAAATTACTTGCTTAAGTGGGCTCTCAGGATTTTGGACTGTTTGGGTTTTTGTATAAACAATTTCTGAGGGTTTGTTTGTTGTTTTGTTAATTCACAATGAGTTAAATGATCACAGGTTATTTTAGAAGCTGAAAATACTATCTGAATGTTCAAGTAAGGTGAATGGTATTTTGCTTCAAATGATTTAAAACTGCTTATAAAATCAGAATAGTAGCCCCTTGTCATATCCTTGAATGTTAACTCATGATTTTTTCTGTTTATTAGTTCTTTTTATTTTTATAGGTAATAGTATGACTGATAACCCTGTCTCTTGGAATAAAGTAAAGCCTTGAGGTTAAAGCTGTCTAGACTCTTTTTTCACTTTGCTTTCTGACCTTTTCTTGTATTACAGCAAGTGAACTAACATCTGACAAACCTTTAATTTTGGCAGGTTAGGCTACATGTTATTTGGAAGAGAAATACAGTTTAAAGACAAATGTCTTCAAACTTTAATACTGTCATATTTCACAGTTCAGCTGAACTTAACTACTTCTGTGTTTTTTTTCTTTTGTTTGGTTAAGTAAATACATTTTCTAGCATTTGAATTATTTTATAGACTTTAAGCAGGATTTTTAAGCTGGAAAACAAATACCCTTAGCTGTGAGCACAGGCAGCAAAAAGGCAAAATTTTGCTGATTCCTTCTGATAGCAGTCTGTTGAATAGCTTGACCTATTTTCAGTAGTTATTGCTCCTCTGACAACTGTTTTTTTTTAATATAAGTGATGTAAGTTTATCTGGTTTTATTTATATCGTATTTTTAAGTGTGAGAGCAAAGGAACACTGGTTACACCATTCTTAGTCAATCACAGTGCCATAACAGATATTCCAGAACTGTTTACATACTGAAAATTCATAGGCAGAGAAATGCCACATAAAACTTCTATCTTTGAGGATGAATATAAGTGCACATGCATGTTACAGACAAAAACTCCCCTCAAACTGGAAACTGACCCTCTCAGTCTACCTGTGCCTTAATATGGAAGAGCCCAAATGTGAGATCAAGTGGTGACTGGTGCCTGGATGCAGATTGTCGTGATGCATCTGTCACATGCTTTCTGCTTCAGGGGGAAGAAAAGAGGGAAGGGATGGTCTGAGTTGCCCAGGCCCTGGGACTCCCTGTACCAGACAGGGCTGGCAAGTAGTTGACTGATTACTCGTTTGGCTTGTGGATATTTGCCAGGTGAGCATGGGTGGTTGTGATGTAAAAAGTCGATTTTACATTCTGTGCATGGGATACTAATTATTGGGGGACTTGCATTGCAGATGAGGCTATTATCTAGAGGATTTTTGAGAAGTGTGGGAAGAAAATGGAAGTGAACTGATGGCTTTGTGGTCAGATGTGCTGGTGCTTACAATTTTTCTGGGGACTGTCTTGCAAAATCTCCAGAACTGTGAAAGCACAAATTTATATGAAATTTCCTGGGACCCCAACTTAACACCAGAGAAATTCATTGTGTGTGTAAACACACAGATCTATATCAATATATGAAAAGTTATGACAATGTCCACAATTCAAGGATTTTGATGTGTTTCCCTACTTATTTTATTTTGCTTTGTAATGAAAATTAAAAAGCAAAATGAAAGAAGACCGATGGGATTCCATTCCATGTACATATAGTGCTCTCCCACCCAGTTCTACATTAATATCACCTGTTGGAATCTAAACATTTCTAAAAAATACAATTTTTTCCCAATTTGTTAAGAACAGGAGAAATTCCTTTCTGCCTTGAAAGGCCAAAGATTAAATGCTGTATTGAATTTCCAAGAAGGATACTTAGGTCTGCAACAAAATTCAACATTTTCATTTTTCTGGATTTAATGTTTCATGTGGATTGGTTTCAACAGAAGGCAGCCTTGGCTAAATTTTCTCCACAAGCATCTCTAGATGATACATTATTTATTTATTTGCTTTTAGTTTCATGCAGACCTTGCCTCATCCTGAGCAACTAACACTTTGTGGTCTATAGAATGAAAATGTCTTATAATGGTTTGTAGTGTTTTCTGTAAATATATCATATTTTCAGAAATGTGGAGCTCTCATTGTAATTCAAGCATGTATATACATTTGTTTAGAAAACAGATGTATAGTTGTTTGACAGCTCACTTGTGATTTTGTGATCTTTCAGGTATATTTTACTGTTTGGTATCTGTTCTGCATACTAACTACTGTGGAGGGTGAAAGGGTAGAACCAGAATAGCTTTCTTTTTTTCAGCTTTAACAGAATTTCCCCTTTCTACTTTCTCATCATGATACTTTGACTGGAAATGTTGCAGTGCCTAAAAGATTGAGGAAGAACTGTCTCAAGTAGGTATTCATGAGCTGGTGTATGCTGACTATATATATATATATAGATATATATATATATATGCAGGGTCCTTATCCTTTCCAGACTATAAGTCTGACAGGCTCCAGTCTGAATATGGCACCTTCTAAGGTTAAGAAATTATGTTTTATACTTTTGAAGAATCTCTCTCTGTCTCTTTTTTTAACTAAAGAAAATTATAGACCTGATCTTATAGTGACTTATCTGAACATTTTATAATGCCCTACATAGATCTGAACAGAGTTAAGTATACAGGATTTGTGAAGTCAGAAGTGTTTGACAAACAAAGATGAAGAAATACAAATTTGTGAATATCACTTTATCTTCTTTATGTTTATGAGCAAAGTCTGATAGGTTTTGTTTTTTCCTGGAGAAGGCTGGAGATAATGGATACTGACAAGTGAAGTGCTTAGGTCCATGCTCCCGAACACAGATTTTAATGTAAGTAGAATTCAACAGCATATCTTTTAGCCATTTCAATCCATGTGAGGGAACTTAATAAATCATTTCAGATGGTTCATAAGTTTTGAAGAAACCTGAAATTAAGCCTGCCTTTAAATTATCTCCTTCAAGAAGAACTTCATCAGAGTTAGGGAAAAATGAAACCAAGCATTATACGCTTGCAAAATTGTTTATTTGGGGGATTTGGCTGCTAGAATACAAAGAAATCTAGGTTATGTTTGAGAAGACCTCAGACACATGGTTTATATCAACAAAAGAGCATGTACAGAAGTCAACAGTTGTAGTGGGTTGACCATGGCTGGATGCCAAATGCCCACTAAAGCTGCTCTATCACTTCCCCTCCTCAGCTGGACAGGGGAGAGAAAATATAATGAAAAAACTCGTGGGTCAAGATAAGGACAGGGAGATCACTCAGCAATTATCACCACAGGCAAAACAGACTTGACTTGGGAAAAATCAGTTTAATTTATTGCCAATCAAATCAGAGTAAGATAATGAGAAATAAAACCAAATCTTAACTTACCTTCCCCCCAGCCCTCCCTTCTTCCCAGGTGCAAATTCACTCCTGATTTCTCTGTCTCCTCCCCCCAAGCAGTGCAGGGGCATGGGGAATGGGGGTTGTGGTCAATTCATCACACGTCATCTCTGCTGCTCTTTCCTCTGCAGGGGAAAACCCCTCACACTCTTCCCCATGGGAGACAGTCCTCCATGAACTTCTCCAAAGTGGGTCCTTCCCACAGGCTACAGTTCTTCATAAACTGCTCCAACATGGTTCCCTTCCATGGGGTGCAATCCTTCAGGAGCAGACTGCTCCAGCGTGGGTCCCCCACGGGGTCACAAGTCCTGCCAGCAAACCTGCTCCAGCCTGGGCTCCTCTCCCTCCATGGGTCCACAGGTCCTGCCAGGAGCCTGCTCCAGTGTGGGCTTCCCCCGGGGTCACAGCCTCCTTTGGGCACATCCACCTGCTCTGGCGTGGGGTCCTCCCCGGGTTGCAGGTGGATATCTCCTCCACCATGGACCTCCATGGGCTGCAGGGGCACAGCTGCCTCACCATGGTCTGCACCAGGGGCTGCAGGGGAATCTCTGTTCTGGCACCTGGAGCACCTCCTCTCCCTCCTTCTTCACTGACCTTGGTGTCTGCAGAGTCGTTCCTCTCACATACTCTCACTCCTCACTCCAGCTGCAGTTTGAATCCCGTTGGGTTTTGGTGTCCACCCCTCCCCCCTTCTTAAATATGTTATCACACAGGCATTACCACTGTCACTGTCACTGGCTCAGCCTTGGCCAGTGGCGGGTCCGTCTTGGAGTTGGCTGGCATCGACTCTATTGGACATAGGGGATGCTTCTAGTTGCTTCTTACAGAAGCCACCCCTGTAGCCCCTCCACTACCAAAACCTTGCTATGCAAACAGAATACAGCAGTCTAGAAGACTAATAAGCCCAGTGGAAGACATGGCTCAAAGAGTGAAGTGTGCTGTTTCATCCAAGCAGCCTATTTGGCTAGTACAATAACTCATTGACATTTTTTTTTTTTCGATTTCACACAATTCTAGTATGAATTATAGCAAAAAGTTCAATGCTGAGCAAATTTACACTAAGAAAATCCCCAGTTAGTGAGAATATTGCCTGGGTTTTCATAGATGTGAATAAGCAAGGTGACTACAAACTCTTTTCACTCATTGTAGAAACCTCTTCACTTTCAATGGTAAAATACTGGAAAAGTGCAGGTTATTGGCACCACTATTATCTGGGTATTTTTTGAAGTGAGGGCTTTGTTATTTCTGGAGAAAAAATTAACAAAACTTGTCTGAAGAATCAATGGAGAGAGAGTGGAAGAACAGAATTTCATCTAGAGAAAGTGAATATGCATAACAAAAACCTTGTCTAGGCATATATAGCCCGTCATATAAAACCTGTCAGATGAAATTGTTATTTTTGCTTTATGTTGATTTTTTTTTTTTTTTTTTTTGAGATTTGGAAGCTGACCATGAGATGAGTGACTGTCTTGATGAACAACATGCTGATCTTGTCCTGTTAAAGTTAAAAGAGTTTATGTAAACAACTTTAAGAATTAGATCTCACCTGTTATTTTCCTTACCTGAATATGTTCTAAATTTCTCCATCATCACTCAGCACTAAAAATCTTCTAATCTTGAAATTTATTTAAAAATCATAACAATGTAGTGTATTGACTATGTTGGGTTTTATGTTATTTGCCAATCAGACTGTTGCAGAGAAGTAGTTTGAAGCTTAAAAACTGGTACAAAAGATATGCTGGAAATGCTGGTTCCTATCTGAAAAATCTTCAGCTCAGCAAGTATCATATTCCGAATTAAGTAAATAAGAGATGTCATTAAGATGTTGTTTGGAGTAATCAAAAGGAATTGCTCTGCATATTACCTTAAGTACCCTTTTCTATTTTTATATTTATTCATATAGACATTCATATTAGCTTTCTTTTCCTTGTTATAAGGTAAATAAATATTAATTTAAATAGACTGGTTATAGTAATCAAAAGGCTTTAGAGTAAATAGGTCTTGTACTCTGATGGAAAACCTGTTGAACTCTGGCTATACGGAGAAGTTTCCAGAGTTCACAGGAATGCTGAGGTGTCTTTGCTCTAATCCCACTATTGGTAAGACTTTGAGATCCTAAAGTTTTTTGACCTAAGGCTATATGGCTAATACCTTCTATTTGGAACTATGTGTGGGAGCTAACACTGAGTTCTTTCTGTGTGTAGCCCTTGTATAAAATATTTTGTAATAAGCCTGTACTGTAGATGATGAAAATATGAGTGACCTTATAAAAAATGAGTAATACTCCACCGACTATTGGACATCTCTGGATATTTCTGATTTCCCTCCTCTTACCCAGCACTGATGAAGCACGGGTCGGTGTCTTCAATGTAATGTTATTCAAGGAGCTTTAACTGTTCTTAAGTGGATATGCTTAAGTAGAAGCTATGAATGTGTTATGTATCAGCTGAGAGAGATAATTTCATTGAATAGCAGCTTTTGAAGGTTTTTTTTTTTCTGCACTTGGAATGCTAAATGGAATTATGTGGTAATTTCCACTCTCTTGAAAACTGCAGTCCTCAGTCTGTGAAAAACATAGTTGTCTGTCTGGCCTGGGAGATCTGGTAGAAGTCTTTTCTTTGCTACATCAGGAACAGTTTTTGAATGTCAATTGAGTAAGCTCAGCAAAACATGATTCTGAATGTTAGTTTCACACAACAGACCAGTGGTCTTGTGACCACAATACGGCATGGAAATCCATTTAGCATCATTATCATCAGCGACTGAGTTATTGTAGCTAAATTTTGAATTTTCCTATTGTCAATTCTTGCTATGTTTTAGTGTCGTCTTTGCTCCTGAAATGTGTTCCTGAAAGCATTTCCCAAAGTTCATTTTATTAAAGCGTTCCAGGAGTCTATTCCCAGCACTTATACAGATTTTAAAGGACGCTGTCTTGCCACAACAGAAAATTCTGGGAGAGCACTGGGGTATTATTAGCCTTCAAGGAACTGCATTCTCACTGTAAAATGATGCAACTTTACTAGATTTTAAATGGAAGTTACAGACTAGCCAGACTAGGCAATTTCCTAGGTGGTGAGTCTAACTATTAGATCTAATTCCATATCAGAAACACAGTAAAGCATTTTGGATGTAATGTTAAGAAAGACTCTCATCTCATTTAAAAGTTTCCTTCTCTTTGCTATGTCCCCATTTTCCTAGTGAAAACACTGTTAAAACTGACATATGAATGCAAACTATTTTAGTTTTGAGAAAAGAGCATTTTGATTAAATTTTATCCAACTGAAGCTGGACTCAGTTCTAGTGACTATTAATATGAGATGTTAATGAGCTGCTAATAAAATCAGTGCTTTTTTTGAAGAACTATAAGTGTTCTATTGATGTTAAATGTTGATAAGATAGGAAACAAGAACTGTAAAAAAGCACATATGGAAAAGTATCACCAATCTGAAAGAAGCATCAGAAACTTTATATACTAAATTATGAATGCTATGGGTTGTGAAAACCTAGAATGTCATAACAAATTCTCATTATTCTTCTTCTCCCAAGATGAGAAGGAACTCCTTGTACCACCCAGCTTGAGATATCTGGCTTAAGCTGAATGAAATAGTTGATTGGTTCTTCTAGCCTTCCTCTAAAATGAATGTAAGAATACAGAGAGATTCTGTTACAGCACAGTACACCTCTCTAGAATTGATAGATCATGATATTCCTTTCAACTACCATCTCTAGACGTCCACCCAACAACTGTTAGTTTACGGTGTTAGTTTCTGGGTGTGGCGGCATGGGTCAATATCTGAATATGAGGATTTAGTAATTCTTCACTGCACAGTAAAACATGCACTCTATTGATGGAAATAAGGGTTAAGAAACAGCAGATAAAATGGGAGGGGTACATAGAGACAGAGATATGGATCAGAAACTCAAAAATATTGGTAAAGTTTTGAAGGTGTTGAGTAGATATGCTCACTTTCTTCTGAAGGTGGCTGAAATAACTTACAGTTTACATTTTATGTTCTGAATTAGGAAACTGTGTTGATCACATTTTCATTCCAGTAGTCATCTTCTGAATAAGTGCAATGGAGAAAGATGTGTACCTGAAGGAAGTGATATGTCACTATAGCAACTCTAACATGTGAAATCTCAGTAATTTTTATTGTCCAATGGCACTGGGTTAGGAAGGAGAAAGCAATAATCTAGGATAGTAAGAAGGCCAAAGCAAATGAAGAATTCAGAAAATGAGAGATTTCTGGACTTAACTCTTAAAAAAATATCATCATTTGGAGTAGACAGTGTAAGTAGGCCAGTAGGGACAAAACAGTATGTATTTTTTTCCCTGGCTTTGTCATCTGTTAAGAAGAAAGCATCCATTAAAAACTGAAGGTACAGCCTTTATCCAAGTGCTACTATATTTAGTTCCCCTGCAAGCATTGTTCAAATGATGGTAAGTAAACTTAATTTGTGTTTGGCCTTCATTCATTGTACTTTTAGTGATTTGTCTTTGCAAATTTCCACTTAAAGTAATCCTTTCAAAACAATTTCAGTTATGACTTCAGGTACTGCTGAAGTTTTATGGAATTTATTGATGCATAGAACAGACTATAAATATTTCAGAAGGTAAGCTGGAGCAGCAATCACTTCCAAACTTTTCATTTTTTTCTATATCATACCTTAAGTCTTTATTCCGCCTGAGATGGGGGAGGGGGCAGGGGGGGATTGTTTGTTTGTTTCCCCTGAATTTTAAAATATCTTGGATCACTGAGTTCCTGGAAGGAAAAAACCTAACCAAACCAAAAAAAACCCAAACCCCACAATAATTTAATTTGAGGTGCTATGTTGCAATTACATATTAAAGAAAACAATCTTCTTTATAAAACTGACATTTTGAAGCTTGTAGGTGAATTTGTAACAAATCAGGACAGAAGTTTATTTTTTTTCTACTGAATTAACCTCTAATGAATGGGGAAATACAATGTTTTAATTTATATTAAAACTAAACTGAAGAGAGCAAAACGTTGCTGCTGTTCTGGAATTAGTCTAGATTCCTCCACTGATGTTTCAGTTAGAATTGTGCTAGTGTTTTTAATGTATTGTAAGGATTCTTTGAAACAACAGATATATGACAAAATACACCTTACCTTTGTTATTAGTTTGAGGTCAGCTGACTTATTTAGTTGCTAGATCCAAAAATGCAGCTCAGCTTGTGGATTTTTACCATTTTGCAAGGTGAATCACCTGCAAGTACTGCTGTTTTATTGCATAGGGTAGTAGTCTCTATATTATCACTTTCCCGAGCTTAAGCTCAATTGAGTGAATATTTCATTTCTTCAAATAATTTTCACTAATGGGATTTGTAGCATTGGAAAAGAGAGATTATCTAGTCTCCAATCCCTATTTTCCATGTCAGCAGATCTGAGAACAGAAATCTGGGAAAGGAGCTGACTTTTCTGAAAAATGGATGTAATATTGTAGTGAAAATGAGGACAGAATTGCACTTGTAGACTATGTAGAGAACCATGAACTATGACCAATAACGCTGTGCCCTGCAACTTGTGAATGAGCCCTGTATTTTCATGAACCCTACAATGCTCCCAGAGAGTATTAAATACCTTCAAGGAAGCTAACAGGATGCCATGGTGCATGTGCACACAAACTCGGTGCTAAACACATATTTAAATATTTTATGTAGTCTAATAAAGACATTGAACTTGACTTCAAAGATCATATCTTTTTTGGTTCTTGTGGTCAAACTGAGAACTGCTTGGATTCCTAGCATACTTAGAGAAAACTACATCTGCTATGACACCCTTTCCACTAATTGCTTCAATTATTTTGTTAGAACAGCCACAGTCTCCTAAAGAAAACTGCAACATAAATAAATGTAAATTAATTGTATATGACAAGACTTGGACAAAAATGAGAAAGCAAGTTAGTAAAAAAGTCAGCATGACCTACTTCTTGATACATATTTTCTTTATACATAAATATTTCCTAGAATTTTTAGATTCTAATATCATCAGACTGATTCTTTGACATTAACTTCAGTGTTTTCTGGGGGGGCCTGTATTGTTTCCCTCCAAGTAATTTTTAAGAGTCTATAGCAATAAAAACCAAATGAACAATAAAAACCCCTTCAAGATAAAAATTTATCCTGGGTTTTCTCATAATAAATGTCTGCCTTCAGCTAGGAAAAGAAAAATAATCTGGTTTTCAACATTTCCTGTGAAATATTTTCTATCTATGGAGATACTGAGTATTCAGTGAGGAGGTTTTGAGATAAAAACTTCGAATAGATATTTAATGGCATTTGTAGAAGGTCCTCCAGAAAAGTTTATCTACTGCTATGATTAAGAGGAGCAAACTGGTTTATTTATCCTGGCCTCCTATTCATTCTTCAGGTTTTTACATTCTCTTAGTAGTTATGTCTCAAGCAAAAGCTGTTTTTCTTGCATACTATACTCTTCCTTTCCATCAGAGCACCTCTGCTAGACTAATTTGTCCCTTATATAATTAAACTGTGTTCAAAACTCTAGGCAACGAGAAGATACATTTTTTTCTTTTAGACACCTATTCTACAATCAACCATTTGCAAAATAAATTATGTGGATGTTTTTCCTGGTTTTGGCTTTTCAAACAAAATATTTTGAATTTTCTTATCATTTACCACCATGCATGTGCTAATAGATTTACAGACTTTTTCAGGCATTAAATGATTATTCAGTTGTGTAGGTTTGACTCTTACGTATCACAGGTGATATTATGAATTGGCCTTTATCATTTCCAGTTGATTCCAGCCTAATATATGTCTTCTCTAGACAGTTTCAAACTAAATACTTAAAAAATGGAATATCTGGCACTCAATAGTTGTTTTTTCTGGTGCTTAACTGCCCTTAATGCTAGAAAACTCTGTCTTACTCCATTTAGAAATTGTCTTGATACAGCTTCTGAATGCAGAAGCTCATTCCGCTCTCTGCCAGCGTAAGGGGCTTTTATTACACCCTATTTGCTATCTATCCATATACTTGATATACTGCAAATGACGACCTCTTGGTCTTTTTGCTGTATGAACCAGGATGAGCCTAAGCATTTGTGGCTTGTTTCATTCCAGCAAAACATGGAAAGGAGTGCACAGCTGCTGGCTGTGGTGTGCTTTTGGTGCACTCACTGGGGGAAAGAACAAGCCAATTCTATACATGATCAAGCTGTTATTGGGTGTGACCCTTGAATGCTGGTCAACTTTTAGAAATGAAAATAAATAAATGACAGTTACTTTAGTTCTTTTATCAAGATAATCATGGAAATCATGCTCATCAGAGTATGTATTCTGGTTTATAAGAGCTGGTTGAAAAAGGGTTTGCAAATTTCAGTTCTGAACTTCTGTTTCTGAGGAGCTTATAATTCTTGAAGAAGCAGGGGGGGATGTTAAATTGGGATCATAATTTGCCAGAGATGTGTCACTTCCTTTTCTTTTCTCCTTCTGTATTCAGTTCTTAGAATTCACATGCTAACAATATTAATGAAAAACAAGAAAACAAGACTTAGCTGTGGAAACATGATACTGTAAACACACAGTGTTTATTTCCTTCTAGTGAACTGCATTTTCTTTTGTTTTGCATCAGAATATAATGTGCATAGAGAGTAGCCATGCTGGCAGAACTCGTCTGTAATTGCTCTAAAGCTACATAAATAGATCATAAAAAGCTTTTAAAGAAGACATTATGGTCTGCTGGTTCAATGATCCATTTGAGAAAATACTTCCTGAGCCAACAGAATGCAAGTCCTATTTGTGTTGAACCAGTTAAAGTCAGCATTTAATCAGGTAATCTGATGTTATTTGTGCGGGGTACTAATCTGTTAGTGCCTCTAAATTAAATTTTGTATCCTTTGGTCCCTCTTTTTATCCTCCCCTTAACATCTCTCAATCATTTAATTCTGCAGAAGACAGTCTTGGTAAAGCAATGATTCAGACATGTTAGAAGCTCATTGTCTTCACAAAGTTAATGCTCTTCAGCTGACTCACTGGTTGTGACAATACTACAGTTTTACTACAAACACATTTGGCTTGTAGTCAAATAACCTACATATATTCAGCAGAAAATCAGCAGGTCAGCAATTAGCTGTGGTGAAACCACACAGCTGTTATCTTCTTACCCAGGCACTTTCAAAGATTTATTTTCAAGATGTAGTTGAAATCTATTATTTATCGGGGGACCTAGGGAAGGGACAGAAAAGACTTGCTGTGAAGAATTTTGAAGTATGTATATCTTCACCTTGGTACAAGATTTTATAACAGAACAACTAAGCATGTCACTGATATTTCTTTAAAATATCCTCAGTGATGCTGATTCACAAAGCATTTATATTCTATATAAGGATTTTCTTGCTCTGTCCTCAAGTAGCTTGTTATGAGAAACACACATGATTTATCAGTGTTTGGAATCTGCCTATATATAACCTTGTAGAGTTCCTGAACGTATGAAGTTCTTAATAGAAAAAGTGAATTATTTCTGGTCCAAATGACATGTAATAATGAATTTCTCTTAACATCTCATAGTTCTACCCTATGCTGGCACCCTGAAGTGTCAGAAAAGAAATGAAAGTGAGATTGTGGCTGTGGATTAAATGTAAATGATGTGTATTGTACATTTGGCAGCTTGTTTCTTCCTGTTCTAAATTGGGTCTACAGCAAGTTTATTATTACAGTCTCTGAATGACCTGTCAAAAGTTTCATCGTGTGATCCGTAACATGAATCAATTAGTAGTTTATCATCTATATTGTATGTATTTTATGTTTTATCTTCATTTGTTAAAAGGGAGCGATCAGGTTATGACAAGCAGAAAAAAACTTGTTACAGCATAGTTGTTTACCAAATATCCCCGCATGGGTTCTTGTAACTTTATAATTATGATCTCATATACAATGAGTGTAACAAGATGGAAACTAGAGAATCTTGTAATACTTAGTGGTCTTATTTCATATATTTGCTAAGTAGGTATTTGTTTCCTCTTAAATGTGTATTACAGAAGTTAAATGGAAGAGGTAAACAGATAGATGAGCACAGACAGATTGGTTCTATCTCTCCTAAAGAGTCCTCCTTTCCAATGGCAACTAAATGTTTGCTCATGAAATATTTGTCTCATTTGAGATCATCACATTTATGTGGACAGAAACCTGTCACCTCTGATTGTGGGAACTAATGAAGTTCTACACTGTTGTATAATATCAAGAAATGTAAAGAATCATTAGATTAGATTGCATCATTTGATACAATGAGTATCACATAGAGTAAGTTCTCAACATTCCAATACCCAAGCAGTCAAAAACTAGAAATTTATACAAACACACAGAGAGAAAATAAACCCAGAATACTTTAAATAACTCCTAGGTGATTTTGTGCTCTGCAAAAGATGAACAAAATGTACAGTTCAAGCAAATTGTAAGCATTCTTGTGGTTGGTCTCATTTTCATGTCATGATACCATGGATCAGCTAAAATGATGTATTGCAGCAGACATAGGAAAATATTTTATGGTATATTTAAAGCACTGGAAGTTACATGTCATTTCAAGGCAAATAGAAAGCCAAGTAGAAGCCCAGTTTACAACTGAAGAGCTGGTTTAGAACATATGGGTGATTAATAGCCATTTATTAAACCTAAAGTATCAGTACTATTAAGCAAAATGCTTAGTAAGGTGCTCAATAGTGATGAAAGCAAAATAGGATGCTAAGTGGTCCTGAGGAAAAAGTGATACTTAGTAATTTTTTGAAGTGTTAGCTGTTTGTTGATATTAGCCACCAAGACTGTATTAGCTGAAATTATTTCTCTCTGCCTTTAATTATCTCTGACAGTGGAACAGAGAATAGTAAGTCAATACCTTTACAAGTAGAAAAAGGTTTTTTAAAGTACTCCCTCTTTACATGCTCATCTTATGTGTAGTAGTATGAATACTGTGCAAAAAGAATCACTCAAATTTGGTTGGAGGTAATTCCCCAAAATTGTAACACTCAGAAAAGACTAAAGCTAGATGTCACAAAGAGGTATGAGCGGTGTAAGAATCCCTTTCAAATGATTTTGGACAAAATTGTTTTTCTTTTGGTTTAATTTCTGCTCTTGCATTTATTTGGAGTGAGATGTTGCATTTAGGTAATATCATTCATTATTAGTTTTAGGGCAGGCTAAAATCTCTGTGTTCACTTAGCTCCAGTTCTGGCACTTCACAACCTGTTTACGTGGTGGTAAGGGCTGATTATTTAATTCTTGTAGAGTGCTGCAAACATGACAAGCAAGTTTTAAAAACTGTTAATAACCTTATCTGTTAGTAAGAGTAATGCTTGCAGTGTTTGAAAGTATACTTGTAAAAAACGGTTGTTACAATTATCAAATATTATTTTTTATTTTGGAGCTTAATAATTTGCAAAAGCCATTTAAGCTGAACCTGCTATTGTTCCTTGAACTATTAATTTATTATAGAAGTTCATAGGGTCAGCATTTGTAAATGTGATTTATAAGCCCAGCACTTGTAAGTGATAGTCTTACTAAAGGGAGCGTGCACTGGTCTAACATTCAAAAGTGCTCAGATATGTGTCAATAATGAGTCAGTCATGCAAATGGAAAAAGCAGGCTGAAAATCTGAGATGAGTTTGGTCACCTAACGAAAACAGCATTTATCTACTTATGGCAGAAAAGAACTGGATTAAAGGAAGTAAACAAAATTATGCTGGTTTATCCCTGATGAGGGTTAGATTTTAGAACACTTTGAATACATGCTGCTTTACAAGAGGAAAATGTTATATTTCTATTTGTCACTGAATTTCATCTCACATTTATAGTACCAGTTACAGGGTGATTAAGCAGCTGTTGATTTCTTTCAAGAAAGATGAGATTAAGAACCACTTTTTAAAGCCCTTTGCCTCTTAAAAATAGAAAACTAATTGAAATATCCTGGAAAGACTGGAAAATGAGATGCACCAATTCTGTGGTATCCTGTGTTGATATAGATGGTTTTAATAATGGTATTATTAGTTTGTTATTAATTCAGTATGTTTAGTGTTCCAGATACTGTGATAAAAAATATGTATTTTCAGGCTTAATGCGTAGTGGAGAAAATGAACCAACAATGGGATACCAAGTTAATTTAATCTGTTGTTCTAGCACTAAGAAGGTCTTGCAGCATTTGTGCTTGACTAGAACTCCACATTAATGCAAATTTATAATCACTGAGTTTGTGATTAACCTTCACTGCTTGTGTGAAGCTCATTACAAATACCAACCACTGAGATGAATATCTGATTGCAGATTAATGTTAATATGGGCCTGATCTGCAATTGGTAGAATGACTCCTCCTGATACTGTGAAGATGTAGGTGAAATTTGTGGTGCAACATCTGAGCACTTTTGAGTGCGTTCCTGAGCAGATCACCTTTTCTTAATTCTTGGAGGTCTCAAAAATTGTGTGCATTTCCAAAGTGGCACACAAAGGTCTCATTTTTTCACAGAAAACAGACTGATTATTCAAATTGGGTATTATGGCACTTCATTGCAGGCCCCGATTATCTTTCATCTCATTAAAAAGCTGTTGAAAAATAATTTATGATTTAGTTGCTAACAGATAATAAAAAATTCATTTGAGATAATGGCATAATCAGATTATATTTTATTGCTCAATGTTTATTGGTCTTGATAAAGGGACAGTGGATTAATTATACCTCTCTTTTACCATCTCAGTAACGTGAAGAAATATCACTACTGGGAAAGGAATTACTTCATTCAGAGAAGAATCTTTTCTGTTTCAATTACATAATTTCAGGTAATAAAAGAAATAGCCATGACTATTCTGTGTCTCATATAACTCATTTTGAAACTGTACCCAAACTGGCTTTGGAAAAATGACTTGGTGAACAAGTATTTAAAGGTGAAAGTAAAGTCTTACTGTTCTATTCCTTCTTCATGTTCTCAGGAATCAGAAAAGCAGCAGGTATTTACATTTTTTTGTCAAGTCACTGACAGTCTGGGGTTCAATCAGTTTTCAGATGTAAATAAGATGACTCTACTGAAGTCCTTCATTTCACTTTGCAAGGCTTCTTTTTCCCTTTTTTCTTCCTGCTCCTTCTTTCCTCTTAACAAAATAAAATACAAAGATCAAATGAATGTTAGTGCTGATGGAAGATGTCAGACTGACAGCCTTAGAAAATGAGAGCCTTATTATCCTCAGAAGATGGACAGCACAGACAGCACCAGTATAAGTTGTTCTTCACTGAACCTTTTACTTTATTCCCTGCTCTGGATTGAGCATTTAGGGGTTAGAAAACAGCTTAATCTCAGTGGCTCCAAGGTGCGCAGCCTCGCTGCTGCAACTGCTGAGAAGGGAGCAAATTAGTGGCAGTTGTGAGAGCTTTATTTTCTTGAGTAATACACGTATCTGCCTGCTAGGAACTAGTCTGAGAATGTCATCCCACCCACTATCAAAGAGCTGCTGCGGCAGTGACAGCTCTCAGTTACACACACAGCTGTGATATCTTTTGCTTGTGACCTGCAGGTGTGTCCTGGTTTCGGCTGGGATAGAGTTAATTTTCTTCCTAGCAGCAGGCATAGTGCTGTGTTTTGGATTTAGTAGGAGAAGAATGTTGATAACATGCTGATGTTTTTAGTTGTTGCTGAGTACTGCTTATGCTAGTCAAGGATTTTTTCAGCTTCCCATGCTCTGCCAGGCGCACAAGAAACTGGGAGGGGGCACAGCCAGAATAGTTGATCCAAACTGACCAAAGGGCTATTCCATACCATATGACGTCATGCTCAGTATAGAAACTGGGGGGGGTGGCCGGGGAGCAGCAATCGCTGCTCGGGAACTGTCTGGGTATCGGTCGGCGGGTGGTGAGCAATTGCATTGTGCATCACTTGCTTCATGTATCATTATTATTATTATCATTATTATACTGTTACTGTTAGCATTACTATTTTCCTTTATTTCAATTATTAAACTGTTCTTATCTCAACCCAGGAGTGTTTCTCACTCTTACTCCTCCAATTCTCTCCCCCATCCCATCGGGGTAGGGGGAGTGAGTGAGCAGCTGCGTGGTGCTTAGTTGCTGGCTGGGGCTAAACCATGACAAGGTGAAAGTCACTGTACTCACTCACCTGACGCTGAAGCCACATTGTCTCCCTGCTCTGATTTTCTCCTCTATTTTTGCATTGTGGATTCTTGAATCTTAATCCGTATCAGAACTACGGTCACTTACCTTGAGAAGTAGCTCAGATTTCAGAGCAGCAGAAAAAGAGGTTAGGGCTTGCCACAATGTTAATATGCTAGTCCTTATATTGATGTTAACTGGTGTAATTACTTCTGCAAATGTTTGGGCAGAGTTCCAGCCACAGTTTCTCAAATATTTATATACATATATTGTCTGTGTGTTTGGAAACCTGGAAATTAGACACAATAAAACCGAAATACCTTCCAAACCATTGAGCTGGCAGCTAATGTGCTGGCTTTTAGGTTAAATTGCATAATAAATAGCTATAAGACACTGCTTAGTGCTTCACAAGATTGCTTCCTTAAAAGTTAGGTTCCTCTTGCCCAAACTGGTGTTTGTGGCAGAGCAGAGGATAGCTCCCACCATGCACGGACATGAGGTGAAATGGGGGCACTGGCACTGTGAAGGGGCGGGAGGCAGTGGCAGTGCTTGCATTTGTGAATGAGCTATATATATTTTTTTCTCATAGGATGCAGTATTTGCAGGCTGTGAGACTGCTTTCAGTTTCCAGATTTCTTATGAAATGCAGACAGGAAAAAGTGCCCTGAAGCAAGGGACTGTGACTGAGTGGAAGTAGCCTAGATACTGAAGACTGGTATAAAACATTTGCTTTGTTGTTTTTTCACTACCAAAGAAAAAGGTGGAATATATATATTCTGTGACAGGTTTTTTGTTTTATTGGTTGGTTTTTTGTTTCGTTTTTTTTTTAATCCTGGACTGCATCAGTATCCGTGAGCTCCACTGAGAAATTATTTCAGTCATCATGCTTGAATTTTTCTTCCTACTTCTCTTTCTGCTACAGGTCATTAAAATTTGTATGTGGGTAGTAGAGTCTAGAGGTCACTTTTGTGCTGGAGGGCCTAAACCAGCTTTCATACTCTTTACTGAATGTTATTTGATATTTCATGCTGAGTAGAAGTGATAGAGAGGAAGAAGATGAAGGAGAACATAACAAGACTTTGTTACACTGTCCATGTTACCTTTCTTAAAATAAACAATATCAAATTATAAAGGCCAAATCGTATGACATAGAGTCCATAGCAGAGAACAGGTGGGGGAAACATGAACTGAATTACATGCAAACTTCTTGATAAGCAATTGAGATCATCCGGAAAAGCAGACGAACTTTGTTATTGTGTATATGCTGTGTTAGGGGAAGAAGCTTTTAATTCCGTAGGAAAGGATTACTGGATAATCTGACTGTGTAATTAAATATGAAAGCATACTCTGGAGAAGGGAAATGTAAAAATCCTTTTTTTATGTTTGAAATTAATTATTACAACTGATTTTCAGTTAAATTAATTAATTAGTTAAAACAGATCTATTTTGTTGCTTTTTAGAATATTTTGAAAATGTTGGGTGACGTAAAATAGATTTAAAAAATGTCAAATTTCTGCATTCATAGCTGTTTTAATCTTCCTTGTTTCAACTGGAAAATGACAAGGGCTTATGGTTGGGTCATGCTATTTTATTTTTCTGTTTTGTTTTAAATCTCTTGTTTCTCTCTTTCTTTCCCTATCTCTTATAGATGCACTACTGAAAGAGGTGGTGGAAAGGATTTTTTTGTTCAGGAGTATACTGGCCTGGGAGCACAGTTTTGAGGAAACACTAGGAGGAGTCATGTGGAGAACATCATAGACTTTATTCATCAGTGTCAAACAGAAATGAATAGCACCATACAGAAACCTGCTCAAAATGCTGGTGGTAGAGAAAGTCTGACAGATCATGACAAAAGTTTCTTGCTTCTGGGCTTTTTGTTGTTATTGTTGCTGGTTTTGGTTTTTTGTTTGGTTTGGTTTTGGTTTTTTTTTGTAACCAAGAAAACTTAGTTGCTTCTGCTTTGCCATTGTTAAAGGTTTACTGTAGCCCTTTGGGAATTACTTGTAATCATGCTTTCTACAGCATATGTGATTTCACTATCATTGTTCTTCCTTTGTAACTATAGGTGCAAGTCAGTGTGGGAAATCCAAGAAGAGACATACTGACTTTAATGCCAAATTTTAGAAAAGGATAATTGAGTGGGTTTTGTCAGAGGAGATATCTGAGCTGTACCTGTGCAGTAAAATGGGGTATGTTTCTCAAGAGATAATACATAAGACTTATTGTCCTGTCAATAAGTGTACATGCATGGGGTCTGATGGTGTCATACATTGGAAATATTTGTTGGGGACAGAAGTTAATTTACTCAGCAGACAAAAAGAACAACTAAATGTGATGAGAGAAATCAAGTTGGCAATAGTGTTTTGAATCCCAAAATACATTACATAAATATACAGAATGTGAAGTTTATGACTGCAAAATAATCCAGTTTTTAAAGGAGCATGTGATTTGACAGGATTAGTGAGTCTTGTTCTCTGATTTGTGTAAGGAAATATCTGTATATAATTTAGTAGCAGGTTGTGCTGGTTTTGGCTGGGATAGAGTTAATTTTCTTCATAGTAGCGAGTATGGGGTTATGTTTTGGATTTGTCCTGGAAACAGTGTTGATAATACAGGGATGTTTTCGTTATTGCTGAGCAGTGCTTACACAGAGCCAAGGCCTTTTCTGCTTCTCACATCACCCCACCAGTGAGTAGTCTGGGGGTGCACAAGAAGTTGGGAGGGGACACAGCTGGGATAGCTCACCCCAACTGACAAAAGGGATATTCCATACCATATGATGTCATGCTCAGCATATAAAGCTGGGGGAAGAAGAAGGAAGTTTGGAGTGATGGCATCTGTCTTCCCAAGTAAGAGTTGCATGTGATGGCGCCCTGCTTTGCTGGAGATGGCTGAACACCTGCCTGCCAATGGGAAGCAGTGAACAAATTCCTTGTTTTGCTTTGCGTGCATGGCTTTTGCTTTGCCTATTAAGCTGTCTTTATCTCAACCCACCAGTTTCCTCACTTTTACCCTTTTGATTGTCTCCCCCATCCCACCAGGGGGGACTGAGTGAACAGCTGGGTGGTGCTTAGTTGCTGGCTGGGGTTAAACCACGACACACGTCAACAGACGAACTTGGAAATATCTTATGCAAATTAAATGGAATACCTAATTCCATCTAATTAACAGCAACAGCCAAGTAACTGCAATGAAAAAGAAGATTCTTTCAAGATATCTGTCCTGGTTTCAGCTGGGATAGAGTTAATTTTGTTCCCAGTAGCTGGCATAGTGCTGTGGTTTGGATTTAGTAGGAGAAGAATGTTGATAACACACTGATGGTTTAGTTGTTGCTAAGTACTGCTTATGCTAGTCAAGGACTTTTCACCTTCCCATGCTCTGCCAGGTACACAAGAAACTGGGAGGGGGCACAGCCAGAATAGTTGATCCAAACTGCCCAAAGGGCTATTCTATACCATATGATGTCATGCTCAGTATATAAATTGGGGGGGGTTGGCCAGGGAGCAGCGATTGCTGCTCGGGAACTGTCTGGGTATCGGTGGGCGGGTGGTGAGCAATTACATTGTACGTCACTTGCTTTGCATATTGTTGTTATCATTATTATATTGTTATTATTATCATTCCTATTTTACTTTATTTCAATTATGAAACTGTTCTTATCTCAACCCAGGAGTGTTTCTCACTCTTACTCCTCCGATTCTGTCCCCCATCCCATCGGGGTAGGGGGAGTGAGCAAGCGGCTACTTAATGTTTAGTTGCTGGCTGGGGCTAAACCACGACAACATCTAATTCATAGCTTCAGAAATTTCAGTTTACATCCTTCTTTGCCTCTTTTCTGCTGGTGTTTTTTTTTTTTCTTTTTCTCTTTATTAATGCTATGATAACAATAGATAATGTCGCTGATGTTGCACTACATTTAATTCACCATGGAAATATTCAGAGCAAAACTGAGAAGTTCTTAAAAAATATTCTCTTTCATGGAGAAGATTTTTTGAAGATAGTTTGACATAAAAACATGTGACCTAGTTTATAAAAAATTTTCAACTTCATCCCGGTGGGTTTTTGGTAACAGATGAGGGAAACCAAGATGAGGAGCTGGAAATGGTCTGATGCACTTGAAGGGGCTCTCTCTTCTCTGTAACTGAGAAAAAATGATCTTACGTTTCTCCACTTATGTTCACTCAGAGACTGATCATGTCATGCAATGGCACTTATCAGTCTGATGATAAGACCCTGGTATGAACTGGACAGGAGTAGACTTAAGCTTGCTTCTTTCATCTGGAACGAATATTGTAATCCCAAAGCCAGTAGTTTTAATAAAGCAAGTCACATGTTTTCACGTCAAACTCTCTGTGAAACATCTTTCATATATTTCCATGTAAAATGTAGACATTCCTGAAATTGTGGAAATTTTCAAGGAGCAGGGAAAGGATTTCTTGCTCCATTGGATTTTTCACAATAAGCTAGGTTCAATATAGCCAAAAAGTCATGTCCTGAAAATTAAGACTAGAAGAATACATTGGCAGGAGGTTAAACATGTAGTATGTCTAGTCAGATAGCTAGAAAATCTCTGAACAGTAACATCTATTCAAACTTTTAAATAACTTTAAACCTGCTCTTCCATTTCATATGTGTAATGACTGATCTTTGGTCTTGTTGAACAGTGATGTTGTGGTTTAACCCAGCAGGCAGTTAAATACCACACAGCCATTTGCTCACTCTCTCCCTCCCCAGTGGGATGGGGGAGAGAATCGGGGAAAAAAAGTAAAATTTGTGGGCTGAGATAAAAAGATTTTAATAGGACAGAAAAGGAAGGGAAAATAATAATATTAATAATAATATACAAAATAAGTGATGCACAATGCAATTGCTCACCACCCAATGACTGATACTCAGCCATTTCCTGAACAGCGATCGCAGCCTCCCAGCCAACTCCCTCCAGCTTATATACTGAGCGTGACACCATATGGTATGGAATAGCCCTCTGGGCAGTTTGGACCATCTATCTTGGCAGTGACCCCTCCCAGTTTCTTGTGCACCTGGCAGAGCATGGGAAGTTGAAAATGTCCTTGTCTTGTGTAAGCAGTACTTAGCAACAACTAAACCATAAGTGTGTTATCAACATTCTTCTCCTACTAAATGCAAACCACGGCACTATGTCTGCTACAAGGAAGAAAATTAACTCTATCCCAGCCAAAACCAGGACAAGTGATTACTACATTTTTGAGACGTGAATTCTTTATTTTTTTTAGTTTTTAAAATACTTTAATATTGAAACATTTTTTACACTTGAGAGAGTTTCTATAATTCACATGTAATTGTTATGTTTGTGTGTTTAGAAGTTTCATCTAACATTGCTGTGAGCTTTCTTGGATATAATGGAGGTAAAAAAGATATTATTTTAAATAGAACTGTCTAAAAGATAATGATGTGGTTTCACAGCATCTGTAGGATTTCAGAATTTGTTTTCCTCTCATACTGGAAGTGACCAGACAGTCCTCTGAATTTGAAGAAATCTTCATTGGAAAAAGTAATGCTGCATATTTGAAAAACTTTTGAACACCTATGAAATAAATTTTCACTGTATATTTACAAATCAATTATAGTCTTAAAGTTCAAATTACATTTGTATCAGTCACCTGCAGTGACTTGAATCATTAATCTCTCTGTTCTGAGTAGGGGCTACTGTCTGTAGCTGTTGGGGTTTTTGTGTGTTTTTGTTGTTGTTGTTTTGTGTGCAAGTTATGCTGTCCCCTCTCCTGTCAGAAAAGTCCCCCTGCTTGTGAAAATGTAGACTTTTTGACCAGTGTCAATCAGCTAATTTTTTTCTCAACTGAATTTCCATGTGTGTCATAGTAGGCTTGTGAGTCTCACAGGACGTTCAAGTAATGGTGAGGTGTCAACTAAACTGGCCTTTGCCCACTATTACACATGAAATAAAAAGCAAAAGAAAACAAATAGGGAGTTTGGGTGGCAGTTTATGAAAACACCCTTTGCATTAGGAAATACTTCCACAGAAAACACTGAAGTCATTAAACTTTGGGTCATAAAACATGACGTTAATGCAGGGTCTGGGGAAGAAATGGTAACTCTCAGTGGTGAAATTCCTATGCCTTTCATATAATAAGGTCAAGGGGAATGTATTCATAGTTATTGATGTTGGTGGGGGAGCAAAAAAATGAGGAAAGCTTATATTTTGTTCAGAAAGCAGAAACATTTTACAGTGTGTTGGATGGAGACAGGCAGTGTAGACTTACAAGGCTGATTTTTGTTTTGTTGTTAGCATAGTAAGTAGTAGGACATGGGCTCTCAGAAGGTTGCCTATATTAATATAGGCAGCTATTACTGTTACTATAGTAATAGGATAAATATTGCTTTGAGTGGTAAACTGCTGCATGATTAGAAAGACACAGTTTATAATCATGTTTAGCTGGATGAACATGTTTTCTGCTTGATGGTCTTCAAGAAGGCAACTGGTTGAGGTTAAAGAGGTTTCAGAGTGTGAATGGATAATTAAGACAATTTGCCATCTGCCAAGCAGGAAAAAGAGCAATCAGAATAGAATCATACACTCCAATGGGGTAGCATAGTAATAGCTGGCAGCAATTATACCTGTTGTCCTAGTGATTATTATTTTATTAGGCTCAAGACTAAAACGATTCCTTTGCTTGTGTAGGGAGGAGTGTGACTTCTAAGTACAGCAATCTCTGGCACATATGGACAACTGCCATCCATTTATCACACACAAGAAAAAGGATGTTACACAGAAGAAAAAAATTTAATTTTATTAGTTTCTGTTGGAGAAGCTCGTCTATATCTCTACTTTTATTTGGTCATTTTATTTATGTAAAGATATTACTAAGCAGTTTTAAAAGCAGTCATAAGTGGTAACATATTTAAAATTGAGGTCAGCTTGATTAATATTCAAACCTGATCAATTTGTAGTTTGACCCAGAACCATGTACAATATCCAAAATATGAAGTCATGGAGCACTTAAGGGACTGAGACTTTTACACTAGATATAAGCCAGACTCTACTGTGCATCATTAGCAGAGGAAATTTTTTCTGTGTTACAATTTTTGTTAGATTTATTGAAGGTGGAAACTCAGAAAGAGACTGCACAGTGCAAACTCATTGTTGTGGTTTAACCCCAGCCAGCAACTAACCACCATGCAGCTGCTTGCTCGCTCCCCCTACCCCGATGGCATGGGGGACAGAATTGGAAGAGTAAAAGTGAGAAAAACTCCTAGGTTGAGATAAGAACAGTTTAATAATTGAAACAAAATAAAATAGTAATGATAATAATAACAATATAATAGTAATAATGATACACAAAGCAAGTGATGCACAACGCAATTGCTCGCTACCCAACGACTGATACCCAGACAGTTCCCAAGCAGCAATCGCTGCCTCCTGGCCAACTCCCCACAGTTTATATATTAAGCATGACATCATATTGTATGTGGGCAGAAGTATAATAACTGCTGCTTATTCCTCTTGCATGCTCCCCCAGGTTGGAAGGTATCTCTCTCTTGGATGGAGTAGGAAGGAAGGAAGTGGACACTAACTCTGTGCATCAGTTTCGGTGCTATGTTTAAATTGCCTTACACTATGAAAGTTCTTAGCTATCTTGACACACTGTGATATAGTAGATTACGTGGAAGGCAATGTAATGCAACATGATATATCATTAATCTGTTATACCAGGTTAAAAAACTTAAAATAGAAATACACTTCTACCTTCACTGAATAAATTATCTTTGGAAAAGAATTCAGCAGATTATCCAAAATTTTACCACCTGGATGTCTCTAATGCAAAAATTAATGACTCTGGCTTTTGACCATCTGTTTTACAAGTATTCTGGCAGGTGTGAGTACCTGTTACCTAACACTAAAGGTGGGTTGTGGAAAATAACCCTTTTTCAGGCCCATTATCTTCCTATACACCTTAAGAAAAAAAGTTGTTTGCGAAAGCTTAGATCCCTGGTTTTTTTGTAGGTGTACAGATAATGGAACAGTACTGTCTAAATACTTATCAAGGCATCTACCATATAAGTATTAAATACTGATGAAGATTCTGAAGGAACCATTAAAACTAAACCTACATTTCATACTTTGTTGTCATGGCTTTCAGATTCCATTCCAAATCTTGTTGATAGAACCTGCCTTTACTGGTCTTCAATAGGGGTATTTTAAGGTTGTCATATAAAAGATCATGGACCATCTTCTACACTGCAGGAAACCAAAAATCTTTCTCCTTTCAAATAGTAGTTCTCTTTGCTAGCTTGGAAGTGGAGGGTACATTTAGGCTCCCCCTTTTTAAGTATAGAATGTGTATGTGTGTGTATATTTGCAGGGTAGAGGAAGGAGGATGTCCATTTATTTTTTAACCTGGAAAATGCCTATTGAAAATTATGTGTTGCAATTTGTTTCAGTGTATTATTTAAGACTACCAAATATTTTATTTCCAAAGGTGTTTTTAGGATTTGTATGCTTCTTGTCTCTTAAAGAGGACAGAAAGTTAAGGGGAGGAGAAAGAAAAAAAAAAACAATCATAAGCCAAGAGAGAACAACCTGTTTTGACCTGCTGTTTGGCCCACTGATCTTCCTTCCCTACAGATCAATTTTATTAGTAAATTCTTTTCTTTCTTATGTGATATTTGAACCAAGTACCATTCAGAGGATGTATCTAATGAAAACATCTAAGCACTGACTGCTCACTTTTGTGGGTCCTGTAAAGCGATCTCACATCTCCAAAATAAATGTATTACTATATTAGAATCAGGAACTGCTCTCACACACACATATATTAGGATGATGTTATTTCAAATTTAGCAGTGTAAAAATATTTGCCCATAAACTTAGTTTACTTATTTTTCCTTTTCATGTTTCTTACATTGTATTTTAATGCTTCTTAGATTGTATTTTAATATACTTATTCTTTTCTGTTCCCTCTGCTGACACTAAGTAATGTATATATTTCTTGGCACAGAATGGGTTTAGTGTTGTCAGTCATTCAGGTGATTTGATCATTTATAACCAAACAGCTTTGCCTGATTATAAAACTTTTCAAAAAGAAAAAGTAAAGATTCTACATGAGATTAGATTTTTTATTTTAAGGTTTATAGTCAGTTTTGTGGCACTGATCATGCTAATCTGTTTTTCCCTGCTTAATTTAACCTAAGACTTTGTTCTTTTTCTTTTTTACATTTATTTCTGTTACATCACACAGATTAATTACTATTGCTAATTAGTGCAGATTTAGTTTCTTTTTTATTGGTTTATATCTCTTTTGTTTCAATGCTTATGAATAATTCTTGCAGCCTGCTTTAATAGTTCTGCAATGCAAAAATGTAGTCCTGCTCCACCATAACAAGTTTCAGGTATCTTTCCCTCAGTCATCAAGGAGGTGGGGGCAAATCTGTGGAAATGGTTGTAAGTGAAGACAATTTCTTTCTATTAGTAGTAGGTAAATAGTCTATTCATTTATATTAACTGCCAAGTTAATGAAAAGATGCTGAAAATCTGTGAGGTTCATCTTGCAGAGCATCTGCTGAGATGGGCTGGGTTTAGTTGGTTATAGGATGGGAAGCGTATACCTGCCCATAGGTCTGGGGCACTGCTGCAGCTCCCCTTCATGAAGCAACCTCATACAGTGGTTTTCCAGTCACTACAGCTCACTACAGTTTTGCTGGCCTCTGCTGCTAGCAGTCATATCCAGGCAGTTATTTGGCAATAGACACAGAAAGTACTTCGTAATAGTTATGATTGCCTCTGATTTTTTTCTCATTTTTTTAATCCTTACATCTATATTGTCAATACCAGCTTTTGGCAATTGTGATTCCTGGGCACTTGAGGTCTCATTTTTATCCCATTTATTTATTTAGCTTGAACCCTTTTGATGGGGTATCACTTCTACTTAAGAAAATAGAACACCATGAGGAAAACAGTGAGCCAAACAAGATCATAAGAAATATCTATTACTGTAGTAAATCACTATGAATATTTTTCAGTAATTCACAAAGACCTGTGTTTTTTTCTTTTACAACACCTGCTAAATTCAGCTCACGTGGACTTAATGCTAGGTTTCAGGCTGAATCGTACTAGGTCCTGACGGTTGCTTCCACTTCAATTACAAGGTAGATTATTATGTTCTGGTCCTTCTTGCTTGGACTGTTTGATTCCAAAAAGGAGATTAACTGACTTTCCTGAGATGAGTGAAACGGAGGGAGCAAATACCCATTAGAAGAAGTGAAAACATAAGTAGGATTTGAAGTTCCACTAAAAAGCGTTGTTCATTACATAAAGTTATGATCTTAGTAAGTTTCATTTTACATTTCTCTTTGTTATTACTAGTGGTTTTAATTCTTTTTCTTACAGGAGGTGGAATTCCTACTAGAAAATTGCTTATGTTTATTTGTTATTACATTAATCAAAAATCTCACATTTGAATTTAGCCTTTTAAAACCTCTATGAGGTATCATGAATGTTATTATCTTTACTCAACAGATAAGAAATTGAGACACATAAATCAACTTAGGAATTTGTGAGGATATTAGGAAGAGAACCAATACCACGTTAGACACAAGAAGACCCTGTCACCAGAAATTCATTCCTCTTTGGAAATTAGATTAGTTGGAGTAATTGGGGCCTGCAGTCTTTCCTGTTTCTAAATATTGATGATGTAGTAATGCTTGCTTTGAATACACCCTTATTCTTCAGTCTTCTCACCAATTTTGCCTGAAACACAGTCAGAGTGTGTCAGATGAACTCTTACTATGAAAGAGTGACTCCCGTAATATAGCCTCTTTATAGTTCTGTTTCTATAACTAATCCTTTGTTTCTTGTGGCAATGATAAAAGGCTGATCAGTAGAGACAAGTGAGAAACCTAATTGTGATAAACTAACTGCATGGCTAGTGGGATGGGTATACCAGAAAAAGAAGAAAGAAACAGAAGGAAAGTAAAGGTTAATACATAAATAAGTAAACAAAACACTAGCAACTAAGAGTTACTGAAGAAGCAGACAAAGCTCAAATTTTCTGCCTCTAGGAAGAAATGCGATAGCTCCATGGGATGAGTATGCATTTAAATTGTAGGCTTTTTAAGTATTACAGTGATATAAAATTGTAAACCAAAGAAAATATTTTTTATGTAGCCTCAGTTTTTATGGAGCTCAGAAACCCTTCTGAACCTAATTTGACTTTTCTTTCCTCATTTTGAAAGCATCCTTTTTCTAATGTAGACTGTTCTTTGACACATGGAAAAGCTCTAGTCTAAGTGTCTAGACATAATTCAGTTTTGCCTTGGCTTATGCTTATCTTAACAATATCACAGTTGACAGTTTTCCTTTCTGTGATTTATACCTGTGTTTTAGGCTTTTTATTGCACCATGGTGTGGGGTTGGTGACAGAGACAGGCTAAATGAGTTTCACACAGCTTCCATATCTGGAAGTCTATTCTATTTACCACTCAAAAAATGTTGCCAAGGCCTAGACTTCTTTATTCCTTTTTGTAGATAACAGAATGAACAACTCCAGTATCAGAACTATATTTCCTTCTCTCGCAGCCTATCAGCCTCTTCCCCCACCTTTCATCAGACTCTTAATGTTAGAAGAAAAGAAAACTGAATGCTTATCTTACCATGTTCAATTAACTTATTCTATTCCTCTATTTTGTATGTGCATGTATAACTTCCTCACAGGAAAAATACTTAAATCAAATTGTCTTTTAAAACAAATAATAACAATTTTAAAATTATGTGAGACTAGAAAACCTCTACATGCTGTGTTTGAATAGACTACCATGGTGAAGGAGGACATGTATGGTGGTAGGCGGGTGCAGGGACAGGCTGTATCAATGGGCCAAGGCTAATTGTATGAGATTCAACAAGGCCAACTGCCTGGTCCTGCACTTCAGGCACAACAACCCCATGCAACGCTACAGGCTTGGGGAAGGGTGGCTGGAAAGCTGCTTGGCCAAAAAGGACCTGGGGGTGTTGGTTGACAGCCAGCTGAATATGAGTCAGCAGTGTGCCCAGCTGGTCAAGAAGGGCAATAGTATCCTGGCTTGTATCAGAAATAGTGTGGCCAGCAGGAGCAGGGAAGTGATTGTCCTCCTGTACTCAGCGCTGGTGAGGCCGCACCTTGAATACTGTGTCCAGTTTTGGGCCCCTCAATACAAGAAGGACATTGAGTTGCTGGAGTGTGTTCAGAGAAGGGCAACGAAGCTGGTGAAGGGTCTGGAGCACAGGCCTTATGAGGAGCAGCTGAGGGAACTGGGGTTGTTTAGTCTGGAGAAAAGGAGGCTGAGGGGAGACCTTATTGCTGTCTACAACTACCTGAAAGGAGGTTGTAGTGAGGTGGGTGTTGGTCTCTTCTCCCAAGTAGTTAGTGACTGGACGAGAGGAAATGGGCTCAAGCTGCACCAGGGGAGGTTTATATTGGATATTAGGAGAAATTTCTTAATGGAAATGGTGGTCAAGCGTTGGAACAGGCTGCCTAGAGAGGTGGTTGAGTCACCATCCCTGGAGGTAGACATGGCACTTTGTGACATGGTTTAGTAGGCATGGTGGTGTTGGGTTGATGGTTGGACTGATGATCATAGAAGTCCTTTCCAACCTTAATGATTCTATTCTAGTTTTACTTTAATTAAAAAATAATCCAGCCACTAAGCCAGGAAACATGAAATTAATTATTATTTTACTCTTAATTGGTTCAACATTCAAGAAACATTCAAGGTTTAGTGGTGGACTTGGTAGTGTTAGGTTAATGGTTGGCCTTGATGATCTTAAAGATCTTTCCAACCTAAACGATTCTATGATTCTATAGTATTTGAGTCCTAATCCTGCATAAGCACTCACTACAGATGTATGAGAAAGCCTGGTCTGATTTCAGGTTTGTAGAAGAATTTCTAATCCGGTTCCTTGGTTTTCTCATGAAACTGCTGTGATAGTCAGGGATCTTCACTAATGTAGGTCGTGTTCCTTCAGTTTAGTATAAGTTTAAAGTCAGCTTTAATTTTCAGAAAGTTCTTATTTACAATAGAATAGCATAGAATAGAATAGCATAGGATAGGATAGGATTATAGAGTAAAATAGAATGTAGAATAGAAAAGAGTACAGAATAGAATATTTCAGTTGGAAGGGACCTACAAAAATCATCTAGTCCAACTGCTTGACCACCTCAGGGATGATCTTCCCCTTTCCTGTGTTCTACCTTCTTTCTATCTGAGTGTCATTTTCTAACATTCCCTTTACTTACGGTGGCAGGCATAGCTCTTACTGGATGTTGTCTTGCTTTTGGCTGGGATAGAGTTAATTTTCTTCCTTGTAGCTGGTATAGTGCTGTGTTTTGGATTTAGTAGGAGAAGACTGTTGATAACACACTGATGTTTTAGTTGTTGCTAAGTACTGCTTACACTAGGCAAGGACTTTTTCAGCTTTCCATGCTCTGCCAGGTGCACAAGAAGCTGGGAGGGGTCACAGCCAAGATAGTTGATCCAAACTGACCAAAGGGCTATTCCATACCATATGGTGTCACGCTCAGTATATAAACTGGGGGGGGAGTTGGCCGGGGAGCAGCGATCGCTTCTCGGGAACTGTCTGGGTATCGGTTGGCAAGATGGTGAGCGATTATATTGTGCATCACTTATTTTGTATATTACTATTATCATTACTATTATTATTTTCTGTCCTATTAAACTCTCTTTACCTCAGCCCATGAAGTTTTATTTTTTTTTTTTTCCCAGTTGTCCCCCCCATCCCACTGGGGAGGTGGGTAGTGAGTGAACGGCTGTGTGGTGTTTAGCCAGGTTAACCACAGCACATGTATATCTGCTTTTGAAAAACTTCCTTGTGTGGGATTATCACAGGGATGAAATTAAGTATGTACTCAGCATGCATCCCTGAGACAAAAGCAAAACTGCTGGTGCTTTAGCCCACTCTTGTACCTTGGTTTGAAACCTAAAGATCATTTCAGCTATGGTTGAAATTGTCTAGTGCTTAAAGTGCTCCAAAGAGTACTCCACAATCTCACTCTTGCTTTGCATCTGTACCATGCCTGTATCCCAGGGTAAGGGGGGAAAAGTAGCATCTACTCTGGTAAGAGCTAACTGTGTCCAGAGTAGATTGACCTTAACCATGCTACACAGTGATTGACCCTTAGTCTTCTCTGAGACCCCTATGTTGAGGGACCAGAAGCAAATGGGGAATTTAAATTGTTTGGCAGAATAGGCATATTCTGTACATTTACGTTTAGACCAGCCTGTACAAAATCATAATTAAGCAGTATGACACAGCCATTGTTTAAAGAAATGAGGTTATGCCATTTTACCCCCGGTTAAAATATAGTAGAGTGCACCAGATCATCCCACTGAGACTGAGCTGTGACTGCATTGTATTGTACGCAGTATGACCACTTTTTTGTATTTTATATTGCAAGGGACTTTCACTTTGTGGGTAGAGTCAGTATAAATCTATTAATTCTAGTACTTAATCTGGTCAGAGCGAATATATTTCGTAGACAGTCTGTGTTAGAGCTTAATTCTTGTAATTATTTAGAGTGGTATAACTCATTGCAGGCAGTGTGTGCAAGTCATGTAGTTAATCTGGTTACAGCTCTCAGTGCAGTCTATACAAATCACACATCACAACATTTTAATTACATTGTCACTCTGCATTGCATAGAGTTTGTGGAAATCTCAAGGTTATTTAACTCTTAGTTAATGATGGTAACCTGTGCCTTTTTTGCCCAGACACAAGAAACCCAGTCTTGCCTAATGGGTTAGGAAATGTACTGATTTTCTTTTTTTTTCATGGGCAAACTAAATAGGACATTATAATTAAAAAGCAATGCTCCCAAACTGTGAATACAAATTTCATAGCTGCAAGCACCAAAGGTCCACATACCTAAAAATAATTTTGGAAATGTATGCTGATAAAATGATTGTTGCTGATAGAATCTTTTTTGATGTTCCACACTAGAGGCCAAAATCTAGGGACTGAATTTGAATCTCATGATCTAATCCGTATGGCAGTACTGTGAAGTACACACAGGTCTCAATGTCTGGAAGGTTTATGGAGGATTTTGGAATTCTGCTGTTTGTGTGTGCAGGAACGACTCATGTGCATGGATAGCAGACAGCAACATGTAAAAGGTTTTTTAGTTTCAAGGTTGCTTCAAAATCAGAGTGCAGTTCTGATTGCTCAGAGGTCAGTGCACCAGCAGTGGCTGTCAGTTTTTACACAAAACAAAGTGAAACAAAATTTGTTCTTTTATTGGTTTTGGTGCAGGGAAGTAAACTTACATATAATGGTACCAGAGAAGGTGTTTACAAGATAACAAGGAGGTAATAAGTTTTGAGTAGAACAAGGTCCCTAAACTTCTATGCTATCTAGTGCCTATTTAGAACTGTACTGTATATATCAAATAGGCAATATTATTCAGCTTAGTGAAACAATGATAAGTTTTCCTTTCTGTTGAAACTTTACTGTTCTGAATGTTGTTTTTGTCTTTTAATGGCTGACTGACACTTCAGTGAGATGTGCAGGGGGATCTGATCATATATATCTTTGTAAAAAGAGAAACAAACCAGCAACATTTCATATCTTATGTTTGTCTGTAGAAAACTATGGCTTTATATGAGGGTATTCAATAAATTGAGATTTATACCCAACTGTGATTTTGCTTGTCTGGAGCATGCAGTAGGGAAGTTCACCTCTGGAAGCCAGCTCTGGGCACACAGTGCAGCATGTTGATGGTAGCTGAGGCCGCCTCATTACATCTCTGTGTTTAACGACTGCTGCAGCAAGAAGAGCTTCTGTGTTGGTTTTCCATGATACAAGTTGACTCCTAAGGCTAGTTTATAATAATACACCAAGGAGTCCTTGACTTGGACTTCAGTGTGTGCTTTGAGATATTACCCTATGCAGTATGTGTAGAACCATCCCTGCCATAACTGTCCCAAATAATCCAGCAGGTATCAAAGGAAGCTCAGTAAACAATCCTCACCCAGCATCTCAGTGTTTTCACATCATTAGACTTTGTTTATTTCTTTAAAAAAAAAAAAAAAAAGTGAAATTTCAGCAAAATGAAGGCTTTTTTTTTTAAATTTTGTAAAAGGTACTGTAAACATGTACTCATGTTTTCAATTAAAATTGTGGTGGAAAATCTGTGAACAGTTCTTGGTTTACTATTTCTTTTTCTGAAACTGTTTTTGAGTCTTCACCATAAGACAGACAAAAACATACCGAGGTTTGTTTTAGAGCTTTAAGTAGTACTTGCAAGACAAAGCAAAATGCTATTTGAATGGACTAAGGGCATTATAGCTCTCCTCATATATCTCTGTCTCCAATTTCATGGGAAAAAAGAATACTGTGGAGTTAAATCTATCCCTGAGAGCTTCAAGTGGTACATGCATACATAATAAAAAATGGTACATATATACATAATAAAAAATGTTTTTACAAGTACATCAACAATAAAAAGAGAGCCAAGGAGAATCTCCATCCTTTGCTGGATGTGGGGGGGAACATTGCCACCAAAGATGAGGAAAAGGCTGAGGTACTTAATGCCTTCTTTGCCTCAGTCTTTAATAGCCAGACCAGTCATCCCCAGGGCATTCAGCCCCCTGAGCTGGAAGACAGGGATGGAGAGCAGAATGGAGCCCCCATAATCCAGGAGGAAGCAGTTAATGACCTGCTACACCACCTGGACGCTCACAGGTCTATGGGGCCAGATGGGATCCACCCGAGAGTACTGAGGGAGCTGGTGGAGGAGCTTACCAAGCCGCCCTTCATGATCTATCAGCAGTCTTGGTTAACAGGGGAGGTCCCTGATGACTGGAGGCTTGCCAATGTGACACCCATCTACAAGAAGGGCCGGAAAGAGGATTTGGGGAACTACAGGTCTGTCAGCCTGACCTTGGTGCCGGAAAAGATTATGGAGCGGTTCATCTTGAGTGAACTCAACAGGCATGTGCAGGTGAACCAGGGGATTGGGCCCAGCCAGCATGGGTTCATGAAAGGCAGGTCCTGCTTGACCAACCTGATCTCCTTTTATGACATGGTGACCCACCTGGTGGATGAAGGAAAGGCTGTGGACGTCATTTACCTAGACTTCAGCAAAGCCTTTGACACCATCTCCCATACATTTTCCTTAGGAAGCTGGCAGCTCATGTCTTGGACGGGCATGCTCTTCGCTGGGTAAAAAACTGGTTGGGTAGCCGAGCTCAGAGAGTAGTGGTGAATGGAGTTAAGTCCAGTCTACGGCCGGTCAGGAGTGGTGTTCCCCAGGGCTCCATTCTGGGGCCAGTCTTCTTTAATATCTTTATCAGCAATCTGGATAAGGGGATTGAGTGCACCATCAGTAAGTTTGCAGATGACACCAAGATGGGTGGGAGTGTCGATCTGCTGGAGGGTAGGATGGCCCTGCAGAGGGACCTGAACAGGCTGGATTGATGGGCCGAGGCCAACAGTATGAGGTTTAACAAGGCCAAGTGCCAGGTCCTGCACTTGGGTCACAACAGCCCCATGCAACACTACAGGCTTGGGGAGGAGTGGTTGGAAAGCTGCCTCATGGAAAAGGACCTGGGGGTGTTGGTTGACAGCTGGCTGAATATGAGTCAGCAGTGTGCCCAGGTGGCCAAGAAGGCCAACAGCATCCTGGCTTGTATCAGGACTAGTGTGGCCAGCAGGACCAGGGAGGTGATTGTCCTCCTGTACTCAGTGCTGGTGAGGCTGTACCTTGAATACTGTGTCCAGTTTTGGGCCCCTCAATACAAGAAAGACATTGAGGTGCTGGAGTGTGTTCAGAGAAGGACAATGGAGCTGGTGAAGGGTCTGGAGCACAGGCCTTATGAGGAGCAGCTGAAGGAACTGGGGTTGTTTAGCCTGGAGAAGAAGAGGCTGAGGGGAGACCTTATCTCTCTCTACAACTACCTGAAAGGAGGTTGTAGTGAGGTGGGTGTTGGTCTCTTCTCCCAAGTAGTTAGTGACAGGACGAGAGGAAATGGGCTCAAGCTGCACCAGGGGAGGTTTAGATTGGATATTAGGAAAAATTTCTTCACAGAAGGAGTGGTCAAGAAGTGCAACAGGCTGCCCAGAGAGATGGTGGAATCACCATCCCTGGAAAGTGTTCCAAAAACGGGTAGATGTGGCACTTGTGGACATGGTTTAGTGGGCATGGTGGTGTTGGGTTGATGATTGGACTGATGATCTTAGAGGTCCTTTTCAATCTTAACGATTCCTAGTTTTTACTTTCATTAAAAAATAATCCAGCCACCGAGACAGGAAACATGAAATTGCTACTCTACCCTTTTTGGTTTAGTGGTGGACTTGGTAGTGTAGGTTAATGGTTGGACTGGATGATCTTAAAGGTCTTTTCCAACCTAAATGATTCTGTGATTCTATGATTCTATGCCATGTGTCTGGAAAAGAAGGGATTGTAGCTACTGAGGCAAGTAGAGACCCAAGGGATGGAAGACAGTAATGTATGTTGGTGTTATGAGATTTTAGGTCTCTGTTTTATGATTGCATGTACAGTACCGTGTAAGGACCCTTCTTCAAACTGAAAGGTGGCTATATGAGTGCAGTGGCTGTCGTTCTGTTTGGCAGGGTTTTATCACGTAGTTCACTGGTTATTCTTTCAGACACCAAGTTAACAGCATTCCCTCATAAAAACAAAATGCTGTTTCTCAAAAGAAAAATAGTGTTATTTTGCAGTCTGGCTGGCACTTCACCTCTTTCTACACTGTTTTTTTTTTCTATTTTAAATATTCCTGAAATATGGAAAAGTGATTAATGAAGAAAAAGTAAATTTAGGATATGCCAAACATTACAGAAAATGTGAACCTTTAATGCTCACCTGCTGTATAAGTGAGATGCATAATATGTTGAGATTTTTTTTTTAAATCGTACAGCATCTGCTATTATTCCTCATAATGTTGATTGAAAGAACTGAGAGATTTATGCTATTTGTACCTGAGATTTGTATTTCTATGAGTAAGGACACCAGTTCTGTGATTATTGCTTAGCGTTCTATTCATGTTCGGATCCTTTGTTTGTGCGACTTTTGGAATGGTCGTATTCTTTTCTGAAGGATGCTTTGTGGGAGCTTATAATTCCCTTATATAGTGGAGCACTCCCTGAACAAACACCCATTCAATGGATGGTGTTTTTTATGAAATATTGCAATTTATATTACTGTATGGCTTGAACCTCAAAACATAGACCAAAATAATACTGTTTTGACACTGTATGAACACAGCAAAAACATTTTTTTTCTCCCATAAAGCTTACAAATATAACATAAAAGGTAGCAGGCAGGATATCAACAAAAGGAGTGAAAGGAGATAGTGAGAACGTATCGATCAGCATGAGTGATCTCTGCACATCAAAACCTATGTTAGCTTTTTCTCAGTTGTCATAGGAAAGCAGTCTACTAAGAGGAGATAGAAAGAATGATGGTGAGTCACTCAGTGGATGTTTATAGGGAGCTTTTCTTAAATCACAGGGACATTATGAGAAAGCGTGCAGGGATTTAGAATAAGTGAACTGTAAGGCTAATGTCACAGGCTGATTTAAAAAGAAAAAAGTACTCGGCATAGAGAGTGGTGAGTAGGAAGTAGGGACACCCAGTGTCTGACAGAGTCTTTGTCCCCAAAATAGTATCACTGGCAAAGAGAGCTATCAGGTAGAGCTGCAGCACACACACCTACCGCAGAAGGGTCTGCAGATGAGGGGGTGCACCTCTGTGACCCTCATGGCACAGTGGGTGGGAAGCACGCATATAACCCTGTGAGCAAGTGTGTGTGTGCGTGTGTCTGTGTGTGTGGCTAGACCTTTTGGGGATGAGTCATGAAAGGCTGCTAATAAGCATCTACAAATTTTAAACATTTTAAGACACTTTGTAAGTGTCTTCTTACTGTGGTTTATCTGTTATATCAGTGATACTGATCCTGTATGTATGCTCACTGATTGCTGGTTAATTACATATCAATAATAAATCAATAAATCACTTCAATCCTGATTCCTTTTAAACCATGTGTATTGAGCACTTTTTCCCTATGCCAGATGTTATCTAGGAATAGTTCCCTGTAGGAAAAGCAAAGATTGAAAACTGAATGGAAGAGGAACTTGGCTAGCTCAGGAAGATTTTGGGTGGTGCCTGGGAAGAGCGTGCCTTGCAAAACTTAAGGAAAGTTTGGAATACTAAGAAGAGTGAAAGATTTGAGGAGGGGATGGTAAAAGAGACAAAGACGTACTTGCACTTTGAGGACAGAAAGGGACACCAGATTGAAAAGCAAAGGAGGATAATATTGAAGCAGATAAGAGATAGTACAAGGGAATTCAGGGGATGCAATGGGACTTCAGGGGCAGGTGGATGGTTTATAAAATGAGAGTAGATCAATAGATTGTGTCTGTGAAATAATAGAGGGGGAAAATGTGGAATGAGAGGGGAGGGAGAAGCAAGTCACAAAGAAATCAAGAATTTGGGTTTCTTTATTTCTGCCACTGACCAGTGGGATCCTACTCAGAGAAAGATACAGTAACAGGATATTTGGGGTGGGGGGTGGGGGGGTGGAGGGGGGCAGGGGTACACAACAGTTTCATAGGGAAGTTGATGCAAAGAAAACTTTGTAACTCACAATCCAGGATCTAGTTATACTGGAGAAGTGTACCTCTTTGGAAGATAGGCCAAAAAGAGGAGAAAATGTATTTCAAATCCAGAATAACAGGAGAATTTTTTAAGACATAACATTACTTTATTAAAAAAAAAAAAAAAAAAAAGAGTTTCTTTACACCAAAATATTTATTTAAAAAATATTATGTGAAATATGACTTAGGCTGCTGTCCAAAGTATTTGGATTTTTTTTTTCCTGAATATGCAACCATATACTTTCCAGATTTTTTGTGGTTCAAAAAAGAAATCCAGTCTATTTTATGAGCATCATTCTCAGCTCATTGTCTCACATATTTGTTTGTTCTTTTGTATATTTGACCTCTAAGAAATGGTGTTCTGTTTTTCTTATCTGATAAGTTTTAGTTGAATAACATATATGCCTTCTTATATAAGGTATGTTATCAAGTTAGAAATATATACATTCTGTAATATGCTTATTGTCAGCTGGGATTTATGGTAAAAAGGAAAGAAGGAAGTCTGGGAAGCAACTGTTTTCTCTGAATCCCACCTCTGACACTTCAGTTCTTCAGCAAGAACAGAGATTTAAGAGTTTACAAAGATGACAGTTGTGGTTAATATAGTTAATATCTTCTTTGAACAGTGACACTGTGGAAAGCTAAACTAATGACTTCAGAGTGGCTTGAAGAGCCATGTGTGAAGCAGACATTATATTGTGGGTGCCCTGAGAACTGCCTTCTGCCTTGTTTGTCATATCAGGTCTTGCTTGTCAAATCTCCCATACCAAAATCCTTAGAACTCTTGAAACCTCTGCAGTTCATATTAATTTATTTACAGGAATTTTTCATGATCCATATTAATTTTCCAATATATGCATGACCTCTTATTGAAAACCATGCCCATGTTAGAATATATTACTATATAAAACAGTGTTAATAAAAAGGGAAATGGTTAAGTGGGTGGAAGAAGGGAAGGAGAAAGTAAACATAGAAATTGTTCTCCAGTAAGGAATAAAAAAGATCTGTTTATCAATTTGCATAATTTTGGTGTAAAAAAGGAGAAAATTTGTTTTGTTCAAATGGTTGTTGCTTTAAAGGTTGCCAAGTTTCAAATGACAGAATAAAGCTATAGACTCAGGCAAGTTCATATAAATTGAAACTGCAGAAAGTATCTGTGGGAGATACTGTGGAATGGAAACATTTTGCCCAGTGTTATTAGCAATCAAGAAACACTGAAAAAGGATGTGGTTTATTTAGCTATTTTTAAGACCAAACAGTATGAAAACCCACAATTGATGAGTACTTTGACTAGCAATGAGGACTGTTGTAGTGGTAGCAGTGACTAAATATTCATGAAAGACTGACAAGAACTGACACATATTTGAAGGGAAGACATAAACATTTTGGTGTAAGGAAAATGGTTTGATAGGTATTTAATGTATTATAACTTCAAAGATTTTTTCACTCTTGTAGATATAGAATAGGAATCTATCAAACATTAAGACTTTTATTACCTAGTGTCAGTAAAAACACATCTCCATTGTCATGTTACCTCTCTGAATGGAGTCCTAGAAAAACCATTATATATGCACTTCATACATTCATACAAACTGTCTTTTTGTACACAAAATCTGTATTTACTGTTAGAAATATGTGAAACTGGAAAAAATGACTTAAAGGTTGTTCCAAATATACCTCCTGCTTTGCATTACTGTTATGACAATAAGTTAAGAAATTTAAATGCTTTACAGGGTGGATATCAAAGTATAAATAATGTTTTAATTTTCTATGTTTTATTGTTAAAATACCTAGAAGATACTTCTAAAATACAGATCTAAAAATGCAGACACGAAACTAGAGACCACAGGAGGCCCCAAGCTGTTGAACTAGTTCTACAATTGCACGGCCAGCTACTTTGAAAACAAAACAAAACAAAACCAAAATTGGCTTTATTGCATCATATTGTCCTTTCCAACTTTTCCAAGAGGTAAGTATATAGTTCATAGTTTTCTGAAGAATTCTGTCCTGTTTGGTCTTGGAAACCCTCCTCCTGAGGCATTAAATGGAACAATGCTGTGATGTCAGGGGTTTGGTATTAAAAAGGATGAATTAAGTGTTTGACAATAAGGATTTAGTGATTTTAGTAGCACTGCAGATAAGTTAAGATTGAAAGTGCACTTTTATCAATCAGTACCCATGGTATGTTAAAAACTGATGGACTGACTGGCTTGAGGGAGTATTATGCTGAAAGAAACAAAGTCCCTTTCTCTTTTAACACTTAGTAAACTAGTAAGCTATATGAAACATTAGGTCTACTGGTTATTAAAATCAACAGTCTTACCAGGAGTAGGATTTTTTGAGGCTATGTATTAGAGACAAATAGAACTCGGCTTCGAAGTTTTTGGTCGTGCTTTTGTCATGATAATAAAAAGATACACCTGAGCTTATGTTTGCCTCTTAAATTCTTTGAAAACCTTTTTGTATCCTTTTGTCCTGATGTCCTTCCCCAAATTATATGCCTTCCTGAAGTAATTCAACAGAACAGCTGTGGCTTTAAAATAAAAAGTCCAACATAACATGAAGTTGGCTGTTGATATCATCTGCTCAAGACATACCATACAACTTCATAAATCTTCTCAGATTCGCACATTGTAAATGTTGAGCTGTGGGACTGGTAAATTTTATGACTGCACATTTCCAGCTCATGAATTCATAACTAAACGTTTGCAACTTGCAAATCTTATTTAAGAACTGTGACCTTAATGTGTAAAGACTTCACGCACTATAGTGACAGCAGAAAAACTTAGCTGATTACCGCAGAGTCTAGGCTATTGCATTTGGCTCTAAAAATCTTAGAGCAGAGGAGGGCTTTTTATTGCTGAAATTTCAGTGCAGTTAAATTCTTTGTCTGCTGTTTGTATGTAATAAAAAATCAGATGATAGTAGTTTTAAGGCAAAGATATCTATTGAATGTAGGCTTAGGTATAAGTGTCAGTAGGCTTAGGCTTAGGTATAAGTAAACATCATAAACAGTATTGATTATGTTAATATTTATCATGATTACCTGGTAAATATTGCTGACCCATAAGGTAGAAATTCCTATGTTCTTCTATTTAAAAATTAGGCTTAAGGATATGATAATAACCTGTTAAGTTATTTACATAAAGTTTATGAAGAACTATAAGTTTAATCAAAACTTGAATCGGGGATATTTTTTTTTCTGTTACTGGCATATTGATACATTACAGTTTTACATATTTGTGCAGAACATTTCATATTCCAGTTGAGGTGAAACTAGATATGCCACGATATCTAGAAACAGGCTGCTCTGGAAGGATTTATGAGATACTATCAAAAGTAAAGAATTGAGATACTCATCAGTTGTAAAGAACTTCCTATTCATCATCTTAACCAAACAAGCAAAAAAACCCTGAATAAAACAGCTCCCCCAAAGCAGTTCATAAACATAGTTCAATTTCATGCACAGACCTTTAAGTTTGTATGAATCAAATCATGAGTTCAAGATTTTGTCCATGTCTTTGCCAAAGGATTTACTTTGTCTTTGAAAGTTTCCCTTTGCTGTCCAATGTTGCACAGAGCCCAGGCTCTTTCTGAGGACTGGAGGCTCTTCAGCCCCTGGATCTGGGTCAACAGTGAATGCCTACCTATTTGGTTTCCACTGAATATGATTTTTCCTGTCCTTTGACATAAGAAAAATTAATCTGCACCGACAGCTTGTGGAAAGCAGCTCTAGGAGGTAGTAATGCCTATTCAACCCACACTATTCTCAAAAAATAAATAAATAAAGGCAAGGGGAGAATGAAGGCATCTTCATGTCTTGGTGTTTTCCACAGTACTACCATATATTTGAAGGAGAATATTCATCAGTATGTCAAAGCCCTGTTTGGTGATTTGTCAGAGAGACTCTTAACTATGGGTTTTCAGACAAAGTAAGAGATAAGCAAAGAAAGCTTGATAAACCAAACCTGAATCAAACTCAAGACCTTTCTGGGTTTTAAACAGCCTAGATCATAATGGAATTAATTATAACCTGAAACTTCACTAGTGTCTTGCATGAAGAATACTTTTTCTGAGGTTAAGTCTTTCTCAAATCAATGACAAAATTGCCTTTCAGGAAACAAGCTCTAAAATGAAGATGTAAGATCACTTTTATCAGTAGAGGTAATTACTTCTAATTCTTGCTTCTAATGCTTTAGATTGACAGTATTTCAGATACATAATATTAATAAGCAAAATATTATAAGTGACAAAGTGTATACTTGTTAGGCAACAAAATAAAATTTTGATACGGTTATGATCTATGAAAGAAAAAAATGCAAATGGTTAAGAAATGTGTTAAAAAGCTTTTACTTTTGTTTGTACAACACACTCAATATGATTTGAAGATAACTGCTACTGTTGTTGGGCAACACTTGAAATTCTTGGATATCTCTTTCTTTTCCTGGACAAAAGGGATAAAAATATCAGCTGCATGCGAAGGTGAATTTCAATGCATTTTCAGATGGGTTGTTTACTGCTATAGATTTTCTTTGGCCAATATAATGCTTGGCATAAATTGAAGCAATTGTGCTGTATTATACTCACCATCAGAGATCCCTGAGTCTCTCAGTAGAAATTGGTTTTTAGACATGAAAATAATCTTTGAATGAAGTGAATTCTGCTGAGACAATTAAAAAAAGAAAGAGTTTGGGTCAAGAGTTCTGATTGCCTTTTCGTATTAATACAGTATTTCTTACTTTTGAATTAGCTTTAAACAAAATCATTCCATATTTATAGATACAGTTTCTAAAACTTTGTTGCCATCTAACTCACTTAAAAGAATGTCTGAGAAATAAGCCTCTTAAAAGAAAACATTTTCTCTAGGCTACCCTAAAACATACTGAATAATTCATGGAAGCCATTGAAATAAACACAATAAAGAATGAAGCAGTTAAATAAATACACTTCTCTGAGCTCCGAGTTTATATATTTAACTATTTGTTCTATGTGCAAGATTTGGTCAACAGTGAGACATGGAAGTAATGCTAGGGAAAAAAATGTACTTAGAGGTTTTTATTCTTTATGTGTTAGTTTAAAATATAGCAAACAATTGAGGACAGAACCTTTGAAAGGGAGGTGAAAATTTTAGAAGACTATCTTGTTGAGTGGAATCATTTTAAGCAAATCATAACATCGTTTTGATGTTCTTCCTCTTGGTGCTAGTTCTCAGGGATCTTTGTTATACACAATTTGCTGTTCCCAAATTCTGCAGGACTGGTTAGTCAGGACAGAGCCATGGCTGGTAAATGCAAGGAACAAATGATATTCTGCATCTTTGTGTATCGCTCCCTTCTCAATGTCTGTGGACAAAATGGTGGAGCTGTGCCCTTTACCCAGCTGCCTTTTAGGAGCTTAACTGAAGCAAATAGGGCCCTATGAAAATCTGCTTGAAGGCAAAATGTTCTCTGTAACACTTTTATGTGAAGCACATATACACATAATTCAGAATGAATGTCCATCCACCTGTATGTCAGTTATCACAGAAGTTCTGACCATAAGGTTGTTAAGCAATTTCCAAGATAAAATAACTTCTAGGAAACTTTGAAACAAATTTGAATAAAAGCTAAACTCCTTTTTAGGAGTAAATAAATTTTGGATTAGATTCTAGCTCAGTAATTATTGTGTATAGTATTAGCTATGTACAATATGTTTCTCTCCTTGTTTGAGAAAAGAAATGATTCCCAACAACTGTTAGTCTTTGATTCCCAGTAACTACTCTACATTTGTTGCAATGGGTTAAAAAAAAAAATCAAAACAAACCCCAACACCTTCCCTCCCACCCCCAGCCAGTATCTAGCTCTATGAATTTTACTGTGCATACAAAAAATATACAATATTCCCAAATTCTTTTCTTGTTCTTTTATTTTTCCCAGTTTCATATTTTAGGAAAAAAACAACAGTCAAACAAAACCCACGAACAAAAAAAAGCTCACAATGTTTTATTTTGTTTCCAAATCAGATGAAGTCAATCTGTTAGCTTTTTTCAAAGTAGAAGGGAATGCAAAATTCTCCTTGAAATTGTAATAATATTATAATTTTAATCTGTTCCAAAGTTAATTTTAGAGTTAGCATAGTCATCTCTGAAATTTTCATTACACTAAAGTCACATCAGTATTGGCCTTTTTATTCACTATTATTTTATTATTATTTACTGCTGCAGGGATTTACTAGTGCAGTGGTATTAGGTAGTTACATGGATAAATATGTTTAATATAGAAATGCTTTCCATCCTGATTTGTGTTACGTGGTGTGTTTAATAATGTTCTTGAGAACACGTTAATTCTGGAAAAAAAGCAGGCCTTAACACTGAAGTAAACCCAAGATTTAAACCAAATCATCTTCCAAGTGGAAACATTAAAAAATATTTAGGATGGTGTCACATGTAGGATGCGTTCAAGTTTTGTAGTTTTTTTTTTTCTCTAAACACTGCAAATCATCTGTATTTATTTTGCAACAGGCAAAATAATACCTTAATTTAAAATAATATATGTCCTGCAAGATCTACAGCTAAAATATATACCTACTATATTGCTCTGAACACTGTAAATGTATAAGCCAAAGTTTTCTGTTGTGAGCACAACCACTCAGTGGAACTGGAGATGAGCTCATAGATTCCTTGCCTCTCTCTTAGCCTGTTAGAAAATAAAATGAAATATTCAAAGGTGAAAGTACTTCAGTGGGAATGGATGCACCAGAGCACAGTCCTCACCTCACCACACACAGAGGCAGGCATTATAGGAAATGGGTCAGTTTGGCAGTATGCAAACCATTCAGATTTAGACATTTAACTATGAGTATGTAGTTTCTGATCCAGCTGCTGTGAAAAGAAGGCTTGAAGCCAGATATAGGCACAGTGATGTACTTCACCTGCTCTTGATATCCCTGGAAATGTTTCCTCTCTCACAAGCTTTTACATTTGCAAACACTTAGGTTTTTTACAAGTGGTAAATATGGAGAAAGAATTAGTCTAATACAAATGTTGCCAAAATCAGACTTCAATATAGGAGGCTTAATGTGAGATAATGGTCCTTGGAAGCATGAAGATTAGGAATGGTGACCAAAGTAAAAGACACAGCAAAATGATTAGACCAACAGTTTTCCAGATGATGTGGAGATAATTTCCTAAGTGTCACTATAATTTTCTGTGATGATCAAAATCTTCCTCTGTCTGGAAACTTTTATTAGGAGTACTAAAGAGAGATGATCCATAAAAATATTTTCATGTACTGCTTCTGTATAATTTCTTCTTTCATTTCAATGGGAAAAATTTCTACTTCATTCTAAGAGTTCATAGTCTTAGTTTTATCACTTTGTGGCTGCATCATAGGCTAACTGGGAATAGTGTTGGCAAATCACAGAATTTAGGAGTTGTGAACAGCTTCCAGACTACATTTAGCATAGCTTTGAGTGTTACTTCCTGAGCTTCATGATTACAATATATACAAAATAGCCCTACTCAGTCCAGTTTTGCTGCTTTCCTTCTTCCAGGAATTTCTCTGTTGTTTCCAAGAAATGTGGAAATGCTGGACTGGAAGAGACTGTTTTATAGAGTTTGATTTTTGTGCTTTATACCTACAAATCCACTGCAGAGAAAGCTTTACATAACTTCACCCAGAGGACCCCAAATTTGCACTTTGATCTTTTCTAACTACAACTATTAATCAGTATAATTATTGTTTTTCTCTCCATTGACTTAACATGTGACCCTTATTTCCACTAAATACAAGCACCAGAAACAGACAATACCATAGGTAAGCTTCATTGTCATTTAGACTTCTAGGCTTTATTCTTTGTGATTAAACTCCTATTATATTATTAGTACAAGTCAAGTATTAGAGTTTTTATCTAGAGATAAGTACTTTATTGAAAAATGTTAGTTCAGAAAGACATTAAAGAGTACAAAGACTATATATTTAAAATTTTCTTTTAATTGTCTTTTTGATCCCAATACAGCCCTTGAAATGACAATAGGTGGCATTCATTTATTTTGCTTAGCATGTAATTGATGCTTTTTGTTTACAGGTGCCATATCTGGCTTGGATCTTTGCCACTGAATGAATATCTCTCATGGCAACCTGTGTTATAAAAATCATAATTTAAAATAATTCTTTACAGCATAATTCTAAATTCTTTAATGAATGGTACATGATATATATAGTCGCTTGCCCTTCTCCTCCTTCAAGAATTGTACTATGGCAAATACTTTTCAAACTCTTGAAAATTATAGCTCCTTTATTTTAAGACAGGCTTAAATGGTTTTTTTTTTGTTGTTTGTTTTCAAATCATACATCTAATTTTCTGAAAACAGCACACAAAAAAACTCAAGGAAAGAAATTCAATGGGTAAGATTATGTCTGTAATGACACCTGACAGCCAGTTTTATTTGGCAAGGTTATTCTGACTATCCTTACAATGAAAGTCAGGATTAAGAGGAGAATTTCCAGACAGATGGCTTCAATCTGGTTTATACCAACTACTGCTCTTGTGGTTTAGACAGTTACCCAAGTAAGTGTAATTACATACCTCACTGGCATCCTTTATTTTTTTGTGGCCTCAAATTTTCTAAAGGAGGTGCCACATCAAGAATCCAGTATGAATTTTCTTCTAAGTGCAACTAAGACTTTTTTTGATGGGAAAACACCTGGGTTTTTTGTTTGTTTGTTTGTTTTTAACACCCAAAGCTCCCCTTTTTAATTAGATCCTGGGGATCAGATGACTGAAATTGTCATATACTGCATGTGTCTGAAAGTAGCTGCTTGATGGTAAGAACTCTACATCAGGCATATGGTGTGTAACCCACCACCTCCTTCAGGTTACCCTGCTTTCTGTTCAGCCAGTTCAGCTCTTGTACCGGGCTTCAAGTAGGTAAGCACTGTAGGGTGGGGTTTTGTTCAGATGATCAGATGAACTCGTGATCCTTTAAAAACCTTTTCTATTGTGTGTATATACTGGTACTGAAAACATACGGTAACTATAGTAAGAAAGAAATGGATCCTTATCTCTCCCTTTGTAACGTGGATTATACATTTACCTTAGATTTGTCAAGACTTCACTGGTTTTATTTTTGCATTTTCAGTGTGGTGAATTTTGAAATAGCTGAACTGAGTACAGCAGTACTTTGAAACTCTGAAGCAATTTATTGGGGTTATTATGAGATGAATTCAAATGTTCCCACTTTAGAAATTTCATTGTACAAATCTTTAGATTGTGAGACATTTAATTATGACTTTTTTTTTTTTTTTAAATATCCATAAGCATTTTTACGTTTCTTGGCACCGTTACTGCTATATATTAATTCTTTGAATCTAAATGCTTTAGACTAGCAGGAAAGCAGAGGGCATAGTTTTATTGCTATGCAGTTCTCAGCAGAGCCTGCTACCTGTCCCAGCTCATGTTTCCCTCTGGAACCCCAGTTTTAGGCATTCTCTGCAGAATGGGCATCCTTAAGTATTAAAGTTCTGCCATTCAGGTGGAGAAACCTATGGCGTGTGTAGAGAGGGTCATTATAAATTTTGAAGGGGTTGAAGAGGGTGCCTAACTCCTTGTGTTATGTTATGGCAAAGTGGATAACAACATTTCTCATATACAGATAGCATTTCTGAAAAATATTCCATTGCTGTAAATCATGGACCCCAGTTTCAGTCAAAGATGGATGTATTCTGTAAATGTAACTGACTTTCTGGGAAACTTCTAGAAATGTTTCTGGCAATAAGTAGACAATTAATGAGTTTTCCATAGAACACTAGAACTAATCTGAGTAATTGTATATATCAGGGATATAATTCTAAGAATCTGGAGTAGGGACTGACAGAAGATTGCTTCTGGGGAGGGAAACCATGACCCAGGGCATTTGCATGGTGGTAATAAAGGGCTGTCATCAGACTGAAGAAGAGAAGATATATACATGATAGAAGAAAAGAGAAGGATTTCAGATAAATACAGGTCTACAGAAAGGGGAAAAAAAAAAACCAAACCAACCCAAAACCCAGCAAGAAACTACTATGCCCCCAGAAACAGGGAAATTTTCAAGACTATGAGATTTTTCTCCTCTGTTTAACTTGAACAAGGCAAGAGACTAGAAGTCCAGGTATTGAGTATTTTGTCAATTACTTGATTTATTTGTTTGTTATTTACAACAGAAAAGATTGAGAAGATTGAAGGGATAGTTGGATATCTGACAGTGCAGTTAGACACAAGAACATCAGAGAAGATTTTGGCTTGAAAACATTATGATGCTTGACCAGAAACCAACATTTTCATGTTTTCTGAGTTGAATTTGGCTTCAGTGACTCCTCACTGATTTCTGTGTTTTTTGTTTGTTTGTTTGTTTGGTTGTTTTGTTTTTTTTGTTTTTTTTTCCTTATAAAGCTCGCTGCTGTTCTTAGGACTTTGATTTGGTTTGGGTTTTTTTGACCTGACTCAATTGCTTTTAAATGCTATTTCATGAAGTAGAAATACTTCAGGAAATGCAAAGTTATCACACTTTAGTTTTCAAACTGTATTAATCTTTCCCCCCTTTTTAGACTTCGAGGGAGGCTTGCTGCTGCATACTTTTTGAATGTGATTAACCTGTAAAACAGTATTGGGATTAAAATTTTGTGAATCAAATAGCTTTTTTTTTTTTTTTTTTTTAAATTCTGCTCACATCTATTCATTTGATGAAAGTTCAAAATCAGCAACATTTTAACATTTCAGTTTTCATCCAATGATCTTTATAAATATTAATTTCTTAAACAGCTCAAAATTCATATGAAATATGCATTATGCCACCCAGCTGTTGCTGGTTTTATGTGCTTATGTCATAAAAATCTAGTAAAGAGCATCCTCATGGAAACAGACACAAGACACATTAGCAGGGCATTATGCAGTTGTTAGGAAGGAAAGAATTATCTAGGAAAGGAAAAGATTTTGGTTCCAGTACCTATTGTAGTCTGTACCTAAAAGCTTTATTTCCTGTGTGGGAATACAAGATGGGAAGTGATTTCTAGCTCATTTGTATCCATTACAGTAAAGGAACAGTCACTTCCTAAGTGTAAACCTAGTGCTGGCCACATCACCCATCAGAACAGGATGTACAAAAGAAAGTCCATATTAAAAAATAATCAATGTCAAGACATGGATAAATTAAAACACAGTAGGGTATAACACTCTTCCCAGAGTCTTGCAGCAAATCAGTGATGACAACAGGGCATTAGACAGAACAGGACTTATACAAAGGCATGCTTTTGTTATCCAGGATATCAGAAAATGCAAAAATAGCCACAGGTTTCCTAATTTTTTTGTCCCTGGCCCTGAATCTTCTAATGACAAGCCTGTCTACTGGGCTTTCAAAGTCTATGTAAATCAGTATTTTGAAGAAAATCTAATAGCCAGGTGTCAATTATTTTTTTAAAACTGTAAAATATCAGTTGCAGTTAGTATATGTTGTTAAAAGAGTGCAAAGCCTGGTAAGTATTTTTGTTTCCTTTCTTGTTTTATAGACCTAGAAGTTGTGCAGCTGTCCAATTGTTCTATTAAAAACCATTTGGCTATGGCAACAGGAAATGCTGCTAGTACAGTAGCATTGGTATAATAATGTGTATCACATAATTTACATAATAAAGTCCTTCAGGTGTGTTAGTAAAAGGTATACTGATGGCTCTTATGTTCATCTCTTGGAAGATCTGGACTCTAGTGTTTGATCTAACTATATGTGTGCACAAATAATTGATGAGGAAATACCAAATCCCATGTTTAAGTAACATCAGAGTGGGGACTCTCAAAATTTAGAGAATTCATATTTGGAGCTACTATGACATCCTTATTTCAAACCAACAAGTGTTGTGGGGCCTTCACTGTAGCTACAAAGTAGACCTGAAAGGAAACTGTTAGCTTTATATAGTCAAAACAAATCATTAATGGGAGACTTCTGTTAAATAACCTTATTAGTTGTAGAAACCTGAAGAAATATACAGATTCTAGAAAATGAGTTCTAAAGATGCAACCAAACAATAGACTTGTAACTTTGAGAAAGACTATAAAGTAAATGAATTATCTGCAGTGATAAATGTACTAATCTTATCCAAATTCAATCTGATTCCACCTAAGATAAGGATGGGATCTGGTTGATACAATCCCACTGTAGGAAAAGAGTTCAACCTCAGGAGAAACAAGAAAACTGGGTTTGGATTTTTTTTACTCCTTTTCCTAGCCAACACTCTTCTAGGACACAGTGTTTCCTTTGGAATTAAATCTATATGCGATATGGCAGTATTAGGAGGGATGCACTTCTATGAAGCAGGTGTGAAAATGAACTTGGTTTCTCTGACTTCAAATGACCATCTGTTTCTTCAGTGAGTGCAGAAAAAATTGTGTAAGAATCCTCTGTTAGGCAGTGGTGGAGGGAGACTAACAAGTATTTTTTTACGCAAATTCTTCACCCTTTTTGTAATTAAAAGAAAGAAAACAAATAATAATTAAAATTAAGTACCTATAAACAGAAACTGTTCTATTGCTATATCTAGTTACCTATTTTCAGCCTTCTCTTTTACACGAGCATACAGACAGGTGCATTCTGTTGTTTCCATCAATAAAATTCTGCTTCCTCAAAGAGATGAGTGCTGTGTTTATCTGCTTGCTTCTTAATTATTCTTTATTATCAAAATACTTCACTTTTAATAACTTATTCTCCTTTGTAATTAGATTATCTCTTGGATTACACTGGAGTTTTCCTTTGAGGTTTTATTTTTATTTAATTTCCTTGTGTAATTAAAGATGTCTATGTTGTACTACACAACTCCAGTCTTTACTGGAGGTAGCTGGTACCTGGGATGCAGGAATGGTAAGAGATAAGAAAGTTTTGGTCAATTTTTTGTGATTTTCATTTGCAATTCCAACACATCCATCTTATTAAATGTTTATTATCACATCAGAAACATATCCCTGTGTATTTTATAAAATAACATTCTTCTTATTGATGCTCTCTGTCTTACAAACGGAAAGACAGTAAATAGGAAGTCATTTTTTGAGAAGCAAAGAAATAAAGGAAGTAATTTGTCCTTGTAAATCCAACAGAGAACTATATTTTCCACAAACATGACAGTCACAGATCATACCTGAAAAATGAAAAAATATGTAGTTAAGTGTGCTGGATAAATACAATGCCAATTTATTGTGCTCTTTTTTTTAAGGATAAATTATTTCTGTATTGGTTGATTTGAAGAAATTTTCAGGACACTTTCAACTAAATGAAAGGAATGGTATGTAGTGTTTGATTTTCTTAGAGGTAATTAGCAGCATTCATCTAAAACTATGATTTTAAATCTAAAGGTTTGATAAAGGCTGTAGTGTTGCTATTTTTGTGATAATATTTTAAGATCCTTCATTTTAAATAGACAAGGCATTATCCGAGTGCAGTATTTGCTTAATTGAATACTTTTGAATGAACAAATGGGGAAATAGGGAAATATTTTTGAAAGGAAATGATTAGCTGAAAATTTCTGTGACTTTTGGTGTGTATCTGTTCTTGTGTATTTATTTATTTATTTATTTAAATATGGCATCTGTTACCAGAAACAGTATGCTGATACAGTAATATTGCACACTATTTTTAGAGATCTGTGCAAACTGAGATGGTGGTCTTTTTTTTTATACCTCAGTTAGGAAATGTTAACATCCCAGTTACTGATTTGATATCTATTCTCAACACAGACTAGAGACTTATATGTCACTAGAGTTGTTTCCCTAATATTAAAGTATGCTTCTGCAACAGTATCAGAAAACCTCAACCCAACCCAACCCAAAAAATATAAAGAAAAAAAATACAAGCATACAAAAATAAAACAAACAAGGAAGTCACCCCCCTCCCCAAAGATTGTTATGTGAAACCCCAGAAAGCCAGGATTATTTATTTATCTAGAAAGAATCTCCACTACAGCAGATTCAATTGGAAGTATTTTAGAGATATTGCTAAGAATTGCTGACATGAAATCTAAATATTAATTACCAGGATTATTAATCTTGTTTCACATGTTCACAGCTTTCACAGTCATGCAACATAGGTCCAGACAAAAATGAATGTAGGTTTTATGGTCAAATGACTTCTGAGACTATGAAACAAAATAAGATCAGGTATTTTCTTATTGGTCTAACAGAATATATTTAGGAAATCTACAAAACTTGCAAGTTTGCATTTGATTTCTGATGAATCCAGAGATGTATATGTACCATCATCACTAATCTTGAAAATTATGGGTTATTTTATCTTTTTTTTCTCTCAGATATGCAACATCAGTGCTGATAGAGATGAGATGAGATAGCTGCTAAGAAAGACCTAGTTGTAGAAAGTCCCAGTAAGCTGGTTTGTCTATGTTGAGTAATAGTTTAAACATGACTGTTCACAGGAAAAAAAAAAAAATAAAAAGTTAAATTCTAGTTTCATCTATGAATATAGCTGAGGGCACTGTAGGGTTTGTTGTTATTGTTGTGTTTGGTTTTTTTTTAATAGGATGGAAGACCACAGCTTTTCTTTTTTCAAACGTTATGTGTTGCATATTACATTTCACAATTATACAAAAGTATATTCAAAAATAAATATGAAGGAAATGAGTAGAAGTGAAGGTCTGTTTTATTTATAGCTTTTGGGCCATTTAGACACCAATACTTCTCCTGTCTGCAGACTGTTTTGGTAATGGCATATTTGATTTTTAGAGCAAGGTCTTAATTTCTCTCCCTATCTTTTATCTGTAACTCCTTCTATATAGCTTGAGACATCTGTGACTAGTCATATTAATCACTGCTATCCCAGAGAAAGCTTTTTTTAAGACTGAGAAGAAAAAGAAGATGTAACTATGTTAAAATATCTAGGAGATACCGTTACTTAATTTTTTTTTTTTTAATGTTGCATAGAAAGAACAGTTATGAAATAGAGAAAAGCATAAGTATTTTAATTTCTGTGGTGTTATTGCCTCTATTTTAGACATAATAAACACCAATTTAATTTTATTCCCATATCCAAATTTTCATCAACAGCAACATCAACATTTTTTTTCCTGTAATGAAAAGTATGGAATACTTTAAACTCTTTATGGTTTATTTTGCCGAATACAAAGTAGGCTCACATGGTTGACTTACAGCAGAGATGAGGGTTTAGGGTGATGAGGAAAATCCTAGCACCTCTGGCTCAGGAAATGTGATACTTGCAAGTTGTTGCTCACTGCAGGAAAAATGCCACTATTTGCTTGTCCTGGGCTTTTGCTCTTCCCTTGCTGTCTGCCATAGGCCTCTTTCAGAAATGAGATACTAGGCAAGATGCATCATTGTCTGAGCCAGCAGCATCATCCATACTTATATACACAATATAAGTAACATTTGAATCCTTAACAGCATTGTCTTAGGACAATTTGTGTATAATGATACAAAATGTTTAAACCAATGCATTGAATACTCAAATTTAGTATGAAAGGGGTGTAAAAAGTTAGTATCTGATATTTCTTCTTTAATCAATGGACCCAGCTAATGTCATTTTGGTCTGTACGGTGAAGGTGTGCATCTGGAACATTCACAGAGATGGATCGTCAGGCTTTTGGTGGAGAGAAGCAGTGGGAGAAACTCCCTCCTCAGCAATAACCTTGACCTACCTTATTATTCTGTTAGAAGTGAGGTTACAATATGGGAGTCTTTGTAAAATACAGGTTGAGGGTCTCAGTGGTGCAGCAGAAACATTTGGTAATCTTTTTAAAGTTACATCTTGTTAAAATTGATTTGTTTATCTGATACTGTTTGCATCAAATACGGCATCTGCCCCAAAATCTGTGCCATTGCTCTTCTTTTATGTGTGTTCCACACTGGCTGCAGGCCTATGGGCTCTTAAGGGAAGTCTGTGCCCCATGTATGAAAGCCATCTGGTTCTCATTTATGTTTCTTCTCTGCAAAACATAGCTTATTTCTATTGATTAAATCTTGCAGAATTCTTTCTACTTCACACTTTTACAAAACGCTTTTATGAACCCCTCCCTTGAGCAGGGAGGCTGGACCAGAAGACCTCCAGAGGTCCCTTCCACCCTCAGCCATTCTGTGAGTTTGTAAAAGAACAAGAAAGAACATGTGGCATGCAAGGATTTTTCTGTTGTGCCAATGAATATGCAATCACACACATGACCTCAGCCTGCACTAAATGAGTAGCCTGTGTAAATCCCAAAGGCAAGTTCAAGTTTTTTGATCTGCAATGATATTGTTTATTCCAGCCTTAAGCATTGTGGCTTAGGTGCACTTCCTAGAAAAAGTGTTTTTGTGCAACCCAGGATGAGTTGCAGCACTTCTCTATTTTTATTAATAATCTAAACATATTAAACCCAGTGGGGCTGAAGAAAGAATGTTAATTAAAGTTTGCACCTTTTGCTACATAGCACACATTTCCTGTACATAATGATGACAGGGACATGAAGATCTGAAACAATGGGCAAAGATTAATAATATTCATTTCTGAAGGAAGTAAACATGTATTTCTGAGGATTAATGACCAGAAATACTGTTTCTTAACAGAGAAAAGGTATTAGTGATGATAGAAAATTATATAGGAACTAGAAATATAATACCAACATTTTTTGATTAAAACACCTAATATGATAGTCTAAGTACACTTCTGGATGAGACCTTACACAATATTGAATACAGATTAAAATCTTTATAAGAGAAGGAAGAATTCTAATAATTCTTAATTCTACTTCTCAACTTGAGCATGTCTTTTTTTCTGCTTTTGTTCTGGATTTTTCTAAGCTCATATCGCTTCCCATCTTTCAGGTATATCCTTAAAGTTGTCTCGCTGCTTCCAGAAAATGAGCAAAAAGATTTTCTCATTTCTCATATTAGTTGCTTTCCTTTTTCTCTGTGTTCATGGTAGACAGCTTTACCCTTAATCATGACTTTCTTTTCCTGCACTGATGTGTCCCCACTTTTTCTCATTATTTCTCCTATATTTCTGAAATATCTTCTTAAAAAATATATGACCATTCTATTTCTCAAGAGCTACTGTAACATTTTCCTTTTCTTTCCAATTTGTAGCTAAAAGTAGATAAAAGCATTTTCCTTGTTCCTAAATATAGCCCAAACAAGGTGGGGGGAAATGCCATGTACGTAAAATAATGTTAATGCACTTGTAATGCAGGCAACAGTGACAACAGTACATGCCCATTGCTCAGGTGTGTTGAACAGAATGAGGCGCAAAGGCTGTTTTTCTACTGTTCTGGTTTTGGCTGGGATAGAGTTAATTTTGTTCCTAGTAGCAGGCATAGTGCTGTGGTTTGGATTTAGGATGAGAAGAATGTTGATACCACACTGATGGTTTAGTTGTTGCTGAGTACTGCTTATGCTAGTCAAGGACTTTTCAGCTTCCCATGCTCTGCCAGGTGCACAAGAAACTGGGAGGGGGCACAGCCAGAAGAGTTGATGCAAACTGCCCAAAGGGCTATTCCATACCATGTGACGTCATGCTCAGTATATAAACTGGGGGGGGTGTTGGCCAGGGAGCTGCAATCGCTGCTCGGGAACTGCCTGGGTATTGGTCGGCGGGTGGTGAGCAATTGCATTGTGCATCACTTGCTTTGTATATTGTTATTATTATCATTGTTATACTGTTATTATTATAATCATTATTATATTGTTATTATTATCATTACTATTTTCCTTTATTTCAATTATTAAACTGTTCTTATCTCAACCCAGGAGTTTTTCTCAGTCTTACTCCTCCGACTGGGGTAGGGGGAGTGAGGGAGTGGCTGCGTGGTGCTGAGTTGCTGGCTGGGGCTAAACCACGACATCTACCTGTCAAGTTTGTAATACAGCCTGGGACTCCTATGGTTCTCAGGGTAACTTCAGTCATATGTTTTAGGTTAAGCACTTTAGTAATCTACCTATCTCAACTTCCAGTTTAAAATAAACTGTCCAGTTGCATTGTAGCTACTCCTCAGAATTTATGTCTGACTAATTGTATCTTTGAGAAAGAAGCTAGTTTACATTTGAAATGCTCAGGAAATCTAATGCCCACCACTTTTTCTTGGTAATTTGTTCAAGTAGTTTTTATAGAATGTATTTTACTTACATCTGCTTATCAAAAGGAAGACTGAGACATGATTGGATCCTAGCAAAATAGCTGATTCCCAAAAAAGTAATACCAGAGCGATTTTCTCTTCAACAGGTAAGCTGTATTTTCTACACTGCAATTTCCAGTTCAGACTGGTATCTGTTGTGCTGCTCTGCACTAGTGTACATCCACAGAACTCAGAGATGCGTAAATATACACCAGTGCCATGTAGCTGTGGCAATGAGGGAATCTGCTCAAGCCAATCTATCTTCTCCACAGACCTAACCTATCTGGGTGTGTGCCCAGTAATGCGTCATATTGCTTGCCCACTATATTGCATTCTGCTATGTAATGCATCTTTATCAGCTAAAAATATTTTAATTTCTGGCTGCAAAGGCATTTATACACTTGATAGCAAGTAATTTGTAAACTTGTTGTTGTTGTTAAAAGAGAAAAAAAGGAATGAGAAGATTGGAAAATTGAAATTTTGAAGCCTCTGACTGTAAGCAGTGTTTCCACCTCTCAGGTAATTTTTTGTGACTATACTCCATACAGTCCCTCATTGTTATTGTTACTTTAGGTATGTGGAAAGCCCAACAGAATATAGCTTTCCCAGGCTGATCCCAGTGAAGATGCAGAGGGAGGTAACATCATTTCACTTACCACACAAACTTATATAATGTCATCTGTAGCACACAAGTCTTGCATGGTTTACCAAGCTAATCCAGCTGGAGCCAGCTGCACGAGTTAGCATGGGCAGCACATGATCTCCCAAGATCCGTTACAGTGCTGGCTCCCTCTGCAATCCTATGGCCCATTCTGACAAGGAATGGAGTCATGCTGCCTGCTGGGGTTTGCTAAATCTGGAGACACCTCTACATTATTACCCATTTAGAATCTTTTCCCTGCCATATCACATGCTCTGTTGACTTGCATTGTGCTAATTGACATTTTCTCATCTTTTGCTCTAACTATACCTTAAAACTATCAGAGCAATACCTTAATGCTCAGGAGTATTTGAAACATTAATTTAGCATTAAAGGCTGCTCATTTTTTTCATATTAATATCTGAGTGAGGCGGGAAATCTGATTAATGAAAAGAAGAAAGGCTCTGGGCTAATATGACCTGTCTGAGGTCATGCAGAGAGTCACTAATAGTTTCCATCCTGTGCTCACCCCCAAGTACTGTTTTTCAGAAAAAAAAGAGAACTGGTTTGTGTTTAAGTCAACTAGTTTGTAAGCCTTGCAGTCTGCCCAAAGAACAACCAACAGCTCAGAACAGCTTAAATTGCCTGCCTTGGCAATAATTCAGTTTTGGATATTTCTCTTTACTTACAGAAGTACTTCTGTAATTTTGTCCTGCAATTGTACACCTAACTTTCATCTGTCTGTCCTCTTGAATCTTTTCCAAAACTCTCACTGCAGAGTTGCAGAAAACCAGTATACTCAACTGAGGGAAAAATATACCTATAGGTAGTCTGACCATAGAGATACAGAGACAAAGGAACTTTTTAAAAACCTGTCTCTTCAGAGCACAGATGCCCTCCTTAAACAGTCTAATGTTATTACCCCCCACACCGGGTCCACACCTAGAATCTTCTATTATGAAACAAGTTTCAAGCCAGAAAGATGGAATTCCTCTTTTTGCTGAATAGCTTTCCTGCTACTCTATTCCTCTCCCCAGAAAGTCTATCAGACATCTGTCTTTGCATCCTCTCCTGTTGTAAGTAATTCTTTTTTAATAGAGGAAAGAAATCAAGATCAGGGCCACAGTGAATGAACATCATCAGACGCCTCCAGAGATAAGAGGCAAAAGTATAACTGTTTTGAAGACCTAATTTTTAGCTCAGGTGCCTGTATTTTATCTAAGTCACATATGTTATTTTTTAATCTGCAAATCAGGGCTAAAGGTACTGCAACCTTGCAGAGGAACTATGTGATAAATTCATTAAGCATTATGAAATGCTCAAATGTAATGAAAAATCATAAATATAACTAAGGTATTTAGGTGAAAGGCTGGAGTTTTGAGTTTTCATTTTATTACTAGGAATATTTCATATTTCCTCTGGAATTTTAGGCCTGACAGTTAAATTATTCAGGGCTTCAGTATTTCTATTCCAAAAAGGACATAATTGTCATCTATTCAGAGGAGCAGTAATTTTTTTATGTTTTGAAAATTACATTGAAATCTTTAAACGGAAAATAACACTAGTAAATACAGTACTTATTTAACTATCTCTTCAAAGTAAATATATATATACTGGGTGTTCCGAAGGAATCAAACTACTGGATGAATATGTGTTGAACACCCAGTACTATAGATGACAGGATGGACCAAAGCACCTGTCATGTAAATAAGGTTCCCTGCAGTTGCAGAGACATGTAAACCTGAAAGGCAATGTTAAGGCAGTGTTAAGGCAATGTTTTGATCCAAATAAGGATTTGATTTAAATCCTCACATTTCACTTCCTAGATTGCAACCCTAGACAATTCCCTGCCCTTACTGCCATTTTTTTATAGGTTTATCTTTTTGAAAGAATAATTGCAGAACACCAGGGAAAATGACAGGAAAAAATATAAGTCCTGATATTCCACAACATTTACAAAAAAGAAGAAAAATCTTGTCATAAAGAAGTCCGCAAAACACCGTGGGTGGAAATTAAATATAAAAAGAGTAATCCCACAGCATTTTAAATATTTTATAAAGAAATATAATTTGTATTCTGGCACATAAAGCCATATCATCAGAGCAAAACTACACACCACATGAATGTTTATTAAAAAATCATATCAGAAAACAGTGTGATTATTCATAACAGGATGCAATATAACTAGTTATGTCATCATCTAGCAAAAGCTTCCACATTTTCATCAACAAAAAAGTCTTCTTAGAATGAGACAATAAAAAGCTCTCACATTATCATCATCATAATAAAGTCCTTAAATAACCTTAATTTTGTAGGAAACAAGAGAAATTTGAAAGCATGATAAGCACAGCTCAGGATGACATAATCTTCTTTCTGCAAAACATTCCACTCTTAACAGGGCCCGGATCATCATAAACTGGTAGGGACAAGTAATTTCCTGGCACTTCTGTAGATTACAAGTGTGCCGTGGACAGGTAGTTAAATGACACTCTTCCTTCAAAGAGATTTAGGGGCTTGTCTGCTTGTTTTTGCCATTACTACTTGGGATCAACTTGTGGATCTGGATGGACTTGGCTTCTAGCTCTCAGGAGAAGAGGCAACAAATGAACCTTTAACGTTATACAGAGTCATTTAGACTAGGAATAACACTGGGAGTTTTGGTTAGTGCGGACTGATATTATGTGCCCCTGATACAAACTCTGTGCCTCACTTTACCAAGGCTGCTTTGACATCAGCAGCAATGAAGATCTGGGTCTTGGTGTTTAAATCCCTATGCTTGTCATTGTCTCACGGTGTATCACTCAACATTCTGTTAATAAATTTATATTTGAATTTGAAATACTCTATCATTGTAATTACCTCTGTATTTGTATAACGCCCAGCATGACTAGAGCCCAATACTCAGCAAGATGTGGGAGTTAACAAAATATAAATAATAAATGCATATCAGAAAGATCATAGTGCTAAGTTCAAACAAAAAAAAAGGGCTCCTCTTTCCTATGAATAGTTTTCCATTTCCTGTTTGTGCAGAGAAGATACTAAGCTTATATTTTAGTCTGGCTGAAGGATTCAAACTGATTTAGAGGAGATTTGCTTTAAAGCAAGCAGACAGTGTCTATATTATGAGTTCTGTATTTTTTTCCAGCTCCTTTCCTGCACAGCACATACTCATCAATCATATTGGGAAGATGACTTATATTCTCCACACTTTACCACTAACTGGATTACAGAGCTGAAAATCTTACTCAAAGTTTAAAATGTGATAAAAGTAATCAAATTGTTCTAGTCAAATTCTAACTGTGGTGAATAGATGGCACTAATTACCTTTTCTTATTATGCTGCAAATGTAGTTTACTCCATCTTTATTCATGAAGTAGTATCATATAGCCCACCAAGGGAACTGCAGCAGTATGTAATATTGGCATATTTGTTTTCTTGTTCTTATTTTTCCTCTTCATCAGTATTCTGGAGGTGTGGTTTTAGACTGAAATGTATTGCTATGCGGGACTTTCTCATGTCTTGGTGTAATTACTGCACCCTGCAGATTTCTGAAGTTGAACTAGTAGAAAAGAACTCAAAGAACTCCAATAATAAAAATGAGTGGCAGATTTACTGGGGGCAATTAGTTGTCTTTTTTCCTTTAAGTACCATTTTTAGAAAAGTGCAAGTGTACACAAGTAACATTCATAATGTGGAGGTAATTGATCTGAATTTGGGCTTAGGATGTTGCAGTCATTGTGAAATGATACTAACCTTAAAGAGGTTGTTTGCTTTATGTAGGAGTTATCAAGCTACTAGTTCACAGCTAAAAGTATATCTCTGACTCAGATGCCATTCTGTAAAGAAATTTTGTCAAGTCTATTTTTTACATAGTCTATGGCTGATACGTTTGTTTTGACCGGGGGGAGAGGGGTGTGTGTGGGGGGGTGTTGACTAAAAAACAGAGAAGGAAAAAGCCTTCTAGATGTTTCCTTCCTTTTTCTGTTTGGAGAACCTTGCTTTCTTAGGAACAAACTTCCAGACAAAAATGTCTTGAAAAATCATGGTCTTTCTGCAGCTGAAGTAATTGTTAAAGCAAGCTGACAAAGGATGAGGCTTCTGTGCAATTTCAGTACCACCTTTGTTTCGAGACATACATTTTATCTGATCTTTATGCAGTATTCAGAGACATCAACTGCTCATATTTTGAATGTACTACTGCAACATTTTTTCTACATTTAGGGAGAAAGTGGGAGAGGATGTGCCACCTCTCCTCTCTGCAGAAAAGCAGAGAGAATTCCTGCTTATAGTCCCTGAGTATGTTGCCCTTACTGTTAGGATAATCCCTAATGTAAAAATGTTAGAAAACAAAACTTTGTGCAAAGGAGGATTCATCTAAGCATAATTACACTGGCACTGGGGCACAAAGGATGAGTGATTTCAGAGAATTTGCACTATGATCTTTCTCCCATGCTCATATGGAAAGCAGACAGCTTTAGCTGGGAAAGTCATAAAATTTGCAAGATCAGACTATCACATTCATTCAGAGCTTGATTTTCAGATAATAGATGACTATTAGGAAGAGGATAATAAAGCCCAGTGTTCCTCCTTTTTATCTTTAAAAATATAAACTCTTAAACTCCAGTATTTTATGCATAAATCCCCCAAATTGCTATATTGGAGGCTTTCATGTAGCTACCATTAACAATTTCAAGGTGACTGCACATCTCCTGTTTTACATGACTGTCCTGGTTTTGGCTGGGATAGTGTTAATTTTCTTCCTAGTAGCTGGTATAGCACGGTGTTTTGGATTTAGGATGAGAATAATGGTAACACACTGATGTTTTAGTTGTTGCTGAGTAGTGCTTGCATTAAGTCAAGGACTTTTCAGCTTCAGCGAGAAGGCTGGAGGTGCACAAGAAGCTAAGAGGGGACACAGCCAGGACAGATGACCCAAACTGGCCAAAGGGATATTCCATACCATATGATGTCACGCTGAACAAAAACTGGGAGAAGTTGGCCAGGGGACGCGGCCACTGCTCGGGAACTGGCTGGACATCAGTCAGGGGGTGGTGAGCAATTAAACTGTGCATCACTTGTTTTGTATACCCTTTTATCATTACTATTATTTTCCCTTCCTTTTCTGTCCTATTAAATTGTCTTTATCTCAACCCATGAGTTTTACCTTTTTTTTTCCAATTCTCTCCCCCACCCCACTGGGGAGCGGGGGGAGTGAGCAAGTGGCTGTGTGATGTTTAGTTGCTGGCTCGGGTTAAACCACAACAGTACTTGCTCTGCCTAATGAACAAGGAAAAAAAGAAACAAATTCAGCTTTCAGGTGAAATCTCACCTTTACATCTAAGCAATTGAGCCAGCAAACAAATTAGCATTTTAAAATAATTGACTTCAACATTCAAAAAGAAAAGCAAAACTTTGACCAATGTTATATAATTTGTGCCAACTTTTGAATTATATTACCCACGATGCGATTTTTGTGTTTGCAAATTTTGTAAGAAAATGGCACTCGAGGAAGAAAACATACGTGAGAGTTGATTCCTATCTGAATAACAACTACCTGCTTGTTACATACAGACTTTGCATCCATTTAATACTATAGCAGGGACAAGGCACGGGTCTTACCAATTTCTCTGGAAATTTCTCTTAAGACTTAGTTGTTCATATATGGGGAAGTCCAACCATTAGCAGACTTTGCTGTGGTACTGGTGTATTTACAAGGTCTCAGAGCCTGGTGACAATACTGAAAAGAGGAAAAAAAAGTTTTCTTGCAGCTTGGAGAAGATAAGGATGAGAGTTTTAGGGCAAAACTGTGATGGAAAACACTTTCATTAAATCTGAGGTCTCAGTTTCCTCCAATACTACCTTCTATCTGAAGACAAGAACCTGGTCAGGCTGACACAGCTGGACTGGAAAGTACTTCCTTATTCCCCTCAAAGGATTCTGAGTTTTGGATCTTGAGCTACCTTTGTTGATAATTGCTCCATGACAAAAGAATATTTTAAAGAAAAACATCTTAAATGTCTTAAAAACTCAATGTAGAAAGTGCTTCAGCTGCTGCTGAAATATAAAAAGGTACAATTTAAATATATTTCCAGAATAGCTGAAAATGAACTAGAATAATCTTATGAAGTAATCTTTTTGATTTCTAATCAGAATTCTCTTCCAACCCCCTTTTTCAGGGGTTATATAGACCCATAGAAACATAGAATTGTTTAGGTTGCAAAAGACCTTTAAGATCATAAAGTCCAACCATAAAAATAACACTGCCAAGTCCACCACTAAACCATGTCCCTATATGCCACATTTGCACATCTTTTTCATAAGCCCAGGGATGAGGACTCAACCACTTCCCTGGACAGCCTCTTCCAATGCTTGATAACCCTTTCAGTAAAGAAATTTTTCCTAATATCCATTATAAACCTCCCCTGGTGCAACCTGAGACTGTGTCCTCTCATCCTATCACTTGTTACTTGGGAGAAGAGCCCAACACCCACCTCGCTACATCCTCCTTTCAGGTAGTTTTAGAGAGCAATATGGTCTCCCCTCAGCCTCCTTCTCTCCAGACTAAACAAGCCCAGTTCCCTCAGCCCTTCCTCATCAAACTTGTTCTCTAGACCCTTCACCAGCTTTGTTGTCCTTCTTTGGACACACTTCAGCACCTCAATGTCTTTCTTAGAACCACAGAATTGTTTACATTGGAAAAGGCCTTTAAGATGATCAAGGCAAACCATTAACATAACATTACCAAGTCCACCACTAAGCCAGTTAAGGGCAGATAAATAATTAATTTCATGTTTCCTACCTTGGTGGATGGATTATTTTTAATGAAAATAAAACTAAGAATCACTAAAGTTGGAAAGGACCTCTAAGATCATCAGTCTAACCATCAACCCAACACCATCATACCTACTAGACCATGTCCCAAAGTGCCACATCTACCCTTTTTTTGAACACCTCCAGAGTTGGTGACTCCACCACCTCTCTGGGAAGCCTGTTCCAATGCTTGACCACTCTTTCGAGGAAGAAATTTCTCCTAATATCCAATATAAACCTCCCCTGACACAACTTGAAGCCATTTCCTCTTGTTCTGTCACTAACTACTTGGGAGAAGAGACCAACACCCACCTCACTACAACCTCCTTTCAGGGAGTTGTAGAGACCGATAAGGTCTCCCCTCAGCCTCCTCTTCTCCACACTAAACAACCCCAGTTCCCTCAGCTGCTCCTCATAAGACTTGCACTCCAGATCCTTCACCAGCTTTGTTGCCCTTCTCTGGACACGCTCCAGCACCTCAATGTCTTTCTTGTATTGAGGGGCCCAAAACTGGACACAGTATTCCAGGTGCAGCCTCACCAGTGCTGAGTACAGGGGGATGATCACCTCCCTGCTCTTGCTGGCCACACTATTCCTGATACAAGCCAGGATGCTGTTGGCCTTCTTGGCCACCTCAGCACACTGCCAGCTCATATTCAGCTGGCTGCCAGCTAACACCCTTAGGTGTTAGTCTGCAAGGCAGCTTTCTAGTCACTCTTCCCCAAGCTTGTAGCATTGCATGGGGTTGTTGTGACCCAAGTGCAGGACCTGGCATTTGGCCTCGTTGAATCTCATACAATTGGTCTTGGCCCATCAATCCAGCCTGTCCAGATCCTTCTGAAGAGCCTTCCTACCCTAAAGCCGATCAACACTCCTGCCCAACTTGGTGTCATCTGGAAGCTTACTGAGGGTGCACTTGATCCCTTTGTCCATATCGTTGATAAAGATATTAAACAGAACTGGGCCCAATACTGAGTCCTGGGGAACACCACTTGTGACTGGTCATCAACTGGGTTTAACTCCATTCACCACGACTTTCTGGGCTCGGCCATCCAGCCAGTTTTTTACCCAGCAAAGAATACACCCATCCAAGCCATGAGCTGCCAGTTTCTCCAGGAGAATGCTGCAGGAAACAGTGTCAAAGGCTTTACTAAAGTCTAGGTAAACAACATCCACAACATTTCCCTTATCCACTAAGTGGGTCACCTTGTCATAGAAGGAGATCGAGTTAGTCAAGCAGGACCTGTCTTTCATAAACCCATGCTGACTGGGCCTGATTGACTGGTTGTCCTGTACGTGCCACGTGATTGCACTCAGGATGATCTGCTCCATAACCTTCCCCGGCACTGACATCAGACTGACAGGCCTGTGGTTCCCCTGATCTTCCTTCTGGCTCTTCTTGTAGATGGGTGTTACATTTGCTAACCTTCAATTGACTGGGACCTCCCCATTTAGCCAGGACTGCTGATAAATGATGGGAAGTGGCTTGGTGACAACTTCTGCCAGCTTCCTCAGAACCATTGGGTGGATCCCATCCAGCCCCATAGACTTGTGTATGGGCATAGCAGGTCGCTAACCATTTCCCCTTGGATTATAGAATCATAGAATCATAGAATTGCTTAGGTTGGAAAAGACCTTTAAGATCATCCAGTCCAACCATTAACCTAACATTACCAAGTCCACCACTAAACCAATTAAGGGTAGAGTAGCAACCCCACTCCTCTTGGCTTGGTGGCTGGATCATTTATAATGAAAGTAAAAACTAGGAATCATTAAGATTGGAAAGGACCTCTAAGATCATCATTCCAATCATCAACCCAAAACCCCCATGCCCACTAAACCATGTCACAAAGTGCCACATCTACCCATTTCTGAACTCTTCCAGGGATGGTGACTCCACTACCTCTCTGGGCAGCCTGTTCCAATTCTTGACCACCCCTTCCACGAAGAAATTTTTCCTAATATCCAATCTAAACCTCCCCTGGCGCAGCTTGAGCTTATTTCCTCTTGTCCTATTGTTATCTACTTGGAAGAAGAGAACAACACTCACCTCACTACAATCTCCTTTTAGGTAATTGTAGAGAGCAATAAGGTCTCCCCTCAGCCTCCTCTTCTCCACCTCCTCTTCTCCAGGCTAAACAGTCCCAGTTCCCTCAGCCACTCCTCATAAGACCTGTGCTCCAGACCTTTCACCAGCTTTGTTGCCCTTCTCTGGATGCACACCTCGATGGCTTTCTTGTATTGAGGGGCCCAAAACTGGACTTCATTTTACTCCCCATCCCTGTCTTCCAGCTCAGGGCATTGGGTACCCAGAGAACAACTGGTCTTACTATTAAAGACTGAGGCAAAGAAGGCATTAAGTAGCTCAGCCTTTTCCTCATCCTTTGTCACTGTTTCCCCGCACATCCAAAAAAGGATGGAGATTCTCCTTAGCCCTCCTTTTGTTGCTAATGTATTTATAGAAACATTTTTTATTGTCTTTTATGGCAGTAGCCAGATTAAGTTCTAATTGGGCTTTGGCCCTTCTAATTTTCTCCCTGCATAACCTTACAACATCCTTGTAGTCCTCCTGAGTTGCCTGCCCCTTCTTCCAAAGGTCATAAACTCTCTTTTTTCCCTTGACTTCCAGCCAAAGCTCTCTCTTCAGCCAGGCCAGTCTTCCCCCTTTGCTTGTCTTTTGGCACATGGAGACAGCCTGCTCTTGCGCCTTCAAGATTTCTTTCTTGAAGAATATCCAGCCTTCCTGGACACTTTTGCCCTTCAGGACTGCCTCCCAAGGGACTTTGTCCATCAGGCCCCTAAACAGGCCAAAGTCTGTCCCCCTCTCCTTACTTATCCGAAAATCAAAAACTCTGTCATTTCATGATCACTGTGCTCAAGACAGCCTCCAGCCATCACATTACCCATAAGTTCCCTGTTTTCAAACAACAGGTCCAGCGGGACTCCTTCCCTAGTTGGTTCACTCACTAACTGTGTCAGAAAGTTATCATCCACATACTCCAGGAACCTCCTAGACTGTTTCCTCTCCACTGTATTGTATTTCCAGCAGACATCTGGTAAGTCCTGCATGAGAACAAGGGCTAGCAATTGTGAGACTTCTCCATCTGCTTATACAATATTTCGCTTGCCTCTTCCTCCTGGTGGGGTGGTCTATAACAGACTGCCACCATGATATCTGCCTTGTTGGCTTTCCCTCTGATTCTTACCCATAAACACTCAACCCTATTGTCACCATCACCATATACTAGCTGCATGAAGCACAATATCTAGGTTTTATTGGTCTAATACAAAGCAACACAGAACAAGCAGAATGCTCACCATCTAAGAGTAAATCTACTAATTATTAATACTAATGTAATATTAGAAATGGTTGGAAAGTGGATCATGACTCTGACAGTGATAGAAGCATTTCATCAAGGAAGGGAGGCAGTGCTCTAGAAGAACAGACTTTGCAATTGACAAGATCAATGGAAATGCAGTTTTGCCTGGAATGGTAAAGATAGCATTAATTGAAAACAAACTTGCTGTTGTGCATGCAGAAGTAGTTTTTAATTGCTTAAAAAATGCTTGCAATTTTAGGTCTGCATAATAACAGAGTATTATTTGAAATAATTCTAGTATAGCTTCTCAGCATGAAGAACTTGAAACTGCTGTTATTGCTAATGTCTGGGAAAATATCAAAAATGACAGAGAAAGAGCCATTGAAACAACAAATGTCTTGCAGAGTGCTAGCCATAGTACTTCAAAGATACTGTCTGACTGCTAGAGCAAGACAATGTTGTTTTCTAAGACTAAGTAATGATTAAATATATGGATCCTCAGTCGAAAAAAACCTGCAACTTTGTACATTACCCTAAATATTTTTGTTTATCTTGAGGAAACAATTTAAGATTCAGTTAAAATGGCATATTCTTTTCTGTGGCTCGCTGCCTCCAAGGGAATATCAACTTTTCTAGTAGCTGTTGACTGCTATGCAACTGTAGTAGTCAACTTAATGCTTGATTACCTTTAAGACAAGAATGAATCTGCATTTGGGTTATATGTGTATACATACATACTATATTAAAAATATACTACAGTAAAATCTTTTGTACTTTGGCAATATATCACACTTTGTACGTGGTAGTATAAACCTTCACTTTTGGAAAATGTCACTGAATCAACAAACTAATGGGGGAAAAAAAAATATGCTCCAGATTCTAGCTAATTGCTCAGCTCTTATGCTGCTCAGTACTCCAAAGCAAAAAAACAGAGTTGTTGCCACTTGATCTTGAAGTTTTGTTAATAAAAGTTTACTAACTTTTTTTTTCTCATCTCCAGAAGAATTTCAACATTTCCAGATTTATTTCATTTTGTGAACATATACAGCAATACTGAGGATAATGACAGAATGATTATCTTCATATTACACAGTTTGAAGGATCTTGAAATATTTTTGCATGCTTTAAATCCTTTTTTTTTTTTTTTGTGGGGTGAAGGACTACATTAGGAGAGTATTATATAGTTGGGTGCTATTGCTTAAGTTCTTTAGGGACTGTTAATGTAGGTTGATGTATTTTGTGTCTTCAGTAGTATTTCAGTGAATGAACAACATTTGTATTTGTCACAGTGTCCTAAATGTGGATTTTTTCAATATTTTCTTAGAAATTAGATGTATCTGGTCTTGTATTTGCTGAATTTTACGACATGATGCATTTGTTGAAAGAGAAATTACAACAAAGACTGGATGTCATTAGTTGACCACAAATGAAAGCTCATCTAAAAACACACCAAGACAGAAAAAATGAGCAGAGTTGTTGACTCAGAAATAAACAGCAGTTTCCACATGTGACTTCCTGTTTTGATTTATATAAACCTAATTCATAATGCCAGACTAGACCTCTTACTCTTAAAAAACCCTGAGTGTATAGAAAACCATAAGGATAGCAGGACTTTTGAAGATCTAATAAAAAGCTACATAAGGAATGTTTGTGTGAAAGATATTTTTTACTAAGAGATTCAAAAGAGAATATCTACAAGCCTCATAGCTTCCTATTAGATTGTGGGCTGATGTCCATTTTAAGTCATACTTCTGTCAATTTCTTAAAACATTTAATATTCTTTCTGTTCATGATTATCTAATGCAGCAGGAAAATTAATATCTTTTCCTAAAGTAAATGGAGTTGCAGAAATTTTAAATATATTGTTACTGTCATGACAGAGCTTAAAATGAAAAATAATTTCACCGTAAGGGACTTCATAAATTATCATATTACATATAATGTACTATATTAATTACTCTATGTGTTATTTTTATGTAAAATATTTTATTTTGATATTTATAAAATAAGCACGACTTGAATCATACAAATGCACCTTATGATAATATAATTAGGTGCATGTTACAGAAATTTATATTTTCCTAAAGGAACCTAAAAAATTAAACTGTTTACGTGATTGTTACTTCATTTTCCCCAACATTGGACACTTTTAAGATTCAGCTGGACAGGGTGTTGGGCCATCTTGTCTAGATCATGCCTTTGCCAAGAAAGGTTGGACAAGATGATCCTTGAGGTCCCTTCCAACCTGGTATTCTATGATTCTATGATTTGATTCAGGGAATGTGGTCACCCTGCCAGTACTGTACACTTCAAATGGAAAAATTTTGAACCTCCTGTAACAGTTTGCATTTTGAATAGCCAGAAGCCAGAGCTGAAACTTATAACAATAATCTGGGTATTGTAAGGAGAAGAAAGGGATCTGCATCTCTCTCTCAGTCAGGTTGCTCACCAGCTGAAAGCTCTCTTCTGTCACAGTGCTCTGCTGGGTGCTACATTTGAACCCCGTACTTCTAAAGGGTCAGGAACAGGTAAGATAGCTGTGCTGTCTACTAAAGTATGAAAACTGTGACTATCTGTAGTCTGAAATGTTAGGAAAATGCATGCGAGACAACATAGCTTGTGATAGATGATGTAATTTATTTACAAGAATGCAGCCAAAATCATCAAATCTTGTAAGAAACTTCCTCTCAGCTTTAAATCTCTTCTCTGCAAGAATTAGCTGATAAAAAATTGTGGTAAATATGATTGCTGTCTGAAGAGGTTATATGTTAAAACTACATTCACCAGTAAGGCTCTACTTTTCATATTGTTTTCAGATATATTCATTTTCTCATATACTTCAGTGTCTGCAAGGAAATCTTTTTAAAAAAACTCTTCCTTGAGGTTGCCTGTCTGTTTTGTGCCTCTTTCCATGGAAGAAGCTTTCCATCTTTTTTCTTTCATTAGTGACAGTGAGAGATATATCGTGCATGTCAAAATTGGGATTTCACAGCTAACTCGAGTCAGTTTGCCTCTCCCATTATAAGAAATACTGTGGTTTTCTCTCAGCTGTTGCAGTCTTCCATTTTCTTGTATCTCCGCACTCCTGTGTGAAGTATTTGTGGTCTTGCTTGAACTACTGGCCTAAAGGGCTGAGCCCTCTTTGGCTTTACCCTGTATAACATGGTTGTATGCAGACCTTTTCAGACCAGAAACAAAATAAAATGATCTAGAGGGTCATTGTTGCCTTAAGGAATATCTCTAAACAGTAAATAAATCTTTTATATGATCCCTCTAGGGAGGGCAAGCTGTGGTAGGAAAGTTCAGTTTATGTGACCCCTTGGGACATTAAGCCTTTAAAAAGAAATGTTGTGACTTCACCATTGGCAGCATTTCCCAGGTCTTTTTGGATTTCTTTCCTAAGATAAATCAGAGAATGTAGTGAACAAAATCCTCCAGTGCTGGGGAAAGCCTGCAGAAAAACTTGGCATAGGTTTCTTTAAATGACAATACTTGACAGACCTTGTTACCTACAAGGTGCCTTTTCTTTTGTGTCTCTTGTTCTGCTGCACATCTGAGCTGCTATGAAGTAAAATGTCTAACTGTTACAATAGAAATGAGAACTCTGCTTTCTGGATGTTTGCAGGCACCCTTTGTTTTGCCCTTCTGCTCAACCTGCACAGACCTCTCAACAATTTCCTTACCTCTGCTGGTGAGAGTAAAGCATTTGCTACCCACTACTGCTTCTATTACCCTCAATGAAGTTAAAGATCACCATTTGATCTTTAGGTGCAGTATGCAACGTAATTTTTGTCATATTTTTATAACATTCACTAGTCATTAAGTAGATGGCCTACAGGCTGAAATATGTAAATTAGCTAATTATCTGAGTGCTGACATAAAATCTAGTATTAACTCTTGTCTTCTCTGTGGAAGCTGTCTGGCATTGTTAGCCCCGGATGCTCAGTGCCTTCAATTCAGCTATATTTCTGTGAACACATACTGTATAGGTCCCATATGTTTTCTGTCTATCCTTCCTGTCATTCTCTGTGGCTTTTCTCATCTGGGTCTTTTCAAACACTGCTCTTGGTATTAGCCGTAAGTTTTTTTATGGTGTTTTTAATGCCCTCTAGTGGTTCTGCTAACTTTTATTATGGTGGTACTCAACTATACTATGCTGAGATCTTATCATCAAGATGGTTACACATGGGGGCTTTCAGAGGATGCAAACACTGTGTAGCAGCCTGTGCTGTTGCTGCCAGTTACTACACGGACCATGACAGAGCTGCCACAGGTGCCTACTAAGTTTATGCCTAAGTAGGTACTTGCAAACTTCCCAGTCAGAAACCCACCCTGCTGCCCCCATCCCCCTGCACTTTCCTTCCACATAACCTCTCCAGGCTGGTGTCCCCCATCTTCCAGCAAGTCCTGTCCACTTACCAATGTTGTATGCATAGTGCGCCATATCCTCTGGCAGATGCTTCTCACCTCACCTCTCTCGCCCCCATGAACAGAAGAGCAAGTTTGAGACAAATTTCATATGGTGCACGTACTCGCTTCAGGCCACAGTTCCCAAATCCACTTGTGTGCAGGCTCTTGGAGAAGCCCAGCATCATGCAAGAGACAGGACCACTTTACCCTTCATCCAGGGTTTTTCTGTTTGAACTGATGTATGTGTCATTAATTGTGTGAATGTTACTGTCTAATACACTCGATGTCTCTGGGTACATCTCAGGAGCTCAGCGTTTGCATTTCTTGTGACAGCTGCTGCCTTTATTACAGATACAATGTTTGGAGTGAAATGCAAAAATGTGAATCCAGAGCTGAGTTCCTATATATGAACAGATGTACACTCAGAAATACTAAAATAACTATGTATAAAGGAATAAAAGAAGTAGATTGGAAGAATTAAAAAGTTATGAACTCAGAATGACTTAAGCGTTATTCCTGACCCTCCTGGTGTGCCAATGTATAAATATCATGTTGTTGTTATATTCTGTGTTTCTGGGCTTTAGTGATTTGTGGATTATGAAGGTTCAGTCGTGGAGGTAGGGTTTATGTAAACACATTTCCTTTATACTTTGACTTCACTAAAAAAATGAAATATTTATAAATTTAAAGTTTTTATTTTTTCAGTTTTTTAATGAAATTGTGATCTACCTGAGAAGAAAAAGACTAAAAATTAAGATTTTAACCTTTTTTGTTCTCAAAAGGAGAGGTAAAACTTCAATCTTTAAAATTTGCTCTGATTTGTCAAAGGTTTAATAGTGAGTGAAGCAAACAATTCCTGTTTAAATTCAAAATTCTTGTGTAATGCTAAGGCATGCAGGATGGTGACCTGCAAGATTAGGAAAAAAGGGACAGAAGGAGGATGGAGAAGAAAAATTATTACTGTGTAAGGTGGACAGATACATAAAATGAACAGTTAGATAGTTTTGTATGAGATAGAGAGGCATTAAAAGCCACATAAAAGAGAGATCAAAGGAAAATTCTGCTGCTAAAATTGAGTAGGCAAATGATGAAATTTCTTTTTCATTAAGATGTGAATTGAAGCTTAAGCAGGGCCAAGAGGGGAAATCCTGGAGCAAAAGGAGGTCATTTGCAATTTAAATAATCTATCAATGAATTAAAACATGAAAAGGATACCAGGGTGTGGAATTCAACAGCTGAAATTAAGAAAAGGATTAAATTACTGTCATGATACATTTTAAGATGTAATGAAACACATTTCATTCAACTTCAGCTGATGAATAGTTAATAGAGCAAATTATATGTTAAATATTTGAGTAACTGTTAAAATGTCAGTTTATGAAGGGATGAAATCCATCTCTGACAATATATATAATTTTTTCTTTTATTCTAAATTTTTTTTCAGAATGAAAAGTGAAGTATTAATGAACTATAACTTTGTCAAGCAGTAAATAATTTTTCTAAGTAATTTCTGTTAAAAGTATCTTTTTCACTAAAAGTACTGAAGTGTTAGTCACGTTGTTCTATAACAGTATTAATAGTTGTAGTTTTTAAACCATTACTGTAACATTACTTTCTAATTTGCAAATACTTGCCTAATGTTTATTGTTTTCTTTAATGTCTGTAGTGTTTGCTATGCAACATCCTTACAGTTTCTCTTATAACTTCTTTATATAGAAATCTAATCATAGACTGACAGCATAATTGCCAAGTATATGGATGATCTACGTTTTACAACTTTATTAGCTTTTTAATCTCACTAGTAAATTTTGACTGTGGTTTTTTGGGTAAATTTAACCTACACAACATCATCTTTCCAGAGCATAATTACAATATGCTAGATGAAAGGCTATATATAGATATTAAACAGCTAAACACCATTATATGTGCAGGTGAGTAAGTGTAGCTAAGCAAAAATAACACAAGGCCTTCTCATAGCAAAACCTGATAAAATAATGGATACAGGAAATAAAGACTACTGGTTAAGGATCAAGACTTCAGAATAACATGACAAATGAATATTTCAGCTTCATACTTTCTGTAAGTTTGAAGTTTTCATAGAAAGAACAAACCTGAGGTATGAACTGAGTGTAGTTGGTAATGTTTTATTTCCTTACATCTGCAGATTAATGAAAAAAGCAACCTTTGAATAAACAATGCTATGCATTGTTATAAGTGTTCAACCTGCTCAAGTAAATGTCATATCAATAGTAACTTAGCAGACATTTGTAGGAGTGTTTGAAGAAAAAGTACGGTTTTCATAACATGAAAATGGAACTTAATTTCTAGAACAAATGAATTCTAAGCACAGCTTCAACATCCACTAGCACTAGAAACTGAGCAAAAAAGGAGGAAGGAAGGAGGAGGAATTGTCAAACTACTCTAAAAGCTAGGCTCTGAAGTAAATGTACAGTTCAGCGATGCATTGGACTCATCCTTTTGTTTCAGGTTGCAACAACAGTAGAAAAGATTATAGACATGTAGTCATGAATAGCAATAAATCAGCAGGATCAAAAGGTTTTCAACCAGGAGTTCCAAAAGAAAACAAATATGATGTTGCTGAACAATTAACTGTGATTTGTAGGTAACCATTTCAATTAGCTTTGGTACCTGGCTAATGGGGAGTTACAATCTTTAAAGAGAGACCTAAGGTAACTCACAGAACTATGGACAACTAACTCTCACTTTCTTGTTGAGCAAATCTGTTTAAATGCTACAAAATTGTCACATTCATAAATATATGGATAAAACCGATACAGTTTGGAACAGTTAATGCGGCTTTTGTAAAGGGGACCCATATTTCACATTCATTTGTTGTATGAAGAGACCACCTGAGCACATAGACAACTTTGATATGGTTGCTACAGTATGCACACATTTGCAAAAATTTGTTGAAAAATTCCTTCATCAAGGCTGTTAGAGAGACTAAGCTGCCATGAGATTACAAGGAAGATACCTTTGTGAAATCACTACTGACCAAAGGAGGAAAAACAAAAGACTGGTGTTAACAAAAAATACAGTCAGAGTGTTGTGAAGTCCCTGGTGTTGCACACATTGTTTACTGTGCATCATTCCACTATAAAATAACACAAGAGTAAAACTCACTGTTCTACTGAACCATGATCATCAGAATTAAAAATGGTACTGGCAAGGGTAACTTTGATAACGAACAATGGAGAATGGCTTCTATACAAGCAGAGATTTTATAAGTGAGGTTATTCAAATTTGGAAAAGGGGTGAGTAAGGATGGCATAATTGAAGTATATGAAGTCATGAATGGCAGGGAGAAAGATTTAGGAGCTGTTATGCACCATTCATAACACAAAAACCAGCAAGCACCCAAGTAAATTATCAGGCAGAAGTGTAAATTGCCTTTCATATAATACATAATTAAATTGTGTAACTCATTGCTGCAGGATGTTTTGGATGCCAAAATATAAATCAGTTCAAAAAGCAATTAACTGAACAAATGGAAGAAAGTCCCATTAAGGACTATTAAATACAACAATGTAGGTACAACCCTAAAACCTCATATTTCCAAACGGAGTCTTCATTGAAAGAAGTGTCTAACTATGCTTTTTCTTTACCTATACACCCCTGAAAAAATCCAGTCCTGACCAGTATGGGAGATGAGATTCTGAGCACTATGGACCTTTGTTCTGATCTAGCATGGCTAGTGTTGTCATAATCCCTCCTCTTCACCCCTGAGGAGGATTCAGGGCTGTGAATGCAGAAACAGGTATATGCAAAGCATTCCCACAAGAGGACAAGGGGATTGCCTGCAACTGTTGCATGGGAAAATAAATAAGAGAGGCAGTACAAGGTAAAGATATTTTATCCAGATCTATCTATGTCCCTATCCTGTGTACAATATAGATATAATTATCTCGAACCTTAGATTAGATTTCAAATTCTATAACATTCAATTAAAATTTTCAATAAAGTTTAAGCACAATGAAATAAATTAGTCATCATAACTCTTTTTATGGTGGCACACCTCTACATGCTTCATTCCGGTTGGGAAATCAAGGACATTACAGAAATACTCTAAGGAGGGCTATTCTTCTATTTTTCAGATGATGTTTCTCTACTCAGATGTGACACCTCCTGGCCAAAACCAGTGACTCTAATTGGGGATAAATATAACCTTTTTTTTTTTTTTTTTTTGGGGGGGGAGCCCTTTCTTGTTCTATGTTACTTTATTTCCATTTAAAAGAAATGTCTTTGAATAGATTCCTTGTAATCGGATATTTTTAAGGGCTACAGCTAGCACTGAGAAAGTGAAGCTTTGGAGTAGTTTTCTTGTTACATTTTCTTTCCCTTTTTAACATTGTGTAGAAAGAAACCCTTCTCTTTCAGTCATTTCTTTAATGACCTTTGTCACCAATCTTTGAACTGAGCTGAAGACTTTCTGTGAGGGTTTCTGCCATTCTTGCACAGAAGCCTCTGATGTAAACACTAAGGAGAAGCTTTAATTGATATGCTTAAAATAATTAGAAAGCAACAGAGCTCAGCAGGGCTGTTTAGGACTAAAGGCTAACAAGGAACCAAATCCCCAGACAATGATGTGATCATTAGGAAAACTCAGAGATAAAACATGACATTTTGGAGAGCTAGGATGTGTGATTCAAAGTATTCCAAAGAAAATAAAGAAAAAAAACCCTTGCAGAAATAGTGCTGTGGAAATGAAGCAGAATTTTTGCCTCTGTGAGCATATATGTCCTCTATTTAAAGTAAAATATTTTAATATTGCTTATGGCTGTGACAGTCTTTATAGATACAGTTATTTGAGACATTCTTGTGAAGCTCTTATATGCAGTACTTAAAAAGCAATACTCTGTTTTTCTAATACCTGATTTTTTTTCTTTTTTTTAAATGCAGAGACGTATTTCCATTTATTCATCATGATAGAATAATAGTAATTTATTCAGCTGATAACATCAGACTGGTAGGGGCAAGTTTGCTAGCTCTGGAATAGCTAGTTTTATAAAATAGTTTTATTTAGGATAAAGACCATGTGTAAGATGCCGATGAGTCATCTCCTTAGAACAAGAATATTACTACAGTATGTCCAGTGTATGTCACTCTCATTATGAAAGAGGATCAGGACTTCTCTCTTTTCAGTCTTCCAAACTATAACTAAAATATGTTGTCTGCTCCAGAGTTTAGAATAAGTAGTATTCAATTTGCAAATAAACTAATATAAGTTTTAGGAAGGGAAAGTATGTATTAAACAGTGAGCTAACTGTCCGCAACTAAAGCTAGTTTGTCCTGCTTGAATCTAGTAGTTTTCATTATTTCTTGATCCTAGGTAGAAGCAAGTAATTCTGCAGACAGTTTGTCTTTCTTGCCATTTTACCACATGTTCTCTGTAATAGGTCACAAATAGCTTTATATTCAGTAACCCACTGTTATTCATTAGAAAGCAGTGTATTTCCAGTGTAGCAAATTGTTGATGAGTCTCACTGAAGTCTTAAGATAACAAGATTAGAAAATATGCTTCATTGGCTTTTGTGTTTTTCTTACAGATAAAAGGACTGTACGAATACACTGTACATACCCATGCGATGACATTAGCTGGACTGTGCATCATGACTCTACCAGTGCATGCATGTGGAGGACAATGCTGTTCTGTGGCACAATTGTGGTGGGCGAGACACATCTAGCACCTGAATTACTGAACATTAGCTGTGGAGCCAGGGCAGAGGCAAAGCAGAGTGTGTGGGTAAGGGTGTGAGGAGAGGTAAAACTGGGACATAGGAAAAGGAGTGGGCTGTTTGATTTCCACATAACAATGCTTCCTTAACTGATGCTGGGAGTCATATTCTTATAATGAATGATGGTTTATCTTCCTTAGTAACATTCTCCTTTGTTTAGTGAAAGACAGTACAGGCATTTTCTTCTCTCATCTGCTTTTTGCAGCAGTATCAGTGGTAGCCTTGACTAACCCATACTTTTAAGGATGTGCCTTCTGACTTTCTAAAACTCTCTGAAAAGTTATAATTCAATAACCTGGTATTGTAAAAACCAGTGAAATAATACTTAATGTGATTTTCACCAGTATTAACTGATAATATTGTGTTCCTAGAATAGAGAATAAAAGAAAGAGAGAACAAAAGAAAGCTTATTTTATAAGAACTTGAGTATCACTCAAATAACTCTCTGGTAAGAAAAACCCAAACATTTATTATTGATTGATTTGTTAAATAAAAAAATAGCATTATTATTGTTGTTGTTGTTATTATTACTACAGTTATTATTTGTGTGGCTCAGCTATTCATAAGAAGAAAGAGAGGACAGAGATACATAAAATTTTGGGGATGAAAAGAGCAAAATTCCAGTCTTTGAAATATATAAAAAACCAGACATTGAGTGAAGAGTGTGGATGAGGATGTGGAGAACTGTAGAAATATATGCATCTTAAATCTAGACCTTGAAGTTGAAATAGAAAATAAAAAGTGAAAAAAAAAAAAAACTTGGAAAGAATGCTGCTCATAGAATTTATTTGGAAAAAAAACAAATACAAGTGTTCTGGTAAAATGTGCAAGTTTTCATTTGGTTAGAAATACTTTCCTACAGTTTAAGAGGGCTACTGGGAGAATAATTGCAGAACAGAATCTCAACAAATAAGATACAAAACACTTAGAAGACAACAAGGTGATGAGTAGTGTCTGACATGGAGCAGTATCTGACATGAGTAGTATCTGACATGTCAACAAATGATGTCAAACAATGGAAAACTCTTTCTGCTAAAAGGTAACAGATTGTGTAGATAAGGGAAGCATTAGATGTCATACCGTCTTGATATTAAGTCTAGCAATATTATCTTCCATGATATCTTTCTAAATAAGTAAGAAGAAACTACTTTTTATGTGTTTGAGGAGCACAATTCTGATAGAGTGTTCATATTTATCGGTAGTTCACAGCTAGAAAGGAAGGAGGTACAGGACAGGATAACAGAGGGATCTGTCCTACCTTCAGTTCTGCTCAGTGTTTTAACAGACAGGATGATGGAGTGGAAAGCCTGATTATTAAATTGGTAGGATGGATTGTAAGGATGCTGGGAAGACAGAACAGGTATTCAAAATGGTCTTAAATCAGAAGAATTCATCTTAAATAGCTGGATGAAATCCAATAAGGTCAACACTTACTTAGAAATAATGAAGTGCACAAATACAGACTCGTGGGCAACTGGTCAGTTTTGTAGAAAGGATTAAAGGTTCATGACAAAGGTAACCAATCATATAGTTGCAAAACACAGAGGCAACTCTGCAAGACAAGTATGGTAATCCTCCTCTCCTCCATTCCCATAAGACTTCAGAGCAATATTGCATCCAGTTTTTGTCACTGCACTTTGAGAGAGGTGTGGTTCAACTGGAGTTAGTCCAGAGTAGGACACTGAAAAAATAAGTAGTCAAAACTGGACTTGATACAGTGGTGGGAAGGTCACTGTGCCTTCACTAAGAGATGCAGCTAGGGCAGGGTAGACAAAACTTTGTAATGAATAACATAGATATAATAGATCCTGCTTTTGCGCATGGAGGTGGACCTTTCAAGATCTTCAAACCTGTATTGCAGTAAATCTATGATTTAGGCTGCTGAATTTTACTTGGTAATTGCACTTATTCTATAGTCACTTTCTGGGATAAGATATGTGTATGCTTTGAGGAAGTACATGGAAGGAAGGGATTATTTATATGAAGACAGGATTAGAGGATGGAGCTTTTAGAGTGTAGTGAAAAATATCAGCTGTAGGAGAGGCATCAGCAACAAATGTTTCATGTACATTGAAGGCTGTGGTCTCACCACAGTGTTTTGGAAAGTCTGAATTGTGTTGAATGGAAAAGTAAAAGGAAAATAACCGAAATCAGTACCTTAGCACCTATAGTCTATATCCACAGAGACAGTAGTTGTATCTTTCTATCTCACAGTGTCTTCTGAATCCTAGTGTATTGCTCTATTTGTCTCAGCTGTCTGGTAAGGAAGCAGGTTGTAATAAATAGGAGGTGGTATGAATGGCTTTTGTATAAATGGCTTAGGAAAGAAATAGTGTTTTCTATGTTTCTGACTTTTTTGGTTTATCTGTGTATATTCACTACCTTAAGTTTAACTCTTTATTCAATACCTCATAAAAATTTTGTGTTCTTTCTTTTCCTCAGGAGTCAATAGCATCCTTCTATGTATAAACTATACTCATAAATATGTATGCCATCTTCTTAACACCATAATTTAGTTGAATATGACAGTAGAAATCTGTTGGCACTGTTAACGGCTCATTTTCTTTTAAGGGAGGAGATATTTGAAGTTGACTTAAACATAATAATTTCAACATTAAATAGTATGAGCAACACTAAGCATAATATCTCGGAGTGTCCTGAAGAGGCTCCCATTGTAATATTAATCACTTTTTTCTTTTTTTCAGTTAGCTTGTTCTTAGAAAGTACTTTTCATTTCCTTCTTCCTTCCTTCTTTCCAGTATATTGAGTTACAAAGTGATTTCTTGAAAATATTCCAATATTCCTCTATAATAGAAAAGCATATTTTACCATCATTTTTACCTGATGAAGATGTATTGTATTATCACCAGGAAGTGCCAAATATATATTAACTTATATTACAATAGTTTCAAATAGTAGTCTGGTATTCTTACAGTTAGAACAAGATCCCATTTTGGCAGGAACATAGAATACAGCTTCAGCCTTCAAATGTGGAGGTATTTCCTTCTCTCTGACTACACAGGAATCCTAAGGTGACCAAGCTCTGAACTTAAGTGTTTCCATCAAGTGTTTAAATTAAATAGAATGAATCTAAGTCCTAATAAGACTATGGCAATCTCTGAAATACTCATATTATAAACACATAAAAGAAACAAAAGTATCTTGCAGTAAAATAGACTGGGAAAAGAGATACAAAAGAAAGGTGTAATCCATGTAATCCAGGTAGAAATTAGAATCCAGACCTATTTTAAACATAGGGCCATCTAACACATAACAACTGAACCGTTATTATTATTTAACATACCTTCCTTTTTGCTATCCAAATCAACCATGTAAAAGAAGAAAAAAAGAGTTGAAGATGCAGTTTTAGAGGACAGCTGTATATACCTTTCATGTCATCTCACCCATCACTTCGAAGTCAAACATTTTGAATACTGTCACATCCGTTAGACATATCCTGGAATAGCTGATCTAATGTGGTATTGTGCAGTGCAGTAGCTCATGTCAGGTCAGGACATGTAATACATATACCAAGAAATACAAAACCATTCCCTGCTTTCTTTCCTTTCTTTCTTTTTTTTTTTTCTCTTTTTTTTTTTTTTTTGTGTTAAAAACCCAAAACTTAATGAATGTAAAGATGAAAGCAAAGAGAAGTGTAAAGGTTAGACATACCTTTTGTTTAATTGTCACTGATGACACCTAGACTATATGCTCTCTTTTCCTAGTATACAGAGAAACTTTAGCTTTTTTCTGTTTGGACACTGCAACAAGATAAAACAGCAGGTGAAAAGGATGCAATGAAGAACATCTGACTGACTGTGTTGGATCTAAACTAACTTCTCTTCTGCTAGTCCAGCTGCCCTTTATTTTGCAGGTTATTTTCTTCTTTCTTCTCTCCCCCATCACTGTCTACCCTTTGTACCTAAGGTTTATACATGCATCAGCTTTTCTTGGTATCTGAAGAGAATCATCCAGAGGAAAGGATTTCCATTGCTCTAATAAAAACTCTTAAGCCATAGCCCATGCACACAAACAGGGAAACAGATGAGTCTTGAATTGCACTCTGAAGTCCATGTAGCCTAATTTAGAGGTAGGCAGTAGTTCTGATGGATCTTGTAGAAATATTCTTTCACTGGCTTTCATAGATATAATCAACATGTTAAGACTGTTAACAGTCAACTCCAGTTGACATAATCTTTTATGGCAAATAGACAGAAGTAAGAGGTGTTTTCTATCTTTAAAATATTTGTGCTTTGTTTTTAGTGTCAGTATACTGGCTCCTGAGTATTGGTAATAAATTCCCACAAGAATTTTAAAGAAAATAAATACCAGACATCATGTCTGGTGATGACACACTGCTGTGGTCAGACTTAAAGAGAAAGGAATTGTATACAAAAGAAATGTATACCAGCTAAGAAACAAGACCTGTAGATGATTTATGTTTTACTGACAACTGGACTGATTTCTTTGAAGAGAGATGACTGACTTCGGATTTAACTCATAGTTATTTATACAGGCACTGAGTCAACTTCCTAGGTCCAGAATGGCAATGTTTGTTACAAGACTTATGATGTAGGTGAGTCGAGGTGTTGTGGTTTAACCCTAGCCAGCAACTAAGCATCACACAGCTGCTCGCTTAGTCCCCCCTGGTGGGATGGGGAAGAGAATCAGAAGAGTAAAAGTGAGAAAACTCATGGGTTGGGATAAATACGCTTTGATAGGCAAAGCAAAAGCTGTGCACGCAAGCAAAGCCAAATAAGGAATTCATCCACTACTTCCCATCTGCAGGCAGGTGTTCAGCCATCTCCAGCAAAGCAGGGCTCTATCACACGCAACGCTTACCTGGGAAGACAAAACGCCATCACTCCAAATGTGTCCCCCAGCTTCCTTCTTCTTCCCCCAGCTTTATATACTGAGCATGATGTCATATGGTATGGAATATCCCTTTGGTCAGTTGGGGTCCGCTGTCCCAGCTGTGTCCCTCCCAGCTTCTTGTGCACCCCCAGGCTACTTGCTGGTGGGGTGATGTGAGAAGCAGAAAAGGCCTTGACTCTGTGTAAGCACCCTTCAGCAGTAACCAAAACATCTCTGTATTATCAACACTATTTCCAGAACAAATCCAAAACATAGACTCATACTAGCTTCTATGAAGAAAATTAACTCTATCCCAGACAAAACCAGCACATGAAGGTTTGTAATGTTTTTAATATTCTAGGTCCAAGATACAGTGAAATTGAGTTATGCAACTGAATATGAAATTTATTATATTAATACTAATTTTCTTAAAGTGATTATACACAAATGACTGAAGTATAAGAGCAATCATTAACTAGAATGTTGCCTAATGATGGTGACTATGAGCTAATGATTGTAACTGAAAGTTCATGGGATAATACTCATAACTGCAGTGTCAATACAGGGGTGCAATTTGTGTTGAAGAACAAGAGAAAAAAAGGAGACAGGAGGTAAATAGTCTTGGGATTAAAGTTTGACAGTTAAATTCATATTGGTTAAATATTTTTTTACACATTACAGAAAATGAGCAATTGCTGTGGTTTATACCTCAGGTTTTCTAGGGTAGAAAAGAATAACAATCGTAGATCACCTTCAGAAGTTCAAATGAAGTCAGATTACTGTGGAAAAACTCAGATCTTTAAGCATATGTGGGTAACAGCCATGCATAACAATCCTGGTCTTATGATGAGCCAGACAGCTTCCCTAATTCTATTTATGATGACTTGGTAGTCAAAGAAAGTGCAAATCTCATCTGAAGGCAAAACTGACCTAATAATGAGAAACAATAAGTTTAAGTAAGGAAGAAACAGTTGCTGTGTGTCTGTCTTTGTATTCAATGATAGGTGATAATCCCAGTTCACCTGGCTGCATAGAGTTTTGTAGGTACAATGTACGAAATTTGTGTGAATGAAGTTGACATATCCTGCCTGTGAGGGGTGTTTTTGTTTATCACATGCTGGAAGCTGAAGCTAGTAGTACAACCGCTGATGCTAGTAGTACAACAGCAGAACACTGTCCAGCTGCATGTCCTTTCCTGCAGGAAGTGGCAGCTCTGCTACTGATACCTTCCTTTCCTGACTAGAGTTTGCTTTGTAGGCATACTCTTGCCCCATTTCCCCATTTAAGCCTAGTAACTCAGGAGATAACACATTTTCTACCTTGTTTTCAGTGAGAAAATATTTTTTTAAATGTTTGAGAAACTGAGAGCTGGAAGTGCCTGTAATATTTACACATTCATTGGAGCAGATAACGCATTTTATGATTGCTTTAAGGATCAATTCAAACACTGTCATTGATGAAATAGAACAGAATTAACATCATTCTGATGAAATTTGCCTTGCTATCCCCACTGGAGAAATTCTGTGACCACCAGTTAGGATACTGGCAGAAAATAACAAAAGAAGATTCATCTTGGAGAAACATGGACCAGTATATCTGGGGACTGGTAATAAAAAATTCAGCTACTCAGTGGAAATAACATGAGGTCAATATCACTCAGAGAAATATAGTTGTATAGGGAGCCGCAAATCAAGTGTTTGCATTCACCTTTATTTCCAGCCATGCTATGTTTTAGATTTTGCATTCATCAGGACACAAACTGGGAAGGTATCTCCTTCTCCTCAGCTGGAAAGAATGGAAAATAATATTTCATTGAATTCTGGATGTTAAATATCCCAATTTATGACTCAATTTACTACCCCTACTTTCTAAACTCCTACGTAGTACCAAAATGAAATTAGGAGGAAATTCAAGGGAGGAAGCAAGAAGAGTTGGGAGTCTACTGAACAAAAACTAACTGTCATTGATCTATCTGAAGGTCACCCTTCAAAATACTCTGGAAAAGTGAGTAAATGCATACAGTAGAGTAACATTCACCTCCCTCTCCCTTGTGAATGGGAGTTGCGGTCCATTCATTACATGTCTCTGCCACTCCTTCTTCCTCACACTCCGGGGAGGCAGTCATTCACAAACTTCTCCAACACAGATCCTTCCCACAGGCTGCATTTCTTCACAAACTGCTCCAGCATGGGTCCCTTCCACAGGGTGCAGTCCTTCAGGAACAGGCTGTTACAGCACAGGTCCCCCACGAGGTCACAGCTGCTGCCAGCAAACCTCCTCCAGCATGGACTTCTCTCCATGCACCACAGTTCCTGACAGGAACTTGCTCCACCGTGGGCTCTCAACAGGGTCACAACCTCCTTTAGGGCACATCCACATGTTCTGACATGCGGTCCTCCACAGGCTGCAGGGTGGATATCTGGTCCACCTTGGACCTCTATAGGCTGCAGGGGGACAGCCTACCTCACCATGGTCTTCTTCACAGGCTGCAGGGGAGTCTCTGCTCCAGCACTTGGGGCACCTCCTCCACCTCCTTATTCACTCACCTTGCTGTCTGCATAGTTGTTTCTCTCACATATTCTCACTCCTCTCTCCCAGCTGCTGTTGCACAGTATTTTTTACCCGTTCTTAAATATATTAAATCCTAATGTCACTGATAAGCTCAGCTTTGGCCAGCAGCAGGACAGTCTTGGAGCCACCTGGAACTGGCTCTGTTAGACGTGGGGGAAGCTGCTGGTGTCTTCTCACAGAGGCCACCCTTGCAGCACCTCCACTGCCAAAACCTTGTCATGTAAGCCCAACAAAATGGATAAGGCTAGACGGACCTTTATTTAGGCTATAAAATGTAATCAACTCTGTCATGGTGAAATTAGCATATATGGTGTTTTCAGACCATATATGAAATGAATGTTCCAAGTCTTATCTCAAGTGTCTTACTGCCATAATATTAGGAGATTTCCAATCTGTTTTGTTTACATCTGTTACAGCCGAGTTAATAAAGATTCTTTCAGCACACTGGAGAGATTAAACTAAGCCAAAACTTAAAAATATGCGGGAAGGTAATTTAGTACACTGACTGCTAGAATTATGCAAAGGAGAATCTGTGAATCTACTAAATTAAATGAATAAGGAAGGTTAAGATTCATGTGAACAATTCCATACTTTAAGACTGCAAAAAAATACCAAATCACTTTTATAAAGAAGAGCAAGTTACTGTGACCACATAAAAAATACTGAATGATTGATGGATTCTGGGGAAAAAAAGAAAAATATCTTACCAGGTGTCGTGGTTTATTTGGACTATTTTCTTTCCCTTCTCAAAAACTCCTTCTGCTGTATTGCCCCACATGATGATGTCATCAATGTACTGCAGATGTTCTGGAGCTTCACCCTGTTCCAGTGGTGTCTGGATCAGTCCATGGCAAACGGTGGGGCTGTGCTTCCACCCCTGGGGCAGTCGGTTCCAGGTGTACTGAACACCCCTCCAGGTAAAAGCAAACTGGGGCCTGCACTCTGCTGCCAAAGGGATGGAGAAAAACACATTAGCGATATCATTTGTGGCATACCACTTGACTGCCTTTGACTCCAGGTTGTATTGAAGTTCTAGCATGTCTGGCACGGCAGCACCCAGTGGCAGTGTAACTTCGTTCAAGCCACGATAGTCTACTCTTGGTCTCCACTCCCCATTAGACTTTTGCACTGGCCATATGGGACAGTTAAAGGGTGAGCGAGTCTTGCTGATGACTCCCTGGCTCTCCAGTCAATGAATCAGGTTATGGATGGGAATCAGGGAGTCTCGGTTGGTGTGATATTGCCACTGGTGCACTGTTGTGGTAGCTATCGGTACCTGTTGTTCCTCAACCCACAGCAACCCCACAATCGAAGGGTCCTCTGAGAGACCGGGCAAGGTGGACAACTCTTTAATTTCCTGTCTCCAAAGCAGCTATGCCAAAAGCCCACCGGTACCCTTTTGGGTCCTTGAAATACCCTCTCCTCAGGTAGTCTATACCAAGGATGCACGGAGCGCCTGGGCCAGTCATAATGGGGTGCTTTTGCCACTCATTCATAGTTAGGCTCACTTTGGCCTCCAATCCAGTTAGCTGTTGGGATTCCCCTGTCACTCCAGAAATACAGATGGGTTCTGCCCCTGTATAGCTTGATGGCATTAGGGTACACTGTGCACTGGTGTCCACTACAGGCTCATACTCCTGTGGGTCCGATGTGCCAGGCCATCGAATCCACACAGTCCAGTAAACCTGATTATCCCTTTCCTCCATCTGGCTGGAGGCAGGGCCCCTCTAATCCTGGTCATAGTATTCGTTCACTTCTTGTAAATGTGAATCAAAAGTCCCTTGATTAAGATTGGAAGTAAAATTAGCCCTCTTACTCTGGGGAACCACTCACTGGAAACTGGAGGTGCAATTTTCCTGGGAGAACAACCTTGTGTGATTGTTTTTCCTTGCAACTCATGCATCCGTGTCTCTAAGGTCGAGGTAGATTTCCCATCCCACTTCCTGATGTCTGCTCTGTGATCACACAGGTAAAACGACAGGGTGCCCCGTGGTGTGTATCCTCTATATCCTCTCTTTTGAGCAGAAGGACGTTGACTCCTAATGGCTGAGATACGGGTCCATACAGGTGGGGAGTAGGACAGATCCTCTCTGAGTTGCTGGAACTCTCAGGACAGTTTTTCAGACAGTTTTTCCACAGCCGAGACACAGGCCCATAGGGAGGAAGAGATACTTTCTTCATATTCCTGGAGTTGGCTAGCTACTTCATTCACCTTTCGTGCCTCTTCATCTTTCTAGGTCAGTATTGCCAATGAGTTGGCATATGATGCTGGTGCGTTCTGTACCACCTTCCACCACACGGGTCGTGTGCACCTGACTTCATCTGGATCTTTGTGTAACTGCTTATTGTTCAGGTCACTATAAATCACCTCCAGCATGCCTTATTCCCTCAGGTACTGCATACCTTTCTCTGTGGTGGTCTATTCGCCTGCGCAATAGATAACATCTTCCTTGAAGGGATACCTTTCCTTCACGCTTGACAGAAGTCCCCTCCAGAGGCCGAGGGTTTGTGCCCCTTTTCCAATTGCTTTGTCAATGCCCCATTCCCTAGAAAGGGATCCCAACTGCTTGGCTTCCCTATTCTCTAATTCCAAGCTACTGGCCCCGTTATCCCAGCATCGGAGCAGCCAGGTGATGATGTGCTCGCCTGGATGACAACTGAAATCTTTTCTCATATCTCGCAGCTCACTCAGGGATAAGGATTGGGTGGTCACCATCTCATTTATGGGTTCTTCCTCCTCTGGTTCTCGTGATGGCCCTGGTTCATCTTCATCCCTTACTAAACGAACTGATTTCCTCGTGTATTTTTTCTTCTGTATAGGGGCAACTGATACTGGCATGGTTGGTTCTCTTGATTAGCCACGGTGCCTGTCACTGGGCTTGGAGTGGCTGCAGTGCCTGTGGCTGCAGTGCCTGTGGAAAGGCCACAGTGCCTTTCACTGGGGTTGGAATAGCTACAGTGCCTGTGGCTGTGGATGGAGTAGCTGCAGTGCCTGGGACAGGGGTTGGAGTAGCCACAGTGCCTGTCGTTTTGTCATCAGATCCAGAAACCTCTTTCTTTTGAGGGTGCTGAATAGTGTTGACCATAGTACACTGCACAAACCAACACCAAGCTTTAACATGTACAGCAAAAAAAAGAACATGGCACAGATCAGATGAATTAATATCGTGACCAGCAACTGATAACAGATTCCTTAATACACTCTGATTAATCTGTTATTATCTCAAACCCTTCATGCCCCATGTTGGGTGCGAAAAAAAGACTGTCATGGTTTAGCCCCAACCAGCAACTAAGCACCACGCAGCCGCTCACTCACTCCCCCTGCCCCGATGGGATGGGGGAGAGAATTGGAAGAGTAAGAGTGAGAAAAACTCCTGGGTTGAGATAAGAACAGTTTAATTATTGAAATAAAATAAAGTAAAATAGTAGTAGTAACAACAACAATAATAATATACAAAGCAAGTGATGCACAATGCAATTGCTCACCACCCACCAACCAATACCAAGACAGTTCCCGAGCAGCAATCACTGCTCCCCAGCCAGCTCCCCGAAGCTTATATACTGAGCATGATGTCACATGGTATGGAACAGCCCTTTGGTCAGTTTGGATCAACTATCTTGGCTGTGCCCCCTCCCAGCTTCTTGTGCACCTGGCAGAGCATGGGAAGCTGAAAAGTCCTTGGCTAGCATAAGCAGTACTTAGCAACAACTAAATCATCAGTGTGTTATCAACATTGTTCTCCTACTAAATCCAAACCACAGCACTATGCCTGCTACTAGGAAGAAAATTAACTCTATCCCAGCTGAAACCAGGATACCAGGTGATGTGATTAAGTTTTAATAACAGCACCTAAACTCTGGTTATATTAATAACCTGCTATATTAGGAAAAAAAAAATGTTGCAGTAAACTCTCCCACACAATTTTCTAGTCATAATCCTCCCAACTCATTCTACAGATTGAATAATACAGTATGAAATGTACTGATTAATAGAGATTATGTAGTAATAGAAGAGGCACTTGTAGAGTATCAGCCTAAGTAATGTGGTTACCAGCTTCATCTAAATAGAGCTATAATTAGACCATTAAGGTGAATGTGATTTAAAAATGATACATGGGAAAAATAGAAAGATATTCTAATTTTTTTAAAAATGAATTTCTAGGCTTTACAATCCTAGAGTGGCTAGTGACTCTTGAATGTGTTTGTTTTCAGTGTTTTACCAAGAAGCAATTAAAAATTATAAGTTTCCTATGTCTTTCTTTAGAAATACCTCATTACTGTGCTAACTATCCTATGCAAAAATGTATCCCTGTGAAGAGAGATGCTTTTCTTTCTATTTTTAAACAAGTCTGTGGAAAGAATGATAGTGTTTTAAACCTTTTGGATTCCTAATTGTTGATATATAATGGCACTTAGTACATGATTTAGAGAAAACATGGTCTTGATTAAAAGTATATATTTCCCTATGAGAAGAAAAACGGAATATTTTGGAAAAAGCAATACGTAGAAAATTACAGCTGGCAAATTATGAGCCTATTCCAACTCTCATTAAACTAAATGGCCATGGATTGGGCCCAGAATGAAGCTAATCAAAATGAAAGCTATGTTGATTACAAAGGACTATAATGATATTTTGGTATTAATTTGGGGGGACATTGTAGACAATTAGACAATAACACTCTGGGCAAAATTAAAAACGTTACAGATTTTGAATATGTGATTTTGAGACTCAAAGCTATAGAAACCTAATTTATATTCCTTGCAGACTAGACTGCACTGAAATACATTCTCCTTTATTGTCTGTATAACCCCTTGAATATTTGCTGCAACAGAAAATGCCTTTTTCATAAAAATAAAATATAAAGGCTTTCCGTTATTATTGTGGGTTTTGTTTTCTTTTGGCTAAACCACCTAAGAGGCTCAAGTTAGCAATACTTGACATTTCCAACCAAGATTTAATTACATTTAATAGAGCAGCTCTTTCTCTTGGTCAAATCCTGGGTTTTGTTGGAAGGGCATGATGTACATATCTAGCATGAAGCTGATGTACCCATTTCTCTGTCCCTGCGGTTGCTCTGCACAGGTCTGTTCTCCTCAAGGCAACTGGAGTCTCCCATATGGCTGATACTCTATATAGCAGCCAGAAACATACTTGAAGGTCAGCCTTACAGCTAGATTTTCTACTTATGCCTCTTTTTGACTGTTCCTTTTACAGGAGAAAAAAGAAGTGCTGTGAGAGACTTTAAAGCCAGTTGCATGTTCTCAGTTCCTTCTTCCACTGGTTTGACTGGTGAACTAATAGCTGCACTGATTTACACTCAGGTGCTATGTGTCAAAGCAGCCACATGTCAGAGGAAAAACTAGACTATGATTAGTTGTAAACTTTATCAAGGTATAAAAACCACATCTCATTGCCTGCAGCTGTATTAAATAGAAGATTAAATGTATAGCTAATATGTGCCTGGTGCACAAAATAGCTAAGGAATTTGTGAGAATGTGAATTGTATGTGATGAGGTAATAGAAACAAGGTTTAGGATTTGTTTTTACTTCTTCATGTAAAACACTGCATTCTCCTTTACATCTTTTATTTAGCCCATCCAGGCAAAATGAAGTTGGTCCTTGATCCAGCATAAAAATAAAAGGCAGCTGATAAAATTAAATTAAAACTTAAAAAGAGAAAATATAAATCTGTGTCCTGGTTTCGGCTGGGATAGAGTTAATTTTCTTCCTAGCAGCAGGCATAGTGCTGTGTTTTGGATTTAGTAGGAGAAGAATGTTGATAACATGCTGATGTTTTTAGTTGTTGCTGAGTACTGCTTATGCTAGTCAAGGATTTTTCAGCTTCCCATGCTCTGCCAGGCGCACAAGAAACTGGGAGGGGGCACAGCCAAGATAGTTGATCCAAACTGACCAAAGGGCTATTCCATACCATATGACGTCATGCTCAGTATAGAAACTGGGGGGGGGTTGGCCGGGGAGCAGCGATCGCTGCTCAGGAACTGTCTGGGTATCGGTCGGCGGGTGGTGAGCAATTGCATTGTGCATCACTTGCTTCGTGTATCATTATTATTATTATCATTATTATACTGTTACTATTAGTATTACTATTTTACTTTATTTCAATTATTAAACTGTTCTTATCTCAACCCAGGAGTGTTTCTCACTCTTACTCCTCCAATTCTCTCCCCCATCTCATCGGGGTAGGGGGAGTGAGCGAGCGGCTGCGTGGTGCTTAGTTGCTGGCTGGGGCTAAACCACGACAGTCCTTTTTGGCGCCCAACGTGGGGCCCAAAGGGTTTGAGATAACAACAGATTAACCAGAGTGTATTAAGGAGTCTGTTAACAGTTGCCGGTCACGATATTAGTTCATCTGGTCTGCACCATGTTCTTTTTTTTGCAGCACGCGTTAAAGCTTGTTGTCAGTTTGTGTAGTGTGCTATGCTCTGCAGTGATTCATGATCTTTTGCTTGGGAGGCTCCTTATCAAAACCCTGACCTTGAGCATTCTTTGGTATTTGGGTTTCATACAGAAGTCACTACTGTACTTCGGGTACTACCTTATAGAGAGAGTTAGCAATTATACTTCTTACTCTGAGAGGCTTGTTGTGGAGGAAATACAGAATGGCACCTTTGCTGCTTTCTTCTATGATGTTTCCTCCTTCATTACAACAACTTTCCAGTATCTTGAACACCCCTGGGCAGTTAAGATACTTCTATTGATAATTCTTGGGAATGTTGTTTCCGTTTTGATAAAGGTCAGTAAGCAGTTTAAAAATACCATCCAGAGATCTACCCCAAGGCTGGATAGTTATGAGTGGCAGGGTGTGTGGGATCGTATGCGCAAGTACCTAGGGCAGTGGGGACCTCCAGTGTTTTGGAACTTCACCCCTGAACAAGTGCAGAATCCTGAAGAATTAGTAAAGTATTTGGAAGAAGTATGTTGTCACCCTGGTAGCTCCAGAGAGACACAAATCATTGCAACATGCTGGGGACTGGCCCATGCCTATCGAGCCGTGGTCAACGCTAATCAGTACCCTCAAAAGAAAGAGAAGGTCTCTGGATCTGATGACAAAACAACAAGCACTGTGGCTACTCAAACCCCCACTACAGGCCCTGCGGCTACTCCAACCCCCACTACAGGCCTTGCAGCTACTCAAACCCCTGCCCCAGGCACTGTGGCTACTCCAGCCACAGCCATGAGCACTGCGGCTACTCAAACCCCAGTGACAGACACTGTGGCTAAACCAGAGAACCAACCTGCGCCGGTATCAGTTGCCCCTATACAGAAGAAAAAATACACGAGGAAATCAGTTCGTTTAGTAAGGGATGAAGATGAACCAGGGCCATCACGAGAACCAGAGGAGGAAGAACCCATAAATGAGATGGTGACCACCCGATCCCTATCCCTGAGTGAGCTGCGAGATATGCGAAAAGATTCCGGTCGTCATCCAGGCGAGCACATCATCACCTGGCTGCTCCGATGCTGGGATAATGGGGCCAGTAGCCTGGATTTAGAGGGTAGGGAAGCCAAGCAGCTGGGATCCCTTTCCAGGGAAGGGGGCATTGACAAAGCAATTGGAAAAGGGGCAAAACCGCTCAGCCTCTGGAGGCGACTTCTGTCAAGCATGAAGGAAAGGTATCCCTTCAAGGAGGATGTTTTATACCGCCCAAGCAAATGGACCACCGTAGAGAAAGGTATCCAGTACCTGAGGGAATTAGGCGTGCTGGAGGTGATTTACAGTGACCTGAATGATGAGCGGTTACCCAAAGACCCAGATGAAGTCAGGTGCACACAATCCATGTGGCGGAAGGTGGTACGGAGCGCACCAGCATCGTATTCCAACTCGTTGGCAGTACTAGCCTGGAAAGACGACGAGGCACCAACGGTGGATGAAGTGGCTAGACAACTCCGGGACTACGAAGAAAAGCTCTCTTCCTCCCTATGGGCCTGTGTCTCGGCTGTGGAAAAACTGTGCCAAGAGTTCAAACAACTCAGAGAGGATCTGTCCTACTCCCCACCTGCACGGACCAGTGTCTCAGCCATTAGGAGTCAACGTCCCTATGCTCAAGAGAGAGGATATAGAGGATACACACCACGGGGCACCCTGTGGTTTTACCTGCGTGATTATGGAGAGGACATGAGAAAGTGGGATGGAAAACCCACCTCAACCTTAGAGGCATGGGTGCGTGAGTTGCAAGGAAAAACTATTAGAAAAGGCGGTTCTCCCAGGAAAATTGCAGCTCCAGTTTCCAGTGAGCAGTTCCCCAGACAGAGTAAGAGGGCTAATTTTACTTCCGACCTTAATCAGGGGACTTTTGATTCACATTTACAGGAAGTGAACAGCGAATACTGTGACCAATGTTAGAGGGGCCCTGCCTCCAGCCAGGTGGAGGAAAGGGACAACCGGGTTTACTGGACTGTGTGGATTCGATGGCCTGGAACGTCAGACCCACAGGAGTATAAGGCTCTAGTGGACACTGGTGCACAGTGCACGCTAATGCCATCAAACTATAGAGGGGCAGAACCCATTTGTATTTCTGGAGTGACAGGGGGATCCCAACAGCTAACTGTACTGGAAGCTGAAGTGAGCCTAACTGGGAATGAGTGGCAAAAGCACCCCATTGTGACTGGCCCAGGCGCTCCGTGCATTCTTGGCATAGACTACCTCAGGAGAGGGTATTTCCAGGACCCAAAAGGGTACCGGTGGGCTTTTGGTATAGCTGCTTTGGAGACAGAGGAAATTAAAGAGTTGTCCACCTTGCCCGGTCTCTCAGAGGACCCTTCGATTGTGGGGTTGCTGTGGGTTGAGGAACAACAGGTGCCGATTGCTACCACAACTGTGCACAGGCGGCAATATCACACCAACCGAGACTCCCTGATTCCCATCCATAACCTGATTCGTCGACTGGAGAGCCAGGGAGTGATCAGCAAGACTCGCTCACCCTTTAACTGTCCCATATGGCCAGTGCAAAAGTCTAATGGGGAGTGGAGACTAACAGTGGACTATCGTGGCCTGAACGAAGTTACACCGCCGCTGGGTGCTGCCGTGCCAGACATGCTAGAACTTCAATATGAACTGGAGTCAAAGGCAGCCAAGTGGTATGCCACAATTGATATTGCAAATGCATTTTTCTCCATCCCTTTGGCAGCAGAGTGCAGGCCCCAGTTTGCTTTTACCTGGAGGGGTGTTCAGTACACCTGGAACCGACTGCCCCAGGGGTGGAAGCACAGCCCCACCGTTTGCCATGGACTGATCCAGACACCACTGGAACAGGGTGAAGCTCCAGAACATCTGCAGTACATTGATGACATCATCATGTGGGGCAATACAGCAGAAGGAGTTTTTGAGAAGGGAAAGAAAATAGTCCAAATCCTTCTGAAGGCTGGTTTTGCCATAAAACAGAGTAAGGTCAAGGGACCTGCACAGGAGATCCAATTTTTAGGAATAAAATGGCAAGATGGACGCCGTCAGATCCCAATGGATGTGATCAACAAAATAACAGCTATGTCCCCACCAACTAGCAAAAAGGAAACACAAGCTTTCTTGGGTGTTGTGGGTTTTTGGAGAATGCATATTCCAAATTACAGCCAGATCGTAAGCCCTCTCTATCAAGCGACCCGGAAGAAGAACGAATTCAAATGGGGCCCTGAGCAACAACAAGCCTTTGAACAAATTAAACGTGAGATAGCTCATGCAGTAGCCCTTGGGCCAGTCCGGGCAGGGCAGGATATTAAAAATGTGCTCTACACTGCAGCCGGGGAGAATGGCCCTACCTGGAGCCTCTGGCAGAAAGCACCAGGGGAGACTCGAGGTCGACCCCTAGGGTTTTGGAGTCGGGGATACAGAGGATCCAAAGCCTGCTATACTCCAACTGAGAAGGAGATACTGGCAGCATATGAAGGGGTTCGAGCTGCTTCAGAAGTGGTTGGTACTGAAGCACAGCTCCTGCTGGCACCCCGACTGCCGGTGTTGGGCTGGATGTTCAAAGGGAGGGTCCCCTCTACACATCATGCAACTGATGCTACATGGAGTAAGCGGGTTGCATTGATCACACAACGGGCTCGAATAGGAAACCCCAGTCGCCCAGGAATCTTGGAAGGGATCATGGACTGGCCAGAAGGGAAAAACCTTAGAATATCACCAGAGGAGGAGGTGACACGTGCTGAAGAGGCCCCACTGTATAATAAATTGCCAGAAAATGAGAAGCAGTATGCCCTGTTCACTGATGGGTCCTGTCGTCTTGTTGGGAAAGCATTGGAGGTGGAAAGCTGCTGTATGGAGTCCTGTATGACAAGTCACAGAAACTGCTGAAGGAGAAGGGAAGTCGAGTCAGTTTGCAGAGGTGAAAGGCATCCAGCTGGCTTTAGATATTGCTGAATGAGAAAAGTGGCCAGTCCTTTATCTCTATACTGACTCATGGATGGTGGCAAATGCCCTGTGGGGGTGGCTGCAGCAATAGAAGCAGAGCAACTGGCAGCGCAGAGGCAAACCAATCTGGGCTGCCGCATTGTGGCAAGATATTGCTGCCCGGGTAGAGCACCTGGTTGTAAAAGTTCGTCATGTAGATGCTCATGTACCTAAGAGTCGGGCCACTGAAGAACATCAAAACAACCAGCAAGTAGATCAGGCTGCTAAGATTGAAGTGGCTGAGGTGGATTTGGACTGGCAACATAAGGGTGAATTATTTATAGCTCGGTGGGCCCATGACGCCTCAGGCCATCAAGGAAGGGATGCAACGTATAAATGGGCTCGTGATCGAGGGGTGGACTTAACTATGGACAGTATTGCACAGGTTATTCATGAGTGTGAAACATGCGCTGCAATCAAGCAAGCCAAGCAGTTCAAGCCCCTTGGGTATAGTGAACGATGGCTGAAATATAAATATGGGGAGGCCTGGCAGATTGATTACATCACACTCCCACAGACCCGCCAAGGCAAGGGCTATGTGCTCACCATGGTGGAAGCAACCACCGGATGGCTGGAAACATATCCCGTGCCCCATGCCACCGCCCGGAACACCATCCTGGGCCTTGAAAAGCAAGTCCTGTGGCGACATGGCACCCCAGAAAGAATTGAGTCAGACAACGGGACTCATTTCTGAAACAACCTCATAGACACCTGGGCCAAAGAGCACGGCATTGAGTGGGTGTATCACATCCCTTACCATGCACCAGCCTCCGGGAAAATTGAGCGATACAATGGATTGTTAAAGACTACCCTGAGAGCAATGGGTGGTGGGACGTTTAAACATTGGGATACGCATTTAGCAAAAGCCACCTGGTTAGTCAACACCAGGGGATCTGCCAATCGAGCTGGCCCTGCCAAATCAAAATTTTACTTACTGTAGAAGGAGATAAAGTTCCTGTAGTGCACATGAAAAATATGCTGGGGAAGACAGTCTGGGTTACTTCCCCCTCTGGCAAAGGCAAGCCCATTTGTGGGATTGCTTTTGCTCAAGGACCTGGGTGCACTTGGTGGGTGATGCGAAAGGATGGGGAAGCCCAATGGGTACCTCAAGGGAATTTGATTTTGGGTGAAAATAGCCAATGAACTGAATTGTATAATATTAATTGCTTTATAATACTGTATCTTATCTCTTAACTATATGTTATCTCTTAACTGCATGTTAATATAATAATATAGTAGGTTAATATTAAGTATATAATACTGTATATTATGATTGCTATATGCCGCATCAATGGTATTGCAGTAAGAATTGCCCAGCTTAATGAAAATGAACTTTGATGAAACCATGTTGGAATGAGAACTGACTTCAGCATAGAATCATAGAATCATAGAATCATCTAGGTTGGAAAAGACCTTTAAGATCATCCAGTCCAACCATTAACCTACACTACCAAGCCCACTCTAGACTAATCAAGGGTAGACCAGACTAAACCATATCCCGAAGTGCCACATCTACCCGTTTTTTAAACGCCTCCAGGGATGGTGACTCCACCACCTCTCTGGGAAGCCTGTTCCAATGCCTGACCACCCTTTCCGTAAAGAAATTTTTCCTAATTTCCAGTCTAAACCTCCCCTGGCGCAGCTTAAGCCCATTTCCTCTTGTCCTATCGCTAGCTACTTGGGAGAAGAGACCAACACCCACCTCACTACAACCTCCTTTCAGGTAGTTGTAGAGAGCGAGAAGGTCTCCCCTCAGCCTCCTCTTTTCCAGGCTAAACATTTCAATATATATATTCAATAAATAATTTCAATTATTAAACTGTTCTTATCTCCACCCAGGAGTGTTTCTCACTCTTACTCCTCCGATTCTCTCCCCCATCTCATCGGGGTAGGGGGAGTGAGCGAGCGGCTGTGTGGTGCTCAGTTGCTGGCTGGGGCTAAACCACGACAATCTGAAAAGTTTTATTCGCTAATGAAAGTAAGAAGCAGCAATCTGAACTTCCACCTGAGTAGAAGTTTCACCTCTTCAAAGACATCTGCATCTTACAGGTTGTCCATTTTAGCCCTTTAGTTTTCTAACATGTCAGAAAAGACTTAATGGTTTTGGAAAGCATTAGGACAGTCTGTGCCATAAACAATCAGTCTTCTGGACAAGATACATAAAGTTCAGGCTTCATGATGAAACGAAGTTGAAACTATGGCTATTTCTATCAGTCACAGATGGTTTTGAGTAAGGCTAATTAAAAGAGATTCATTTGAAACTGAGAATGTACGGGAATATACTTTGTCACTAACAGCTAAACATGAAATAGAAGGGTGACAGGGTAAATGTTTTCTCAGAGTACTTTGAGTTCTTGACAGTTGCTATTAAACTAATTGGGAGCAGGTAAGACACCTTTCAAGGGTAACTGTTTCCACCTTGATTCGGTGAAAAAAGTGAAGCACATATTTAAGGGAAAGCAGAAAATTATTTCCAACCCCATTCAATAAAACAGGCAAACTCTCACTCCTTTATGTGTTTTCTCCATGCTGAATGTATATCTTAGGTCATAGATGGGCACTGATCCAGACAACAAACTTTTATCTAACAGTGAAAAGCTCCTTCAAGGTAGAAAAGTTTTTTTTGAAATCTGTGATATTTCTTTTTGGATACATCTACCAAACACAATATAGAATATCTGTACTCATACAGGATTTTAGGTGAGGAATTTTTTTGTTTGTTTGTTTTTAGACATTGTAGCTTACAACTTAAAAGAAATGCAAATCCCATCTAAAATAACAATATAAAGTCTGTGGAAGTACTACAGTTCAGTGAGTTTCCAGTAGTTTACTGAGTTCAGTAAGAAAATTGAAATTATTTTCATGACTCTTTCAAAAAGGAATTTCTTTAATTTTGATGAGAACATTTGATCCTATAAAGCTTTTCTTAATTAGTGCAATAAAACATATAATCTGCTTTTTTCATTATTTACTGAACTAACATGCTTATTACCATTTTTATTACAAGTGTTTATTGATTTTTCCATAAAAGCAGCTTACTGCAAATTCCTTGAATGTTAATTTACTGTATCAAATTCACCTAGAAATTACAGTTGTCCATTTTACACTTTCAATTTTATGTAGCCACTTGTGCTTCCAATATTAATAAACATGTGAGCATAAGCAGTTGTCGTTTATGTGGTTCCTCCAAATAAATCAGTTGAGGTCACATGGACTGCGACCATGATCAGAGATAAAGCAAGTAAATTGTGAATAATGCATAGCAAGGCTTCATGTGCTCTAACCACAGAGTAAACATAACTACTACAGCTTTCTAATGTTGTGTGCTTTCCCATAGATTGTATTCATACAGCAGTATTTTGAAGCAGTAGGCTATTACCTATTTTATAGAACATCCTATGTATGTAAAAACATATTTCATAGACCACAGTGCTAAATATATCATATCACCATATGTGAATAGCTCTCTATGGTTCTGAAATACATAGGTCAAAACAGGGGATCTTGGTAACCAACTTGGTCTACTGAACAAACATTAACTGACATTGAATTGTCTCAAGGTCACCCTTTAAAATATTCTGGGAAAGTGAGTAAATGCATACAGTAGAATGACATTCATCTCGCTCTCCCTTGTGAAAGAGTTTTGTCTTTGTGTAAACTTCAGTCCTGACTATAGACAGATTGCTTTTGCAAGCAGTATGGAAAAGGCAGAGCATCCTCTTCATTTGAAAATGGTAATGAAGAGAAAAATGTTTGGAAAAGAGGAAGCATTTTGATTAGATGTGGAAATAAAGTTAAAAGTAACATTTGACCATCGCAAGTCTTAGTGTTATCATTTGAACTCTTTCTGAGTTGCAGTACTCTGTTTTGTTGAAATGATTATTAAAAAAAACGTTTCACAAAGCAACTAATCCAGCTAAGTCAGCTTTCCCTGTTTGACCATTTATAACTGTAATATCCTGTGAGAGGAAAATAGAAGTGTAAATAAACTGTCTAAATTTGTGTGCAAATCAAAATCCTCTTTGTAAACCCAAGTTTTAAAAGGTTGCAGAAGGTCTCTGATTTGCAGTGGACACCAGATCAATAACTGAAAATGAAAAAGTTTTCATATAAAATTCTGAGGCTTACAAAGGTCAGGGGATGGAAAAATGTAAATATTTTTTAGCCATTTTTAAGATTTTGACTGTGGCTTCTTTTTTTATTTGGGGTAGAAATTAGAATCTTTTGAATTTTCCATGCAATAAAACAAGTTTTCCTTGCTCAGATCTTCTGTTTACTTGTCACAAGTAAAGTCTACCCAATAAGTTGTTCTTTTGCTGGGCACCTGTGAGCACAGGCATCAGCGCTCTGCAGTGTGCCCTGGAAGCGCTGGGGCTCATGGAAGACCAAGGAGGCACGTATATGTGCGTTAATTTGTGCTTTTAAATTCTAAGTATTTAGAAGAATATTTTTAACCTCCCCTCCCAAAGCTCATAAGCAGCAGTGTCCAGAAGTTCAAGAATGCGGACTGAACGTTCAAACCGAATGTTCAGTTTTCAGATGCTTACAATTCTCTTCTCTGGTAAAGAACTGATTAACAAATCATTTTATAAAATAAGACTTCAGTTGTTCCTTTAGGCTCAATTGACACAAAGACAATTACGTGCTTATTGATAGATGCTCTTGAACCAAGGGCTGATGGTTTCCCAAATGCTAATTTCTCTGCTGACACTGCTGATGTGTGAGGAAAGCCCACCTAAATACAAAGACCCAGGCAGATGTCTTAGTTAAATATATTTTCAGTGTGTTCCAACTAGCATTCCTGACAGTTAGACAAGCATTAGGTATTTCCCTGACGTCCAGGTCTTTTAGCCTGCGGGAACTGGAGTAATCGTCCTCTTACTTTTTCCATTTTCTGTCTTCTGGTGGTTCAGCACTGAGGCAGATGGTCTGTTTTTTCATCTTCTTGAGAGGTAAATGTAGTGTCTATTCATGATTTCAGTTTGTCTATTTGGACTGTGCATTATATTTCCTTTTCACTTAACCGTTGTTACTACACAAATATTTGGTTTCACTACAGAAATACTTTTTTTTCACTTTGACTGCTGCTACCATTGTCCTATGCAAAGCAAGTTGTCTTTCATTCCGGGTAATTTTTGTTAACAGTTTCTTAAAAGGTGCCTAATATGTAATGCTCATAGACACACTTTTTACTGGACTGATTTGGATTTAGACCAAGGATTTTCTATTTCTAAAGCTTTCCTGCATCATGACCTTTAGTAAGCCAGATAAGGCCAGATAAGGTTGTTTTTTAAAAGTGCTGCCCAAATGTAAACTTAGTTCTTTGAAAATCCATTGCTTAACCTCTACCAAGGTTCTATCTCTATGAAAAATTTGGAAGATGATACATTTAGAAGAAGTAATTTGAGGATTAAATACTGAATATAAAATGCTTTGATGACTAGGTATCATGTAAGTACAAAATATTATTATGTTATTTTGTAGCATTAATTTCAACTGTATTTATTCGCATGTGTATATGCCATTTTCTACTCTTACTGTAGGAAAATACGCTTGCTGATATAAATGGAGACTTGAACTCCAGCTGTGTTGTTCCTGGATTTTAGCTGTTCAGACAGAGTTTCCCTCCACAGTCATTCTCTGTGAGCCTGTGGCAGTGAGGTGAGGGACTGTAGAGCAAGCAGAATTTTAATGGCTATTCAGAATTAAAGCTTAGTAACATCAAGCAGGCAGGAGCTGCCAGGTCAGCCACATTTCTAAAACAGAACTTGAAAAAGATAAATTCAAAGCAGTAGAATATAAGCTATAGATGTATGTGCTGCAATTTTGAAATAACTCAGGAACTGCTATACAGACTGGGAACTAAGATGTCCAATTAACTACTGCTGCAAAAATTATTCAGGATTCAGTGTAAGCACTCAAAAATGGGGTTGTTTTTGGATGCTTCTCTGAAACATCTCTGAAGTATCTAGCTCTTTGTACTTTGCTCAATTGTAATGTGAGCTTTTTATATATGCTTTCTTACAAACCTTGATTTTTTTTTCCCCTGTTCATGCATAGGCATGATTATATGAAAGTATGATCATATTTAGGGTTCAGCAGCAGTTTATTTGTCACCTTTATGTCCTGGTCAGAACTATGTCATATATTCACACTCCACTGTAGGGAAGGTATGTATGTTTTGCTGCCTGACACTCATTCCTTGCACTTTTGTAACTTTCTGTGTGAGCTATGTGTTATTTTCAGGAACTTTTATTTATCATATTTGTTTTTAACTTATTGGGAACTATCTCATAGTCCTTACATAGAGCAACCCTAAAGATACACTCTGACTTAACAGTTGCAAGGATTTCAGGAAATTGTGAGGTAGAACATGTTAGAGAATGCCCTTGCAAGATGACAGAAGCATCAAAGACATAATTCTTCAGAGAGTATACGGTAAAAGATGCTACAATCACAAAGGCACTGAAAATACCACGGAGCAGTGCTGCCCTCTGGTATGTGGTTTGTTCACAGTTCTCTAGGGCAGTGTTGCTGGCTATTCTATTCTCTCTTCTTCAGTGGCAGCCCCTCTAGTCATCTCTTTCTAATCAAAATCTAATTGAAATTTAATTCATCCAGGTAGGTGTCATTAAAATAGATTAGATTAATCTCTTTGAATGCCAGGAAATTAAAATAAATTACAATATTGTTCTTTTTTGTTAATAAAAATTATTTGATCCAGGCTAAGTTTGTGCGATGCAACTGCAGTCAAAACCAGCTATGATATGCATACATATATATGTGTGTATATATGTATATACACACACAATGTATGCACACATAGACATACCACATGCACATACATGCACACTCAGAACTGGAAGCAACAAAAAATGAATTTTCCTGAAAATGGAAGCATCCATCTAACGTATGGATAGGTAAAGGCGACAATTGAGAAACATTATGTTTGCTTGCTTCTATACATTTTCTTCCTGAGTTACAACCATTGGTTTTAAGAATGTAGGGATACTGGATGATGGAAAAGGTCCATTCAGTTCAGTATCCTATATTTGACACTGACAGCAGGTTCTTTGGAAAGAGCTTACACTGGAGGACTTGTCTGACCATAGTTTCTCCAAGTCTCTCCCAGCAATTATTTCTGACCCAAGGACTTCCTAGGCTGGAATTTCCTTAGATGACCCTTATGCAAAAGTTGTTGTAGGCATTTTATTACACTTGTCTCTGTTCTCTGAACTTTTTCTGCTTCTATGATTTCCTTCCTTTTTGAGACTTAGCTCTGAAAAAATATACACCCTGAAATATGAATATCTGATTACCTTTTCTTTTCAATGTTCATTTGAGCTCTTTGTGTTAGTTAAATGAATTAACAGTATTGTGTGTCTTTAATGTTATTTAAACAGTTTTTGAAAATGGATTAGAATGTCTCTTTACCAACATAATAGATAGTTTGGTCTGTAATTATAAAATAGAGGGAGCTATTATATATTAACTATAAAATAGAGTCAGAGCTGTTCGAGTCCTTTCCACCTCTTAAACAGTGTCATAATGTCAGCAGGGTTTTGTTACACCCTGCTGTAAGTCACAGCAGCTCTTGACCAGCCAAAGCCAGAGCCAAAGCTGCACAAGGCTCAAAAGTGTGTTTAAAGCTAAACAGAAAGGTAAAGTCTGTCCCACTAGATCTGCTTTTGTAGTAACTCAGTTATATAATGAAACAGTGCTTCCTCATTGCTAACTCTAGCTGACTGTGTTGGTGGTAGTTTGTTCTTGTTCTTTTCTCAAATTTAGAAACTAAATCTAGGTAGTCTCATAAACAATCATATTTCTTATATCTCTTACCTAAAGTCAGCTTTAACAGTATGTGCTCAGCTCCTCCCTGGTTGATTTTCAGGAAACTGAATTCAAAATCACGCATAGGTCAACATCCACATAGAGAAGATGAAAGCTAAGCACTAACTTTTCATTTATGTTCTTACACCTTGAGCAGTTAAATGTGAAAATGTTGGTGACACTGCCTTTTTCATATTGGAGGCATTTTTAATGAGCAGTTCTGAAATACGTGCACTGAATGAGTTTGCTAATGAGCAGAAAGCTCATGCACTCATGAGTTATCAATTCAGACAAAACCAGCTTTATAAATAACCTGAAGAAGATAAAATGGAGGCTGACTCCAAGAAGCCTGGCATTATTTATAAGGAAACAAGCATTCTTTATTTTGACTTCTGGATTTGCTGCCTTTTCATACTATGCTACTATTTTTTCATGTGAAATTTTATGTCATAGCAACACATTTTATACACAAGTTTTAATTTTTCATCCTTTGTTCTGCAACTGTTGGATTTTTTTCTCTCTCCTCTGTGGGCGGGTCATATTTGATTAACTTCTGCATTTGTTACTGGTTTTCTATAACCTAAGTATTTTAAAACATTACTTTGAAAGATGGGGGGAATTACATTGGTAAACAAGTTTCGTTTCTATACCTCTATACCTATCATTAAAACCAACCAAAACCCACATGCAAAAATATGGGATCAGCTTAATTTTAAGTAAATTTAAAATTAAGAGCCGAGGAAAAAAATTGTCTAGGAAAAATATTTTTTAAAGCTGTAATACCTGGGAAAGTTTATAGAAGAAATCATAGCAAGTTAATACTCTCAGTAATATATATGTATGTCCAGCATGGTAGACATAAACATCAGTTGTTAAAGCTAGAACCTTTGAAGTACATTTTGCGGTATTTCATGAGCCAAGGAAAAGGTAAATCATATTTCAACTTTTCCCACTATGGTATCACAAATTTTCTGCTGCAGACAAAAAATGATGTTACGATTATCACTAACTTCTGATTATTTTATACTGAAAACTGGCATAAGACTGGTGAATCTGAAAGATCTGGATTGCAATAGCAAACTTTGCAAATATTTTTACTAGGTGCAAAATTAGTCTTTATGTTATGTCAAAGGCTAGAAAGCTCTGCTCAGAAATTGTATAGAAATATATCCATTTGCTAAATTTAAGAAAGGAAATCCTACTCTACTGGAGTCAATCTAAATGAACTTTATTGATTTTGACAGGGTTAACCTATTTTGAGTTGATATAAAGTTGGGAATTTTGCTCTGTATTTTATGAGAAAATTTTTAACTGAAAGTTAGCAAATATTTATACCTATGCATATAATTTAATATGCATATCATTAATTAATCATAGCATTTCTATTCAGAGTAGTATTTAAGTATGTTCTTTTGTCTTAAATCACAAAGCAGTGGAGGAAATATTTCTAAATTTTTTCAGATATTATTATTATTGTTATTATATAAATTGAAAACAAGCATATAGTGTCATTGGGGCAACAGCAGAAGCATGAAAGGTTTGCTTTTTTGTTTGTATGTGCACATTTGATGAACTTAAATTTTGTAATAACGTCAGTGTAAAAGAAATGCCTAATTTTAAATTATGTAAAGTGTAGATAATTGTAAATTCTATAAAGTGTAGAAAGATTACATGAATGGACTTTGGAATAGGAACAGGTTTGGATTTTTTACAGCACAATTAAATATAACACTTCAGATATATGAGTTCAGATTTTATAGACAGTTCCTCAGCCTCATTGTTGCCTGGTAAATGTTTTTCCTGCATTCCAAATCTAAATGCTTGCTTTGGATTGTCTGAATTCTAGACTTTTTTTTAAGAAAAAAGGGAAAAGAGTCACAACTGCTGGCTTGCTTTGTATGAGAGACCAGACTTGCCTGCCAGAAAATTGTCCTGGTTTTGGCTGGGGTAGAGTTAATTTTCTTCCTAGTAGCAGGCATAGTGCTGTGGTTTGGATTTAGCAGGAGAAGAATGTTGATAACACACTCATGTTTTAGTTGTTGCTAAGTACTGCTTATGCTAGTCAAGGACTTTTCAGCTTCCCATGCTCTGCCAGGTGCACAAGAAACTGGGAGGGGGCACAGCCAGAATAGTTGATCCAAACTGGCCAAAGGGTTATTCCATACCATATGACATCATGCTCAGTATAGAAACTGGGGGGGTTGGCCAGGGAGCAGCGATCGCTGCTCAGGAACTGTCTGGGTATCGGTCAGCAGGTGGTGAGCAATTGCATTGTGCATCACTTGCTTCGTGTATTGTTATTATTATTATCATTATTATATTGTTATTATTATCATTCCTATTTTACTTTATTTCAATTATTAAACTGTTCTTTTCTCAGCCCAGGAGTGTTTCTCACTCTTACTCTTCTGATTCTCTCCCCCATCCCATCGGGGTAGGGGGAGTGAGTGAGCAGCTGCATGGTGCTGAGTTGCTGGCTGGGGTTAAACCACAAGGAAAAATAGAAACATCTTCTGGTTGTACTCAGTCTTGTACCATACCTTTATGTTTGCATATAGAATGAATAGTGCTGAAAGAGAGCTGAGGAAAGGATCCTCTAAGTGCACTGTTGTAGAGTTTGTTGATCATATAGGCAGAGTTGCTGCTTGATTTGCTTGCGTCCAGCTCTGGAGCCTTCAGCACGAGAAGGACATGGACCTGTTGGACTAAGTCCAGAGGAGGGACATCAAAATGATCCGAGGGCTGGAGCACCTCTCCTATGAGGCCAGGCTGAGAGAATTGGCATTGTTCAGCCTGGAGAAGAGAAGGCTGTGAGGAGACCTTATTGTGGCCTTCCAGTACTTAAAGGGGGCCTACAGGAAAGATGGGGACAGTCTTTAGCAAGGCCTGTTGTGACAGGACAAGGAGTAATGGTTTTAAACTAAAGGAGGATAGATTTAGACAGGATATAAGGAAGAAATTTTTTACAATGAGGGTGGTGAAGCACTGGAACAGGTTGCCCAGAGAGGTAGTAGAGGCCCCATCCCTGGCAACATTCAAGGTCAGGTTGGACGAGGCTCTGAGCAACCTGATCTGGTTAAAGCTGTCCCTGCTCCCTGCAGGGGGGTTGGGCTAGATGACCTCTAAAGGTCCCTTGCAACCCAAAGCATTCTATGATTCTATGATTTTTTTGAAAACCTTTTTTCCTCTAATTTGAAGCACTTTGTTAATGGGTAAGCATAGCAAAGGGATGTGAAAGATGGTTGCTAGTGGGTTGTCTACTGCCAGCTTAGATACTTGTGTTAGAAATCAAATGTCCTCTTGTTATGTTATGTATTTCAGTCTGTTTATTGGATAGGAATTATTTGTTTATTAAATAGAAATTTAGGTTAAATTCAATACTAAGGTTACTTCAAGTACCAGAGTCAAAGGGGACAGGAATATTAACCTGTGCATGTGCAGATGGGCCCAAATCCAGGACCTATAACACCAAACTAAAGCAAAGATATTACATAGCATTGCTGAAAACTTTAATCCTTTCCTAATGAATTTAAAATAAAACGTTGTCCTTAAAAAAATGTTTAAATATTGAAAACAGTGAATTATTAGGAGGAGTATAAGAACATGAGAAGGTCAAATTAAGCAAGTTTTTTTAAAGTGAGCATTTAGGATTTCATGGTTGTTTCCTCAGAGCTCATATTAGATCCCTGATCTAGAATGGGATTGACAGGAATTGTATTAGACAAGTCATCTTTCATCTGTTAGTAATGAGGTTAAAGTGATTAAGAAGAAGAACTTAGTTTAGGTTCTGGATGAAACGGATAAGATCTTAAATGTTTCCTAATGGAAGCTGTCTGATTATATGCTGTAGGTCAATCTGATTAAAACATACTAGTGAGTGAAGGGGATAAGCACAAATTTTTAGGAAGCTATACTGCTTTCAAATTTTATATGTGTAAATGCACTTTATTTGTATCCATGTACTCATATTAAATATTCAATAGACAAGTTTGTGTAATCTCTAGTTTGTCATTCATTGCAAAGAAAGATGTTTTAGTTCAAATTACACTACATTTGCCCCAAATTACACTGTGGGTTGTGAAGGAGGCATGTACAAATTATTTTTCTGTACTATTTCCTTTTGGCAACAAGCTGGTTTGTTTGTTTGATTGGCTATTTATAACCCTTCGTCTCCCTGTACAGTACAGTTTCTGGGCCTCATTCTCCAATGTCTTTGCTCAGATGCAAAGAAGTTCACAAAGGAGGAAGGAAGAAGGTACAAAATGAGGAAATAACATATAGCACTAATTTTGCATGTAAATACCTAATGAGAAAGTTCCTAAACAGAATTTCTTATTCTGTACTTGCCACAAGGCCAATGTGGCCATTTAAACTAGGTCATTTGCCAAAGTTTCATGTTAGCCTTGGAAACAATGTGAACCATAAGCTTTCTATTTAAAATCTACTTTGTGTTATTTTCTGTCCTGAAATGTTCTTTCTGCTTCTATGCAGCTGTGTGCTTTAACACATCATAATGTTTTGGTCATGTTGCACAAAGTATTTCCCTGTGCAGAAGAAATTTTTCAGCCTGTTCTATTCAAACCTGTTTCACGCTATTCAAATTCTTTAGCAGCAGTTAGTTATACATGCATTAAATCCAAGAAAGCCTGTTATCACCTCTTTTTTTGGGGGGGGAGTGGGATCAAGGTGGTATAATCTTAATTAATTTCAAATCCCTTTCATGAACCCAGTTCTGCTAACTTCTCACTTGTCCTTAAACCAAGTCAATAATCCACTGCAGCTCATCCGCATTCAAAAACAGAAGCTGTTCTTGCCTCAGGGGCCCTTGTGGTCAGAGGCCCATGGGGTATTTGCTACTGCTTCCCATTGTTGTTAAATGAGAAAATAGTTCACCAAGTATCTGTGGTCGTGCAGAATAGTTTGGAACAGGTTTCATTTCTGTTTGAAACTTTACTGGATGCAAATATCAGATAAATACCAAAAAAAAAAAAAAGTTGAAACAAGGTAGAGGACAAAGATTTTCCTTTGAGAGAGGGAGAACAAGCTGTTGCTGCTGAAGGAAACTGCCTTCTCAGAAATTGTATTTTTGTTTGTTCTGTCTCATTTATATATTTCATCAAACATTATATTAGACTGTGTTTGCATGCATGTCATTTATGGAGTGTGACTGACTGCTACCACTCTGGTTTAGTACCTACACAGTGGTTTACCTTCTGTTCATCTCCTTGTGTTCTGACTGCCTGGGTTGTACTACATTATCTCAGAAGTCCCTTACCTGGATTTATTTAAAAGGACAAATGGCTATCTCCCAGGGAGCTTCCCCTCACCCCACCCCTGAAGAGTACAATTAGTTTTTCAATGTGATATTTAGTTGTCACTATGGTGACTTGATGAGTTTTCTCACTTGACACTGTAGGTCTTAAAGTAAGATTAAAAAAAAACAAAACTGTTCTGCCCCAATTAGCTTTACTGCTCAGTTTTTGGAAGTCTTAAATCTGTGTCCATAATATCTTAGTCTGTTTCAGTGAAAGATACTATTATGTAAGAATTTCTGTACTGTGAACATAGCTGGCTATATGTGGTAACTCCATTCAATCACCTTATCATTCTCTTTGCCAATAAAATATTATTCCCTGCTATGTATTTTTTAGCATTTTTTTCCAGACCATTTTTAAAGGGTTTTTTAGGTGTCCTGTCCATACCATATATGCTTTTTGCTAAAAAATAGGATTTATTTTACCTCTGGTGTAGTAATTTCCTATCATTGCAACAGCAGAATGTAGGGTGAAGCTATTGGAGTGATGAGTTTTCTTCCACTGCTTTAGAAGATGGCTCTGTAGTTGAATATGTTTCAAGGCTAGGAAATTACATATTGCCTTGTAGTCCTCCTTTTATTGTATTTAAACCCCCTTGGATCAGTTTAAGCTTTTCTTGCTGCTACATACATTTTTCAAGGATTTCCCTCATTGACATATATTAGCCAGGATAAATAAAATTTGTGTCTTTCTTTGCTTCCTTCCTCAAAGGTCAGATTGTTCAGCATCTTAGTTTGGGTTTTTCTTTTCTGAATTCTCCACATTTTGTAAACTCTGAGAAAACCAGAGCTCAGCATTATGGGGCTAAGCTACTACTCTGCCATATAAGTAGGTCTTAATACATGTTTGATCTATGATGGATGCACCTCTGTTTGCACCTAAAATTGTATGGAAGTTATTATTTTTCTTTTCCTTCTTCCTGATATAGTGTTTGAAATGCTATAGCTGACTTGCTATTCACTGTTACCTCAAGACTTTTTCAGCACTGCTGCTTGTCATATATTTGTGTGAGTTCAAAAAGAATGTTTTACTTACAGACATAGATTTGAACTTTTCCTTGTGGCCTCTTCCCTTTCTTCCTCCTTTTCTTCCTCCTTTTCTCCCCCTTTTTCTTCACCCCATCCAGCCTCTTATTGCTGAATAACTTTCCAAAAGAGGAAAACCAGCAGTTTTTCAGCACAGTAACAGCAGTTACTGTGGAGTAGAGATAGACTGCAAGTTTTTAACCCAGCCTACTCCAAAACACCTTGTTTATCTGTATTTGTGTGTACTCTCCTAAGGCAAGCAAGCACAAAAATATTGCATTAAGTTTTCCAGACCCAGATCCATAAAATAAACCCTCCAAAGCCTTAGGACTTGTTGACAGACTTATGTGCCTGTTGCTTTTCTCTGAGAGGCAAGGTAGTTCACCTGAGTTTATCACCACATCTATATGAGTATGCAGCACCAGGAGCACAGGAGGCTCACAGTGCAGGGCTGGTCTTCAAGAGAGTGTAACCACTTGTGCTTTAACCTTCATCACCAGGAGGTCACCCTGGGGTTGGGTTCAATAAGCACTCACAAGTGCCAGCATGAAGTCTGTCTCAGGCATACTTACAGAAATGGGTGTAACTTCCTTGTGCACAAGCTCTGGTTGGAGGGGGTAGAGATGGGGTAGGATCTTCCTTCTCTCACAGGAAAGTCATTGCATCATCTTTTTCCTTATTTTCATTCTGGGTTTTGATTTCCTGTTTCAGGACCTGAATGCCAAAAATCTGCCCACTCTGGTGCCAATTTGTAGATTCATAAATCTAACCTTAAGTATTGAAGTTACTTTTTAATTAGGCAGTCATCTTTCAAAATCTTTACCTGTGTTGTTCAAGCACGTCCTAGGGTTCATCAGATGAAATTTGACATGAGATCAGGCTTACTGCTGCTTGTTGTGATGGTTTGTGGAATTCTTTGTCATTTGTCATTTCTTGTTGTTTATGTTCATGCTCAATGAGGACACATCTGTCCTTGCGCCTGCATTCTCTAGGAAGGTTTATGGCATCATGTTAAATACCTCTGTGGACACCCACTACAGTACAACTTCAAATTTCCTTTCATAGGATGTTCTTGGATATTAATTGAAAATAATCCTTTTTTTAATGGTCATCTTATTATTTACATATTTCTTTCATCATTATATTGCTATACATTTTCTATTTCTTTTTTTATAAGATAAAGCCTAAAATGTGTAGGATGCTCCTTGTCCATTTTAATTACATGCTCTCACATATGCTCATAGGAGCAAGTTGCAGAAATGGCATCTAGATTTTTACAGGTGATATCGTATGTACCTATAAGTGTATGTTTATTATCTAGATAATGTATTGAACAGTAAAGCCTGCCATACAAGTGTCAATAATGCGTTTTAGCACCTGCATGCAGAAACATCAAAAGTGCCAATCAGTTTGTATGCATTGTGGTAGCACTGTAAAATATGGTATCCTCTTATTAGTCAAGTTTTACTTGATTTTCAAAAACAATTGCTAATTACTTGGTAAAATGATTGACTAACTGATTTAAAATTCTGTCTGTTTAGTGAGAAGTTCTGGTATTAATTGCATATGCTTCCAAGAAGTTTTCTGTTCTCAAGTTTCTCCCTATCTATATTTATGAGCTTAGTAAAGCTTTGTTTTGTTTAAGTCTTTTTTGCTGTCTGCTCTATTTTAAGGAAATGAGAAATCATAGCCATACCAAAAATATTTTACAAGCATAAGAAAACAGCAAGAAATTGTCACAGTACTATAAAGTGGTATTCAGATGAGCAAGCAGGGATAGTTGCATTTAAATAGTTACTTGCTTGAGCAAATAAATCACCTCTTGCATAACACAATCCATAAAACTAACCAGGCAAAAAACCACACCTTGCCATAACCAGCCTTCCTATAGCTAACTAAATAAAATGAAAACAAGACACCTTAGGTAGGTCAGCTACTTTGAGTGTCCAGAACAACAATTTTTTTAAAACAGACATGATGTGCCACATATGAAAGCATATGTAACATTTCTTAGTGATCTTACATTCTTGGATCCAGGGACTCTCCAGCAATGGAGACACATCCCAGCTGTATTTCTGCAGTGAATGAGCTAGGAACTGTATGCAGTTCTCAGCCCAGTTTCAGCAGTAGTCAAAGACACTGCAGACTTTCTAGTTAGGGAGATGAGTGGTCAGTAGTCTAATTCCCAAATGGAAAACTGGCTGATTTTCAGACAGTTGACCATTTCTTTTTGTTGCCTGGCTGGGGTTGTGTCATTTTGTTAGTGCTTCTCACACCTCCTGTTTGTTAACTTCCTCACCTTGTCTTTGCCATACACTAAGCCCAGTAAAAACAAGTGATGGCATTCCTTGTGTAGGCATGCTCACTGCCTCTTTTAAGGAGCACCCATGTTCCAGTAACCGTCTCAGCACATCACAGAAAGCTTATATACTAGATGCCAGTTATTGTATCAGGCACGTTTCTGAAGATATCAACAGGTAGTTAAAAGTTCTCCATCACATGAAGGCAATTCTCTTGTTCAATGGCTAGCATATAAGAGGGACAGGGCAGCAGTTCATCATATCTTAGTGTCCTGGTTTTGGCTGGGATAGAGTTAATTTTCTTCCTAGTAGCAGGCATAGTGCTGTGGTTTGGATTTAGTAGGAGAACAATGTTGATAACACACTGATGGTTTAGTTGTTGCTAAGTACTGCTTACGCTAGTCAAGGACTTTTCAGCTTCCCATGCTCTGCCAGGCGCACAAGAAACTGGGAGGGGGCACAGCCAGGATAGTTGATCCAAACTGACCAAAGGGCTATTCCGTACCGTATGATGTCATGCTCAGTATAGAAACTGGGGGGGCTTGGTCGGGGAGCAGCGATCGCTGCTCAGGAACTGTCTGGGTATCGGTCAGTGGGTGGTGAGCAATTGCATTGTGCATCACTTGCTTTGTATATTATTATTATTATTATTATTATCATCATTATCATCATTATCATTATTATCGTTACTATTTTACTTTATTTCAATTATTAAACTGCTCTTATCTCAACCCAAGAGTGTTTCTCACTCTTACTCTTCTGATTCTCTCCCCCATCCCATTGGGGTAGGGGGAGTGAGTGAGCGTCTGTGTGGTGCTGAGTTGCTGGCTGGGGCTAAACCACGACACTTACGTGATTCTGCCATGCTTATCCAGGACAACCACAGAAATACCTGCAAGGTATTTGAGCATCTATTTGAATGACTGCTTCTGGGCATAGACAATTGAATCAGTCAGAGGACCCAGCTCCAGCAGATCTTTGCTCTGATGAGATAAGCAGATCCTTAATAAAAAGGCTACCTGAGAAAATCAGGAAGAAAGAGAAATCTTAATGTCACACAACAATATATGTAAGTAAATTGTGGATTTAGATAAGCTGAGCTAGACAGTTGAAAGAAACACATGATGGATATAGGAATGGTAAGTGCATATGAAGTGGTCATGGGCGCGTAGCAGTGCTGACACCTTCTTGGTCTGTACTGCCTTGTAAAAAACTTCTGTTAAGTCTGTGTCTAGAAAACAATGCAAGTCAGAACAGCTGGTTGGGTTTTGGTTTTTTTTTTTCCTGAAACAAAACAACATTCATTTCCCTCAGTTAGATAGTAAGCAGAGAGAAAGGTTAAAAGAATTAAGTTTTTCCACCTCAGTCTTCCCTAAACCTTGTCTTTGCCTGGAACAGTGTGTTAAATTTGGCTCTTCTAAGTGAACTGAGTTGTGGTCTGGAGGAGACAAAATACTTTTCTTCAGTCTCTGTTACCAGATATATCTATATTCCATACTGCAGTGCAGAGCAGAAGCTACCTATAATTTCCGTAGACACAAGGTGGCTTTGGTTCTAGGAACAGTGTAGCTTGACTTGGGTCATTTACAGATAGAAACAAGGTAAACAAACCCACAGGCAGTTCTGCATTGTTTGGTCTTGATTCTTCATAGTATCTGAGACAGCTTTTAATGTGATGCACAGATATAGCAACTAACTGCCTGGGCATTTTGTCTGCTCTGCACCCATGTCCTTGGAGAAACTGGTTGCCCTGCTGTGGCAGTCGTGTGTCAGGCAGTAGCTATTAACAGTCACAGCCCTTGATCCCAGGTTCCTCTTCCTCTCTCCCCTCACTGTCAAAAATAACCAACATTTGTGAGCTTGGTGATAATCAAACAAGCAAATTCACTGTTCTTCTATGGGTACAGGACATTTTCCTAGATGGTATGTTATTGTTAATCACAATTTAATTGTGCTAGAGATCTTTTTGATTTAACTCTAGAAAGTCAAACAAAATAATAGCCAGCAGGTAATATGAACATTAATTAAAAAACTAATATCAGTTACTCTCATTCTCCACATAACAATATAATTTAAAAACATCATAAATGACTATAGACCCTCTGAGAATAGTAAGTGATCATGCGTGGTTCTCTCATTTATTCCCCTGATAAGGAATGAGAGCCATATGGCAATAATTTATTATATTATTACTATTACTACCACTGTTATTATTTATTTAAAACTCTTGGGGGGGAGGGGGAACATATTTTATTTTGAAATTATTAAGATTCACTATTATAATGAGATGTGAAGAAATCAAGCTTGTGGGGGGTTTTTGGTTTTGATTTGTTGGTTTGTTGTTTTTTTCTCCCCCGTTCCTATTCTTTGGGGTTGGCAGGGTAAATTATTCCTGAAAAAAAAGTATAACAGAGAAAGCAATAGCCTATAGGTGCCTGGGATCAAAATATCCAGGTCTTTGATGATAAAGCCCCAGTCCTTGACTATAATCTAGTGTTAATATAGAGTGATGGTATTGCCCAGAAAACCAAGACAATTTTCCCCTATGTTTTCCTCTTTATAATTTATGTGCACTATCACTTTGAAACAACTTTTGGGTTTTTTTTCAGGAGTCTCAACCTTATTTACAAGTCCAATACAGCCTTCAAGTCATAAATATTTGGGTTTCTTTTTCTGGCCAGTTCAGCATCCAGCAAAACTGTATTTGACATTCCAGGCTGCTATTGATGGAAGATTTTTTTTTCACCTGCTATTGATCTGAGAAGCGAATGGATATGGATAAAGATAAAAGTCATTGGGGTTTAAAAAAAAGTGTGGTTTTTGGAAGATATGCTCTGTCACTTTAGGTACGTATAGTTTTGCTTCCATTGTCATCTAACGTCATTGAGTTTTACATAGGGTTTTACTTCACTATCTGCTTTTCATCCACGTATAAGAGAGGTGATGCTTAAATCACAAGAACTGGCAGATAAATTGTTAGCAACAGCTACCCTTGCTGAAGTTAGATGCTGTCTAACAATATCTAAAATTTAATGTCCTGTTGTTTCATTATTCTTCCTTTACTCCTTTACCTAGAAACCCATTATTATAACTATCTAAGAAATGTAGCCAAATTGTTGCCAATCTTCTGATTTGTGAGCACCTCCCTCCTGGTACTAATATTTAGCCCTTAGCTAGCAAGATTTCAAATTCATAGCCTACCTGGATATGGTTGAGTATTTTTAACTTTAAAAGATCTAATTGGTAGGTTTTACTTCATTTTCTTTCCATCTTTTATATTACCTCACTCAAAGAAGTTAGAAATGATCTCTAGTTTAAAAACATAGATAAAGGCGCACATTTGTAAAGCTTTTTATTAACAGTATTTGTGTGAATCCGTCTCATGTGGTGCTTTGAAAATGTAGCCAATGAAGCTGGTCAATTTTATTTTAAATATCCCCACTGTTGAATTTCATGTCCATTTACTGTAGAATAATGTTCTCTCCAACAGAGTTGAACAGAAGAGTGCTAATCTTTATTCATAAGGCCAATAAATTTGGTCAAAGCACACATCTGCTAAAGGCTGAAATGACTATGAATGAGATGAATTGTGACTTTGTTTAGATATCCAGTGACAGTTATTTATGAAAAGCGGTACAAGGTTTTTGTTGTTTTATCCATTGTTTTGATCTTTGGTGAAGTTTGTGATGTAGAGAGTGAAATACAAAGCAAATGAAACCATACATGGGTGATTTTATAATAATGTATGCCAACAAAAGAAATAAAGCAATAAAAATGTCCATTAAGCTTTTTTGTATTTTCATTTAATTTCTACTTAGACCATGTTTCGAAGCTTATGTTAATTCATCTGTATAATGCAGTGAATAAAATAAAGAATTTAGACTTGATCTTAATTCTCCCAAAAGAGTGATTAATTTAATACACTCAGTTGTGATACCTTAAAATAGTTTTATTTTACTTGAAACTGTTCTTAGTATATGAATTTGGAGTTACATATTTTGATGGCTGTTCCATGGTGTTTGAGCAATGCTGGACTCTTTATGCCTCTAGGTGTTTACAGTGGCAGTAATTGGCAAGGTAGATGCCAATGTGCTTAGCATAAACACAAAGAAAAAAAGTACCCTGCAATTGTTTTAATTACTAGCTCCTTAAAAAATCAATGCACAGCAGAAGTTTGTAGTTTCTTGAAGATTCTCCCCCATAATGGGGACAAACATACTTAGGAACCCATGATCTTGGTCATCAAATCAAACATGAGAGTAGTCCTATAAAAAACATTACTCAGTTTTTCTCAGCAATAATGCTTACAAAACATACAGCAGAATAAGCAAGTGTGTAATATTTGTGTACACCCTTTGTGTTTTGTTTCTGGATTGCGGCTAAACAGAGAGCAGAAAAGACTTCTAGAAAGAACTGATATAAATAATCATAACTGATATTATGATTCTAAATAATATTTGCTCCTGTGGCAATGAATGATCATCTTTGACTCCCTCCTTATGTAAGTATTCTCATCTGTGTTTGAAATCATCCCTTGTGATGCAGAATGAAAATTCATAACAAAGGACAGCATCAACCTTTTTGAAGAAAAAACCCTTATATTTCATTAACAGGGCTAAATTCAAAATGTGTTTCTTCTTTGTTTTAGTTAATAAGGACTAATGGCCTCTCCCAAGAATGGATGTGGTCTGTCAATGTGCTTTTGAGAAATATTTATAGTATTTCTTCAGGGTTACAGAAACACTGGTCCGTCACAAAGTTTTCCACAGGCCCAGTGAGATTCGGGGCAAGGACATGATTTTCATGAAGGCACAGGCTGACACAGGGATATAGCTATGCCTTATTCTGTATTATCCTTCTATATAACCCTTCCCAGCTTATCCTTTTACCAGCTGCTACAGTAGCTTTCTTCTAGGAAAGGATGTCTTTATTTGTACTTGATCATAGCCACTTTTTCTGCAGGACCACAGATATTGTGAAGAAGAAGTTATGAACAAGAAGACTGTAGAAAAAGAAAAGATAGCCATTTATAGCTCAGCCTTTAAGCTGAAACCAGGGAAAACCAGACTTTTGTAGTCCTTCCTGGCTCTGATACAGACTTGCTATGTGTTGTTGAGAAAAACTATCATAATGCCTATGCACAAGAGAGCTAATTAAGTCTGTCATTCCCTAACTTTTGAATGTTTGATTTTGCAACCTTAATGTTCTTTTAATGTCTTTTGTATGCAATATACATCTATATGGTTTCCATTTATTATTAAAAATTGATAAAGCACTAGCTTTTAATGACATGCATGCTTAACTATGCATCCTTAATGTTCTCGATATAATTTTTAAATGGGATTCTGCATTCAGTAGTGTCATTCTTTAATCACCTAATATAAACAAGGGTCCTCCCTTCTTTAATAAATTGCAAGAGTGGGTCATTAGACTTTAAAATATCTCTGACTGTAATTGCATTTTTTTTTTTGTCCTAGGTATCAGGAACCATAATCCTGAATGAATACTCAGTGTTGTACATCAATTGCAGCTTATTGACCTAGAAATGTTGTGACTGCCTTGGTCAAAAAAGTAGTCACATACCTTGCTGTTCATTGCAGGAATAGATCTGTAACTGTGATAACACCTATACACTGCCCTTGTGAAAGGAGATTTTAATTTTCCATGAATACAATCCGTAAGGTGCAGATGGTACCGAATAAAACATAATGAATTAGACTGATAACTTGATACTTGCAGGGTTAAAATATGGACAGACAAGCAATGAATAAGAATGAACACAACATAAGATTTTATGTGCTGTTCAAGGAGTATAAAATCTCCAGAGGTGCTCTGTTGCACAGCCATATGTTGTTTTCGCACTTAAGGCTTGTGAAAGTTTAAAAGATTAATAAGATTACTAATATTAAAGTCTAAGCCCAGAAAGTTCCCTAGAATCTTAAGAGAAAGAAGTGACAGACTAATATGGGAAAAACATAAGCTGAAGGGAGCAGGGGGGACGCGTCAAACTTTGTGCTAGCTTTTAGAAGAATTTCATTATTTGTCATTAGAACAGACTTTTATCTACACCAGATTTTCCATCTTTATATGCTTATATTTCTTTGAGATATGCCTTACTGAGACTTACTAAATAGTGAAATGAGTTAAAGAAAAGGAACAGCCTGGGTATTTTTTCCTTTTCTGTAAAATCTGGAGCAGTTACAAGCACCATGAGGAGTTTTGACAATAAGCAAATATTTTGTAAGAGGAACCAGTATCTCAGTTAAACAGTTCTTGTCTTTGAAACCTATATCATAGATCTAGTCTGTATATAACATTCCTGGCCTCTTAGTTTGGGAGCACATTTTAGCAAAACTTGCAAAATATGTACACTTTTCTCCCTTAAAAAAAATTGTAAAATACCTGAAGGCCTCAAGAAATCAGTATGTCAATACAAATATTTCTATAAGTATTAATTGCATTCAGTATTACAACGCTAAACTTTTCAAAGATTAAAATAATCATTGTGGGGATACTAGTTCCCAGAGAAACTGAGGTACCAGGCTGCTTTTTCCTTGTTAAGCCTTTTTTGTTTTGTTTTCAGTGGAGGGATCTGGTTTTTTGGCCATTTCCCAGGCTAACACAGCAGCAAGTTGCCTCTGCGTCTGTCAGGTGGTAAAGCTGCAGATGGGCTGGTTTGTCCTCCTTGGACATCACCTTAAGAGTAACAACCTGAGTGTTCCCTTGCTTTTTGACAGTCTGATCGCTTTTACCTACCCTCTTATTTTCCATATGATTAATGAGAAGCATGGGGAGATTATTTTGGTTTTTAATCAACCTCTAAAGGTTTTGTGTACACACGGTCTAAAGTTATTTGATTTACAGTGCCAGTTCCTCTCCCAACATAGTCTGAAAAATAGACTCCATGCTTAAAAGTTAGATCTCTCCATGTCTACTGTACATTCTGTTCTCCAACAAGATTTCTGATAGGAAACCTGTTGTGGTAAGAGGAAACATTTTGTATTTCCAATAATTGTACACTATACATATATACACACTATATATATAGTATATTATTACTAGCATTACTAATCATTGTATCTCCATTAACTGAGATAACTATATCATTCTAGGTAAGCAAGCAAAAAACATTTTAGTAGCAAAAACTGACAGTAAGGGCCCCATTTCTGAAATCTGCTCCACATGGGCAGGCTACTGTGCTAACAAATTGGACGTTCATAATGTCCTTCACAAAGGAGGAGCACGTCATTCACGTAGAAGAAAATTACAATATGGAGCCCAAGACTGGGTTCTGAATGATAGACATGGCCTCAACAATTAAGTGGTAAACACATCTCAGCAGACCAAGTACCTTGCAACAAATAAATTACTCAAAAGTTCAGGCTCTATGTAAACCCTTTCATCACTGTAAGTAGACATGTTTCTTAAAATATCATGTATACTTATAACTTATGAATGTTTGGTGTTATCTTATTAGTACAGACAAACTGATCTCTGTTGGTTTCTGAATTTTTGCCAGTTAAGCTTTATTTAGTCACTGACTGTGGAAGAACTTCTAAACATTAAAACTTCCCTGTTTCAGTCACTTTCTTTCAATGAATATTTGTGGAATATATAAAATATATGCAACATATGCAATATGTGCAGTAGAAATCAGTTTCCTAGGAATACAAATCAAGCATGAGTAGAGCTGAAGAAAATGGATTACATATTTGGTAAGATTTCATAAAAAAAATATGTTCAGGTAGTTTTAGTCAACATGACATGAGTGATAGTTATTTTTTTTTACTTTTACATATATTGTATTTTTATTTTTGTAGTGATAGAAAGTGTGTATGTGTGCATAGGAGGATTTATATAAATGTTTTCATTTAAATTGATGTGGAGATTTAGTTAGATAAATGTTCAGGACAAGAAAAAATAATTCTTGTTTCCACATACTTTAGATTCATGTGGCTAACTTTAAGTATTCTGAAATAAATAGAATTGGTCAAGATGTCTGAATATTGTATTTGACAACATCTTCTTTATCACTTTCAGCAGAAAAGCTTTGAAAAATATCTTAGTTTCTTCTGAAGCTATAATATGTGTGCATTTCTTCACATATCTACTATGATTTTTTTGTATAGAACAAAATAGATTGTTCACAGATAAAAAAATTACATCTATATAGTACATATTATTAAAGCAAGAATATATTATTAATCAGGGTTGACAGGTGAGTAACACATTTAGGTATCCACTTTTTTTTTTTTAACCAAAAAAAATCACAGAAATTAATATCAGAAATAATACTAGTCTTGGTGTCAGTTCCTACAAATGGCAACATCTTCTTCAGGTTTCATATAGCAAAATAAAGACTAAATTAATAACATTATTTTTATACAGAGTATAAATTAATATTATTTATACAAAATAAAGTATTAAAAAATTACAGAATACCTTCTCGCTGCTCTAGAATAGTGTTTTGTTAATAGCATTGGATTCCTAACACTTAAATATATTTTTTTACTTAGTAATTTATAAAAGTTGTGCTTTCTGTGGTAATTCTCACTGAATAAGTAGTTTAGAGTTAAAATATTAAAAACAATGCATTATTGATTACATTTAGTATTGATGATGCTAAATTCATGGAGACAAGCTGTTTCTGTATTGAATAGTAGAGCTTTCATCCCTTGAGGAAGCTGAGAATTTAGTTGACAGAAACTTCATGAAAGTCAACAAGGAGAAGTGCAGTTTTGTATTTGAGGTGGAACAAGCAGCCTTGTGCATCCACATGGGCTGAGAACCATCCTGTTGAAGAGGCCTGAAGGTCACAGTGGATTTCAAGCCGTCCATAGTTGGAGGTTTTCATGGCTTAATGAGGCAAAACCATGACTGACTTAATCCATCATTGGTGATACTGCTTGGATTAAATGACTTTCAGAGGTCCCTTCCAAAAATTACTGTAATCCTATGATCACTAAGTTTTCAGGAGGTGGGAGAAAGGGGGTGGAAGTAATTCTACTCATACAATTGATATTCTTGTAGCAGAAGACAGCTGAGGAGTTTATCATTCATCCTCAATGCAAGAGCCTGTTTGAAGGTCCATTAGAGGGCAGTATTAGGAAAGCTGGATAATTTCCATTGGTTGTTTTGAATTTGTTCAAGTTACATAAAATATATATTCTTAAAAGACCATACTAGGTACAGTACTGTTGAACAGGTGTAAGTTAATAAAATACTTTGATAAATCCCTTTTAAGACTATTGTCGTCTGTAGACTTTGCATTGCAGCAGTTTATTAGCCTGCCATAAACAGCCAAGAAATAAAATTTCCCAACTTTGCTACAAAATGTCACATACGCTACAACAATTTCTCAGTTAAAAGCTTTCTTAGTGTGTGTGAATTATGCAACAAGAAAGAGAACTAAAATTCAGGATGCTTAAATGACATGGTTGTATTTAATTTAACACCTAATATATTTGTTTTGCTCTGTAGTAGCATATGAAGTTAAATATGGTGCTGGAGTCCAAATATTGTACAGGGAAGAGTACTTTAGGTTATATTAGTTTATTCTACAGTATTAAAGACTCTAATTCAAATTCATAGAATCATATAATTGTTTAGGTTGGAAAAGACCTTTAAGATCTTCGAGTCCAACCATTAACCTAACACTGCCAAGTCCACCACTAAATCCAGTCCCTAAATGCCACATCTACATGTTTTTTAAATACCTGCAGGGATGGGGACTCAACCACTTCCCTGGGCAGCCTGTTCCAATGCTTGACTACCCTTTCCGTGAAGAAATTTTTCATAATATCCAATCTAAACCTCCCCTGGTGCAACTTGAGGCTGTTTCCTCTCATCCTATCACTTGTTACTTGGGAGAAGAGACCAACACCCACCTCGCTACGTCCTCCTTTCAGGTAGTTATAGACTTATAGAATCATAGAATAGAATCACAGAATCGTTTAGGTTGGAAAAGACCTTTAAGATCATCAAGACCTACCATTAACTTAACACTACCAAGTCCACCACTAAGCCAATTAAGGATAAAGCAATAATTAAGTTCATGTTTCCTAGCTTGGTGGATGGATTACTTTTTAATGAAAGTAAAACTAGAATAGAATCATTAAGGTTGAAAAGGATCTCTAAGATCATCAGTCCAACTGTCAACCAAAAACCATCATACCTACTAAACCATGTCCCAAAGTGCCACATATACACATTTTTTAAACACCTCCAGGGATGGTGACTCCACCACCTCTCCGGGCAGCCTATTCCAATGCTTGACTACTCTTTCTGTGAAGAAATTTTTCCTAATATCCAGTATAAACCTCCCTTGACACAACTTGAGGCCATTTTCTCTCGTCCTAGTTGTGGAGAGTTGTCTCCATTCAACCTCCTTTTCTGCAGACCAAACAACCCCAGTTCCCTCAGCCGCTCCTCATAAGACTTGATCTCTAGACCATTCACCAGCTTTGTTGCCCTTCTCTGAACACGCTCCAGCAGCTCAATGTCCTTCTTGTAGTGAGGGACCCAAAACTGGACACAGTATTCCAGGTGTGGCCTCACCAGTGCCGAGTACAGGGGGATGATCACTTACTTCCCTGCTCCTGTTGGCTAGTCTATTTCTGATACAAGCCAGGATGCTGTTGGCCTTCTTGGCCACCTGGGCACACTGCTGGCTCATGCTCAGCTGGCTGCTGACTAACACCCCTAGATGTTATTCCCCAAGGCAGCTTTCCAGCCACTGTTCCCCAAGCCTGTAGCATTGCATGGGGTTGTTGTGACCCAGGTGCAGGACCTGACACTTACCTTTGTTGAGTCTCATACAATTGGCCTCAGCCCATTAATCCAGCCTGTCCAGATCCTTCTGAAGAGCCTTCCTACCCTCAAGCAGATCAACATTCCTGCCCAACTTGGTGTCATCTGGAAACTTACCGAGGGTGCACTTGATCGCCTCATCCATATTGTTGATAAAGATATTAAACAGAACTGGGCCCAATACCAAGCCCTGGGGAACACCGCTTGTGACCGGTTGCCAACTGGATTTAACTCCATTCACCACGACTCTTTGGGCTCAGCCATCTAGCCAGTTTTTTACCCAGCAAAGAGTACGAAGAGTACAACCTTTCCCTTATCCACTAAGTGGGTCACTTTGTCATAGAAAGAGATCAGGTTAGTCAAGCAGGACTTGTCTTTCATAAACCCATGCTGACTGGGCCTGATTGACTGGTTGTCCTGTACATACCACGTGATTGCACTCAGGATGATCTGCTCCATAACCTTCCCTGGCACTGAGGTCAGACTGACAGGCCTGCAGTTCCCCTGATCCTCCCTCAGGCTCTTCTTGTAGATGGGCATCACATTTGCTAACCTCCAGTCAACTGGGACCCCCCTGTTTAGCCAGAACTGCTGATAAATGATGGAAAGTGGCTTCGTGAGGACTTCTGCCAGGTCCCTCAGAACCGTTGGGTGGATCCCATCCAGACCCATAGACCTGTGTATGTCTAAGTGACGTAGCAGGTTGGTAACCATTTCCCCTTGGATTATGGGGGCTTCATTCTGCTCCTCATCCCTGTCTTCCAGCTCCTGTTTTGCTGTTTCAAGTTCTCTGTTAAAAACACCTGTATCACTGTATAATTGTTTGCTTGGTTTTCCGAAGTGCTGCAATGCAGAGAAAGAGACATATGTGCAATAAACTTAATTTTAAATTTCCATCAGTTCTGTGGCAAGGCAGACTAATTTTATACTATTATCTTTCAATCATTATATCTTTCAATTGAATCACAGATACACCAGCTGTGTTAAAATGTCTGTGGGGATATTAACTTTATACAGTATATGAACCTTACTGCTAATTCTGTCTTAATACCAAGTAACTGAAGATATATGGCTTCTGACATTGTGTGTGCATCTAAGTGTTCTGTTCTAAAAAAGATACAAAAATCGCTTTGATAAAGGGAATTACTGAATGGTAAAATCCAAAGAACATTTCTGGGATTTATACTGGTTGCAGACTTGAATTAACTTTTTATTTAATGCATGTCTTTCTTGAAAGTGTATCTATCTTTTACTTTGCCTCCTTAAATAACTAGAATAATGTAGGGAATTTCTCTTCATAGCTGAAGCCTATTAGAAATCTTTCTTTGCTGTAAAAAGTGTCCTATCTGCTAGAAAGATGTCAAATAAGACTGAGGTTGTACAAACAAGGATTACTTCTCTTTCCAGCTTCTGAATTGAACTCATTGTGGCTAACACCTCCTTTCTGTAACACTGAAGAAAACTCAGGTAACTCATGATGCCAAATTGTCCAACAATGAAAAGGCTCTTTCCAGTGTTGCAGAACTGATGGAGAACATAAGGAGGATTTATTCTTTTTTTTTTTAACCAACCTTACTAGTCTTAATTCTGCATTAAATTGATTAGCTCATGCTGTTATTGACAACTCTGTTCCTACAGTTGTTCAGCAATCTGCTTTAATGATCATCATTTGACTATAAATTGACTTTTTGGATCTAATGTGGCTTCTTAGTAAGTATAAAGATGCATTTATCATGTTACAGGTGCACTTGAAATGAAATGTATCCTGGAAACACAAACACTGTCCTATGAAAACGCTGTTTCCTGAACCCCAGATTCATTATCATGCAGTCATTTCTCAGCCTTGAGACTGTAATTATAATGTTACAAAGCTATGCACATATAGTACCAGCTGTAAACACTGTTGTAACTGACATCCTCTGTTATTCAGGTAAGAAACTACAGAAAAAAAAACATTTTCCTTTTCCTACCATCTACTCTGGTATCCACCAGATATCCACCAGGATATTCAAGGCTGTTGAACTTCTGTTTCAAACTAGGGCAATTATCTCTACTCCTAGAAAGTAATTAACTGGGAATTATCAGTGAATAAATAAGTCCAGCTTATACCTTGGATATCACTAGAGCAGCACAGATACAACAAAGGCCATAGCTTGGTACATAATGACTGAAAATGTGAAACTCAGTGTTTAGCTCTCCAGTATATCACATAGTCATATTTATTAAGGAATCGGTGTCTAAATCTAGATGCTGTTCAAACAGCCAAGGCCTAGATTCCTATCCTTCCTCTATGGTGCCTGCTAATGAAATTACTTACTGAAGGGTGACTGGACACTGTGTATGTGTAACCTGTCTGTCTTTTCCGTGATCCACACTCTTTTGCAGTGATTTTTTTAATGAAAACTGCTAATGCAAGAGAAACGTGACTGACCCAGATGGATTCTGATCGTCCCTCTTTGCTGTTGCTATACAAGTCTTATTTGCAGCTGTCCTTTCTCCTGCTGCCTTGTCCTTGAATGTGATGGCTAAAGGTAGCCAAGAGGCCACTTGAATCACTTCATCTTCCCTTTTTCCTAGTGAGAGATTGAACTAGGTAGTTCACAGGTCCTTCAGAAGTAGGCTGGCATGAAGAGAAGTTTGTGGTACTTTTTCTTCTTTCTGGATTCTTCCCTTCAAACTGAGATTCTTTCCAGTGAATTATTTAAACTGACACAAATTTATTTTTTTAAAGGGAGTAAAAATACTTCTGCTTATATATCTGCCCCATGTCGCTCTTTTCTTCAAGACATTTGCTTTTAGCCACTTTCAGAGATGATGTACTGGGCTAAATGGACCTCTAGTCTGACCCACAGCAGTTTTTCTAGTGTTCTTACTAAAACACCAGCAGCAGAGCCAGCCCTTAAAAATAGTCAAAAAAAAAAAAAAAAAAAAGATTTAACTTTAGACCAAAGTTTTACTTTTACTGTTACTGCACAGATGGATTGCAACAAAATATTGAGTAAACTGCCTGGGTAGAAAACTTAATTTAGATTTGGGTTCGGGAAAATAGTGTGAACTGAGTTGCATGGCAAAGACACATGTAATTTAGTGACTGTAGTTGTGGAGATTTTCACTAAGGTTTGGCTTCCTCTGAAGGACAAACTTACAATACTACTTAGGCTTAGGCTTAATCTTAGGCTATGTAGTACAGCTTGAAATTGATAGAAAATACAAAATTTTCTACATTGGAAGTTTCTTTTGTACTCTGAGAGGCCTGTAAACCCTGACCTTTTCCACAATCCAAGTGATTAAAAATTACTAATGTCCATCCATTTAACAAAAATTGAAACAAACATTTAACAAAAGCACACATAAAAATCAGTAGATTCTTGATCACTGTGCATTATGTGTTTGATCACAGTGAATTATGTGTTCATTCATTAGACTCATTAGACTCTGATCTCTTGACATTTATTTTAAGGTACTTCCTTATTATTCATTTAATGTTTACTTGAAGAAGAAACACCAACCTGAACAGTACTTTCCCTTTCTGAATGTACAGTTGTCATGGTTTAGCCCCAACCAGCAGCTAAGCACCACGCAGCCGCTCGCTCACTCCCCCTGCCCCGGGGGGTTGAGGGAGAGAATCAACAGAGTAAGAGTGAGAAACACTCCTGGGCTCAGAAAAGAACAGTTTAATAACTGAAATAAGATAAAGTAAAATAGTAATAGTAACAACAATGATAATAATATGCAAAGCAAGTGATGCACAACGCAATTGCTCACCACCCACTGACCGATTCCCAGACAGTTCCCAAGCAGCGATCGCTGCTCCCTGGCCAACCCCCCCCCAATTTATATACTGAGCATGACGTCATATGGTATGGAATAGCCCTTTGGCCAGTTTGGGTCAGATGTCCTGGCTGTGCCCCCTCCCAGTTTCTTGTGCACCTGGCAGAGCATGGGAAGCTGAAAAGTCCTGACTAGCATAAGCAGTACTTAGCAACAACTAAAACATTAGCGTGTTATCAACTTTCTTCTCTTACTAAATCCAAAACACAGCACTGTGCCAGCTACTGGGGAGAAAATTAACTCTATCCCAGCCAAAACCAGGACAACAGTAAAACTAAATCCAAACTTTATTTTCTGTGTTTCATGCTGTTTTATTTTGGGACTGTATGCCTCTGAAAATATCTTAATAAAAACAACTTTAAAAAACAATAGAGACAGAAATCTAGTGGAGCTTCCTATTGAGGTTTTTTAGTAAGTGTTTGTGAAAAAGAGGTTTAAATGCATAAAGTAATATGGCTCCCATGATAGGCGCTTCCTCCTCTTTTAGAGAGTTGGTGTAAGTAAGGAAAAAACAGCTTCTGTTTCAATGTTTAGTATTTTAATAGGGTGAAAGTTCTTAGCTCTCATTTTGAGTGTAGGAGTTTGTATAGTGGCTGAACATTAAAAAAGTAAGTTTTAGAAACGGTTAATGTAGCTAATGGATATTCATTATTTACAGTGCATTTATTCAGGAAATGAATTCTTCTGTACATGCTAAGATCACAATGAACCTAATATAGTAGTTGCACCTCTGAGCTATGTCAATAAGCAGTGGAAACATTATTACTATGTACTTCCTCTTTCATAGAACAAAGAAATAACGCATAGAGTCCTGAGGAAAAGTCACAGAGCAAGTTTACTAGAGAAAGTTGCTTGGGTGTTGGGTCTTGTCTTGGTAGCTCAGGTCAACCTGTAGGTAATCCAACCAGAACCAACAGATCTTCCCACTGACAACAGAAGGACAGGTTGGCTGGAGGCCTGGAAAGAAAAGCAATGTGGGTCAGCTGGGAGATATTTCACACAACACTCTTGACACACCTTTTTACAGACATAGCTGGCAAACCTCTAAAACATTTAAGCTCTGGACAAATCCTTCATAAAGATTTGTTTTCCAATTAAGGGGTGGGGGGGAGGGGGGGAAGGCAAGAAAAGAAAAGCAGAAAACACAATAACACCAGAAAGTTTGTAAATTTAAAACCAATTTCTTTTCCTACATCATTTTCTCAAGGAAAACGGAGGGCAACAAAGCTGGTGAAAGGACTGGAAAGCATGTCCTGTGAGGAGCAGCTGAGGACTCTGGGTTTGTCCAGTTTGGTGAAAAGGACGCTGAGGGACTACCTCATTGCTCTCTACAGCTGCCTGAGGAGGGGAAGTGGAGAGGGAGGTGCTGAGCTCTTTTCCCTGGTATCCAGTGATAGGACATGTAGGAGTGGTTCAAAGCTGCACCAAGGGAGGTTCAGACTTGACATTAGGAAGCATTTCTTTACTGAGAGGGTGGTCAAACACTGGAGCAGGCTTCCTAGAGAGGTGGTCGATGTCCCATGCTTGTCAGTGCTTAAGAGGCATTTGGTCAATGCCCTTTCTGACATGCTTTAACTTTTGGTCAGCCCTGAAGTGGTGAGGCAGTTTGACTAGATGATCATTGTCCTTTCCAACTGGAACTATTCTATTCTTTTCTCTCCTCTTCTAAAATCAAGTATTACAATTTGAATGCAGTTTTCATGTGAATGTGTTTTTATTTGCTGTCAAGAAATTCCCTAACTTTAATATTATTTTTGCCTAAAATTTTAGCTGAAAAATGAACCAAGAACATTTTTCCCCTACATAGTCTAAATTTCAATTAGAAAAAAAGTTGGTCCTGCAAGCAAAATAATCATTTGTCTGTTGAGATGATCCATAATGCTTTGTAATCATTCCATTCAATATTAGTCATCTGTTCTCCCAGTGATTTTCATCTGCACATTTATGTATGTATGTATTCATATATACAATATACATCTGTGTACACAAAAGTTCAAAACACTAAGTCAGCTAGTGCTTCCAAAAGAAAGTTTTCTTATTCAAACAGTTCTGTTTGTGCTTAATTAACTCTTCAACTGGCTTTAAGGTTTAAGGTTCCTAAGATTTTAGTTCATTCCATTGTTGAAAATAACATTCCATATGGCATTATTTACAGAGGCAGTGCTACATTATGATTTGATTTTATTTGAGTCTTAATGGTTCTTTACCCTGTCTTTAGGAATGCCTTCGGAAGAGTCTTAACACTGGAGATCAGTAGGAAGACTGGTCATCTTGAAACTATAAATCAAGCTGTTCTAATCTTTTCCATGGACCAGGCTGGAAAACCTACAGGTTTCATATAAAGATTCATATAAAATATTTACATATAAAACAAGAAGCATATTTTGGGTTTGTGAAAGTACATCTGTATCATTTGATCAGCATATATTCAGATATCCAGATCCCCTTTCTTGGATTCAGTATTCAGCACAAACTCCTGTTCCTGCCTTGGTGACAGAGAAGGAGCTCAAACAAAACCAGTCTTTGTATACTTTCACGTTTCATCTACTGTGCCATTTCTGTTCAACTCTAAGTCAACAAAAGCAGCTTGGGCTCACCGGTATATAACTGCCTGATTTGTGATTCATTCGAATCTTTTCTTCAGTCTCAGTTATTCCATTTTTTTCCATATGGACTTGGTAAATCCATTGAACCACTGATTGTTTTATTCAAAGGAGACCGCAGGTGCCATTTCTCTAAAGGTACAAACAAGGGCACCATCAAGATTACGGCAAGAGTGTGGTAACAAATATGCATAGAGAATTAATAAGACATAACTGAAATTCAGAGGTTATGGGAAATCCTCCAGACAGTACAGTATTTTTCCTTCACAGTAGAAGATACAGAGTTTGTGATCCATTATGGAATCTTACACTGTACTTTATAGGCCAGTTTATAATCTCAGACTTTTGTAGGTATCTGACATTCAAACATTCAAGGTTATGGCTAATTATTTGGAAATGTGTAAAAGTAAACTTTGTGTAATTGCTGGCTGAATTGAGAACCGTATCAAGAACACTCTGTTTTTTCAATAAATATATTAATTGAAAGGCAATATCTGTTTTACTTATGTCAGAAACATTTTTCTAATAGATGTTCTACTTTAACAAAACTCTGGACTGTTGTATTATAGATAATTGTAGGAACACTATTCAGTTTATTCCACTGACTCTCAGCACTCTTTCAGATGGCACTTGAAGGACCTTAAAGTCAAAAAGTGGAAGATATTCTTCCAGCTGTGGCATCTGACAAAGCCAGAGGCAAGTTTCTGCATAAGCTCACCAGGCAATGATTCTGACAAGTCCAGAGATGCTTTTGAGTCTACCACATAGTTGTACTCCTGACTGGCTTCTCTTTTTGTCTTATTATTCTCTTCATCCTTTTTTAATTCTTGTTTTATTTGGAAACTTTTCACACTCCTTTTCATTTTAGGAACATATTCTATAGTGTTTATCCTGATGTATGGAGGGGAATCCTTTTATGCTCACGTCTTGCCTGTATAAAGCTTTTCTTAATTTTTCCAAGCTATAGCTTGCTGTGTGTTCCTCTGCCATTCTAGCAAGTCTTTGAGAATCATGAGTAGTAGGTGAAGAGCTATTTTTCTGTGAAACATATTAGAGTCTTATGACAAGAAAAAAAAAAGCCTCAAACAAAAAAACACAAACCAAAGTATTATAAACCAGTGTTCATGTAAAGAGAAGGCAGAGAATATTTTGCATTTATTTTTCCTCAGATATATATAACTTTAAATGTATATGTAAATGTATGTATAAGGATAATATACACATGTACCCAAAGTATTTTTATTCATCTGAGCCACTCATAAGCAATTAATATATCAGTCTGATTGCTCTGTGTCCTTTACAGTGCACCTAGTCAAAGTGTAACTCCTAGTGCATGCTTCACTGCTTGACTGTAAACAAATTAATCAAGTAAGTTTCTGTTACCCTTTTAAGAAATTCTCTTAGCTACAGAAATGAAATGAAAACATGCAAGAATGAAATGCTTTGTAATTAACAACCAAACTTTTGTTTGGTTTCAAGATCTTATTCATCTCAAACACAAAAATACTTATACAATATTTAACAGTTTTTGAATTAGTTGACTTTGCAAGGCAAGGAAACCTTGCCAAGTACTGCAGCAATACTTACCCAATGAAAGTATTGCACGACCTTCAGTATCATGTTATTTTGCAGAAAAACATAAGATAAAGCAATCTGGAATTATCTTTATGAGCTGCCAATTAAGGCTAAATAATCTATATGTTTAATAGCTTAAAAAGTAAAGTAATTTAGAAAAGTCCTTATTACTGAGATTGCAGATGATTAGTTGTACATATTAATTTACCTGTTCCATTTGATAGTGCTCTGTTCATGTTTTTTTTCACAGCACAGAAAAGGTGAAATTCTTATTCACTGAAGCCAGTGTCAAAAGCCCATGCACTTCTAATTAGCTGGAATTTCATCGGCGTTTTCTTTTTTCCCCTTTTCCTAAAATTACCTAGCATCTATAAAAAAATGCCTGCATCAGTATTTGCTCTTTAGCCTACTAAACATTCTCAGTCAGTGTACTTGTCATATTTATAATGCTTATGCTTAAATAAAGGCACAATTGGTATAAAACCTTCTTTATTTTATTTTCTTAAGCTGGTAACTCTCTGCTAATTTGGGCCTTTTGTTTTCTTCTCATTTTGCTCATACTTGCATATAAACTGCACACAAAGTTCAAACTTTCCTGCAGTGTGAACACACACATATTTTACAATATATAATTAAGGACTGCATAAAACATTGATTATATGAAAGCATTAAATAAGGAATTCTGCTATATTTATTCATCAGGCAGAACAAAATCTTCCAAAAGGGAATGCCAAGATGAATATTTTTTTTTCCAAAAAAAACCTTTTTAAATTAAGCTTTTAAAATTTTTTAATTTCAATAAGTTACCAGGAAAATACCTATTTTACCTGATATTAAAAGAAAAGGGAGTTCCTTTTCTTTTTCTCTATTTTTTCTTAAGAATTTTGTTTGGGTTTTTTCCTTCACTTTTATTTCTTTCTCATACTGTTGGCATAAAGTCAGTTATATAAACATTTTAGTTTTAGATATATGTGATTTTTAGAAACTCAATTCTATCAATGCTTTTTTCTGCATCTGCTGGATTTTGTTAATTCAGAGTATAAAGTCTCATGAAAAAATATAGGACCCAACTTTTTGTTTTTGTTTTTGTTTTTTTAACATTAACAATGTTTCAGGACAGTTTTCATACATTCTCTTTTTATCGAGGCCAACAATTATTAGGCACATATCCTGGGGTATAACATAGATTCTCTACATCTTCTCTGGTTAAAAAAGTTGTGTGAACTGTGTTTTCAGGGCCTCTGCTCTCCAGAAGTTTTAGCTCAACCCCATCAGGCTCTAGATTGCCCTCCACAGTCCATGTATTTGTGAAGTTCAGCTTTGAAACTTCATAGGAACCACTTGTGTTGATGACACAAAGCTGGAAGGAGTAGCTGTTACACCAGAGGGTCATGTTGCCATCCAGAGGGGCCTCAACAGGCTGGAGAACTGGGCTGATGGCAAGTTTATGAAGTTCAACAAGAGGAAGTGCAAAGTCTTCCACCTGGGGAGGAACAACCCCATGCACCAATATATACTGGGGGCCACCCAGCTGGAAAGCACCTTTGCAGAAAGGACCTGGGGGTCCTGGTGGACACCAAGTTGGACATAAGCTATCAATGTGTATTTGTGGCAAAGAATTGCAATGGTATCCTGGACTGCATTAGAAGGAGTGTTGCCAGCAGGCTGAGGGAGATGATCCTTCCCCTCTACTCAGCACTGGTGAGGGCACATCTGGAGTGCTGGGTCCAGATCTGGGCTCCTCAGTACAAGGCACACATGGGTATACTGTACAGAGTCCAACGAAAAGTCACAAAGACGATGCATGGGCTGGAGCAACTTTCCTATGAGGAAAGGCTGAAAGAACTAGGACTGTTTAGGTTGGAGAAGAGCGGGATCAAGGGGGATCTTCTCAATGTATATAGATATCTGAAGGGAGGGTTCAAAGAAGACAGAACCAGGCCCTTTTCAGTGGTGCCAGTGACAGGACCAGAGGCAATGGGCAATACATTGGAACACAGGGGCCTCCAACTGAAAATCAGGAAACATTTTTTTTACTGTGAGGGTTGTAGAGGCTTCCACCTTGGAGATACTCAAAAGCTGTCTGGATGTCATCCTGGACAACTGGCGTTAGGTGACCTTGCCTGAGCACAGGGGTTGGTTTTGACTCAAGAAAGCTTGTTTATCACTATGTGTTTTGTTTAAAGGTTGAATTCCTATACTAATCTACTTTGATCTCTGTATGCCATAGTGATCTCAAATTTACATTTTCAGGCAGGCAAAAGACTGTCCCAAATCACATACATGAACAAGCCTGTGTTGTGGGCAATAGTCCCTCCAGCACCTCCTTCTACAGCCAATCTGCATGTCCATCCCTAGAATAATCTTTCAAATAGCTTTATTAAACTTTTAAAATTTTTAAAAATAATTTATTTATCATTTGTTTACTTGCTAACATTTTTTCAAATAAAACTTTTCTTGCTACTATTAACAAGTTCTTCACTGTCATTTCTAACAACTATTTATCTTAAGAGTTTGCATGAGAAAAATACATTTAAATTCAAGAACTGGAAACAAGTATAAACATTTGTAAAATATTTACTTTTTTCAGGGCATAAAATGTCTCAATCTTTTTTCTGCTTGTACATTAGAAGACAACTGTCAGCTTACTAGAATTCTTATTTCTAAACTCTTCTTAAACATCCTTGTTGAAATGCTCATTAATATTCACGTAACTTTTTCAACAGTGACAGGAGATATACTCAATATTTAGTTTCTTTGCAGTGTAATGTAAAATATGAAAATATCTGTGATCAGTGTATCCTAAATCATTAATTTCTCTGTAAAACACTAACAAGAGAGAGAGTTTCAGTCTGCCTTTAGATCCTCTCCTACATAGACATGGTTATACCATGCTGATATCTAGCCAAATTACTGTTTGTGCCATTTCACAAAAGAAGAGTGCTTGCTAGTTGTGTTATTGTTATCCATCCACCTGTCCGAGTATAACTCTTGGCATTCTCTTTCTTGTCATCCTGGTTTTCATCCAGCTTCCTAGGGTGACAAGTTTGTACAGTCAGCATCTTTTTAAGGTATTCGAGTAACATGTGTTTAACAAAATATAGACAAAAAAAAAAGTAGTGACTTCAAGAAGCATCCATCCTCCACAAACCTTTTTACACATATATACATATATTTATAAATATTACTAATGAAGGAAGTTATATTCAATAGCAGTTATTGAACAGCAGCTGTGGTTCCCATCCATATACTAATGCCATATCTTCGGAAAAAAAAGTGAAAAAGCATGTTTCCTCTCTGCTTCTCACTCTTCCTCTGTTGCAAGTTTTGAGTTGGTATTTATTTTTCAGGAGGACCAAAGAACTGGAATGTCAGAAAAGTAAATCAGTCAACATTTCTTGAAGGGCTCTGAGTGCACAAGGGGAATAAGAGAATGAATATCATTATGATCAGAGAAGAAAGATCAGAAAATGGTCAGGTTTTCTTATGACAGAAAAAGAATAAGTTAGGAGGACAATATCTTGTGGATGAAAGATGGAAAGAAAGGAATAACAGAGGTATTACAAATTTATTTCTTTTTCCTGGCCTTTCCGTGCATTGACGTTTCTTTCATTACTCCATGCAAGAATGGCATAAAAGGTTCTGGTTCTCGTTGGTTGGTTTGCTTTAAGTGTGGTGTGAATGGTCAAAGACATGTGAAACTTTTTGGCATCTAAAATACAAACTTGAAGTGAAATTTGGGATGGCAAATAAAGTCCAACAGAATGCAAAACGTTTTCCAGAGTCCACAAGACACAAAATCACCTCTTCCTAAATAATGTTCCAATTCACATGTACATACACTATGAATAGACATATATATGAACATGCACTCACACACGCACACGCATACACAAACTTCCTACTTTTAGAGTACTGTCTAATGTACTGTCATCTAATGGATGATGACAGAACTCTTTTCAGGAAAGAATACATTTTTTCTCATGACTTTGTCTGAAAAGGACAGTCTCAGGTTTTAAAATGAAAACTAGAAATCCTGCTTTCACTGTAGAGAGCAGAAGGGTGGTGAGAAAGAATACGTTTGAAGAGAACAGTGAATGTGATCAAACATTGTGCCAGTACAAATCCAGCATTTTGGGAAGAGATGCAATGTCACTGTCATTTTGTTCTTGCACATAAATGAATATTCATTTTATTGAATGTTGCTGACTGAATCACATAGTTACAACAACAGACCCATGTCTTCTCAATGTGCTAGTAGATACATTCATGAACTCACTACTATTTCTGAGTGTTTGGTGGACATCTTACCTTGGTGTTTTAAAAATGACTGGGGAAATAAGTTGCCCGTGCACTTGTATTTCCCTATTACTGCTTCTCATACAGCACAACACTGAATTTAGATCCTGAATGTCTGGATGAATCAAATGCCTTCAGGAGGAGAATTCTAAACAGAATCCAGTTGATTGACTTCCAGTCCCTGCTTTGACCATTAGGCCATTTATATTATATAGCACAGTCCACAGTCTAGATTTTATCTGAACAGCAAAGAGTCCTTTCAATTTGCAGACTAGGACAAAGAATGAGAAATAAGGAGGATCCTGTCTTGTAATCTTGCTAAGCCAATGACTCACTCTGACAAGCTGGTAAATTGACATTGCTTAACCAAGCAAGAAAAGTGAGTAATAAACAGCAAGAAATAGATTAGAAGTTTGGATCTAAATTTCCTAAGTAAATAAAGGAGAGTAAAACCAGCCATAAACTAGTCCTATATGAGATCTCATTGTACCATCATAGAGCAGAATATCCTTAACTAATACTACGTTATCCTTACTAAAATGTTGTGAAGAGAACAGCTCTAAATTTACTGCGTGTTTTTGAATTTCAGCAGTGACAAATGCCATGGTAGTACCAGATTAAGTTAGAGGTAGCTTAGCTGTTTGAGTAAAATTATACCAGCAAATAACCATGTAATATAAAATCACAAATAGCCCAGCCTTGCATTATTATTGTTATTGTTATTGTTATTGTTATTGTTATTGTTATTGTTATTGTTATTGTTATTATTATTCTATCAGCAGTCCTGGTTAACAGGGGAGGTCCCTGATGACTGAAGGCTTGTCAACGTGACGCCCATCTACAAGAAGGGCCGGAAGGAGGACCCGGGGAAACTACAGGCCTATCAGCCTGACCTCGGTGCCAGGAAAGATTATGGAGAGGTTCATCTTGAGTGAACTCAACAGGGAAGTGCAGGTCAACCAGGGGATCAGGCCCAGCCAGCATGGCTTCATGAAAGGCAGGTACTGCTTGACCAACCTGATCTCCTTCTATGACCTGGTGACCCGCCTGGTAGATGATGGAAAGGCTGTGGATGTCATTTACCTGGACTTTAGCAAAGCCTTTGACACCGTCTCCCACAATATTCTCCTTGGGAAGCTGGCAGCTCATGGCTTGGGCGGGCGTAGTCTTCGCTGGGTAAAAAACTGGTTGGGTGGCCAAGCCCAGAGAGTAGTAATGAATGGAGTTAAGTGCAGTTGGCAGCCAGTCATGAGCAGTGTTCCCCAGGGCTCCGTTTTGGGGCCAGCCTTGTTTAATATCTTTATCGATGATTTGGATGAGGGGATTGAGTGCACCATCAGTAAGTTTGCAGATGACATTAAACTGGGTGGGAGTGTCGATCTGCTGGAGGGTAGGATGGCCCTGCAGAGGGACCTGGACAGGCTGGATCGATGGGCCATGGCCAACTGGATGAGGTTCAACAAGGCCAAGTGCTGGGTCCTGCACTTGGGTCACAACAACCCCATGCAACACTACAGGCTTGGGGAGGAGTGGCTGGAAAGCTGCCTGGCCGAAAAGGACCTGGGGGTGTTGGTAGACAGCTGGCTGAACATGAGCCAGCAGTGTGCCCAGGTGGCCAAGAAGGCCAACAGCATCCTGGCTTGTATCAGGACTAGTGTGGCCAGCAGGAGCAGGGAGGTGACTGTCCCCCTGTACTCGGCTCTGGTGAGGCCACACCTGGAATACTGTGTCCAGTTTTGGGCCCCTCAGTACAAGAAAGACATTGAGGTGCTGGAGCATGTTCAGAGAAGGGCAACAAGGCTGGTGAAGGGTCTGGAGCACAGGCCTTATGAGGAGCAGCTGAGGGAACTGGGGTTGTTTAGCTTAGAGAAGAAGAGGCCGAGGGGTGACCTTATCGCTCTCTGCAACTACCTGAAAGGAGGTTGTAGTGAGGTGGGTGTTGGTCTCTCCTCCCACGTAGTTAGCGATAGGACGAGAGGAAATGGGCTTAAGCTGCACCAGGGGAGGTTTAGGTTGGAAATTAGGAAAAATTTCTTTATGGAAAGGGTGGTCAAGAATTGGAACAGGATGCCCAGAGAGGTGGTGGAGTCACCATCCCTGGAAGTGTTCAGAAAATGGGTAGATGTGGCACTTCGGGACATGGTTTAGTCTAGTCTACCCTTGATTGGTTTAGAGTGGAAATGGTAGTGTAGGTTAATGGTTGGACTGGATGATCTTAAAGGTCTTTTCCAACCTAAACAATTCTATGATTCTATGATTTTATGATTATTGCTTTGCACTGTGCTTTCAATTTCTTTATTTTAATAGCATTTTCTTACCACTTTTGTTCAGGACATCATTATCAAACTTCAACATTCTCTGTAATTAATTCAAATGCAGCCAAAATTTTAAAGCCATCTTTACAGGCCCAGGAGAAGTTCACTGATAATAAAAACAAGTATTGGATGGCTTGCTGAGACTGCTGAATGGTCATAACAGACACTGTGGCAGATGAAGCTCCCTCCACCAGTGAGTGGAAAGAGAAAACCCTTCTGCAAAGAGGTCATAGATTGAAAGGCTCTGGTCAGTGATCTGCTGCTTTCCTGTGTCCAGAATGTAGTCCAAGGAACATTGCTAGGAGAGATCCTGTGTCTGCAAAAGACTTCAGCTCTAGACTTATGCATGAAAAGAAACATCAGCCTGAGAAGGAAAAGTCTTTCAGACCTAGACCATATTTATTAGCAAAGGGTCAAGACACTCTCAAAGGCATGTGGAGACATTATTTCCATTGTAGCATGGATTCCATTTGTTATTCTGAAAACATTTTCAGCAATTGCTTGGGTAGTATTGATTGTGCATCTGAATACTTAAAGTGCATTCCTGGATCTTAAGCAGAATGTCCAACTCAGTCGTCAAAATCTCCAGCCTTCCCTGACAATGTCATAATGTGTGAATGAGTTTGCAATATAAAAAGCTGCAGTATTTTGTAGTTTAATAATTTTGGGTCAGAGTGCAAACATAAAAGTGATGGAATTTTCTACTGCTACTGCTAGTAGCAACAATAATAATGCAAGGACTACTGAGGAAGTTATTTTGTTATTTATAGTATTGGACTATTTAATTTCTCTTGCTCACTCTCTTTTTAGTTGTCTACATTAATTACAGCATTGCCTCTTGAGCAGTAGAATTTAGCCATTCTTTCTTGCCTCTTGTTTACAGAAGAAAGTACACATTATTTTTTAGCTTCATCTACATTTTCAAGGCAAGTTAAAAATGGTGGTTTTGAATTGAAAATTGAGAGCTGCTAAGTTGTCTGATACACTGGCCAGGGGCAAAGCCTGTGAAAGATGTGATTATATGCACACCTTTAGCTATATGACTGATGTACTTGAGATGGAGACAGTTTAGATGTTGGCCTAATAGGCACAGATAAAGTTGCATGTTCTAGGTAGTAGTGGAATTATGAGGAGGCTTGTTTTAAAAAAAAAAAAAAAAAAAAAAGCCAAGGTGGTATTAAAGAATGTTGGAAGCTAACATTTACATGTTCATTAAATGGCAGTGCTTCACCTTTCTTGCCCTTGTTTTTCATTCCTTGCCATCCATCATTTGAAAGCTTTTTCCATTAAACAACAGCTGAATCTTCTTCAGTGTGATGAGACTGATTATGCAGGACAGAAGTCAAGATTTAATCACTAACATAGAAGGCATCTATTTTTGTGGAAAGCAGGGACAAGACATGGGGCCTCCCAGCCCCTAGGGGTGCATCATCACTGCCTGCTAAGGGCAGCCCCATGGGCAGACTTATCTGCTGCGTAAACTTTAAGCCTCCAAGCACTGTCTCATGTGAGGGCAATGTGGGTCCTCTGAAGCCCCAAGGGCCCTGAGTGTTTGAGCATGGCATTGGGCATAGCTTTCTAGGCTAATTTTTATACCTGTGTTCTCTGTACGATCTTTGGCTTGTTTATTGATTAATAACCTAACCTGTTCATTGCTGGTTTTAATTATTTCTAAATGTTATTAATTCATCATGAGTTTATATTTTTATATAATGCCTACATATAATTAATATATGTAGTTATATATTAATTAACAGAAATAATTATATAGAATCTAAATTAAATATATTAACTGTTCTTATGAGCAATTATTATTAGCTAATTAACAATAACTTCTATGTTGGTTAGTGTTTCTCTAGTGCATTGATCTATGTGAGAAATGAAATTATTGGGTTATTGTGGTATGACTCATTTTTCACCAGCAGGACCCCTTTGGCATTGCTCAGTTTTCTGGCTTTCATAGAATCATAGAATGCTTTGGGTTGGAAGGGACCTTTAGAGGTCATCTAGCCCAACCCCCCTGCAGGGAGCAGGGACAGCTTTAACTAGATCAGGTTGCTCAGAGCCCCAGCCAACCTGACCTTGAATGTTGCCAGGGATGGGGCCTCCACCACCTCTCTGGGCAACCTGTTGCAGTCCTTCACCACCCTCATTGTAAAAAATTTATTTCTTCTGTCTAGTCTAAATCTGTTCTTTAGTTTAAATCCATTATTCCTTGTCCTGTCACAACAGGCCTTGCTAAAAAGGTTCTCCCCATCTTTCCTGTAGGCTCCCTTTAAGTACTGGAAGGTTGCAATAAGGTCTCCTCGCAGCCTTCTCTTCTTCAGGCTGAACAACCCCAACTCCCTCAGCCTGGCCTCACAGCAGAGGTGCTTCAGCCCTCGGATCATTTTGGTGGCCCTCCTCTGGACCCGCTCCAACAGGCCCATGTCCTTCTTGTGCTGAGGGCCCCAGAGCTGGACGCAGTACTCCAGGTGAGGTCTCACCAGAGCAGAGTAGAGGGGCAGAATCACCTCCCTCGACCTGCTGGCTATGCTGCTTTTGATGCAGCCCAGGATTTGGTTGGCTTTTCAGACGTTTTCGCTGTTAAAAGAGTACTCTGCTCCATTGGCTGATTTTAGTGGTCCTTGTATTTTGGGTCTACCTAGGCAGATTTTTATTTTTGTGACTTCTGACCTTTTATATGATATATTGGTCCTTCATTGTTGGGAAGACTTCCCATTAGTTCTTCCTACTGCCAGGCTTGTTCTCAGCCTGCCAAGTGTGACACTCCTGCCTTGTAAGTTAGAAAAACTGGCAGAAGCTGCTGCAACCATGTATTCATGAGGGTTCCCACAAATGTGCCTGAATTTGCAGGTTCTCTCATGTGGATACAGCTTCTGTGTCATACATTTTTTAAAGTCCAGTATAACACTAAATAGATCTCAGATAAGTGACCTGCTTTGCTTCCCACTCACCAATTTTAGTTGTAACTCATAGTAATAAATGATGAGATAGTACTAGGGCTGTGTGTGACAGCGGTAAGTCTGTGGCTGATTGAGTGATGTACAGAAATCAAGCATGGCTGAAAAATACATCGCCTTCTGCATACATTTATTGGTTCTCCCTTTCTCTCTCTCTCTCCCTTTGTCTTGCCTGTCTTCTTTTTCTTTCTTTTCCCTCATCAGTGGCTGATGACAGTTATATGCCCCAATCTGATTCCTGTTTGCTATGAAATAAGCAAGTAGGAGGCAGTTGAAGTGATAGGTAAAGAAGGGAAACCGATTTATTTTGTGTAAAATTGACTCAGCATTTGGTGGGGAAGAGACCGTGCTGTTAAACTACTGAGTCATCAGTACACTTGCGTGCTCTCTTGAGGGCTTCAGGCTCCATCGGTGATTGATGGATCAGGAGTTTGACTGAAACCTTCTTGTACTTCTCAGGTGCTAAGTCATCATAACATCCTCATCTCTCTCAAGTTTTTCCCACTGGCAGTGCTATGACTCACCAGGCTGTGCAAATGACCTCAAGTGGCAGCTCACAGGACACATGGTAAATCTAGACTGTAATTAGGTCACAAGTGGGAAACTCAGTGTAGACCCTAGTGGACATTTGCTTGTGTCCATAAAACATTTTCAGGACTTGGAACTGCTGGGCTAATTCTGATGAAGAGACTGGAGCTGGGGTTACAAGGCCACAGCCAGAGATAGTGCAATTGCAGTTATGCAGATAAGCCTGCACTTCATCTTCCCAAATGATGCCCGGAGGCTGCCAGAACAGTCATTCCTTCACTTTTATGAGCAGCGAATTTACATTAAAAGGCATTTAAATAAAGGCTGTAGAGTACGCTTAAATGATGTTGTTCCAATTTGGGACTTTATTATGGTGCTGTGGCATGGAGAAGTGACCCCATGCACGATTGAGCTGAGGTGCCAACCTGCCCTAGAGCTCTGTTAATAAGGATTGGTGAGGCTGGAGGCAGCGGTGTCAGCAAGAATGCTGATGAGCCTCGTTAGCAGTGTGCAGCTCGCTTCCTTCGGAGAAGAGTACACAAGCCTGTGGGGGAGAGCTGGTAGTGAAGCCAGTCAAAGAGCTTTGCATCAAATAATTTATTTGGCCAGCTCAGTCCAGCATTGTAAGCAAGTCTCGCTTCCTGTGAATATACTCATTAGTCACCTATTTCTGGATACTTATATTGCATGCACAAATTGGAGACAATGTTTTGTCCATACTCTTCTCTGTAACTCTGTGCACAGGAATCTGTTTCTTAACAGACATTATTTGTACTGCTAAAAGGGATATAAGTCTTACTCACATTTTTGAAGATTCCTGCCATGGATGAGCTACAATATCCACACTTCTTGTTAAAGCAGTCATATCAGTCTTGCAGAAGTAGTCCTGCTGCTCCTTCCCAGTCCTGTGAACAGACGTGTTCACCTGCATGCACTCTTGTCTGTACTTGCAACAGTGAAATGAGTGTAAAGCGCATTTGGGAAGAATATATTCACATATTTAAATCTCTGCCTTTGTCTGAGAGTCCACATGGGCGGAAGTCAGCTGTCATGATTAGGAAAACACAGGCAGCCTGCTCTCTTTCCCAAGGGCTCCTCAGATGGAGGTTGGAAGTCACAGTGAACTGGATCAGCTGCTTTTGATGGCAGTGGTCCAATCCTGGTGACAGTTTTTTCCCAGCAGCCCTAATTTTGTCTTCAGTCACTCCACTGGAGCACTTTCATCCTGAGGAGGGGAGGACTGACTCCTGGTTCAGCAAATTGTCCTGCGGGATTTTAAGTCTGGGTGCTCCAAATCTAGACTTCACAAATAGAGGCAACATCTGAATAAATTCACAGGATAGGAGGAGTTTGAACATGAAAATGTCAATGAAACATCAAAGTCCATTTCTATGGATTGATTTCTTTAGGAGTCTTAGGCAAAGTTTGAAGTGAACTGAATAGTTCTGTGTAAATAGTTGGTTTCTTAATATGGTAGATGAACTGAAAGAAATAGAACAAAAATATTTGGGTGTAGAATTAAATATTTAATTTCTGAGTTCTTTTCTGCATTTTCTTCAGTGCAGTTGGAACATATTTTCTTTTAAAACATTCCAAATGGAAAGCCCTGAAAGTGTTTCATTAAAACCAAGATATAGGTTGGCACATATACACATTTTCCTGAAACAATTGTCCATGTATGGATTAGTGCAATATGCTAAACCAAGTCTACATAGTTCTTCAAAAAAGATTTTTTGATTGAAAACTCATACTTTCACATGAAATTTTTCCACCTGAATTCTGACCTTTCAACAGCTTCATGTTCCCTTTTACTTTTCTCCCATAATAGCTGCTACCAATTAGGCTAAGCAGGGAGATCTTGTGAGTGGCCTCTCTTTCATGGGCTGCGGACTTTATTCTTGGTTACACAGGCACAAGGCAGATGTATCTGACCAGGCAGGCAGACTAATAAATGTGTTCCATTAGTGATGGAAAGAGCTATAAGAGGGATAACAAGGTAACACTTCAGTGCAAAACCAGTCTGAAATTACATCTTCATGAGCTTTTTTGGACCAGCTCTACTTACAGCATGTTAGACTAGCTTTTGTAGAAACTACAGCAACCTGTTTAAACAAGCGTATAGCCTGACAGTTCTCCTACTGGACATGTTTGTAAAACTGGAGCTGGCTGCTCATCTATTAGTCTCTATTTCTGAAAATTAAAAAAAGGAGCTCATTTTAACAGTGTCCATTTAACTGTGACTCCTCTCTCATGCTGGTCGTCTCAATTCATGTGCAGATCCTGTGGTACTGGTGGCATTTGGGGGGACTAATTGTTGAAAGCAGCAACAGTGCGATTTCAGGCAGAGATCTTTCTCTCCAACAAAAGACCTATTACTACTTGGCCTACAAGTTTTTGTATTTGTATGTACAGCCTCACTAATTTGAACAACTTTTTTTTTTTTTCTTTTTTAACCCTCTAAGGAATTTCACCCTCTATATTAATTTTCAAGGGTTCCTTGATACCTTTTTTCTTCTTTGCTGTTCTTATTTTGTTAGTAGCCAGTGATAATAATAATAATGCTGTTCTTATTTTCCACCCCTCCCAGATATTTAGGTAGATGTCATTTTGCAAGTCCAGCCCCTTGTGTAAATATTAGTGATGATCTGTGCCAACATATTTTATCACCTTTTCCCTTCTGATGATTATACTGGAGATAAAGGCTGCAGGGAAACTTATTTGCATAGCTCTATTCTCACCTGCACTTCATTAATAGCCAAGTCATTTGCAAAAGTAATTTCCTAGTCAGTGCTCCACCACAATAAAATGTTCTATGTCTTAAATATTTCCAGTGAAGTAAGTCTGCAGAGAAGACCACAGGAAGAGATCAATACTAGAGAAAATCAGTAATGTTATTATTGTATTTTCTACAGGATCTTATTCCTATATTGTTTGCATTTATTGTCTCTACAATGATTTCCCACATCAGAAATCTATTTTATTACACATTTCACCATGCCACTGTACTAACTTCAACATACTTGGGATCAGAGTGGCTTAGCTGGCAGAGAACTATCCTCAAGAGTTTCTAAGCCCCTCAGCTACACAGACTGTGTCCAGGTTGCCAAAACCTTGTGCTGTTCAAGGTGTGGTGCACATCAGGATGCATAAGGCATTATCCTCTTGAACACTGGTCTTTGTATCCCCATTACCTGTTGCAGGTGAGAAAAAAATTCTCACCATCAGAAGGACAAGCAGTTCTTTTCTTCTCAAATTTGTAATCTGTGTCCCTGGTTCAGGAAAATTACAAAATATATCTTCTTCTAAGAAGAGTTTCATATTTCCCTAGTTTTCTTCTGTAGGCAGAAAAACAAGTCATGGGAGCCATCTTTTCTGCTGTTTCAGACAAGCAGCGTAATAGGACAGAATGAAAATGGATAGTTTAGTTCTACTATGTTGCACACAATCAACTCCCCAGTAAATTGACCATGAAGAAAACCCCAAACTAACAGGAGGGAGTAAAATATTATTTGGAATTATTCACTATCAATTTAACCAAAAAAATTACACAAACTTCCAGATAATTAAAACTGCCTTTAAATCAAAACATGTATGATGAAGTCTTTCTTAAAAAAGATGTCACCTAAATTCCTTTAAAAACATAACGTATTAGTTAATAGAAGCAGAAAAGGAAAGTAAAGCTAAACACCAGCAGACTAGACATAACTGCATAATTTAATTCACAGAATAATTAAAGAAAACAAAGAAAAATCTGGAAACTTTTGCACCTTCATTCTGTGTAGCAAACTGAAGGCTAGAGGCACTGTTCTTTCAAACCTCCAGTGTGGATCTTTGGCTCTGAATTTGCTCTGACACTCTGAAATCTTAGTGATGAACTTGCTTTTTCTAACAAGAACAGAGTATAAGAGAGAAGACCTGCTATGTGCTTTCATCTTACAGAAGAATCATACCGAAAATGTTAGATCCTTGGGTAAAGCCCTTCTGTTTTCTCACTGTGTCCTACCACTGGCATGCCAGAAAAACATTCACATCAACAGTGAACCATTCTCTAGCTTACCTTGCTCTGGCTGAATCTTATAAACATGAAACCAGTAGGGCAGTTCATGTGTGTAACTAATCCAGAAAGTTCTACCTGTAATAAAGGGTTTACTCATTCCAGGATCAAGCTAAATTTTCATGATTTAAGAAAATTAAATGTCTTTACATGATGGTGATGTTATATTTTAAAAATTTCTCTTCTTGATCCCATTTTCTGACACTTGCAGGTGTTGAACATTATTTACTCTTCAAGTAGAAGACAAACAGCTCACTGAGAGAAGCAGTGGATGTAGGTACTCTCATGAGTGAGAAGGTCAGATTCAGGTTGCTAGGTTGGAGAATGCAAAAGAATTCCTATAGCAGTATTAAAAAATGCTTCATTTATAGATACCCTGCAGGTGAAAAGAACTAATAGTAACAATAAAAAAGCTGGAAAAACAACATTTATTGCTTTTTGCTTGGAAGGTTTGAATTAGAAGTTTTTTTAATGAGCCAAAGGTAGATGGGTTGGTGTCCCTTATTTTAGAGAATTCAGTCTGTGGTTCTTAAAATAGCCAAGGCCTACCAGACACAGTTTAGGAAGCAATAGTTTAGAGCTATAGTTAGATATTAACAAGATTGTTTAGTTTCATTGCTTTTTATATTTTAGTAGAAACCTTAAAATTCCACTATAGTTCAGTTGGACCTTCTTATTCAAGAAAGGTGATAGTTTTTAGGTTGCTTAGATACTGACATTGTGTAAGAGCAAAATAATTTTTTTTTTCTCTTTTTAATGAAAGCTATTAGCTGAATATTAGAACAGCAGGTAGGTAGACTTTAATCTAAGTTGTTAAAAAGTGAAAGATAAGCAGTAACAGAACAAAATATACATAGGTTTCCTAACACATAATAAAGGTAAACCCTCATTTCTTCTATTGTTTTACAACAGAATTTCTAGTAGGTTGGTCAAATGCAGTCACAATATTACATTAATTGTAATAAAAGGCTTCTAGAGAACCACTTTGCCCACAGAGGATGTTAGTAGGGCTATATTTGCTGTTTCAGCAGAAGAATTTTGATAAATTAATTCAGTGTCTTAATGGTGGGTATAACATGAAACTCAGTGCGGGGGAGCTAAAAGGCTGGGCTCTGTTCTGCATTTGACTTTTTAATCAAACAACTTTCTGCTGCTGTAACTATTAGTTAATACAGTATCTCTTTCTAACTGTAAAAAGAAGTATTTTTCAGAACGAACACAATTGGACTTTTCATGTGAATGTTTGTGTATAGTCTCTACTGTTTGTAAATTACTCTTGAAAACAGTGTAGACATCTATTTCATTTCCAAGCACAAAACACATTACTTATGCCTTTTGCATAAACTTCAGTACAGCTGAATAGTCTATTTTATTTTTTTACTGGATCCTGCATTTTGAATAAATGTGTCTGTAAAATCTTCTGTACAGCGTCAGCATATCTGTGGAACAATGCTGTCAGGCAAGGATCTTCTAATCGAATTTACGGTATCTGTCAATGTGTGTTATGGACAGACAATTGCCCTGCTTAGCTGAACCCAAGTATCCTAGAGAAGTTTAGTATTTTCTGAACTTCTCTGAAACTGAACTTGAGAAATTGAAGACACTCAGCAGTTTTCAGAACCAGGCCCTCTATCTGTGAGAAGATAATTGAGAACATACTGGAATATTTTAGGCAGAAGCAACCTGACATCAAGACACCCATAGACAGAAGTCATGACATAGGGCAGTGCTAACATCTGCTTCCTCTGACATATTGTAAACAGCATCAGGAAGGTCCTTAAAGCTCCTGACATTGTAATATTTGTCAAATCCCCCAAAATTTGGAGTTAGACATACAGTATATCAAATGCCAAGGTGACTGGCATCAACCACTGTCACACTGGTCCTGTAAGCCATGCTTCCTAGAGTGGATGACAGCAGAAGCAGCTACCAGAGAGGCTGCACTGTGCTCCTGCATCCATGCTGGAGCTGGAGTCCTAGCCCAAACAGCTAAGAGGAGCTGAGAACATGGCCAAAAGCCCGGATGATCAGATTGCTTTAGACTGATGTGAACAGAACTTGTTTGTTCTAATTTGAATTTCTATTATAGCTGTTTATTCAACACTAATTGAGGTCTTGAGCAGAGTTTTGTAATATGGGCTTATGCCCATAAGCCTCGTCTTTTACATATCGGCTTAGCTTCAACAGGCATTATCCTTGACATGTCAAATTACATAAAAAGTGCCAAGCCTGGAAGCCTAATATAAAGTTTCCATATGTTTATGTGGACAGATGGCTAGAAGTGGCATGGTTTTGAGGAGTGTTAGGCCAAAAAGCCTGCCAAAATCAGTAAGTGTACCTCTACTATACTTTTTGCCTAAGACAATCTAAACACATTAGTTTGTTTCTGTCACTCCAGCCAGCCTGTGGCAATAAGCATTTCAGTGCCACCTCATAGCTGCATATAGAGTACATCCTTCTAGTAACACAGTGTAAAAGACAGAAATAAATTAATTTAAAAGGTAACATGACAATAATGCTACTACCAGTACAGATAGATTTAGATTCCATGCTTGAATAATCATTGATGATAAAAGCATATTTGTTTCACTTAATGCTGTGTTACCCCATTACAAGCAACATTACCGTATTTGTTGACTTGATAAAGTTTTGCTATATTCTTAAAGCATTAGTAATTATTCCTCAGGAATATATTATGATTTCTTCTCATCAATATGTTGACAGAGATGCTTAAGTCTTTTTGGTGAAGCCCTATTCCTAGGATATGTGTACAGGAGATAGAAAAACACTTCTAACTGAACACTGGGGAATAAATAAATACATACAAAGTAAAGAGCAGATGCTAAAGAAGATCCTTAAAAAAACTAAATCATTTTTAACACCTCTGGCAGCAAAAAACCCCAACAAAACCCAAAGAAGATAATCAGAACTATTTATTTATGTCCCTTATCTTAATTTCTTCTTGCCCTCAGAGGACTGAGGCTTGACTTCACTGTTTATCACAGAAAAGAAGCCATATAGAAATTTCCAGGCACATTGTAAAATAATTATGATTCCATTAATATATGGATAGTTCCTATTTCTTCCCTACTGTTTCCTCTATTATTAGAATTAAATTATATTAGTGATACAGAGATTTTTTAAAAAGCATATAGGATGAAAAAAATAACTTTCCTGGCTATAGCAAGAGTAGCCTGAGAATTACAGTGTATTTTATGGTTTTACCATAAGATTTTTTCCACACTTTTCATCTAATGAAAGACCATTATCTTCATATAAGGTGCCATAGCTCTTAATTTTTAAGCACCTGGTCTCCAGTTGGAATTTAAAACCCAGAATTCGATGTCTTTGAGACTTCTCCACAGGATGCAAGAGGATTATGTACTTCACAAAGGTCAACAAAGTTCTGCATTTGAGGAAACGGGGAATATTAATCTGATTTCCCACTCTGCTTCAGAACTTTTTCATCCAGCTCTGAGCTATGGGCAGGAGTTTTCAACCACCTCAATGCAGATGCTGAGATTCTCTCCTGAGCTTAGCAGTTCATGGTAATTAAGCAGGGATCACTTTTTTTTTTTTCCAAATGCAGGTAGAGAAGTCATCCAACTGTACTGTTGGTTCCCATTTGTTGGCAGTCACTGAGGCGAAGGGCTCGGGAGCGGACGCTCGTGCGGGGGCACCCTTGCTGAGGCGGCAAAAGCGCGGGGCGAGAGCGGGCAGCCCAGCCCCCAGCCCAGAGCGGGAAAGGGCGAGCTGCTGACGTGCGGCAGCTCTGACGCAGTGTCGGGGGGACAGGAGTGACGGCGGCAGTTTAAAACCCCACCTATAAAAGCAGCCCCCAGGGAGCGCGAGCGACCAGGCCGTGGTGTGTCAGTTTGCGAGGGGAAGGCTGAGTCCCCCGCTCCTAGTTCCAAAGGGAAACTCAGGCAGTGGTCACCGTCCTCCCAGGAGAACACCTGGCAGCTGTGGTCACCACCCGCCCGAAAGCCGCAGCCAGAAGGAATGCGGGGACCCAGAGGGAGCTCCCGCACCAACACGCAGCCGTCCAGGTCTGGCTGCAGGGAGTGCCTGAGCCTGTCGCTTGTACCGCAGGGCAGCGGAGATGGCAAATGTCTTCGCTGTGAGCAGGCAGATGATCTGCTCAGCCTGGGGGCAGAGCTGAAGGAGGAGGTGGGAAGGCTGAGGAGCATCAGGGAGTGCGAGACGGAGATGGACTGGTGGAGCCGCACCCTGCCCTCCCTGGGGCCAGGGCAGCAGGCGGAGGCCCCACAAGGAGCGGAGGATCCTCTGCCCTCTTGCCGGCAAGCAGAAGGAGGGGACCTAAGAGACGGGGGGGAATGGAAACAGGTCCCTGCCCGGGGAGGCAGGTGAATCCCCTCCCGGCCTCCCTCACCCCTGAAGCTGCCCCTACACAACAGATACGGGGCTCTGGGAGTTGAGGGCCAGGCAAGCGGGGAGGGAGGTGAAGGGGAAGGTCCAGCCAGGGGGTTGCCGAGGGTCAGTCAGTCACCCCCACGGATTACGACTGCCCCTGTTAAGACAAAAAGGAGGGTAACTGTGGTGGGGGATTCCCTCCTGCAGGGAACTGAGGGCCCGATCTGCCGCCCGGACCCATCCCACAGGGAAGTCTGCTGCCTCCCTGGGGCCCGGGTTAGGGATGTTACTAGGAAACTCCCCGACCTCGTGAGGCCCTCCGATTATTACCCGCTGCTGGTTGTACAGGTGGGCAGTGACGAGATTGCACATAGAAGTCCTAAGGCAATGAAGAGGGACTTCAGGGCACTGGGGCGATTGGTCGCAGGATCGGGAGCACAGGCTGTGTTTTCCTCAATCCCGTCAGTGGCAGCTAGGAGTGCTGAAAGGAATGGGAAAACTCACCTGATTAACAGGTGGCTCAGAGGCTGGTGCCATCAGTGGAACTTTGGGTTTTTCGATCACGGGGAGGTTTACACGGCACCAGGCCTGCTGGCGGCTGATGGAGATCGGCTGTCTCCAAGGGGGAAAAGGATTCTCACCCATGAGTTGGCGGGACTCATTGAGAGGGCTTTAAACTAGGTTTGAAGGGGGAAGGGGATATAAACGGGCCTGCTAGTGAGGAGCCCAGGGGCAGCATGGCAACATTGGGGGTGAAATCAATAGCCCAGCTCAAGTGCATCTACACCAATGCACGTAGCATGGGCAACAAACAGGAGGAGCTGGAGACCCTTGTGCAGCAGGATGGCTATGACATAGTCACCATCACAGAAACATGGTGGGACAACTCTCATGACTGGAGTGCTGCACTGGATAGCTATAAGCTCTTCAGAAGGGATAGGCAGGGAAGGAGAGGTGGTGGGGTGGCTCTGTATGTTAGGGAGTGTTTTGACTGTACAGAACTCGACAGTGGTGATGACAAGGTCGAGTGCTTATGGGTAAGGATGAGGGGGAAGGCCAACAAGGTGGATGTGCTGTTGGGAGTCTGCTATAGACCACCCAGCCAGGATGTAGAGGTAGATGAGGCGTTCTATAAGCAGCTGGCAGAAGTCTCACAATTGCCAGCCCTTGTTCTCGTGGGTGACTTCAACTTGCCAGACATCTGCTGGAAATACCATACAGCAGAGAGGCAGCAGTCTCAAAAGTTCCTAGAGCATGTGGGGGATAACTTTCTGACACAGCTGGTAAGCGAGCCTACCAGGGGAGATGCCTCGCTTGACCTGCTGTTTACTAACAGAGAAGGGCTTGTGGGAAATGTCGAGGATGGAGGCCATCTCGGGCTTAGCGACCACGACATGATAACGTTCTCGATTCTGGGTGATGCCAAGTGGAGGGGCAGCAAAACTGTTACGATGGACTTCCGGAGGGCAGACTTTGGCCTCTTCAGGACCCTGGTTGGGAAAGTCCCTTGGGAGGCAGTCCTGAAAGACAAAGGGGTCCAGGAAGGCTGGGCCTTCTTCAAGAAGGAAGTCTTAAGGGCGCAGGAGCGGGCTGTCCCTGCGTGCCATAAGACCAACCAATGGGGAAAACGACCAGCCTGGCTGAATATGGAGCTTTTGCGGGGACTCACGGAAAAAAGGAGAGTCTACCGCCTTTGGAAGAAGGGGCGGGCAACTCAGGAGGAGTACAGGGATCTTGTTAGGTCCTGCAGGGAGGAAATTAGAAAGGCAAAAGCCCAGCTAGAACTCAATCTGGCCAATGCTGTAAAAGATAATAAAAAATGCTTTTACAAGTACGTTAGCAATAAAAGGAGAGCCAAGGAGGATCTCCATCCTTTGCTGGATGTGGGGGGGGGAACATTGTCACCGAGGACAAGGAAAAAGCTGAGGTACTTAACGCCTTCTTTGCCTCTGTGTTTAACAGCCAGACCGGTCATCCCCAGGGTACTCAGGCCCCTGAGCTAGAGGATAGGGATAGGGACCAGAATGGAGCCCTCATAGTCCAGGAGGAAGCAGTTAATGACCTGCTATGCCACCTGGATGCTCACAAGTCTGTGGGGCCAGATGGGATCCACCCGAGAGTACTGAGAGAGCTGGCAGAGGAGCTTGCCAAGCCACTTTCCATCATCTATCAGCAGTCCTGGTTAACAGGGGAGGTCCCTGATGACTGGAGGCTTGCCAATGTGACGCCCATCTACAAGAAGGGCCGGAAGGAGGACCTGGGAAACTACAGGCCTATCAGCCTGACCTCAGTGCCGGGAAAGATTATGGAGAGGTTCATATTGAGTGCACTCAACAGGCATGTGCAGGTCAACCAGGGGATCAGGCCCAGCCAGCATGGCTTCATGAAAGGCAGGTACTGCTTGACCAACCTGATCTCCTTCCATGACCTGGTGACCCACCTGGTAGATGATGGAAAGGCTGTGGATGTCATTTACCTGGACTTTAGCAAAGCCTTTGACACCGTCTCCCACAATATTCTCCTTGGGAAGCTGGCAGCTCATGGCTTGGACGGGCATGCTCTTCGCTGGGTAAAAAACTGGTTGGGTGGCCGAGCCCAGAGAGTAGTGGTGAATGGAGTTAAGTGCAGTTGGCAGCCAGTCATGAGCAGTGTTCCCCAGGGCTCCGTTTTGGGGCCAGCCTTGTTTAATATCTTTATCGATGATCTGGATGAGGGGATTGAGTGCACCATCAGTAAGTTTGCAGATGACATTAAACTGGGTGGGAGTGTCGATCTGCTGGAGGGTAGGATGGCCCTGCAGAGGGACCTGGACAGGCTGGATCGATGGGCCATGGCCAACTGGATGAGGTTCAACAAGGCCAAGTGCTGGGTCCTGCACTTGGGTCACAACAACCCCATGCAACACTACAGGCTTGGGGAGGAGTGGCTGGAAAGCTGCCTGGCCGAAAAGGACCTGGGGGTGTTGGTAGACAGCTGGCTGAACATGAGCCAGCAGTGTGCCCAGGTGGCCAAGAAGGCCAACAGCATCCTGGCTTGTATCAGGACTAGTGTGGCCAGCAGGAGCAGGGAGGTGACTGTCCCCCTGTACTCGGCTCTGGTGAGGCCACACCTGGAATACTGTGTCCAGTTTTGGGCCCCTCAGTACAAGAAAGACATTGAGGTGCTGGAGCATGTTCAGAGAAGGGCAACAAGGCTGGTGAAGGGTCTGGAGCACAGGCCTTATGAGGAGCGGCTGAGGGAACTGGGGTTGTTTAGTGTGGAGAAGAGGAGGCTGAGGGGAGACCTTATCGCTCTCTACAACTCCCTGAAAGGAGGTTGTAGTGAGGTGGGTGTTGGTCTCTTCTCCCATGTAGTTAGCGATAGGACGAGAGGAAATGGGCTTAAGCTGTGCCAGGGGAGGTTTAGGTTGGAAATTAGGAAAAATTTCTTCACGGAAAGGGTGGTCAAGAATTGGAACAGGCTTCCCAGAGAGGTGGTGGAGTCACCATCCCTGGAAGTGTTCAGAAAATGGGTAGATGTGGCACTTTGGGACATGGTTTAGCCTAGTCTACCCTTGATTGGCTTAGAGTAGACTTGGTAGTGTAGGTTAATGGTTGGACTGGATGATCTTAAAGGTCTTTTCCAACCTAAATGATTCTATGATTTTTACGTACACATTGATTATAACAATTATCTAGAAAGTTGAAGACATTAGTGATTGCAGCATTGTCCATCCTGTGCATTTGGTCTTTTGTATTTTGAAGAAAGGTAATATATTGGGTTTGTGTGGCAAGGTTTTTGAAGCGGGGGGCTACAGGGGTGGTTCCTGTGAGTAGATGACAGAAGCTTCCCCCACATCCAATACAGCCAATACTGGCTGCCTCCAAGATGGACCCACCACTGGCCAAGGCTGTGGACCCACCACTGGCCAAGGCTGAGCCTATCAGCAAAGGTGGCAGCGTCTCTGGTATAACATATTTAAGAAGGAGGGAAAAAAAACCCTGCACAAACGCAGCTGGAGTGAGGAGTGAGAATATGTGAGAGGAACGACTCTGCAGACACCAAGGTCAGTGAAGAAGGAGCGGGAGGAGGTGCCCCAGGCACCAGAGCAGAGATTCCCCTGCAGCCCCTGGTGCAGCCCATGGTGAGGCAGCTGTGCCCCTGCAGCCCATGGAGGTCCACGGAGGAGCAGATATCCACCTGCAGCCCAGGGAGGATCCATGCCGGAGCAGGTGGATGTGCCTGAAGGAGGCTGTGACCCCATGGGAAGCCCGCGCTGGAGCAGGCTCCTGGCAGGACCTGTGGACCCCTGGAGAGAGGAGCCAATTCTGGAGCAGGTTTGCTGGCAGGACTTGTGACCCCGTGGGGGACCCACGCTGGAGCAGTTTGTGAAGAACTGTAGCCCATGGGAAGGACCCACATTGGAGAAGTTTGTGGAGGACTGTCTCCCGTGGGAGGGACACCTTGCTGGAGCAGAGGAAGAGTGTGAGGAGTGCTCCCCTGCAGAGGAAGGAGCAGCAGAGACAACATGTGATGAACTGACCACAACCCCCATTCGCCATACTGCTCAGGGGGAGGAGGTACAGGAAAATCAGGAGTGAGTTTGCACCTGGGAAGAAGGGAGAGGTGGGGGGAAGATGTTTTAAGATTTGGTTTTATTTCTCATTATCCTACTCTGATTTGATTGGTAGTAAATTAAATTAATAATTTTCCCAAGCTGAGTCTGTTTTGCCCGTGACTCTAATTAGTGAATGATCTCTCCCTGCCCTTATCTTGACCCACAAGCCTTTTGTTATATTTTCTCTCCCCTGTCCAGTTGAGAAGGGGAGTGATAGAGCAGCATTGGTTGGCACCTGGCATCCAGCCGGGGTCAACCCACCACAGGGAAACAAAATTAACAAGGGGCAGAAAGACAGTAGAAATGAAGAATGTGAATCTCTGGATAGTTTCAGTTTTACGTATTTATGAAAGATGGTTGTTCTCTGTTAGGGGTTTGGTTTTTTTTTTTTAAGTTCAGTTACAAATATAAAATGCATGAACAGTTAAAATGCAAAAAACAAAACCCATACTTTTGATATTTCAAGATAAATTTTCTGAGTTAAAGAATAATAGTATTTTTGTCTATTTTAATTTGACCTCACAAATCCTTCATGCCTCTTAAGCAGCATGTTTTAACTTTCTCACCTTTCAAGATTTCAGTAAGAGCTGGTCAGAGATTGACTGCATACAAAATAGCTGTTGCCATGCAATTCTGAATTAGAAACATTTTCTCTAGGTTTTAGTTACATTTTAAGTTGTTTTCTTATTTTCCAATAGATTTGGTCTTCATGAAATGACAGAATAAAAGCAATAAAAATAAATTTCATCAAAGCCTAGACACAGTTCTAAACATGAATGTTGTAGGGCTGATGAGTTCTATTTGCTTAAAAGTAACTTATCTTTTCCACTTTCAGATAATAAGAAAATTTCTACTTGAGAAGTGCAAGAAATTAGAATTCAAAACATGTCTATTTCTGCAGTTTAAGCACAGTCATTTTGTCTAATCATGTCTTATATGTTCATTCTCTTTGACGTTACGAATTTTGCACTGAACAGGAAAAAAATGACAAAGGTGCAAAATGTTTCAGAACAGGGATTCTCAAAGCTGTCATTCATAGTATGCCTTTTCAAACCTTTTCCATTCAAAAACTCCGTCTTTATTGGAAACCTGTGGTGTTGAAATTTTCATCATTAAATTTTAATGATAATCTCCAGCAGTTTTGGTATACTTTTATTTTGACAGGGATGACAAAATGTATGTCCATTTAAATGCACTTTGTAATGCTTTTGACATTTATTTTTTTAGAAAGTACTATACAAATTTGAATGTACATTTTCTTAACCCTGATTTTTACTTTAGTTGCAGGAGGCTTGTTATTTGGTATGATTTATATTTATTTCATTCTAAACTATATTTTGGACAAAGTTTGACTTTCATCAGTTAATATGTAATGTGATTTGAATAACCTACGGATTATTAGCAGTGCACAAATCAAGGTCTTGTGTGGTCACTTGCTTTGCAAAGTAAGGCGGCAATTATGGCTGCTTTCATTCCTTATTTATTTATTAATTTATTTTTTATTTTGTTTGCTTAACAGGTGTTGGTGGTATAAAAAACTTGTGATTTAGTTTTCAAGATGGGACTAAAGGTAGGAATAAATAACCTCAGTTAAGGGTAGCCATATATACATTAGGAAATTACTTCTCAAAAGATTGTTTCCTGAGACAGCGGCATGCCTAGCACCTAAGCAGTTAACACTCTTTCTGCTATATACAGTGAGATCATTCTGCAATCTTTGCCAGACTTCAGACAGGAAGAGTCACCTGCATTTCTGTCCACAATCAGGCAACTAGTTTAATTGGGCAATGGCAGAGCCTTGCAGGATATCCTAATGATCCTAATTGCCAGCAGGAATCCGACTCCCAGGAGAACAGAGACAGAAACCAGACAGAGACAGGTAAAGGTTATGGAGTAAGAGAAATAAGATGGAAGGGCTCTGTCAGGGCTTAGTCCTGCTGTATACACTTCTTTGTATTCTTTCTTTTCTTAGTTCTTCTCACCACTTTGTTTACCAACTATGTGCCCATGGTACTACTGTCTATGTCTTTCCTGCTATTTGAGTAGTCCTGTGGATCTTCTTGTGCTTATTATGGCTTTTGTTCCCGAGTGATCTGAATATGCAGGGAGGGAATCCTAGCTTGGAAGGCTGTCCAGTCTAATCACAAATCTACTTTCACAACATTCAGTGCAATGGGGGAAAGAAAAAAAGATAATAAAAAAAATCTGATCAAACTCTGTGTTTTTGATAGCACGAATCTTCAGTGTAGATTGGACCACCTCAGTAAGAGTGTCTCTATCTTCAGCTGTCACAGTTCTGTCACTGAAACTCCTGGCAACAATTGAATTTTAATGAAGGTCTGCTGTGCTTTAGAATTTAAATGAGATGTTTGATAAAAGAGAGAAAACCTTCTGCATATCTGCCTTATGTTCTTAATGCATTCCTCCTGGTAAAAAATAAATAAATAAATAAATACAGGATTGTTTCACTGCTTGTTTTCTACAGAGATTTCCCTGCAAAGCTGAAAAAAAAAATAGCTTGAGTTGCACAGAGCCATTTTCATGCTGATTTAACCCTGTTTCTGATAGAACCCAGCTGCTGTATATGCAGCTCCTGTTTCTCTCTGGCTTCCTTAGCTTCCCAGACTGGCAGGGACATTTGTTTCTGATAGTTTGAATCGGTGTCAAAGTGTCTGGGACCAGCAGCAAGTAGCTTAGTGAGGCCACCCTCATTTGAGCAGAGTTTTGGCACTGCATTTTACAAGGATTTTTGCAGGTGAGCTAGTTATTAGTTCCTAATATATGATGGTTCATTTGAATGCACAGTACTGAAGACTTTAATAATGCAGTTTATCCTTTGCTTATTTTCACTTGCCTGAAACTAATTTTTTTCCAGGTGTAGAGACTACCACTATATCTTGTTCAGAGATACCTGCGTGTATATCAAAAGAGTGCTGATGGTAAAATGATGCTCCGTTTGCTGAACACGCTTGGTCTCCAAAGTAAGTTTTCAAGCTTGAACTGAGCCATACATTGATTGTGGGGCAAAAGTAAAGGTTATGTATTTTTAGTACGTGTTGTGCTTTTCTCCTGTGCAGTATGTGACACTACCTAGGAATAAACGCTGCCTCATGCAGATGTGCTAATGGAATTCCTGCTTTTATGTAACTGCTTTTTGGGGAGTGAGGTGAGCTTGAAATGCTTTGTTCTAATTACAGATGTTTCTTCATGTTGCTAACTGTGGGTGTATATGCATGTGGGCATACATGTGTGAAGAAAAGATCTATCTTGCAAACAAAAGATTTTGATCAATGGTAACATAAACTGAAAATATAATGAACTGACAACCTTGTTGCAGAAACCCAAGATATTTACTTGGATTTATTAGATAGTGCACGTAACCTATACATAGCCTTCTGCACCACCAGTTTATTTGGAATATCTTCTTATGCTTACCACTCTAACACAGCTCCTAGATTTAAAAAATTCAGTACTCAAAGCAATTTACAAAAGGTCTCTGTAAGAGGAGCATTAGAAACAGAGATGATGTGTCTAAAACACAGAGAAAGGGAGTCGCAGCAGCTGGTACTTCTGACTATAGGCTGAAGTAGTTTCTGTTGTGAATCTGTACTGTCATATTTCTGAAATAGATTACTTGCTTTAAGGGTAGCTTAAATTCATTGTATCCTGCATGCAGGAAGCCCCAGTTAGAAACTTGAATTCCACCCTGCCCTCCTGATATCTTATGAATTGTCTCGTTTCCTGAGCAAGCGCATCATCACAATTCTTAGGCTACACTTTGAAAAGTACCTGTGCTTTTGCTTACTTTTTTCCTAATTGAGGAAATGAAACCATTGAGGGGGTAGGTTTAAGAAGGTTTCACACAGATATTTTAATATCTGAAAGCAGATTTGCCCCCACACACCTGATATTAGTATCTCTCTACTATCATAACACATGTTCAATTTCCTATGCAAATAGCCTAAAGTGTGAAATGAAAATTAGGAATAGTCTAGAGGAAAACCAGGGACACCCAGCTGACAACAATACAGTCAGTGAGATGTAGAGCAGGGTGCATACTGGGTAAAAAACTGGCCACAGTAATCAGTGACTGATTTTAGTACAGTGTTATAGCATAGAATGGGAATGAGGTTATCTTTATTCTCTTTTCAGCAATGACATTGATGATGAGCTGTTACATCTACCAGGCCTTTACCTTATGTCAATGAAATTGAACCAAGAATAATTGGAAGTGGGATGAAGTACACCATAATTTATTGTGCTTGATCACATTTACTTATCACTCTGGATCTAGAAGTGAAATCACTGAAGAAATAAGATCACATAGCTTATGATGGTATTGGAGGAAAAGTTGTTTCTTTTGTACTGCTAAACAAATTGTAATATACATTTTAATATACCACTATAATTCTTCTAGTGCTTTTCTGTATGCCAGATACTGGCTGCTCTGTATACCTCCTAAGCTCAGGCAGACTTGTGGTTTTCCCTATTCATCTTTCGCTAACACCAACCAAATGCAATAAATGAAGACACTTCTAACCAATCTAAACTTCCTTTCCTGTGCTGGAGAGGCAGTTCCACAGGATGATACATCTGACACCTCGAAACAGTGGCAGAACAGGTGAAGATGATTCCTCCAGATCTGAGTCCTTTCCTTAGACCCTCACCTCACTTCTCTGAGCTTTGGCTCTTGCTTTTCATAAGCTTCACATTTAGGTCCAGGCTGAGAACCTGAAGGTTTTGAAAAAACAGGCGCTTGCCTGTATGGTGGAGCTCAGTACAGGTCAAGCATTTCTGACAAGCAACACTGGCATACTGGTTTGCACTGCATACCTCTGTGTATACAGACACTAACTTAAACTTTGTTCAGTCCTGTATTGGCAGTTGTCAGCACAAAGTTAATATCCATCGTCTTGAATTTTCGGGGGAAGACCTTTTTGGTCTTGTGGTATTTATGCAGGGAAACCAGAGCTGTCTTCTACTGTGACCCTAAATTAATCTGTTTCTGTCCTTGCATCCTTCTGACTTGAAGAGAGTGGCATGCAGATTGCCCAAATGGCAGGCTTTCACCAGTGATATGCTGTCGTGCACAGGACAGTGGTCAAGGGAATGTGAGAACCAACATTTGCTGCACTGCTGAGGGAAGGTCTTGTTTGAAATCAGATGTGTGTTGTCTGTAGGGCATAGAGTTCAAAGCAGACCTTTCTGGTTTCCAAGTCCAATTTCATTTTTCAGAAGGAGCAAGCTGGCTATTTACTTTTTGGTCCCAGAAGCCAACTGGAATTGTTGCTGTGGGATGACTGGAGAGGAGCAGGCATGCAAGACATCAGGGAGTGAACCAACTTCATATACTTACCAAAACATTTAAGAATAAGAAAATAAACACAGCTGCCATTTGATAGAAGAGAACATCCTTTCATTGGCAGCTAATTGGATTGAGAGGACCCTTTTCAGACTGTTTTTACAATGGCTGAAAGTGACTGGTAGATTTCCACAGGGGTCTGTGGGGCAGACTCTTCACGACTGATCTGGGAAAGGAAGTGGGGAGTGAGGTGACAAGGTTTGCTGATAACGCTAATTTTATTCAGAATATTAAGTAAGGAATCTGAATGAAGAACACAGGGTGCATTTTATAAAACTGACTGACTCGTGATAAAAGGGCAAGTACTATTCACTGTTGACAAATGCAAAATAATGCAGGCTGGAAAAACAATCCATCTCTACATATACAGTGAAGATCTTTAAATTAGTTATTACTATTCAGGAAAGAGATCTTGGAGTCATTATATAATCGCACACTGAAAACATCAGCTCAATGTTTAGTGGTGGTCAGAAAAGTAAATAGAGTTTTGAGAACTGGGTAAAGAATTGAGAGGAAAGCAGAAAATATCATTATGCTGCTGTATAAATCCATGTTGTCCTCACATCTTGAACACTATTTGCAGTTCTGTTTATAATAATAAAATATTAGAAATGGAAAAGGTACAGAAAAGGGCAACAAGTATGATAAATAGTGTGAAATGGTTTCTGCATAAGAAAAAGTGAAACAGATTTGGATGCTTTGACTGAATAAGAAATGGATAACGAGCACCACAGCAGTGAGTGAATAGGAGAATTGTTATTCATTCTTTCTCATGATACAGAAACAAGGCAGAGCAAAATGAAATTTTAAGCAGATTTAAGTCAAAGAGTAAGAAATAGGTATGTATTTTTTTCCACAGATGGTGTTATTAAATTGTGCAAGTTATTGTCATGGAATAATACGTATGATAAAAGTTTAGATGAGTTAAAAATCAATTACTGAAATCTATGCTGAAAAACACAAAGATAAAACCTGTGACTCAAAGTCCTCAAGTTACACACTGTTGTTGTCTCAAAGGAAATGTAGGGGGTAAAGTGTCACAGGATGTCTGCCCTTTTCTTTTTTTTCTTTTTTTTTTCCCCCTGAGATATGTGCTCTCAGAGACAGGATACATTGGTAGGTGGACCTTTGTCTGACCCAGTACAGCTGTACTCATGTTAAGGCTTAATCACCCAAATCTGTATCTCACAACACAGAACAGTGTAACCACTGATTAAACCTGTTTTCAGAGCAGAATTCAGCCTGAAGTAACCCAGTCTTTTAACAGAAACTAACCACTGAGCTCAAAAAGGGTAAAATACTTTTATGGTGTCCTAAGACTACAATGGATTGTGAATCTGCAGCAAAAATCATAGCTGTGCTTTCATGTGTGAAACTTTTCCTGTTAAGCACTACTCCAGCATTTCTCTCTCTCTCTTCTTTTCTTTTTTTTTATTTTTCCTTCTTTCCTTTAGCTTCTGACCAAGACAAAGAAATGGCATACAAACATGTAGGATTACTTGGTAGTTGTGTAAATACCAAATGTAAAGAAGAAATTCTTGTTACAAGGAGAAATTAGCATATTTTATTGTAGTGGTTCAGTGAACATTGTATGTAGAGTAGTGCTATGAAAAGTATATGCAAGTGGCAAAGGTCTAACCAGAGATATTCAGACATTTCTCTCTAAGCTCCGGAACCTACAGTTAGAGGTGATTTTGCTGTGCTTATTTATTCTTTGCAGCTGTCGTATCATGTGTTAGAACTGGGAAGAGAAATGAATTTCTTTTCAGTTTAGGACTAGATGACAGTTTCAAAGAAGAAAGAAGATGGAAAGTTCCCGCTGTGAGTCCAAAGATGAGGAAACTGGCCTCCAGGAATAAAGCCAAGAGCTGGATCAACTGAGAGAAGTAAGGAATACATGGTTTGCACAAAGACTTAAGAGCCGCTGAATCCCTACAATCTTTGCTGAAGGGCATTTCACATCCCAGTATCAGTTTTATCTTAAACAAAAACTTTGATTTAGATATGTCCTTAAAAACTGAAAGGTCCTAAATTTCTTTCCAAACTCTTCCACGACAACAGAGAAGCTATTTGCATGTGTAGTTACATCAGTAAAGTCACATCAGCCATCCTCTTGCACTCTGGATGGCCTCCAGCTGTCCCTCCTGGACTCAGGTCTATGGCAACACATCCCGTGTTGTATCCGCTGCTTCTGGTCCCCTGAGGTTGTGCTAGGCGTACATGTTTTAGATACCTTAATCCCACCCTTCATGTTATTTCTATGTGATGCAGAAAGTGCATTTGGGAATATGAAGGAGCTCTGCCTACATACACAGCTTTTAACTATGTTGCCAGCTTTCATACAGGCTAAACTTTAACCTGGAGTGATAATTTGTCACACAGTAAACCTGCCCATATGAATAGCCGAATAGTTTCACACATGACTCTTTGGGGATTGGCACAGTATGGCTAGGAAATCTTCACACTCAGGAGCTGAGGTACCAACAGAGTTCCCAATGGCCTTGGAAGGTCATGGCTCAAGTGACTGTGGGGAGGTAAACTGATTTAAGCAGTCCATGTAAACATAGCCAGAAGCATAGAAAGATGCAAGAACTTGTTGAAAAGCACAATTTATACCCTGTCCCCCAAAAAATAAATTCTTCACTTCTTTCTTCTTTCAGGTACCTTTAGCCAATGTGCACAAACGCTCTGTTGGTGGATGTTTCTATAAAAAATTTTGAAGGAAAATTAGACACTTCCATAGTGTCATTAACTTTTTTCTTTTTAGTGGTACATATGCAAACCAACATAGTATAACAAAATTCTCTAAATGTATATTTATTATTAAAATATATCCTTCTTTACTAGGGATTACAAGTGTAAATTTAACAAATACAGTTAAAATTAAAACATAAAATTTCAGAAAGATTCCTGAACTTTCCCATAAGGCTTACAGAGACTATTTTAAAATGACAGCAAATCAACCATACCCCAGCAGAACGTATTAACTTCAAAATGTTGAAATTAAGATTTTTGTTGGGAAATCAGCAGAGAATAATGCTATGATATTTGAGACTTTCTATTAAGGTATATCAGGTATTGAATTTTGTTGAATTTTGTTCTCCTAATGCATTTTGTCAATTTCTAATATTTTAACACTTAAAAGCTCAGCCATATCTAAGCTTAAATCTTTTAAATTAAATGAAAGTTAGTGAATATATGTTGTGAACTCTGCTAAGAAATACTTGTAATGCCGTTAAATAGATAAATTTCAAATACAACGTACTAAGCAGATGGGACCCCATCTCTTCAGAATGAAATATAAATGAAAGTCTTTTTCATCAGTCAAGCTTATATGCCTGTCCATCTCCCAAGTCTTAAACAATGTGTCATTAAGATTAACAGAAATAAAAACATTCTTCAGTAGGATTAAGTCTATTGTTGCAATGTAATCTTAAAGAACTATTTCTCTTCTTGGAGCCAAAGACGCTTTTTTTTAATTCTGTCTTTAGACAGAATTTTCTTTTCTTTTCTGTGCAGTTATGTTTGAAAAGATGGAGAAGTTGGTTCTTACATTTGAGAAGGTTCCCTATCATTTTTCTGCACGTATTTTATTTGCAATTTGTTACAGAATAAATAGTAAGTAAAAATATGTTTGCCCTAGGAGATTCTAAAGTTTCCATTTTTTCAGTATCACCTTATTAATTTGTCCAGAAAGTTTCCCCTTTTCCCCCAGTGCCGGCATATCTCTGTGATGTTTCAATAAGTTCATACGGAATATAGCTTCAGCAGATGCAGGACAGGTGTAAATTGTTCCAGTGCTACATTGGTTAGATAAGGATCCCCTTGTAAGAAATTGAACAAGACTTGTTAGAAACCATCTAAGTGAGAAAACTGGATCTTTCATCATTGTGGTTTCATACTTCATACTTTTTTTGTATATACTTTCATATAACAATCAGGAGTAAACTGTATATCATAAAGCAACATTGTAATTTCTACCTTTGTTTATTAATGTTTTATTAGCATTATGCATAATTTAGAATAGGAAAGAAGAGAAATGAGTAACAGTTCTTACAACTTTGACTAATGTATACATTCTGATAATGGGCTTTTTACTCTGAAGATCTCGGGTGCTGGTGTTGGATTGATAGTCCAGGGTTTGTGGGGATTTTGGTTTTGTTTTGGGATTTTGGGGGGGGAAGGAGGGGGTGATGTTGTTGGGTGTTTGTGTTTTTTTTGTTTTGTTTTGTTTTGTTTGTATCATCTTGCAGCCTGAACCCAGAAAAAGCCTCTCATCAGAACTGGGTATCTATGTAACACAAGCACACACTGGGAGTGAGAGAAATGTGGAAATGAGTGGAGAGGTAATGCTTGTTGAGGCATCAGCTGAATGGTAGGAACATGCATCTTATATTGATCTTGCCTCCTCTGCTTCAAGATATGCTTGTGCCAGAGGGGAATAACAGTCAAATCGGTGTCATGCTTGACAGTGTACTGCTGCTTCATCTCTTATGAGAAAGTAGATTCTATAATAAATAACCTGTATAAATAGGAGCCAAAGATTTTCCTATTAGATGCACTTACTTACCAACTGCATAAAGTTACATGTCTTCCAACATAATATATTCATTCTTGATTATGTCCTTCCTTATGAGAGGGCTTTCATTATTATATTTATTGATATTTCAGCATGAAAGACTTTTCCCTCTGCTCTTACCTTGCATGTGTCATTCATAATGATACTAGGGAAATACATTTTCTCCCGCTTTGGTTTGTTTCAGCCCATTTCTAGTTGCTCTTATTTATATGTATAGAATCATGAAATAATTAAGGAACAGATTTTTGGAGATCTGGTCCAATTTGCTTCTCATTGCAAGGCTAATTTCAAAGTTAGATCTGGTCGCTTGTAGCTATTCTTGTTTTTAATTCTGCTATGTATCTCTAAGAAGGTTCTTGCTCCTTCTTTATTCTGTCTATTCCACTGAAATTACAGGCCTTTGTATTTGTCTTTGAGCCTCTTGAGGTTCCTGTCAACCCACTTGTCCAGACTACTGAGATCCTTCTGATTCATTTTCCAAATCTTCATCCCAGTTTTAGTGGTCATGACAGGCCAGTCAGCCTCTATTAAGTTGCCAGTACCAGTAAGGTCACAAGGAGAGTCCTCTTGAAAACTGTTTCTGGACATTGAAGGAGAACGGGAACAGCCAGAAAGGATTTATCAAAGGCAAATTACACCTGACCAACCTGCCTGCTTTGTATGATGAAATGGCTAGATTTGTGGATGAGAGGGGAGCAGCAGTTGCCACCTACCTTCACTTTAGCAAGGTTTTCAACTTGGTGTCCTGTGGCATGCCTTGTCTCTCTGTCATGTTGCAGTGCTACACTCTATAAGGGTGGACTACCAGAGAGGTGAAAAAATGACTGCACCATTGGATTCAAAATGAAGTAGTTAATGGTCATATTGTACCTGAAGGCCATTTAGAAGTGGAATTCCTCAGAGGGTCTGTCCTGCGACCTGTCCTATTTAATATCTTTATCAGTGGGGTAGAGGAGGAGACATAATGCGCCCCTGTCAAGTTTTTTACTGACAGAAAACTGGGGAATGAAACTGATAATACTCAAGGGCAGAGCTGCCTTTTCAGAGGGCTCCAGACTGGCTAATGTAATGGATCAACAGGAATTTCATGAAAATCGACAAGTACTAACACAAAATCCTGCATTTCGGAAGGAACCCCCTACACTACTAAGGAGGGGGACTGGCTGACTGGATGGGGAACAGCTCTGCTTGGGGCCCTGGAGAGTGAAGAGCTGAACATGAGCCAGTCATAGAATCATAGAATGCTTTAGGTTGGATAAACCCTGGCAGCAAAGATGACCAACAGCACTCTGGGCTGTGGGAACAGGAGTCTTGGGCATGTTCAGCCTGGAGATGACGTGCCTTTGGGGACACCTAGCAGTAGCCTCCTGGTATACAAAGGGTGATTACTGGGAAACCAGAGGTTGGCTTTTTATTGAGGTGCACAGCAGGAGAGAGACAATTGGTCAAAAATTAAGCAGACGATGTTCTAACTGGATATTGGGAGGTGGGAAGAAAAGCACTGTTAGGACTGTCAAGTATTGGAACATGTCCAACAAGGTTGTGCAACCTCTGTCTTTGGAGATATTGATACCTAACCAAATAAGACCTTAGCAACCTGGTCTGAATTCATAGCTGACCCTGCTTTTAGCAGGTCATTGGACTAGAGATCTCCTAATACCCTTCCAATCTGGGTGATTCTGTGAATTGATGCTGGGTCCTAGATACTAAAATCTTGTATTTCAAGCTTACCTGTCTTGCACGTGGCAGGAAATCCCTAAAACTATGACTACTATAGAGTGTTATCTCTTCCAGTAATATCCTTTAAATAAACCCTGTTACCAAAAAAACCCCCAAAACCAAAAAAAAACCCCAACAAAAAAAAAAATCTTAAAAATGAGCAGAGTAACAGTGGTGCTTAGGCTGATATTTTGCTTCATGCTGCCAGTATTGTGTCAGTGTTTGCTTGTATTACTGTCTGCCTGCACTTTAAGTATGAACTCTCCAAATCTGTAGCATACCGAGCAAACATGGATCCTTTTTCCAGTGTCAGTGCTCTTATTCTGTTAATAAAAAACAAATAGCGTCTGAAATGAAACCTCTTCAGTGTAGCTGGAGTAAAGTCCTAATGCAGGATAACAGTTTGTGTGTTTGAATTAGATTAACAGGATCACAAGGGATGCTGACAAAGTGCAATGCAGAAAAAATGTTTTATCATGATACAAATAGTTACATGTGTATTAATTTGAAGTCCACTAAAGTTGAGTCATTGTAAAGCTCAGCTTATGGTATGAGACTGTTTGAGGGAATTTATAAAGAGCAGATAAAGCTTCCCAACAATTTACAGCAAGCAGGGAAAAACATTTAATATAATTCAGAGCTTTGTTTTTCATATACTATGTCTTGCAGGTACACCACTGTTTCCTTGCAGACTCTTAGGATTCAGAGGGTGGATAGGGAGGAATCAGCACAGGGCCTGTGAAGGTTACTGAAATTTCTGATATAAGGATTGTAATCTCTGGGCTCAGATCTGATCTCCCAGATGTAGGAATCTACTCTATAATTGAAAGGCATGATTCCAGCTTTGGATATATCCATGTATGCTGCAGGTGTGCTAGAGAATGCTGTGTCATCATAGATGTGGAGTAGCGTTAAGGAAAAAAAGAACAGTGATATAAATACAGCGTAAAAGTGGAGGCAATCACTGCTGTTGCGCGAAAAAATAGGTCACCTAAACCAGCTGTTGCAGCACATCTGTATGTATAAATATTTCTGTGGCACTTGCTTGTCACCATAAATTTGTTTGTGGGTGGTTCCTACAAATATAAAATTTTCCACTGTTGGATCTTTGCCATCTGCTTTCAGATTTAACAGCTCTAGAGGTCAGCATCTTATTTGGGTGAGAAATTATGGATGTAGAGTGGATTATTTTTATTGATTTAATTACCTTATTTACATATCTGTGACCTATTTTTCTGAACAGATGTGGTAACAGACTCCACATGGGCAAGTGATTCTTTAATGGAAACCTCAGGTGATGTATTTTTGGCCACAAGACAGAAGCACTTGCTATACTAACTAAAGTATATCCTGCTATTTTACTATGCTCTTTGCCACATTGTGTCCTCTAGTTCACTGTACTTCCCTGGTCAAGTCCCTTAGGCAGAGTGGTTTGGGGAAAAGGATGAACCTCCTCCTGACTGTCACTGTAACAGCAGTAAGTAAATATAGCATGGAGGGTGCAGACTGAAAAAGGAAGTTCTCTCTTCTGGAGTACCAAATAATGATATCTTAAAAAAAAAAAAAAAAAAAGGTTATTTTTCTTTAAAAGACATATGTAGTGGGCCAGATGTTTACTTTTTATTTCTTTCTGTTAGTTCAGGAATGTAACTCTCACATGTAAAATACAGTTGCTGCTGTGCCTGCAATACAGAGTATATTTATTTGCCCAAACTGTGTTTAAAATACCTGGGTTGTGTATTTTTATCACTGCAGTGCAGAAAATACCCAAAAAACTAAGTGGCTTACGCTGGGATAAATCAGAACCACTTCTGGATTGCCTCCACAATGTTGTAATCATTGGTGTGACTGCGTGGAAACGTGATGATCCCCTGTCATGCTGGGTAATATTGAGTAGCTGAGTTTCCTCCTCTATCAGTCTAGCGATTAACTCTTGTCTTGTGGCTGGAGGTTGTTAAGGTGTTGTGTTTGTATGGTGTTTAGTAGAAAAGGATCACTGACAGAGGTATAAAGGAAGATAAATGAGCCTTTGAAGATATGAAAAGCTAGAAGTTGGTACTGTTGATGATGGTGGGGAACAAGGGCTCTTTGCAAGTTAACTGGGAAGGACAGTTCAGCAAAGACTTCTTGTTTTCCCCTTCAGTTTAACCTAAATTTGGTGGAACCTGTCGATCTACAAAAATAACATATATAGTCTTGTTTACATACCCGTTGGTGCACTTTCTATGTGTCTGCTCTGCCTCAAACATTTATAAAATGTAAACATTAAATTTAAACAGTAATGTAAGAATATGACCTTGTCTGTAGTGATACTCCTTTTTGCACCCATTTGTGAACTCTTTTGATTTTGTTTATTTTCTCTCTGGAAGAAAAAACATTTCTTCCCCCCGCCGGAAGCCTACTGTTTTAAGAGAAAATAGTGGGATTTCTGTATAATAAAAAAAAAAAGTAAATGGCTTTATTGGATTTTTTTGTACACTACCTGGGTTGGAGTTCTGTTGCACCACCACACTTAGATGTGTTTTTCAAATTCTCCATGACATTTTACTCCATGGTAAGTCACCCCAAATAGCTGTGGTAGGCTGGACAATATCAGGTCTTTCCAGGTCACCCTTGCTTTGAAGATAACTATTTTTAAGTTAATTGGACAGATAAAGAATATTATTAGACATATGGGCAGGATCAGATTATACCTTATGAAGAGATGAAGCCTAAAAGGGCCCTGGGCCTTTAGAAGGGGTGGGAAAGAAAATGAGAATGTATGTAATATGCTGATAGACCTTGACACAAATACTGATGATTAAGACTTTTTATCTCACAATTAGCCATTTGGTCAATAGAGTACTTTCATTTCTCTCTGAAAAATGGTTTATTCAAGTATGACTGAAGAATACTGGCAGAACAGTGGTAGAGTTCACATGTCTGATGAGTTGGCCCAAGACAGAGGACAACATCTGTGGAGTGCTTTCTGCTAGAAAGAAACAAGACTTTTCACTTAAGGCATAGATCCTTATTTTATCAAATGTTATTCACGTATATACCATCTATACAATTCAATAACAGTTTCTGAAAACACATTTTTCATGTCTAGCCTTAAGGACCAAGGTCCTTAAAATCCTTTCTTTTTCCTAGAACAAAGTTTTCTCCTGTGTCCTGCTGTATTCCACCTTACCTCCACCTGCAACTGTCTTTGCTGCCCTCTCTTTAGAGCAATTTCAGGACTTACAGAGAGAAGCTGCAGGCTCTTGCCAGCACTCTCTCCTCTGCTCTCTCCTGCCTGCAGAGCAAACTAGTGGTCAATCCTTTGTGCTTGCTATCAAGGAAAGGTCTTTAGAATCTTTCTCAGAAGCTCTCACATTGCTCAGAGCTTGGGTTGAACAAAGATCTTTTTCTGATGACTCTTTCCAAAAATTGTTCTTTGTCTGTCAGAAAAAAAAAAAAAAAAAAAAAAGAGGACATTTTGTAGGAGGAATTTTGTCATAAATCTTTAGTTATTAAGTAAGGAAACTCACTTTGAAAATACTGTCAGTAAGGCTATGACATCCCCTAATTATCAAGCCTATGGCATTTCACTGTTTTATGCAAGGGTGTTTGTGTTGCCTGCATTTCATTTTCCCATTGTAACTGCAGAAAATCTGTAAGTAAGCAAAAGTTAAAATGTAAATGCCATGGTCTTAGCTGTAATATTAAATGTTCCCCATGGTTTTACGATTACCCTTTACAGAATCTGTTGATGCGTTTTGGCAAGCACAATATTAAAAATTTGCTTGGCAAAAATCCCCTTAGCAGAACCTGACAGACAGTAAGGTCAATAAAGTTTTAATCAACGAAGGAGAAAATACTCTTCTTCCAGATGGGTACCACAGAACAATACTTGCATGAAATATTTATGATTCACTTTAGAATCTCAAAGTCTGAAACATAAGGAAAGGTTGGTGATTATTTCTAAAGTAAAATGTGTTCATCCTTAGAACTTTTGAGGATTAAATTGCTGTGAAATAAATGCTAGTCTTGTTACTGGAAGTATACGATTTAGTATTTGTCTGAACACCAAGTTTCTTATTGAACTTTTTTTTGTTCATAACCTGCCATCACTTTTTAAGAAATCATAATTGCATACACTGTATGTGATGATTCCTCAGGTATCCCTGTCTCTTTAAACTGTAGATGTTGTTTGGATCATATGCAACTATATATTTACTATTGGTAAAGACATCATGCTGTCTCTAAGGTTTTTTTGTTCTAGCTGGTTAGTTGCCTTAGAATTGTTCAGTGCACACAGTGGTATTCTAATAATAAAGTGTTGTTTGTTTCACTATGTGGCCTGGACTCTGTGCTAGGGCAAGTCAAAAAATCTGTAATGAAGAGAATTTTTAATGTAGGGAAATTCTCTCTCGGAGGCCTGATCTTGCTACCTCACCCATTCTCAGACTCAGACCCAAGGAGGAGGAAACCCAGGAGAACTTTGACATCATGGATGGATGAATGGCTTCCCTTACATATTCTCAACCCAGTATAACAACTCTGCTTCCTATTGTAAATGCTTAAGTGGTCTGGTCACAAGAACTGGAGTATTGAAATGGATTGCTTGATACTTTTCTATTCCCAGAAGCGAAGTAAGTAAAAACCTGCCCAGATCAAGCCAAATAAGACCAATGGCTATGGCTGTATTCTGAGTCTGCAGAAAAGACTAACTGAAAAATATTAAGTTGTCTAGATATGCTAGTCACTCTTACAAAGTGGATACCCAAGGAAAGTCTGAATGTATTCTGCATTAACTTCTGCTACCATTTTAACACTTGCTAATTAACAATTAATGCAGCCATTAATTAACACCTACAGCAAGCTTCTTAGCCATCATACTGAGAGTTTGAAAGCACTGAAACATGATTTGTGGTTTTGAGTTCATTATAAACTCTGAATAATTAATTTTGTTTTCAAGAAACTGCTGTTTTGTACAGAGAAAGTTAAATTACAGGTGTACAATGAGTTGAATTATCAGCTACATTAGCATATTTTAAATCCAAAATATATTGCTTTAACTCTGTGATGTTAAAGGTGACTGAAATATTTAATAAGGCATTTCTAGTTGTTTTGCTGTTATATGAATTCAGTGAGTTTAGGAATGACACCCAACTTTCTAAGAAAACAGTGTGGATGAGTATGCATAATGTAAAAAATAATATAGAATGACTGCTTTTGGATCAAATTAATATAAAAGTAATAAAAAATGCACATAAGTTGTTAACCTTTCTGTTAACCATAATTGGACTATTACACTTACAGTCATAGAAGACTAATTGGCTAAATTCTCTATTAAAATAACCTGAAATTAGTATTAGTTATGACAAAATTCTCTTTTCTGAATAGGATTGGATAAAATTTCTGCATTGTTTGTATTAGGCAATTTATTTTAAAAATTCTTGGCAGGAGTTGAGTATTTTGCATAAAATTCACATAATCAGTTGTGTTACTTTAAAAAACTTTCCCTCTAATTGTTTATTTTCTTTACCCTTATTTTAGTTTTAAAATTCAGAAAGGAGCAGTTTTAGTGGTGGTGTTTTCTGTTTTTCAAAACTTTGAGACATAATTTGAATGTATTTGTAATGAGCATGTTATTATTATGTTGTCCATTCCATGATTTTATATGAAGTGAGTGGCACTATCACTGTATCTTATTGTTCATTCAGAGCACATGCAAATACACCTGAGTATGCTTAATTGCATTTTTTCCTGTCAAGTCTTTAATTTTCTCACAGGCAATTTCAGGTGATAGGTTTGGGAAAAGCCAGAATCTTAATCTTCTACCTAGCATGCATATTTATTGCTTTCTAGTACTGGATGGAGTCCATGCAGTATTTCAGTGTTTTGCTAGAAGATAATAAAGTGCTACTTGGAGCTCTGTTGTCATGAGCTTTAAAAGCAGGCAGATCTTGTTCTAACCATACCTATTGTGGCCAGGACATTTCTAGTGTATGTAATAAGACTGTACTGTAGCCACTAGTGTCTGATATAACTGCATATTCTGTGGCCTCAATTCTAGTGCATTCCTATAAAGCAAATTTGCAGTTCAGTACTTGTTACAGCTCTGCAATTCTCAAGTCTGCTGCTTCTGTTGTTTCTAAAATGTATTATTAGAGTCAGCTTCTTCATATGTAAGCTGTTCAACCCTGGCAGTGCTAGTTGGTGTCGTTATGCCTACTAGATGTCAGAGGAAGAAGCCGGCTGTCTCTGTCTCTTAACAGAGCTGGCCACCTGCTCATTCGCTTCTCGTTGATCTTACTTCATATTATTAATCTGTCTTATGTGGCCATGGAGTCCTTCATGAATCAGTCCTCCCTATTGTAAATGCTGTGGTTGCTGATCAGAAGTAATCATGACAACCAACTCATTCATAGCATGTAGGTTTGAAGATTTTGGTTGTAAAATGGAGACCTGCAGCATGCTGAGACAACTGCAGCTTTCCTACGCAGTGAGATCCATGGAAATATATAGCTCCAGTTCACTATTTTCTACAATGAATGCACACTGAGCAGAGCAGATGGATTTCACATCGTTCCATGAGACTTTGCCCTTGTTATCTGAGTAGCTGCATTTCTCTCTGCAAATGTGACTCAGTGATAACTCAATAAATTAAACAATGAAAATATCAACTAACAGGGGAGACTTGTCTCTGCTTGAGACTAAACCTTCACCAAAGTCAAAATCACACAGTAATAACACATTTCACAGATGCTGAGATTAATACAAACCCTAATTTATTGTCCAAGTTTTTATTCAATATTGCTTTCCCAAACACAACAGTATTTCACATAAATTTAATATTGCCTAGAACTTTTCCATATAAATATTAGTCTCACTATTTAGGCTTTTACTTAAAAAAAAAAAAAAAAATCTCTGGAGGCAGATTTTCCTTGCTTATTTGTTGTCTTCCCTCAGGTTGTTTCTTTTTCAAATTGCTTTTTTTTTTAAAAAAAAAAAAAAAGAGGGGGAAAAATAGCTTAAATTGGGAAGAAATAATTCTTCTAATGTTCTTGAAATGCATCTAAAGGTAGCATTGTCATAAGCTGTTGAAAAGCTACTGTTGGCACATGAAAATAAAGCTGTTTTTGAAGCCTGGTTAGGTATTTTTCAACTAAACATTTTTTAAAGCTAATACTTTCTCTGACAAAAAAAAAAAGTTTAATTTTCATTTTCTCTGACAAATTTTGTCAAGTAGGTTCACGCTGGAATCAGTGATCAAAGTCTGAGGGGCATCTTGCTCCTAAATAACTGGTACCTTGTTGCCATACTGACATACAGAAGGCTTGAGTTACCTGTCAAAGGTATTTACTCTTCTTTCCCTTGGGTGGTAGAACCACATCCCCATGCTTCTTAAATCTTCTTTACCTATTACAGGAATGTTTACTCGAAACCAGAATGAGGTAATGAGCTATTGTCAGATATTTGCCATTTTGTAGCACCACAAGTTTTCAAAAAGTCTTATGATCCTATCTAGAGAAAATATGAAGTATTATTAACTATGCATAACAGTAGCTAAGGAAAACAGGTTCAGAAGTAAGAAGTCTGCACTCTACCAACGGACAAAGTAAAAACCCAAACAAATAAACCCCAAATCATTCCTCTGCTAACATCGATATTGTTAGATGTGGATGATCTTAAAGGTCTTTTCCAACCTAAACAATTCTGTGATTCTATAATTCTATGTCTATTTGGGAAATTAAGTATCAATTACTTTTTATTTCTTATTTAACATTGAATTTAATGCTTTGAACAGTGATTTTTTTTTTCCACTCTGATTTGAGCTTTTTAATGCTTGCTTACTTATATCTTTCATTTTTTTCCCACTGAAGTATTGCATACAATAAGTTGTCTGGACTCTACAGCTTTTCAATAAGCTATACCAAGTAATTTGACTTCTCTGGTATTAAGTGAAGGAAAAGGATCTGACAGGTTTAGATATGAAATGAATAGTGACTTTCCTCTGAAAAAGTGTCAAATTAAAACAGGTGGGGTGAGGGAAACAGCTACAATATGTCAACTTTTACAGGCTTTGATTTATTTTTAATGATGCAGTGCACTTTAGGAAGCCTGAAGATGTGCTCATTCACAGCCCAGGTCTCGTGGTGTGCTGTATTGTTCAGGTACTTCTTCTAAGTTGGATGCAAGATGGGATCATGACCTAGGACTCCTGTAAATAGCAATTACCTCTTTGGAAAGAGAATGATTAAAGTTTAGTTGAATGTCAGCAAACTATTCACTCCTCTCTTCCTCCCTTCTCTAACTTATTTATATTTCTTAACCACACATCCTCCCAAAGTTTTTCTATTGCCAGCTCTCTTCATTATGTATCTATCTATTTATTTATTTATTTATGATGGGTCACATAAGATAATGTGAAAGTGTAAGATCTTAGTAAATTATATAACAAACTGATAATTTCAAGTTCAAATGGAAATAAAAATGAAGTTTGCTGAATAATCAGAATTGTTTCAGGAAAAAACAGAATCCAAACAGGGTTCAAAATGACAACAAAAATAATTCAGCCAGGAAAATCATGGACTTTTTTGAGAAAATGATGGTAGCAAACCTTCTTTCTCAATTTCATGAAATAATTTAGTACTAGAAATGTAAATTGGACAAGAACCTGGCTAAAGGGAAGATAACTGTTGGCTACACCAAAAGGAAAGAATAAAGTAAGAAAATCATTCTTCGGTTCCACCAGAAATAAAATGTCTTGATATTGATATTTTGAAATATTTTTGTTAATGGCCTCAACATAAAAGTTAGAGGGCTATGGTGAAACTTGTTGAAGACCCAAAGCTAGAAGACCTCAGTATTAAGAACAAACTGTGCCACCTTGAAAATTTCAGTTATGAATGAAATAAAATTGAGCACTTCCAAGCTTAACAATATGTGCCTAAAGTCTGAAATAATATTTCTGTTACAAAATGACAGATCAGAGGAGAACCCAGAGTACTCATTGACATGTGATTGAGCAGTGATCAGAACATCTCCCTGGAAATAGCTCCCTGGAGCCAAGGTAAAGGGCTCCACAGACAGTGAGGCGGAATCTCACTTACAGTACAACTAAGTCTACTTTTCTTCTTTTTTTTTTTTTTTTTTTTTTTTTTTTTATATATTGTCTCTTTCTCTAAAGAGATTTATTACTCACTGGGAGTTAAAAAATCAAATCGGGTGACTTCTGAAATTCCTGTATCCTCATACCTGATGGACATGAGTGAGGACCCTGGTCTGAGGAGCCAATTGCCAAGATCCAAGGGGAGTAATTTGCTAGAAAGTAAGTTGCAAAGTAACCATGTGCATGACTGTCAGGAGCATACAACAGAAGGATGCTTTGGGGTGCCAAGAGAAGCCTCAGACTGTTATGGGAATGGAGAAGGAAAAGGGAAGTACATCAATCCACATTATTTTAGGAAGTACTAAAATAGCAGACATGTACATGGAGGAGATGGAAAGAAAGCAAATAAACCCATACAGGCAAAGAAAGTCACAAAGTATGCATCTCTTCATTCAAGATTGTTTGGAGGAAAGCTTTAGAAATGCTGACTAAATTAATTGTTCGGTGAAACAATTACAGGACAACAGCAATCCTTGTGGAGTCAGGCACTTCTGACTATGGTCTGGAAAAGTAGCTTAAGCTCTGTAAACTAATTAAATTGCTCAGAATCTTAAAAGTTGAACACATGTTAAGACAAACAGCAATACTGAGATATGATAGATACAGCCCAGCCATTCTCTAGACAACACTGTGAGGATTACCGTATTTTAGTCAGAGTATTACAAGTCAATGTGTAGAAGGAGCTTTAAAAAAACATGGTATTGAAAACAAGGGTAAAACCAGCTGTTCTCTTAGTGTTACACAAACAACTCTGAGATCGTTATCCCTTATTGAATCAGCTTCTACTCTTACTTTAGTGCCTGTATTCTTACATGTTCCTACCTAAAAAGACCTCATGTTTAAAGATATATGTAAGAACAGGTTTGAGGCCTTGAATGGAAGATCATAATTAATGATCTATTAGGCAGAAGAAATGTGGCAAAATACTGTATACCTTCAGAAACAATGAACTTGTTCAAACAGGAAAGCATCTTAACTGCATGCAAGTCAAATTCAGTGTGTCCAAATAAAGGTCTTTTGTCCACCTCTCAGCTATGATTTGCAATAAGGAAGAAAATACATCATTTGGGGAAGTGAGCTGTTTAACTCTGCTTCAAAGTAAACTACTATTTTCAACAAATGCAGCTTGGAGTGGAGCTAATAGTACAGCACATATTATTTGAATGTTTGGTATGGTCTGAAGTCAGTGAAGAGCTATTGATTAAAAAAACAACCCATACAACTTCCAATGAAGTTTGTTGTTGTTGTTTTCCCTACAGGAAAAGGGCAATTTAAAATAATAAAGAAACTCTGTTTTTTAGATTCCAGGAAGAAGGAGATGCTACTTACCAAAATACTGAGTCAAATCATTAATAATTGAATCAGAAAAGAATTGGGTTTTGAAGAGTGGAGTTCTACTCCAGAGCAACCTAGATATTGTAGAGTGTACAGAAGCAACTTGATAATGGAATTGCTTAAGCCTGCTATGCCAGGCTAAACACTCACCCCTACTGCCAAACTAATTCAGGTACTTGCCACTCATGTAACAGTAGGAATTGCAGGGCTGTTTTTCATTCCTGCTGGCAAGTTATATACTTTTCCTGTTAAGAATGAATGGATGACACTGAAATCTCTAAAATACATTTGTTCTGGGTGACAGTGTTTGGGGGTTTATTATTTTCTTCCTTTCTTTTTAACTTTATTCACTGTTCTTTTAAAGGGAGGAGTGACTGGGTGAGATGGATCTTTTGGTGAAAGGAGAAGACTTGTCCTTCTCTGGTGAGCAGCTGAGCATGCTGAAGAAACTTTGAAATGTGGAAAGGAGGAAATTCACAGCATGGAGCTGCGAACTCACAGCTCAAGCAGAGGGACTGACAGACGGCAGCGTGAAGGAGGGAGCAGTCAGCCTCAAAGCTGATGGAAAGAGCTGTCTGAGGGACAACAAGAGATACAGCACAGTTCAGATCAGCTCAGAAAGTAACACAGGTATGTAACACCAAGCCTGGAACCAAGGATCTGCCTGCAGGGACCCAATGGGCAGGGGAGCAGGTGTAAACCTTCTCTATTTCTATTTGCCTTTTTTTTTTTTTTTTTTTTTTAGAAATTTAGAAGCATTGCAGTGTTCTTTAAGGAATGCAGAATTAGGAAAAGGTCTAGACAGATTTACCTCAGAGTTGTAGCTGACTCAGGATCCCATTCACTAAGGTTAATGACCTTTGATTAACACAATTTGCCTGGCAGCCAACTCCGCTCAGCATGAATATCAGTCTTCACTGAAACCGTAGTGGGCAATTAATATTGTTGCTGCAGCCCAGATGTAAAAGTGCACAGAAGCACGATGCCCCAAGGGCCGTCACAGCAGGAGACTGATACTGTAGTGTGAGTGATTAAAAAATTACTTTGATGAACTATAAGAATGAATTAGTGCCAAACTAGACCAATGGTATAAAAGAAGACACGAGCGTGTAACTGACTTCCTGGCTTCAATAACTTGCCATGTGGGGCTTTGTATGTGGTGGAGCCAAGGAGTGTGGTTCTGAAATTTGTTTATCAGATGTGGTGTCTGCAGGTTCCTGTGAATAAGGGTCATTTCATATACAGAGTATATCATTATATAAAAACAGCTGTGATGCTACGCTGGGCCCCACCTTAATTTCCTGCTTTGCCACAAACTTCCTTTGCGGCTTTGAGTAAGGGATATTAAGGCCATGTATTGAAAGATATCTGGATGCCTGCCTGCACTTGAATTCATTAGGATCTAGTCACCTAATTTTTTATTTCAACTTTTCTTTTTTTTTGGTTTGGGTTTTTTTTTTTTTTTTAAGTGCCTAGGATTTATGTATGTCTTGTTTTATGAAAAAATTATGGTTCTTTTTCTAGATTATTTGTGTCCTGATTTCAGCTGGGGTAGAGTTAATTTTCTTCCTAGTAGCTGGCATAGTGCTGTGTTTTGGATCTAGTATGAGAATAATGCTGATAACACACTGATGGTTTAGTTGTTGCTGAGTACTGCTTATGCTAGTCAAGGACTTTTCAGCTTCCCATGCTCTGCCAGGTACACAAAAAGCTGGGATGGGGCACAGCCAGGACAGCTGACCCAAACTGACCAAAGGGCTATTCCATACCATATGACGTCATGCTCAGTATATAAACTGGGGGGAGGGGGGGGGTTGGCTGGGGAGCAGCGATCGCTGCTCGGGAACTGTCTGGGTATCGGTCGGCGGGTGGTGAGCAATTGCATTGTGCATCACTTGCTTCATATATTATTATTATCATTATTATATTGTTATTATTACTACTACTATTTTACTTTATTTCAATTATTAAACTTTTCTTATCTCAACCCGGGAGTGTTTCTCACTCTTACTCCTCCGATTCTCTCCCCCATCCCATCGGGGTAGGGGGAGGGAGGGAAGGAGTGGCTGTGTAGTTTTTAGTTGCTGGCTGGGGCTAAACCACGACGATGTAACAGTCTGTTGTCAAATGAATATTCAGAAGCATCCATTCAAACAAAACAACATAGAGCATCATAGAAATTTGTAGTTCCTTTTCACTTTGTACAGTCATTTGCCCAATGATTAATTGTACAGACTGAATATAGAATTAGAAGCAATTCTCAGCTAAAGTTGCCTTCAGTTGTTCACAGGGAGAAAAAATATTCAAAATTATTCAGGCTTTTAAAACCAAATAAGTAGATGTGTAAATTTACCTGCAGGTAATTTGAAAGCAGAATATTAACAAATTATTGCAAGCAAGTCACCCCACTGACTTCATAAGTCTTCTTTCCTTCTTAGGAAAGAAGAAAGTTTTTTTTGATTGAATTTTTTTTCTAAAATTTTGATCAGTTTTGTCTCTTGCCATTTTTAAATTTCCATTTTTAAATTTAGTTTCAAAATAATAAATTAAAATTTACTTTTTTTCATTCCAAAATTGTCTTCACTTTGTAAGTTTTGTTGTGCAATTGTATATCTATTTTTGACTAGTTCAATGCTGAATCCTTTTTTCTTCTTTGGATTCACTGTTTTGTAACAATTTAAAATTATCTTGGACTTATTCAAAGCACCTGGTTTTCGACAATGAAAAGAAGGTAAAGTTAGATCCTCATTTATTTATTTATTTAACAGTGACACTTTTTGACCAACTGCTTGGCTTATATTATTAAGCCTGTAGAAGTGAGAAGGCTTTGCAATTCTAGAGGTGACCAAAAGCCTATTGTATTTAACCATTGAGTCTCAGCTACCTTAGAAAGACAAAAGAGGGTGGGAAAGGCAAAAAAAAAGAAAAGGATATCATCTTTCCCTTTGTACCCTTATGCTTTAAACTTAAGTAGGAGCATGATTTTTTTTTTTCCCCTTGTTTCGAACTGTTTCAAACTGTCACCTTTAGGTGAATAGTTAATTTTTTTTTGTTTCCTGAAGGAACTTTGAATTGCTTAGGCAAATACACTAGCAACATCTGTTTAACAGAAAGCAAAAGCTTTAGGGATATATTTTTAAGAAAGATCCTGTACTGTATTTATTAGAAATTGCATTTTCTACCTTTAAATAGTAACAGAGCATTTTAGAGCAAGTATTGTATTTCTCAAATTATAATTCTTTGGCCTTCAAATCTGTTAATGAGTGTGATCATAACAAACTGAAGTACTACAGAGATACATGGGATAAATCATATTGTTAATGTTGGGCATTGAATCTCAGGCTAGAGAAACTATTACTACTGTAATCAATAATGTGTCATAGAAGTTTCTACATTTTGTAACTATTCATTACTCTTCTTGCTGGTGACAGCATGGTAATGTTTCTTGCTGATGTTATCTTTACATGTTTTCTTTTGTCTAACTGTAACAGAAACTATAATACTTAGCTTATAGGTGATTTAGTACCTGGGCAATTAGGACTAAAATCTGAGCCCAACTATCATATCTGCACTGATATCCAGTATGTAATAAACATTAATCTGACTGAAGTCTTTTACATTCTCTAGATAGCAATATATAGTTAATTTTGTGAATGACAAGCTATGAGCTCAAAGGTACAGATATATATATAACTTTTCCGTTTAAGAACAAAAGTCTTAAAAGGATAATGGAGCTGGGGTTTTTTGCCTTGAGTAGACTATAATTTTTATATGATAAACTTCTTCATCAGGTTAGATTGCCTCTTGGTTTTGACCTGGAACTAAGATATTTAAACAATTCCTACCTATTTTTCTCTCCTCTTTCTCTGCAAAACTTGAACCCCAGAGTCCATTAAGAAATAATACTTTTTTTCTGTCTTCTTGATCTTGTACCCTTCTTTCAAATCTCTTCAGTCTTTTCCCTACTTTCTTCTGCATCTGTCTGCTATTTTTAATTTTACTTCATCTTTAAAATTCCTTTACCATTATTGATTTACATTCTTTATGAAAAAAACTCACGTTAAGTGGATTTATTGTAGAGTATGTCAAATTCAATGCCATGGATGACATTATCCCAGTAAATTTAATTCCTTATATTAACAAGTTTAAGTAAAGAACAATGAATAGCCCTAAAAACTGTAGCCAGAATTTTTTCCTTCTTGGAAGCCACTGAGACACTGTCAGCTTAAAAGTGATACTACTATTTCATGTACATATTAAGAAACTTTAAGATTTCTTGAGTAGATATTCTCATAATCATCAGGACCAAGCTGAATAGTATTGCTAGTTCTGTAGAGACATCATTCAGCTTTTAAGTTGTAAAAGAAATAAATAGGCAATTTTTTTTTTTTTTCCAGTATTAATCTGTGTGCATTCTTCAGACCACTGTTCTCTCTTAAATATTCCTGAGGTAATCACTGGTTTTTTTATAAACTTTTGGTTTCATTTTTTGCTTTTCCATCTGAATTCTGCAAAGCCAACATTGGTTTGTTCCACGTTTGTCTGTGATGTATTGTTTGATACAGTACTTTGTTTTGCAGACCAGCAATCCATGTACCTGTAACACAGGTTATTTACAGACACTGATCAACTAGTCTCAGAAATATTGGTGCTTTATTCAGCCAACAATGTGTAACACTGAACACATACAGTAGGCAATAACTGAAGTGTTGACATGAGTCCTTCAATTTGTCATCATTTGTCCATTGTCACTTTGAGCTCTTGGGATGACTGAAGTAACAAATGAGTTGTCTCTTCTCTTCTTCCTTAGGGAAGAACTTGTCCTTTACTCCCATTTAAAACATCCTGATCTGGTGCCAAGCTAAGGTTTAAGTACCCACTTTTGCTCTTGGCAGATTCTTTTTGCTCTTTTGTTCAAAGGCTAAACCAGATCTGTGTAACTAAATTTTGACTGATGTGTCTGCACTGTGTTTTTCACTAAATCCCAAATATATGTCCCATTGAAGTTCCCTTGGATATTTTATTCTGAATGAAAGAACTTATCCCCACAGCAGAGTAAAAACTTAAAATGAAGTGCAAAATCATGTATCAGTTTTGTCAAATGGTCAGTAGAACTGCTCACCTGTAGGAAAGAAAGAACCCTCTCTTGCTGCTTTTGAAAAGGCATGGCTCTTGGCAAAACTGAGTACCATCAAGTCCAGATGACCCCCTTTGGATCTAAAAAAATGGGTTATCTAGTTCTTGTTGTATCCAGCTTGGAGGGGAAAGAACAGGCTCATATCCTTCCAAGACCATCATGTTGGGAAGGTCATGGAGACCAGGGGAGGTCTGTAATGCCTGAAGACAGGCAACTGATTTACTGCTCTTCAAAAAGAGACAAAAAAAAACAAGCCAGAGAAATGCAGTCTGAAGAGATTCAGTTTGGTCCCTGGAAAAATCATGGAGTGAGTCCTTTTGAAACACATTTCTGGGCATGTAGAGGAGAAGAGGGTGACTGGGAACAGCCAGCATATGTTTACCAAGGGTGAATCATATCTGACAAACCTGACTGTCTTCTAAATATTCTTGTATCCAGCTTAGGACATTATGGTCTAGGGGTGGACAACTGGTAGAAAGCTAGTTGAATGGTCAGCCCGAAAGGGTCGTGGTTAATGGGTCATGCTTTACCTAGAGGTCCGTTGAAGGGGAGGACTGCAGGGTTCTGTACTGAGACCTGTCTTTATTAATGCTTTTATCATTTAACACGTGACCTGGAGGAGGTAGCGGAGCACACACTCATCAAGTGTGCAGATGACACCAAACTGGGAAGACAACTCTATACGCTCCAGGATAGGATCCCATCTGGAGGGACCTGGATAGGCTAGATGAATGGGCCAACAGGTACCTTGTGAAATTGAGCAAGGACAAATGCCAAATGCTGCCTCTGGGACAGAGGAGCTTCTACAGTAGCACAGGCTGGGGACAGACAGACTGGGAGCAGCCCTGCAGGAAATGTCCTGGTGTTTGGTGGGCACAGAGCTGAACATCAGCCAGCAAAGGTTGCCAACACCTTTGGCTTGAAAAAAAGCATGGACTGCCAATACAGGCAGTGATGACCAGCTGGGTTAGCTCAGTTGGTTAGAACATGGTGCTAATAATGCCAAGTTCACAGGTTCAATCCCTGCTTACTGCAGGGGGATTGGGCTCGATGATCTCTCAAGGCCCCTTCCAAACCAAAGCATTCTATGATTCTATGATTATCTCCCTCTGCTGTGATTATCTCTCTCTGCTCAGCACTCATTAGACCATATCTGCAGTATTGTCTCCCCCATGGGGAGAGGCTGAGGGACAGTGGTTGCTTGTTGCTTCAGCCTGGAGGAGGGCACCTAACAGCAGCCCGACAGTGCCTGTGGAGAGGTTATCAAAGGGATGGAGCCAGGCTCTTCACAGACATGCATGATGAGAGGCAACTTGAGAAAGCTGAAGTGAGAGGTTTAGACTGCATATGAGGAGCAACTTTTTCCTCATGAGGACAGCCCAGCAGTGAAACAGGCTGACTAGAGAGACTGTGCAGTCTCTCTCCTTGGAGGTTTTCGAGGTCTGACTTCACAAAGTGAGTAACCAGGTCTGAACTCGGAGATGGCTCTGCTATGAGCAGGAGGTTGAACTTGATGACTTCCTGAGGTCCCTTCCAACCTGAATTGTCTGTGATTCTGTGAATCACTTTTAAATGCTTTTTTTCTTATTTTCTCTACATTCTTTAAACATTTTTTTCTGTTCCCCCCATTATTTAACTTCCACTACTTTTGATTTTCTTTGTGTTAACATGTAATTTCTGTGTTCCTGCTCTTTGATCTCTATTCTGCTCCCCAAATTTTCATTTGTTGGGGGTTTGGGATTTTTTTTTGGGGGGGGATATCAGTTTTTTTGGTTTGGTTTTTTTTTTTTCCTTTTCTTCTACTAGGCAAGATGATGATATATCCTAGTTTATATTATTTTGTTCCTACCAAAGTTTTATCTACCTTCTGTTAGTGAAGATTTCAGTTAGTATGATAGATTTATACCACTCTTCATGTTCTCAGGAAAGAATGAAAGCTTTTTGTTTGCATTTAGTATCTGTTTTCATCTCAAAGGTGGATCCATCTTGTGAAGCTTAAAAAAAAATCTGTTTATTCAAGATATATTATTCCTGTAATGGGTTTTTGTGATAATCAAAAAAATACTCTAAGAACCATCATATCAAGAACAGAAAATACCAACATTTTGTTCACCAACTCTACAAAATATTTTAATTCTTGTGATTTTAAAACTGTGTCAAAAAATCAGTTATACTTTGCCAAAGGTGGTACCTGAATTAAAAAAAAAAAGAAAAAAATTATGTGTAGATTTTCAGTGAGGTAAGGTTATGTTTGTAACACAATTTTTCTTCATGTAAAACTAGAATGGATTATTGTGATTAGATTTTTGTGACTTGCCTCTTGCATAATAAAGACAAAAGATTTCCCTTGGATTTTAAACTTTCATAATCTCATTTTGTGTGCAGCTCTTCTTCCTTTTTCTTTGTAATAAATACACATTTTAGAAAGAAAACATGAGAATGATGGTCTAGTCTTGCTAAAGGTACCCTGTGTATGTTCTAATGGATTTGCTAAGTAGGTTTCTTGTAATCATGAATATAAGTACTAGCCATATAGATGCAAATCTGTTGTTCATCTAAAGTAATTAGCTGTGTTCTTATGTTGTACAGATACTTACAACAGAGTATTTAAAATGGAGATATATATATATATATAAACTTAATTTATTGGGATCTAGGAATAATGTGACAGTTTCATGGGGAAACAGGACAGTCTGTTGCTGTTCAGTAGTGACAGGAGTCTCTGTTGTAAGACTCATTGTAGCAGCAGAATCTTTATCTGAATTAGGTGAGACTCCCCAAAGTGTTCTTCTGTTCAGTTCTTGTATTCCAGCTGCCCACGGTCATATGTGACCACCCCAGCAATATGTGTAATTCATTGCTATTTATTATCTTAAGCACATACAAGAACTGAACCCTGTTACCATTTCTGCAGTAACAGTTTCTTTTGACTACTTACAAATATCTTCTTTATGTATAGTGTGACCATTTCTGCAGCAGGAACCACCCAGGGGAGACGTTGGACCCTTCATCCAGGATGTCAGTCAACACGTTTAAGCATACAAAACCAATGAGACAGAGCAGGAGCTGCCTTTGGGAATTTGAAGAACTGTAGAAAATTCCCATCTGGAGGGATCCTGAAACAATCAGTCAAATACTTGATCCTGAAGGTTCAATCAGTCACCTTGTTTCCAGGTGATCTCAAACCTGTCCCTTATTTCATCTGCGCAGTTCCCAGATTGCCCAAGGACTTAATGACTTATGTGCACTGCTGGGTGTGCTAACTAGCCCAGATCTGATACCCAGCTACAAAATTGTAACTAAAGAACAAATGTGATTTGCATACTTATAATTTAAGCTTGATAGCCATTGCCACGCTTACTGTATTAGGAAATAAGAATGGTGGGATTCTGAGGATACAGTGCTACAGGGAAGAGGATTGTTTTGCCCTGTCTGCTGCGGAAGGTTTGTTCCCAGTTATGTTATGGATGATGCAGATTTTGAAGTGGGGGGGGGGGTGTGTGTGTGTGCTTTTCCACTCCTCTTCTTTCTGATATCAGTGTATATAAATAAGAAATGGTGTCCCAGCTTCTCCATCACATATGCATGCTTTGCTAAATGAGTTCTCAACAATTTGTATGTTATGGTACAATAAATGTAACAAAGAAAACTTTTTATTGCTGCTCATTCAAGCACTTAGAATCCTTTTTGGAAGAACCAGTATTCTTTCAACTGATTCCAAGGAGGTACCACATCATCGCTCAAAACCCTCACTTTTTCTTCTGAAAACAGATAGTGATTATCATCTTACAAAGAGCTAACTAGACAGAAGGTCTACAGCATAAATCATGGTGGTTTAAGTTTGAGATCACAATCTTTCCCCATATTTCTGATGATATATCTCTTTAGCTGTAACATACCAAATGACTGTCTACTCTTGCTTTTGATTATTGTAGTTCCATAGAAACACCCATCTGGATGTATTTTTTTGTCTGTTTTTTCTTTCATCTTACATATTCTGTTGTAGTAGATACATACTAATATTCCCCAAAGTAGACCTGCTTTAATATAGTACAAATTGTATAGAGATTAATTTAAAGCTTCACAGGTAAATATTTTAATTAGATTTTATTTCACTTAAAAACTTGTATAATTTAATCTAATTCCCTTAAATATTTAACACCAACTTAACTCAAAAAACCCTCTACTAACTGTAACTGGGTCTGCATCTTTAAAAATGCAGCTATGTCCCTAGAACTATTTTCCATTTTCCTTTCATGCAATATGTGCATTCTGCTTTTGATAGCTTTTAGATGTTCAGCACTAAGCATATGTTTGAAGAAAAGTTGTACAAGACTATAAGGAAAAGTCGTCCCTGGTTCTTTTTCTTTTTGATCTCCACCATCATACCAATAGCACAGATTGCACCTTCATATTCTTCATATAGTGCAGTGGTAAAACTAATTTCTGCTGCTTCATTTGCATTTTTGAAATGTTGCTTTCCTTCTCTTTTAAAGTGAAATGTAGGTCAAGAACCCATAGCAGCATTCTATCTTGAGAAGATTCTGTCTGTTCCTAAACACATTTGGTTTTGGGTTTTTTTTTTTTACTGTATTATCACTAAGTCCGTTGCTCAATTTAGCTATATAAAAAAGAATTTATATATCTGCTGCTTTTGTTGGTTTTCTGCTATAATTTCTGAGCTGCCATTGTGAAAGGTCATGTTGATTCACTCACATTACATGTAATACCTAGAAAATCTCAGGATATCTAGAACCTAGATAGTCAGTCACTTAAGACTTTGAATGAGACTTACAGGACAAAGAGGTATTGGTTGTGACTGCTCCCTCTCTGGGAGCACCAAACATCTACAGAGAACTGATTTCAATTGTACTGGGATTTCCCCCCCCCCCCCCCCCCCGTTTGCAATTTTCAGAGCAATCACAATGGTTCTACTATTTTACATTTTTCTAAAAGCTATATAACACAATTTTAATGTTTTGTGTGTATACTTTGGGAAGTTTGTTTAATTATTCTGGACCAAAACCTTGTTACTTGTGTGGAGAGCATTTACTACTGCAGGTAGTTTTGCTGACTCAGGAAAAGGTGGTCAATAAATAAGGAAAATGCAGGACTACAATCCCTTAGCCCTTGTTGCATAGATGAACTTTTTTTTTTAATTTATTTTCTGTGCTCACAGATCATCCGGGATGTTTGATGAAATAGTTTTGCTCTGGTCTTGGTCTCCAGAGGTAAGTTATGAAATACTAAACCAACTTTTTTAGAATGGATTTAGGGGGTGGTGGGTGTTCTTGCTTTCCCATTCCCATGGTGACTATGTTCAGTGCAAAACAGAGTGGAAATTCTGGTACATTGTAGATTTCAGAGACTGTTTCTGTCAGAGTATCTCTTGTCAGCCAGTTCCCTAGGACTCTACTAATATTAGTTCAAAGAAACTAGCTTTATCTTCTTGACTTAGTGGGATGATAGGAAAATGTTTGAAAAGAAGAAAGCAGTAATACAACAAAGGCAAACTGGCAGTGAGAGGGAGTCTATGAAAACAATAAGCACTCCAAACTTAAATATAATAAAATAAATGCTCTTTTTGTGAAAATACATACTTTCAGTCACACATCTTTCATGATTTTTTTTTTTTTTTTACAGGTGAGTCAGGGTATATAGTCTAGGAAGAAGAATGTCCATGTTCATTTTTGTGTCTGACTTAAGGGGTTTTGTGGCCCTCAGGACGTGACAGTACTAAATGTCATGAACTATGCGAGCTGATAATCAAAAGAAGGTTGAGAAATTAACAGGTTGAGTGAGATGTAAGGCACAGTCCTATGAGGTAACTACCTCCTTTCTGTTTGTCTAAGCATGCCCAAACTCGGGATGTCAGGGGAGTTGGCATAATCAAAGGTGAATGCACTTTAAATCCATGCCATTTGTAGACTTTTGTTCACCACAACAATTATTTTTTTTAAATTTTAAACAGGGTGAGAAAGAAATTATTCATTAGAAAACAAGACTGCCTGAGCTGACAGCTCACTTCAAAAACATTTGAAACTCAGTTAAAAATGATTTTGTTAAACAAACTAACTTACTGTTTTGGCTGGGTCCTTCCAGGATATCACTGAGAGCTCATTTTCTGCAATGAGTAGATCCCTTTAGCTTCCTTTTGTAGAAAGGAAATAACCTGAATTTCAGACACCTTAGAAGCAAATCTTAATACATGCACCCATTTGACTTGCAGGCACACAAATGTGTCCCTGATCGATTAGGCCAGGGCAAAGGAAGCTGAGAAAGGAGGTCCTGTGAGAGCTAGGAAAATCTGATGTTGCCTTTTTTAGCTTGCAGTTGTGAAGTGGAGCAAATCTTTGCATCGGGTTTTCCCTCAGTAGAGCAGGAGGCGTGGGATGCTTTGAGGACCTCAGTGTAGATGAAAAGTGATGAATTCAGGTAATCGAAGCCAAGTTAACAGCAGAGAGAAAAATGAACTAGTGCTGGGGAGTAATTGACAATCGAAGAGCTTCTCTGTTGCATATGTTTTTCCCTGCTTTAACATGATCTTTCAGAATTGCCATGCTGATTACTGTTCTGTCTCACCGTCTCTGGAGACAAGTCTACCTCTGGCATATCTTTAAAGGAAAATTATTTCCTCGGGTCCAATACATGGATCTCAACTTTGATATTCCATTAGCATGAGATTCCCTGTGGTGGAAGGGAGGAGGATTTTGCAGTTTTCTCTTCTGCTATTAGAATTCCCTTCTCCCCCAAAAGAATATGACCAGTACATGAAAAAAAAAAAAAAAAAAAAAAAGAATGAATGTCATAGAATATATACTACGGAGTTGAAATATCTTTGTTACACAAATTATAGTTGTTACACAAATTTTCAATTCCTAAAATAAGATAATAGTTTCATCAATATTTGTTTCTATTATTTTAATAAAAATGTTTTGATACTTTCATTTTACTCTGGTTCTTACTAAATATATTTACAATTTTTATTTATTCAAAAACACATACCACCCAGACCTTACGCAAGTGCAGGTAGATGGAAAAGATTCTTGAATTTCTATCTTTTGTTTTATTTACAGTTTGAGCATAGAATTGGAAATGTTCAAAGCAGCTGCTCCTATTGCACTCCTTCAATTTCATTTAAAAGTAAAAATGTAAAAATTCTGACCATCAACCTGTAATTAAATAAAGAATGTACCATGAAATCAAGAAGAATATAAAATTATTGATTTTGGCAACTGACTAACATTTGAAGTGCAGGTAAATCCTAGTGTTTTGTGCAGCTGATGAGATAATCCTATTTTACAGTTGGAAAAGTCAGAAAAGGTAGTCAGAGGACAAATGCCAGTCTCAAGCTTGAGCTGGTAAGGTATAATGAATTATTTAATTAAACTATGCCATAGGAGTATTCATACTCTGAAAAACAATGTTGTAATTTTGAGTCCCTTCTGTATTTTCAGATGTCCAATGTAAAAATGATGTTCCTCTAATGGAAGAATACAAAATCTTCAGTCACAATGTTATAAAGCCTTATAAAGAGTTAATAGAAACCCAGGATTGTAAGCGCTGTATTTGTATTTTGTCAAATAATTCATTTATTATTGGTAGGATATATTTTCATTGGACTTCACAGAGCTGAAACACTTAATAAACTGTAACAAACCTTAGCTTGACAGCTATATACTGAATGTTATTGCTACTACTGTTTATATTTCAAGGAATAAGCTTTATGTGTTCAAAACTACTGTAATGTACTTCAGGGAATGAGCTTTGCATGGTCAAATTTACTATAATACTACACCATTCTGGAGACATGCACTTCAAATCTCTGGGGGGTCCCTTTAATTTCTGTTAATAGACTATGTTCAAATACTCCATGCCATGCAACATTATAACGATGTATTTTCATAGCAATGAAATTTTTGCAGGTACTACTCCTCAGATGACTATTCTGTCTCTGCTGACTGAGAATGTTTGGCTACCACTGTTCATTTTCAGTAGTTTTTGATCACTAGAGAAAGAAACAAATATAACTTTAGATATCCTATTGATTTGTGCACCTATGAATATATTTGGTTTGTGTGGCAAGGTTTTTGAAGTGGGGGGGCTACAGGGGTGGCTTCTGTGAGAAGCTGCCAGAAGCTTCCTCCATGTCCAATACACCCAATGCCAGCCAGCTCCAAGATGGACCCACCACTGGCCAAGGCTGAGCCTATCAGCAACAGTGGCAGTATCTCTGGGATAAGATATTTAAGAAAGGAAAACAAAAACTGCACAGGAAAAACTGCAACCAGAGAGAGGAGTGAGAAGATGTGAGAGGAACGACTCTGCAGACACCAAGGTCAGTGAAGAAGGAGGGAGAGGAGGTGCCCCAGGCACCAGAGCAGAGATTCCCCTGCAGCCCCTGGTGCAGCCCATGGTGAGGCAGCTGTGCCCCTGCACCCATGGAGGTCCATGGTGGAGCAGATATCCACCTGCAGCCCGGGGAGGATCCATGCCGGAGCAGGTGGAAGTGCCCAAAGGAGGGAGTGACCCCATGGGAAGCCCGCACTGGAGCAGGCTCCTGGCAGGACCTGTGGACCCCTGGAGAGAGGAGCCCATGCTGGAGCAGGTTTGCTGGCAGGACTTGTGACCCCGTGGGGGACCCACGCTGGAGCAGTCTGCTCCTGAAGGACGGCACCCCATGGAAGGGACACACGCTGGAGCAGTTCTTGAAGAACTGTAGCCTGTGGGAAGGACCCACGTCAGAGAAGATTGTGGAGGACTGTCTCCTATGGGAGGGACCCCACACTGGAGCAGAGGAAGAGTGTGAGGAGTGCTCCCCTGCAGCAGAAGGAGCAGCAGAGACAACGTGTGATTAACTGATCGCAACTCCAACTGTGCCACTGGCAGGGGAAGAGGTAGACAACTCAGGAGTAGTTAAACCTGCAAGAAGGGAGGGGTGGGGAGAAGGTGCTTTAAGATTTACTTTTTATTTCTCATTATCCCACTCTGATTTGATTGGTAGTAAATTAAGTTAAATTAATATTTTTCCCAAGTTGAGTCTGTTTTGCCCATGACGATAATTGGTGAATGATCTTTCCCTGTCCTTGTTTTGACCCATGAGCTTTTTGTTATATTTTTTCTCTCCTGTCCAGCTGAGGAGGGGGGTGATAGAGAGGCTTTGGTTGGCACCTGGCATCCAGCCAGGGTCAACCCACAACAGTGATATTCTAGGAAGTAGACAGAAATACAGTAAGTCTTTAACTCTATTGCTGAAGGAATTGCATAATTAGAAATTTAACATTCAAGAAACTACTGTGAGCAGTAAAACTGAAATATCACAGTAAGCACATGAAGCTGCTAGGAAATATTATTTTAACACAATGTACCAAATCTTGGTGGAATCCTAACCTTAAGGTGTGGGCAGGGGGAAGATAAAAACTCCATTATTAAGCAAAAAAGTTATTTTTTATGTGAAATTGTCTTTACCCTTGAAAACTTTGAAAAAGTAAGGATCGAGCAAGGTATTTCATTGCATAGTGTAGTCATAGCAAAGCTGCTCAGATGAGTCATTTGCAACCTGGGTTTGCATGCATTAGATATCTTTCTTTGTGTATGTCTCAAAAACCTGACTGGATTCTAACACTGGACAATGGACATAAAAAATGCCTGTATGTATGATGCTATCAGTCATCTGACATAGTACCAGTGAACAACTGCAGAGTTTTCAAAGCAAGCAGAAAGGCAATTCTTTAATCAGAGTTTAATCTCATGAGAATAACTTTCTTATTGTTGTAACAACAGTAGCCTTTTAGTTGCATATTTCAGTGATTCTGAGAGCAGAAAACAATTCATGGCCAAGCTGGAGGTGAGCAACACAAAACCCAGTATTTGAACAGTATTTGAAAAATTGTGTATCTAGCTATTTCTACTCTGCCAGTTATCTGCCTACCTAGATGATACTAATCAGTGCAGTAATCAGTATTAATTATGCCAAGTACTGCCAAGTTAGGAAACTCTTGGTATTATTGCAAAGAAAGATGAAACATGAAAACAAATTTGAAAAGAAAAAAGTCCTCAGAACACAGCACTTTTTTTTTCTTCCTCGAGCTCCTTTTCTATTTCTCACATGTACAAGTCACTAATTAGTGTATCTCATTAATGGGAGACTCATGCTCAGTAAATCTTTCTACATTGTGTAGGAGCTTGAGAAACATTCATATCAGAGAAAAGATTGCCTCTTCTTCCAGAAGATGTTAATACATTCTATCTGCACGATATAAAGTCCTGCTTGTAGGTAACAAAAGTGACTTCAATTTTTAAGACTGAAACAATATGTATCTTTAAAAAGTGTGAAGAAAAAACACAGGCATGACAAATCTATAGGCAAAGCTACCTTAAAAATCTTGTAAAATAGGAAGTTAGGTGGCCTATGACAAAAAGGTGGCTCTGCTGCTCTATCCAGAGCTAGAATTTGATGAAAAAGTCTGTGTGCTCTTGAACTCTTCAACAACAAGGTGTTGGCCCTGCACAGTAGTTTCCCCTGTGTTTAGTCATTATTTAGGGAATAACTAGTCGTTTTAGAAATAGCTGGTTAAAGATACAAATAATAGAAAAGGACAACCCTGAAAACTAGCTGCAACTTCCTACTTGGAAACTGGCTTAAAGTCAGCTAGGCAATTGCTCAGTTAAAAGCTTTTGGTATGTAACACTTGTAAACATGAGCTGAGATTTTGCAAGGAGTGTGAATTGAATCAGATATCATGACTAACATCAGTAAAAAAAAATATAAAACAACTGCAATTTCCATTTCTTCAGTTTGTTCTTCATTCTCACCACTCTTTAATGGATTTCTGATGCTGTGGCAAGCAAACTCAACCTATATTGTCCCTTGCAAGCTGCAAACAATCTTTAATTAACTTCCTTTCTTATTGTGTCTTCTCTGTCATGTTTTGGTTACAACCAGAAATGTGGTTCAAATTATCTCCTCTATTTCTTGTGTTGAAAGAGTGAGATTGAGGATGTTACTCTTCCAAGAATATGAAAACTTGCATTGTGCAGATTTTTGATATGTCTCCACTTTAATGTCAGATTTTAGGTCACTGTTCCTCACAACCCCATGACACTGATGCTAGCAGTGATGCGTGCTGGTGCCACTCTGGTCTTGACATCAGTTTTTCAGCAGGTCCTGAACTGCTGATACAGAGTTTTTCCCCCACTCTGAAGCTGAAAAGCCATCTGATGGTCGCAGCCACTTGGGAACAACTTTTTCAAAACAAGCCAGCACAGAAAGTATGTGGGATGGAATGAAAAAGACAAATTTGTGAAAATGTCTCCTTTGGCAGCATTTGTGTCTCAGTCTCTCTGGTGTCTACTTTAGGGCTCTTCACTTACTCCTACTATGGAAGATGAGGTCTGGCACCAGGGAACAGCTTCCCTGCATTGGACTGCTCCCAAGCCCTTCACACAGCACTCATGCCTGGGAAATGTGCCAGCATGTTACAGTTGCTTCCCAATGCTGGGAAGCCGAGGTCAGCATCTACAGAGGACAGGAGGATGGTGAAAGCAATAGTTACCTCTATAAAGGCAATATTCTGCAAGTCTGTAAGAGGCATCATGTGCCCAGATCTTAGTCAAGATTCAGGCAAAATTTGCCCATAAAAAGCCCCCAACTGTTTACTATCTGCACTAAGGTTGTACTTCTTAAAATAAAAAAAAATTAAAAAATGAAAAAAAACCCTGAAACAACATCCCCCCACCTCCCCAACCCTTCTCATTTAAAACCCAAGGGAAATGATGAGCAGCAGACAGCATACAACACTGCAGGGAATTCTTCTGTCATAGATGGAGCTGCTCTACCATTTGACTGCTAAACTAAATCCCTGTCATCTGGGACAAGGGACAAGAGTGACAGAAACTAAAGTCCAGATACCATATTTTGGTCCTAGTTCTTTGAAAATCAAAACAGAGGAGTATATCAATTCTTTTTAGGATTGTGCAAACACAATTGGTATTCTGGAAAATTTTAATTGAGTCTCCTTTTTTACTCAGTGGTGAGATATCTTTTATTTTTATTTCTTATTTTCTAACTACATCTGTATATTTAAAAAGTTGTTCCTTGGCCCATATTCCTCAAATAAGTGTCTAAAAGAGAGTATGAAAGAGAAACAGCTACAGAAGTGACCTAATGTGCTACAGTCACATACATAGATGACTGGTTTTAAATCTGGGAAATGCAGTCTCTATTCTCATTCCTAGTCCAGTATTTTGTTGCCTTACTTCTCTCAGTGTTTCTTCCCGTAGCCTAATTATTGTTCTGAAGGTTTCTTTTTCTGTTCTCCATTTTGTTCTGAAACAGTAATTATCACTTCACAGAGATGGTGGGGGAGGATGGTGAGAAATGCACAATTCCTTCTCAAGAATAATTCTCACCTACTGTAATCTACACCAAGCAGTTTCTATCAACAGTTACAAAATTAAAAGTGACAGATTTCTAGCTCAATGTTTTGGTTTTTTTTTTTCTACCTTTGTGCTCTAATAATGCTCCTCTTGCTTCATTTTACAAGATTACCTTTATTTTATAACGACTTCCCAGAACTCCAACTAATAAGACAAACAGTTTCTTAGGGGTTATCTTTGCCTCCAAGTTAATTTGGTTTCATATCTGAGAATTTTAAAGCATACTAATTTTTAGAATATATTTAAAAAGTCAACAGTGACATGATCTGTAGTCTGGAATCTGTGCTCATAGAGCTTTTCAGGAAAACTCGTCTGGATAAATGCATGGAGGAATGGTTCTCTGCTGTTGTGCGAATGAACTCTAAGGCACCCTGCACTGCAATAAACTGTTGAACTAATTGAAGGAACAAATCCATAATTAATCCTTTTTATTTTGTTAAATTTCTTTTTATAATGTCTTTCCCAGTTATATTGTAATCAACTCTGTCATAAGTTTATGTTGCACTGAGTACATAGGCAAATCCTATGCTAGGATAACGGTTCTGTCTTAAGCTTTTGAATAAGAAGCTACTTACTCCACGTCAGTATCAATTTTATAGTTGTATTAATCTGTAGGTAAAGAGAAACCAGATAAACTTAAATAGCAAGCACAAAAAATTCAGTAAAACATAAATATTTTTGCCAGTGAGTGTCATATTTCCCATGTGTCATGCTAGTGATGTTGGGAAAACTGTCATTTCACTGGTCAACAGAGAGCTGGATGTTTGTAAGCATGTGTTACACTTTGGGGAAAAAGAATAATAATTTATTTTGGAATTGCAACTATTCACTCTGACTTTAAGTGAATTTGTGAATTTATATTTTCACCTGATGATACTTCTTACAAAATTCTCTGTCTTGGATGTAGAACCATGAGGATTATATTTACTTCCTGTAAATTAACTCAAGGTGACAGGCAAATGTCCCAGGTATTTTCCTATTTGGTCTACAGCCATCAAGGAACAATGCAGGTATGTAACCACAAATAAAGATGAGCTGGATTTCCCTTGGAAGGCTCTTCAAGGCTGCATACCAGCTATGAAAACCCCTACACATGCATGAATTTCTTTTTTCCCTATAATAATCTTTTAGTCATCATTGTGAATCCTTACAATGGAGCTTTGTGTTGTAGAGTTAAGAATCAACACATCAAAGCATTTATTAGGAGGCTATATCACTGCAGGGGCTCAAAAGTAAAAGGGTTTGATTCTGGTTTTGGTTTAGGTCTGTGTTACTCAATATGTACTCTTTGTTCAATACTTTTAGTGCCTTAACGCCTCTAGGCTTCTGTGTTTCTCCCTGCACTTAATTACCAATGCTTGCGTTTGTTACAGAAGAAACTTGTCTCCGTGTAAATAATGCACCAAAACATTTATGAGCCAAATTTTCCATGCCACATCTTAAATAATCACTGAAATGGGGTAGTGCTTTATATAGCTGGATGGATAGTTTGCCTTTTTAGCTATCATTTTATTGATTTCTTTCTTAAAAAGTAATGTAGAAAGCCATATCTTAATGTGTTGAAGCAATTTTGGCTAAAAACGGAAGTAGAAGTAGTTAGAAATAAAGTGGTAATTCATTGGAGATGTTTTATACATATTTAAATCATTTTAATATGGTTAAAAATTTCAGCTTTATTATAAAAAGTAATATAACTGCTTACCTCACAAACATTTTATTTTTAATTATTCATACATCCTGCCTCTTTGCTCTTTTCTATATGTGTGGGAAGTTGGGTGTTTGTTGGATTGTCTTATACTCAGAATAGTTTTCTAGATTCTTGTAGCATATATTATGCATTAGCTGAAAATGTAGCTTCTGTGGCTAGTCATGGTTTCTTAAGAATAAATTCAACTACTCTTAAAACTCAAGATAAGCAGTCTGGATATGAATAGTCTCAAATGTTTGGGCTGCTTTGATTTTGGTTAGACCCATATGTATTATGAAATCCTGAGTACTGAAATTGTTTGGCACTGAGATAGTAAAGTTTGGCTTGTGCCAGTTTTACCATTGCTTTATGCCAAATTGCCTTCCCTCAGATGGGAAGAAGCTCCTCTTAGTATTCTATCCAGTTCAACTAAGGGCATAGTCTGAATACTTCAGATGATCCTCGGTTTCTTTACTGTGATAAATCACCTGTTGTTATCTAAAACCACTTGCAAGTGAAATCACTTTCACATCTTGTATGTGCCATGTCAGATCAAAGTATTTCAAGGAAAGAGGATCAACATTTATAGACTTTTTAAGGATTTAAACTGATATTCAGTTTTGTTCCCCGTGAAGTCCTATTAGTATATCTTTTTTTTTTTTTACCCTTCTTTTTTTCCCCTTGAATAAAATTATACCTGTCTATGTGCAGCTGTGAAACTAAACTCTTTACCAATACGTGGGACTGGAAAGTAGCAGTGGCTTCCTGAGGCTGGTTCCACAGTCAGAAGCACCTATGCGTAGGTATTTAGTACACAAAGATGCATAAAATACATTTCTCCATTTAGCCCAGGCATCAAAAGCCACGAAACATCCCTGGTATTTCATTATGGAGTGAAATAGGAAAAGAAGAGGTGAACATCATTTCATTGTTAAACCAACTTTACTTGGTGTGATGCTAGGAGGAAACCATGTTATTTGCTATAGAGTAAGGCAAAAAAAGAAATCTAATACAATGAAGATTTTTTAAACATCATTATTTTTTTCCAAAACAGCTCTCATGATCACTTGAATATTGAATGAGTGAGCAAGGTGCACTTGCTAAGGACTAGGGAGGAAGAGCAGAACCAGTGGGAGTTTCCTGTGCAATATCTGAGGCGAGTTTATATTCCTGCAGAGAAAAGAAATATCCACCTGAAAAGTTAAATTATGCTTGAAGGAAAAGTGGTTCTGTAGGGTGTGAAAATTCCATTCTGGTCCATGTAAACAACAAGCAGAAGATCTGAAGCCTGTGGTTAGTGTAGTATAAATATGGTGCAATAAACTAAAATCAACAAAAAGAGACACAGTTTCCATTTTACAACAGTGTGGGACAATAAAGAGTTGGAGACACTAAGATGCAGACTTTGATTATAAGGTAAGGACTAAGAAATCCATAACTCTCATTCCAGGCTTAATCTTTCACTTTGCTATTGTACTTATATTTATTAAAAGGCAAAAAATCAATGCTTCTAGCAGTGTAGAGACAGTGGTACAGGCTGAACAGGAAGGTATTTTTGATTATGGAAGGAGAGAAAGGAATGCATAGGGAAATTGCTCTGACTGAGATTTCCAATGCTTTGGAACTAAAGATAGATCAGGCTAAAATTTTATTATATTGTCTGCAAGTCATCCAGCACAGTAAAATTTTAATGTTTGAATATATATATATGTATGTGTCTGTGCATGTGGGGGTCTAAGTAATTTTTTCATGCAGCATAGTAAATAAGGAATAAGTATCAGAAAAGTTAGTAGTTACGGCTTCATCTTTCATGTATAAAAATGTGATTATATAATAACTTTATATTCCAAGAACTTTTATTTTAGGGAAGAATTTTCATTTCTGCCTTGAGCATTTCATTATTTCATAATTGGTTTTGCATATCTAGTAACTGCGATATTAGAACAAAACTTCATTTGAGAGCAGATTATTATTTTTCTTCTTAAAAGCAGGTTACTGTCTTTCAACTCCTTATATATTTCAGCAAATTAGATGGGACTGTAAATATATATCCTATATGTCACTTTCCATTTTAAGAAGATATTTGACTAGAGGCAGTTTATGCTCAATGGTAGGCTGCTCACAAAAACGGTTTCATGGATAAATATGTAACTGGTTATTGAAGAAGGCTGAAATAGAAGGGACCCTTGCCTAGTTTGGACTCAATATGACATGTAATAATAGCATCACGTTCTCATATCTGAACACATAGCAGTTACTACCTCTATGCTCTGTGGAAACCATACTGCTGGGATAGGAAAGCAATGAAAGACACTGATGCAGATCCAAATTATTCAGTTGCGTAAAACAGGAATGTGACATGATTTTGCTGATTGGTACAAGAGACAGGAACAGGTCAGTTTATTTTTCAAATGTCACTTTCTTTAATGTTGGGTAATTGGAGCTGTAAACTCCCCATTTTGTCTGCCTAACCATTCTTGTCTTTATTTCCCCATAGATGTGTGCCAACATCTCTCTAGAGTGCCATAAAATGGTTTCAGCTCCAGGGGGGATCTAGGGACTTCTCAAGGTGCCCTGCAATGGCAGGGAGTCAAGCTGCTGCGGGGCCTGAAAATCCTCACAGACAAACTTACTTTCAGTTTCCCAGTTTTATGTGTGCTTCTTTTGGGGTTCTCTAACATTAGAAGAGGTGGTCTTTTTCTCCTTTTTTTTAGGGGAGGGAGAGAGAGGAATGGAAAAAAGCAAAGACAATTATTTATTATTTTCTGCATAGGAAAAAACCAAACTTTTAATTATTTTGGTTAGTATATTTGAATTAGAAGTTGCAGAAAATTTTGGACTTTTTTTCAGACTCCTTAATGTATTCTGAAGAGGCCTAAAAATAAATAATTCAGTATTTATATATATTTCAATCACAAATTATTGAGGGAGGGAAATCCAAGACCTGAACAGTTCTAATGATCAGCTTCACTGGGAAACTCAGTCACGGGTTGTAATAGTGTCAGTAGGTGAGAAGATTTTCTCTGCAGCAGCTCCGTGCTTTTCCTTTCTTTACAAGCTACTAGACTTCTGTGGATTCACCATAGCTCTGTTGAAGCCATATGATCAGTACTTGGCAAGTCAATAGATTGTATTAGCTTTCATAAGGATTATCCACAGTACTGGTGGGAGCCTGCCAAGATATATCTCCATCTCTGTCAACTGCATGTAGACTTTGCCTGCCATCTTAGCACTAAGAGATATGTTATGATTCTTGAGCATCTGGAAACGATACTTTCTACTTTAAATGTTTTCAGAAAAAATGATGTTGAACTCAATGGACTGTTCACTGAGTCCCATATGGTTGCTGCTGTATGTTACCCCATAATGACTAAGCAAAACAATAGGGTGTCATTACCAAATCCATACCAGTCTGTTTACTGAATTTTTCAACAACTTTTACATGTTGACTGCTGTTGATTCATCACAGTAACATATTAATTAGTGTTCTTAAAGCAAAAGGAAAAAAATGTGCTGGTGACAACAGCTGTATGTATCAAGTGTCTAGCAATGTGATAAGAAGGTCATTGAGTGCTTTCATATGATCAGTGCATTCACAACACAAGATAACTTGGCAACATTGAGTGAATAATTTAATCTTGTGATTTTATGAAGTAGTTTCCAAAATAATAAATTGCTGCAGCTTAGTAAGTTATTGAGCTCTCTTTCCTCAGGAGATCTGTGGGTTTAAAACAGTCTCCTACTTCCCCATCCCTCACCAGTGACAGACACTAGTGTGTTCATTAAAGTCTGCCACTCTGTGTAGCATGTGCATGCTTTTCACTTTACTGATTGTACAGTAGAGGCTTTTTGGTATAATCCTACCTTTCAAAATCCACATGCATATAGCAAAAACAATGATTCTGTTATAGAGTCTATTAACACCACGCTACCCAGCTGATGTTACTGCTCTTTGTGACATTTCTTAAATACTGGTAAGTAGCCACACCTCAGCTATCAGCAGAAAGACCTGGTGTTGTGTAATGATGACACTTGTGGAAACTGTTAGAGGAAAATTTTAATGACAGCTTACCTGTGTGAAGAAGCAAGGCTGCATTCTTAACAGGCAAGTATTTTCCAATACATGCTTGAAGCTTTTCTGCTCTGCTTAGTAACCATTTCCACCAGGTCAGTGTGTGGAGGACTACCTGCCCAATCACCCCTGCTCTTGGATAAAAGAGTATCTAGGAAATAGTAACAACAGTCAGCAACAGACCATGGGATAACTTCTTTCTCATGCCTTCTGAAAGTCTACTTTCAGTAGTAGTGACAAGTGGAGTCCCCCGGTGACAAGTGGGGTCCCTCAGGGGTCTGTACTGGGACCGGTGTTATTTAACATCTTCATCAATGACATAGACAGTGGGATCGAGTGCACCCTCAGCAAGTTTGCAGATGACACCAAGCTGAATGGTGCGGTTGACACACCAGGAGGACAAGATGTTATCCAGAGGGACCTGGACAAGCTGGAGAGGTGGGCCTCTGTGAACCTCATGAGGTTCAACAAGGCCAAATGCAAGGTCCTGCACCTGGGACGGGACAACCCCCGATATCAGTACAGGTTGGGGGATGAAGAAATTGAGAGCAGCCCTGCGGAGGAGGACTTGCGGGTACTAGTAGATGAAAAGCTGGACATGAGCTGGCAATGTGCACTTGCAGCCCAGAAAGCCAACTGTATCCTGGGCTGCATCAAAAGCAGCGTGGCCAGCAGGTCGAGGGAGGTGATTCTGCCCCTCTACTCTGCTCTGGTGAGACCCCACCTGGAGCACTGCATCCAGCTCTGGGGCCCTCAGCACAAGAAGGACATGGACCTATTGGAGCGGGTCCAGAGGAGGGCCACAAAAATGATCCGAGGGCTGGAACACCTCTCCTATGAGGCCAGGCTGAGGGAGTTGGGGTTGTTCAGCCTGGAGAAGGGAAGGCTGCGAGGAGACCTTATTGCAACCTTCCAGTACTTAAAGGGGGCCTACAGGAAAGATGGGGAGAACCTTTTTTAACAAGGCCTGTTGTGACAGGACAAGGAATAACAGATTTAAACTAAAGAACAGATTTAGACTAGACAGAAGAAATAAATTTTTTACAATGAGGGTGGTGAAGGACTGCAACAGGTTGCCCAGAGAGGTGGTGGAGGCCCCATCCCTGGCAACATTCAAGGTCAGGTTGGCTGGGGCTCTGAGCAACCTGATCTAGTTAAAGCTGTCCCTGCTCACTGCAGGGGATTGGGCTAGGTGACCTCTAAAGGTCCCTTCCAACCCAAAGCATTCTATGATTCTATGATTCTATGATTCTATGATTCTTCAGGTTTGAAAGAGAGGGCAAAGATGATAAATATTGGATTCATTATTTTAGTAATTTAGAAATCCTGATGTATTGACTGTGAATATTATTTGAGGAAAGATTGCAACATTTCACTCAGCATGCAGAATTGGGAGCCGGCTGGAACAGAGGTTTTCACTAAGTTCATCCCCTCACATACGCCCACCCTCGTGTGTGGGCTATGACAGTAACCGATATAAGCCTGGACCTTGTGTCCAAAAGCATCCTACGTGCATCATTGTGACAACTGAGACAGTGCAGCCTCTTTTGCAAGGAGCTTGACAGGGCTGCCACATTACATTGACTCTGATGTGACACAGCCCATTTTAGCTGGAGAAACTGTACTCCTCCTTCTTCCCTTCCTGCCACCGACCTGTCACACCTCCAAATGCCAAAGGATTCGGGGTATTCTAGTGAGATATTATGGTAGTCAGTTGTTTTGCTTGAAGATATCATGGTAGCTTGGCATGCTTGATATTCTGGTTTTGGAGAAATGATAAGAGAATATGTTGATCAGAACAATGGAAATGTGACATAATGGTAGTTTTTCAAGTAAGGTAAAGAGGTCAATGCTGTTTTCTGGCTATTTAACTTATTTTAAAAATTTTCCTGGAAACAGGAAAGTTGCTGCTTAACAAAGGAAGCATTTCCTAAGTGGTCAGGAGAGATTTTTTTTTTTTTTTTTTCTTTTCTCAGTAAGGACATGACTACTAGAAAACAGAGTGACTAAAACTGACAGTTTTTATTTTCTCATTTGAACAGTCCTTTCTATATTCTTTATGGACTACCTGAGATTGCTGGAAGGAGATCTTCTGGCTATTCAAACTTAAAATTGTTCTGTTTTTGGCTGGGATAGAGTTAATTTTCTTCCTAGTAGCTGGCATAGTGCTATGTTTTGGATTTAGCCTGAGAATAATGTTGATAACACACTGATGTTTTAGTTGTTGCTAAGTAGTACTTACACTAGTCAAGGACTTTTCAACATCTCATGCCCTGTCAGTGAGAAGCTGGGAGGGGGCACAGCCAGCACAGCTGACCCAAAGTGCCCAGCTGACCCAAACTGGCCAAAGGGCTATTCCATGCCATATGATGTCATGCTCAGTATATAAACTGGGGGGAGTTGGACAGGGGGCAGGCATCACTTCTCAGGGACTGGCTGGGCATCAGTCAGTGGGTGGTGAGCAATTGCATTGTGCATCACTTGCTTTGTCTATTATTATTAATACTATTACTGTTATTATTATTATTATTACTACTACTACTCTACTATTTTATTATATTTTTTTTTCAATTATTAAACTGTTCTTATCTCAATCCATGAGTTTTCTCACTTTTACTCTTCCAATTCTCTCCCCCATCCCACTGGGGCAGGGGGAGTGAACAGACAGCTGTGTGGTGCTTAGTTGCTGGTTAGGGTTAAACCATGACAACCGTGTTAGTTACAGATGTCTATAAAGAACGAAGAAGGCTATCTAAAGAAATTTATGAAGTGAATTTTGACTGCAAGAAAATGTTAACTCCCAAGACTTGGCTTTGACTAGACTGGCCTAGGGTCACTGTCAGCAGGATCTGTAATGAGCAGATTTGCTCCAGCAGAAGCCAGAAAAATATGGATTTATATTTATGCTTGTCCAGCATCAGCCATTAAGAGAAAGAAATGAACCTCACACTCTGAAAACATGGTGAGCCTTCACCACAAATTGAAATGGATACTAAATTGAGTCTGCAGAGCTTATTGTTTAGTGCTAGAGGTGTTCATGGCACATTATGGACTTGTAAGAAGACAAGGTCTTTGCCCTAAGGAGCTTGCAATCTAAGATAGATAGCAACAGATAATAAGTATAGACCTTGATAGTGAGTGAGTGAAAAGGAAGGACAGGATGCCAGATAAGAAAAGAGGATAGTGCCCTGAGGAGAACATTCTTTTTATAGAGGAAATTCTTGGTGGCGTGTGTGTGCATGTGGGGGTCTTTCACGTATTTCTTGACAGTTTATTAGCTGGTTTTGTTTACCTTTTCATTTTTGGCTTTTTAAAAGGTTCAGATCTGACTATCAAATAAATCGTTAAGCCAGTATAAAGTAGAGTTAAATTATTTTGTTGAAATATACATATTCAGGGGCAGAAGCACAAGACAAAATTAGAAACCACTTAGGAGGAAAAAATTATTTTAATCATATACCTAAATTCCTTTTTTACCCCTGAAATACAGAAACATCAGATTCTTTTCCTGTTTGGGCTATTTTATAAATTCTTTGACCTACACCGGATCTTGTGCCTTCCTTGCAATGAGATTCCTCTCCCTAATCTCTTTTCAGTTATCCAGCCCTTTATGTTGGCAACTTTTTTAAAAGATGAAAAGGGAAGGAAATTTAAGTTTATATTAGCTTGTGGAACAACGATCTAAATCAGTATTAATCAAGTTTGTTATTAAAATTTAAGGTTGGCTGTGAAGGAAATGTATGTAAAAATAATGGCTAACACAGCTGGTCAAATGTAAGGAAGGGTGGAGAACATGGTCTGATACAGAAGCTGAAAGACCGTTTCAAAAGCAGCAAAGGTTTGGTCTGGTGTCCTGCCTGGGGCTTGTGCCATGCCCAGCAGGAGCTTCAGGAGTACATGCTGCTTCCACCAAGCCTGCGTGTTTCTGTCACATCATAGAATCATAGAATGCTTTGGGTTGGAAGGGACCTTGAGAGATCGTCTAGCCCAACCCCGCTGCAGGGAGCAGCAGCAGAGGGAGGGTCAACCCTGGGTCGAAAAGAGGGGCTGGCAGCTGCACAAGTGCAGACTCTGCCTGGTGGAGGGTCTTTCCCCGCTTCAGTAACTCTCCCTAGTCACAGAGCATATAAGCATTAATGTACTTGCTATCCCTTGTTGAGGCAATGTAGACCTCTGCAGGACAAGAATCACCAGAATGTTTTACAGGTTTCAAAGTTATTCTTGCAAGAATCTATGATGCGTTTCCACTATTAGTTACAGTTTTGTTACATATGCTACAATAAGTCATTAACCAATATTTTTCCATATAATTTTTATGATGGCTGTCTGCAGGCTTGGGAGTTAACAATGCCTTAACAAATGTCACGAAAGCTGTCTTTGTAGACATAGAATCACAGGCTTTAGGTCAAAGGCATATGGTCTGATTTTTGGAATAATGCAGGCTCTAAAATTTATCATTGTCTGAAATAGAATATAGCACTTAACCAAAAAATCTCCCCTCAAATTAATCACCTTCCACTCTTAATTTTAAAACTGTTGATGACAGAAAGAGTCCAACAGTTATTTGGTGGTGAATTTCCCACAATTTTGGTTAATTGAGTTTTTATTTCCAACTCATTTCTAATCTGAATTTATCTATTTTCAACTTTAAATGCAAGCTGAATGAATTTCATAATCTTTACCAATAAGTTTGTCAGATACATTTAGCAAGTACATATCAAGACATATACAGGAACTTGTACTACTGAATGGATTCATAGTCAGGAAAATTAGGTAGGTGGGCTGTGCTGGTTTTGGCTGGGATAGAGTTAATTTTCTTCATAGTGGCGAGTATGGGGCTATGTTTTGGATTTGTCCTGGAAACAGTGTTGATAATACAGGGATGTTTTTGTTATTGCTGAACGGTGCTTACACAGAGCCAAGGCCTTTTCTGCTCCTCATCGCACCGCACCAGCGAGGAGGCTGGGGGTGCACAAGAAGTTGGGTGGGGACACAGCTGGGACAGCTGACCCCAACTGACCAAAGGGATATCCTATACCATATGATGTCATGCACAGCATATCAAGCTGCGGGAAGAAGAAGGAAGGGGGACATGTTTGGAGTGATGGCGTTTGGTCTTCCCAAGTAACCGTTACGCGTGGTGGAGCCCTGCTTTGCTGGAGATGGCTGAACACCTGCCTGCAGATGGAAAGCAGTGAATTAATTTCTTGCTTTGCTTTGCTTGTGTGCACAGCTTTTGCTTTACCTATTAAACTGTCTTTATCCCAACACATCAGTTTTTTCCTTTTTACTCTTCTGATTCTCTCCCCCATCCCACGAGGGGGGAGTGAGTGAGCGGCTGTGTGGTGCTTAGTTGCTGGCTGGGGTTAAAGCACAGCAATGGGCAAAGCTGCTGAATTCTGTGACGTTGACTAATAACAGGAGAGTACTAAAACTGACTGCAAAGCCTTGCAGACAAGCCTCAGACTTCTGAATCAGCTGCCGATCTATCAAGCAAAGGGAATGCAAAACAATGTACATGAGGAAGGGAAATAATACCAACTCTTCTCACATAAATACAGACCATAAAGAGGTTCTTTTTCTCAGGAAAGAGAACTTGAAGTGACCAGGAAAAGCCTTTGAAAACATTTACTCCATCTGACAAGTCAAAAAGACAAAACTAATGCTAGATTTTCACGAGAAGAAATTGGGAACAAAATGTAATTATTATGCCAGTATATTTATGGTATTCTGCATCTTGAAACTGTACCATTTCTGTCTTCTTTCTCAAAAGGATATAGCAGATAGAGGAAAGTAGGGAAAAGAGGAATTCATATCACAGAACAGCATCTGGCTTTCTTAAAAGCAGAGATTACAAAGCTCAGGACTCTTTTATTCTGAAAAAAAGGTGGTGAAGGTCTTTAAAAGCATGACTGTAACAGCAAACTTGGAAAAAGCAACAGACATTGCTTCTCAGAGCTAGTGAACTATTGGCAGCCAATAGTTTGCTCTGAAGCATTAAGTTTAAAACAAGCAAAACACAATGTTAAAGATTTTGTGAACTTCTGTGGGACTCTACCATGGGATCACATTGAGAAGTTGCAACCTGGCAGATGTAAGAAAACTGAAGTGGGCAATTGCTGTAGCACGGGGCAGGCAGAGAGGGAAAAGGAGTTTATTTTCTCCTGGCAGTTGGGGAGTGGGGCATTTGCTGGCACTACAAGATCATTTGGGCTGACTGCAATGCAGAGGGACCTGGCAGGATGAAGGGGTAAGAAAAGGTTACTGCTGTGATTGGAGACAACTCAAAATTCAATTTTGCATTACCTGAAGTCATACCACTTGCTGCTGAATGTTCCACCCACACTGGACGATGAGTGTGATATGTTTATTGTGGAAAAGTGCTACATGCTGTTCTGAATGGTTTCATATATACACACATGCACACACACAAGCACACATATGTATATAAAATATTATTCTGTTTCTGCCAGAAGCCCATTCATCTAGTTGTTTCCCTGTGAGTGGAAGGTGAGCCTGGATTTTCTCCAAGGTAGAGAACATAGAAACACAACTTTGAAAACGAAACCTCCTCAGTCTGGTTTTGCTAAACTACACAAAAGATTTAATGATGTCTTCTGGCTGGCCACATGGACAAAGTGATACACTAGGTAAGGTTGATCAGGCTTATATTTGGAAGGCAGACTTTCAGAAACCAAGGTCAAGGTCAAACATTTCTCTTTTTCTTTGGGAAGAGAGCAGAATGAGTGGATTTGGAAAATGTTGCAGAGGGATTGCCAGCAGGGTTTAATACAGCATCAAAAGGAAGGGATAAGAAGAAAAGAAAAAAAATGACTCATGCTTACCCTCTTATCTGACACATCCTACAATCTCAGTCTGCTCTAAGGGTTGTGCGCTTCCTCCTGATAACTTCTCCTTCAAAGGACAAATCCTACCATCTGATTATAGGTTAGGACTAAAGTAATTGACTTAATTGAAGCAATCCAGAAGCAGAAATACAGAGCTGATGTTAATGGAATTCTTTCACACTTCCGATATGATTTGGGATGGGAATTGTTCCCTGTAGCAGGGATCACATGTTCAATACACAAAGACTGTTTAAGGTAATGTAAATCCATACAAACCCAGATGATTCCAGAAGCATGCTGTGCTATAAGAAAAACCGTCTTCTCTAGCCAATGTTTCTCTGTGTCTGCCTAGTACACGTTTTCTGTTTTTGCGAGATGTGGCAAATATGCTGACTTTGGAGTGGGGGTTGTTACTGGTGTGTGAACAAAGCAGAAACATCTGCACATCATACCTCCTGCACATCTAAGTTGACAAGCTGCAAAAATATTTGAAACACAAGCTACTATTATCCTGCCATTTTAGTTGAGGAGAATTGTGTGGGTGAGGGAATAGGTGTGTACTATTTCTGTTTCTTAACGCTTCTGTCTGTCCAACACAGCATGATCAGTGCTGTGCTGCTTATAGGGGGGATTGTTTCCTGACTGGCAGAGTAAACCTCTCTTCTTCTTCCTCCCCGCCAGCTTTGTGCTCCCCAGCCTTGTAAAATGTCTAAGGTAGCTTGTACCACACCATGTGAGGGATGATTAAAACCAGGAGAGGAATGATGTGACTAACAAGCTTTTAATTGTGGAACCATCAAGTAGTCCTACATGAGATTTAGATTATGTGGTATAATGACGATGAGTTTGATATGTAAATTACACTGTTTCACTAAATCTAGTCCTTAATAAAGCTATGGTCTCTCCCCAAAGATTACAGTCTGTAATTTAATGAATGGTTGGCATGCTTCTTGGGGCAATACACAAGACTGGAAAAATGCATTGTATTTTAATATAATACAAGGCAATATGGATGTTGTAATCTGGCATTACATGTTGTTGACAATCATCAACCTCATTTAATTTACATAATAAAAGCATGCCAAATGGCTTTGAAATAGCAGTGCTTTCTGTGCAAGAGACTAGATAGTAGGGTTTTTATAAATGTAACCTAACTACTTATGGAAACAGTTTTTTTTTATATTTACCAATACACTTGCATTACACAACGTTATACATCATTCCTTTCTTACATTTGTCACTTTGCTGGTTTACGTATGAAAAGAATTGTTTAAATTTGAGAGAAAAGTCAGTAAATTATTATATTAAACTATCAGTTCTGCACTTTATTTTTATTCTTTGTTATTCTTGCTTTGTTTATATCATCTGAAAAATGGAGAGAGATTCAATGCTGAGGCTTGCCATGCTGGCAAAATTTATTACTGTAAGTGATCTGGTATTTCTCAATCTTCAACACAGGCCAGAAGGAGAAGATTTTTACAGTGCAAAAATTAGGTATTGAAGACTATGGAAAATATTTTGGCTTTTTTTTTTTTGGGGGGGGGGTATTTTAGTATCCACTTTGAAACATTTATGCTCCTCTGTAGTGCATACATTCACCTATTTGCTGTACTGTAGTATGCAAGAAGGTAGCCCTAGCTAGTCTGTTCTCTGATGAATTACAGGACCAGGCCAAGGACCTCATGTAGCTTTACTTCAGCTTGTAGACAAAGTTGCAGAGATCTTGTTGTTTTTTTTTTTTTTTATCTGTTTAAGTTATTTGACATGATGCTCACTAGCTCGAGCTATAACAATTTGAAGCAAACTTTGCTGACAGTAAATGTTTTTCCTTTAAGCTTGTCATAATGATGCTTTAGGCTGCTTTTATTAATCTTGTCACTTGTCTTCTCATCATTAACTTCACCCATACAAATACCTAGAAAGAATAGTGATCTAGGGGGCATTACTACCCCATATATCAAAGACTTTCTACCCCATCCTTTTTTTTTCTTTTTCAAATATTCTTCTTTTCATTGTTCTTCCCAGTTCAATTTTTAAAAGTAATTTTATTCTAGGAAAGTACACTTGTCTATTAAAGCACAGTTGTTTTTCTGAGAAAAGGAAAAAGAAATCACTGACATTTTTCCTGTAAATGGACCTCATTACACCTGCTCTGTGAATACTTTGGAGGCATTGTTTGGTACTGTGTAATTTTTTCTGTGCAGTTAAAATTGTTAATGCTGAAATTATTATCCCTAGAAAATCACTATGGGCTAGCAGGTCCAGATTTTATTATACTATTGCGTATGCAAATCTAGGCTTAGTTTTATAGCAGGCATTATGCCCAGTGTCCGCAAAATCCATTAACTATTAAAAATAAGGCTTGTAATAAACATCTTAGGTTATTTCAATAAAAAAAGACTTGCAGGAAACTATATCTTACAATATCCTTCTGCTGCTTTAGGTATGTTGTTGCTCAGCAACAGCATCTATTTGGACTATAGAATTAGACGGTAAATTAAAGGATTTAAAGGAATTGAACTGTTGTTTTCGTGCCAATAAGTGAATAAAGCTAGACTAGTCTTTAAAAGTACTCCAAAGGATGCTGTATGTGACTGCTCCTTCCAAAAGCAAAAGCTGAAAACATAAGCACAGCAACAACGTTTGCAATATAAAATGGAAGAAAGATGATTCTGGTGATTGGGTCTATAAAGCTTGCCTTATTGTGGTAGACCTGACTGAGACAAGACACAAGTGTCATGCTCCATACTATCTCATAAAACTCTTTGGCAATATTCCTATAAAAAAGGGTTGCTAAGTCTGATCTTTTAGAAATTAATACTGTATTAATAGCATAATAATAGTTATATCAAGGCCGTGAAAATTTCTTTTATATTTTAAAACTTATGAATTGTACTTGAAATATCATTTTAAGAGTCCTTATCAATGCCTGCCTTCTTAAAAAGCCTGGAAGAGTAAACTAGTAGTTATTGATAAATTAATTTCCTCAAATGTTCAGAATATTGAGTGCTACTAATAATTGGGCCTCATACGTGCAACGTCTCTGAGCATACACAGGATTGAAAATACGATTCATGCTGCAAAAGACTTGTAATCCAAGCACATTTCAGGGCTGAAGAAATTGTATGAAAAATAAAAATAGCTTTTGCATCTATTTTTCAGTGATCTATCACTAAATTCTGAAAGTTGAAATAATACTGAAATAAAACAATGTGTGCACATTTCCTTGTCTTACCTCACACAAGTTAACTGAGAGGTTTAGATGTCCGCTTGCCTAAAAAAATTTCCACACTGTGAAATACCTGGTTAAGATTGGTCTCCAAGAATTGCAGAAAGAACAACTATACTTCTAATCTTTCTGAGACTAGTAAGCACAGTAACTGAATCTTTTTTGCATTTATGTGAAGAGCATAATGTATTTTGATCAAAATCCAGGGAAGGAGTATTTTCTTAATGTTTAATTGTTTTTGGGAGTGAGAGGACAAATGAATCACATTTCATTCTACTGGAATTACTTATGGAGTTACTGATGGAGAGGCAGTAGACTCATCAGATTTGAGTCAGATTACCATCGTTAGATATTTAGTAACTTTCAAGAATCAATACAGCTGAGCTTTCATGTGAATATCTATGGTAAACTTTCAATTTTCTTGTAGCATTTTTAGCATGCATATGAGTTTTTATTAGCTTAAGTTAATGGGATGAAAGGAGCCTTAAAACCAGTATTGCCCATTATTATATAAAGATGATGAAATATCTAATAATCATGTAAAAATGCAGAGGTTTCTGAAAAATAATTTTCTCTTTATTTATAAAGAGATAAAAAGAAGGCTATGTTAATCATATGATGAGGAAACACTTCAAACTTTAAAATTATTTCCAAAGGGTGTTTAGTAGTCAATACTTAAGATAGACATGTTCTATTATGCAAGGTCAAATAATATGCAGTAAGGTGGTAACCAGTATTTCCTAAAGATAATCTCCATAATCTTCATGCTTACAATTGTTTCATAGCAATACAAAAGAAAATAAAACTGGATGCTAAATTAGATACTAAGGAGGTCAGTGTTATGAATATCAACCATTAAGGATTTATGAAAAATACAGTCTTTCAAACTACTTTGATGCTGGTTTTTTAGGTGGTTATTCTGCTTGACAAAAGTAATATTGATGTATTAGTCTTAGATTTATATGAGCAATTGACCTTGTGCTACTATGTATTTTGTTTAAGGAAGCTGATTGATTCCAAATCAACCTGGCACATACTCAGCGGATTAAAAGCTGGCTGACTGACAGGTCATAAAACAAAATTGTTAATGAGATATTAAGACAGTGCATTTTTATTGAGATTGTGCAGATAGAGCTTTCTGACATCATGCTATAAAATGTTCTTATTAGTTATGCTGATCTGACAAAAAAGTAGAAGGTATTTAAAGGATGTAAAAGTAATTAATCTGATCTGTTTGTCTGGAAAGAGAACCACAAGCAAGCAATTACAATTTAAAATTGCCAAGCAAAACCACATCTCAGTGAACAAAAAGGTGTAGGCCATTCTTTGTACGAAAGGCTGTACTGAGACACACGGGCTCTGTGGGGTTCTTGGTACCAACTCAACTGACAAGCGCCATTCTAGCTGGTGGCTGATATAACAAAACCTACAGATTTATATGTATCCATGACACAGGGACTCTTGAAGAGGGATGCAGAAGATTGTATTCCACATGTATTTGGAGCAACTGTCACCAATGGGTATAGGACACAGATTTTAATGTAAAGTATGGAAAAACTCAAAGGGTTTGTTGTAAATACACGTGTTCAGAAGCACAATAATCATGATTTCCAAACCACATAGCTCACAGACTGTGCTGTGGAGTACTGCAGTGCAGTACCTTTACAGCAGCGTTGTCAAATTGGAGCTCTTTGTGACCTTGAAACAGTTGAAGTGGACTTTGTTTATTAAGTTGTTTACTTGTATTTAAAATGTGTAATGCTGTTATTGAATGTATCTGTAATTTTTGGTTGGAATAAGCAGATATTTAAGTGTGAATTTTTAAGAAGCATTCACAAGATACAACTGAAACGTCCTTTTTGTGGAAAGAAACTTACATTGAGCAATGCTGGCTGAAACTCAGCCGCTGTGTGAAGTAGGCCCCTTTTGAACTCCTTCAGTCTTAGTGTCCAGTGAAGAACATGCTCACAATGGTCTTCTCAAAGACATTTTTCCTCATATCTTTTTTAATTTTGCTCTTTCATGATATTTTAATTTAAGCCAATAAATCTGCTACGTTTTGGCTTAATAAAAATAATAATTACTACCTTACTAATACATCCACAGATTTCACCTCTTGATTTTGGAGCAGGCATTAAAAACCTTCTAATTTCTTATATGGTAATGCTTGTAATCAACACATTAAACTTGACATGATGACCATGACTACTGAACGTTAGCGAGAGGATTAAATAGGGAGTGATGGCATAGCAGCAATTTTTATGCATCAGGAAACAATTAACAAATTCACTTAAGCGTGGCTTCACTTGTAGTTTTCTTAAAGCATAAGCACACTTGCTTTACTTGTTTTACTTCCATAAACACTTGCTAAAACTCCCTTGCTACTCACCAAATCCCCCTTTTTTAGACTCTGCAGTCTAAGTGTTCTTTTATATTTTTTCTAGATTAGACTTTAATTTGCATGGAGCATGTCAGTAACACTTTGAGAGACTTCTGAGAGTAACATGGTTTTATTTTCAACGTCAATTTTATTTTGACCAGACCAAAGAAAAACTAATATATAACTTAGAAATGAACAGTCTTTTTTTCCCTTCAAATCACCATAAAATAGTTTTAATGTTCTCTTGAGACATCCTCTAGATCTTACTGTGAGGCAAAACATTTGTTTTCCTAAAGTTTTTAATTAAAAAAAAAAAAAAAGTAATAACATTTCTCTACAGATCCAGACTGTATCTGTTCCAGTTGAACAGATAGGAGAGAGAAAATTATGCCTTGATTTGGCAAATATAATTTCAGGTTTTAACCTTTTGATAGCGCCTAGTGTTCATGACCACCATGGAATCCATATACTAACATCTTTTGCTCTAGAGAAAAACATAAATATATGTTTAACATATGCATATATATATATATATATTTGAGCTTAGTTGGATTTTAGTAGATAGCAGTAACAGTCACAAGAGATACTATTCAATACAGGATGGAACTACATCACTTCCTTCATAACACATTGTGGGTAACACCAACATATTGTGGAAGAATAGCCTTTAATTTAATTTCAAAACATCATGTACCATTTCTCAGGACAGCCCATGGACCTCAGCAGGTAAATTCTGAATCCATCTGATGCAAGAGGAAAGAATCTGTAACTTCTTTTGATCTTTGACCATGTGTTTTAAGCATCATCTGTTTTAACCTTTTGTGTAACTATGTGTTGCTGTAAGAAGACAGAAGATCTACCAAGCTACCGTCACATTGATCTTTAAGTTCTTTGCTGTTTTGGGAGATATAGCAGTGCTTATATAAACAGGTTCAGATTTATGCAACTGAAGCTGCTGCTGTTCTCAAAATATTACTACTAAGAAAGTAAATTATTCCTGTGCAACAAATTCTTTGTCAAGTGTCTGTTGCTTAAAATACCCACTAGAAAACTTATCACTCTTGATTTAAGCAAGCCACAGCACTAGGGAGCAAATACGGCATGAAAGTGACACTTCAGGTTTAAAGAGTTGATGTATTCATCCTAGTGCTGTCCTACATAGACAACAGACTAAATTAATCTCAGGTGTAACTCAGATAGGATGACACCAGAGATAAAATTTGGCCTATTGTATCCAATAGTCTGACCTATTGTCTTCAATAGTCTATAGTCTTTCTTTTATATGATGTCTTTTAGTACAGACTGAATTTGGAAAGGTCACTTTTCTTTGGCAAGGTGCTGGAGCTCTTAAATTGCATTGTTCTGCAACAGTGAAAATTTTGTCAGATTAATTTAGTTTCCATTTCCATGCATGTGAATCTTCTGTGAAATGGTTTCTATAAGCATTATAGTTAAGCATCCACTGAATAATTTGTATGCTCAAGTGTCTGTTTACAAAGTGTTCACCTTTCTGCTGCATTTCTTATATTAATGGTATGTGATTGACAGACAGGGCTGAATACTTAAGTTTCTGTTCTCTGACTCAGTAGTTACAGCATTCATTTTTTTAACGGAAAAGTGAGTGAAAAGTGAATGTTGACTATCACTGTGCATGAATGCCACATTTCACTTGCAAAGCAGGCTTTTTCATGGCTACTTGCCATCCCCAGATGCTTTTTCAGAAAAGCTGTTGTTGCTGATTTAACTCCCTTCACTAAATATCTGTTGATGAAGGGTTCTACGACTGAGGAAGAGAGTAAGGTTTTTCCAATACCACTTTTTTACCACTGATTACAGAAATACATTGACTTTTAGAATCAATATTGTATCAAATTCTCTTCTACCTAACTGTGTGTGTGCCCACAGGTATGGTATGAGGACGGATCACAGATGTTGTAAATATTGGATAGGAATAGAAGAATTTCTCTCTTTTATTTCTAAGCCGTTGGACCAAAATGTGCGGACTTTGGGGTGTTCTACTATTAAGCTATCTGCTTTTTATTTATTTCTTTTATGCAGCTGTCATGGTTTAACCCCAGCCAGCAACTAAGCACCACACAGCCGCTCACTCACTCCCCCTTCGTGGGATGGGGGAGAGAATCAGAAGAGTAAAAAGGAAAAAACTGATGTGTTGGGATAAAGACAGTTTAATAGGTAAAGCAAAAGCTGTGCACACAAGCAAAGCAAAGCAAGAAATTAATTCACTGCTTTCCATCTGCAGGCAGGTGTTCAGCCATCTCCAGCAAAGCAGGGCTCCACCACGCGTAACGGTTACTTGGGAAGACCAAACGCCATCACTCCAAACATGTCCCCCTTCCTTCTTCTTCCCGCAGCTTGATATGCTGTGCATGACATCATATGGTATAGGATATCCCTTTGGTCAGTTGGGGTCAGCTGTCCCAGCTGTGTCCCCACCCAACTTCTTGTGCACCCCCAGCCTCCTCGCTGGTGCGGTGCGATGAGGAGCAGAAAAGGCCTTGGCTCTGTGTAAGCACCGTTCAGCAATAACAAAAACATCCCTGTATTATCAACACTGTTTCCAGGACAAATCCAAAACATAGCCCCATACTTGCCACTATGAAGAAAATTAACTCTATCCCAGCCAAAACCCGTACAGTGACATGAAAAAGAGTTATTAGATTGCCAACCAGTAAATATAGCAAAGTGTAACATAAGCATAAACTGCTAAGTGTTTTGCTATATTGGTTCTACTATCTGTGGTTCTCTAAAAGTAACCTTTTAAATCTATTAAATATTAATCTTTTGAATATACCATCTAGTTCTGTGGTAAATATACATCTATCTTGTCTAAGGGTTTAGTTTTTCTTACTGTATCCCATAATTTCTAATACAAAAGACAACCAACGAAGAGCTGGTGTGGACTAACATGTTTTCTTTCAACCAAATCTGTCCTTATGGAGATATGGTGCTTCCCATCCTTTCCCTGCCCCTACCTTTATTGCCTGGACTTCCAGTAGCCCCAGCTGGCAGTTTCTGAAGGGTGTATCAAGTGATATCCAGTTAAAGCATCCAGATAGCAACACTAGAAATTTTTATACATATAAACATATAGACATAAGCCTGCAAATCATAGAATCATAGAATCATAGAATGCTTTGGGTTGGAAGGGACCTTGAGAGATCATCGAGCCCAACCCCCCCTGCAGTAAGCAGGGATTGAACCTGTGAACTTGGCGTTATTAGCACCATGCTCTAACCAACTGAGCTAATATATAAGCAAGTGCAAGTTAATTTTAAACCAGTCACTGCCCACCAAGAGCTTGTCGCAGCGCAGGCTAGCCAGGGGGCAGCCGCAGCACCCAGACTCTCCAGCAGCCACTGCAGAGGGGAGCTCTGGGCTGTTGCAGTCACACCCCCGCTGGGTGGGGTGCGTTACTCCAAGTATGCTGTAAAAGCTGATGGCTTAGTCAGGATGAAGCACCCTTTTAGCTTGCATGTTTGTGATACACAAAGTTAATATTTCAAGTTGTAACACTAAAAGTACGGAGGCTGTAGATTGAATGAAACTAGCCACTGGAAAACAGCTGCTAGTACCTTGCTTAAATCTTCTGGGAGCAGCATCTCTATGCAGCCCTTTAACTTTCCTTTGAAGTAAAGGTCAAATAAACAGTTTGCTTTAAGCTAGCCAGAAGACTCTGCACACACACATGAACCTGTGCTCATTTGTTAGAAGCATTTGTCCAGTATATTGAAATTAAAGTACCGCATAAGTGATTTATTAAAAGTGTTTACTGGCCTTAATGCTCTTTCTTCAAAGGTGGTGGGTCCTTTGATGTCATGCGTGACTTCTAACGTGATTGTTTATACCATAAATGATGACAAGTGAAGAATCTGAAGATGAAATTTCCTTTTCAGTGAAGAAGTCCTACTGTACTGCAGTTTAATTTTGTAGATGTGCCAGTAATTACTTGAAAGCCAGTTTTGTAGCAGAAGGTGAAAAAGCCTATAGTAAAAATCAGTTAGGATCATGGCCTAGAGGTCTTCCTTCTCCCCTGACTTTTTATATTTGCTCATGAGCCATCACTAAATGACTAATAACTAAATGGAGAGATACCATTTTTGCTTTGTTAATAAATCAGCAGAAACAAATTAAGTATGTCTTTTTTTGAAAACAAGAGCAAGACTAATAATATATTAATTCTAAAATAGACTCTTCTTTTACACTTAGTTCCTCAGGATTTAACTTCATATGACACTTTGAACTCCATTACACCCAGTCTGTGCCTGTTTACAGAATGCAAAATACATTGCAAAATCTTCCTTGGCACAATACATATTAGCTGGGTACCACATTAAATCAGGTTTTCTTACTCAAATTTTCCTGGGAAGAAAAGACAAAAGCAATTTCTCTGTTTATACACATAAGAGAGAAGTAAACAGATTACAATTATAGAGTTTAAGTCTGGATCTGAACTTTTTCTCAGCGGGAATAAAGATTACCAATATTTAAAATGGGGTTTCAAGTCTCCGGCTAATTGGAGTGGGCCTCAACTAGAACACTCTCTCATGATTAAGCTATATGAAAAGAAACATGTTAAGTTTGCAAAGCACTAACCAAGTGATGAAAGAGGCTCCAGTGATGCATAGAACTGTACTTTGGATTCTGCTTGAATTACTACTTTGACTGACTGTATGATCATATAATAATCCTTTTTCTCTCTGACAGGAGTCCTTCCTCATTCATTGAACAAAATTTGCCTGATACCCACTTGGTAGGAAGCTGTAAGAATTTTATGATAATAGTTCAAAATGTGGCCAAGTGCTTTATTTCCTATAAATCCTGTTCTAATATCAGGATTAATTAATTTTCTTACGGTCTTTGCTATTTTATTGATCATGGTTGTATCTGAGCGATCCACAAAAGTCACTAATTACCCTTGCAGAAGTTGACTGTGCTGGAAAAAGTGATAGGTAGGAGATTAACAATTGCTTGCTAAGGTGGACAAACCCTGATTTTTGTACATGCAAACTATAGTTTGATTGGCATAGTTTCAGCTGTGAGTAGAACTGAATGAAACTTACTTCCTGTTCCAAAGAAAACATCAATATTTGAAAAATAATTGTCATTCTAGTTTAGAATTGAATATAGGTTGATTTATTAAAAAAGAAATAAAAATCTTGCATCAAAAGAAAATTAGGAAAATGTTCTGGAAAATTGTCCTGTTGGATTTTCCCAAAGCCAAAGGGATCAGCCAACTGCCCCAACTCAGGGAAGCTCCTTGATTTGCCTTGCCTCCAGTCACCGTCGTCGGAGAGCCTGCAAGCTGTCAGAGCTCATGCTGCAGCTGGGGGTTCCTGGTTTCATCAGCCTGGTCTGGATCATATAGCTCTGGTCTCATATGTGGCTCTCCCTGCTCCAATGCTGCCCTCAGATAGGCACCACAGCACCCTCAGGAGCAAGGATCTCCCTGGTTATCCAGACTGGGAGCTTGCTGAAATACTCATCAGCTCATGCCCTGCTCTTTCTTTTGGGTTTCCCGTTTTGGAACCAAGGCATTCAGGAAGCGTGGAAAGGAGGTCCAGACCTGGGCATGACCTGGAGTCCCCAGCTCCCGATCCCTATGTTTAGACATGGCTTGAGGGTTTCTTGCCATATTTCACTGGCTCTGGAGGTGCACACAATGGTGAACCTAACCCTGAACATCTCTGAGTACAAGGAAGTTTTCTGGAAATTACAGTTCTCAGGTAATCCATAAAATGATATGACAGTGAAACAAGAAAGAAAATATTTTTATCAGGAATATTAAGGTGTAATACTGATTTCCTCTACAGAAAAAAAAATCTGTGAAAATTTAAACAGATATTTTAGAATTTCACATATCAGTATTTCCTCAGCTTTCATTAAGATGTCTCTTATTGTCTAAGATAAGACGTAATGATATTATATATTACTTCAAAGAATGGACCTTCCAGCTGTGATTGAAATGTCTGCTATGAAAACGAGCGGAGGAATGACTGCACACTGAAGTGAGGATTTCCAGTTCTACAGGAGGCAAATTTATTGGGACCACTAGTGGTGCAAGGTGAAGGGCATTTCTGTTAACTGCAAACTGTTTTTCAAGTACTGGTACAATTACTGAGAAGAAATCAAGGGTAAATTTGGTGTCTGTGGAGGGGAACATTCACCACTCAAGAGCTCTTATAAAATATTTAAATACCCTTACTTTTTATCTTCAGATTTGATTCCTCATAAAATACATTCTATCAGTACTTACCTGCTAAATATTCAGATGCCTTAGCTTTGTGTTTTATATTAAGTTTTTATTTCTATCAATTTGTATTTTAGATTGCAAATCAAGAAGCTTTCAAGATAGTTTTGATTAATTTTGGGAACAACGTGGCTTCATTTCTTTTTTATGTTTTGATGGTAATTTACCATGGCATAAAATTGTTTTGCATTAAAATACATTCATGAATCAAGAGTCTTTTCCATTAACAAGATCCATTTAAAGACTAAGCCCACCTACAAATCAACTATTTTGTGTCAGTTTTGGTAATTATTGTTTAGCAAGAACTGGTACAATGGCACCATGAATTATTTCAGTGCATAGATGATTTAGACAAATAGAATGGAAATATTAATACAACTGGTACTGTGCTAAATAGCCTGAAAGAAGCCATGGTTTAGGGTCTGTTATTCTCCAAAGTGGAAAAAAAAGAGCTTTAGTTTATGCTGCTTTAGATTGCAACAGTATTTCTTAAAAAGTGCTCTATTCATTAGGAAATAATCCAGGGCTACCTTATCCCTCCATCTGGGAACTAAAGTAATATCTAATGACTGGAGCCCCAAGGTGCTTTAACTCCTATTTATGTAGGTTTTTAAAAATATATGTTTATTAAAAAGTATATATATTTATCTGTATTTATATACACATAAAATATTCAAAGAGGCATTCTTTGGCTCATAAAGTTGTTTGGAAAGACTGGAACTTTAAAAGGAGATCAGGTAGCATCCATTGAGTTGATGACAATTGTAAATAATGTATCTGTAACAACATTTGCTCTGAACGGTCTTGTTGAACTTATTTCAGTTGATTTCAATGTCAAAGATATTTTTGTACTATATTCAATCATTGTTCATTATTTACAGTAGTTCACTATGTCACATAACTATAAATAACAAAATTGCCATATTAGTCCTCTTGTAATTTCCAAAATTTGTGTCTGTCTTTGTGATTTCAGCAGATGTAGTCAATATAGCAGATGAAATTATCTGAAAGCATGGATGAAAATCAGACAGTAAATTTTTGGCTTTCATCAAATACTTGAAAATCATTGGCTGAGGCACTGGAAATACTATTTTTATTCCTCTCCTTGCAAACTTTGCAGTTTTTTACTATCCATCTCTTAAGTTGCTCTAATGTGTTAATGAGTATGCTTATGAAGCATTTTAAATTTGATCATTCAGAGCATATATAGCAAAATTCTGACAACAGAATTTGTCTTCTACCATTAAGAATGGTAAAGATACAACTGCTTATTTTAAAAGCAAAAGGCTGTTAATAAACAGGGATTATTTAGAAGCTATGATGAAATGTGTCCTATGCCTTGCTGTAGTTGACATAGTTTCTGTAGCTGATGGTCAAGTTAAGCCCATCTATTTCATAATGCTAATGTTTTTTAATCACAACAGCAATTCCCACCAGTCAGGATTTAACTAGAGCTGCCTTATGTCCTGACAATAGTCTGAAGCAATTGGTATCTTCTCTATAATTAGTTTTATTTTTCAGGAGTGAGGGAGAAGACAGTCTTTTGCTCAATGCAAGTGAAGTGATCCCTCCTTATACCTGCAGACTGACATCAAAGCCCTGGGAAATTAGAACAAACCCACTTATCTCAGTAGGTGTTAACTTACATGCCCCAAAATGATTGCTTTACATCAAGTTTCTCAACATGCCTTAACATTTCGGTGTAATCAAAGTACATAAGGCCCTGACTGCTGCTATGTTGCTTGTAGGTTGATGGGGGACCAGCTTAGGCCACAGGGTGTGTGGGATCAGGCTGTTTCATCTTTGGATCTAACCTGAGCTTTTATTTCACCTGTTGGATACCTTAGGAGGGTGGGAGCAAACATCACTCTACCTAGTTAATGGGTTTGTTTTCAAGCTCTTATCTGGAAGAACAGTGAGAGGTATCTTTTCACTTCTCTTTGCTTCACTCCACCCATATGGTTTCTGATGTCTTCATTCTCAGAGTGGAGATCCAAACTCTAAAACCATAATTTTCTGGCTTGCCCAGAGTTGCGTCCAAATCACCCAAACAGATATCCCAAGACTGAAGAACACTAATGCCATATGTCATGACTGTCTGCTTGACATGCCTTTTTTGTTTTTTTATTCCTTGTCATTAGACTTTGGAACAGCCTGATATAAGACTTGTCAGTCATCACATGCAACAGCATCAGAAGCCCGTCCTAAAAGGCAAGCACTGACAGCAGAAACTGATCCTGCTGCTAGGGCTCCTGCTGTCTGTGGTGCAGCCAAACATGAAATTGTGTCACCTTCAGACAATTAGAAAGGATAATTGAGGGGTTTATTGAATTAAATTTGAAAATAAAAGATGCTGCTTCTTTTATTGTACGTGAACATGTGAATATAGACAAACTTCCTTTCAAAGGGGCACTTTCATAAAGAAATTCAAGACATGAAAATTTGTGAGCTCAATCTTACCTTGAAATTTTTGTGAAATTGCAGACTTCTGTCTTGTGGATATATACATGTTGTTTATGAACTATTGGTGAGGCTCACAGATTGACATCTCCATAAAGCCTGCTTAATGCTGAAGGATGACATTGTCATTCTGGTTTTTTAAGTTGGACTCTTTGATGGCCACAAGAATTTCTTGGTAGGAGAAGCACATTACTTTAGTATATGTCCCAATTGGGCTACCCTTCCTGCTCTCAAAGGATTAACTGGAGCTCTCCTACCACTTGAAGTGGGTAATAAAACACGTATCTGACAAGTAAATCAAGTCAATTATCTCCCTGCCTAGCTACAAGCTGTCGAGCACAAATTCTAAAAATTTGAGGAAACCCTCAAAAACCAAGCAACCTCTTTGTTACCTGTTGTGGTTTAGCCCCAGCCAGCAACTCAGCACCACACAGCTGCTCGTTCACTCCCCCTACCTTGATGGGATGGGGGAGAGAATCGGAGAAGTAAGAGTGAGAAACACTCCTGGGTTGACATAAGAACAGTTTAATTATTGAAATAAAGTAAAATAGTAATGATAATAATAACAATAGTAATACTAATATACAAAGCAAATGATGCACATTACAATTGCTCGCCACCCGCCGACCGATACCCAGACATTTCCCAAGCAGCGATGACTGCCCCCCAGCCAACTCCCCATGGCTTATATACTGAGCATGATGCCACATGGTATAGAATAGCCCTTTGGTCAGTTTGGATCAACTATTCTGGCTGTGCCCCCTCCCAGTTTCTTGTGCGCCTGGCAGAGCATGGGAAGCTGAAAAATCCTTGACTAGCATAAGCAGTACTCAGCAACAACTAAAAACATCAGCATGTTATCAACATTCTTCTCCTACTAAATCCAAAACACAGCACTATGCCTGCTACTAGGACGAAAATTAACTCTATCCCAGCCAAAACCAGGACACTACCTCACCGTAAAATTAAATTTCTGAAGCTTATGACAATTAGCTATAACGAATGTTCTGCCAAAGCCTAATACAGAGCTGTAGGGATTCTTCCCTGACAATGTTTAACTGCAGTTAAATATGCCAAGTTGACTTTGCCTGCAATTACCATGGAGCTATTTTGAGATCTTCACTCTCTGAAGAAAATTTGAATGACTACAGCATCTTCTAGGATAACGTCTTGTTTTCATTAATCTTTGTAGTGACTTTCGCTATTGGCAACCCATGAATGGAACCCAGCTCCAATAGCATCTTCTGTCTTGCTTTGGGAGTTTGCATAACATTCTCTGTGAAATAAAAAAAATATGAAGTCCTGAATGAAATTTCAAACATGAAGCATTATTAAATAATAATGTGATTTAAGGCTCTCACATAGTAAGTCCTAGTTTCATTCAAAGTTATTATTCTATGTCCTTCGTTGCAGTGTGACCTAATAAACTGTATGGGTATCTAAATATTAACTAACATAAACCACCTGAAGACTCTAAATCTGTGTATATTCTGACTATAGCTGAATTCAAGACTGCTGTCATACTCTCAGGTTATGAGAAGGATGTGGGGAGAGAGCAACACAGAAATTTTCTATTTTCTCTTCTACCCAGGCATGCTCAGAATTTTGAATCATGGAAACAACTTTTTCATTTATTGAAATGTCAGACTACCTCTGTGGCAAAACTTGTTCAGCCCCTGTAATGCCTGGCAATAGGTGTTTAGTCTGAAAGAACAATTAATAATGCTAGTGCAATATCACTGTCCAAGGAAACCTTTAACATTGGATTTGTATTAAAAAGAAAAAAATATCTTGGACTTTCCTAATAGGTGATTGTCCACAGTGCTTGTCCATAAGTTTACAGTTCTCTTTGAAGGGTGAAGTACTAGACAACTGTATATTCAGCAGAAATCAAGGAAACCTGCTAACAAACTGCAGACATAGAAATGAGCTATGTAACAGGAAGATGATAGACACTTGAGTAGGCAGGGGATTACATTTTTAGAAAGGAAGGAAAACACAGTAGTACTTATTGCCAATGTGTAGTTATATCACCTATGTTAGTATATATGTCAGGAATAATTTTAGGAAGCATGCCTCCACTGTCCAGCCACAGTCATTGATTTGGAGGTCACTAATAACATCCTTCCCCTTCCCCTTGTCCTGATCAGTTAACATAAAACAGCAAAGCTAAATTCCTCACAATATTGGTTGACCTCTACTTAAGAAAAAATCCAGGCTTTACAGAAGCACCCTGATATGTGATACAATCAGCTGGTTTATGAACTACAGACTGTGCATGATTTGTTTTTTTATTTTCCTAGTCATAGAAATAGGAAGTAGATCACAGTGATGCTCTACCTCGCTTCAGGAAGTTGTAGATAATGTTAAAGATGGTGAACTGATTGTGTAGTGATATACAAGATCTACAAGTAACACAGAGAGGTAATGCTCCTCATTTCTGAGCAGCACTTTCAGCACAGCCATCACACACTGAGACACTGACATTTTTACTAACGAGTTGTGACAAAGCCCCAGTTTGGCCAGATCCTTGAAGTGGAGCCGTCTGCAGCTTTTCCTTAAAGTGAGAGTGCCAAAACCCACTAATGGTTTTCCAATTGCTAAAGCTCTGTCTTATTACAGCACAAGGAATAAGGAAACTCTTGAAATAGAGAGAAATTAGATTTGTTGGGGAGACATTAGGTCTGACAAAAAAAATTTCCCTAACCCCTACTTCTTGTATTCTTCTAGGGTGAGTTCTTTCCTAAAGTCCTGATCTCAATCTAGCAATTTCCAATGATTTTTTTTTTTTTCTGTGCCATGCCATTGGTTATGTTTTTGCACCCCACTGTTTTAGGGAGACTTTACATCTCCATTTGTCAGTAGGCTCCCTCTCCTGCAGTCCAGCAGGTTTCCCCCAGCTGATCATGCTCATTAGGCTTCCAGGGAGAGCTCCATCTTTTCTCCATGCAGTTCTGCACCTTCCATTGTTCTAGAACAAATCAGTGAGCAGACAGCTTTCCTTGCTGACGATGAGCACTTTTTAAAATAAAATATACAGTAAACTGTAATAAAGCCCATCAAGCACACTATATATGTCATTGTCAGAGAAGCTTCCATGGAGTTTATTGTTTCATCTTGACTTTTGAATCAGCCAACACTAGCAGCACCAAGCTTCTTGTAAGCCGGATTGGATGCAGGTACACAGAGAAACTGCAGGAGCTACACATGGCCTGGAGTAGATGTATCACATCAGGCAGTGCAAATTTAGTGTATGTAGAACATATTTGTTAAGTATTCATTCTGCAAACATTACAGACAATTTTTTTATTCAATTAAGAGACAAATAATTTCATAAACTAGTCATCCTGTGTTTTGGTAAAGGTTGGCTCTTCTGGAAGAGCTATTGTGTGGTCATGTATTGTACTGAAATGTTTTTATAAGATCATAAACTAAAGGCATTGGATAACTGTATTGGTAGCAGTTTTTTCTTGAGTTTTGAGGGCTTGGCTTTGTAGCCTGCATGACTTCACAAGACTGTACTCTTATCTTCCATGCATGGAAATAGTAGTTGAGCACCACGTAAATGAATCAAAAACCATTACTGCATGCAGAGTTTAAAGGCGAGGCTGGAAGAAAGGAGGTATTAAAAGGCAAAATGAGCTACCTAGAATGGCACATGAGGCGGGAGACAATAGGTGGAGTAAGAATCAATATTTTATATCATATATGATGAAGTTATAAGTCCACTTGGGTCTTATTGCTAGCCTAGCTAATTCAGCCATAAACATTTGTTGTTTTCTATTTCTTTAAACCCCAAGAAATCTGAAATTTCAAAAAGTCCAGTATTGATACAGTCTATCCTTTTAGAGGAACACCTTTGCTGGTAAAATCATTTACTTGGTAAGGTTGTGTAACTTCAATGGCAAAATGGCTGGGGACCTTGTAGATTCATCCCCACTGGTAGAGCTTGTTACAGAGCTTTACATTAGTCTACCAAATGAGTATGTTAGTTATTAACTCTTGGGGCAAGAGCTTCCTGGGCATTGGTTGTTTATCAGTCATAATGGCCTCCTGACCACTGTGTGCAGTCTGCAGAAGGAGATAGAAATGAAGCAGAGGAATACAGAAACAAAAGTGGTCTTTCATTTATGTGCCTTCATTGGTATGGGAATAGGGTTTTTTGTTTGTCGGGTGTGGGTTGTTTCTTTGTCTGTTCTCAAAGCAGGGACGGTTCAGTGGACCTGACCTAAGGCCTGTCAGAAGGAGCGACAGAATTAATTTCTTTCTGTCCCAAGAATGAGGGTTGGGGCTGGTTTATTCCTGTCACAGAAAGGAGTGAGAAAGGTAGGGAAAATGGACAGGACTAGGATCAAAAACTTTTGGGAGGACCCTGCAGAGCAGGCTTTCTCTCTTGCCTGTGGAGAAGAGAAGGGAGAGGTTGCTGCCTTACATTTCCCTGCCTTTCCTTACCCACAGTGTGTGAGGGTAGTGAAAAAGATTTTCTTTTTTAACACCATGATATAGGCAAAATAGAAAGAGAAATCACAGTTCTCCTAGCAACTGCCTGATTTTGCTGTACTTAAAGGTAATCTTAAGCAACTTAAATCTGAATGCAGAAGAGCAGGAGGTTTAAAATGATGATGTGCCATAAACATAGTATGTTTTATGTGTTATATATACAAAGATGTATACACATGCTGACTTACAATTACACCTCCCCCTACAGATTTTCAAATTTTTTATTTAGTGTGCAACAAAGTGTTGCAATACCTTCATTCTGTATATCAGCCTAAGGAGCAACAGGTCCCTTACCCATGATCAGAGTTGACCTTTCTCAGTTTATACAAGTATTTAATTCTCCCACTTTCTCCTTGCTGTAAAGAGAACACACAATATGAAAAGAGGACTTTGGCCTGTGCATTAGGGACATGATTCACTGTCAAAATCCTCAGTTTCCCTTTGTTATGGGAACTTGGTCACTGAGGGTTTTCCATCCAGATGGGCTGTGAGTTCCAGTCAACAGAGGATCCCTACCAACAGCTGAATACTTATGTATTTTCATTTTGCATTTAATGGGAGGGAGAATTAAAATAAATATCAGATGGGGTTTAGGTCCCTGTAGGAAGATAAACATTCTTCTCACATATTTTCTGCCTTACTGATCAGACTTATTTCACCTTAAAAATCTTATTTCCAAATCACAACCACAGAGAAGTCAAAAGACCTAAACTAGGAATTATTAATGTAAGAAAAGATGGAGTCAATGAGCTCCATTCTCCTCCCTGGGGAGTGGCCTTTGGGGTATAAAAGACCTCTAATATGATGAAGATTATCCTCATGACCCCTTAGTCCCCTTCCTCGAGTGCAAGAGGCTAGTGCCTGGGGGGCACTGGGGTAAGCACAAAGGGAGCCTCTTTTCCACTTTATTCTGTTGATCCCAAATCAAACAGAAATGGGTTGCCTAGGGTGCTTGAAGGACAGACTTGGTGGCCTGCCCACAATTTCTAGCCCTCTCGGTTACACGGGGGAGAGGACAGAATGTGAGAGAGTCTGGGCTCACTCCCGGTTCCACCCTCCCTGCTGATCTGCAGGCTCTGCATTTACTCTCTGTTGGAGGGGGAAGCCTTTGGGTAGTGGTTTATGCCTATTTTAAATATAATTGGATACCTACCACTTTAAAAATAAACAGTATCAGGATGCGGTTTTACAATTCAGATACCTCCTCAGCCTCTCAAAATTAAATGCAGGATGAATAAAATAAAACAACTAAAGATAATTTGTTATCTGAATTTCTTCTTGGACATAGGCTAATATAACATGACCTCATATATGGGAAAACTTATGTAGTTTGAGCTGTCTTTAGTCCACTGTTTCTGGACATAGAGGCTGAATAACTTAAAAGTAATTTTTTGAGTGTGCAGTGTGTTGCAATGTGTGCAATGCGGTGGGAGTCTGGGAATGTGAGATGGGAATTCATTCAAAAATTCACTATAAATGAAAAACATAAAAATGGGAAAACTTCAAACTTTTCATATAAACTGCAATTACAAATAAACAATAACTACACCACTGTTTTATATGCTATTTCATGGAACCTGTAGTATTTCCTTTTGTAGGAATGACTTCTTGATTAGAGACTAAGCATGATGGTTTGTTAATAAAAGCTTCCCTGAAAGATGTGTGCAGTTCTGGGGCTTCAGGGGCCTCGAGGAGCAGAGAAGAGTAGATATCTGGCTGTCCAGAGCTGCTGGCTCCCCAGCTGGCAAACTCAGCAGGGACACCAAGCACAGAATAAATCTCTCACCCCTAGATGTCTCCCCAGGTCAGACTTAAGAAACAGTGGCAGAATAATGTATAAAAGTTGTATCTGACATTAACCATTCTTACATGTCCTACAGAGAAATGTTATCATCAGCCACTTTCAGATGTTTGACGTAAACAAACTTTTTCCAAAGATATGCAGCTTAAGCTTAACTACAATCTCTACATTATGACTGTGAGGGTCATCTGTGGTCACAGTTTTTCAGAAAACATTACATTTTAAACTTCTTGGAGTCCTTGCCTTTCCTATGTAGCATAATTAGTTGTACTTTACCTGTTCAAGTTTTGTTTTCAGTGAATTGTTAGGATCATTCATTTCAAGTTTAAACGTGAAGCATGTTTCAACTTCCTTTCCTGTAAAAGGGACATATAACCTGATAGCTCATTAAAATAAAACAAAAAATGCCACTGAGAACCTTAAAATTATTTTTTTTTTTTCTTCTCAGTGTGCGTGAGGAATGTTAAGAATCCACATTAGATTGGAAATTAAATGAGGAGAAAAATGTTTATTTCTGGAAAGGGCTTGGATACTGTCATTGGTGTAAGAACCTGAAGAGAATAGAAAATCTGTCACTTTTCCTGACTAGCAGGGGCAGGGGGACCGGGACATCACAGAACAATAAAGTTTAAGAATAGTGTTAGAATGTTAAAAACAAAGCAATAATACTGATATCTGTTTCAGTATTTCAATAATCCAGAAACTCTATTTGATTCACCTTTCCCTGACTAATCAAGTCCAAACCCACAGCTTTCAAAAACATATCTGTTGTTAACCCTATAGTCAAATCTGAAAGAAATTTTCTGCATGGATCTCCACTTTCAGCAGGGTTAAATATATGGTTCTGCTTAATTAGGTGAGACCCCTCATCTAGCTTATTTATTCAATTGATTTCTCTTTGTGTGTAGCATTAATGGTCAGAATTTCAGATGTAGGAAAAGCCCGTTATGTTAAATTTCTCAAGGTTTAAATAAAAGGGGGGGAGAGGAGGGACTCTCAGTGCTTGTGAACTGTGATATTTTAGCCCAACTTTCCAATCAATAGCTTAATAGCTACTACTGCAGCCTTGAGATCCCAAAGTGAGAGTTGGCATTTAACTAATCTAATCAGTTGAGAACACTTAGATCTGTGGAGTCAGAGCTATTACACTTACTGAAAAACAGGATATGGAGTTGGAACAAGGGACACATCCGTCATCAAGAGCTGTGTCTGAGGTAGGGCTTTGGAACTTATAAATGCATTATTGCTTTACATGGTAAACTTTACTGCTAAATGAAGACAAGTTTATTCTATCATGAATCTTACTTACTGAGTGTTCCTTCCTAAGATGAAGGAAACATATTTTTTGGGAGAGCCTTTCACTTAATTTCACAGTTTTCCTGACAAACAGGAAAGTACATCATTATCATTGTCTTAAACACAACTGGAGTTTAGAAGTTCATAGGTAAAGTGTTACTCTCCAAATCTTAAGTAGTTTTCACCAATTAACTTTGTTTTTATACTGTGTGCAGGAAAAAGATACCTTTTGTTTTATTTCTCTCTGCTCCCTTTCTGAGGGGTCAGATGGACAGGGTGGGAATAGAAGAATATCAGTTGTGTTTTCGTGAATCTTGCTTCCCAATGACCAGAAGAGTTCAGAGGAAAAGTAAAAAAGTTCAATGGTACATAAAATGAAGCTACAAATCTTTTGGATTTTGATCTGGCTCTAGGAAGACCAACATAAGGATCTCAGCATTAGTCTTCTGTTAGTATTGGACTGAAACAAGCTATTTTGTATGTTCTACAGTGCACCTTTCTGCTTCCTATTGCTTTTCTTTTTTGGGACCTATGAGTATGCAACTTGGGAATTTTTTTCTCCCTTGTATCCACAGTTTACAAAATTGCAAAGTTCAGTGTTGTTACATTTCCGTTTTGTGGCTGCTTCCCTCAGTGCAGCCAGGTGGTGTTCATGATCACGGCTATCGGTTTGCCACTGAACTGGTAAAAACAGTATAGTATTTCATACAGTTTCTTTCAAATGGATTTCATACAATATTATTAATTTCTCTAGAAATGATGAATTCTGGGTGAAAAGCATTGGGCAATAAGAAATCCTGGTTTAAGGATGCTGACAGCTATGCCAGCTACAACCCAACAGCTACAAAAAGTAAACTGCAAAATCCAACTTATTTAGAAAGAAATGCACATGTCCCCCAAAAAGAGCTGCTTTCTGAAAATCTTGCGTAATGGTATACCAAAATTTTCACAATGAAAGTTAACTAGCTTATTGTTTCTTTTGTTAACAGTATAAGCCTAGTTCAGTAAAAACCGCCATTTCTTGAGCTTGATCAGCCTCCCAAAACAAATGCAAAAGTTTGTCTAGGCCATCTCTCTTTGTGTGTATGTCTGTGTAGGCTTTTTGTTTGTTTGGATTTTTTTGTGGGTATTTTTAGGACAATCACAAGGAAATCTGGGCAGTCATTGGGTAGTCTTGCGTGTCTTTAATCCAAATTTATCAATTTTTCATTTCTGTGTTCACTCTCTATAATTTGACATGTAAAAGATGTAAAAGGTTTCTAGAATCTTGTTATCTAGACTTCACTGTGATGTTGTACTATACATACCTTTCTGCTAAACTCATGGGGAAAATATTAACAAAAAAGTGTATGAGTACTAAAACACTGGGTATTTTTCAGTCAAATTATATTCATTTTGCAGTTGCATATAAGATGTGCCCATTTGTGAAAGATCGTGATCTACTTAGCTGAAAGAGGTTTGATTTCTGAGCAAGCAGAGTTAACACTTTTTTAAGCTATAGCTAAGAAAGAGAAGGGATATAAGTTTTAAATGAGTTACTAAAATGTAGAACAACAAAACGTCCTTTAACAACTTCCCAAAGCCTTATTTTTATATATATGTATGTCATGTCAAATTACAGTTAGCATTTTTCCCTGCACAAAATAAATACGTGCAAAGTCGCATACTAGTTTTCAATATAGACTTGGGTTCTTCCCGTTCAAAGTCAAACAGCATTTGACATGCTGGCATCATGTTTTGTTGCTCTGAGGCAGTAATTACTCTACTATCCTTTGTGGCTCTGGAAAATATTATAACCCAAGAATTAACAGACTACATGTTGATTATAATTTCCTGGTTAGTAATGCCCATGCTGGTAAGAAGAATGGAAATGTAATGAAATTCTCCTTCTCCTGTTGCAGCATGCCAACTGGAGGTCTTATTTTCTAATTGTCAGTGATAGACCTAGACTGCTTTCAGCCTTTGTGTCCTGTTGAGAACAGGACACAGTCCTTGTCTCATTCATAAGCTTTCTCATTCAGTGCTACTTTATTTGCAGGGATTTTAAGTCAATATGTCTTTACCTGTGATTCACAAAGTTACGGTAGTCGGCAGATAGGATCAAATCAAGAAACCTGTCAGTTTAGACAGTTTTAAGGTGCAGGCAAGGGGTTTTGATTACTGGCAGCAAAACCATATCCTCAACCAGCTATTCTCCTTCAGCATTTTATGTCTGTGTGTGCATATATGCATGTATTAAATAACCTTACCCCCTGGTCTCTTTAACATTTTTTGTGTCATGTGCATGAACCAGTCTTTCTTCCTTCAACACTTTCTGGAAGAGTTATCAGAATATTTCCCATCCTGCCTAGTTTTGCCAACATTGTTCTGTTTACCACTGCTTTGTGGGGATATATGTCACCCAAAAGGCTTAACGGGGCTTTCTAAAAAGTTTTTTGATGTTGCTATTTTATTTGTCTAAAGTATAGGCATTTTTCGTGTGAATATGAAGACATCATAGTCATCTTGCTTAGCTTAACATAGTAATTAAAAATGAATAAACAAAAATTAATTTGCATATGTAGTCATAATTACTGAACGCTTCTACAACATATTCTTGTTCATATGCCTTTTAGCAAAACACTCTTTCCTCATTTTCTTGGGCAAGTGAGGTGTTGTTTTGTGCTTTTTTCTTTATTATTATTATTGTTGTTGTTTCTTTTTTTCTTTTTTTATTCTGTCCTAGAAGGCTCATTAGACTCTTGTAAGGAAACCTCAATGCCACTGTTAGATAGCAGGAACTAATTTTGATTAATTGATTACTCCAAATAGTTAATTTTTCATTTGAAATAGTCTATGTTATCTGTTAGCCTTTCATCATTAGATGATCTCACAATTAATCCCCAAACCAAATTTATCCTGTAGGTTCTGATATATGTTAAGATCCATGCAGAGTTTAGAGGCAGGTTTTATTTTTTCTATAGCAATTAATCAAAAATGCTGCATCCTGCTGTTGCCTTTTTCTCTGCAGTCCCAAGCCATGTAGCGATTTTTCCAGCTTCTTCCTGTATGACTGCATGATTGTTAAGACTGATTGCTGAAATGCAAAGGTTTTGTTAGTTCCTGCTGCTAAATCTACTGGAAGCATATCTAATGGAAATAATTATACCAACAATTAAATAGTAAAATTCATTAGAGAGAAAGTGTGTTAACTACTAGCAAAAATCAATGAACAAGGAAAGTTTAAAACATGCAAACCACTTCTAGATTTAAGCCTGGAGTCTGTCTGCTGATTGCCCTAGGGCTGACCTTTCTGGGACAGGCATCAGTATGGATTTCCTAATGCTGATGCTGAAGAGTGGCACTCACCTAATGTGAAATCGTCCCCTTGAGCTGATATGAAAGGCACCTGGAATGCGATCCATTGCTCTGGATGCTTTGCACACGCATGTGGGAGGTGAAATGCAGCAAGGTTAAAGACCATGCCAGGGCAGTGGAAAGAAATGAGGAAGGAACAAAGAAGCAAGAGGCCCCAGCTCTATAAAAGCACTTCAATGCCAAGACAAGGAGGGAACAGTGGCTCTGCGCTTGTGTCCCAGTTGTTACTGAGCAAACACTCGTGTGCGGCGGGGCTGCCGCAGGTGTTTGTGCTGGGTGTTTGAGGCATGGGGACTGCAGGCTGCGGCACAGCTCCCTGCCCTGCAGGGTGGCTGCGCTCTGAGAGCGGTGGTAAACATGCGCCTCTTCCCCTGTGTATTGCTGTGGTTATGTAAAGAGCAACCTAATAGACCAGATGAGATTGCATAGGGTATATTTTTTTGACTGAGGAGAGGGATAGTAAAAAGTCATGACAGTGGGTATTTGAAGTCTTTGTGTAAATATTTTTGAAGATTTGATGGAAAGAAATTTAAAAAAACAACAAAAAAAAATAGTATAATTAGAGCGAACTTAGCAATTCTGTTTTTCTGTGGTGGGGTAAAGCACACTGGCAATAATCTGAAAATATATATGTATTTTGAAACCCCTAGAGGATAGAGCATAACAACATTAGCGAGAATTTGAACTATACCAGAATAGGTTGATATACTTATGAATTGTTGTCCTGGTTTCAGCTGGGGTAGTTAATTTTCTTCCTAGCAGCTGGTATAGTTCTGGGGTTTGGATTTAGTAGGAGAAGAATGTTGATAACACACTGATGGTTTAGTTGTTGCTAAGTACTGCTTATGCTAGTCAAGGACTTTTCAGCTTCCCATGCTCTGCCAGGTGCACAAAAAGCTGGGATGGGGCACAGCCAGGACAGCTGACCCAAACTGGCCAAATGTCTATTCCATACCATATGACGTCATGCTCAGTATAGAAACTGTGGGGAGTTGGTCAGGGGGCAGCAATTGCTGTTTGGGGACTGGCTGGGCATCAGTCAGTGGGTGACGAGCAATTGCATTGTGCATCACTTGTTTTGTATATTATTTTATCATTATTATTATTATTATTACTTTCTCTTCCTCTGCTGTCCTATTAAACTGCCCATGGGTTTTACTTTTTTTTTTTTCTGATTCTCCCCCACATCCCACTGCAGGGAGGGAGGGTGAGCGAGCGGCTGTGTGGTGCTTAGTTGCTGACTGGGGTTAAACCACGACAATAGTTTTGATGTGTAACTCAAGTTTCACAAGGACAAAATGGCAATGTTTTCCTCCATTTGTATTAGGATTTAAAAACTGGAAGGGGGGGTAAATAAAAAAAGATAAAAAATAAATGTGGAGTGATATTTTTCCTGCAGGAAAGTACAGCTCATTTGTAGTTCTTACCCACTGCATTTTTGGTATGAAAACCATTGGAAAGAATGGCCTAAGAATTATGTTGTACCCAAAAGTGAAATCTACTGTATTTCATAGCCCTTTCAGTGATAAGAACATCAGCCTGTGAACAGATGCCCATCATGCTTTGTCTTTTGTTATAAATATTTATCACTTAAGGGTTGCCTGTATAATTTAAAAGGCCGGTATAAAAGGCAGCAAATGAATGTGCACAGCTTCAGCATCAAGAAGGTTAGTAAATAATACCATCCTCAACTTAGACATCTATGTAGAAACGGAGGTTTTACAGCCTTGCTCAAGCCACAGTCAGATTCAAGGAACCCACTGGGGCTAAAGTTGTTAATTTATATACATTTATCCAGCAGACTCAATGTACACATAAAAATACCATCAGATTTGACAAAGTAGAGTTTTCATCTTTCTCCTGTTTCAGCTGTTGGGTTCCATTGCAGTCAGGAATGCATTTTATGGATGGTGTCAAGGAGCTGCGTCTGTCACAAGGCGAGTTGGGTGATGCGTATATAGAAACACAGCTATCTGGGAATTGCTGCCCCCATGACAACTCTTTTTCTGAAGTTTAGCATCTAGAGAGGAGAACTGCTTCCAAACATCTGTGATGGTCAGTAGGTTGGGGGGGTTGTTTGGTTGGTTGGGTTTTTTTTCTTTGTTTGGTTTTTGTTTGTTGTTTTTCAGTTTGTATTTTTTAAGCTGACAGGCCCCAGGAGGCAAGATAGTACATTAAATGTAAGATCAGACAGCTTCTTAGCTTCTTGGAGAATTTTAGTCCCATCTTTAAGATTAGTTTAACACACTGCTTCTTATTTAATTTATTTATCATGAAGAAATGATGAAAGACATGAAGAAAGCTGTCACCCTCCCTTCTTTCAGCTTTTTTTATTTTGCCTCACTGCTTTAAGTATCATTTCAAACTGATGTATAATAAAAAGGCTACTATGGTTGATAGATGAATTTTTTAGCCAGTGAAAAATAATGAAATTCCTTTTTACCTTAAAACTTGGAGGAAAATGTTTAAATAATTAAATTTATTTAATTGAGAGCTAAATAATGAATATGTTCTTGTTGTTCACCTTTACATGCGTTTCTATTACTGCAGCAATTTATAGCGTGGAAATTCTACTCTCATCTTTTAATTTTGTTTCCTCTCTTCTTATTTGGCTGGATTCTTTTAACTGAAAGACAATCCTTTCAACAATAAATTATGAAAACTTTAATAAAGAGGAAAGCTAGTTAGATATTTAAATGTATAAATCTTACTTGTCTGACACCCATTGTGTCATTTTATTTGTGACATCAGGTTTGCCTGTTTGGAATTTCATATTTCCAAACAGAAGAGAATGTAAGAGTTCTAATTCAAAGCATCAATCACAGAAAATGAACATAACCTAATGTCACTGCTGAATCAGGCCATCAATTTATTGCTTTGTAAAAGCAATCAGCAAGCTATCAAGCAATAAAGTGTATGAGATAAGTGCTTCTTTTGAGACAGCACAGCCATTGACAATGATATACTGATGGAGAATAGCAACTATTTTCCAGCATAGTATGCCTATTACTTGTTAAAAGCTCTGAACTGTTCAACAGATGTAAAATATGTTTCTTATTATTATGGACCAATCTAGTTTGTTTAATAGCCTTGTATGCCACTTAGATTTGCTGTCTTATTTAATGAGGTTATATTCTCTGGCTCTTCTGTTTTAGTTGAGGAAAGTATGACTTCAGTTTTTCACTCAGTTTTCCAAGGAACAACGAATACCTGGACAATGTTTTTTTCATTTGCTTATCATGGAAAGTGCTACAGAGCAAATTGCAGAGCCATTCAAATCCTGTCACTGTACCACAAGAACAAATATTTTACACTGTGCTAACAAGATGCAATTGAGTTTTTCATAGACATCTAAAATGTGTGCCTTTAGTCGTGATTTTTTTTTTCTTCTTTACTTCCATCTCCTGTTTGCTTGTGATAAAAGACGGAGATAGAGAAAGAGTAGGATAGCATATAGTCAGCTCACCTGATCTGTGCTGATGAGGTGCATATGTTATATTGGTAGAGTGAACCCTGCAACTGTTATCTGCTCCAGGCAGGAGGTCTAGAACTAACAATCTCATCTGTGTCATCGATGCTGGGAAAAGCTGATGTGGCCTCAGGGACAATGAACTGTTAGAAATAAAGCATTAAAAAAGTCTTTGCTACTCTTGATAGGTCCTAAAGGATTGCTGTGGTAGTTGCTACCACACAGTTAAATTTACTAGCCTGCTATCAGAATGTCTGATGAGATTTTCAGCAGAATTTTTAATCACTTAACCTTTCCCATTGCATTAAGATCAGCTGTCAGGGGCCTCCTTTCTTAATGATTAATAAAAACCTCCATTGTCTCCACATTTTCTTTACCTTTTAAACTCCAGTATATTCCTAGAAGAGTTTTGTATCCCAGAGAATTAATGGTCCCATGTTAAGACCATATGTTATTTACCTAAATGCACAATTTTAAAAATCTGAATGACTGTGGATTAACCCACTATTTTTTGTTATCTCTTGGTAGGATTTAATGTTGGAGTTTCTAGATAGAGAAGGTTTAAGTTTCTCAATTATAAATAAATGAAGAATTTTCCTGTATAGTCAATCAATATATGGTTTGACTTTGAAACCAGATGTTTTTTATTTTTTCCAGCTCTGTTCTAAAAAGTGTCTATTCAACTCCCATTTACAAATATGAAGTAAATAAACATCACACAGTTCCTCTGAGGATGAACAGTATGGTTATTAAATAAGTGAAAAAATGAAAACTGATTAATAGATAAAGATGGTAACATTCTCTTATGGTAACATAGTGAAGGGTGGCAGACTAGGAATAGGAATCACTGATCCCCACTCTAAGTCCTTTTCCTCAGTTTCAAAGAGTTCTTAAAATACACTTTTTACTGTATCATTCAAGCACTGTTTTATGGTACATAAGGTGATGTGGCCAACAACTTTCTCATACTGTTCTTTCTCTCAGGAAGCTCCTGAAATTTTGCATTGAAATATGCTGTGTTCATACTGTTCATTTTCTCTTATTTAAAGAGATCTGCATAATACTGTATATCTATTATAGGGAAAGTAAAGTCAAATACATGCATTCTGAACTTGCTGCTGGAAGTGACGATTGTCTTTGATTTCCATGCGATGGCACTCATCAGTTTTTGGCCATCTCTCAAGGAAATTTTATGTCTTGTACAAATGGCTTTATGGTTATTGTCCAATTCTCTTATCCCTCAGTGTTGAATGTTCTATTTTGAGTTTCTTTACCATCCTGTAAAGAAACTGCTAATGAACATAGAATTAGAAAACACTTACATTGTTATAACTCTGGGCATGAAAGTTCAATAAATAAAGGTAATTAAAATGAAATTTCCTACTATCTCTTTAAAATTTCTATTATACATCTGTAATTAAATAGCATTGCACTACTTGAATACCTGCTTTATAAAACTCTGATCAAAAGACTGATTTAAAAATAGAAAGCCAAACACTAGGCAGTTTAAAAGCAAGGTGTTTTTTTCTTACCCATTATAATTGAAAGTACTTCTCTTTCTCCAAACATTGAGCTTCTCTGTAATTTCTTTGTTTTAGGAAGAACTTGCTCCTGAAACATAAAAAAAGAGGACCATTTCATAGGAGACTACAAACTGCTGAATCCAAATTTTGGAAAACATTTCTCATTGAGTAGAGTCCCTGTTTTCACAATACCTCTAGTTCAGATTTAAATTCCTAATTGTTACCTAGGTAACAATGTTAGGTGAGTGATAGCTAAGACAGGTTTCAAAAAGCTTTAAATACACAAGACACTTTGAGGTCTTGAACAGCTGAGTCTGATTTTGCCAACAGCTTGGGCATTTTTTGAAGTTATTGCTCCATTCACCCATGACTTTCTGGAGATAAATGGTTTTATCAAGACGTTGGCTGGCTGAAGCAAGTACATTAAATACTGTGGCTTAATGTCAGTAACCCTCCTGGAATGGAGGGGAAGCTATCCAGGAAAGTCTTTAAAAAATATATTTTAAAATGTTCTTTCTAAACATCTTCATACAAACCTGAAATGTGATTCTGTGATCCTAAGTACAATTTTGCATTCAATTAATTTTTAATCCATCAAAAAAAAAAAAAAAAAAGAAATCTACTTTTAAGTGTCCTCTATGGGATATTGCTACTTTTATTCTTACGTTTAACTGCAGCATTTACGTTTCTGCTTGATGGCACAGGGTCAGCTAAATTCACACTGTACATCTTTTTAGCTGGTTATGTGTTAAGAAATCTTATTAAAAATTCAAGTATGCTTTTAGCGTAGTATTATTTGAAACTTCACTAATGAATGTGCTTGTCACCCTAGGACTAGGAAGTGTACTTTGGGGAAAGAAGGGTGAAAAATTGTTGCATATATTGCTTGACTCCAATGTTATATTTTCAAAATACTAGTTTTCCAGTTTCATCCGTTTTCAAAAGGTTTACATGACATACAGAAGTCACTCTCTTTCAAGAATAACAATGTCTACACAAAGCGACTACATATCAGTTTAGCTTCACTGATAATTTAATACTGGTGTTCTTGTAAACATTTCTTCTGTAGACACGTCCTGACATTTCTTACCTTTTCAGCTCTACATTAAACACTAAAATCTAATGAGCTATGTAAGCTGGTAGTGCTTATCTTTGTACTGTCAGGATTTGGGAATTTTTGCCCTTTCCAAGGAGAGGCCAAGTCTTTGGAGTCTGCTTGCCCACTCCATGAAAGAAAACCAGTTTGATGACCTGATGGTTGATGTGACAGGGCATTTTATTTATTTATTTATTTATAACTACTTCTGCATATGTGCTTGAGGTAATTAGGTTTATAATGAAAATAAGAAAATAAATGTATCTCTTGGGAAAAAAAAAAGTTACTGAACACCAAACTCTAAGAATGGGTTCTTGTTATTTTTTTGCTTGTATTACAGACTTAATGATCTTTTCTGGCCTGAAATCTGCATGCTGATGTCTACAAAAATGCTTTAAAATACTTTGGTTTCTTTGTTTTAAATACCTTCAAAATGAATTGAAAGTCCTACCACAGCAATTTAAAGAATGACAGAACAAGAACACAGATATGTTTGTCCTGTGGCTAGAACTGCGTTTACTAAAACCAGCAGAATATCTTGCCTCATAGGAAAATTTAAATTAATAAACTCTTAAAACTTCTAAGTAAGTTTTTCTTTTGTTGCTCAGTGGATTCATGCTTTCTAGAGAAACTAAAATCCATTGGCAGACATGCTATGAAGAACTAGATGAGGGAAGAATGCTTTCAGCTTATGCAATGATCCATTAAAAAGTATAAATGCTTGCAAACAAGAGATACAGAAGAGCTAGTGAAATGAAGTTTCATTTGGACTGTAATTTTAGGAAGCACATAGGAAAAGGAAACTTAAAATGATGTGGGAAATGGAGCACAGATTGAGAAGGATTATTAATAAGAAAACAGAAGAAACTTCTAGTTATGAATATTCTGCCTGTCCCTCCACAAGAACTGAAAATATAATTGGTTGTCACAAATATATACCCTTGTGCTATTCATGATGTGAATGTGTGCTTTGTATGTCTGATCTAGGAGGTTTTGCAAAGAATATTCCCTCAGCACACAGCTTTGCCTCTTTTTACTCTTCAGGTTATAGCCACCTATGCTGTATACTTTGGAGGTTTCTAATTCAGTTCACTGTGCTCCAGCCTGCAGAATAATCCTTTCAAAAACACCTGAATATATGCTTCTAATTTGTATTACAGCAGCAGCTTTAGCCTGTTTTCTTGGAAAATATTTGATGCCTCTGTGTTTAACTTCCGAGCTTTGCAATAAAATAACAGAAGAATTAGATTAAACAGTTCTGCCAATTTTAGCAATAGGCATTTGTTGCTGACAAATGATGAGGCCTTCACTTTGTGAAATGGGTTTCTTGGAAACTAGCTTTTGCAGGAAAAGACACCTACTTTATTCCTCTGTAAACCTAGTCTTGTGCATGAGTGTCAGAAAGCCCATACTGATGCAGTCAGAGGCCTCATTGTAATATGGTCTGTAACAAATGTAGGTTAAAAATGATAGATGATTCTATCTCTGGGCAAAACAACAGAGTGAATACTTATGATTCCTTTCAGGTGGTGGTGGGCTTTTCTTCTTTTTTTTTTTTTTTTTTTTTTTTTAAATAATGATTCTAAGACAATGGAGTTATTTGCTCCGTATCAATCTTACGAAATCTCTCTGCTGTATCCTTAATGGTCAGTGTAAGTGCATCATACATGTAATATTTCTCAATAGTCACAGAAGCCCTGCTCAAAGAGGATAATTTGAGAATGCTTTTTGTGTAATAGAAAACAAAAACCAAAATAGCTTGGAATTCTGCACTCTGTTAGCCCACCCCTGCTATTCAGAGTACTGAATCTATACCTTTAGGTCAGTAAACTTGTTAAAGTCCAAATAAAGGTGGGAGCAACCACATAGCCTGTTAAACAGACTTCTTTTAAACACCTGTTTTCTTGACCATAAGTGCCACTAAAAGTAAAGGAGTGCTCATGGAGGAGGTTATTCTCCATCTTGATGAAGTAATCTACAGCACTTGTAACTCAGGGATTTGTTTAAAAAATACTCTTACTCAACACCTACACTTTCCCAAGGAGATGCCAGCCAAGTTTGAGAATTTGACCAAAGATTCTTCTGCTTATTATCTTCTGCTTATCACTTTTGTCCTGAGATTTCAAGATTGTAATTATGTATCTTTTATGTCCATTTTATAGCCATTGTAGAATACTTAATCACCTCTTTATTAATATTAGATAAACAGAAATTAGATAAACAGTTTTGTAACTTGTGATATTCATAGAATTTGGAATCTTTTTTTAAAGAGTGATTCATTTCCTATAGTCATGGATACTCTTCAGTAAATGCTTGATACCCTATTGACTTTGTGTTCTTTTTGAATAAAAGTCCTGAAACAGAGCAAAGCAGTTTTGTTTGCTATGAAATGCACTACTATTATACCTGATACCCCTGCAACTGATATGGGAAAAAGAAAGCTTTAAATAGTTATTTTCTGCTCTGAAGAAAATTAATAAACTCTATGAATAAACTTTAAAAAAAAAAAAATCAGAACCCTGCTCTATGTGTACATTTATTACAACAAATGGGAGACTGTATGTAACATTTAAGTTGCTGAAGAATTATTTGCTGATATACATGCTCAGCAGTGTAAAATTTGTAAAGTATTTGTGTAATTTTTCTCAACTTTTAACAGAGATCTACAGGAATTATTTTGCAGCACTAAAGCATGCTAAACACAGTACTTATGAACTGTATGAGCAGGTGATTTTTGTCATGTTTTGTAGAACTTGTGGTTGGATCTAAGTAAAACCTCCTTTATGACCTTGTTTTGGGGCTTTTTTCCAGCTTTTTTTCCTGACTGAAATTTTTGAGAGATATGTTAGTGGCCATTAGCTTCTCATGCCTTACACACATTGTACTTGCATGCAGAATTTTTCAGATTTATAGACAGATACCCCATTTTGAAGATAATTTATATTTGCAGTAAAGTACCCTGTTGTATAACAGCAGACTTAAGTGATTTAGAAAAATGTAATATGATGCCACAGCTGTCACATCTCTAAACAGCTTCTAAGTCTCATAATAAATGACTGCTACTATATTTAAAGTCAAAATAATGATGCACTTGAGAAGATGGCCTGTGGTAAACAAACTTCTATGGCATAAGGAGAAAAGCAGATGTCTAGTTAGAAAATTAAAATTTCATAATACCTAGTATGCTAGATAGTCACAATTCTGTCTTCACCTCTTCACCAGAAAATTATAATGTACTTATCTTAAGATCTTTTTTCACAGATTTATGAGTCAATGGCTTTTTCCTGGGAAGGTTCACATAAGTTCAGGGAAAGGGGAAAATGATTTTTCATCTTTTCCTTAATCATTTGCACTTCTGATTCACTTGTGATCACTTGTCTACATCTCTTATTTGATATGTATCTATATTTTACTGAATCATGTGTAGACCCTAACCAGCAAGACATTAAAAAGTCTTGGTGGTTGCCTCTAGATTCATGTTTGAGGTTCATCTTTCTTGAGAATACCTCTGTCATAACAATTAGAAATGATATTTTTGTTCTTTTTTTCCCCCACTATTCTCTTCCTGAGTAAGAAACCTAGCTCAGAATAACTGCTTTTTAATAGCTAACAACTAAGAGTCAAAGTAACCAATTATCAGATATTAGGACTGACAGAGACAGGTAAACCAAGACTAGGACACCTATTTGTGAGTTTCCTTTATTTGCTAGAGGTCTAATTATAATTCAAGATAGACACAGCTTTAGTACTTACAGGGGTTTTGTAACATTTCTGAAGTAATTACTTCTTTGAAACAAATGTGTACGAGTGAAATTTGTGCTACTGCAAGGTCTTTCTTCATTAATGTATCTACTTTATTCTACAAGGATTTCTTATCTGTTCACAAGATTGATTTGAAGACCAACATCTGCTTAAGCACTTTGCTCAAGAGAGAAGACAAGCATTCACTTAAAGCTATTTGGAGAGCTAGCCGAATATACAGGAGTCATTAGAGGAAAAGCTTTCTTCTTTTTTTTTTTTTGTTCTTTTTTTTTTTCTTTTTTTGACAAAATGCATTGACAAAGAATCTTTCTATAAGAAATTCATGTTGGAGACTTGCTTTGGTGTCTACAGCAGGAATATTATCTCCTTGATAGGGGGTCTATGTTGAGCTGACCCTTATAGAACTATGAGATGTAGATTTTATTATTTGGTGGAAGGCAGATCCATTCTGTAGATTTTTTTTTTCTCCCTCTTAGATGTGTTGAGTGCAGAATTTCTGTTCTCACAAGATGCCCACAGGGCTGTGGAGCTGGCTCTGCTCTTCTTCCACTAAGGTCTTATGGGTTGAGGGTGTAGGAATCAACAATTTTTTATTATGCACAGGTGCACTGGCTGATTTTAAAAGATCAGAGGAGATTTTTTAGAGCTTTTATAAGAGATACACACAATTTTAAATATTATGTCGGAAAACCTTTCCAAGGATCTGAGACTTACTCACCCCAGGTAAAGGGAATAGCAGTCCAAGAGCAAATTTGGTGATGCTTGAAACAATTACATGTGAAATAATGAAAATTCACCTCTAATAAAACTTCAAAACAGGTGGTTTTTGTTAATGCCATAGCTTGCTCTTTTATTGCTTACAGACAAATTCCTGTTTATTTTTTTATTTATTTATTGACGATCACAAAGATCTGGTACTGAAATGCTGAATGATTGTTGCAAAAAATAACCATCAAGAACATTCCCAGATACAGATTTCTTTTGGTGATGACACCATGTAGGTGTTGTTATGAAAATACATTATTTCCAGCTGTCATGGTTTAACCCCTGTAGGCAGCTATGCACCACACAGCCAGTCCCTGAGCAGTGGCAACCCCGACCAGCCACTACCGCCTGGTCCCCTGTTTTATTGCTGAGAGTGACATCATATCATCTGGGATATCCCTTTGGACAGCCTGGGTCAGCTGTCCCAGCTGTGTCCCCTCCCGGCTTCAGGTCCACCCCCAGCCTACTCACTGATGGGTCAGTGTGAGGAGCAGAAAAGGCCGTGACACTGTCTAAACACTGCTCAGCAATAACTAAAACATCCCTGTGTTGTCAACACCTGTTTTCATCACAAATCCAAAACATAGCCCCTGCAAGCTACTATGAAGAAAACTGATTCTATCTCAGCCAAAACCAGTACACCGGAGTTTCCTTTAGGTGCACTTCCTTATAGCTTGGGGTTTTTTTTCAGAAAGTGGCTATCAATTAACACAAAGAACAAACAGAGGCTTTGCAAAGGAGCTTTCTAAATGCAAATGTTTTATTCTTAGCATGCCCAAGAATTAGTGGATACGCAGAAATATTAGAGCCCTGGGAGCAATGTCCCCTTTCAGTACTCACCATTCCCCAGAATTTGCACAGGAAGCTCAGCTGTATTTCAGGTGCAAGCCAGAAAAATTTGTCTTATTTTGAATATTTTCTGCTTAGTCTTGTGATTTCCAAGTCAGTGGGTCTACCAGACTGCTCTGTAAGGTCATTCATGAGGCACTTGCAAAACTCTAGTTACTCAGGCAAAGTACCAGCTTCATCTTAGCTTGATTAAAAATAACTGGGTTTTAAAACCTGACTAGTTCAAAATGGTCCTTTGACATACTTCTTTTCCTGAAGCCTTAATACCACCTTTCCCACCTTTTCATTTCCTACAGACCCCAAGAATTTCAGTACATGATGAGTGACAGAATCAAGGTTTATTTCAAAATGGAGAGCAAATGAGACTTGTGAAAGCATGCTATAATGTCTCCCTTGCCAAAAATGTCAAACTTATCACAGGCTCATACAGTGGCAGAGTTTAAAGGTCCTTCTAATTCTCTAAATCAGTTCTGGATGAAATGACTTTTAGATTAGGATCTCAGGTATGTATTGTAGAGCACTAATCTGATGGTGGTTAGTCCCAATGATCGTCATCTCTAATGTGAGGGGGAGCAGCTGGACCCAGACCAGGGAAAGGAACTGACATTTAGCCATATGGGTGGCCAGCGGGAACATGGTTCCCATTTGACTAGATAGCACCATTCCTGTTCTAACTCAATTCCCATTAGAAATCACTCTTTATTTCACAATGCTCATCAAATTTATTAGAATTCAAAAGGTTCACAATATTATGGCTTTTGTTCATAGTACTTACATTCAAATTAACAGTGACACTAATGAAGCATGGCTTTCTAACAAATTATATTTCATCCACATTCCCCTGCTTCCCAGCCCGCGTCAGGAAAAGCACCTCTTTTCCTTCTGTCCCTTGTTATTCTGCCAGGGAATGCTCTCAAATCCTCTGTCCAAATAAATTCAATTATATGACCAATTTTGGCCTTGTTCCCTTGGTATTCAGTACTCTAAACAGTTAGAATAACTTCAGCATAAATACATGTGGATAAAATTTTCCTAAAAAACTGGAAACAAATGGGACCAAAAGACTAAGATGCCTCTACTGAACAGTCTTGTAAACTTGTTATTTTGTTGTTGAATATTGCTTTACTGTTTCTGAATTTGTTTTCATCTCTTGGTTTTTATGAAATGAGCATTTTAATTATGATTTTTCTGCTTTTTATTGGTGTTGCTGGAAACATCTATTAACTAGAAGCATATTGAGTAGTAGAAATGATCATAAAAAAGTAACTGCAAAGAGCTTCAAATTCATTTTAAAACTTAATAACAAAGTAAGGGAGTTTTCTGAGTCATTGTAAAAATGTAGGAAGGGTTTGTGGGGAAAGTAACCTGCCTTGGAAAACCACTGTAGGTGTTTAAAAAATGTGGGAAAATTCAAACTGGGAATTCAAATTAAGTTCTATTATACAAACAGGCTTCAAATGCAGACTCAAGAGCCTGAGAGTATGTGGTCAAGAAACACCATGCAGCTGAACACAGAAATCCCCAAATTAGCAAAATCTGTTTTTGCAGACCAATGAGTGTTTTTTGATAACTTTGAAAAAAAAAAAAGAAATATGGCCAGTAGTATAGACATTTTTAAATTTAATGCTGTCTTAATAGCTTTAAACTTGGTTCTCATTACTCAAATTAATTTTTTATAAATATTTTAGAACAAAGCTTGATATGTAGTAGAAATTTTTTTAAAGCAGACATTTAATACATATATTTATGAACATTAGTATTATCTGAGTAGCATCAAAGCTTGCTTTCTTTTACAGTCTGTCTGATAGTAGGTTTGTAGTGAATATTTCCTTATTTTTTAACCACCCACTCCCTCATTACATGCAGAATCTCTCAATCTTTCTTTTTGTCATGTTTGCCTCCATCACAGACAAATACAAGCTCTGTTAGCTTTTGTCATGAAATGAAAATGGTCGTATTTGCTGAAGCAGAGTTTAACCAGTGATATTTATTTTAAACTACTGAAACTCATTCAAAACTCCCCATACCATTAGTTCTGCAGCTTTATGCATAGACAGAAATTCTACACAACAGAAGAACTGCATTTTGGAGCCTTTCAACATTAACTGTAAACAATATTCATGTTTTTACACTCTACCCTGCAAATAATGCCTAGGAGTAATCCTAAAGTAAGATCATGCCTAAAGTATTTTAAATAAATAAATAAATAAATAAATAAATAAATAAATAAATAAATAAATAAATAACCCACAGGAAAAAAGGATAAGGAGAGTGTTTGCGGGTTATCATTACCTAATGTCTTTGCGTAAAGGAAGATATTCACTTTCTTTTTAGGTTGTAGGAGAGATCTATCATGACACTGTAGAAACCACAGAATTGCTGGGAAAGAAGGTCTAACAGTCTTTTCAAAGGCTCTTGTCTAACTGACAACTTTATGTGGTAGCACAGATAAGATGTGTCATAATATAATGAAACACATAGCACTGATATAAGATTAGAGAATGATCATTAAAGCCTTTGCAGCAATGTTATTATTGTTTGTGTCTGTATCTTGATGATCTTCATGTTTGTTTGTTCCATTTTGTTCTGGATTTTAAATGCTATGTCTTTACAGTGTTAGAAATGTTCATTGCACAGTCATAAGACAAACATTAATCAAACAGCCCTCATGAAGTGTTATGTCATTATGTTCTGAGTTACACAATGGCAAGTTAAAGAAGTGACAAACTCTGTCTAATTAACACTCTTGTTTCAATACCAGCTGGTACTGGAGGAAAGGACATTACATCAATTTTATCAACATTTGAAGTTTTCAGGAAACCAAATTCATGTTTTCCTGTTTCTCAAGTCTTCATCCTGACTTCAACCTGCTGTTGAAGCATTATATTCTGCTCTCCTATCTTTCTGTACTATAAGACTGTATGTTTCTGTGGTGGGTTGACCCTGGCTGGATGCCAGGTGCCCACCAAAGCTGCTCTATCACTTCCCCTCCTCAGCTGGACAGGGGAGAGAAAATATATCAAAAGGCTTGTGGGTCAAGATAAGGACAGGTCGAGATCACTCAGCAGTTACCATCATGGACAAAACAGATGTCACTTTGGGAAAATCAGTTTAATTTATTACCAATCAAATCAGAGTAGGATAATGAGAAATAAAACCAAATCTTCAGACAACTTACCCCTACCCCTCCCTTCTTCCCAGGCGTAACTTTACTCCCAATTTTCTCTGCCTCCTCCCTCTGAGCAGCACGGGGGGATGGGGAAGGAGGGTTGTGGTCTGTTCATCACACGTTGTGTGTGTCATCACATCCAGAGAATGGATCCTCTGGAGGGGGAAGACTCCTCACACTCTTCCCCTGCTCCAGCAGCAAGTCCATCCAATAAGAAACAGTCCTCCATGAACTTCTCCAACGTGAGTCCTTCACAAACTGCTCCAGTATGGGTCCCTTCCATGGGGTGCAGTCCTTCAGGAGCAGACTGCTCCAGCGTGGGTCCCCCATGGAGTCACAAGTCCTGCCAGCAAACCTGCTCCAGAGTGGGCTTCTCTCTCCACAGGGCCACAAGTCCTGCCAGAAGCCTGCTCCAGCATGGGCTTCCCATGGGGTCACAGCACATCCACCTGCTCCGGCATGAGGTCCTCCACGTGCTGCAGGTGGATATCTGCTCTACCATTAGCTTCCATGGGCTGCAGGGAGACAACCTGCTTCACCATCGTTTTCACCATGGTCTTCACCAGGGGCTGCAGGGGAATCTCTGCTCTGGTGCCTGGAGCACCTCCTCCCCCTCCTTCTTCACCTACCTTGGTGTCTGCAGAGTTGTTCCTCTCACACATTCTCACTCCTCTCTCTGGCTGCAGTTTCTCCTGTGCAGTTTTATTTTTCTTTTCTTAAATATGATATCACAGAGGTGCTATTACCATTGCTGATTGGCTTGCCCTTGGCCAGCGGTGGGTCAGTCTTATAGCTGGCTGGCAGTGGCCGTATCAGACATGGGAGGATGCTTCTGGCATCTTCTTACAGAAGCCACCCCTGTAGCCCCCCCGCTACCAAAACCTTGCTCTGCAAACCATGAAGTTATTGTATATTTCCGTACAACTCATGTTCTGTGTTTGGACATTACTTTATCGGCTGTTCACATAGGACTTAGCAAAAGAATCACTGAACTTATGCTCTCTATTAAACTATAAATAACTGAACAGTTTAAAGAAGCCTGTAATGCAGGTCTCTAAAATGAAATGAAAGACAACAGCATAGACTCTTCACACTTCTTTTTTTACATGGAGGATTTTGTTTTACAGTGACTCCCCAACAAATTGTGAGTCTAGAGAAGGAGGATACCTTGCATTTGATTTTTAGAGGCCAACGTAGTTTACATTGATAACTGTTTCTCTTCTCCTTCCCTTTGCTCTTGAGTTAGAATTGCTCACTGTGAAAAGCATCTTAGTCCCTGGCTGCAAGAGAGCTGTAGTGTCTCCTGGCCTTTTAGTCACTCATGTCTCATTCAAGGGAATCGGTGCTATTAAGTACTGCTCTGGTGCTTTGACATTCAACTCTAAAATGATGCGCTGCTTTGCTGGTTTGGGGTGGGGAGGGGTTTAACCCTCACTGATTTTGTAGTTCTTGACCTGACTGTAGACTGGGCCTTGAAAGCCAGGGTTAAAAATTATTAAGGTATGCTAGTCATGGTAGGAAAAGTAGTGCTTATTGGATGAATACTGGAGGAGGTAAAGCTGACCCTGTGGTATATGAGCTGAGACAAAACATGAACCTAACAGTAAATATATTCAAAGGAATATATTCCTTCCTTCTTTAGGCTAAGGTAATCTGGCATCTGTGACTACCTTTCTTCAGGGACCCATTATAGTTTGAATTCCAGTGGTGCACATTCTGGGATACAGAACAACCAGTAACTATATTTAATTTGTAAGAGCATTGGATGTAAACAATGCAATTCTCCTACTTGTTCTCTCTCTTTGAGCATATTACAAATACTGCAGAAGAAGTGTTTTTAAAAATTTGCTGTCTGTAGTGTAATAGTCTCAAAACTGTAGAAGTAAAATGCAATGTTTTTCTGCACTGAAAGTCTACTTTCCTTGAACTTTACTTTTTTTATAAAATCTGACAGATTTTAAAAAGAAAAAAATCCTTATGTAGGTCCTTGTGTGCTGTTTGTATTACTGCAGCTGTCTGTATGTTCTGCCTGTTTTTTTCAGTTGAGTCTCTTCTGATCTGTGTTCAGAGGGCAGAGTAGTTTAAAGTTCAGTGAAGTTCTGATGAAATTCAGGTGAATACGATTTTTTTTTTTTATTATGCCCAATATCTGTTTTTTCTTTGCACATTAAAACTGTTCCAAACACAGCTCTAATTGATGAGTTTTCATAGCAACAAATGGAATGTAATGGAAATAGAAAACCTCTTATAGAATTTGTCTCTTAGTCAATAAGAACACTTGTTCCCAAAAGGAATAGAGTTAAAAATCTTCCTTCATGCTAGAATGCTCATAGTAGTTGACTCTTTTTACTGACTTAATCAATTTAATCTGGCTATAAAGATGATGATGACCTTAGTGGACATTTTTTCTTCAAGCATTTCTCCAAACCCAGGACAAAACCTGCAGGCCATAAGACTCTGTAATAATCTACCATGTCTGTAGGACTGTGCAGGTAGGAACCTACTGAACACAGTCACTAGGGAAAGTAAAATATACCTTCTTCCATACAGTCATGTTTGTTCCACTTAAAATCAAAGTATTTAATGAAAATGTATATTATACTTCACTTCTAGACAATCTTTGTAACATTCTAATGCCCGAGGAAAACACAAAACTTTGTGCTTTGTCTCTCTGTCATGAATGAATGGATGAATGAACTTATCAGGTTTGTTCTTTTTTTTTTTTTTTTTTCCCCAAAAAAATATTTATAGCTTAAGGCTGGCCTTGTGTCCAAGTCACTAGAGTAAGATTCCAATATGTTCTTACTCTGCTCTATGCATGTAATGACACAAACTGATGAGCTGCCAAAATATACTATTTATAATGTGAGTTTCAGTGGAAATCTTTCTTGGGGGGGGAAAAAAGAAACAAACAAAACACCAAAAAACCCTGTTCTTTACATCTTTAAGAAACACTGCTGATCTGTGTTTAGAGATTCCAACCTACTACATACATTTCCTGGCAACTTCTTTACTAAGACAGCTACAAAAAGCCATAGCTACAGATGTCGGAGAAAGAGAACAAGAGCAGAATTTACAGCTTAAACACCTTTGCTTTTTCCCTCCTCCCTCCTAATGTACCATCAAACTATGCCAGGTCCTTGGCAAGGAAGTTGAACTTGAAATAAATGTATTCTTAAACCATTTGATTCTGTTGATCCTTTTTGTTTGCCAGTATTGAGTCAAGTGGACAAATGCAAGATGTTTTCTGAATTTATTTCAGAGACCTGACATATGGTTTGTAGAACCTCTCATTTTCACTGCTAATATAAATAAATTGTTGCATAGTGAGTAATAGGCATCTTTAAGTTTCACATGAGCAGATAAAAGCTTTTAATTCTCATTTTTAGACTTAACAAGTGTTTTCTATGGTCCTATGAACTTTATAACAATTTTCAGCATGCTAACTTGATTCATCATGATTCATTTATCCAGGCAATTGTGTTTGTAATGAGCCTGTGTTTATGTATTTCTTGTAAACATAGAAATCAGTTTCTCATAATATTTATGCAAAATATTCTCAGCATGCACACATCAAAACACTTCAGTGAGCTGCCTCTTTCTCCAGTTACAGGGATTTCAGCTATATTTGTTCAAAATTCTGTGCAGTTTATCACCTCCTATGCAGGATCACCACGTAGTAGATATAAGAAACCACTTCTTTTCCCACTGTGGATCCTTTTTTTTTTTTTTTTATTGTATTGAATTTTGCACTACAGAAGAACATTGATTTCTTTTCTTCTTCATGTTTTCTTTTTTTTAACTCAAGTTCTAAAATCAGTGGAAAAAGAGAATGTTCTGGTTTAAACTGTCTAAGGAACTACAGATGAAGGTGTATATTCACAGCAGGAAATCAGGAAATTTTTTAATGAATTCTGTCCAGATCACTATTGTAAGTCAACAGAACAAACCTATATGGAACAAAGCTTTTTGGCCTTTTCAAAAAATTGTCCTGCTATTGTCTTGAATGAGACATGTGAATAAGATTTGATCTATGGCTTGTATGTGTTGTTGGTTTTTTGTTTTTGTTTGTTTGTTTGGTTTGTTGGTTGATTGGTTTTGTTTTAACTGACCAGTTCATTATCAGTTGAGATCTCACTGTCTAACAGATCTAGGAAACCACTAAACCCTGTTTTACTGTCTCTGGCAGCAAAAGCAAAGCAGCTTAGATCCTAAACAGTTCCAGATAACACCTGTCAGAGGAAGAGGATGGTCAGGCTCCCAGTTATAGCAGGTAACATTTTAATGGAAAATAGATGCTGGATCACACCAGCCAGTACTGCAGTATGAGCCTGGTTCCTTTTCCTTTACAAGGCAGTAAGAATATACTGGACTTGATGTTTTGAAAAAAATTTTCTCCTTTCTTCGCTCAGGAATATGTGAGGCCATGTCTAGATTTTGGAGAAGGGAAAGTTTATTTCAGCCACAAGTTTTATGAGCTAGGAAAACTGAACTTGAATATTCTTTCTTAGTGTTCATTAGAATATTCTTTGACTGAGTTTTAGGTTTCTTAGCCTAGACAGGCTTCAGCTTTTATGAGACTAGGATAAGAAAATTGGTTATAATCAGTTTAATTATCTACATAAAGAAGTATTTTTGATTTTATCTCTTTCATCTTCTTGTTGGTAGAGAAAAAACAGTTCTCTTGCACAGAAGAAAAAAGTATTTTTATTTTTAAGAACTTAATTTATTGTTGCTTCATGTTAGGAAAGTTGTATAACTCGCACTATCCAACAGTCTATGAAAATGAAAAATCAACAGAAAACTGGAAAATGTCCTGCTGAAGCAAAATCACTTGCAGCACCATGAGCAAGTCTTCCCATGCAGATTACTTTTCTCAGGCTGCTTCTCCTACCCATCCTATTCTCTCTGAAGGAAAAAGATGTCAAAGCTGGAATTTGTTGGTGTCCTCATTCTCTCCTCCCCTCTTGTATTTGCAGGAAATTAATCCTTATTAAACCATGAAGAAGTGTTAGAACAGGGCTCTTTAAGGGCTTTTGGACCTCAGCCCACATTCCCTTCTTTTCAGTCCTTATTGGATTTTCATGACTTCACTTAAGCTCAGGTTTTCTGCCTTACTTGTACTAGTGTGTTTTGCCCTGCTCACCTGGCTACACCCACGTTGCTTTATCTAAACAGCCTCCTTCACTTAGACCTGTTGTAGGTTTAGGCTGACCTAAGCAAAATGAGAGTGCAGCTGAGGTATGACACTGGGATCTGTACTCTTCCTAATGCTCAAAAAGTTTCCCCTCTTCTTCAAGAGATGACCCTTATTTCTACCTTCCCTTGGGATATTTTGTTCTGGTTTTGTGCACTTGGACACACCCTTTTATTTCTGATGGGAACTGTTTATTTCAGTACCGTTCTGTTTTTTTCTTCATTTAGGCTTTGATCAAGTAAGATGTAAGTACTTCCTATGATAATGCAGTTTTGTAGCCGTACCTGCAATGCACCAGATGGACTCCTTGTGCTGAACTGTTTGCTAGCCCTGTGCTCTGGGTTGTTGGAAAAAAGTGTCCAGATTTATCTTATTCATTTTGGAACCTCACAGAAACATATTATCCATTTCCTTTGTGTATTTTTTAACCTGTAACTTGTTCTAACATAAGCCTGAGCTTCTCCAACACAATGCTCTAAGAATTCAGAGTCCAGCTTTCCTATTAGATTTTCTTTTTAGTGAGGAAAATGAGACACTTAAATATTTTTCTCAAGAAAAAAAAAACACATTAATTCACTTCAGAAAACAGTTCTGAAAATAACATTTTGAATTTTTATAATTTCTATGTATTGAGTTTTCTATTGAAAATAATACTTTTTCTTCAGTGAAAAAAAATTGTCTTAAACATCTACAAATCTTGAAATTAATATGGGGGCTGCACTAACCTTCTATAGTCAATTGCTTGCAGATTTTTTTTTCTCTGTTTTCCTTTTTTCCTAGTAGTTTTTTTCTTTTTCACTCCATGTGTGTGTATGTGCATGTATATTTGATTTGACTGGAATTTCTAGTGAGCCAAGAACTTCCTCACTTGCCTAGGACTGGAAGAGATCTTGAGGACTGTAAATTTTCCTGCTAATGTCAGATGCTACATCATATAATAAAGGAAATATCCTGTGCTAAGGATGATTCCTTGAGACCAATTTCTCTATTTTTGTGGCTTCTCAAAAACTATTGCTGCTGAGACCTAAGAATGCAGGTGATGTTAAGGTTAAAGTTGGTCAAAATTTGCAATTTACATTGAGATTGTAAAATATTATTCAAATTTTGTTATTTTTTTAACTACCTCATCATATTTTCAAAACTCAGGAAAGCATAAATATTTTCCTTAGCCACTTCATGGTTCAGAGCAATTTTAATCAGGTACAGTAGTTCACAAAATTTGTTCTTGAAAGCACAATTGTATGTCACAAGTATGAGTGATGGCAATTTTGCTACACATTGCTCTCTTCAGGCCCATCTGCTTTCTATCTACTATTTGTAGGCCACTGTGAGGAGAGCAAATTTTTTTTTAACAGCTATTGCTTATTTCATCAGCTTCTGTTCACATTATCTCTAAAGTGACAGATATTTATTTCTCTCATATAAACAGTTCCACAGAGAAATTTGGAGACTCTATTGTCAACAAGTATGAATAGTCATGGGTTTTTTTTACTTTTGTTTTTTGCCTTCAGAAATATCCACTTAATTGCTTAAATAAATAAAATAATCCTATGAAATGAACTGTGCTTTGGCTGTGAAATATAAGAAGATTTTTGGGGTGAGGGAAGATGTATAGTGTATGTGTGTGAGGAAGGATTAAAGAATTAACAAACACGTTATCTTTATTTACATGTAAAATATTGAAAAAGTACTGGAAGCTCTATTCTCACTTGATATCATGTAATGCTTTGGTTTATTAATGTGATTTAATGTGACACTGAACAATATAATTAATCACCTTGTAAATTAAGCCAGGCAGTTGTCAAAGGAGGCAATCTCCCTTTAAAGATGCAAATGGATGGATATAAATGCAAAAGGATGGCTGCCATGTGTAACAAACAGATTTGAATATCTTGTTTTTATTCCTGTTTCTGGCTAGTGATGAACACTGGTTGCTCACAAATGAGCAATTTTTCCTGCTACTTTCAAAAAGAAGCAGATAACAAATAATTGGTCTTGGGACCAGGGCACACCTCTAGAGCTGGCGAAGTTTCAAAGGAATTGATTCATAGCTATTATTAAGGAGAATAAAAGAAAAATGAAAGTCTTTTGCATGATCACTCTGTTTATGTGCTATAAGAATAGAACACAGATTCAGTGTTGATAAACTCCACTATGAATGGTAGCAAAAATAGGCAATAGTCAGTGAAGTGAAAGGAATTACAGAAGCCCAGAGTCTCCCAGGATATTTTCCATATCTGAAAATTAATGAACCATTATCCATCAAAAGATCATTAGTTTCAATGGTAGGAAAAAAGATACATTTGGTTCTATTTATGTCATTTAGAGAGCTCATGAGGCAACATTACCTAGGAAGGTGATGGGACACATCTCTCAGTCTCTGTAAGAATATATGTAAGAATCTGGTGCTAGAACCATCTTTATCACATACTTAGTATAGCCTGTGTAGGCAGTGTTATCCAACAGAAGTGTGCTTCTTCACACAAGCAGTACATCTGCCTTCACTTGGAAGCAGGGGCTTTTCAAACAATGTGGAAAGATAAACAAATTCTCTGTTTCCACATTACAGCAGCTGCATGTGGCTGGTGTTGTATAAGAGTAATTAAAGCCTGGCACAGTTGCCTTTTTCTCAGATGTTTATACATTTGCCTTATTATTCCTTGTATTTAATATTACACTTTGTAGTTTCATAGATCCTGTTTTGCTAAACTAGAGGCAGGTAACTGATTTTACAGATCTTTAAACTATCAAAGTATGGTTTTCACATAACCACAATTCTACCTAATAAGTAAGATGTTCTATTGCAAGTTGCCTTGTAAGCTTCTTCTACCTAATCCTGTTCTTTTATTCACCTTGCACTCCATGGATACCCTTGTGCATCAGATATCTTAACAGAATTGTAAGGTGTAGTAAGGACAGCTAGTAGCATTCAGTTAAGTGTATCTATAGGGTATTCCAGGAGTAACTTTGCTAATTTTTTTTTCTCTTTTTGTCGTGGTTTAGCCCCAGCCAGCAACTAAGCACCACGCAGCCGCTCGCTCACTCCCCCTACCCCGATGGGATGGGGGAGAGAATTGGAGGAGTAAGAGTGAGAAACACTCCTGGGCTGAGATAAGAACAGTTTAATAATTGAAATAAAGTAAAATAGTAATGCTAATAGTAACAGTATAATAATGATAATAATAATAATGATACACGAAGCAAGTGATGCACAATGCAATTGCTCACCACCCGCCGACCGATACCCAGACAGTTCCTGAGCAGCGATCGCTGCTCCCCGGCCAACCCCCCCCAGTTTATATACTGAGCATGACGTCATATGGTATGGAATAGCCCTTTGGTCAGTTTGGATCAACTATTCTGGCTGTGCCCCCTCCCAGTTTCTTGTGCGCCTGGCAGAGCATGGGAAGCTGGAAAAGTCCTTGACTAGCATAAGCAGTACTCAGCAACAACTACAAACATCAGCCTGTTATCAACATTCTTCTCCTACTAAATCCAAAACACAGCACTATGCCTGCTGTTAGGAAGAAAATTAACTCTATCCCAGCTGAAACCAGGACAGTATCCACCCCTTATTCTATACCATCTACGTCATGCACAGGCCCTCCCCTTTCCAATGTGTTCCAATTAATCACCACCCCTTTCCCTATCTTGATATACACACAGATATCATTCCCTTCGTCTATGGCCCATCCCTCTAAAATGTCCATTGAGTTCATTTAGCCCATGACTTTGGGTTCCATCTGTCATCACAGTCTTTCAGAGCAGGACAGGTGGTGTGCAGTGTTGGACTGTTGCATGCTGAAGTCAGTTCTCATTCCAACATGGTTTCATCAAAGTTCATTTTCCTTAGGCTGGGCAATTCTTACTGCAATACCATTGATGCGGCATATAGCAATCATAATATATAGTATTATATACTTAATATTAACCTACTATATTATTATATTAACATGCAGTTAAGAGATAACATATAGTTAAGAGATAAGATACAGTATTATAAAGCAATTAATATTATACAATTCAGTTCATTGGCTATTTTCACCCAAAATCAAATTCCCTTGAGGTACCCATTGGGCTTCCCCATCCTTTCGCATCACCCACCAAGTGCACCCAGGTCCTTGAGCAAAAGCAATCCCACGAATGGGTTTGCCTTTGCCAGAGGGGGAAGTAACCCAGACTGTCTTCCCCAGCATATTTTTCATGTGCACTACAGGAACTTTATCTCCTTCTACAGTACGTAAAAGTTTTGATTGGGCAGGGCCAGCTCGATTGGCAGATCCCCTGGTGTTGACTAACCAGGTGGCTTTTGCTAAATGCGTATCCCAATGTTTAAACGTCCCACCACCCATTGCTCTCAGGGTAGTCTTTAACAATCCATTGTATCGCTCAATTTTCCCGGAGGCTGGTGCATGGTAAGGGATGTGATACACCCACTCAATGCCGTGCTCTTTGGCCCAGGTGTCTATGAGGTTGTTTCGGAAATGAGTCCCGTTGTCTGACTCAATTCTTTCTGGGGTGCCATGTCGCCACAGGACTTGCTTTTCAAGGCCCAGGATGGTGTTCCGGGCGGTGGCATGGGGCACGGGATATGTTTCCAGCCATCCAGTGGTTGCTTCCACCATGGTGAGCACATAGCGCTTGCCCTGGCGGGTCTGTGGGAGCGTGATGTAATCAATCTGCCAGGCCTCCCCATATTTATATTTTAGCCATCGTTCACTATACCCAAGGGGCTTGAACTGCTTGGCTTGCTTGATTGCAGCGCATGTTTCACACTCATGAATAACCTGTGCAATACTGTCCATAGTTAAGTCCACCCCTCGATCACGAGCCCATTTATACGTTGCATCCCTTCCTTGATGGCCTGAGGCATCATGGGCCCACCGAGCTATAAATAATTCACCCTTATGTTGCCAGTCCAAATCCACCTGAGCCACTTCAATCTTAGCAGCCTGATCTACTTGCTGGTTGTTTTGATGTTCTTCAGTGGCCCGACTCTTAGGTACATGAGCATCTACATGACGAACTTTTACAACCAGGTTCTCTACCCGGGCAGCAATATCTTGCCACAATGCGGCAGCCCAGATGGGTTTGCCTCTGCGCTGCCAGTTGCTCTGCTTCCATTGCAGCAGCCACCCCCACAGGGCATTTGCCACCATCCATGAGTCAGTATAGAGATAAAGGACTGGCCACTTTTCTCTTTCAGCAATATCTAAAGCCAGCTGGATGGCTTTCACCTCTGCAAACTGACTCGACTCCCCTTCTCCTTCAGCAGTTTCTGCGACTTGTCGTATAGGACTCCATACAGCAGCTTTCCACCTCCGATGCTTTCCCACGAGACGACAGGACCCATCAGTGAACAGGGCATATTGCTTTTCATTTTCTGGCAATTTATTATACAGTGGGGCCTCTTCAGCACGTGTCACCTCCTCCTCTGGTGATATTCTAATGTTTTTTCCTTCTGGCCAGTCCATGATCACTTCCAGGATTCCTGGGCGACTGGGGTTTCCTATTCGAGCCCGTTGTGTGATCAATGCAACCCACTTACTCCATGTAGCATCAGTTGCATGATGTGTAGAGGGGACCCTCCCTTTGAACATCCAGCCCAACACCGGCAGTCGGGGTGCCAGCAGGAGCTGTGCTTCAGTACCAACCACTTCTGAAGCAGCTCGAACCCCTTCATATGCTGCCAGTATCTCTTTCTCAGTTGGAGTGTAGCGGGCTTCGGATCCTCTGTATCCCCGACTCCAAAACCCTAGGGGTCGACCTCGAGTCTCCCCTGGTGCTTTCTGCCAGAGGCTCCAGGTAGGGCCATTCTCCCCGGCTGCGGTGTAGAGCACATTTTTAATATCCTGCCCTGCCCGGACTGGCCCAAGGGCTACTGCATGAACTATCTCACGTTTAATTTGTTCAAAGGCTTGTTGTTGCTCAGGGCCCCATTTGAATTCGTTCTTCTTCCGGGTCACTTGACAGAGAGGGCTTATGATCTGGCTGTAATTTGGAATATGCATTCTCCAAAACCCCACAACGCCTAAGAAAGCTTGTGTTTCCTTTTTGCTAGTTGGTGGGGACATAGCTGTTATTTTGTTGATCACATCCATTGGGATCTGACGACGTCCATCTTGCCATTTTATTCCTAAAAACTGGATCTCCTGTGCAGGCCCCTTGACCTTACTCTGTTTTATGGCAAAACCAGCCTTCAGAAGGATTTGGACTATTTTCTTTCCCTTCTCAAAAACTTCTTCTGCTGTATTGCCCCACACAATAATGTCATCAATGTACTGCAGATGTTCTGGAGCTTCACCCTGTTCCAGTGGTGTCTGGATCAGTCCATGGCAAATGGTGGGGCTGTGCTTCCACCCCTGGGGCAGTCGGTTCCAGGTGTACTGAACACCCCTCCAGGTAAAAGCAAACTGGGGTCTGCACTCTGCTGCCAAAGGGATGGAGAAAAATGCATTAGCAATATCAATTGTGGCATACCACTTAGCTGCCTTTGACTCCAGTTCATATTGAAGTTCTAGCATGTCTGGCACGGCAGCACTCAGCGGCGGTGTAACTTCGTTCAGGCCACGATAGTCCACTGTTAGTCTCCACTCCCCATTAGACTTTCGCACTGGCCATATGGGACTGTTAAAGGGTGAGCGAGTCTTGCTGATCACTCCCTGGCTCTCCAGTCGACGAATCAGGTTATGGATGGGAATCAGGGAGTCTCGGTTGGTGCGATATTGCCGCCTGTGCACAGTTGTGGTAGCAATCGGCACCTGTTGTTCCTCAACCTTCAGCAACCCTACAATTGAAGGGTCCTCTGAGAGACCGGGCAAGGTGGACAACTGTTTAATTTCCTCTGTCTCCAAAGCAGCTATGCCAAAAGCCCACCAGTACCCTTTTGGGTCCTTGAAATACCCTCTCCTGAGGTAGTCTATGCCAAGGATGCACGGAGCATCTGGGCCAGTCACAATGGGGTGCTTTTGCCACTCATTCCCAGTTAGGCTCACTTCAGCTTCCAGTACAGTGAGCTGTTGGGATCCCCCTGTCACTCCAGAAATACAAATGGGTTCTGCCCCTCTATAGTTTGATGGCATTAGCGTGCACTGTGCACCAGTGTCCACTAGAGCCTTATACTCCTGTGGGTCTGACGTTCCAGGCCATCGAATCCACACAGTCCAGTAAACCCGGTTGTCCCTTTCCTCCACCTGGCTGGAGGCAGGGCCCCTCTAACACTGGTCACAGTATTCGTTGTTCACTTCCTGTAAATGTGAATCAAAAGTTCCCTGATCAAGGTCGGAAGTAAAATTAGCCCTCTTACTCTGTCTCGGGAACTGCTCACTGGAAACTGGAGCTGCAATTTTCCTGGGAGAACCGCCTTTTCTAATAGTTTTTCCTTGCAATTCACGCACCCGTGCCTCTAAGGTTGAGGTGGGTTTTCCATCCCACTTTCTCATGTCCTCTCCATAATCACGCAGGTAAAACCACAGGGTGCCCCGTGGTGTGTATCCTCTATATCCTCTCTCTTGAGCATAGGGACGTTGACTCCTAATGGCTGAGACACTGGTCCGTGCAGGTGGGGAGTAGGACAGATCCTCTCTGAGTTGTTGGAACTCTTGGCACAGTTTTTCCACAGCCGAGACACAGGCCCGTAGGGAGGAAGAGAGCTTTTCTTTGTAGTCCCGGAGTTGTCTAGCCACTTCATCCACCGTTGGTGCCTCGTCGTCTTTCCAGGCTAGTATTGCCAACGAGTTGGAATACGATGCTGGTGCGCTCCGTACCACCTTCCGCCACATGGATTGTGTGCACCTGACTTCATCTGGGTCTTTGGTTAACTGCTCATCATTCAGGTCACTGTAAATCACCTCCAGCACGCCTAATTCCCTCAGGTACTGGATACCTTTCTCTACGGTGGTCCATTTGCTTGGGCGGTATAAAACATCCTCCTTGAAGGGATACCTTTCCTTCACGCTTGACAGAAGTCGCCTCCAGAGGCTGAGCGGTTTTGCCCCTTTTCCAATTGCTTTGTCAATGCCCCCTTCCCTGGAAAGGGATCCCAGCTGCTTGGCTTCCCTACCCTCTAAATCCAGGCTACTGGCCCCGTTATCCCAGCATCGGAGCAGCCAGGTGATGATGTGCTCGCCTGGATGACAACTGAAATCTTTTCTCATATCTCGCAGCTCACTCAGGGATAAGGATTGGGTGGTCACCATCTCATTTATGGGTTCTTCCTCCTGTGGTTCTCGTGATGGCCCTGGTTCATCTTCATCCCTTACTAAACGAACTGATTTCCTTGTGTATTTTTTCTTCTGTATAGGGGCAACTGATACCGGCGCAGGTTGGTTCTCTGGTTTAGCCGCAGTGTCTGTCACTGGGGTTTGAGTAGCCGCAGTGCTCATGGCTGTGGCTGGAGTAGCCACAGTGCCTGAGGCAGGGGTTTGAGTAGCTGCAAGGCCTGTAGTGGGGGTTGGAGTAGCCGCAGGGCCTGTAGTGGGGGTTTGAGTAGCCACAGTGCTTGTTGTTTTGTCATCAGATCCAGAGACCTTCTCTTTCTTTTGAGGGTACTGATTAGCGTTGACCACGGCTCGATAGGCATGGGCCAGTCCCCAGCATGTTGCAATGATTTGTGTCTCTCTGGAGCTACCAGGGTGACAACATACTTCTTCCAAATACTTTACTAATTCTTCAGGATTCTGCACTTGTTCAGGGGTGAAGTTCCAAAACACTGGAGGTCCCCACTGCCCTAGGTACTTGCGCATACGATCCCACACACCCTGCCACTCATAACTATCCAGCCTTGGGGTAGATCTCTGGATGGTATTTTTAAACTGCTTACTGACCTTTATCAAAATGGAAACAACATTCCCAAGAATTATCAATAGAAGTATCTTAACTGCCCAGGGGTGTTCAAGATACAGGAAAGTTGTTGTAATGAAGGAGGAAACATCATAGAAGAAAGCAGCAAAGGTGCCATTCTGTATTTCCTCCACAACAAGCCTCTCAGAGTAAGAAGTATAATTGCTAACTCTCTCTATAAGGTAGTACCCGAAGTACAGTAGTGACTTCTGTATGAAACCCAAATACCAAAGAATGCTCAAGGTCAGGGTTTTGATAAGGAGCCTCCCAAGCAAAAGATCATGAATCACTGCAGAGCATAGCACACTACACAAACTGACAGCAAGCTTTAACGCGTGCTGCAAAAAAAAGAACATGGTGCAGATCAGAAGAACTAATATCGTGACCGGCAACTGTTAACAGACTCCTTAATACACTCTGATTAATCTGTTGTTATCTCAAGCCCCACGTTGGGCGCCAAAAAGGACTGTCGTGGTTTAGCCCCAGCCAGCAACTAAGCACCACGCAGCCGCTCGCTCACTCCCCCTACCCCGATGGGATGGGGGAGAGAATTGGAAGAGTAAGAGTGAGAAACACTCCTGGGCTGAGATAAGAACAGTTTAATAATTGAAATAAAGTAAAATAGTAATGCTAATAGTAACAGTATAATAATGATAATAATAATAATGATACACGAAGCAAGTGATGCACAATGCAATTGCTCACCACCCGCCGACCGATACCCAGACAGTTCCTGAGCAGCGATCGCTGCTCCCCGGCCAACCCCCCCCAGTTTATATACTGAGCATGACGTCATATGGTATGGAATAGCCCTTTGGTCAGTTTGGATCAACTATTCTGGCTGTGCCCCCTCCCAGTTTCTTGTGCGCCTGGCAGAGCATGGGAAGCTGGAAAAGTCCTTGACTAGCATAAGCAGTACTCAGCAACAACTACAAACATCAGCCTGTTATCAACATTCTTCTCCTACTAAATCCAAAACACAGCACTATGCCTGCTGTTAGGAAGAAAATTAACTCTATCCCAGCCGAAACCAGGACACTTTTCTATAGTCTTTTTTGCTAAATGAGCAAAAATGGGCTTTTCATGACATCCTACTGATGAACTGCATATTTAGCCCATCATAGATCAGCCTTCATTACTACTAGTTCAGTGGACCTGATTTTGTCAACCTAACTGGATAAATTACATTGCAAGTACTTTTCTGAAATAGGCTGATTACAATGACTTCAGTCAAGTTATTCTGGACTCCTGATGATGTTGATGATGGTTGAATGGCAAGGAAGTTTTAAACCGCAAGTACGTAGAGGAGGTTGTGGGTTAACCCCAGCTGGCAACTAAGCACCACGCAGCCAGGCATTCACTCTGCGCCCCCACCCAGTCGGATGGGAAGAGAGAATGTGAAGACAAAACCCAAGAAAACTCATGAGTTGAGGGTAGTTTAATAAGCAAAAGAAAAAGGAAGAAGAAAGAAAACAAAAGAAGTGATGCAAAGTCAATCCCTTACCACCTCCCACAAGACGACCAATGCCCAGCCAGTCTCCAAGCAATGGCTACCTACCCAAATCACCCCCATCCCTCAGGTTTATTGTTGAGCATGATGTTATATGGCATGGAATATCCCTTTGGTCAGTTTTGGTTAGCTGTCCTGGTTGTGTCCCCTCCCAACTTACACATCTTCAATGAACTCTCTTAAGGGCAGAGTGGGAAAAAGAGAAAACCCCGATGCTGTGTAAGTACTGCTCAGCAGCAGACAGAACACTGGCACATTATCAACACTATTTTAGTCACAAATCCAAAACACAGCACCATATGGGATGTTATGAAGAAAGTTAACTCCACCTCACCTAGACCCAGTACAGAGGAGAAGACCAAATTTTATTTGCAATTGCATTGCATACAGTAGGATATTCCACTGTGGTTAGTGGAACATTAATTCTGTTAGTAGACTTGCAGAGAAATCAAAAAAGAAGACGAATCCTTTATACTGCAGCTCAGTATATAGGTGATTATTACTCGGTCTATGAATTATTTTTCATTCTTGCTCATTTTCAATTTATAGTTTTTCTTGGGCCTGCTTTTCTTCCTCTCCCATCCCTTTTCCATGTTTTCCTTTCTGATCTTTGCACAATTTTCTTGCATTTCTTTCTCTGAGTTTGTTTCTTATTACTTATTCCTAACTCCTTCAATGAACTCAAGCTATTGAAAGGACCCTAATGAGCTACTTTTTCTATTATGGGTCTTCTAAGATTCAATTAGCTTAGTCTGTGTGCATATGCATGTATTTCTTTCAGTCAATGTTTCAAGTTACTTCAGCAACTACATTAGAAATTCTCTTATACATTTGAAGAAACTATGAGAAAAGAGGTTTACCTTTTAAAATATCACATATATTTTAATATTACCATTAGTAAATCATTCCTGGTCCTGATGTCTTCATTATGAGGACATTTTATAGGGTAATCTATAAATGGCTGATTACTTTTTTTTTCTTCCTGCTCCAGAGATATATATTAGAGCTTTTTATATTTAAAAAAGAAATACAATACTAAGGTAACTGTAAATATTTTACAAACACTAATTTTTATGAATTTATGCAGCAAATGGATTTGTAGCCATTTGGGTGTGCATAGCATTTGTAAATCCATTAAAAATGAGCTAAAACTACTTTCAGATAAATTTGCATGTCATGATTTTAAGATCTAAGATTTTATGAGCTAGAAATTAAAGCTGTAATTTGTTAGAAAGCTAAAATGTCAGCTGATCAATAGGATAAAGAAGGCATTATTTATTCTGATGCATATTTTGGACCTTCAATGAGGAACTGATCAACAACAAACTATAACCAAATCTGTTATGTAGACAATTTGAGTTCATTTTAATCTGTTTAAGGTGAAAAAAAATTCCATTGACCTACAATATGTTTCCAAATGTGTTAACTTCTCAATATGAGCAAATGTTAACCTGTAGATAACAGACTGCAGTGAGAGGAAGTCAGCTTTCAAACAAAAGCAGCTATCTCTTTACCATATATATACTTAAAAAGGCATTGAGCAGGCTGATGGTTTTCTCATGTTGTAGTGAGCACCCATAGGGCAAAAGCGCTGACTTTAAGAGCTAATGTGGTGAAGCAGTAGTAAGATTAAGTTCAAAGCTAAAAGGTTTTACAGTGTCTACAAACCTCAGATTCTTTCAGTTCCCTCTAGCTCTCTTTCATTGGGCAGTAATGATTTCAAATCTGATATGCCTTGGATGACTGAATTACGCAGCCCATTGTGTCAGAAAGGGTCTCTTTGTTCCTGTAAAGCAGTCCATATTTTTTGCAGATGACTGTGAAAGGTTACTGGGGACAAACAGGAATGGCTTTGGGACTGAAGTTGTGATGGATGGTTGAGTTCTGCTGCTGCACCCAATCAGTTCCAAGTGGGATTTTGGATTGAAGTTTGCTTGAGTAGGGAAAGGCTGTAACAGTTAAGGGGACAACTGGGGAAACACTGGTTTTGCTTTTGATATTTTCTTCTGCTTTGAAGAATAAAGGCTGCTTCCTGTTGAAAGGTTTCAGCCAAAAAATGAAAGAAATAATTTGTTTCTTCATACACATTAGGGTTTTTTTGGCATGGAGTCCAGTACCAGACCACTCTTTCCTTTGTGCATATTTTGCTTTATGTCAGTGAGGGGAATCTGTTTCACTTCTAATCTTTGAGTGTGAAGTTCTATAGAAGATACAGTTTATGTATCTAATGCAGAATATACAATTAAAAAATATGGAAATGAAGCTTTTCAGTTCAAATTGTTTGATCCTTTTCAGATGTTGACAATAGTCATCTGAGGGCCACAGGCACAGCTTGTTATTTTTTATGTTAAAGTTCCTTCTCATTAAACAGTGATAAACTACATCTAATATGCAAATAATATTTTAATCAGGGACTAGAATCCAGGATTTTTCATCCCTAATGAGTTTCTTCTCATGATTTCTCTCCAGTCCAGCAAATCTGGAATTTCTTCCTCATTTAACAAGAGCACAGTTCACTCAAGGAAGTCACATCTGTGGCTAGGGCAGTGCATCCACTCCAAAAAGAGTGTTCTAGCTGTTTGGTGTCTGCACTATCTTGACCCCAGTGCAGATCTCCAAATAAAAGGGCCTATGTTTGGAAGGGGAAGAAATGAAATGTGATCCCTAAGGGCTAGAATTAGCTTTTTGAGGGGGATATCTGGATGGAAAGATTTGAGTTTCCTTTTTCTTGTGAGTATTCTTTTTCCTGTATACCATATATATGTCTCATTGGCTACATATACAAATATGAAGCAGGAGTGGACCAAGGATAGATGTTTACATGAGCTGAAGCTCTATAGTCAGTGGAAAGAGACAGGTCCCCATGGAGCACAGTCCATCTTTTCCTAAGATGGATAAGTAAATCATAGAATCATAGAATCATTTAAGTTGGAAAAGACCTTTAAGATCATCAAGTCCAACCAGTAACCTAACACTACCAAGTCCACCACTAAACCAATTAAGGGGAGAGTCATAATTTCATGCTTCCTGGCTTGGTAGCTGGGTTATTTTTAATGAAAGTAAAAACTAGGAATCATTAAGGTTGGAAAGGATCTCTAAGATCATCAGTCCAACCATCAACCCAATGCCACCATGCCTACTAAACCGTGTCCCAAAGTGCGACATCTACCCATTTTCTGAACACTTCCAGGGATGGTGACTCCACCACCTCTCTGGGCAGCCTGTTCCAATGCTTGACCGCCCTTTCCAGGAAGAATTTTCTCCTAATATCCAATCTAAACCTCCCCTGGTGCAGCTTGAGCCCATTTCCTCTCGTCCTGTCACTAACTGCTTGGGAGAAGAGACCAACACCCAGCTCACCTCAACCTCCTTTCAGGCAGTTGTAGAGAGCGATAAGGTCTCCCCTCAGCCTCCTCTTCTCCAGGCTAAACAACCCCAGTTCCCTCAGCCGCTCCTCATAAGGCCTGTGCTCCAGACCCTTCACCAGCTTTGTTGCCCTTCTCTGAACACGCTCCAGCACCTCAGTGTCCTTCTTGTATTGAGGGGCCCAAAACTGGACACAGTATTCCAGGTGCGGCCTCACCAGTGCCGAGTACAGGGGCATGATCACTTCCCTGGTCTTGCTGACCACACTATTCCTGATACAAGCCAGGATGCTGTTGGCCTTCTTGGCCACCTGGGCACACTGCCAGCTCATGTTCAGCTGCCTGTCAGCCAACACCCCCAGGTCCTTTTCAGCCAGGCAGCTTTCCAGCCACTCTTCCCCAAGCCTGTAGCGCTGCATGGGGTTGTTGTGCCTGAAGTGCAGGACCTGGCACTTGGCCTTGTTGAATCTCATACAATTGGCCTCAGCCCATCGGTCCAGCCTGTCCAGATCCCTCTGCAGGGCCATCCTTACCCTTGAGCAGGTTGACACTCCCACCCAGTTTGGTGTCGTCTGCAAACTTACTGAGGGTGCACTCAATCCCCTCATCCAGATCATTAATAAAGATATTAAACAAGACTGGCCCCAAAACTGAGCCATGGGGAACACCACTTGTGACTGGTTGCCAACTGCATTTAACTTCATTCACCACAACTCCCCGGGCTCTGCCACCCAGCCAGTTTTTTACCCAGTGAAGAGTATGCCTGTCCAAGCCACGAGCTACCAACTTCCTTAGGAGAATTCTGTGGGACACAGTGTCAAAAATCTAACAACCTGTTTTCTGGAAATGCCTGATTCATTGCATTCACTACAGAGAAATCTAGGCAAGCAGCTTAAAAGTAGATATTTATACTGTGAATGCCTACTGTTAGGTGAGATGCCTCTAGCCCACAGAAAGGTTGTCACCAGGAAGTTCCCTGCCCAGGATGATGGCTGCCATGAGCCAGAAAAACAACAAAAAAAGAAAGCACATAATAAAAAAAAAAGGGGAACCATTTATTTATTTTAGAGTGAAAGTTTTCCAGACATATCACACTTCCTCAGAAATTTCAGACATCAGTGAAAAATAAGTTACGATGCTTTTCTGCTCAAGGAAAATAATTTGGAGCATAATTCACAGCTGTGTAAGACAATTACTGAGATCGATTGCATACTATAGATGCCTTGCTATAGTTTGCCCTAGTCTTTCCTACTGTGCTGGTTCCAAGTAAATATGTTTAACTGAAGGATACATGCAATGCAGAAAGATTCATCTCATTATTAACAGCTTCATTCCTGATTTAATTTAACCACGATAATGATATATAACTTGAACCTGTACACTAAAATTGTCTGGCATGAAAGAAAGAGTGAGCTGAAAGAGAAGTCATAGTTGTGTGAGTAAGAAGATAAAGGAGGTAATGGCAGTGTTGGTGGATTTTATTTAATCAGCATGAGGAGAGGGAATTGGGAGTTAGATGATCCCTGGTTAGTATTGACAAGAAAAGGGAAGAAAGGCGAATGGATCACCCAGCCAGCAATCATGAGGAAGAATAATGTGGGGCTGTGTTTTCAGAAATTGAAGTTCCATCTTGGGTGAGTAAGGGCCCTTCCCCTTGACTGAGTTTGGGCTGCAGACAGGGAAAGAGAGATTGCTGCATCAGGAGGCCCTACTTTTTCTTTGGTACCTGCACTATGACACTTCCACCCTCCTTTCTCCCCTGCATTTGGATGTCTGGCATAAGGTGGGAACAAAAGAGATCATTGAAATGGAGTTGTGTCATAAATGAGTCCTTGACAGGAAAATTTGGGAAACCAGAGATGACCTGTGTCTGCAGAGAAACAGAGAGGGAACAGGTATTAGAAAAGAAACTGGTTGGAATTGATGATGGGTGGGTCAAATACTTTGGGTCAAACAATTTAAAATTATTTTAAACTTATGTTTTAATAAGCATTTTAATATTTTGAGATGTACAATAATGTTAATAATGGCTAGTTCCTGTCTATTTTTTTCAGTAACAAGTTAGGTACTATAAGCCATCCTTTCCTTCTAGGATAGAAAAGAAATTTTAACAGTGCTGAGTGCTGGGTCACCTCCTCAGTTTGCTGAAATTTTGCAAGAGATTCAGAAAATAAAATGGCAAAAAGATCAATGGGAAGAACAGGCTAAGACGGCAGAGTAATTTCACAAACCTATGCCAGAGTTATTCAGAATCTGGAATTTACCACAGAAAGGCAATTCCAGCAACATGAAATAAATATTTGAACTAGAGTAAAAACAGAAAATATTGAGACCAAAGAATGGATTCTAAGCAATAGATTCCTATTATCAAAGAACTGTTTCCTGTTTGTCCTGTTCAGACTCTGCTGACTTTTGAATTTCAGATGTCATATATTTGTGACAGATTGCCGTGGCTACGCTGTAGATCAGAAGTAATCACAGACCACTGAATAGATTTAGATAATGTCTGCATTCAATAAAACAATGGTATTTCAAAGAAAATTATCAAAACGATGTAGACGGGGTTAATTTGATCACATATATGCATTATTATACACCCAGATTTAATAGCTAGCACATTCAGTTTATTTCTCTGTGTTTTGTGATTTTGTAATACTATTTCTTTTCCAAGATAATGACTTGCAACATCTTCAAACCATGCATAATGAACAATTATTTGTAATATTTTAAATGAGTCTTCAAAGTAGTGATCAGCATATATTATGTCAACAAACATTCTAATTCTCCTTAAAAAACATTTGAGTCACTATATTTTTAAAAGGGAGAATAATGTTGCATATATAGAAAGTGAACAGTCCTCCCCTACTCTTGCACACATCTGTCTGGACATAATACTTCGTATGTCTAATGTTGTGTTACTGACATTTGATTTGAAGCAAATTATTATGCAGTAAAATGAGAACAAATTGTGTCATTGTTTAGATGTAGATATGTTCTAAATTATGCAATTGCATCTGCATCATAGGACACCTGCTTGCTAATTTCATATGCAAAGTATTTAATATATTTCTATGCAAACTTACCATAAGTTAGCACTCTCTCGATGGATTATAAATTTAATATATTATTTAACAAGGTCCAGTGTGAAACATTTACTAAAATATATATGTGGAAAATGTTGTTGTGCTCAGCCAAATTAGATTTGAATGGTTGAGTTGATTCATGCAAGTTGTAGGATAGGAACCGTGTCCTTTAAAAAACAGTACACAGTATTTTTTTCTACAGATTACTCTTCACACTGGAATATCTTTGCTGATCTAAAGCTTCTTTGTAATGATATGTTTGCATCCTTATGAGAACTGTGCCTAGCAAAAACTGTTTTAACTTATTGTGATTCACAAAAAAAATACAATTGTTATCACCAAAATGATCAATTAGTCTGAAAAAAAAAATGTGTTTTTTAAATTAAATTGATCAGTGCAGAAATTTAATTAGTTGTAAGTGTGGATTGCCTGAAGATGGCAGATTGATGGAAAGCTTTGCAGTATGATGTTTAGAGTGAATATTTTGAAGACTGTTTCTTAATACAACATTGGACATTCACTTTGCATACAATCATTTTACATTACGACCTTGATTAATCCATTGAGTTAATTCTTGACCACAGACTCTTTTTTATCATTACTGAAACAATTGGTTGTTGTTTTCACTATGTATAATTTCTTTTCTTTGAACTGAACTTGGTCTGATAAATGGGCTGTGGAAGAAATCAGTGGTGTTATTGAAATAAAGTGTTAGCATTTGGTTGATTTCTTCTGATGAATTTATAGAGCGATACAATTCTTACTCAACTAGATGCAGCCATGCTGAGGATGGAAAGTGTGATCACCATTTTAATGTATAGCTAAAACAATAGACAAATCAGGAGTGTGAATTTTGACAGCAGTAGGCAGTAGAAGAAGAATGCATCTTCAGCTTTGGAACTGTATATGGGAAACAATAACTAATTGCTGATTAGATAGTAAAGGCCTGTACTTAACTGTACTGGGATCTCAGGGAGGCAAATGATGAGTCATTCTTCCCAAAAATGTTCATGCTCAGATTTAATAGATATAATCATCTCCTTTCCCTCCTTTAATACTTCTGTGCTCAGAGGCTACTTGGGGCTCAAACTGCCTTTCTCTAGGTGATAGCACTGATCTTTCATCAGTGGGGCCAAACAGGACCAACAGGGAAAACCAGGTCTCCAGGTGTTATGTTTTTGTATAATTTTGATTGTCAAGGTAATGTATTTCCTGACAACACAATGCAGTGAGTATTTATCTTTACCAGAGCTGTCTTATTTCTCCTTGAGACTCCTATTAAATTTAAAAAGAAGGAGTTTTATGATGCCTCTGAATGGTTTGGATACTTACCTCTACATGATTTCACTTTTCCTCTTTAGCTATGTGAAAATTCATAAGCTGTCAATTAAATTAGCTTGTTCAAGTTTCCTGGGGGAAAAAAAAAAAGAACAAAACAACCAAACAACAAACAAAACAACAGAAGAACACCTACTACCATAAATAATCTTAAATTGGAGTTTACAGCTTATCTATTCCGGTAAGAACAATGGCATCAGGAGGAGTTAGTGTTAGATATCCATTCATTTCACCATAAAGACTCTAGCTGTTGTCGGACATCATTGCTGCTGTGTTTAAAAGTTTTGTATGTTCACCTAATTTACATTACCATGTATGCTACTGTCCTGGTTTTGGCTGGGATAGAGTTAATTTTCTTCCTAGTAGCAGGCATAGTGCTGTGTTTTGGATTTAGTAGGAGAAGAATGCTGATAACACACTGATGGTTTAGTTGTTGCTGAGTACTGCTTATGCTAGTCAAGGACTTTTCAGCTTCCCATGCTCTGCCAGGGGCACAAGAAACTGGGAGGGGGCACAACCAGAAGAGTTGATCCAAACTGCCCAAAGGGCTATTCCATACCATATGACGTCATGCTCAGTATATAAACTGGGGGGGGTTGGCCGGGGGGCAGCGATCGCTGCTCGGGAACTGTCTGGGTATCGGTCGGCGGGTGGTGAGCAATTGCATTGTGCATCACTTGCTTTGTATATTATTATTACTATTATTATTATATTGTTATTGTTATTATTATATTGTTATTAATATTATTTTACTTTATTTTATTTCAATTATTAAACTGTTCTTATCTCAACCCAGGAGTGTTTCTCACTCTCACTCCTCCAATTCTCTCCCCCATCCCATTGGGGCAGGGGGAGTGAGTGAGCGGCTGCATGGTGTTGAGTTGCTGGCTGGGGCTAAACCACGACAGCTACATCTGAGGTTAAGGTGGCATTGGTCAGAACAAGTATTTCTTGCTACGACTGACAACTTCTTAGCAATAGTATCTATTTTACTTATATTATGGTAAGCCTTAGATATTTGTGACTGTTCTGGATTTGCAACTGTGTAATTAGGAACAAGTTATGCTGCAATATTTAGCAGCCATATGTCGTTCTTCTAGTTTGATTATTAGATGGAAAAATATTGGGTCCTCACTGGTAAATATTCCTGTGTATGCTCGTATTAATATAAAAACTGTTAAAGTGGCAGAACATAAATTGCCCTTTAGTTACATTAGAATGCATACTAGATGGGTGTTAAAAATCTGCATAGTGTGCAAGTAACATGTACAGGTATAAGATGCATGTTGAGGACTGCAGATTTGCCAGTCCAATTATTTCTTTTATGAAGCTCTCCTTTGTCTTCAGCTAATTTATAAATGGGTTGCTGTAGTCCTAAAACACAGGACTAAATCTCAAAGACTATTTTAAGACATTTATTGATTTATATAGCTAGTGGCTATGAAAACATATATTGTCTCTGCAACTACTGTGCGCAGTATCTCGTTAAATGGCAGTGCTTTTTAACATATATTGTAATTGAAAGTACAGGATATTGTTTTACAACAACAACACTCACTAAGCATTTGCAAATTTTCATGTTAACTTTCATGTAAAAAATAGCTGAAGCAAATATATGCTTTCACAGCTAAAATCTGATTGGTAGTAGAAACAAAAGTCCCACATCTCTCTGGGGATAAACACACAGAGTTGGTAAGAAATATAGATGTAGATGAGCATTTCCCAGTTTCCAATTTAAAAAAAAAAAAAATCATTCCCTTAGTTCAGACTCAGCAGTAATACTTTTACTGCATCACTTCAACCCTTGTGCACACAGCTTAGGAATAAAAACTTTAAGTCAAGTAATGAAATCAAACATGACAAAACATTGTTGCTTATTCTGATAGAAATAAACAGTTCTTAAAGAAAAAAAGTCATGTAACAGAAATTTAATGTTTCATGAAGTCCTATTTTGACTGAAGACCTAATTGTTTAAATATATTTCAGTTTCATAGAAAGCTGCCAACTAACCAGAAGAAAAAATAAAAGCAAATTTGCCTCCTCCCAGATTTTTTTTTGTCAACAAGAGCAGCAAAAGGAAATCATATATTAAAAAAAAAAAAAAAGAAAATAGGTCATTCTAAAATACAGACTTTTCATGTTTTCTCGCTGAAGTATTTGTGCATTTTAAAGAAAGTGCAAATATTTTCTTACATGAGTGCACACAATTTTTTATTTTTTAAAAGGATTTTCTCTGTCTTACAACTATACTGACCTATGTTTACGTAGCATTCATTACATTTTAACTTTTTCTTTTTACCTTAAAATGCATTTATTTAGGATCTTTAGATTTTTTTTTTTTTTCATATTCTGGTTCATCTATTCCATGTGGCCTTGTAGTTATGTCAAGTTTTCACTGCACAAATTGTTTGCCAAAAAATGCTTAAGAAGCTCTAATTCCCACACCTTCTTTTCCCTTTTGTGACAAAACTGCTACAGGCTTATTTTCCTTTTCCTCTCCCTCTACTGCAAATAAGAAGTGTGTCTGAATCTCTGCAGTGATTAAGTACCCTCAAGTTTTTTTGGGGACTGGTTTTATACACTTCTCCATGGAAGTGTGTGCTAAATTAAATACAAATTTTCATTTCCCTGCGGGTTTTCTTTGGATACCACACTCATTTTCATAACTTTGGGTCACCCTGTGCAATGTCTCTTCTTCTTGATCAAATATTCTTCTAATATTCATAGTTATAACAGAATCCCAGAGACACACTTGGTTCTTAGCAAGAGTGGGTCATCATGGAAAGAAAGCTTAGTTACCTTCTTCCTAAAGAGTTCCTGGGAATGTGCATCTCAAGTACAGGAAAGTTTAAAGCCCTGAGAAAAATAAGTTTTATAGCAGATTTCTTTCTTGACTTTTTCTGCTGAATAGCATATTACTTGTACTGCTTTTATTTTCTTTGGAGATACTAAACTACCTGAATTTTTGTTAACTTTACCACACCTTATCCTGCAGAAGACACAAAGTACATATTAAGTAATAGAGGGTGATAGAAATAGAGTAATATTAATGGAACTAAAATGATGACTGCATATTGTAGGAGCACTATTAGGTATGCATGCACCAGGATTTTGGAGTTGCACTTCTAACAAGGTGCAAACCAACATATGTAAAGCTAACACAATATACAAGGCATGTATCAGTCAGATCCTTGCAATAGACTTGAAGGTAAATGTGTTTGCTGCATGAGATAAGATGGCAGGAATTCAATGTAAAGCTCAAAACCATAAAAAACCCTTAACCCTGTGTGCAAACTCTCAATATTAGTAGTACTTCAAATAAAAAAAAAAAATATGCTGTTTCAGGGCAAGAGAACTCACCACTGGATTAATCTTTCAGAATCAAACCAGTAAAGTTATTACTTTATTGTGCAGTGAAACTTTTAATTGTAGCCGCAGAACACATTTTATATCATTAGCATTCCTTATCTCTGATGTTTAATTCAGACAGATTTATGCAGTTGTGTGGTGCATTGGATTGTCTGGATTCTGTCAGATCCAGCCATAGATGAGTATTATGACAGTCCAGCAAAGTTGGGCTCTTTCCTGTCATTTTGGGTAGTAAAGTGAAAAGATCTGCTGACTTTCTAGTGAATTCACTTCTCTGTTAATTGCCCCCTGAGGAGTAGAGTGTCAGCAACAAATCCTACCAAATCTTGCATAACGATTAAAAATAGAGAAACCAAGGCAGCTGAAGTAAAGGTCACTGTATAATCTTCATTTATTGAAACAAATAGAGTTAATCGCAGTACTCCATCTCTTGTAGATATCTCGGTGAGAGGGTTTTTTGGGGTTGGTTTTTTTTTTTCCTGTTCTCGAGAACTGAAACTTCCCAATTTTTTTTTAACATTGGGCTTAATGTTCTGTTTATGAGCTTTCCGCATTGATAATAATGAGGTGTTCAGTCCCTTTTCCTTTCATGAAAATTAACTTTTAAGCAAGGCTTAATTATGCTTTTATTTATCAATGACTAGAGAAACAGTGATTTAGAGAAAAGAGAAATCATGGTGAGGAAAGTTATTATGGAGATATATGGTGACTATATGATGCAGTCTCCTGTATCATCATAAATTTGATTCAATGAACAAAGTAATGTTATTCACATTAGAACAAATGTGGAATAAATACAATCATGTATATATATGGAAAATACTGTCTGAAGAGGTCTTAGTTACACAGTGTTATTCAGATATCCAGAAACTCTTGCAGTACAGTGTTGTTTCCCAGTTTCTACATTTCTGTGGTTCTGTGCTATTGTTTCAGTTTAGCTAACTAAAAGTGGGAATTCTGATTTGTCAGGATTTTTTTTTTTTTTTAGTAGAAATTTGATTTGGGTTTGAACTGGAGGAAATACAGGCATTTTCAGAGTTTCACTGAGATGAAATTTTCAGGGAACTCTTGTTTCTGAGAGAAAATTATTATTGGTTTGAAAATGGGAAATAAGGTCTCTTCTTTGGGGGATGAGGGGGCTTTGGTGGAAATAATTTATTATAGTCTCCTTGCTGACGCTTTGCAGCCTGGCAAGACTCTTTCCCTAGTCTTGAATTCCTCTAAGACTGTATCAGAAGGCAGGACTTGCTGAGCTGCTTGGGAGCCTTATTTTACTTTAACCTGAGATCTTGATGGACCCAGTAGACGTTTTGTTTGCTAGTTTTATGCTGATTCAGTCATCCTGAACAGGCTACACAAGTGAATAAAGCAAACATTAAACTTCTGAAAGCCGAAGGTACCGAATATAGGTACTAGCTGGATGACTTGGAACAGAAAGCTTGCTGGAGAAACTAAAATGTAAGTTGTGCCAGCACTACTCTTAAACTGATTTCTTGGGTGCTCTAGTGTGGCTCACTCTGCATATGTAGTTTCTGAGGACCTAGATAACCTTGCAGAGATGATGACTCTGTTTTTGTGTTACCCCATCACTGAACTCAGGATCGTAACTGAAATTCAGGACTGGCTGTTGTCTGCCTGTTTTAGCCCATAATTGTGAAAGACTACACTGCCTGCTTCTTTTAAATGCAAATGTTTCCTCTCTGTGACTCACATCTCCCACTGCAGGTTTTGTCCTCTCCTTTCATCTGTTTTAAATGGTTTGTCTTAAAAGTTTTGTAGGGGAAAAATATTACTCCCATCTGGAATCTTGATAGGTAAGTACTGTCTGTACATATGCCTAGTCTGGTGTCCAGTGTGCTTCTTCACAACAAATTCAGAACAGTTTTCAGAACAGCAGAAAAAACAGAACAAACAAATTTCAGAACAGCAAATTCTTTTTATGAGACATTTCTGGGAGTACTTTTCTCATAGGCACAAAAGACTCAGGACCAGCCTACGGCTTCCCTTCTCAGTGAATGTCATCTTGGGGGTAACTGGTGTTTTTCTGAACAAAATAGCTCCCATATAAAGTATCTGTTGATGACATTGGATTCTGTATGTGTTTCACAAAAAGCTATAGATGCCATCAGTGAAATATATATGGATTATGAATTTTACCAGTTCCAGGAGAGCACAGGTAGCCCTTCCGTGATAGATGCTTCTGAACTGCAGAACTGTCTTTGAGGCTGCACCTGTACTTTTGAATAAAGCAGGAGCAAGGTCTGTTCTTTGGTCCTGGGGCCACATGATATGATCTGTACCTTTCAAAATACATGACACTTGGTCCTGGGTCTTTATTAGGCTGTTTGGAACTATTAGTCTTATAATAATGCATACAAGCTTCCTTTCTCTTATGCATATCTGCACACACACATATATATCATCATGGAGTTTCATCCCCCTGTGTGCTGGGAGCAGTCTGTAGTACGTGCTATTCCAGTGGTCAGGTGTTGCTTTGGTGCAAAACCATGCCAGGGAGTATGCTAGCAATGGAGTGGGACAGACACATGTGTCACACATCTGTCACACAGACAGTGCTGTGACTGAGCTTGTCTGGCTTACTAAGTAGTGTAGACACAGACTCATTGATAAGTCTCCAAAATCAGAAGCTACTGCAGTCCAGAGTCCAGTCAGAGTTTGTGGCATTAGGATTTTGGTGTTCCCTTCTGTGGAGCTAAACAGCACTTTGTGCCCCAACTTCTGGGGCTGCGTCTTTGAGAAGAGCTGGGACAGTCTGGCTGAGCTCTGGCTCCAAATTGGAATTCTCAGGCAAAGGGCTTATCATAGAATCATAGAATGCTTTGGGTTGGAAGGGACCTTTAGAGGTCATCCAGCCCAACCCCCCTGCAGGGAGCAGGGACAGCTTTAACCACATCAGGTTGCTCAGAGCCCCGTCCAACCTGACCTTGAATGTTGCCAGGGATGGGGCCTCCACTACCTCTCTGGGCAACCTGTTCCAGTGCTTCACCACCCTCATTGTAAAAAATTTCTTTCTTCTGTCTAGTCTAAATCTATTCTTCTTTAGTTTAAATCCATTATTCCTTGTCCTGTCACAACAGGCCTTGTTAAAAAGATTCTCCCCATCCTTCCTGTAGGCCCCCTTTAAGTACTGGAAGGTTGCAATAAGGTCTCCCCCCAGCCTTCTCTTCTCCAGGCTGAACAACTCCAACTCTCTCAGCCTGGCCTCATAGGAGAGGTGCTCCAGCCCTCGGATCATTTTTGTGGCCCTCCTCTGGACCCGCTCCAATAGGTCCATGTCCTTCTTGTGCTGAGGGCCCCAGAGCTGGACGCAGTACTCCAGATGAGGTCTCACCAGAGCAGAGTAGAGGGGCAGAATCACCTCCCTCGACCTGCTGGCCACGCTGCTTTTGATGCAGCCCAGGATTCCATTGGCTTTCTGGGCTGCAAGCACACATTGCCAGCTCATGTCCAGTTTTTCATCCACCAGTACCCCAAGTCCTTCTCCGCAGGGCTGCTCCCAATCTCTTCATCCCCCAACCTGTACTGATATCGGGGGTTGCCCCGTCCCAGGTGCAGGACCTTGCACTTGGCATTGTTGAACCTCATGAAGTTCACACAGGCCCACCTCTCCAGCTTGTCCAGGTCTCTCTGGATGACATCTCATCCTCCTGGTGTGTCAACGACACCACTCAGCTTGGTGTCATCTGTAAACTTGCTGAGGGTGCACTCGATCCCACTGTCTATGTCATTGATGAAGATGTTAAATAACACCGGTCCCAGTACGGACCCCTGAGGGACCCCACTTGTCACCGGTCTCCATGTGGACATCGAGCCATTGACCACGACCCTCTGGATGTGACCAGCCAGCCAATTCCTTATCCATCGAACAGGCCACCCATCAAATCCATATCTCCCCAATTTAGAGAGAAGGATGTTGTGGGGGACTGTGTCGAACGCTTTACAAAAATCCAAGTAGATGACATCCATTGCTTTTCCCTTGTCCACTGATGCAGTTACTCCTTCATAGAAAGCTACTAGGTTGGTCAGGCAGGACTTGCCCTTGGTGAAGCCATGCTGGCTGTCTTGAATCACCTCCCTGTCTTCCATGGGCTTGAGCATAGCTTCTAGGAGGATCTGTTCCATGATCTTCCCAGGCACAGAGGTGAGGCTGACAGGTCAATAGTTCCCAGGGTTCTCCTTTCTTCCCTTTTTAAAAATGGGCACAATATTCCCCTTTTTCCAGTCCCCAGGGACTTCACCTGACTGCCATGACTTTTCAAATATCATGGAGAGAGGCTTGGCAACTACATCAGCCAATTCCCTCAGGACTCTGGGGTGCACCTCATCAGGTCCCATAGACTTGTGTACATTGAGGTTCCTCAGGTGGTCTTGAACCTGATCTTCCCTTACAGTGGGAGGGGCTTTACCCCCCTGCTCCCCATCTTTTCGTCCATCGATTCATGAAGGGTGAGGAGAGAGGTTGCCGGTGAAGACTGAGGCAAAGAAGTTGTTGAGTACCTCAGCCTTCTCCTCGTCTGTTGATACAAGTTCACCTTTCTTGTTCATCAAGGGGGGTACACTTTCTTTAACCTTCCTTTTCTGGTTGATACACCTGTAGAAGCCCTTCTTGTTATTCTGTACATCCCTTGCTAAATTCAGCTCCATCCTTGCCTTGGCCTTCCTGACCTCCTCCCTACGCAACCGGGCCGTTTCCCTGTATTCCCCCCAGGACACCTGTCCCTGCTTCCACTGCCTGTGCAGTTCCCTCTTACTCTTTAGTTTGACCAGCAGGTCTCGACTCAGCCATGCTGGTCTCTTCCCTTCCTTGCCTGATTTTTTAAAATTGGGGATGGATAGCTCTTGTGCTCTATGGAAGGTGTCCTTAAAGATCTGCCAGCTCTTTTCCGTTCCCCTGCCCCTGAGGACCATCTCCCAGGGGGTCCTTCTGACTAACTCCTTGAAGAGCTGGAAGTTTGCTTTCCTAAAATTTAGGGTCCTGACTGTACTCCTCGCTTTTCCCATGTCCCTCAGGAGCGTGAACTCCACCAACGCGTGATCACTGCAGCCCAAGCTGCCTCCAGTCTTGACATCACCGATGAGCTCACTTGCATTGGTGACCATCAGATCCAGTATCGTGTCCTCTTGGGTAGGTGTGTCTATTACCTGGCTTAGGAAGTTGTCATCTATGCATTGCAGGAATCTCCTGGATTACCTACAGCTCGCCGTGTTGCTTTTCCAGCAAATATTGGGGTGGTTGAATTCCCCCAGCAGGACAAGAGTCTGCAAGCGTGAAGCCTCCCGGAGCTGGAGGAAGAAGGGTTCGTCAGCAGGCTCCCCTTGATCAGGTGGCCTGTAGTAGACACCAACCACAAGGTTCCCTTTGTTGCCTCTGTCTCTGACTCTTACCCATAAGCTTTCGACCTGCTCGTGGCTATTCTTCAGGGACACCTCTTCACACTGTATTGAATTCTTTACATAGAGGGCAACGCCTCCGCCCCTCCTTCCTCAACTGTCCCTTCTGAACAGCCTGTAGCCATTGATAACCACGTTCCAGTCGTGGGATTCGTCCCACCAGTTTTCGGTTATAGCAATCAGGTCGTAGCTGTCTAGCAGCACAGCAGCTTCCAACTCCTCCTGTTTGTTCCCCATGCTGTGTGCGTTTGTGTAGAGGCATTTCATCTGGGCTGTTGGCCGTGTCACCGTCTTAGTGGAACATCCCTTGTTTCCCTTGGGGTGTTTCACAAAGGTTTCCTTGTGAGCTCTAACTATCTCAGGAGCCCCCGGCTCATCTCTGCCAGACTTCAGCTGTGCTGCAGTGCCCCCATCATGCCTCTGTGCAATAGGTTGAGGGCTCACAGTAGCACCCCGTCCCTCTAACCATTGCGTACCATCCCACAGCTTGTTGCAGGCAAGCCTGGTATGTTCCCCCTCCCACTTCACATCTAGTTTAAAGCCCTGTCAATGAGCCCCACAAGCTCCTGTGCAAAGACCCTCTTTCCCCTTTGAGAAAGGTGGCTCCCATTTGTTGCCAGCAAGCCTGGTGCCATGTAGGCCATCCCATTCTCAAAGAACCCAAAGCTGTGATGGTGGCATCAGCCTCGGTGCCATGTGTTAAGAGACTGGATCCGCCTGTTCCTACCAATGTCACCTCCCACAACTGGAAAGAGGGAGGAAAAGATGACCTGTGCCCCCGATTCCCTCACTAAGCGTACCAAGGCCGTGAAGTCTCTTTTAATCACCCTTGGGCTACGCACTGCAACTTCATCACCACCCACATGGAAGAGCAGTAAGGGGTAGTAGTCTGAGGGCCGTACCAGGCTGGGAAGTCTCCTGGTGATATCTGACCCGGGCTCCTGGCAGGGAGCAGGCTTCCCTGTGAGGAGGGTCCACCCAGCATATTGGACCCTCTGTTCCCCTCAGGAGGGAGTCTCCTATGACTATGACCCATCTTGTCTTCCTTGTTGAGGTGGTAGTAATATGGAGGGTAGGTCTTTATGGTCTTGGAAACTCTTCGGGTGTAGATGGATCAATGCCCACATCGTCCACTGACTGGTCCTCCACATCTAGAGCCTCATACCTATTGTGCAGAGGCACCTGGGGGGTCACGGTGGGCAAGGAAAGGGTTCGCCTGCCGCCCCGATTGTGGACTTGTTTCCACTCACTGCTTCCCTCTAAGACCCTGCCTACATCTTGGTGGGGGGAGGATACTGGCTCCCTTTGGTCACAGGCTTTTTCTAGAGGCTGTCCCTGGTCAGGTTTCTGGGAGCTCAGAGTGTGATTCCACCTGTCTATCTCTTGCTCAGATTCCCTGATGCTCCATAACCTGTCTACTTCCTCTCTTAGGTCTGCCACCAAGCCGAGTAGATAGTCCACTTGGTCACAGCGCACACAGCTGTTTGTTCCGCTGCTATGTGTTCCCAGAGCAAGCTGGTGGCACTCCCTGCAGCCGGAGACCTGGATGGCTGTGTGTTTCCCTGGGAGCTCAGTCTGAGTAGATGCAGCCTTTCTGGCTAGTGCAGAGGATGCAGCCTTCTGCCGGGTGGACACCATGGCCATGCCTGGGCTCCCTCTCACCAGCTGAACTTACTGAACCTACCTCTTTAGCTACGAGCGGGGGCACTTGGCCTTCCCCGCACGCCCTGCCTGTGCGAACTGCCGCGCAAACTGACGCACCACGCCCTCCTGATGCACCATGCCCTGTTTGCCTGTCCTGGTCGCCGCGCTCCTGGTTGCTCGCGCTCCCTGGGGTCTGCTTTTATAGGTGAGGGGGTTTGGCCGCCATCACTCCTGGCCCCGCCCACGCTGCGGCTTCTGGGAATTCAGAGGTAAGTAGGTGGCTGGTTGCTCTGAAGATGACTAGTCAAGGTGTTTCCCTGAGAGGCAGGAATTCGGTGCTGTCAAGATCTGCTATGTCCGCACCAAGTCCTGGCCAGGACTGTCAGCAGTTCATTGATCTCAAAGTATATTACATTAAACATTTCAGGCTCTCTGAATCAGCAATTTCAGCTTTAATTGTATTTTGTTTAATGAAATCCTGTTAAATAAATTAATCTTTTCTGCGATGTATTACCAGTTGGGTGCATTTTAGGTATTCATAGATGCAACTACAGTACTGGGGAGAAATGTAATAGCTCACTAAGCTATGCTGGTTTAATAGAGATCTTTATTTTTAGGGTTTTTTTTGGTTGGTTTGGAGGTAGGGGCTTTTTGTTTGTGAGTTTTTTGTTTGATTTTGGTTGGGTTTTTTTTGGGTTTTAGTTTGGTTTTTTTTGTGTGTGTGTTGTTTTCATTGAGCTCCTGTTTTACACATTTCCATGTCATCCAGAGGTTGGGCAAGTGTACCACAAGACTGGCAGTGGCAGCTTTTTCAGACCTGTCAATGTTTAATTTTATGCTTATTAGTAGTCCAGTTGAAACGTATTTCACTGGGATCATGCATGTATATGACGGTCTTTAGGATAACGATATTAAACAGTTCTTTGCACGTTTTGGAAGGTGGTAGAGCATTTTCTCTCACACACAATTTTGGGCAATTTGGAGGGCTTTTTTTTCTTATGTTCCCAAAGCATTCTAAGATCTTTAGATGAAAGGCAGTAGAGACAGTGAAAGCATCCATGCCCACCACCTCCAAAGCAGCCTTCTGCGACAGCCTTTCTTGGCCTGCTAATGGCTGGCAGGGACCCAGCAGCTGTGTAATGAGCTGTGTTAAGGGCAGGTAGCCCCTGGAATTACAGAAGAGAATTGTGACAGAATAAAGGGAAAGATGAAACTCCTGTGACCTCTGCTCATGAAGAAAAAGACTGCAGCACTTGCTTATTGTAGTCTGGAATGAATAGATTGGATCGTGACCTTAATTTTAGTTTTCTTCAGTTGAAAAAAAAACGTATTTTGGCTACCTTTAAATAAGAGAACAATGCTATTTCCAGGCATTTAATAAATGGGAATATTCTTGGCCAGCAGAAAAAAGATTATACTAGGGCTGGCTCTGCAGTAACCCCTTTGTTGTTTGAAGTCACAATTATTCTCTTTCAAACGGGTGTAAAACTTTTATATTCAGAATTTCAACATAGCACAATGACTGATAAAGTAGATAATACTAAGTAAAGCTGCACCGTGGGACAAATATACAGTGCAAGAAGGATCAAAAATTAATGGTCTAAGGAAGTCTATGGATATTCTAGAAAAAAATATTCATAAATCTTCCTCTTTTTTCCTTTCTTCAAACAGATTTTTTTTACATAGGTGTAATCATCTGTGATAACAAGTGACCTTCTAATGTGTTATTTACTGGGAGAGGAAAGTAATAAAACAAAAAGTCCTAATGCAGCTTTAATGACGAAAGTCAGTGTGTCCCCACTGAACTTAGTGGTGTTGCATCAGTTTTTATCAGCTGACAAAATGGAAAACAGAAATGTAAACCCTATCACATTTTACTTTTAAAGAGGCATTTATGTATATTGTCTTTTTAAGATGTATTCTGATGAATGTTCTAGACCAGATTCTGTTCAAACACAATTGCAAATGGAAAGGAAATTCCTTTAATGCAATGGCACTATATCAGCTTAGAAACATGATTAGAAACCATTTGTTAGACTTTAATCACTCTGTGGTGCTAGCTGTTTTATCTGCCATATAGGTGCATTTTTACTCCATATACCAGAAAGTTCTTAATTACAATTCTCACTGTGATTCTGTCCATTTTTTCTGACAGACCAAATCTTGACTTGAGGTAGAAGTTCTCTTGCATAGGTGTGGTAGTAATGTGGCACGGCACACTGGGTCTGTAACTATTTCTCTGACAAAGTATTACAAGAAAACATCAAATGTGAAGAGAGTGGAAGAATGCTTACTGCCTTTATTGTGACAACCTCAGTGTAGGATACACCTGGCTTTTGTCAATGCAATGTCATAACGTTTACAAGATTTTTGTTTGTGATCACATCTTCTGTGCATTTACTGTGCTAAGGAAAAACCAATTATCCTCCTGTTTTATACATTTCCAGCTGGTACATCCAGGACTGCAGTGACAAGAGTGAGTTATGCACATACCTTTATATGTCAGAGTGTTAGGAAGGAAAAAATTGCTGGGCCAAATGTTTCAACGCGGAACTTCTGACCTTAGAGAGACTACCTGACAGTAATTGTTGGGTTTATAATTATCACTAACTGTTGAGTTTGTAGTCTACATTTTCTCTTACGTTTTGGTTTTCAGGCCTTCCTGTGTATTTGCACTTCTTAGAGATGCAGTTTTAAAGTATATGTCTGAAATAGTGAGGAACACAGAGGCATGCAAAGGGTACGGTCAGAATTTCTGCAGCCAATAATTACAAAGGGAAAAAAAAATTTATTTAGCTATTCTACAGAGTTTTACGCTATCAGTTAAGTAGTTAGGCTAAATTTTATTACACACTTCAATGCAATAAATATGTTGACTTTGGATTGCTTTTTAAGTTCATGTTAAGCACATTATGTGATTATGAAAGAAAAGAAGTGCTGGATTCTTCACCAAATTCTTGCAATGACATGAGGCTTGTTTCAACTGGGAAAAGAATTTGTCCAAAGACTGCATTATTGTATGATTTTTAAAATTCCAATGTCATTCAAGGCCAGCAAGATCCTCCTCAGCTGTCTCTGTGTACAGTGATGGAGATGTCATTGCTACTCCATTTCAACTTGAATAATACAAATAATACAAAATAATACAAAACAGAGTCTTTGTAAAGGAGGTGTCTGTGTAAGACTTCCAGAAATTTTCATATGAAGGACATGCAAATATTGTGTTGATAATATTCCTTTAGTTTTGATTTTTTAGGGAAGTAACTTCTGTGATTGTCTTGATTCCTCCCCCCCATTTACACTTTTACACCACAAATGAAAATGATGATGGTTATTGTGCTCCTAAAATCTTGGTGCCTGTTTTTTGGGTGGTTTTTTTTTCACTGTTTCACTCTGTTGTACTGAATTAATTTCTCTGATGTCAATAGAATTATGTTGTCTTAAATCAATTACATGGTCTTGTGTTAAGCTGTTGGAAGGTTTTATAATACTGACATGTCATGGAGAATATTTGAGTTCTGATATACCTAATTTTGATTCAGCTATAATATATAAGATCAAACTCTTGATGGTTCATAGTTGATCACTTCATGTGTAATATAAATAAGAAATGGAGTATTATTCTTAAAACTGTACCTGTACTCAAACTTTCTTGTAGCACTCTATATAAACTCCTGACACTGAGACGTGCAAAGAATTGCTTCAGCCCCATTAAATATGTCTCCTGCAATAGTGTGGTTGAATCACTGCATCCTTACTCACAGAACGTTATGCTGTACACCTGGAGATGGCATTTAAGTCTTATTTGGCAAATCAGCTGATGTGTTTGTTTATCAAGTTCTTAAATAGATGACAGAAACCCAGCTTCCCATCAGATCTACATTGCTTCAAAATGAATTGTGTGGAAGACATAGTGGACTTCATTAAAAGTTTTTGCCTGGTATGCAAGACTAGATCCGTAGAATGTTATGGGGGTTGTGGTGTCTCACAATAACTACTTTGCCCTAAACTTCAGATATTTACTTCCTGGATTCAGTTCCAATCTGAAGTTGTTTCAAATCTATCCATTTTCATCACTGATTTTTTTCTTGCTGCCTGAAGGACTCTTCTTGAACACAGGAAATTCTTAAATTCTGTAAGTCCTGTGCAGCTAGACATTGATCTCATCAGACTTCTTAGGAAAACTTTTGTTTGCATTGCTTGATAGTGGTCTCAGAGCTTAGTTACTAGATCAGCGCTAGCAAAAGCCTTGGGGGTAAACAGAAAAAGGGGATGGAAACTTAGTTGGCTTAAATATTTTAGTCTGGTCTAATCAATAGGGTAGCATAGGATAGAATATGTATCTGCTGTGTTACAGATGAATGGTCCAAATGCCAACTAGGTAAATCTCATTCAATCCTTCCCTTGGAAGCTGTACCATTCTGCATGAAATGTAATAGGAAAAGAGTATTTGTGCAACTGCATGGTTCAGAGATGGATGAAATAGACTTCAGGCCTTGTACTATATACATTGCTATCATAATATTAAGTATTTATTGACATAGGCTTTGAATCTTAGGTGTATTGACTTCCAGTTGCAGGCTGTACTACAGGATCTGCTCTCTTTTAGAATCAATTAGTACTGAAATAATCAATGCTTTAAATAGTCGATGGTTTAAAAGAATAGGGCTCTCTCCAAGTCTGAGAGAACAGAACATGAGTTTTGGGACTACCTTTTCTTTGCAAATTAATCTTTTCCCTGTTGATTCAGGCATGGTATGTCTTGTGATGGAAGAAAAAGTGATAATTGAATCCAGTTTTCTGCTACTTTGACAAACATTTTGAGCAAGCGTTATGTTTCCTTGTGTTTTTGTTCTATTTTGAAAAGAAGCCTTCACTGAAATTCAGATGAGAAAATTACGAGGCATTTTCATTCACCTGAGAACTTCTGTAGGATTCCTGTATGAATTCATTCCCCCTACTACCCACTTCCAGCCCAAAATTCATTTCCAAGAGTACTCTGCATACCTGGCTCTGGGCTGTGCAGGGGTGATGGATTCTTCTTTCTTTCTAGTTGGAGCTGAATGATTTCGTACAAAAGAGAGTCTTTGAATTGCACTGAAAAAGAGCAGCCATCTGTGCTCAGAGGAAAAGAGGCAGGTTTTTATTCTAGGAGGAGGTTTTGTACTTTGTTTTGCACACTCATGCAAGCAGTTTGCTTTAGGCTTCAGCAAGTACTCTAGGTGCAGACAAGGCATAAAAATCCCATCTGCTATAATTTATCCAATCAGGGAACTAAATTTTAATGGTGGGTGCCTAACTCTTTTCATCCATCTTGTGAGGGAATTTGGACACATAATCTGGTTTTCTAAATTCTAACGTGAAGTTCTGTCTGTGTATCACTACACACAGAATGCTTTATAGATTATTCTGAAATCCATGGAGATGATGGACTAGCCGTGGCAACACCTATAGTGTCTCAATCATGGTTTATGAAAGTCTGTTTCCCAAATGGTTTGATATCCAAGTAACACCCTCATAGTGTCTGTGAACTATCCTGAACCCTGTAAAAGCCAACCAAATAATCAAGGTGAGAAGTCAGTGTGGTTTTGAAAGCCGTATTCTCGCGTCCAGTGACAAAAAGCTCTGCTAAGTATTGTAGTGCATCTGGATCTTAGCTCCCTGGTCTGCATGGAGTTGTGCCATATGAGCTCACTTAGCCACTTGTGTCAGCTCTCCATCTATGCATCACACAGCGCACAACTGAACATTTTAGGTGCATTTGTAAAATGTTGCTGCTGCTCTGCTTGTTGGATGACTTATTTAAAACTAGAAATGACCACTTATTGTAAGCTCAGTCACAGAAGGTCAACCTAGATTCCCAAACATCTGGTGTACATCAATTTTCTGTTTGTATACAGACCAGAATCTCTAATCCTTTTTCTTAAAAAAAAGAAATATCAAAAATCTCTTTCTGAGGAGACCAGATGTTTTGTGTTAAGGAACCTGTGCTACACATTGACCTGTTTAATAACATATTGTGTACAACAGTTGCCTCCTAGGGGTGGACCCCAAGCAGTTCCAAAGCATACGGCTCTTCCCTTTACCTGCATGGAACCTACTGTCTAGAAGCCTCTGGTTTAGAATTTGCTGTTTTCTTGTCAGCCAAGCATCTTCTTACTGCAACCATCATGACTGGAAGCATAACCAATTTTCCTCATTGGGATGGCAGCCTAAATAGTTGTATGTTAAAGTTCAAATGGACAAAATGGCTGCAAGGATCATGTAGACTACTGCACCTAGAGGTAACAGCTGACAGTCCTTCTAGAAAACTTGTCTCCAGTTTATTTTACATTAATCCTGTAAATTCCCAGTTAACTTTCTTAGTATTTCTTCATCTAAGTATGCATATGTTTGCATTTGGAAAGGAACTGAAGCATTTCAAGATTTGAGGGAATCATAGTAGAAAAAAAGCTGCTGTTACATTTGTCCAGATGAAAATAATAAACTAAATGCTTTCCATTAATAAATTCAGCAAATCACTTCTCAAAACTCATTTAGCTAATGTTCTATTGAAAACAGAGTATTTCAGTCATATAATTGATTATAATGATAATTAGTTTATGGCCAGATACTTCATGTCCAACTCGTAACTTCTTTTCCTTTCATGCTTATATTTCAACTAAGATGCTAAACATTTATAAATACAAGCTGCTTTTGCTAGAGAAATATCGATAAACAATTTTCAAGTCATCCCTTTGTTCATTCTGTCACTTAATCATACTCAAGAAGCAAAATATTTTTAGATACAAGCTGTCTCTGTCAGAGAAATTACTTTCATCTGATGCTCTCACTGTTGCATTCGTCAGGGAATCGGAGAAGTGGAGAATGCTCAGAAGAGGCTTAAATAAGAAAGAGCTGTGTATTGCAGAGAGGAGGCCTATTTTTTTCTACCCCAAGCTTTTGCTCTGAGAGTTTATCTGATCAGGACATTCCTTTTGAAATCCTTGTTTTACATTTCGACAATGGAGATTTGAACCTATTATGCCACATTAACACCCGAAGTATTCACTTGGTGAATAAAGCCACTTTCTGTCTTTAAGCTATTTATTATTCCTGGAGAGGGATTCCAGCAAAGGGAGGCTAGTGCACAGTGCTACACCCTGCTCTCCTCCTAGTGCCTGCAATTCTTGTAATTTTCCAAGATACAGGTCAGATGGATTAATACTGAACCACTCACAATCCGGAGTTGGGGGCATATTCCAACCACAGCGGGACTTGTAATGAGGTCTTGTCCTTCCTTTCTCTCTGTGTAGCTCTGACACTGGCCTACACTCTAACTGAATAAAAACTTCAATACGATTATCTGTTTCTTCCTAATGATGAAAATGAAAAGTAATCATGAAACATGACACATTACAATTTCTAATATGATTACCAATGTAATTCTGACTGGAATCTCTCTGCAGCACGAAGTTTGATACATAAACGAACCAGACTAAAAAGATTCTCAAAGACAATTTCTATTATTATATAGGGTACCTACTTTGAGCCTCGTGTGTGTGGTTCATACCAAGTTTAATTTCTATCAGTAGCAGTGCTGGGGGGAAGACCGGAGGGTTCTGACACTATAGCATAGGCTTATAAGCATGTGAAACGTATTGCAATGCAATATATTTATAAGTAGTGATAAGTTAGGATCAGAAAAAGCACTTACAAAACAGCATCACAGGTGAAATCAACAGGCTGGCTGAGACAAGTAAATCCAGATACCACTAATTTATTAAATACTTGGATGTGTTTATTTCCTGCTGCTATCTAAGCTGTTACCACATACAGCAGTGCAAAATGAAAAATAAATACTGCTCCACTTTATATGCCCTCAGCTTTTCTTAAAAGGCATAGAGCAAGTCAGAATCAGAATACAAGACTTTTGTCAAAGCTAACAGTCACAGAATTACAGGATAGCTGAGGCTGGAGGGGACCTCTCCAGGTCATCAGTTTCAACATCCCTGCTCAAATAGGGCCACCTAGAGCCAACTGCCCAGGACCATGTCTGGATGGCTTTTGAATGTCTCCAATGATGGAGACTTTACAACCTCTCTGTGTCACTTCCTAGATGCATAGACTCCTCTCATCCTAGAGGCAAGATCCTTGAGAATATGTTGAAACAAACACATGGCTAAGGCTGATTCTCAGAATTGCTCTCAAGGAATATTAACAATCTGCTTTTGCAGGTTTAAGGCTGCTTTTTGGCATAATGCCTTCCACCAACTGGATAACACACAGAGAATATTTTGCCTACATGTTCATGCTCTTGAAACTTTTTTGCAAAACAAACTGAATTTCAAGATCTTTGTTTCCCCAAATCTTTCCTACACAGTCGTCTTCTCTTTTCTTTTTGTAAAATCTCTGTGAGTGGGAAAAAAAAAAAAAAAGGAGAAGGAGAAGGGAGAGGCACTGACATAAAAATAAATAAATAAGTACCTCTGTGAAAATAAAAAATTCACTGGCTGTAATTGCTAATTATTTGGCTGGCCCAAGCCATGTTCCACTGCATTCTTTAGGACACATATATATTTCAGGATGTTTGTTAAAGAAACTCACTTGGCTTTATCTGCATGGTATACCACAGGCATTTGTAAGCTCATTCTAACCACATGCAGAGCTGAAAACTAAAGACACAACTGCATTAGTATCCAGAGAGTCTTGGGCACAGAGTTTATGAAGACAAACCACACCAAGAAACAGGGTATTTTAGCTCAGACTTGACATGCATTAACATGGTCACATAGCTCTTGGATCAAGGCTGGCATGCATCTTATCAGATGCTTAGAGAATGGACATAATATCTGTTAAAATATACTATGTAAGCATTTTCTTTCCTAGTACAAAAATAATAATCCCACTGGAATTATGAAAATCATAATGAGGTATACAGAATCTGTATACCTCATTGCCTCATTCTGCCTGTATTAGATGCTCAGATTTTAAGCTCTCTAGAAATCTGGATTATGTTCAAATATGCCTCTCAATGAACAGGAAAAGTAAACACAATTTTAGCGATCAAGGCTGCTGTCGAACACTACATACTCTATTTCTCTGGGTTCCTGGAAAGGATGTATTATTATTATCAGATGACAGACAATGATTTGCATTTAGTTTCTGAAGAGATTAAGAGAGTCTTGAAGCATCACTTATTTTTAGAGCAGAGTGATTGATCAAATAATAGTATTGTTCATCACTGTGAGGCAGAATTTTAATTATTGAACTATCTAAATGACTGCCAAAATATTTATACAGTAAATTAACAAAGAGAAAAGAAGGAAAAAGAAGGTGACAGTGACAGTGCTATGTCCTGAAAAGAAACTGAGCTACTGTATCTGCAACAAACTGAAGTTGGGAATAAATTTCTGTGTATATATATCTCTATATAATTTAGCCTAGAGTTGATTTTATAATATATATATATACTGTCAAAACTGTATTTACTTTTTGTTATTAGTGTCATAAAAGTCACCAAAGTCCACAGTCAGTGTTCAGATTATGTTGGACTTTTTGTTGTGTAAAGGGTCGGGAAGAGTTCTTATGTTTATAAAATAGACAAAGTACAATTATAGTAAAAATAAATGAAAGAACTGTGTGACATACTTCGATTTTACTGCTTAATTTTTTAATATACATCCTTTTCTTTTCAGATTTGAGGCTCTCAGGAAATTTTATTACACTTCTTTCCAGCCTGCCCAGTGGAAACATATATACATATAATATACATATATATATATATGTGTGTGTGTGTGTGATTCTTATGTTTGAAAGTTGCTCTTGTTAAGGAGAGAACTCTGCAGAATAGCAGGAATGCAGACACCTCAGAGTTATCAGGCAGAGAGTTACCAAACTTCAGTAAAACAAAATGGTGGGGAGAGGGTGCTTTTTAAGCTCCCTCCCACTTAACTCTGAGTTACCAAAACTGTTCTTTTGTGCAATCTTTTGGATGTCATTGCATGCATCTAAGGTATGAAGGGCCTCATTTCAGGTCTCTTCTGCTTAATATGTTCAAAACCATATAATCTGCCTTTTAAGGGTTGTTTCAACTAAGATGCAAGCTATTTACATGGTATATGTGAGGCTTTATCACACCACAAATGTAGTTCTCTAGGACTTGTTCTGATCTTCACCCCATGGTGCTTATACAATTTTGCCTGTTAATATTGTATACTTATGAATCAAAGTGATTGGTGGTAAGTTTACACTTTGAATGTTCCCACCATATCAAGTGCTTTTGGGACATAAAGGCCCAGGGAATGACCTACGCTGTAGATGCTGCTAAACTTAAAGATCCACATTCTTCATTTTAAAACTTGGTACGTTTTGGAGCTTGCAACTAGGTTTTGAGACCTGGGTGATTTAAGTGCTTACAGGCTTCTAATTCCTTCAGGATAAGAAAACAATTATAAAGAAACCTGGAGAGTCAGATCTTGGATTTTGGAAGCTGTAAGGTTACTCTGTCCCTTTTAATCTGGTATCTTAACTATTGTTTCAGAGTTGAATGACAACTATTCAAGTTATATTTGTTAATGACAACTTTACTTATTGTAATCCTAAAGATGCTGCTATAAAACTAAAATATGCAATCCCTTTTGTTCAGGTATAGTACCTCCTCTTTTCTTGAGAGAGCAATTTCTTGGCCATGCTATTGTGAAAATAGTTTGAGACAATCATCTTGTAGAATCTGTCTGGTATGAGGAATCAGCCCATTAGTCTTTGCAGCTAATTGAAGAGATTCCAACTACCACCCAAATAAGGAACAACTGGCCTATAAAGAGCCCTGGATTGAAATGAGCCATTCAGTGTCAGTCCCTCAGAACCCAAACCTCTCAAAAAAAATAAATATCAGAACTTTCTCAGGTTTGGAAGTAATAAGGTGTTTCAATTGCCTTATTTTTTCATCTGTACTTCATTTGTAGTTCTCTGTTTTATGCATAATCAAAAGTATGGAGACACTCCAGTGAAACCAGTTCACACTTGTGGCCAGATGACTGTGAGGATTCCAAAACCCAGAGTTTCAGTCAAACTTACAGGAACTGAACAATACTTACCATCCACCTCTTGGAACAAATCTGTAGTTTTCCTCTATTTTGAATTGCATCACTCGAAAGATAGCTTTGTAATGATTATTATTTTGAGTAATATTTATAAAGCAATATTTGTAGTAGTGTTAGAGTGGTGTTGATAGTGAAACAGAGACTTAAACAAGGTATATTAAAGTCAATGAATGTCTTCCCTTCACTTTCAGTACGTATGGGATCAAGCCCCAAAAGGTACGTGTCCTGTATTCCACTGCTGTTTCTGGAAGTAAACTATTATTGATTAAGGTAACCCTATTGATTAAGCCTCCATGGGACTTAAAGATAACTTCCTAGTTTTACTTGACCTATAGAAGCTGGAGATTTTTTAAGACAATATATTTGCATCTCTTTGGAGGGTTAGTTAACATGTGAGGTCTGTAGCTTGATAGAAAGCACCAGTACTACATCTGAACTCTGTACATGGCTTACACAAGGTAGGAAGTTCATTGCCCCAGACCTCAGAAACTTCTGGTGTTTGTTTAGATTAAAGGAAACTGCTTAACAAAACCTGGTGTTTGAAGCACAGTTGCTAATATGTACGATGCTGAACTACATTTTATTTGCTGTTGTGGCTAGCATTATGGCTAGCTTAGCATGACATTTAGGTGCTTTTCACAAGTTTTGGTAATACTTTAATCGTCATTCCCACCATAACCCAAGAATAGACGAGAAGCAGGACTGAAATGGAATCAAATGTCCTTCTCGTCTGGTCCTATCATCAAAACCAAGTGCCTAAGGAAGACTATAATAACAGAGAAAACATGAATAATATCTCCTTTGACTACCCTGCCAGCTTTCAAGCATTTGTGGCTAAAAACTTCCTGCACTTCCCTTCCACTTCTCAGGTACGTCACAGCTTTTGAGAGAGAGATTGTGCATCACATCTTCTGGTTCGTCTGTTTGACCATCAGATCTCGAAGGCCTTGAATGAAAATTATCTGCTCCTGGCCTCTCATTACTGTCTATTTATTCTGTAACTTCTCTTAGGGGAGCTTCAAGTTGAAACACATTGTCTGAAATCCTCCCCTGGTTAAAGAAAAAAGAAAAAAGAAAAAAGAGAAAAAGAAAAAGAAAAAGAAAAAGAAAAAGAAGAAAAAGAAAAAGAAAGAAAAAGAAAAAGAAAAAGAAAAAGAAAAAGAAAAAGAAAAAGAAAAAGAAAAAGAAAAAGAAAAAGAAAAAGAAAAAGAAAAAGAAAAAGAAAAAGAAAAAGAAAAAGAAAAAGAAAAAGAAAAAGAAAAAGAAAAAGAAAAAAGAGAAAAGAAAAAAGAGAAAAGGGAAAAGAGAAAAGGGAAAAGAGAAAAGGGAAAAGAGAAAAGGGAAAAGAGAAAAAAGAAAAGGAAAAGGAAAAGGAAAAGGAAAAAAAGGAAAAGGAAAAGAAGAAAAAGGGTGGATAGGGTGTTCTGGTGGGAAAATCTTTATGTGTTCTTCCACAGTGAACACAGCCACAAAGTGTCTATCCAGCTTTCTGCTGTGACTTTATTTTTCCTGAAGGCTCTTTTTATACCCTGATAATCTGTGGGATTTGAAGTCTCTCAGAATTCTTGCTCCTGATATGTTGGAAGAGAGCTTTATTAATTTTTATGTATTTTGCTAGTTGTACCTCCAGCTCTTCTTTCACGCAGCTTTATGGAGTTTTTTAACTTTCCAGATATTATTTTTCTTCTATTTTCTTTATTTGGACATGATCCCAGTTTTCTGAAGACTGCTTTCAAATATCTCCCCTTGCCCCTGCCTTTTAACCATGCTTGCTTCTTTTCTCAGGACTTTTATGAGTAGTATATATTTGTTCTGTGTTTCTAATACTGCTTCCCTAAGAAGTGTCCACGATGCATGTAAGGTTTTAATTCCCTTAACTGCCCTTTTAAACCTTTTTTTTCTAACAACCTTTCAGATTCTCAAGCTCACACAGCATTAACTTGTGGAGACACAGAAGTGAAGCTTCGTTTTTGTTTCATGAATTCATGTGTTTTAAGTGAGAATTTCTTTTCTTTTGCTTCTCTTTTGACTTGATCTTGTTACGGGTCAATGCCACACTGCAATTATTAAATTACGGTGGTACTAGGGAAGGAGGATGCTCTCAGATTCTGGGGCACAGTTTCTTCCCCAGGCAGTGCATTAGGACCAGTTACAGCACATTTATTAGTCAGCTGTGACTGACAGCATATCTGCAGCTGTTCTAGGTGTACAGAAGATGAAGTCTGTTAGTGTCCCAATGGGCTGCCTATCTGTTTAACTTTTAAAACATAACATGTGCTTTATAATGCTTTGATTCAAAATTTGATTGTATGTGGGAGATGGTATTTTTCAAAAGATTTAAAGACCTCTAGGGAAATGTTAAGAAGGAATCCTAAATACTATAAAGGTTTCCAAATGACACAAGTTTTGTTTCCAAAGTTCATTTTCCATAAAGTAGCAGTGAAACTTATTAAATCACTTATTTTCAAATTTGTCCTTGGGTCAAATAGCTGTTTCCAAATCTTTCTTTCTGAACCACCACATTGTGGTAAAATAGTAGGGGTTTTTTTTCTGTCTTTCTCTAATAATAAAATTGATGGTGTTCTCTTTGGTAACAACTGCTGAAGGAAGAGGGATTTTCTCCTTACATGCTATCTTAAGAAAAATACTCTAGGTCAGTACATTGATTTGGATTTTATAATTCAAAAAATGTTTTGTTTTTAGTCCCTGTGTTTTGAAGGCTTTTTTTCTCTTTCTGATTTTTGCACAGGCAGACATACCATTGGGGAAGCCATAAGGCAGTTTCTGTAAAAAGATTAAAAAATTATTTAAAGTGACCAAAATAAATGTAAATAGTCTCACATTAGACTAATTCCTCTTCCTTTGCATTATATTAAAAAAACCCCACAACTCTTTAATATTTATTTGAATACAAAATAACACAAATATGGTTGATTTCAAAACAGGAAAAAAATCCTTATAAATTTACATTTGTTGTATTATATTAGATGTGTGCAGCTTTCTATTGATAAACCAGAGGGTGTCTGAAGTAATATCAAGTTTTCTGTAGAAAAGAAAAAAAAAAATTGAAAGCTGCAATTTCTGATGCCATAATCTACTTGTGAAGTTAAATGCTGTTAGTAAAATATCCTGTATAGATTGTACTAACCCAAAGAAAATAAATTGTGCTGATAATAAACATACATTTTCTAATTGTCCTAATAGTTTACTATGTGGGGTCTTTTGCTCAGATTTTTGAATAAGAATTTTAATGGTTTCTGGCTGTATATGTTAAGGAATTTTATGGATCTAACACACAAAGTTTCCTCTAAAATTTTCATAGGTATTTTACCCTGACCATCTTAGATTAAACAGGAAAGTTATTGCCCTGTACTTATCTCTAATGACTATCTTATAACCAAATATTTTGACAAATATTTTTTTGTACTCAGAACAGGATATTCCTTGTCAGATCAGTCCAAAAATGCCAATGACCATAGTGACACATGCAGGGACTTCCATGTATTTTGGAAGCAGCTCAAACTTTGAAAACAGTTAATATGGCTTAAGAAAAAACAAAACAAAACAAAACAAAAAAACCCACAAAACCACCCAAACCTACACATTTTTATAATCCTTTTATTTTTCTTAGTCCTGCTAACATTACTTTAAAGCCTTTTATTACTGTAAAAATAGTATGCTATTGAATACTGCAGACTCTTTCTCTCAATACAATCTTCAGGGATTAATTAAGATTAAATAACTGGTGGGTGAAACTGATGCTTCTTACTACCTTTAATTTTTTTACTTTCATTCTCATTTGGGATTCTGAAATTCCCTCATCTTAATAGGGTCTGGTCTTCAGAAAATGATGATTATCCAATTCACCTTAAAACAGTTCACATTGAGAAGCCCTGGAAATGGGGAAAAAGGATGTTCGCTCTTCCAGTCTAGTGTTCTGTTGATACTTGACCTCACTCATTCTAGGCTTTTTTATAGTTATCTCTCTGTCTCTCTCTGTATAAAAGAAACCAGTTTTGATAAAACCATGAACCTGTCATTGAGTTTGTGCTCTATGAGAAACTATCTGTTTATTAATGAGTCTCGTTTGTCTATCTGTTTTTCCACAGGGTATTTCTGTTCGATGACCCGTCTTGACCTTTGGCTAGGTCACTACTTAAACTTTGGTAACAGGAGCTAATGAAAGAGTTTGTCAGAGGTAATGAAACACTGTTTGCTATCAGTAGATCTCATCACTGACAACAGATGGCAGAGTTATTTATTTATTTTCCAAATGCATAGAAAGAAAAAAAGTAAGGATCTGCATCCTATTCCAAAGGTCATCCTCCAGAATCAGACCTAACAGCTTCGGGGCACTTCCTTGCCTGGCACAATGCATCAGGGTTCAGTTCCTATGTTCTTAATATTTCAGTTACATGTAAGAGAAAATATTAAAGCATACAACCAAAGATTGCCATACTTTTCCTCCAAAATAGATGCCATGTTTTCTGTCAGAATTAGTCTCAATACTTATCTGAAATTTTAGTCATGGTAGACTTTCTAGTAGCTCTTCTTCTAGAAGAGGTTCTTGAGTCTTAGATATTTTTGTAAAAAGTATTTCAGTATGCTCTTTTGAATGACACCTATTCTATTTAAGCTCTCTTAATCTTTACACTACAATACTGCATTACTATCTTGCAGTGGTAATTTCATAAGATATACTTATAATTTCCTAAGAACTTTTTACTCCACAACACTAATAAAGTTTGCAATCAATAATATGGAATATTAATTATGAAAGTAATTTAAATAAATTTCAATAAATATTAGTAGCTATATTGAAGTACTAAATGTTGGTTTTTTTTAACACAGAAGTTCTAAATAAAAAAAAAAGTCCTATGTATATATGTATTTCTAAAAGAGATCTACATTTCTATGCAAACCACTGATACCTTTGTTTTCCTCTCTTGTGAATCTTTTGTATTCTCTGAAAGTAAGCTTTCTGAAGAATTTCTAACATATTGCAGATGAACAACTGTCAGCTTTATTGCTTTGTACTACTCTGGATCAAACAGAAGAAAACTGAGTCTAGGTGAATGTAAAGCATTATTTTACCAATTAAATCAAACTCTTTTATAAATAGAAATCATCACATGTGAAGCGCTATACAGCTGTATGGAATGCATTTTACAACAATAAACTGGTTCTTTTCAGAAGTGCTGACAGAATAAAATGGATTCAGAACTTACCAAAACAGTTGCAATACCTTATACACCTCGAATAAATTCATCCTTTTTAAGAAAAGATTAAACTTTAAGGTGGAAAGCTGGTTGCCAGCATACCATATTATACTTAAAGGGTATACACTAAAACTGCTGCAAAAGTTTTCTATGAACATCTGCAGCATTTTAGACAACTTACATTTCTTCTAACATTATGAAGATTCCTGTAACTTTTGCATCAGATCCTTACTCAAAGTGAACATCACTTACCTCTTGTTCTCTGTAATCTCTCAGAGCCAAAGCTGTTTTATTTTAACATCTTTATCCTTTGAAAAAAAAGAAAAAGTTTTTCTCTGGTTGATATGACCATAACTCATACAGTAATTTTAACATAATGAAAATTGTAACACTTTAAAGGAATTGAAACTACGAGCACTGGATTATTTTGCTTAGGTCATTGAATCCTTTTTTTTTAGTGCTTTCCTATAAAAACATCAAAAGTTCCCATCTACTTTGTGACTCATCAAGAATATCAAATAATGCTTACTTTATTTAAGATATAAACTGTAGCTTGTTTAACTGACTAAATATCCTGATGCAACTGAGTTTAAATACAGTATAAGAAAAAGTATTAGAAAAAAATATGAAAAGCATTGTTACACATGACTCTGCATTGTCCCAAAAATATATTAGAATTTCAGGTATTGAATCAAATAAACTAATGCCACCATCACTACAAGCTTCATTTTAATATTCTGTATAAATTCAAAGGACCATTTCTCTTTTTAAAGGATGAGGTTTTCTCGCAATAAATTTAAATGTACAGTGTGAATTATTTATATATCAGGCAGCATAACTAGATGACTCTATTTTTCTCTAAAGGATTTTCTTACTTTAATGGACATTTATAGGTAAATGAAATTTCCTTCCATCCATAGGTTTCCAGATGTCCTTTTGGTCATATATGTACTTTATGTTATGCCCAAAGTGCAGCATTTCCAACTTGACTCTTCACTAGAATCTATATTAACCAAAAAATACACTCACAGTGAATGCATACACAGGTGATTCAATGTTTCTTTCCATATTCCCACTTCTGGGAACTCATGGAAGTACTGTTCTAAAAATGCTTTAATACTGGCCTTTCTTTGTACTGGGATGTTTCCTTTTGTACAAGTTCTACCCAACAGCAAAGTTTGTATGAAAGAAGAGACATGGGAAAAGCGTCATACTTCTATTTCTTGTAGACCTGGGATATGTTTTTATTACAGCTTCTAGGGATGTGTGGATACTAAAGACCAACCATTGGATTTCAGAAAAGTCTATGAATGGTGAAACTAGTTCATGACTCTTAAAGCATTTGCTCTGTCTTCTTCTAATACTTCTTACTATAAAAGAGGTACTAGAGAAGAATGGGCAGGTACACAGATATTCTGTGTGGAACTTAGAGAACTTGTTTTACCTGATACTATATTAATCTGCATGGTTGTTCTTTAATTATGTATACACCTAGGGTTTACCCTCCTCCTCACAGTACTAGCAATAATTAACATTCCTAATATCAAATTATGCCTTTGGCATGTTATAGCAGTTACTAGTTGTAACTGCAGTCGATCTTGATTGCAAATTAACTTGTTTCTAAAAATCATAGTTGTAGATATTACAGCCTGACATTAATATTAAAAGGTAGAACTAATAATGCTGTTTCTGCAAGAGGCTTGACACTTTAAGGACTAATCCATTTTTACCATCCATCAAAGCACATTTTTTCTATTTATTATCTCTTTTTCTTTCCTTTCTCTTTCTCCTTTTTTTCTTTTAATCTTACTAAATTCATAATTGCTCTTTTTGTTTGAATTTTGATTGCTTATTTGCATATAATTTGTCTCAGTTTGAAATCCAATTTTCTAGTATGATATGTTATCATGAATTTTTTATCTCTGTGCCTTATTATATATAAAAGCAAATAACAGTGAACATTAAATAAGTTTCAAAGTATTAATGATCTATTTAATACTGGTTCCTCAAGAAAACATGTTGAGTAACAAAATTCAGTATTTTAAAATTGAGGAAAGGGAAGTGTAAATTTAAATCTACATAAAAATCATTACAATGTTTATTTGTTTATGACAATACTGTTCCAACTGGGTACTGTATCAAACAATATAAAACAATATCTTGCTAAAAATACAGCAGTTCCTTTGTACCCTTTTGCTTAAACATGTGTTTCTGCATGCATGTCGGTTGTATAACTCAGTGTATGCCCAAATAATATGCTATTAATTCACAATCTACTGCATATTTAACATAAGGGTATATATTTTTATTCTAGGAAATCATACAAGTAAAATAACATTTATTCTTTCTTTTAATGTTGTATATAGTAATAGGGAAGTATTTAATAAAGCAGAACTTAAAACATGGCTCAGCTACTCTATCCTTCTGCTAAAGGTTGAAGCTATATAGACACCTTGGCTATCCCTAGCCTTTGAAATCCAGTAAAGATTACATCTCCTCAGACATGCTGCTGCAATGGTTCCCATTGTCATCGTTAGAAATTTTTTCTCAATCTTTAGTTTAAGTTTTGCTTTAATGAAGACTACTGATTACTATTTGTCTTGACCTTGGTGGACTCAGGAAAATAATGTATCACTGGTACTTTTATAACAACCCTTTTACCATATCATACTGTTACCCTTCTATCCCACTCTCTTTTTTCTAGACAAACACCCTTGCCCAAACAATATTCCTTTTGATATGGTTTAAAACTACTGTCTTCCTTCTCCTGAAACCCAAGTTTATTCAATCTTTCTTGAACTATAATCACAGTTAGTAGAACTATTATATACTGTGTTTTCCATCTGACAGTCTTACTAGCACAGCCCAGAAGTATATTTGTTTCATTTGTAGAACATCAAGTTGTTGACTCCTATCAAGACTGCAGTCCGCTCTAGACCATGACATCAGTTTCCTTTGGTGTCTCCTGGATATTCCTAATTTTGTATTTGTTCAATTCTAAAGTGTAGTACTTTGCACTTGTCTTTATTGGATATTATCTTGTTGATCTCAGACCTTTCTTCACTCTATCAAAATATTTTTCATCCTGTCCTGAAGAGTGTTTGCAGCTTTACCTATCTGTTTACCATCTGTGAATGGTCAAAGTGCTGCCTTTCGTTCATCATTCAGGTTGCTAACAAAAATGTTTCAAAGGATTGAGCTGAAGGCCCAATTAGAATATAAATTATAGCAGCTACTTCTGTAGAAATGTTTTAGCCTATTATACAGCTATTTTTTAGTGACTGAATTTGAGTAGGGGTCTCTTTTTAACGTATTTGTGGAAGGATGGAGTGTCAAAAGCTCTATATGGCATTTTCACTTCTGCTGCCTGTTGTCTTACAACACTACTCTAGCTACCCTATGAAATGAGTAAATTGGATTTTGCTAGGGTTTTTTGTTTGGTTGGTTGGGGGTTTTTTTCATTTCATTTTGGTATTAAATCTTCCTTACTATTCCCTCTATACTTTAATATGAATATTTGGTGTTTGGTTCCCATTCTCTGTCTCATTACAGGCTAAGAGTAACTGCTTGATAATTCCTTGTCATTCTTTTCCCCTCCCATCTTTTGAAAGGTAGCCACTCTATATATGCCCCTCTCCTGGTTCTCAGTGACTGATACTGTAACCAGTGTTATGATAAAGAGATTATTTTCTCTACCATTTTGTTATCACCACAGATATAATCACTTTGCTTAACAGATACTGTCAGAGTTGATATTTGTTCATTGGATGTTGTTATCTTCCTCAAATATCCTAATTGGAGTATTTGACCTAAAGCACTTATAGCTGAGTTGAAAGCATTTTCTTTCACTTTACCATGGAAAGTGAAATATTTACACTGTTTTGCATCATACAAAAACATAAAAATTTACCCATTATTAAGTACTTTCTATCCAAATAAATCTCTTCTAAGAATTACCCAATAGTTAATTCAGCTAGTGTCTGCCAGAACATGTTAATAAACTCCTCTTAGAGTGCTAAAATTAACACCATCTAGGTAACTTATTGGTTTTGTTCACATAGAAAAAGCATTCTGTGACACACTTGTGATGCAAGCAACATTATTTCCCTTCTTCAAATGGGAAAATTAAGGCCTAGACTCTGTAGTGGCTTGTCAAATGTCACCTCAACAGACCAGCAACAGTGCAAGGATTTAGAGCCTTCATAGTCTGATTTTTTTTTTTCTTTTAAAACTAGAAACTTACTCAAATCAACAGAGTGAAAGTATTGTTGTATTTGGGGATCCAATGTTGCAGATGCTGTGGGAGTCTCATTTTGCAAAACACAGTATATCTATAGAAATAGATGTATAGAAATTCATAGAAATAGGGACAATTAGGCAAAAACATGGTAGGAGGCTGGTTTTCTTCAGAAAGTATAGTGACCATATCTAGGATGTCTTTTGAAGTTTTAAAAACTTATCTTTTTTTCATGTTTAGCTCTGTGAATGTTTTTCATTATGAGGTCTGAGAAGTACCTTTTAAAAGGACTGTCTGAATCCAAAGGTAAGAGGAGAAGAAAGTGGGATTCAGAAATAATGGCTTGTGCCACAGTTATTAGTATCACAGAAACTTCTACGTACTTTTTGAAGCCCTGCTGACTTTAGTGGTGATTTCTGTAGTCTTTGCAGCATTACACTGTGTGTAATAAGAAGCAGTGGAATAATCCTTTAAGATAAGAGACTTTTGCATTCATCGTAATGATGATATGTTGTCCAATCCACATCTACTAAAAAAGATGTCTATTCTTGATTGAAGATAAGGAAGTCTTTTGTTTTCAAGCAAACTAGTGATATGTTTCACAATTAATGTTCACCAATTTTTGATGGTTCAAATATTTCTCAAATTTTAGACACAATGACTAAAACCCAGAAAATTGAAGACTCACACTTAAAGTTCATTAGAATAGAGAGATCTGCTAAGCTCATTAGAGGAAATGGATCTCATCTGATTTACTGAACCTGTGTGTGCTCTAGACAAATACAGGAAAATAACAGATTTTAACATCTGTATCATCTAGTAATAGTACAGCTGACAGTGGTGCACCTGACTTGATTAGGCTTTGGTCCACAGTCCATTGAAGATATGGGACATCTTCCTCTTAACTTGACACCACATTTTTTTTCACAATCAGTGATAGCCTTCAGATTGTGGCTTTTACTGTTAGTCTCACTTTATTGTTTAAAACCCTGTACAAATAATTATTGTAACATGGAACATCTATAAGTTTTTTGTGGCATCAGTTTCCTATATCAGAAAGTATTCTCTCTCCAATTACAATGTAGGATATTGTACTATATGGTAACCATATTGCTTCTGCATTGCAACTTATGGTGTAAGTAAAATACACTTGTGCCTGTTAAACTTGCCTCTGTACTGATAGCAATATACAAATAAAATGTAGGTTATCCAAATGTTGGCAAAACTTGAATCATAAAATATGTAGGCAGAACAAACTTAAGTCAGCTTTAATTTGGCTAACTGCTCAAGATTAGTTTACATGCTCTTTACTCATTCTGTTGACTTGAAAATTAACTTAAAATTAACTTAGTTCTTGAGTTTACGTAAGATATTGAAATAGTTACTTCAGAAAGGGCCCTTGTTCATAGTAACTCTGAATAATTTCCATGTCTTTTTTCCATTTCAAGGTTTAATGCTGTGTTGATGGCAGATTGGAAGCTATAGTTGAATAAATCATGACTACTACAGTGAGAAACTTTTAATGGCTTACTGTATAACTTATAAAACTTTTAAAAATTATTATTTGACAACCTAACTTTTTGATCTATGATAGCTAAAAATTGGCCAGTGTTTAGAGCTCTTTTCACTGTTTTAAAAAGCTGCTTACTACTAAGCAAATAATTTAGGTTGTCCCCTCTCCCCCACAACTTTTTTGGGGGCAAAATTTGCCAGAGTATTTAAAAAGTTATCATATGCATGTTTTTAATAATGGTGGAATTATATCCTCTATATCCCAGCTTAAAACTTTCCTTTTTACTTGGGAAGACAATATACTTTGTTCAGTAGCAGTGTTTAATATATTAACAAAATAAAGGATCAATCACTATTTAATTTCCTCTCACTGTCATGGACATTCATTGCTGATTCCAGCAGTGATTCGAAATGCTGCTCATCATCCAGGTTGATCTATTTACAGCAGAAAACCTCTTTCTTTTTTAATATGGTATTCCTCTTTTTTGTCCACAACTGTTATCTTTCCTTTAGTTATCTTTTTGGGGTCTAAAACTTGACTTTGAATTACAGAAATGTTAAAAATTTATATTCTTGTTATCTCTCTTTTTCAAATTAGAAGATCTTAAGTGGAAGCACTGCCAGAGCTGCATATGCCAGTTTCTGAAGCATACCCTATTGAGAAAATGGTTCATTCCTAGCTTTAGAAAATGTACACTGCTAATCGTCACTGGAAAACTAATAAAACACAGGTATGCTTTTGGGAGCTATGCAAGACCTACTGAGAAGTCAACAACTGACTAGGATAAGAAACACCATAAACTAATTTCACAGATGTATTTATGAAATACTGCATCAATCGCCAGTTGGTTTAATGTGTGAACACCTGCGGTAGAGACAAGCAAGGTAGTGTTTATGAAAACATTAAAGAAAAAGCATGCTGATGTCTTTATACTCACTGTCCTAGGATGGAATCATGTATCTATATTACATTGACAGAGTTTGTTCATCCTGAACTGGTTCTGTATTTTTAGAATCAATGGGTTGAATCCCTTCAGACTTCAGTAAGTACTGTCTTAGCAAGACTAAAAATATAAATAAATTAAAGCTATAGAGCTACTACCCTGGATTTTGGCAGAGCATTTGCTCAAGGAACTAGTTAGTAAGTTTCCCTGGAAATCTACTTTTTGAGTGTAATGGGGTCCACAAATGCTGGTCTTTTTAAGAGACATCTTTTAAGAGTGCAGGAGTTTAACAGTTAGGTTGTCCTGTGTGGAGTCAGGAGTTGGACTCAATGACCCTCGTGGGTCCATTCCAACTCACAGTAGTCTATGATTCTATGGTACAGTTCTACATACCTATTTTTTTTTTTTATTTTTTTCTATCTAGTGGTTTGTACTTAGAGACTTTTGAGTGTTTCAGCATTAAAACACCTCTTAGATAAGAACTTTTGATGTATAGTCACAGGCTGCCTGGAAAATCAAACTGCTAAGCAACACAATCACAGAACAGCTGAAGTTTGAAGGCGCATCTGAAGATCATCTTGTCCAACCCCCTGTGTTCAAGCAGGGTCAGCTAAAATACGTTGAAAAGGGTGGTATTTAGTCAGGTTTTTAATATCTTCAAGGCCAGAGACTCCACAGCCTCTCTGGATAACCTGCTCCAGTGTTAAACCAATGTAAAAAATTGTTTCTGTACATTCAGATGGACATACATGTGTTTTGGTTTGTTCTGGATATCACTGAGAAGAGTCTGGATCCCTTCTTTTTAATGAGCCCATCAGGTATTTATATGAATAAGTTTCTTGTCCATGTGCTCCCTGAGCCTTCTCTTCTCCAGGATCAACAGTCCCAACTCTCTCAGCCTTTCCTCATATGAGAGATGTTCCAGCACCCTTGTCATCTTTATGGCCCTTCACTGGTACCCTTGCTCCAGTATATCCATGTCTCTTTTGTACTGGAGAGTCCAGAACTGTACACAGCACTGCAGGCCTGATTAAGAAGTAAAGCTGAAGAACAATGAACAAATGACATAAATATTTGTCCCACATGCGCTCAGTTTGGTTTCCACATTCTGACATTTATCCATGAAATTGCCTGTGAGAGAATACAAGCTGCCTACCTCTGACAGACATTTTGAAATCATTGCAAATGAAAGTGCATGAACTAGCAGCTTTTTGGGGGAATTAGTATGTAAATTTAATGCCATACTGCTCTGCTTTGAGCTCTGCTTTGAGCTGTATCAGTGGTTTGTGGTGTATCAACATGTTAAGAAAAGAAACATGGCTAAGGGAAAAGTGAGGTCATTGTTTCCCCAACTCATATTAATCAGTGTAGCTTATAGAAAGACAGACCTGTAAGCTACCAGAGAGAGAAGATCTTTAAAAAAGTCACAGTGGCAAAAGCTTAATTCTATTTTCAAGACATTATCCAACAGTGGTTTCCATTCTCTGATTGTCTTTTTTGTTTTCTCCCCATCCCTTTTGCTTTCAGCACAGGACTGCAGGCTGGCTTGCAATTGAATATTCGTTGATATACATTTTTACCCATCAGCAATACAGATTTTAAAATCAGTGTTAACTGTCAATTTTGTTGATGATGCACAAGGCGGAATAGAGCACAGCTTGTGGTTTTACAGGTTTTTGTCAGCAGTATTGACAGCAGTAAAACCCTGAAGCAGAACCTACACAGGAAGCAGATATGTGCACTAACAAGATGTTATTTTTAGAGTTTCTTTTCTAGCTCATAGCTTTTTACTGGCCATATTTTAATTGGTCCATTGCCAACATAAAAAAATATAATGTTTTATAGCTGTAATCAAACACCATTTGGAAACTATCTGACCCAGTAATGTAATTCCCCTTCTGTCTCAATACAAGTACACCTAATTAAATATACTCCAGTCTTCCAACGACAGACATGTTTCAGCTTTGACCAGTCCATAGGCCTTACATTAAGCACAAACTTTTGATTATACAGCAAAAAAAGTAATGAGAGAAAGAGAAGGGGGGGAAGCTTACATTTTAATGAATTTGAAACATTTTAGTTTTTCTCAAATTATATTTAAAAAAGAAGCATACTTACAGAAGAAAAAAACCCACCTCTTGAACGGGTATTTTTTTCTCTTATAAAATAGTAACTGCAGCTTTCTAAACTTTTAACAAAAATACTGACTGGGGTAATATCGTGAAGTTTTCATTACTGGCAATAACAAATTTTAAGAATTTATTGTGATGGTATTAGTTTTCACACACTTAGTAACTAAATAGTAGAGCTTTAATGAGAAGCTCTTTGGTGAATCATTAACAAACGTTATCTTCTACAAATTTCAGCTGGTTGTTTATACCTGTCAAGCATCTGATCATACTTTGTTTAGCCAACATGAAAATCCATATTTTATAAACGTCTATAATGCTGCTTTTCTCGAAGAGAAGGGACACAACAGTGAGAATAGTGTTGCAAGTTTTCACATCAGAGCTCTAAGACAGTTTATGTGGATGTGATGTGTTCTAGGGCTCTTTATTCAGCACCAGTGAGGCCACACTGGGATTATTGTGTCCAGTTCTGGGCTCCTCAGTACAAGAGAGGCAAGGACATAGTGGAGGGAGTCCAACGAAGGGCCACAAAGTTGGTTAAGGGCATCTCTCCCATGAGGAAAGGCTGAGAGAGCTGGGACTGTTTAGCCTGGAGAAGAGAAGGCTCAGGGGAGGATCTCATGAATGTTTGTAAACACCTGAGAGGGAGGGTGCAAAGAGGAGTGAGCCAGGCTCTTTTCAGTAGTGCCCAGTGACAGGACAAGAGACAATGGTTGCAAACTGAAATTCAGATGGTTCCCTCTGAACATCAGGAAACAGTGCTTTACTGTGAGGGTGACTGAGCACTTGCACAGGTTGCCCAGGGAAGTTGTGGAGTCTCCATCCTTGGAGATGAACATGGTCCTGGGCAACTGGCTTTAAGTGACTCTGAGCAGGGGGGTTGGACAAAATGAACTTCAGAGCACTTACTCTGGAGGTCTGTCCTCAACCATTCTGTGATTCTGAAGTTATCATCAAAGTTTCCTAATATGTCCCATTATAATTTCAGTTTTTCTTCAAACTTCAAGCAACAAGTGAAATCCCTGTTGGGGTATCTGCTTCTGAGTAATGACATTATGATTTAAGTAAAAAATAAATTATAATAAAAAAGAACAGAGCTCAGAGTCTTAGTGAACAAGGCTAAAGTAAAATGTATTGGTTTCCAGGAAGGAAGAGAAGGAGAGAGGCAGGGGCGGCCAGAAGGAGAAAGGGAGGGAAGGAGAGAAGAAGGGAAGGAATAAGAAATTACACAATAATAATATGAAATCAAACAGAAGAAAAAAACCAGATTTGTTCAACTACAGCCACATAGACCAAAGAGGTCAGTAACGTGACTGAAGCCCCAAGGGTTACATGGATGTCACAGAGCAGAATATTGCCCCGCTTGATTTTTTAGGCACACAGATGCACAGATGTTGAGAGCACACTCTGGAACAACTTGTACAATACAGTAGCAAGGCAAGCCACTAATCATACACTGCTCAGTTAATCAATCATTCACCTAAAAAAGAACAGATGGCACAATTCAGAAAGAGTCAATTGCAAGTGTACAAAAGGGCTCATCAGTATTTCTGGCCTATCCTTGCAATCTGTAAAAGAGACTTGTCTGTTTTATGGATTGGTTAGCTGTTCACCGTCAAAATGAATTCACTGTCATGCTTATTTCTTTAGAAAGATAATTTAAAATGAATGTATCACTAATAAATTCATTATCCATAAGCTCAGATAAGAATGAGAGTCAATAATAAACAAAGCCAAGCTAAACTAAAGGTACTTGGGAGTCCCTGTTAGAAATTAAGAGTGATCAGTTCCAACAGTTCTTATAGTGATAACACAAAGGGGGGTGATGGCCTTAACTTGATGTTATTGCTGGAGAGACTGCGAGGTGCAACACATTGTACAAAGTAGTCCATCAAAGCTCTAACATAAAATAAGGAGACTCTGGAACTTGATTTGGAGCCTTAGTCCTACAGCACTCCCATGAAAGTTATTCAGGCTTCTAAAACTCTGATTCCAGACATGTCCAGAATCAATTCAGTTTCACAGAGTATCCTATTACCTGTCTTTCCCTCATTATCATTGAGCTTCTGTCATGGATACAGGTTTGTGAATCCTGCTGATTATGTCAATTTACTATGAATGACTTTACACAGTTTGATTTAATAACAGTTAGAATTTACTTGTTGATTGATCAAAACAGTGACTTAGTTACAGATTCAAAGATAGCAAGGTTCACTTTATTACTACATGGAAGTGCATAAAGGAAAATTAGGTTACACTCAGGTGAGAGAGATTGTGGATGCTGGGGATAAGGAGGACCCTCCCGTTGAGTCACGAGGTTCAGAACGGACCCCCTTGCTTTCTAAACTCCTTCTCAGAGAGGAACCTAGGTGCGGCTAGGCCCACTCTTAGTCTCAGACTTGGTCAACTGTTTAATAGGAATAAGGATAAGGCAGCAGTATATAAGACTCATTTTGAAATTAAATCGTACATCTACAGACTACTTAAACTGATTCACACATGCATACACACAAGCATGAATGCATATATAAAAATGGTATACCTGTTAAAAATTCCCCTCGAGTTCAGTGAAATACTCACGTCTAATGTCTTGGCATTTCTCAACGGTCAAGGGTTGAGCCTCGAGGAGTGAAGGGTTTCAGCCCAGGCTCCATTGTCAATTTTGGCAATGGACTTCTGGTTGCAGCAGACTTTCAGAGTCTGTTAGTTTTTGCTGACTCTGAGAGGCATTTCAATGAGAGGGAGATGCTGGTGCAGCCCGCGGCAGTCCAGGAGAGCTCAAAGGGCCTCACTTAGGACTGCCATTTATGGGATTGTGAGATGATTGACTTTAATCACCAGTAAATTTCCATCCGAGCCACAATTTGGATCGGTAGTTGCTGGAATTCCAGTAATGATGATACCACTCTGTTTCAAGGCTGTCAGGGGTAGCTGTTTGTTCTCGTTCCCTTTGTTAGCCATAATACAAGATTTTGATAAGGACAGGGCTGCTTTCTGCTTCAGTCATGTAGGAGTTTCTGGTACAATTAAGGGGTACTTAACTGACCAACTCGCTACACAAAAGCGGCGGCCTGGAGTTCCTGAGGTGATAAAGCCGTTGAAGAGAAAGAGGAATGTGGGGGGTGGTGGATGCATCACCCAGCTTCACACATTGACTGCAGGTCTTGGTAAAGTAGCTGTTCCATGAAGTAAACTCTAAGATGTAGTAGTGTATAAAATGTGATGCAAGAAATATTTGCCTTTAGTGTGACAAAGTGTTTGTCACCTCCCCATAAATGACATTTTACATCAAATAAACATTGGTTGAAACTTCTAAGATGGACAAGGATCCTATTCACCACAAAGCAGAAAGTTCAAAATTAATTATGAAATCATTTTCATACTTATTCTTCCTCTTTATCTGGGTGGAGGAAATCAGGAATAAGTTATCCTCCAAGGATTAATGAGGTTTCACCATGCAAAATAAAAGAACAATCTTAGATTTCTTTGGTAGAGGCACTGAATCTGGACATTACACATGTTACTATTCTGTTCTATTGACCTATGAAGGAATATCAGTGGCTTCAGCTGAAAGGTAGATCAAGCCTTTGTGTTTAGAAAGAAATGTCCTAAGAACTTCAGGAAAGTGTATGTGGCTGTGGATCCTGCCTGGATATCATATTGTCACTAGACAGAGAAGGTAAAGTCTGTCATAGATAGTCAGACTAAATTTAACCAACTTTACTGCCTCATCTTAAATAGGGACACAATAGCAAAAGTTGGGTTTTTTTTTTTGTTTGGTGGGGTTTGGTTTTGTGGGTTTTTTTAAAGGCAGAGGCAAGTAAGTTGTCATGGTTTTCTTAGACTCAGTGACACATGAGGTACTTTCAGTCCTGTGCTCCTATTAAGTCAATACAAGTAGAAAGAGTGGACTTCAATGTATAATAGCCTGAAATCTTTACAAGCCAGGTGGAAGGGGAGGTTGAAACTTGAGTGTTATATAGTGTAATTCTTCTTCAGCCCACGTTATAACAATTGCTCACAACCATGTTGCACTCTTCTCAGAAAAATGACTTGCAAGGGAATACATCTAAAACCTGTGTCAAGAAGAACATCAGTATCATATGGTTTGTAAGTGGTTCATTTTTCAATGTATCTGCTCTGATAAGAAGTGTTGATTAAGTATTGGTGGAACCTGAATGTACCAGTATTTGGGAGCCTCGCTATTCCAAATACCATTTGGAGACTACTAAGCTGTGCCCTCCACCTGTATATATTAATACCAAAAGAGAGACAGAATATGTTAATATAATTTTTAAATCCATAAATTGAAATTAATTTTCTTAATTAATTATTATTTTCCTCCAAACAATGACATCTATTTTGCAGATGGAAATAGAAAGGCGAGAGTACAAAAGATGTTACCATTAACCCCTTAATGAAATTATTTCAGCTGTCAATTTACAGTTTGCTCAGGTATCATTTGAAAAGTCATAAATGTATGTCTGAAAATAGTTTTTTCCAGAACTTAACATTGGTTGCAATAAGATACTTAGTTTTTCACCTGCAATCTTCCTGACACACAGAAGATAAGAATTATTTAAAAATAGCAGAAATAATAATATCATGGATCTTCAGAAAAAAAAAATCAAGTTCTTGAAAGTATAGTAATCTCCACAGTCATCAGAGTAAGTGATAAGTGTTTTGGTGAGCAGTTATTTCATTAAAAACTAGTATGAGCTTACAGCATTACTATTTCTCATTAATTATTCAGCCAGGTAAAATTTGGTTTGTAAAAATAATTCATTTTGCAACATGTTGCTATTTCATGCAGCTCATTAACCTTAATAATCATTGCTTTTAGTGCTACTGAAACTTGTATAGTTAAAAAAAACCCTGATACTGTTTGCATATCTCTGAATGTATTTTAGCTGCTTACAAATTAAAATGGAGAATGGATTTTTAGAGTCTTTTCACCTTTCACCTTTTCTATACTTCATTCTTCTTTAATTACAGATTTCTTCTAATTGCCTAACTGCATTTTGCAAATCACTCTCAATGAAAGCACATTTTTCATGGACTTTATTCCCAATCAAACTACCAATAGTCACTGGAGCAATTAATCAGTAATATTATTTCCTTCTGCCACGCCAGTTCTGCTTAGTGGGGTCTCTCCCTGTGAAAACTTATACATTATATTATTGTTCTAGTCTGAGACTTATTCTGACTAGAGTAGAATAAATGGGCAATCATCTCTGTAAGGGAGTAACAGAGATTTCTCACTGGTTTTTTAAGACTTGAACCATGGCCTGACTACAGTGTTGGAGTCTGGCTTTTGGATTTAGGAAGACCAGTTTCTGTTACAATGGCTTCTCACCAAGGGATTTCCTAGGGCTTATTCTGAACGGGTTAGACTGAACAGCTACGGTCCTTCTAAATTTTTGAATACTTTGTATTATATGAGTATATATTACTGTCCCAGTAAAATCACCTAGACACTTTGTTAAGAAATTTAAAAAAAAAAAGGCAAAAAAGCCCTTATCGTAAAAATAAATCCATATAAGTTTTATGATGCAATAAGTTGCTGATGGAATCCTGATTGCCTAACACTGATATGTAATACAGGTTTTGCCTTACTGAAATTTAGTCACCTGGCTACTTGCATTCTCTTCTCCATAGAGACAAGCAAGAGCCATAGAAGGCTTCTAGGGAGTTTTTTCAACCTTGCTTAAGATGAGTGTCTCTCTTTTCCATTAAGGATGCAAGAAATGTTAGCTCCTTTGTTTCCAGCTGTGCTACAATTTAAAACACATTTCAGAAGAATGCTTTGGCCATGTTGCCACTTTTCGCCCCTCCTTCTCTACGATTAGCCGCTGTAGAGGCAGGAATACAAGACTACTTTTTCTAAACTGTTTCAGGAATGCACTCTAGCAATCATGCCATAGCTGCTAAGTTGTTTTTCATTTCACATCTCTCTCTCTCTTTTCCTCTATCCTCTTCACCCCCGCGCCCCTTCATCTTCCCGACACAATTCTAAGATCAATTCAGTTCATGGCACGCACTTTGACACAGTCATGAAATGTATTGTATTTGTCTTGTGTCACTTCCTGTACTAGATCTGAGTACACAGCCTGGAAAGCCTGGAAAATGAGCAGGCAGGATTAACAATCTGGGACATGGAGAGTGTTAGGCACATAAGTACAGGCAAGGTTTGGGCAGACTGGATCTTACTCTCTAAGAAAGCTCTGAGGGCATATACATTTGCCATAGGAAGTTACATGGGAAAGATGCAGTGCATAATTTTGTTTCTTTAAGATAACTAATCACAGTCACTTCCAGATAAAATAAGAGACAACCTATTTACTTCACCACAATCCTTCTCTGGCTCCAAAGTTTTATGTTAATGCACTCTAGCAATTTTATTGTAACCCCTAAGTGCCTTTTCAAGTCACACCTTTCTATCTTTCTTTTCATCTATCATACACAATATGAAGATCAGTTCAACTCATGGCAGACAGCCTTTATAAGGCTGCAGAAAGTATCACATCTCTATCATGTATCACACTTTGTATTAAACCTGGATACAGAGTACATTTTTAAAACATGATTGTTCATACATGTCCTTTTTTATGAAATGTTTTACTGTACATATAAAATATTGTGATATCTTAATCAAACTTTTTATGGATACATTTTTTTAAAAAAACTGTAGCCAGTAATTCCCTGTTTTATAGTCTGTCTGGTCCCTCTTTTATCTTACAACTAGATGAATAAGAGGAGTTTCTGTTGTACCAATCCAGACTTTGTGCATCAGTTATCAAGCTGCCCTGAAGTGGAGGACTCAAGTTTCCTAGACTGTTTCCTGTTGTCTAGTGCCCTGGGTTCTACAGTACCCTTTAAGCAGATATTTTCCACATAATCTTGGTCTTAAAGTTAAACAGATAACTCTAGTACATATTTAACAACATTAAAAAGTTACATTATCTCTATTTGATTCAGTGCTTCCTTTGTATATATAGGTATATTTTCTCAAAATACCATTTTCTCTGTTAGTTCTGCTCTTTTCTAAATTATTTTTTTTCATTATTTCCTCAGACTCTACAGATAGAGCAGCAGCATCTACCATCCAGTAGATGTAGCATCAGCACTTGACAGAACTGTTAATGATCAGAAGTACCCTCTTTGTGAAGATTTTTCTTTCTAGGCTGCATTAAGAATGGATTATATATCTTGATGTTGTTAAATCTATTATCTATTCCTACTAATGCATATCCAGAAGGACAGGAACATTATACCTGCAGCAGATCATAACAGCAGACACCTTTGCACGTTTAGTACTGGTAGACAATATATGGTTCCTGCTTAGAGGCTGTTTAGGTAAGGGAAAAAATATCATTAACACTAATAATTTGTGTTTTCTTTTCACTAGCTATTAAGTAGTGATTTTTTTTCAGCATTTCTGTAGCATAGTCACCACAGTCAGTACCATATTCATATAAATCATGTGAGGTTTTAATTTAAAGCTTTTGGGAGGGATGGTATAAATCTCTGCTTTTTCAGTCACGTTTCAGTAAGCATATTTATAAGGAGTTAGACCTTTGATTTCTTTAATGTCATGCATAAAGCAAAGTTTAAAATGATCATGATTTTACCCAGAAACACACTTTAATAACGAATGTTACTGAAATTCTAATCTCTTTGAGATTTAGTCAAATAACACACATTATATAGTTATACATCATGTAGAAGCCACAATCCTGTCATTATCTTTAATTGTTTTCTTCAGGCTTTAAGAATTGGTTTAAAAATAATTCCCTGAACTGCAGGAGCTGGGATGTTTACTTCTACATGAACTTTTTTCCTAAACAGATACATTAGTTGAAAAATTATTTATATTTTTTTTTTCCAATGAGTTGCTTACTAGCATCACTTAAGAAATCATAGATTTTGAAAACCTGTTACATAATAGTCGATCCATGCTTACCAATGTAGCTGTCCCTCAAGATATCTAACTTTCACCTATATTCTCCGTTCAAGCAAAATATATACCAAAGGTTGCCTTTCTAACCACTGAATTAATCTATAAGCATAGAAACAGCTAAACTGACCGCTAACTAGGATATTCATCCTGGTAGAGAGCTCACCAATTCTGCAGAGGCCCTGCCATTCAAGGTACAACATTTCATGTCTACAGGAAATGTGACTGACTCTCAATGTTTTTTAAGTACAAGGGGAACGTGGATATATGTATCACCATACATTCTCACTATGATACACTTCTCCATTCACTGAGTTAGATAAGGTTTCCTGCCTTTTCACCTTTCCTCAATTGTTCATAAGGTACAATGATGCAAGCTTTTACTATGAGAATTTATAACATGGGTTATATTCAGGACTACTTAAGGTTGAGGTAAAAATTGAATGAGTACATTTTAAAGAGTGTCTATGAAAATAAACATTTTTCTCTTCATAGTCACCAAGTTACTACTGAGGACTTTTTAAAGTGATATGTCTAAAGCCTAACATTAAAAAACAATCTGTGTTCTCCCATTTCAATGAGAACTGGGGTTTGATGGTTCAGAAATGCCAAATTTTATGGGATCAAAGCTCTACTCTGCTGGGGGCTGATATTCAGGTTTCTTCCTTTTTGAAAAAATAATATCAAGTGGGATTTTGTGGGGCTTTTTGTTTGTTTTTTTGTTTGCTTTTTTGTCTGTTTGCTTTTGTTTTTTGTTTTTGTGGTTTTTTTTAAGATAGAACTGTCCATCTATTTAGGGGACACGTTTCTTAAGAAGTTTATTTGTTGGTTTGTTTGCTTCTTTTGCCTAATGAAGATGCTTAGGTTCTAGAGATGTGTTGGCTTTTGGATGCAGACTTGTTGCTATTACCTAAGTCTTCTAGATACAGTATATCAGGATATACTCTCTTAGACTGATCTTCAGAACAATTCACTTCTAAATGTTAACCCACTTAGTGAGAGTTAGGCAGTCTGGGTTCCTCCCCAAGTTTGTAAAATTATCTTTGAACTTCTATTCGACTCAGAAACTCAGAGTGCCAAAACTGGGGGAAAAAAAGCAATTTAAAAAGCAGCTGTGTTTCTGGCTTCATACTGGGTTATCAAAAAAGGGCTGCAGCCTGTCATGTGGTTTTACCCAGGGTCTTTTATTTTTACAACAATGTAAAAGTCATGCACCTGATTAAGAAGGAAAAAAATGGAGAGTTCATTCGAGAATGAAGCAAAGCTCAGGAAAAAACATAAAGTCATTTCATGTGGTTGCCAAAAAGGATAATAAGGAACTGGTCCTCTGAAGCACTGACTTATGTATGCGTATATGTGTGTCTCTGTGCCTACAGATGTATACAAAATGACAACTTCTTACAGTTAGAATTTTTGAAAAAACTTGTTTGTTAAACAGGCAAGTTCAATAGGGCTGAATTCAACTATACTAAGCAGGTAGTAGTATGGGGGAAACTAATATCTAGTTGTTCCCTGTGTGTGTGTTTTTGAAAGTGGATACTTTTAAAATTCCATTGTTTTGGTGAGGGAGGGAAAAAAGTAATATTTCAAAAAGAAGTGTCCATAAATAATTGAACACAAAATAAATACCACAGATATTTGCCAATAAGTTTGTTTCTATCCTGAACTGTTCTGATCTCCAGAATTATCATAGTTACAACTATGAGATAGAGCAGCTATGAAAAACTTCACTTTTGACATTAAGTTTTAAAAAAATTGACTAGGAGGCATCTATTTTATCCATGTGGAGTGTATAAACTCTCACTGAATGATGGACCTTAATTTGAGTTTATCAATATTAAAGAATAGTTTCTAATATCAGAAAGTACTCTTGAAACATCTCACTCCCCTGAGTACTTTTCAAAGGAGTTTAATGAGCAACAGGGCATGAGACTCGTTTTCTAACTCTGATCTCTAATTTGATGCTTCCAGTTTTTCCTTATTCTTGTGATTTATCGTTGTACATTGAAGCCCCATTCAGGCCCTTTACATACCTCTGTGCCAGAGTTTGAATCATTGATCATCCTCATTGGCAGTCAAAGGATGCAGGAACTTGAGATCTCTTTTCTTCATTTTTTGGAGGGTTTTAGTTTGGTTTTGTTTCATTGGTTGTTTTGTTTGTTTAATTGTTTTCTTTTTTGTTTTGTTTGTTTCTTGAGTAGAACCAAGTGAAAAATTTGCCTGAAAAAAGTGACCTGGGAAATATTTACTCAATATTTTTGTAACTGAAGTTATTAAACAAAGAAACAAACAAGCTCTCTTGGTTTTCATGCAGTAAACAGTTCTATAACGTATGGAAAGATAGAGCACAAGGTCAAAGACAAAATTCAGCTCACCAATTTTATACTGTATGACTGCAGGTCATAATCAGGAAATTGCTAAAGCTAAAGAGAGAAAAAAAGTAAAAGCAATAAAATACGTACAAGTGGGGTTGTTGTATAGGTGCCTAACAACCATTTCACCCAAGATAAACTTTGCTGGCGTATTGTGGTTATTTGAACTTTCAGAATGGGAAGCGTGAAAAGAGCTCATTCTGGTAAAGGAATAGAAATCCTGCAGAATGGATCCATGCAATTAATAAACAGGAGAGCAGTCTATTGAGCCTCCCATGTTGAAGAAAAATTCCTGCTTACCCTAAGAACTTTATCATCAAGGTGAAAAACTTTTAAGTTATAGGACATGTGAGTGAGATGCATATTAAGCAGGAAGACTAAAATTTCAGAATGGAGGCTGAGGGTTAGTTCCTGGGTTATTTCCAACTCCAATAAGGAGTTTGTAAGAACAAAGAGTAAATCCAAAGAGAGAGCAAAACTCTCTGTTAAATGTCATACATAGGGTGAAATCCTTCAAGCTTCACAAAATCAAACATGATAAAAAATTATCCATCAACATCTCAGTTTGTCTAAGCAATTGGAATTTACAAGGAGGCACAGATAATCTATTGCATTTAAGGTCAGAGTTAAGGCCTCAGTGCTCCAGGAAAAGTAACCTGTTACCTGACCGTTCTTTGATATTCACTTAAATTTACCAATATTTCTCAGCAGGTCTGAAATATCCCATACTTAATTTCTGCTGATTAGCAGTATTTCAGAGCTGTGTGAATGTGTCTGAAATGTCTCTACTATCATATGTTCATAGATGCACTATGAATTGTCTGCATTTTGCATCTTTTCTCTTGCTAAACTCCATGAGTATTTCAGTAGCTTATCTGTAGGAGTCCTCATAAAAAAAAGGATACAAAAGTATTCTTGTATAGCCTCTGGCTTTAGCATCATACTTAATTTCTGAGACTTTCTTCATTTGATGCAACAGTTAATGGGGAACATGCTCACATAATCATAGAATATTCATTATCATGCTTTTCTCTCCTTGCTCACAGGTAATCCTAGTCTTTATATTTACAGAACTGGTTTGGTTTGGTTTGGTTTGGTTTGGTTCTATCATAGCACATTGTTACTGTAATAGTGTGTCATACTTACTAACTTTTATTCAGAGCTTGTTTATGCAGGATGAGAATATTCCCCTTTTTACAGATGTGAAAGTGCAAGAATGGAGAGTAACAGGACAGCAGCCTTCTTTTTTCAATAGATTTTCTATCAGGAAATAAGGAATATAGATTGTCCCCCTGTATCTAGTACATCACTCAAAAAAGAAAAAAAACTCTTTAAAAATCTACAGCATCATCCACAAATTCTGTAATTGATATAGAGGCCAGTTTACCAGAACAGAATTTAGTGGCTTTAACTATGAAAATTCCTCACCTTTTCTTAGGTGCATATCTTCCAGCCTTTGAAAAAAATTAGCTGGAGGTTCTACAGGGAGCAATAGCCCTTGCTATACAATAATCCTCCTGCTTCGAGCACTTATTGAGACTTGGTTCCTCTAGGAAAAAATATCTTTGCTTGAACTTTCTTGAACTTGCTAAAAGGTCTCTTCACTACTCTAGATACCATCTTTAAGACTCTTTTATATGTGCAGCTCCTCCGTCTTCTTTTGCTTGTGACTGTATGGTTAAAGACTATGCTGGATATGAAGGGTTTTTTTTTCACTCAGGCTCTTGACTTTACAGTATGAATAAAGCAGTTTGGCAGAAATCATTCTTTCTTTTGTAGGTTTTGGGAAAAAAAAACAAACAAACTTAGGATCACATGATTTTTCAGTAGTGTTGATAAATTTAAGGCCTCAGTTACTTGATCTGATGGTATAAATAACTGCATTTTTGTGGGTAAAACTGTAGAAAATGAAGAAGCTGCTATCCCCACAGACTAGTTCCTTCCATCTACCAGGGTTTGTGTGTCTGCCACTGAGTTGTATGTATCAATTGTATGACATGATTTGCATTCACAACAATATGAAGTCAATCACAGTAGCTTTTATCCTCTTTAATTGTAGTTTCAGTTACTTGTGCAAGAAGCAGACATATATAGGTAGGGTTCAGTCACGGTGCAGTGACAGATGGCCATAGGACAGTAATACTTTCTGTTGCCCTTTCAAAACTATCACAAATATATGTCCTAATTTTATAAATGAGAGGCAAATGACAAGGTATCTTTCAGAATGAGTTTTGTGGATTATGCTTACAAAATTTTTCCAGGAAGTTAGGTTAATTCTGCCTGTGCTCCAGGCCAACGATCAGCCATGCAAGAGTATAGAAGTGTAAAAGTGCATGTTGATAAATCTGCGCTTGTACTTCCAGCCCCTCCGTACTGTTGCTGAGTCAGGCACGTTGCCATACAGGTAAATGGCTTCCAGGTGCTTCAAAGTATAGGCAGATCGATTTCACACCTTCTAGGAGCATGAACAGGCCTCAGTTGCACCTGTCTGCAAAAATGTGTGTCTACATGTAGATACCATTGCTGTCCTCTCATGACCATTCCCTGCTGCTCAGGCTTCCTGCCCCTGTTCTGGGATAAACCCTACTCCCATCCTCTAACCTTTTTTTCCAGTCTCAGCATACTTCTGGTCACTGTGCTAACTCCTTACCACTGTCAATTTGTCTTTTATTACTTCCATATTTTAATTGGAGAATGACCAATGCAGAGGTCTACCTTCTCTGAGTTACATCTTCTCCAGCTCTGTGTTATTTTAGTATGACTTAAGGTCTTCATCTGTGCCTGATTTTTCCCAGTCCCCGTTTAAGAAGTGTGGAGAGTAAAATATGCTCTGATTTCATGGATCCTTGAAGATATTTTTTCCAAAATCTAGTCAGACTAGGTGCAGGGGACTAACAAGATTCCCAGAGTCCCCTTGAATAAGAGCAGCAGACAATGCCAAAAGTTTTTAACACAACTCCTGTTGAATTTAAAATACGTCTTCCTTAAGTAGAAATTGTTTAACTTCTCTTATTTGCATCATTCTGAATAGATTTTTCCTTCTGTTTCTGCTGTACTATTCAAGGAGGTCAATGGCAAAAATATGCAAATGCCAGAAAACTTTGGTATTACCTCATCAAGAGTGAAAGCCTGAACTTTATTTCAGTGACTTTTGTATGTGACTACAGCTCAACTTTCCCAATAGAGTTATAGTATATTTAATTAAAAATAAAGTTCATAATAGCCAAATACAACCCAGTTAATCAAATGAAAACATTCTTTCCATGAAACCTTACCTTCTAAAATTACTGATAAAACATGAAAAGGAATTTTGACCTCTCACCTTTTATTTCTTCAAGCAATTTGTTGCTTGTTCACCTCAGGAAGATTGATTTCAGGCTTAAAAAACAAAGATCTGTATTATGCAAATCATACTTCACAAGTCTTGCTGCTGTTTTTCCTCCCCCTCAAGTCACTAAAGAAGACTTAGGAGGTGATCCATAGGCCACCATCAAAGTAATTAGTATTCACTGAATCAATATACATTTAGTTATGTATACACTGATATTCGTAGGTGTTGTGGGTTAACCCTGGTAGACAGCTAAACACCACCCAGTTGCTCACTCACTCCTCCCAGCAGGATGGGGAAGAGAATCAGAAGAACAAAAGCAAGAAATTACCCATGGGTCAAGATCAATACAGTTTAATAAAAGAAGACAATCTGCACATGCAAACAGAGCAAAACAAGGAGTTCATTCACAACATCCCATCGTCAAGATGTTTAGCCATTTCCAGAAAAGCAGGGCTTCATTGTGCTAAATTACTTGAGAAGACAGATGCCATAGCCACAAATATCCCCCTTCCATCTTTTCCCACCTTTTATTGCTAGGCATGTCATCATATGCTATTGGATATCCTTTTGGTCAGTTGGGGTCAGCTGTCTCAGCTGTGTCGCTTCCCAGCCTCTTGCTCACCCCCAGCCTCCTCACTGGCAGGGCAGAGTGAGTAACAGAAAAGGCCATGATGCTGTGTAAGCACTGCTCAGCAGTAGCTAAAACACTGGTGTGCTATCAACACTGGTTTGGTCACCAGTCTAAATGACTGCTATGAAGAAGAAAACTAACTCTGCCCCAGCCAGACTCAGTACACAGTGGTTCTGTACTCTGATTACACAGCTGTAGAAAATTAAACCTGTTGACTGTGCTTTGTAGCATAGATTAATGTTGTTACCTATACAGAGCTTTGGGGATATATACTGACTCTTCTTGAGAAGAGAAATAAAATCCAAATATACCAGTCTGTGAAATGTCCCCTGCTGTAACTGTTACTTGCCTCTCCACTATTCAAAAGGTACTGAAACCAGAGAGACAAATGTAACTGTTTAATTTCCAGAGTACACTGATCCAATAATCAGAGTGTGTTATCATTCTCCTATTGCAGCTTGGTCTTCCTCATTCAGTATAAAATAAAAGCAACCCATGCACACCCCACCCCAAACAGGGAATGGTGTCTCTTCCCTTTCCTTAGACCCCACCACCTGTTGGTGGAGGCGGTATCTGCTGAGGTTTTCTGAACCATTTGTTAACTGCTGCTAATATTTGTGCCACAAACTCTGACAGCCATGCAACCACCTGCCTTGTACACAGCCAAGGCAGTGGTAAGGAAAAACACAGGAATACTGTGCCAAATAGAAGGTCTACAGATGAGCAGCTTGCAGCCATTTGGCACTCTGGGCAAGGATTGCCATGTGCAGGGCTCCTTATAGCTTCAAGAGATGTCGCTGCTCTTCTTCATAGCCCCACGTTTTGCTGTACCCATGCACCCTGTGAGCCAAAGGAATGCTGATACATGTATTAAGATTTATATATGTAAGCAGATTACAAACAACTTCACTGATCCACCAGGGATGCAAGGCAGTTTGATTTTGCTTAAATCTCATTCACTGCGAGTGAAGCTGAACAACCTGTAGGGTAAATGGGAAATGCTGTTCACCTAACATGGCGTGACTTGTGAAACTGTGGGAGCTGCAGTGCACATCTGAGCTCTACGAACTCAGGCCCTCTACAAAGACGAGACAAAATTAGGGAGCAATTTAAGAAGTAAGACACAAGAGTATATGTGCACAGTACAAACAAAGCCCTAAATCTGCTACTTTTGAGATTGTCTTACACTGACATCTTAAAAAATCTTTTCATAATTATGTCTAATATGTTCTAACATGAATACCTTCTTTGAATGTTTTATGATATTATCTGCTTCTATGGTGTCTCAGGTAGTGTACTTGGTGTCAACTGTAGGTTTAAATCCAAACAATAATGATAAATATTGCACATTTCCAGTCTGCAAAACAATAAATGTCAGCTGCACTCAGACTGTAACTCAAGACAATTAACTTGAAGACAAAAAGTTGCTTTTTCTTTTCCCTGATGCCAGAGCTGTAAACTCTTTGCCAAATTGTCTTTACAAGAATTTAACTTCCCTACTGATTAGTTTGACTCACATTAATTTAAAAAATGTCTCCACTACAACTTACTAGGCTATAAAAATATCCCTTTCCCTAGGATGAAGCCATTGTGGTTGTTATTTTATTTTAGTTTGAAGGTTTTAAAAATAAATAAAAAAATAATTCTGAAATCCCTATAGAAATAAAGTTTCTGCTTGATAATCTTCTCATCAAAATCTCCCTCTGGTATCTTAAGGTAGTTTTTAAGAGTAAGATTTTTTTCCTCCCCCAAACGTGCTTTAGCTACAAAACTTATGCTTACAGAGGAAGAAAATGTTCCACTTTAGTGATTCCAAATCTAAGCTACATTTTCTATTTCATTTTAAGACTATATTAGTCCTTTCTGACCATATAGAAGAATACGAAATTTGTTTCCTGGCTGGTCATTTTCTTTGTCTGGCGTTTGAAATTAGTCATTAACAAATTCAAAGAGGCAATGGAATAATGTTTTGTGTGCATCTTTGTGTAAAACTAATAATCAGTGCTTTGGAATAAAGAGGGAGGACAGCAGAGAAAATTCAAACCATAACCCCTGATAAGGGAATACAGGGCAGAGTTAGATGGTGTGATGAGAAAAAAACGATTCAACTCTGTCATTCAAAAGAGGTGGTAGAGACACAGATGTACAGAAATGACTGTTACAGATTGGCATGCTGAAATCTTTGGAAATCGAGGAGGGAGATCAGCTAAAAGGAGTGGGCTAATTCGTTTGGACCGTAGGCTCAGTCCACCACAGAGGTGGACTGGTGGCCTTGGGTGGAACTATACAGCCAAGCAGAAGGCAGGGGAGGGAAAAGGGGCTGAATGAGTTGGGGAAATAAGTGGAGAGCTGATCGGGTCACTGGTTAGTTCACTAATGCACCATGTGATATCTTTGTGTACTGATATGTTAAACTGGGCAATCTCTTCTTTATACTAATGATGATGTGGTATTAGCACAGCTGTTCACATTTTTTTAGGACTATTTTTCTTCTTCTAGAAATAATACAGTAATGGGTTCAAGAGCTTCTCTTTCCTCTTAAGACACAATGCAATTGTTTTGTAATATCAAGCTAGGGTGTATGTAGGAATAAAATACAATGCATTTCACTGTCCTTTAAAGATAATTTGACTGGCTTCATTATCCTGCATTTACTACTTATCAAACCTGACTTGTAAATAGCAGTGTACTTCATCAACACCAGCAAAGCCTGCATAAATAACAAAGTTATGAGTCTAAAATGATAATTACCACAATCTAATGAATCACATAAATCATTTATAATGAAGGGAAATAAACAACGACTCAGAAATGAACACATTAATAACGTAAGGTGGGGGTTTTTTTCAAAAGCAATGAGTAGTTTAATTTATATGGTGTGTCCATAGACAGTACAACTGGAATTCCATCACCAAAATAATTAGTAGTTAATCTAAAGGGATAAACATATCTAGTGGAGTCCAAATAGAAAAATGGCTATTAAAATGATCATTAAACTAAGAACATTACCATAAAATTATAGTAAATGACCAATATGGTTATAAAGAAAATTCAACATCTTAAAGATATCATTTACCAAACATAACATTTCTCAGTCCCTTACCAAGCCCCCCAAAATGATTACAAAACCCCTATTTAAATAAAAATTTGCATGTTGACAAGAGAGAATAAAAAATATTAACTGTGATTCTCTGTGTCTACAGTTTTATTTAGATATGTTGGGTCAGTATCACCTGGGTATGACTCCAGCTGAGGGAGGTTTTGGGTCAGGACCATTATGTGGCATAATGATGGTGATTCAGAGCAGCACCTATCTTCCACAGTGAAGCAAAGAGATGGTAACAAAGCACCTACAACTACAGTATGATATTGAATAGTTGGTGGATTGAATTTCAAATATTCTTTTTTAATGTGTGTAGAGAAACCAGTTTCAATGTATATGAAAAGGTGACTGGATTTCCAAACCATTTATGGATATTCAGAAGGAAATACTAAAGCAGTAGAACATTTTTAACTTAAGTGTCTTGAAAGATTATAATATGAATACTATACTAGAGTCTTGAAACAATGAATAGTATAGGATTGCTATATTACATGCAATAATTTAGCATATTATTTTAATTGATAGTGTGCAATAAAATTATTGTATATTTAGAACACTAAAAAACCCTACCTCTTCTGACTCACTCTTGTTTATTAATATTTATGAATATTTGTTATTAGATTTATTGTCTCCTTATCTATTTTAGCTATAAACCTTACCAACTTTCTCTGTTATTTTGGCTTAGTAGCCATTAAAAAAACAGATTTATTGAAATACTGCATGTTACCATTTACTTGAAATTATAAATGGATTCATCATATTCCAGTTCAAATTAGATGGATGATCATAATGCGTAACTAAGTCAATCTGTTAGAAAAAAAACACTCAGATATTATATATTTTTTATATATATACACACACACACACATATATATATATATGTATGTTCCTGGTGACTGGTGAAACGTCAAGGAGCTCTCTTCACTGAGTGAAATCACAGTTAGGCAGGTTAACAAATTTCAGGGGTCATGGAGAGCATGAGCACACACCTCAGTGCTACTCTGACCTTTCTGTCACTTCAGTCCAGACTGAAAGGGATAAGTAAGAGATTGTAGGCAACACTCAGAAGCCTATAAAGTATGGAGATCTGGAGTAACAGAGCAAATCCCATAGAAATGCATTATACTGCTGCTAGTCCAATTGAAACAAGGCTAATTTTATGAGCTTCCACTGCAGTAATGACCACCTCATTGTCTCTGCTGTCCGGCTCCAGCCACCAGCCACCACCTGCCAGAATTGTTTCTTGCTCAGGGCAAAGTTAATCAAGGTTTTCACTGGGTATAAGATGTTGTTGGTGATTTATTTTGCTTTTTCTTCACCCAGTTCAGCTCTTTTGTCAGAAACAACAAGAATACTCTTAGATGTCAAAGACAAGTGTAAGAAGAGTACAAAGTATTGAATTACGGGGTTTTTTTTTTTCCTTTTATTTTTTTGAAGGCATTTAGATGCTAGATTCATGGTGTTAATATAAAAATGTAAAAAAGAGGATGCTCTTCTTTTCTTTTTTTTTTTTTTTTTTCCTCCAGCACTGGAGGAAACTCCTTTGCGATAAATAGGACTACAGAGATCTAGAAAAAAGATCTCAGCTTACAGAGTAACTGAGCCTTTATGTTTCAGCATCAAGTAAGTGTCAACTGATAAATTAAAATTGGCAGAGGAAAATGATTGGCAACGTGTCCAAACAATTCACAAAAGACAATGGGGTATGCCATTGTCTGTAAAATCCTTATGACTGCCAGATATCATTCAGGTTTGTACTTGATAACTCACAGAAAACACTGTTTTTTCTGTTCAGTAAGATAATATGAATTTGTAACTCTACACTCATAATTACCAGTATTAAAAGTAATAATGATCTTTGAATTCTATGTAAGTTATTTTTGATATCAAGTAGGTTAATGAAAGATGACTGTCATTTCTAATACACAGTATTTCTGATAATAAATGTAACCAAGGTGGTGAAAATTTGATTAAGATAAATACCCATCATGTAATCTGTTATTTTGCTATAAAAACATTTCAAAAGAAAATGAACCTTTATTCAAAAGACCTCAAAATGGCTTAACTGCACACATATAGGCTTTTTGTGAGGTTTCCAAGGACAAAGCTTATTTTCACCCTGATGAGTAAATCATATTTTATTTTAATATTACCTCTACCTATCACTCTAAAGGTCTGTTCTTATTTCTTCTCAAATAACTTATTTTTTGGAGAAATTAGCATTGCATCTAAATCCTGGGGCCTGATCAAACATTTTTTTCAGTTCATTGTCACCATTCAGGTCAGTGGTCAGTGCATGATGACTCAGTCATACATTTTCTTATGAAGTTCCATTACAGCATCCAATGAATGATATGTCCTAAAAATAAATTCTTTCCTTAATTTGTGACATACCATTCTAAAATCTATATAAATTATTCAGTACCAAAAAGGTTGGTGTCTGATGTAGCCATCTAGCTGTCATGCCACTGTAAACACATCTTTATTGTTGTATTAACAACTTTTAAAGGTTTCCCTGCTTTAAAGAACACATTAGTTTTGTAGTATATGCTGTGGAGAGACACAATGTCACAAAATAAACTGTTCATAGGTATAATAGGTATGACGTTAGCTTATTTTTGCACTTTTGATGCCTTTAGAAATTACAGACACTCACAGTTTCAGTTACGTGAGGCCCAGATGGTTCTGCTTTGAGATAGTAAGAAATGCAATCCCAAGACAGCATTCAGCAGACGTCTAAGCAGCAGCTCCAGCTGACCAGGCAAGTTTGCTCCTCCTCCACTCCACACCCGGTCTAAGTCAGGAATGGTACAAGGACAAAGGAATAAGCCACAAGAATTATCACTATTGAGCACAGAGAAAATTATTTAAACACTTAAAGCAAACAAAGAAACAAAATCCAAACCTCAAATCCATCCTACTTGTGATTTTCTCTTTTTTGGGAGGAAAGGAAAATTTGATAACTACAACTGTTGCTTTAATTAAAAGTATATGGTCTATGTCCAAATAATATTCTGACTAGGTCTTCAGCAGACCTGAATCATCGTAAAAATAGCATTTTGGGGTTTTAAACTATTTGGGGATCAGCTGACACCACTTATATTTCATTTTTTATTGGTTGTTATTATAGAATCAATGAAAAAAAAGGCAGATTGCAGTTTTATTCTGCGACTGACATTATAAAAGAAAACAGAACCTAAATAAACATAACAGCTGGAACACTGTACAGGCATTAAAGAAAAAAAAGGGCAGGATTTTGTAGTTAAAACAAGACTAAAACCCAAGAGGTTTGGTTTTACTCACAATCTTCTTACATACTCTCTTTGTAACTCTGAGCAAGTTGTTCCTTTCCTCTCCATTTCACTTTCCTTTACTGCTGGATATTTAACAGATAAGATGAGGGCAAAATTAAGTTCAGTAGGATCTACATCTGCTTCTCCCTTCCCAAGTCCAGATCCATCTCATGAAAGAATTGGATACTCACCAAGCTCCTGTTGCTCTAGGCTTCATATCATGATTTTCATGAAAAGGCAACACAAGCGCATCTTCCAGGGGGAACTCATGAAGTCATGGTCTAAATGAGCAGAGAAACCACAGACTTGAGATGATCTAGATGCAGGTGAAAATGCTTGGAGAATTTTGATGGAAATATGAAAAGGAGAATATTTTAAGTATGTCCCACCCATTCAAAATGCTTTTTACTGACATGGAGTGTAATATTGTTCTTCCTGTTCTCTGTGCAGAAATGTCATCACAAAGTATCTCTGTGGCAGACCTTATTTTCCTGGAAATCCTACTGAAAAACCCAGTGATGAAAGAATCATGGATAATAAACCATTTTCCTACTCTTATTGTTGGTCCTTCCAGAAGAGTCTGAAGTTTTTTGGCAATGCCTCTACAAAATGATGCAATTTCCACCTGCTGTCTTTAAACTTCAGTTTTTCTTGTAAAAATTTGACATCATTTATTAGAGTAAACTCTTATTTGTACTTCTTTTTTTGAAGAAAAATTAAATCGCCCTTGAGCTCTAGATATTTTTGCTAAATTGCCTTATGAGGGAGGATCATTCTAGTCAGACTGGTTTCAGCCTCCTAAGCCATCTGTGGTTAGTGGTATTACACACACAGGATTTGATCCACATCTCTCATGCATAGACACATATTACATCAGCATGATTGATTCCTAAATTTGAAGTGATATCCTATCCCAACAGTTTACATCAGTAAGTTAGGAAGTTTTTAGATATTCGAACTGGAGTGATTGAACCATGGGCGTAAAAAAAAAAAAAAAAAGTGACATCTTTCTGAATAGATGACACTCTTACCAAGCATATTTATAAACCATATCTTACACAGAATTGATTATTTATTCATATTTGTAGTGTGTTTGATATTTAATATTCACAAGCACCTGTAAATGTATGTATCTATATATATGCATTGTGATGCAGCAATCATCTTCTCATTTTACCTGTTTAAAGACTCCCATTGACCTCAGTGAACTTTTAAGATATACATAAACAATAAGGACTCAGATGACAAAGGTTGCACAGGATTGTAAGTAAGTCATAACAAAAATATTATTTACGCATACAAAACTTTGCACCAACAACATTTATAATGTCTTTTCAAGGCCTGTGGAATCAAATTTGCATGGGCAGGGGTCAAGCATCATAGATTTGCTTACACTCCCTGTGTGCAGTTGGGCTTTTTACTTTTCTGGTAGATAGATAACTTTACTGTCACTGTCTTTAGATCATATTTTGGTTGCTGTGATACCACCATTCCTTCCCTTCTCTCTTTCTTTCTCCCACTGTCCCTGGCCAACAGAAAATGAGATGGGCAGTTGTCCCATTTGCTACAATACCAGCATACCCCAAAGAAGAAGTGTAGAAATACCCCAAAATAAAACTGAAGATCTTGGATCATTTGAAAGATCGGGCATGCTTGGTAGGGGAAGAAAAGAAACAATCAAAGCAGTGGTTTATTTATGAAAATTTTGGGTCTGACTTTCATAGGAGAAGATATGGTAAAGAGATGCTTGCTCAATAACCCTTCCTATTTTTTTCCTGACAGCAAAACTGAGGCAAAAATAAGCACATAAAGAAATCAGCGTTGATTTAGCACAGTGTTCCCTTAAGGAGATTAAGACTGGGAGACAGATAAACAGTAAAAGAGGACAAGAGCATATCTCAAATTATCACTTGCCTTTCAAACAATGTTTCTCCATATTTGCTCACTTTTATAACCATTTTTATCTTTGTTATTACCCCTGTCTTCTCATATTTCATGTGGACTTGGAAAATCAGCAGTGAATTAATAAAAGTGGGAGAAAAATTTCCAAGCAGGAAACAATCATGTAATTTAAATCCTAAGGCGGTGCGTTGCAGAAGCACTGGTTGGTAATCATAGATTTTCTTAGAACAATGTATTCTACATAAGCTCCTAAAAGAATGTAGAAGGAAGTACCTGAACTGTCTTTTAGGTTTATATGTAATATTGAGAATATACTAGATCCTTAACCTACCCTTTTCAATGATAAAAAGGTTCTAATCAACTTAATTATGTTTCCTCCCCTGTGTAGGTGTCCTGGTTTTGGCTGGGATAGAGTTAATTTTCGTCCTAGTAGCAGGCATAGTGCTGTGTTTTGGATTTAGGATGAGAAGAATGTTGATAACACACTGATGGTTTAGTTGTTGCTGAGTACTGCTTATGCTAGTCAAGGACTTTTCAGCTTCCCATGCTCTGCCAGGGACACAAGAAACTGGGAGGGGGCACAGCCAGAAGAGTTGATCCAAACTGCCCAAAGGGCTATTCCATACCATGTGACATCATGCTCAGTATATAAACTGGGGGGAGTTGGCTGGGGAGCAGCGATCGCTGCTCGGGAACTGTCTGGGTATCGGTCGGCGGGTGGTGAGCAATTGCATTGTGCACCACTTGCTTTCTATATTATTATTGTTATTATCATTATTATATTGATATTATTATCATTCCTATTTTACTTTATTTCAATTATTAAACTGTTCTTACCTCAACCCAGGAGTGTTTCTCAGTCTTACTCCTCCGATTCTCTCCCCCATCCCATCGGGACAGGGGGAGTGAGCGAGCGGCTGCGTGGTGCTGAGTTGCTGGCTGGGGCTAAACCACGACAGTAGGGGATCCCTATAGCATATAAAGAGCAATTTAGGCATCACTGGATTTTGATCCTCTGGAAAATTTGTATGTTACTATACAGTACTGACTTCTGTGTGGCTGAAATCATCTGTAGGAGAAAAGGCAAACTCAGGTGCCAGATTGACCACCATAGGCAGAGACCCACATATGGCACCATGGCTTCAGCACATGCAGGGCTCTTAAGGGGCAGGCGAGGTGTGATGACAAGGATATGAGAGAGCTGTTGTGAAAGGTTGGGTTGCCTACAGGTTGCATATGTATCAAGGACCAGAAGTAGAGGCTGCAGCTGAGACACTGAGAGCATGGTGGAACATCAATAAGGGATGTGCTGGAGTTATTGGTCTTCCCACCACTTAGGGTTATGTGACTTCCATTTTAATAATTTGAAGATAAAATTAAACAGGAAGAAATAAGCTAATTATGATAACTAGTAGTAATTAAGCACGTGCTTTAAGGTATGTGCCACTTAGTTCAAGAGTTCTGTTTTGGCACAGGATGGCTTAGAAGCAGTTGAGAAGGACTAGATTAAACCTTGGTTGCTGCCAGGCAATTTTGCTAATCTTAACTAAGGAATCAATGTATTAACTGCATGTGCATAAACTTAATGAATATTAAGTTACTTAATTTCTTAACAAGCATCTTTTCAGCCCTGATCTTCTTTCAGTCACTAGGACTTCTTACATTTCATTGTTCTTCTTTATTAGTGCATGATTTGACAGATCTTTACAATAAACTCAAGTCCCAAGTTGCTGACAAAATTCTGAAATACAATTTAATAGTAATTTTAAAAAGTATGTCACCATTTCAGACCCCTCCACTAAGATTACTCTGGATGTAGACAGGATATTTTTATTTTTTTAAATGCAATCCTGATGGGAAAAAATCTTTAAAGGGAGAAAAAATTTTTTTGTCTCAGCTGCAAAGCCAGGCATAACAGAATTTTGATGTCTGGCTAAGATCTCTTTGCAGTTCAGCAAGAAGCACTAGATCATTTCAGCAAGATTCACCTGGTTATAAATTGCAGGTAATTGCCATCTTTCAGCATTTTGTGACCCTCAGGTGTAAGTGATGTGAGATGTCAATAAACTGTATGTATCGCGTCTCCTTTTTCCAAATAATGCCACAAAAGTAACACATACTGTACGACAATGGGAAATGCTTCTCCAGCACTGCTTGGCAGCAGGCTTTGTTTCTGGGTGCAGTGATGTTCTGCACAAACACAGTTCCTGGAAGGCTCAGCAAAGATGCATGTAGATGCCAGCTCTTAGCATACATTTTATAACTTTATTGTTCACTGGAGCACGAAAGATCTAACAGGATGCAAATGATCATCCCTGTAGATAGGAATTGATCAGAAAATTCACAACTTGAGGCCTGGTGGTGGGGAATTACTGTACAATGTCATTCACTTGAAACCAAGTGAGTACTGTTATAAATGAGAGAGAGAAGAAATATTGGGCTTTGTGAGAGCTAAATTGCATTGAATGGTGGTAGTCAGCTTGTCAGTAAATGAGATTAAAGCAATTCCTATTGCATAGATCTGTCCAGAAACATAATCTAGGAGAAAATGTTTAGATGAAAACTATAAAAACTGCAGTTAAACTGTAAATTTAATCAGCATCGATTGGATGAAGCTTTAGGTTTTGTGCACTAAAATTTTTTTCTTTCTTTTTTTTTTTTTAATAGGTCTTACAGCAGGTTTTGGAGGGAGCAAAAACACAATCATCATTGATTTTTCTTTTTAATCTAGAGACTACAAATATTTCAGAATTATGATTCCTTTCTTTTTTTCCTCTTTCTAATTATTTTTTTCACAACCTTCTTCAGTGTCAGCATCCACACAATACCATCACAATACCAATATTGTCAAATTTCTGTTTTAATTACACTAATAGCAGGCCAACACTTTTTTCATAAAGTAATTCTTTTTTAGAAATAGTAATCACAGTACTGAAATTTTGCATTAATAAGAAAATGTGTAAGCATCACTTTAACTGTATGATTTATATTCACCTGTGAAGTGAGTTTGTCTGCAAAATAACACTGAGGTTGTATGTTTTCAGTAGTAGACAAGTATTGTGCTTTATGGATTTTTAAATCATTGTTCTGAGTTTGTCTATGTGGATATATTACATAGTTGATTCTTTAGTCCAGTATTACATGGGCAAGTTGCAAATTCAGTATACAAAAATCAGAAAGCATCCAGAATTAACAATGACCCTTCAACATTAAATTGCTTTCCTGCGGCTAAGCCAAATAAGAGGACATATTACATGATTTTACTTTCATGTTATAAAGAATAATGATAATTTTTTTTCTTCTTTTATTCATTCTGCCTCCTGCATGTGAGGATGCACATAAGTGTAAACTAAGATTAGCATAAAATATAGAGTTGACTGCTGGGAAATACTGAGCTATGCTCTTGGCTTTGGAGGAAAGTACAGCATACTGGTCCTCACAGCATTGCTGAATGTAGACATTTGACATACTTTCCCCAAAAAGCAATGTGACTGAAAAAAAGAGATGTGGATCTGCCAAATCAGTGAACTAGGTTTAGTTTGTGTCCTCCAGAGTTGACTGGGGAGTAGTCTGAAGTGGTGGACTAACACAGAGACAGAAATGCAGAGTGCTGCGTGGTGCTATGAGATGGGCTGACATGGAATTGATCATCTTGGTAAAAGCCAGAAATGGGATGACAGCATTTTGTGTGCCAGAAAAACTAGAATAAAGAGGGACCAATGTTTGCCATAAATTACAGCAGATTCAGGAACTGTTTGTCAAAGAAAATATCCAGAAGGAGCTGGGTCTTCCAGATGCTGAGAACCTATTTGCCACTTTCCTACTCTTTACAGGCATTTCTTTTGAATACTGCCTAGCTTGACACTTCTGAAAGTCATCAAGCAGTATTTGGACCATAGTTTTTATTGTTTTATTCCAAGCATCATTAGACCTTGGAGGCAGTTTATGTGATGTCTATAAATAACAGATATTTCTAATTGGTGGCAGATCTCTTTTAAAAGCTATCAAAAGTTAACGGGAAATTGAAATTATAATGGTAATTTGTGACAGAGGAATGATCTGGCATGGAGGGCAAGAAGACCCAACTGCTGAAGGGGTTAAACTGTCTGGAAGCAGGAGCACCCAAGACAGAAGGACTCCATGTAAGGGAGGGAAGGTTCCCTTGCTGATGAGACAAGAAACAGCTGCAGCATTGCCTTGTAAGGATCTTGGAGAGCAAGTACTCAGGGGTCCTTTTAGTCAGCAGAACTGGCTCTGGGAGATAAACCAAACACCAGGTAAAGTGCCCGATGCCTACGTTTATATAATTGGTGTGGATGCAAAGTGTATATAAGGAATCGGCTTGTGCTGCATCTTTACAGATTCCTTGTGGAACCACTTATGGCAGTAAGAGTCTATCCAAAGCATTGTTCATTAATACTCTATATTTAAGCACAAACATGTGTTTAATTTGCCTCAAGGGGTATAAAATAAAAAGTTCCTAAAAAAAAAGCCAGTAATACAGACATTTCATTGACTTCAAAGGTTTTATTAGAGGTCAGGCTTTGACAACCAAACCAACCAAGTCTTTGGGCATGGGAATAGGCTAGTGGGCTTTACAGTAGCCTGTCACATGTTTAAATATGCTCTATTATGTTAGGAATGATAGCCATACAGGGCTTTAAACAAGCACTACCCTATTCTCCTTCACTGAAGAAGGTAGTTGCCATAATGTCAATACAGTTGGTGAGAACTGAGAGGAGTTCCTCTGTACAAAAAGAGGACCCATGCTCATTTTCAATCTGGTGTCCATCTTACCAATTCAACATCTAACTTTTGATAATGTTTACAAAGTTCTGAAAACAAGAAAGACTTTTCTTATTTAATTCAAAAGACTAATTTCATCACGCCACCTACATGCAATAAAATAGGTGAGATGAAAAAGAATAACAGTTATTGAAGTACACTGTACTTTGTTCCTGAATTCCTTCAATCAGTCCAATTAAATATATAACAGAAAATGTTCACTCTGATTTTTTTTAAGAAGAAATGAGAGGTAACCTGCTGGAAATAGGGAAATAATTTTGTGCCAGTATTATTGCTTTTCTGTATTCATTTGTCAATTTACTATATTCCTGTTGTTTCAGCACTGAGCCATGTAAGGAGACACTGAAAAATCTGAAGGAGCTTAAATTTTCATCCACACATTGTTATCAGTATGGATTACTATTAAACTGCATTTTTAAATTTAGAAGAAATATACTAACGGCTATTTTACTTGTATCCTAAGTGAACACAGGAATCTAAATTTCTTTCAAATTATCAGAAACAGACATTAAAAAGTAACACACACAGTAATGAAGATAAGAATTATCAGAAATATTTTTCTGTTGTGTTTTTTCTAGCCTGAGTTTAAGCATTCCTGAAGTAGTCTTACAACTGAGAAGAAATGTTAAAAACCATTTGTAATCATTGGCAAGTAGAAAAGAAGCTGAACAACAGCCAAAACAGGTAAAATGTCTCCCACTGTGTGAGAATGGGCTTTTCAACTAGAATAATAGTAAGATGCTGACTGAATATTCACAGTATTAAAATCCTTTCTGCTTGAACACAAGCAACAGGAGGTCAAGACTAACCTCTAGGACAACTTGATATTTTTTAATGGATTTTTATAAATCCAATTAATAGCAGACTTTTCCACCAGTCATGAAAACAGCCTCTACCAAGTAGTAACTGTAGATGCCCAAATGCACTAAAGTTGTCTACTTCTTTTCCATTGTACCTCAATGCTGTCTTCCCTAGCAGTTTATCAGGACAAATACCCTTCACAGGAAACACAAGTATACAGAGGAAAGCAAAAACATATTGGGTTTACTTTGATTTTTTGTACTTGTAACAACCAAAATGTGGATAAAGCTGAATTCCCCTGACCGACCTTTTGTGAGCTATTCTTCAGTATCACAATATTCCGGAGGACTTCAGTCTTGATGAGACATTGAACCCCTCAATTGTCTTGTAGTTACTGCAAGCTCCTCAGCTCAGTTCTGCCCATACATCCCTAGCATGCCCTACAGTTGGCATTGCTGGGCTAGTGTCAGACGCCACAACTTTCTCTCACACGAATTCTGTCACCGGAGGACTGTTTAAGAGTAGACTCCTTGCTCTTGAGAACAGTTTAATTCAGTTTCTGTTATAGGCAGAAATTTGCATCACCCTTCTCTCAATGTTTGTAGCTGAAAATAGACACATATTTCAAACAGCCTGTACACCAGGCCAGTTGTCACTACAAATAGACCAAAGGTATCTTTAAATATGATGTACTTATCTCCAGTTTGCTTGGGAGACAGTGAGGATGAGCCCACAAAAGGAAAAGAACTTATGCTTCTCAGACTCTTCTAATTTCTGTCTTAGTCCTCGAACATCCATGCTTGGCAAATTATCATTTGGATTTCTGTCAGTTGGAAGAGGCTACATGAAGCTGCATAATGCACATAAAAGTAACATTTTGTATTCAGGAAACTATAATATTTGGGAATTTATTCAGATTCCATTTGGATTTAGATCCAAATACAGAGAAATAATGAATTATATTATGAAAATAGTCTATTGATTTAAGTTTCCCTTTACGACAAACACAAAACACAGTGCTACTTAGTAATTTTTATTTGGCAGATTCCACCTGGAATGTGAAAAAGACAACATGAGGAAGAGGGCAGTAGTGCTTTTTTAGCACAACTGCATGTACTTAGAAATATTCTTTCATTGACATTACATTAGATTTGGACACAATGGTGCAAAGCTACTGCCAGAGCAGACTAAGCAACAGCACACTCTGTTGATGAGATAATGCCAATTACAGAATCAATATTTCTGTCACTATGACTCCACTGGTGAACCTTGGGTGTGCTGGTTTTAGGGTTTAAGTATTTCACAGGGTGATTAATCAAAATAAGTGATAACTGACCCATGATTAAAAATTAATTAAAATAAAAAATATTAATTACACTGTCTCCAAAAGTGACAAGATACTAACAGGTGAAGTAATAAGCAGTACTGAATACATTCTTGACCGACAGTTGGTCTTTACATGCTTCTGAATATTGTCATGTTTAGACCCCCCCAAAAAAATGACAGTGCAGAGCTATGAGGGAGCATGGGGTACAATTAAAAAAAATGGTCATGGATGGCAAGAGTATAAAGTTATTCTGTAAATGCAGTAAGAAAGTATCAAAGAATTGGCAAGAGACAAATGTTAGTCTAAACAGAAAAGAGTAATGAGGTAAAGGAAATATGTCTCATAGAAGAATAATTTCTGAAGGAAAGAAAAAGCAGAATCATTCTACTGAGATTTGACTACATCAGGGACCTGTGTGAGATATTAGATTATTAGGTACAAAGACTGTAGAAAGGAAAAAACAATAGTAGGAGGAATGATAATCTTTCTAAAGAAACACATGACTTATTCACCAAGCAGACTGAAACCTGGCTGTTGGTATTCCTCAGAGCCCTATTCCAGGAAATACAGTGTTTGCTATTCACTATAATTTCTCAACCAAAACTTGATTTCACTGCTTTGCTTAAGCATTTTTCATCATTTATTTAACATCTCCCAGTCTCAGCTGACTTTTCTTTGAATAACTAGTCAACATGATGCAAACAATAGATTGGAAACCTGAAAGCATTTTATGTACACAGTAAAATACATATTTCACTGGAATAATGTGAAAGAAATTAAGACTGGATAAACAACAGGAAAATGTCCTTGACTTTGATTGTAACATCTTCTAAAGAAATACTTGCATTAAAGTAACTTAAATCCCTGACTATCCCAAAGGTGTGTTTGTACCAGTTTAAGACTGATACTGCAGTAACATGATGAGTCAAGACAACTTGTGAACAATATTTAAAGGTCAGGTCCTGTTTTCTCAAAGTTCAGTAGTAAAAAATGTGTATGTAGCAATGTGATACATTCTAGGTACAGTGGGTAGTTCTCCATAAAGCTCAAAGCCTTACAAAGTTCAAGGAGCTCAACAGTCTTAAGCCCCAGTTACCTAACAGAGCACATGCTTTGGGCACAGTAACCAAACCTCAGGCAGTATGGATCTTCTTAGAACAAGGATAAGATCCATACTGTGGGAGATGGAGCTTTCTTCGGGGCTCATCTGAAACCACAGAACTGTTGCTCCTAGACAGCAAGTCCACCACAAAACATGAAGTACAAGGTCCTGTTCTTTGGCCTCTCTTCTCCATGGTAAACACAGACCAGTATGAGCACTTTGCTTGTTCTCCCCCTCCCCACCCCCCAGCCTCCTCCTCTGAATATGAGAAAAATGAATAAGTAAATGACAGCTGGTATGAAAGCACAGAAGAATAAGAATGTATGTGTGGAGAAGCCTTCAGTGTTTTAGTCTTTCAAAAAATCCTGAAAAACTAAGAATACCAGTGAGGCATGCGTGAGGAGGGAAGATACCTACACAAACTCTAAAATGTGCCTCTTCCAAACATTATTTTTACGAGTTCTTTAGTGTCTGCAGCTTGTATTATATATGTATTGATACGTCTGAGCATCAGTGACAGAGATTTAGACATCTAAATACAGAGTAATATTAGTCTCCAACCCTGAATGTTGGATCAGGTATCATATTAAGATATATGAGACTTTCTGGGCTACAGAAGAAAAAAGTTAATGAAGAACCAGTAATGTTTCACTATAGATTTTCCAAGAAACGAATTTTTTCTTACTGTTATTAAACTCAGAATTGTAAACCTTTGTTAATGGCTAAACAGCCATAGATAGCTCTGGAAGAAATAAAGCTGATAGCAGTCTGCATGTGCCACGCATAGTGCTTTGTAGAGTGAAAACACAAAATATCCAGTGGATCTGCTAGACTTATAGAAAAGCCACAGTGTAAGAGACATTCACAGCATGAACATAACATCTAATGCTTATTTACTTATACTATAATGAGAAAGTTCCTAACCAGCTGGTGTGACCAAGCCTCAGGAGCTATCAGCGATGTGGCTGGAAATTGATGGGGTTTTTGCTAGCTGGAAATAGAAAAACTAAACAAACAGAAATAAAACAACCCTCCAAATTTAGAAAAATGGAACATACTCCTCAATTCTCTCTTGCATGCAGAGGAAAATACAGAGCATTTCAAATAAACGTAGCATGCCTTCAATTTTTAAATAGAAGAATCATAAAAGGTGTAGTGATTTTTGCAGAATTTAGAAAGTGAAAAAAAAAATCTTTTTTTCACATATATGCATGTACTATAGTTCTACTTTCTATATTATCAATATTGTTTTCTAACCATGGGGGAAGTTGCATCTACATTAAAACAAGAGTTGGAGCACAATCAGAATTTCATGTGATTTTTTTAGAACTTACGGATATTTTTTGCCTGCTATGAATTGTTTTGGGTTTACTTTTGTTGAGAAGCAAAATGAAAACATGCAGAGATTGTACTTTAGCTGCTCTGGCACTCAATTTAAGCATAATCTTTTTCTGCCTTCACGTGCTGGTTTTGGCTGGGATAGAGTTAATTTTCTTCATAATAGCTAAT